>NW_026262701.1:20679569-23164569 GCF_021869535.1 Mytilus californianus | reverse complement strand
GAATTCAAGTATAAATTTGATGAGAGAAAAAAATGTTAAATCTCTCATGAATAGAAATTTTACAAGTTCTGACATTTAACAACAGCAATAATGTCATATATGACGACACAAATGAGCAATCGTACGATGAAACTCATAGTTTTGACTAAATTTTGGAAAATGTTTGCAGATTTTGCCTCTGACGACTTTCGCCTCATGCATGAACCACCGTAATTATCTGTTAGGATGTGTGTCTTGTCAATTTCTATATTTTTATGACCAATTCAATTTTGTGGACGTGTGTGGTCAGTAATTTTCAGCAGGAAATAGTCCTTAAATGGGAGTTAAACTGGGAAAAAAATATTAAGATTTGATATCACAGTCTAATTTAAAGCTAAGTTTAGCCCTTTCGTTGCCTTCGCTTTGAAGAAGTCATAAAAAGTTTTATTTCTTTTTGCCAAAAACAGACATTAACCCCACTATTGCTTTTGTAAAATAGAGCAAATGAATTTATTCTAATGGGATCGTTCTTCTTGATATAGACTTCTATTTTTTATTTTTTAAATTGTAAAACTGCCTGCTTTGTTTTCAGCCTTCATAATGAATAATGTACCTGTACAATCAAGAACCTTTTCTAGGTATATTTATTTTTCAAATAAAACAAAGGAAAAATCAACTATATCATAACCTGATAATCGAATACAGCTTTTTAGAATCTGGTATTAAACTTCCTGTTGATGACCAATGAGATGAATATACTTTACTAAATTAAAAAAAAGTTGGTTTTGAAGTAAAACTTGTTCGATACTGAAATGTGTTTCATTATAAAGTGTACTAGATATATTGAATACTATTGGTGATATGATGATTGGCACAGACAGATTGAAGTCTAAGAATTCCATTTTTGAACAATTGATATAGACTCTTGATATTGATATCGTTTCAGGTAATCGGCTGAAGAATATAGCGGTTACAGTTGGACAAAATCGTCATCAGATGAAACTTTGTAGTAATTTTAAAGGACCTGGTAAGACTGGACAAGAAATAATGTTAACATGCAAAAGTCCAATGTCAGGCCGCCATGTGAAAATTTTGAGAAGCGGTAAAGGTTATCTCAGTTTAGCAGAAGTTCAAGTGATAGGCCATACAGGTAAACATTTAGATATTTTTTTTTAAACTAGCTTCTTTCTGGTTGTATGTTTGTACTGAATGTCTTTTCTATTAAAAAAACTGTCAGTTAAACAAAAAACAGAAAATTCTATAATTTTGCTGTTGAATTTTTTTATAAAATAAACATACGTCTGTAGATTATAAGCTAAATATTGATCTTTGCATCGTTGAATAGTTTTTATGTATAAACAATATCAATAAGAAGATGTGGTATGATTGTCAAAGAAACAATTTTCCGCGACAGACCAAAGGACATACAGATGGGTAAAGTCCTTACCTGTTCATGAAGTTCACTTGATGACCAGACTTTATGACTGGTGGAAGTTAACTTGGAACAGACAAAAAACTATACATTTAGCGGTTACAGGATTTATGACTGCTCCGATCGGTTCTAGGACAAAATTCATGTTTATTTAAAAAGAAGACTTAATCTGGACTGCTCTGTCGAACCAGACCTGTTCTTATAAAATTTAACTTTGGTCTGGTCTACTCCAAGAAAAAGTTAACATGATATAAAGTTGACTAGTAAACAGTAAAAATAAAATTGAGAATGGAAATGGGGAATGTGTCAAAGAGACAACAACCCGACCATAAAACAGACAATAGCAGAAGGTCACGAACAGGTCTTCAATGCAGCGAGAAATTCCCGCACCCGGATGCGTCCTTCAGCTGGCCCCTAAACAAATATATATACTAGTTCAGTGATAATGAACGCCATACTAAACTCCAAATTGTACACAAGAAACTAAAATTAAAAATAATACAAGACTAACAAAGGCTAGAGGCTCCTGACTTGGGACAGGCGCAAAAATGAGGCGGGGTTAAACATGTTTATGAGATCTCAACCCTCCCCCTATACCTCTAGCCAATGTAGAAAAGTAAACGCATAACAATACGCACATTAAAATTCAGTTCAAGAGAAGTCCGAGTCTGATGTCAGAAGATGTAACCTAAGAAAATAAACAAAATGACAATAATACATAAATAACAACAGACTACTAGCAGTTAACTGACATGCCAGCTCCAGACTTCAATTAAACTGATTGAAAGATTATGTCTTCATCATATGAATATCAGACACAATCCTTCCCGTTAGGGGTTTAGTATCATACCATCATAACATATATGAGAAGAACATAACCCGTGTCATGCCAACAACTGGTTTTTAAATAAATGTGTTTAGTGCCGATGCAAAGACCCTATAAGTGAATCAATATTGACGCCAAAATATGCAATCTTTAATGACCTGACAACAGTATCGTAACAGATCCCTTCTTAATAAGTCTATTTAAAGGTTTTGTTAGCTTCAGAGGTGAATACTGACATTTTTGTGCTTTATAAAGAATATTTCCATAAAAAATTGGATGTGAAATACCTGAACGTATAAGAAGTCTGCATGTTGAGCTATATTTACGAAGGACTGCTTTGATTGATGAATATCATTAAAGTATCATCACACTCATGTATCAATTTAGTAAAAAAAATATATCCATAGGACCGATCAAAAAGCAGACCTAACACATAACTGGTCTGTCAAATAGCAGACTTGTCCACAGAACAGGTTAACAGATCTGATCTGGTCATGTTACCCTGTCCACAGGTCTGGTCAAACTGACCTGTCTGCAGGTCTGGTTTGGTCTGCAGCAGTCCGACAAAAGGTTAGGACTGCACTAATCAGTAGAAGTTAACAACTACGAGTCTCCGTACGGCCTTCAACAATGAGCAAAACCAATACCGCATAGTAAGCTTTATAGGCCCCGAAATAACAAAAGTATAACAATTTAAACGAGAAAACTAATGGCCTCATGTATGTACAAAACAATGCAAGAAAAACAAATATGATATATGGCAACAAACGACAACCATTGAACTACAGGGTCCTGGCTTGGGACAGGGACATACAGAATGTTGCGGGGTTAAAAACATGTGTGTTGGCTCCAAACAGTTCCTCTAACCGGGAACAGTGGTGTAACAACACGAAATAACAACAAACTATAAAAACCAGTTGAAAAGGACTTAAAGTCATCAGATCGATACGAAGAACAAAAAACAAAAAAACAAAAACACAAAATACAAATACAAACCTACAAAATACAAACCTGCAAATACTCAACATGCTCAAAGTCACTGAAACTAGTTCCAAGCCCATATCAACTAATGAAAAAATTATTATGTTTCTAATACTTAAATATCAATCAGTAAACATCCATCTTCTAATGTATAAGACGTCATTTACAGTCAAAGAAAAACACGACCTTGTGCAATGCATATTATAGTGTAGCGTGTCAATAGAGAAAAAGGGCAGAAACACAAATACACCGAAACCTCTAAATATATAAACCAAAACGAAAACCTTAACTTCCTAACTCCCTATCTAGATCTTAATCGAAGGACAACAGACCTCTCTTTCGAGAAGTGATTCCTATTTGTCTTAGGATCAAGCCTAAACTATTCAATTATTTATAGTGAACGTTAAGTGTCTTCTTGAGACTGATATTACAAATTTATACCATACAATTCAGAAGTTGCAAATACTTTATTTTGATATTATATATATTATAACAACACATAAAAGTAGAAAATATTTGAGATCAAAATTGCACAATGTAGTCAAGCTCAAGACCAATAAAAACAACTTACAAACTTATCAATACTAAGTAACACTTGTAGTGAATTTATAGACAGTTGCCTAGGGTATCTTTTAAAAGATTGATTCAAATACTACATAAATACTCATAGAGAGTAAAACAATATCTGCTATGATGTTCTCTCGTTTGTTGAGAATACGAGCAGATATGGGACAAAATATTAGATACTTATTTCTAAAAAGTACAGTACATCTGACCTCACGTGACAAAATATTATATATTCATGTATTAAAAGTACATCTTACCTCACAATTAGTATAGTGAGACTTAATTTAATAAAATATGATGTTCTATAAAATGAAGGGGAACATTTTTTAAGACAGTGTAATAGCTTCCACTGGCTAAAAACTAGTGTCTAAAATTGTCCAAACTTGATTATTACAAGATTTCCTAAACTGGTAGTTCAATGATTCAGTGAAAGCTTTGATATAAGTTTTATTAGAGACTTTGTATTAGTTTCCTCTGACTAAAATCATATGTCTCATCATTTGCGAAACTTGACCTATACAATAAAATGTGAAATTCAGTAAAGATAATAAATATCAAGTAAAATTCTGTTGAACCTGTGTTCTAGCTTCCTTTGACTAAAAACGATTGTCTCAAATTGTGACCCAAAGAAAGTGACAAAAGTCGGCAAGAATTAATTATCTGTTCATTATTGTTTACTTACAAATGTTCCTTTTTCTAAACTATCAAATGTTTAATATCTTACTATCAAGTATAATATCTTTGACTTACAATTACTTGTATACGTTGTTCTAATACCAATTGATTGACTAATAAAGTTGTGGTTTTTTTAACAAGAATTTACGGAAATTTGTACTAGTTTCCTTCGCTAGTAATGTGCATTTTCATGGATCTCACTGTCTGAAAACCCCACTTAAAACGCTCAATTTTTGTAAAAAGTCTTTGTTTTAAATTTACTGGATTCCTTTACCAGTAACATAAATAAAATATGTTTCTAAATTTTGTTTGATTATTGGGGTTAAATTGGCTTTAAATTGTTCAAGTACATGAAACCGCATAATCGGCCTCGGCACAGTGAATCAGCAAAAAATAATAACAACGTACTAAATTTCTAAACCGGAAAAATATTTGTAACATAATCTCTATGGTTTATGTTTTTCTAGATAGATTTAAACCATCATTATAAAAAAATAGTATTTACATAATATTCTTAGTTTCCTCAAGTATTTTCAAAATTTGGGTAGAATTTGCGTAAATCGTTATTAAACAATTATGTGTTCTTTAAATGTTAAAACCTTTACAAAAAGTAAAGTAAATTGCCATTATTCTTACTTTCTACAGAATATATCCTCCTAGTTTTGAACGTCTTTGGCCAGAACGACGTCAAACTCGCGTTTTGAGGTTTTAATAATTGTATCTTAAATTAATGCAATTTTTGGCATTTTTCGTGCAATTTGCAACCGCGCAATTGCAAGTTTATCCAATTAACCAATGGAAATCAATAACGATTTTTCCCACTTTGGCCGCTATGAAATGTTTATTTTTATAAAATAATTGAACAAAATCACGCTCAAATAACTTTATATTTGTAGAAATGTTTGTTCCGTATATAGAATATAATAATCAAAATTATTTACGATAAGATAAAATAATCGTGACCTTCCGTAAATGTTCGACCAATCAAAACGCCTTAGTGCCGTTATGAATATGGCGCTGAACTATGCAAGGTGCTTGCCTGTCAACGAATTCATCGACAAATTATGTAGTCGAACAAAATGTTCGGACCTAAAACTTATAACTCCCTATACCAATATGACTTGAGGAAGCTTTACAGATAAGTAAGTTCATAAGAAATGTACATACGAGTGAAAAACATCACTCTCTCAATGAAAGTACAAATTATGGGGGTCGTCTCATAACAGCAAATAATACATGCAATTTCAATATTTCCCAAAGTAAATGCTACAGCATAATAAAAATGACTGGTATTATGGTTTTCAGTCATATGATGTTGAATAAAAATCATAAAAATTAAAAACCAATTGTTCAGAGAACAATTGAAGGTCTTACCACAGCAATTTTTAAATTTATTGAAAAAAAGCTAGTTCGTGTTTACTCAAAGTTCAAATTGGCATCTTATCATCAGTTTCTTTATCCTGATGCGATAAATAAGTGGTTTCTATATACTTCTGAGTGAAATAAGAGCGATAATTAGCTACTTCCGGTCAAGTAAATGTCACTTCCGGTCTCATATAATAATTTCTTTTACACTGATTCCAAAAATATGTAGTTTCTATATACTTTTGCTTGAAAACCAGGTGATAATTGGCCACTTCCGGTTTATCAAAAGTCATTTCTAGTCTTCAGTGATAAGTTAATGTATTAACATTACAAAATATATGGATTACGAGTACTTTTCCATGAAGAAAGTGCAAAAATGGCTACTTCCGGTTTTCTCAAGGTCACTTCCGGTTGTCATTCTTCAAGGTCATATGTCATACAACCTTTTGTAAAAGGTCATATGGCTTTATAATGAACCAAGTTGAAGTAATAATCAATTAACCTTATAATTGGACATTTCAGGGGCACTTACTCCTATAAGATGCCATTAGATTGTTTCAGACCAAATGTAACATACTTTCATTATAATAAAGCAAACATTTTGCACTTGTTGTTTCATATATATCTTTAAAAGTGTTTGAGAAAATGCAAAAACAGGGCAAAGTCCAAATTGAGAACTTGACCTTTGACCTTGACATTTGACCTTGACCTCATTTTCTAAGTTAGGACCTAGCAACCTCAAATAAAAAGATTCCAGGGTTATACGGTTATACGGTTAACGGTTTATTTAAATCAATATTTATACAAAATAAAACAATATTCAAAGACCTAATTACAGTGTTGTATTGGTAACTTACCCTTTAAAAACAAGTTTATTTAAAATTTACTGGCTCGGTAAACAACATAATTGTTAAAGTTAGGATGTGCTACCCCGTTTGTTATAAGTTGTCGATAAGTACAGCCAAACTTCCAAACCAAATCTTTGTATATATGAAAGTATCCTGACTAGTAAATGCTTTTAGTCACTTGAGGTAACCAAAATCCTTGACTTTAGGCGAAGTGTACGTAATAAACTACTCCCCAATTTTTTTTTAATTTTACATATGGATTCTGCTTGTAAAAATACACCAGAAAATAAAAATAAAATAGGGGGTAACCGTTTTCCTTTTTTAGATACAAGCTGTTGAAATTAAAAGCATGATACGCCAAAAATACAAAGGATATATAGGGAAAATCATAAAAATCGGCAGATATTTTTACTTTAACAAGATTTTCTAATTCGTTGGTCCACAGAATTTAAAAAAAAAAATCGTTATACGATTCTAAAATTAACGACGAATCCAATGGTACAAAGAAATTCCTTAGCAACCGTGCTAGTTTTCAAGCTATATCCTGTTGAAGTTTTATTTTTAGCGGAAAAATTTTTAAAATATTCGACGATATTATTGATGTCTACTGTAACGTCACCACATCTTCTACTCTAGAACGCTATTATACCGTACAGTGTCGTAACAAAATCGTGAGTGTGTATAACCCATTTTTCTAAATTTTGCAAATTCTTAAGCGTTATCAATTTTTAAGGAAAAAAACTGAAGAATTTTTAAGAATATTTCTGCTGCCAAAAAAAAAAAAAAAAAAAGAAGCAAATTGGCAAAATAAATATAATGCAAGTGAAAGAGAGTTACTGTAAAGACTTTAACACTTTTCTTAATTAGACAGGGTTCCACATCTTTTTAAAATGCTTGCATTTTCCTTATTTCTATGAATCAAATATTGAGTTGAAATTGTCCCGGTTAACACAGCGTTGACAGAATGATTCTATACATATTCAAATAACCGGTTATAATATTGGGATCGCGTATACACGTTTTTTGTAAATCTTATTTCTGCATGTTTGTATTTAAAAAAAGTAAATATAATTTTCTACATCTTTTCATCCTCACTATTTCCGGCGCTATTCGGGGTATTGCGCACACAACCCATTTTATTTGACAGGTTCACACACATGCACGTCACACAACTCTGCAATTTTATCTAAAACATTTTCTGTCTCGATCGCTTTCCCTTTTCTTTAACTACACGACAAAGAATGATATGATGTTTGCTGGAGTTTCAGTAACAAAGAAAATAATTTCTTGTACCGTTATTTGTTTTATATCAACATGGACGATCCCCAAAAAATAAGAAAACTGCAACTGCAAATTGTCTTGAGAATTTTTATGGCTGTAATAAGGCCAAAAGAAGAACCCGCAAATGAATTTCAGCAAAATAAAACAGATCGTAGTTTTTGATATAACTTCCCGTAGCACAGATCATTCCCAGTGTTATGCCATAGCATTGTGTATATTGTAATGCTATAGCATTGTGTAAAGTGTAATGCTAAAGATATGCTATAAATGTACTGGTGTAATGCTATAAATGTACTGATGTAATGCTATAAGAATGTACCAAGGGCGATGTTATGAGAATGTATTCATCCAGTATGATGCTAAAAAAATGTATATACCTTGTGTAATTTTATTCAAATGTACTTAGTGTAATGCAAGGAGACTGTTCATTTTACCTAGTATAGTGCCATACGAATTGTGCCTGTATATAATGCAAATGAATTGGTTTTTTGTTGATATAAGATAAAAATGAGTAGATGTGGTATGATTGCAAATGAGACAACTATCTGCCACAGTTTAAGGTAGATCGGGTATTATTTTTGTGAGCATCCGTTCTGTTCATGTTGCAAAAATACAAATTGTTTTAAAAATTTTGTGCCAAGTATCATTCAATATAGAACAAAATACCTAAAACTTAAAATTTAAAGATTGAACTATCAAAAAATGAAGTGTCGTAAAGTATATTTAAAACTTTTGGGGATTTTTTCAAGAAAATAAGGCACGTGACACCCTTTTTTTATTTGATATATTCAGAAGTATTTTTTTATTCAGATTAATGAAAAGTAATTCTCTCATCGAATTTTAGCCAATTCTATCGTTTAATGTTTCCCCGATACAAAAAATTAAGTTTCCCTTATATAAACAATATAAAATAACCAATATTTCGTAAATTTTAATGTATTATTAGGAAAAAAACAAGGTCCGTGATCCCCAGTTTTTATATTAAAATTTGAAATTACATTGACCCAGAAGTCTTTTACAGAAATTTAAGACAAATCTATCGTCGAACATTTAGACATTCCAGCTACCTTAAATGAAGTGGACGTAAGCAATCATTATAAGCAACCATACGGCCTTCAACAATGAGAAAAATCCATACCGTATAGTCGACTAAAAGGCCCTAACGTTGTATACATTATTTTCTTCACCCTCTCCCCTTTCTTCCCCTACCATATACTCTATTATGTCATAATCTTTTATTGACAATTGGGAAGAAAAATTTTACTTCAAAATGGTATTCACTGCATCTGAATGATACAGAAATCAAAAGAGGTTCGATATCAAAATGTTTTAAAATACATAAAAAGACAGATCTAGCAACAATGAAGACTTTAATGCATATCAATTAAGAAAAAGAATACCTTTTATTTTAACGTATTTTAAAAGTTCATCAACGAAAAAGAACATTAAGAAACCTATAACGTTAAAAGTTTTCACAATTTACCTTGGAATATGTGATATTTGAAATATTGCGTCCAGTATTTGGACGATAACTAACATATTCTTAATTCATGTTTTCATTTCAGTGAAAACTACTATATTGTACATGCGTTAAAAAAAATTGAAATGAGGAAAAAGAAATAAATAGAAAATACATAAAACTTTTCTTCCATTGTCGAAATACTATTGTAAGATTTTTTTAATATTAGAAAGTGTAATATACAGATTCATTGTTAAGCAAATTTATTTATATTTGTTTAGATTATTTTTATAATCGCAATGATTCGATTCTTTATTTCAGGGGAAAATAAAAAACCTAAACCAGAAGGTAAGATATATGTAGTTTATCAAAACAAATGTTTTTTAAAAGGCCAGCTAACGTGTAGAGCGTAATGAACGAACAATCAGTTGTTTGGTTTTTAAAAGAAATTACAGAATCAAAAAAGGTTCGATATCAAAATGTTTTAAAATACATAAGCAGACATAAGTAGCAACAAAGAAGACTTTAAGGCATATCGATTAAGAAAAAAATTACTTTACCAAATGCCTTGATTTATTACAAGTAAATTTAATTTATTCAGTTTCAAGAATACGGGGAATGCTTTTGTAGAAATGCAATTTTCGATACGTTCATCAACGAAAAAGAACATTAAGAAAAATTTTTCAATTTACCTTGGAATATGTTATGTCTGAAATATTGCGTCCAGTATTTGGACGATACATAACATATTCCTAGATCATGTTTCATTTCAGTGAAAACTACTACATGCTTTAAAAAATTCAAATGAGCAAAAAGAAATAAATACAGAGTACATAAAAGTTTTGTTCCATTGTCAAGATACTTCTGTAAGATTTTTTTAATATTTAAATCTGTAACATCACAGATTCATTGTTGAGCAAATTTATTTATATTTGTAAAGATTATTTTTATAATCGCAATGATTCAATTCGTTATTTCAGGCGAAAATAAAAAACCTAAACCAGAAGGTAAGATATATGTAGTTTATCAAAACAAATGTTTTTTTTTTTAAAAAAGGCCAGCTTACGTGTTGAGCGTTATGAACGAATAATCATTTGTTTAGTTTTTAAAAGAAATTACAGAATCAAAAATGGTTCGATATCAAAATGTTTTAAAATACATAAGCAGAAAGAAGTAGCAACAAAGAAGACTTTAATGCATATCGATTAAGAAAAAAATAACTTTACCAAATGCCTCGATTTATTACAAGTAAATTTAATTTATTCAGTTTCAATAATACGGGGAATGCTCTTGTAGAATTGCAATTTTAGATACGTTCAGCAACGAAAAAGAACATTAAGAAAATTTTTCAATTTACCTTGGAGTATGTTATGTTTGAAATATTGCGTCCAGTATTTAGACGATAAATAATATATTCCTAGTTCATGTTTTCATTTCAGTGAAAACTACTATATTGTACATGCTTTAAACAATTGAAATGACAAAAAAAAAAAAAAAAAAATAGAGAATACATAAAAGTTTTGTTCCATTGACAAAATACTTCTGTAAGATTTGTTTAATATTAAAATGTGTAACATCACAGATTCATTGTTGAGCAAATATATTTATATTTGTTATGATTATTTTTATAATCGCAATGATTCAATTCTTTATTTCAGGGGAAAATAAAAAACCTAAACCAGAAGGTATGATATGTGTAGTTTATGAAAACAAATGTTTTTAAAAGGCCAGCTAACTTGTAGAGCGTTAGGAACGAATAATCATTTGTTTAGTTTTTTTAAGAAATTACAGAATACAAAAGGTTCCATATCAAAATGTTTTAGAATTCATAAGCAGACAGAAGTAGCAACAAAGAAGACTTTAATGCATATCGATTAAGAAAAAAATAACTTTACCAAATGCCTTGATTTATTACAAGTAAATTTAATTTATTTAGTTTCAAGAATAAGGGGAATGCTCTTTTAGAAACGCATTTTTGATACGTTCATCAACGAAAACATTCAGAAAGTTTTTTCAATTTACCTTGGGATATGTAATGTTTGAAATATTGCGTCCAGTATTTGGACGATAAATACGATATTCTAAGTTCATGTTTTCATATCAGTGACTCGTGTAAAATCTGAAAAAACCACAAGGTATGATATCTTTTGATCAATCAAATATTTCTAAGTTTTCTTTTAACAATGTGCCTTTTCCATGTTTTATGTAACTCGGTTATTCAAATGAAGCGTAACAGCGACAAAAATGTCAACACAATTACATGTTTATTATAAAACTAAATGAAAATATCGTTATACAATTGATGAATATAACGTCACAATACTCAAATTGCACCGAGTACACAAATTGCACACATTTAGCTAAAAAAGCAGCTGGAGTCTTCCAAGTTTTCTTAGAGACTGAATAATTTGTATTTTAATGATTTGACATTATACACGTCTTTCAACAAAGCCTAATATATCTAAATATACACAAAATGTTCACAGTATATATCAACAGATGAAGTATCCAGTGTAAAAAGTAACATCTGCGGAAACGACGTTAACAAAAACTCGATTTTTTAAAATGAGCAATTAAAATATTTTACAGGCATCCATTTCTTAAAAATAGTAAGCATGGACTATTGTCAAATTGTCAAATTGTTCTAAATACTTGAAAAAATAAAGCAAAACACCAGTTATTCGATTTTTACGGTTGGGGATTTAAGCATTGATTAAGTACTCCTCATTACAGAATCATGGAGGTGGGTCAACTCAATTTTTCTATGATTCAATATACATTCAAAATTTAATGAATATCCTATGGCACGCCGTCTAGTCAATCAATTGGATATATTAGTGTTTATGGAAATTGAGTAGCCTCTTAATAAGCTTGTCTTTTATTTTCGACCACTTAAGTCCCATAACTCTAGAACAACAAATATGTAATATTTAAAAGAATAGACATAAAGGGCCATAAGTCGATGAAGGACGGAAATCATCAAGGTCAAAAAGAATGAACGAACCGAGAAAAAAAAATAGCCTACAAAACATGCACAGAAAAATAAAGATAGTGCAAAAATAATCTTGAGCAAAAATCACGGGTCAAAGCAGAACTATGAAGAGCAGCCCGTTTAAGCCAATCTGGTCCAAAGGGCAAATGTGATCTAATGGCATTACTGGGCCCCGTCGTTTGTTGTCGATCGTTAACCGCTAATTACGCATTTCCTATGTTGTACTATAAATATGCCTCAGGCAAATTGGTAAGAATCAGACGTCTCATTTCTATTAAATGATTAATGAATTTCCGTAGTCGCACTATCTGGGGCGTAAATGAATAGTAGACTAGTGTAGGGTTCTGAATAGTTTTATTATAATGAAGCATCAAACGAAACCCTGTAATATAATATAAAATAAAATATAATATCACATTTAATAACAACATATATATAAACTAATTCTTTCAAACATGTATTATATCAATATGATAAATTTACGTAATGTGTGTACTTACAAAAATTAACCAATTAACTGTAAAATACGTTACAGTTTAAGAAATTAACAAAATGTACAACTAAACCTTATCTAATCAAAATATTACTTCCTGTGACATTCGAAACAGAATTTAGCTTGTCAAAAGAGCAAAATAGAAATATAGTTTCTCATTTAGCAATAACATTATAATATACGAAAAAGCCGTTAAAACTATAAACAAACAGTTTAAGCAAGATATGCATTAGTAAAGCAAATAGCAAAAAGCAGTTAACAAATAAAGCTAAGCTGAACAAAGCAAATTACTAAGCTAATAAAATAATAAGCAACTACAACTGAAACACTCATTCTTACCTCGTATGAGGTACAGAGGTTATGCCTCAACGTATAACTACATCATATGCAGAACTGTCATAAAACCTGTATAACAAATACTAAATTATAGTTACTATGCACAGACTTATATAGTACTTAAAATATAACAATCGGAGACAAAAATGTTATAAAGACTCTGAAAAAGTATTTATCAAGTTAAAACTTTACTCATTTACTCTCGGACTCATTCTGCTCAAATAGTCGCCATTAATTACGTTTATCTTTACACTTATTTATTTCCAGGCTTAAATTATGTAACTCAAATGTAAAATAATAATGTGCCTGTGATAAAAGTTACGTTAGCCTTTTAAATAATTTACAACATGCATTCGCCAATCACACGATACACATTCTTACTACGAAGTCATGCTAAAATAGAAAGTTACTCGTGCGTGAAATACTGAATAATCCGGTAATAAAATTACGATGAAAATAAGATATAGACAGAATATCTAAAGAGATAAGTAAGCAAACTGACCTGAAATAATCGTGGAAATCCTCCAATACAAATATTACAAAATATGAGACTAAAGAAAATATATGAAACGTCTGTTCGGTTTGAACATCAATCCACAATTAACTATAGACTTCAATAGAAAAAAAAAGCCAATAGATATATGACCAATGAAATAATAGAAAGTGTGCGGTCAAATCAAGCGTAAAAACAATGACCATTAAAATGGAAGAAGTGAGTAACAATCAAGACGAAACTAGTCAAACGTCAAAGTCCGTGAGTATAAAATAGAAATGGTACAACTCATAATTAATTACAATCCGTAATTAATTTATTTGAAAACGAAAACACAAATATGAATTAGGAATAAAATCATCTTTATTTTAAAGTAAATTCAAATAAGAAATAAAATACTAATTACAAAGCCATATCAATATTTATTCAATCATGAAAAATACACGCTAGCACGTTTCCACTTATGTCTTTTAGACAAAAAAAGGTTGAAAAATTCCATGTCATTTACCCTTCGGCATACTTTTGACATTTTCCGCTCTACAGTTAGCAAATGGAGATAACTCCAAAATACATAGAAACAATAACCTTTTAAAATTGCAAACTTGAAACCAGTTGTTTCCAGTGTTTCAATTGAAGAATTTGAATACGTGACTATCGACATCTTTGTACAGAAAAGGAAATGCTCACCAAAATATTTAAGCATGACAAGATACATGTCGCATTAAAACGTATATTTTAATTTGGTAACCAGGTCTGATCAGTCAGTGACAAAATGTATGTAATTGGATAAAATATTTATGGAGAATTGTGTCATTGTTCCACTTATCCGTGTCATTTGGAATTTCCATTAGTATGAATTACTTATGCATAATTATCTAAATCTTTCTTCAATAATTTTTGGTTATCAAAATTAAAAATTTATACAAACAATTCAACGCAACTCTGAAACACTGAATCAGTAAAATTTGATAATATTAATTGATTTATTAATTCTATATAAAAGGAGATAGAATGTTCATGTAGAGAGTCAGCATTGTATTTATCGCTTTTTTACTCATAATTTTAATTGCTAAAACTAGTATATTTAACAATGATCATAACTTTATCATCAAGTATATACTATGTAAACTTTTTCATAATATATTTTGAAATGAGTTATTCAAGTAATTTAACACCAACCATGTGTAAATGTTTTTTTTTAATTCTGAAATTTAAAAAAAAGAGTATTGAATTTAAATGTAAGACGTTAGATTTGAGGTGAACTGTATTTAATTTGTTAATAGATATCAGTCAGTATTACGAAGGGGATATTTCAAAGGGAACTAAAGTGAGCAGAAATGTCTCAAGATTTTTAAAAGGCAAACCAGTATCTGAGTATTAAAATTGTACTCGAGTGCTCAGTCTTCCGAGTGAGTACTCGTTGCCATCCCCCCTCCCCACCCCCCAAAAAGTGATATCTGCAAAACCAAAAGGTATGATACTAGTTATATCATAGATTCATATATTTAACTTCTGCCATTTTGTATTGAACACTACGATATTGTACATGCCTTTACAAAAATTAAAGTGATCAAGAAGAAATAAATATAAAATCAATAAGAAGACAGAATTAACAAAAATGAAGAGTATAGTGTACATCGATGAAGATAAGGCCTGTTCTGTATCAAATCTTTAAATTTGTTACAAGTAAAATTCATTTATTTTGTAACAAGAATTATGCAACTATCATACAAGTGAGAGGTTTAGCTAGCTATAAAACCAGGTTTAATCCAACATTGTCTACATAGGAAAATGCCTGTACCAAGTCAGGAATATGACAGTTGTTTTCCATTCGTTTGATGTGTTTGAGCTTTTGATTTTGCCATTCTATAAGGGACTTTCTGATTTGAATTTTCCTTGGAGTTCGGTATTTTTGTTATTTTACTTTTTTTTCGCATGTGCTGAGAAATAAAATGAGCCCGATATACATAGATATAATTCCATCTAAGTATTTACTCGTTAGTAAGCGTGCGTAAGATTCAAGTCAACGCTTCTCGTCAGTGCAATTTGGGTACTCAGACGTTATATTCATCAATTGCATAACAATTTTTTTCATTAGTTGTTAAAGTACATGTAATTATATTGACATTTTTGTCATTGTTACGCTTAATGTGTATAACCAAGTAATAGAAAACATAGAAAAAGCATATTGTTACAAGAAAACTTAGAAATCTGTGATTGGTCCAAAGATATTGTACATTGAGGTCCCTGAAATGTAAACATGAATTAAGAATATGTTATTTATCGTTCAAATACTAGACGCAATATTTAAAATTAACATATTCCAAGAATTTAAAAATATCTTTTAACGTTATTGGTTAAAGTCTTTTCTTTTTTCTTTGGTAATGTGTTACGCTGAGTAAAAAAAATTCATCCAATAACAAAAATAGCAGCAGCAATCTTTCCAGTTTTTTTTTAGAAACTTAACAATTTGTATTTTTTATGATTTGACATTAAGCACGTCTTTCGACATAGCTAAATACATTTAAATATACACAAAACATCCACAGTTTGTATCAACAGATGAAGTATCTACTGGAAAAGGTCAAATCTACTGAAAAGTCGCGCTATGACGTCCACAAAATATCAACTATGTTACAGGCATCCATTTTTTCTTGCTCGAAGGGTAGGCATTTCCTGCACCATATGTGGCACCCATCGTGTTGCTCATGTAAGTACAAACCCATTGACAAGTCTGTTTCGGTAGGTCTCATTCTGTGAAAAGAAGATGGGATAATGGTTACGACAATCGAAACATATCCGTCGTCATCTGTGAAACACATATTTAATGACGATCAACCAACTCTTCTATCAACTTCAACAATTAGAACTCTTGATTGAATAGCTACCTTTTAAGCAACAACCCTCTATCAAGGAAATTGTGATGGGAAATGCAAACTCTCGAATATTCTATCTACTGGAAGATTTATATCCATATGTTAATTTGTAAATGTTTATCAATTTTCCCTCAGGATATAACTATGCCCTTGGAAAAAAAGCAGCACAGAGTTCAACAGTTTTTTCAAACAAGTTTTTCAATTTACCTTGGAATATGTTATGTTTGAAATATTGCGTCCAGTATTTGGACGATAAATAACATATTCCTAGTTCATGTTTTCATTTCAGTGAAAACTATTATTTGGACATGCGTCAAAAAATTGAAATGAGCAAAAAGAAATCAATAGAAAATACATAAAAATTTTGTTCCATTGTCGAAATACTTTTGTAAGATTATTTAATATTAGAAAGTGTAACATTACAGATTCATTGTTGAGCAAATTCATTTATATTTGTATAGTTTATTTTTCTAATCGCAATGATTCGATTCTTTACTTCAGGGGAAAATAAAAAACCTAAACCAGAAGGTAAGATATATGTAGTTTATCAAAACAAATGTTTTTTTAAAAGGCCAGCTGACTTTTAGAGCGTTATGAACGAATAATCATTTGTTTAGTTTTTAATAGAAGTTACAGAATCAAAAAAGGTTCGATATCAAAATGTTTTAAAACACATAAGCAGACAAAAGTAGCAACAAAGAACACTTTAATGCATGTCGATTAAGAAAAAGATAACTTTACAAACGCCTAGATTAAGTACAAGTAAATTCAATTTATTCCGTTTCAAGAAAAAGAGGAATGCTTTTGTAGAAATGCAATTTTTGATACGTTTATCAACGAAAAAGAAGATTTAGAAAGTTTTTTCAATGTACCTTGAAGTATGTTTTGTTTGAAATATTGCGTCCAGTATTTGGACGATAAATAACATATTCCTAGTTCATGTTTTCATTTCAGTGAAAACTACTATTTTGTACATGCTTTAAAAAATTGAAATGAGCAAAAAGAAATAAATATAGAATACATAAAAGTTTTGTTCCATTGTCAAGATACCTTTGTAAGATTTTTTTAATATTAAAATTTGTAACATTACAGATTCATTGTTGAACAAATTCATTTATATTTGTATAGATTATTTTTCTAATCGCAATGATTCGCTTCTTTATTTAAGGGGAAAATAAAAAACCTAAACCAGAAGGTAAGATATATGTAGTTTATCAAAACAAATGTTTTTTAAAAGGCCAGATAACGTGTAGAGCGTTATGAACGAATAATCATTTGTTTAGTTTTTAAAAGAAATTACAGAATCAAAAAAGGTTCGATATCAAAATGTTTTAAAATACGTTTACATAAGCAGACAGAAGTAGCAACAAAGAAGACGTTAATGCATATCGATTAAGAAAAAAATAACCTTACCAAATGCCTTGATTTATTATAAGTACAACACCTGTACTGTTCGAGGCGTTGTTGTATGAAATCTTCTATGAAGTACAGCAACTGATATTAAGTGTAGGACAGCATGGTTTTATGTTGGCAGTTTAAGCAAGAACTTTGAGCTTGCTTTCAGTAATTGCTGGCATTGTTTTACTGTATAAATTGATTTTGTGTTTTTGTTATCAATAGTGATTATACATTTATTATTATACTGTCAATTGATTTTCCGTTACTGATTTGTATTGCAAGTTCTTTTACATGTACATGTATGTGCGTTTTGTTAAGCAATGATGTGGATTGAAAGGGGACGAGGGTTGATGTTTCGAAAATTTAACCGCGACACATTTGCATGTGCCTGTCCCAATTCAGTTTCAAGAATAAGGGGAATGCTCTTGTAGAAATGCAATTTTTGATATCTTCATCAACGAAAAAGAACATTAAGAAAGTTTTTCAATTTACCTTGGAATATGTTATGTTTGAAATATTGCGTCCAGTATTTTGACGATAAATTACATATTCCTAGTTCATGTTTTCATTTCAGTGAAAACTACTATTTTGTAGATGCGTTAAAAAATTGAAAAGAGCAAAAAGAAATAAATAGAAAATACATAAAAGTTTTGTTCCATTGTCGAAATACTTTTCTAAGATTTTTTAATATTAGAAAGTGTAACATTACAGATTCATTGTTGAGCAAATTCATTTATATTTGTATAGATAATTTTTCTAATCGCAATGATTCGATTCTTTACTTCAGGGGAAGATAAAAAACCTACACCAGAAGGTAAGATATATGTAGTTTATCAAAACAAATGTTTTTTAAATGGCCAGCTTATTTGTAGAGCGTTATGAACGAATAATCATTTGTTTAGTTTTTAAAAGAAGTTACAGAATCAAAAAAGGTTCGATATCAAAATGTTTTAAAATACATAAGCAAACAAAAGTAGCAAAAAAGAAGACTTTAATGCATATCCGTTAAGAAAAAAATAACTTTACCAAATGCCTTGATTTATAAGAAGTAAATTTAAATTATTCAGTTTCAAGAATAAGGGGAATGCTCTTGTAGAAATGCTATTTTTGATACGTTCATCAACGAAAAAGAACATTAAGAATTTTTTTTCAATTTACCTTGGAGTATGTTATGTTTGAAATATTGTGTCCAGTATTTGGACAAAAAAAACATATTCCTAGTTCATGTTTTCATTTCAGTAAAAACTACTATATTGTACATGCTTTAACAAATTGAAATGAGCAAAAAGAAATAAATATAGGATACATAAATGTTTTGTTCCATTGTCAAGATACTTTTTAATATTAAAATGTGTAACATTACAGATTCATTGTTGAGCAAATTTATTTATATTTGTATAGATTATTTTTCTAATCGCAACGATTCGATTCTTTATTTCAGGGGAAAATAAAAAACCTAAACCAGAAGGTAAGATATATGTAGTTTATCCAAACAAATGTTTTTTTAAAAGGCCAGCTAACGTGTTGAGCATTATGAACGAATAATCATATGTTTAGTTTTTAAAAGAAATAACAGAATAAAAAAAGGTTCGATATCAAAATGTTTTAAAACACATAAGCAGACAAAACTAGCAACAAAGAACACTTTAATGCATGTCGATTAAGAAAAAGATAACTTTACAAACGCCTAGATTAAGTACAAGTAAATTCAATTTATTCCGTTTCAAGAAAAAGAGGAATGCTTTTGTAGAAATGCAATTTTTGATACGTTTATCAACGAAAAAGAAGATTTAGAAAGTTTTTTCAATGTACCTTGAAGTATGTTTTGTTTGAAATATTGCGTCCAGTATTTGGACGATAAATAACATATTCCTAGTTCATGTTTTCATTTCAGTGAAAACTACTATTTTGTACATGCTTTAAAAAATTGAAATGAGCAAAAAGAAATAAATATAGAATACATAAAAGTTTTGTTCCATTGTCAAGATACCTTTGTAAGATTTTTTTAATATCAAAATGTGTAACATTACAGATTCATTCTTGGGCAAACCTATTTATATTTTTATAGATTATTTTTCTAATCGCAATGATTCGCTTCTTTATTTAAGGGGAAAATAAAAAACCTAAACCAGAAGGTAAGATATATGTAGTTATCAAATCAAATGTTTTGTTAAAAGGCCAGCTAACGTGTAGAGCGTTATGAACAAGAAATCATTTGTTTAGTTTTTAAAAAAAATTACAGAATAAAAAAATGTTCGATATCAAAATGTTTTAAAATACATAAGCAGACAGAAGTAGCAAAAAAGAAGACTTCAATGCATATCGATTAAGAAAAAAATACCTTTACCGAATGCGTTAATTTATTTCAAGTAAATTATATTTATTCAGTTTCAAGAATAAGGGGAATGCTCTTTTAGAAATGCAGTTTTGATACGTTCATCAACGACAACATTCAGACTGTTTTTTCAAATTACCTTAGAATTGTTATGCTTGAAATATTGTGTCCAGTATTTGGACGATAAATACGATATTCTAAGTTCATGTTTTCATATCAGTAACTCATGTAAAATCTGAAAGACCACAAGGTATGATATCTTTTGATCAATCAAAGATTTCTAAGTTTTCTTGCAACAATGTGCTTTTCCATGTTTTATGTAACTCGGTTATCTAAATGAAGCGTAACAACGACAAAAATGTCAACACAATTACATGTTTATTATAAAACTAAATGTCGTTATACAATTGAGGAATATAACGTCACAGTACCCAAATTGCACCGAGTACACAAATTGCACACATTTAGCTAAAAAAGCAGCTGGAGTCTTCCAAGTTTTCTTAGAGACTGAACAATTTGTATTTTAATGATTTGACATTATACACGTCTTTCAATAAAGCTTAATATATCAAAAAAAAAATAAATAAAAAATCAAAAGTAAGCATGGACTATTGTCAAATTGTTTTAAATAGTTGGAAAAATAAAACAAAACACCAGTTATTCGATTTTCACGGTTGTGGATTTAAGCATTGATTGAGTACTCCTCATTACAGAATCATGAAGGTGGGTCAACCCAATTTTTCTATAATTCAATATAGATTCAAATTTAAATTTATATCCTATGGCACGCCGTCTAGTCAAGCAATTGGATATATTAGTGTTTATGGAAAATGAGTAGCCTCTTAATAAGCTTGTCTTTTATTTTCGACCACTTAAGTCCCAGAACTCTGGAACAACAAATCTGTCATATTTAAAAGAATAGACATAAAGGCCATAAGTCGACGAAGCACGGAAAACATCAAGGCCAAAAAGAATGGACGAACCGAGAAAAAAAAATAGCCTACAAAACATGCACAGAAAAATAAAGATAGTGCAAAATAATCTTCAACAAAAATCACGGGTAAAAGCAGAACTATGAAGAGCAGCCCGTTTAAGCTAATCTGGTCCAAAGGGCAAATGTGATCTTTTGGCTTCACTCGGCCCCGTCCTCTGTTGTCGATCGTTAACCGCTAATTACACATTTCCTATGTTGTACTATAAATAAGCCTCAGGCAAATTGGTAAGAATCAGACGTCCCATTTCTATTAAATGATTAATGAATTTCTGTATTCGCACTATCTGGGGCGTAAAGTATAGTAGACTAATGTAGGGTTCTGGATAGTTTTATCATAATGAAGCATCAATCGAAACCCTGTATTATAATATCACATTTAATAACAACATATTTAAACTAATTCTTTTAAAACATGTATTATATCAATCTGATAAATTTACGTAATTTGTGTGCATACAAAAATTAACCAATTAACTGTAAAATACGTTACAGTTTAAGAAATTAACAAAATGTACAATTTAACCTTATATAATCAAAATATTACTTCCTGTGACATTCGAAACAGAATTTAACTTGTCAAAAGAGCAAAATAGAAATATAGTTTCTCATTTAGCAATAACATTATGATATACGAATAAGCCGTTAAAACTATAAACAAACAGTTTAAGCAAGATATGCATTAGTAAAGCCAATAGCGAAAAGCAGTAAAATAATAAAGCTAAGCTAAGCTGAACAAAGCAAAATAAATAAGCTAATAAAATAATAAGCAATTACAACTGAAACACTCGTTCTTACCTTGTATGAGGTACAAAGGTTATGACTCAACGTATAACTACATCATATGCAGAACTGTCATAAAACCTGTATAACAAATACTAAATTATAGTTACTATGCACAGACTTATATAGTACTTAAAATATATTAATTAGAGACAAACATGTTATAGAGACTCTGAAAAAGTATTTATCAAGTTAAAATTTTACTCATTTACTCTCGGACTCATTCTGCTCAAATATTCGCCATTTATTACGTTTGTATTTACACTTTTTTATTTCCAGGCTTAAATTATGTAACTCAAATGTAAAATAATAATGTGCCTGTGATAAAAGTTACGTTAACCTTTTAAATAATTTACAACATTCATTCGCCAATCACACGATACACATTCCTACTACGAAGTCATGCTAAAATAGAAAGTTACTCGTGCGTGAAATACTGATTAATCCGGTAATAAAATTACGATGAAAATAAGATAAAGACAGAATATCTAAAGAGATAAGTAAGCAAACTGATCTGAAATAATCGTGGAAATCCTCCAATAGAAATAATACAAAATATGAGACTGAAGAAAATATATCAGACGTCTGTTCGGTTTGAACAACAATCCACAATTAACTATAGACATTAATAGAAGTAAACCGCCAAAAGATATATGACCAATGAAATAATAGAAAGTGTGCGGACAAATCAAGCGTATAAAAAATGACCATCAAAATAGAAGAAGTGAGTAACAACCAGAGGAAACTAGTCAAACGTCAAAGTCCGTGACTATAAAATACAAATGGTACAACTTTTAATTAATTACAATCCGTAATTAATCTATTTGAAAACGAAAACACAAATATGAATTAGGAATAAAATCATCCTAATTTTAAAATAAATTCAAATAAGAAATAAAATACTAATTACAAAATCATATCAATATTTATTCAATCATGAGTAAATACACGCTAGCACATTTTCACTTATGTCTTTTAGACAAAAATGGTTGAAAAATTGTGTATCATTTACCCTTCGGCATACATTTCACATTTTCCGCTCTACAGTTAGCGAATGGAGATAACTCCAAAATACATAGAAACAATAACCCTTTTAAAATTGCAAACTTTGAACCAGTTGTTTCCAGTATTTCAAAGCAAGAATTTGAATAAGTGACTACCGACATCTCTGTACAGACAAGGAAATGCTCACCAAAATATTTAAGCATGACAAGATAAATGTCGCATTAAAACGTATATTTTGGTTTGGTAACCTAGTCCGATTAGTCAGTGACAAAATGTACGTAATTGGATAAAATATTTAAGGAGAATTGTGTCATTGTTCCACTTATCCGTGTCATTTGGAATTTCCATAAGTATGAATTACTTATGCATAATTATCTAAATGTTTCTTCAATAAATTTAATTTATCAAAATTAAAAATTATAATGCATGTAACAATTCAACGAAACTCTGAAACACTGAATCAGTAAAATTTGAAAATATTAACTGGTTTATTAATTGTATATAAAAGGAGATGGGATGTAGAGAGTTAGCATTGTATATATCGCTATTTTAGTCATAATTTGATTGCTAAAACGAGCACATTCAACAATGATCATTACTTTATTATCAAGTACAGTCGAACCTCGTTGTGTCGAACTCGGTTGTGTCGAAAACTCGGATGAGTCGAAGTAATTTCTCGGTCCCAGTAAAATTCTCGTTTGATCAATGCATAATAACCTCTGATGAGTCGAACTCGGTTGATTCGAATACTCGGTTAAGTCGAGTAAATTTTATAGTCCCGTCGATGTAAAATTCATGTAAATTGACCCCGATGACTCGAAGTTCGAAAGTAAGAATTTTCAAAAGATGCAGACCTAATGATAAAAATTCAAATCGGATGTATTTCTTGTGTAACCTAATCATTTTTAAAAGAGATTAAAGCTGAGTAAACATACTTGTTTGTATAACAGTTAAAATGACATGTTTTTATGGTGACCGGTAATTAACACCTTTGGTTGATCGTTCAAACGGAATGTTAGTGTGTTGAACATTTTTCACATCAGATAAAAACAAAACGAATTTAAATGACCCAAGCCGAGATTAAATGAATCGTTAGATTTAAAACTCATTAATTACAATAAATAAAAGGATTAGAACAATTATGATAAATTCATGATAATTTAATGTAAAGCAGACGACCTCTGGCTCATCAGAGACCGCTCATAACTTAATTCGTTCCGCGAGTTATTTCATAATTTATAGAGACTGACCTTTGTAAATATTTGTGTATACTATTGATTTTATTTGTGCATGATTTGTATCTGTACTTCTGTGTTTAATTATTATGAAGGAACAAAAATGGAGATTGAATACACAATCATAAAGTGTCATATCGAAAAAAGGCACACTGTTCATTGTATCTAGTTTACACAAATCATACCGTATTTCATGCATTCCAAATTTATGACTACACAATCGACCTCGGATGAGTCGACCTCGGATGTGTCGAATACTTTGGTCCGGTCCCTTCGACTTCGACACAACGATTTTCGACTGAATATACTATGTAAACTTTTTATAATTTATTTTGAAATGAGTTATTCAAGTAATTTAACACCAACAATGTGTAAATATTATTTTTTTTAATTAAAAAAAGAGTACTGAATTTAAATGTAAGACGTTAGACTTGAGGTGAACTGTATTTAATTTGTTAATAGATATTAATCAGTATTACGAAGGGGATATTTCAAAGGGAACTAAAGAGAGGAGAAATATCTCAATATTTATAAAATGCAAACCAGTATCCGATTATTAAAATTGTACTCGAGTGCTCAGTCTTCCGAATGAGTACTCGTTGCCACCCCCCTCCCCCCCTCCCCCCCCCCCCCCCAAAAAAAAAAAAAAAGAAATATCTGTAAAACCAAAAGGTATGATACTAAAAATACTAGTTACTATCATTGATTCATATATTTCACTTCTGCCATTTTGTATTGAAAACGACGACATTGTACATGCTTTTACAAAAATTAAAATGATCAAGAAGAAATAAATATAAAATCCAAAAGAAGACAGAATTAACAAAAATGAAGAGTATAGTGTACATCGATTAAGATAAGGCCTGTACCAAATCTCTAAATTTGTTAGAAGTAAAATTCATTTATTTTGTTACAAGAATTATGGTAACGCTCTTGTAGAAATGAGTTTTTGATACGTCCATCAACGAAATAAGGACATTAAGAAATCACGTTGTCTGTCTCACCTGTCCGATCATATTTTGATTTACTGAGATTAACTTCAAATGCGATCCAACATTTTGACGTGCCTTAGATGTAAATAAATGGTAATATATATTGTGCTTGTATTCTTCTTGATTATACTTTTTTTCCATTTTACTAATAAAACTACTATGGTCAACAGTTTCCTTACAAGCAGGTTTTAAATTGATAACATTGGCAGAACGTCTATATCTAAAGTAGAATAAAAGATACATACTATGACAAACGAGTCGATTTTAATTTTGAAATAATCAATTTCCCCCACCTAAGTAGCAATTTAACAACTTCACCTGCATATGGGATATATATTACCCAACTCATTCGGTATTCAAGAGCTTGCAGCTGCTACCCAGACTTTTATAAAACGTCACCAGTGTCTGAGCAGAAAGTTGATGAACCAGAGTTATGTCAAAGAATGTCTCGTTCTTTTTCAAAAAAAGATCATCGGAAGATACCATGACCTTGTTGATAAATATTCCGTATCAACTTCACAAATAATAGATGATGGTCTTAAAGTATAGAATATAGGTACTGACGTTGTTTATCATCTTAATTACGTGTTAAAGTGTTCTTTTATTTGTCTTAGTAAATTATTAACCTTTACTGTTTAGTCCAGTTTTGGTAATATCCTTTTGGCGTGGCTCGGTACTTATGCATCCCGCCAATGTGTTTTGTGCTGTGGTAATTTTTTGTATTTTTGTCTTTCATTTCTGCATATGTACTATGTCTATATGCCATTTTTTTTCTTTGTTGACATATTTGTTTGTCTTATAGTGATTAGGATTATAACACATTGTTGACTGCTGTACCTCTATTTTTGACATTTTTACCTATTATTTCTGTTTGTTTTGTTCACACATTATGGTCAATATAATGGAATTTTATGCAACTATCATACAAGTGAGAGGTTTAGCTAGCTATAAAACCAGGTTTAATCCACCATTGTCTACATAGGGAAATGCCTGTACCAAGTCAGGAATATGACAGTTGTTTTCCATTCGTTTGATGTAAGTCATATGAAACTTCATATTTAATAAAAAAAAAGTTGAAGATGTTTTATATACTTGAAGTTTTACTATGGAACATGTGTAAGTGAACTTTCTTGTAAATTTCTTCATAAATGTACTGCTATTGAATCATTGTCTTCCAGTACACTAATTCGCCATAATTTTCCCTAATACAATGACCTTTGCTCCGAGACCTCTCAGAACTTCGGCCATCGCAAAACGCGTAAACAAATGTTCCTTTTAAGTCTAGCTAACGTGTTGAGTATTTTCAAGAAGGAATAATTTGTTTTCTAATGTGTTTTATTTTATTTTGTTGTCTTATAAGATCTGAAATAATATTTTAAAAGAGAGATGTACAGAGCAATGTTTTACTTAGATTAGAGTTGAAGAAATGTATTCAAAATACATTTTGTAACTTAATATATCCTCATTTATTTGGCTTTCGTTTGTGGAGGACACTCAAAATTACAAATTACAATTTTAAACGAAATTGCTTTTAGACAAAAATGGTTGAAAAATTGCATACCATTTACCCTTCGGCATACTTTCACATTTTCCGCTCTACAGTTAGCGAATGGAGATAACTCAAAAATACATAGAAACAATAAACCTTTTAAAATTGCAAACTTGAAACCAGTTGTTTCCAGTATTTCAAAGCAAGAATTTGAATAAGTGACTATCGACATCTCTGTACAGACAAGGAAATGCTCACCAAAATATTTAAGCATGACAAGATAAATGTCGCATTAGAATGTAAATTTTGGTTTGGTAACCAGGTCCGATCAGTCAGTGACAAAATGTATGTAATTGGATAAAATATTAATGGAGAATTGTGTCATTGTTCCACTTATCGGTGTCATTTGAAATTTCCATAAGTATGAATTACTTATGCATAATTATCTAAATATTTCTTCAATAATTTTTGTTTATCAAAATTAAAAATTTATAATACATGTGACAATTCAACGCAACTTTGAAACACTGAATCAGTAAAATTTGAAAATATTAACTGGTTTATTAACTGTATATAAAAAGAGATGGGATGTTCATGTAGAGAGTCAGCATTGAATATATCGCTATTTTACTCATAATTTGATTGCTAAAACGAGTACATTCAACAATGATCATAACTTTATCATCAAGTATATACTATGTAAACTTTTTATAATTTGTTTTGAAATGAATTATTCAAGTAATTAAACACCAACAATGTGTAAATGTTATTTTTTTTAATTTCAAAAAAGAGTACTGAATTTACATGTAAGACGTTAGACTTGAGGTGAACTGTATTTAATTTGTTAATAGATATTAATCAGTATTACGAAGGGAATATTTCAAAGGGAACTAAAGAGAGGAGAAGTGTCTCAAGATTTTTAAAAGGCAAACCAGTATCCGAGTATTAAAATTGTACTCGAGTGCTCAGTCTTCTGAGTGAGTACTTGATGAAGCAGAATTATGTCAAAGAACGTCTCGTCCTTTTAAAAAAAAAGATCATCGGAAGATACCAAGACCTTGTTGATAAATATTCCGTATTAACTTCACAAATAATACATGATGGTCTTAAAGTATAGATTCTAGGTACTGACGTTGTTTATCATCTTAATTACGTGTTAAAGTGTTGTTTTATTTGTCTTAGTAAATTATTAACCTTTACTGTTTAGTCCATTTTTGGTAATATCGTTTTGGCGTGGCTCGGTACTTATGCATCCCGCCAATGTGTTTTGTGCTGTGGTAATTTTTTGTATTTTTGTCTTTCATTTCTGCATATGTGCTATGTCTATATGCCATTTTTTTTCTTTGTTGACATATTTGTTTGTTTTATAGTGATTAAGATAATAACACATTGTTGACTGCTGTACCTCTATTTTTGACATTTTAACCTATTATTTCTGTTTGTTTTGTTCACACATTATGGTCAATATAATTGAATTTTATGCAACTATCATACATTGAGAGGTTTAGCTATCTATAAAACCAGGTTTAATCCACCATTGTCTACATAGGGAAATGCCTGTGCCAAGTCAGGAATATGACAGTTGTTTTCAATTCGTTTGACGATGTGGTATGATTGTCAAAGAAACAATTTTCCGCGACAGACCAAAGGACATACAGATGGGTAAAGTCCTTACCTGTTCATCTAGTTAACTTGATGACCAGACTTTATGACTGGTGGAAGTTAACTTGGGACAGAAAAAAAAACAGACATTTAGCGGTTACAGGATTTATGACTGCTCCGATCGGTTCTTGGACAGAATTCATGTTAACCTAAAAAGAAGACTTGATCTGGACTGCTCTGTCGAACCAAACCTGTTCTTATAAAAGTTAACTTTGGTCTGGTCTGCTCCAAGATAAAGTTAACATGATATAAATTTAACTAGTAAGCAGGAATGCTTTGATTGATGAATATCATTAAAATATCATCACACTCATGTATCAACAAATTTAGTTAAAGATATATATCCTTAGGACCGATCAAAAAGCAGACCTGACCCAAAACTGGTCTATCAAATAGCATTCTTGTCCACAGGACAGACTAACAGGTCTGATCTGGTCATGTCCTGTCCATAGGTCTGGTCAAACTGACGAGGGTCTGCAGCAGTCCCAAAATTGACGACTTAGGTCTGTTGTGGTAAGGATAAAGTTAACTTGAAGGTCTGCTAAAATTTTCTAAAGTTAACTTTAGTCATAAGGACTGCTTTAAGTTATCTTTTGAAAAGGTTAGGACTGCACCCATCTGTAGAAGATAACAACTACGTGCCTCCGTACGGCCTTCAACAATGAGCAAAAGCAATACCGCATAGTAAGCTATAATTGGCCCCGAAATGACAATTTAAACGAGAAAACTAATGGCCTCATGTATGTACAAAACAATGGAAGAAAAACAAATATGATATATGGCAACAAACGACAACCAATGAATTACAGGGCCCTGGCTTCGGACAGGGACATACAGAATGTTGCGGGGTAAAACACATGTTCGTTGGCTCCAAACCGTTCCTCTAACCTGGAACAGTGGTGTAACAACACAAAATAACAACAAACTATAAAAATCAGTTTAAAAGGACTTAAAGTCATCAGATCGATACAAAGAACAAAAAACAAAAAAACAGAAACACAAAATATAAAATGCAAACCAGCAAATACTCAAAGTTACTGAAACTAGTTCCAAGCCAATATCAACTAATGAAAAAATTATGTTACTAATACTAAAATATTAATCAGTTAACATTCAACTTCTAATGTATATAGTATTAAGACGTCATTTACAGTCAAAGAAAAACACGACTTTTTGCAATGCCTAAGTATAGTGTAGCGGGTCAATGGAGAAAAGGGCAGAAACACAAATACACCGAAACATCTAAATATATAAACCCAAACGAAAACCTAAACTACCTAATTCCCTATCTAGATCTAAAACGAAGGACAATCGACCTCTTTTTTTCGAGAAGTGATTCCTATGTGTCTTAAGATCAAGCCTAAACTCCTATTCGATTATTAATAGTGAACGTGAAGGGTCTTCTTGAGACTGATATCACAAAGGACAAGGTACGATAAGCATCAGAGAACGGCCCCCAATTTTCGTTCAAATTAAAAGTGACATGTCATGGATTATAATAGTATATTTTTAAAGTTTAAAACCTGTATTTTTGTTAACATCAATAGATTTGTCAACTTCCGTTGATATTATTCATGCTTTGTTGCTGTAAACACCTCAAGATTCGAGAAAAGGCATAAAAATGGCAGTTTCCAAACCTTTTTCTGTATTTTAAACTATGAGCGTACCTACGGCCCACGATCATATTTATACCAGATGTTCCTTGAATATAAATGTTGATGCAGTTGAAATATCTAAGTGGGCCGTAGGTACGCTCATAGTTAAAAATTAATAAAAGTGAAAAAAAATCGTCGTAGTTTTCATTGAATCATCGAAATATTTGAACGAACTACGGACTGGAGATGATTTCCGGTATTCACTGGATCCGACGACAAACTTTTGTTCGTGCTATAATGATCTATACTGGTTAGTTTCTTTATGACGAAAATTTAACATCTATGAGAAAGGATCACAGGATATTCCTGTATTTATTATTGTATGAATTTAAAGAGACATATTAGCAGACACGGTCGAGTTTTGACACAAAGTCAAAAGAATCTGTGACAAACCTCAGAGAAATTTTGTGAATGTAAATGAAACGAAAGTTATTTAATAACAGTTCCTTTTTTAACAAAATTTCAATATTTAGAACACTGTGACACAGAAGTTAATCATGTTGAAGCATAAACATGTCTTTTGTAGCGTAACTGCAAAGATTTGTTAAGCATTTATTTTCCGTAGAACTGTAAGCAAACCCACATTTTAAATCAAAATTCTTTACTCACCAGATCGATATTGATGTCAACATTATATTTAAGTTCAAATTACCCATTCAGAAACACGTATTTTGTTCTATAAATGACGAAATCGTCGCCCTGAAATGTAATATCTCCGTTGACGCTTTTATTAAAGTGCTTTCTTTCACGTCCGCATTTCTATCAAGGATGGCATGCCAAGTTAACATTTAGGCAATCATTATGGATGGCGAAAATGAATTACAAAACTGTGAATAATTACATATATTGTAGTTCATACGACATAAGAAGAAACCATGTGGCAAATTTAATTATTCAATTTTGTAAGTGTAACAGTAATAAAGATCAAACAAAACTATCCAACACTAGTATGTATATTGAGTATACTTTGTGTCTTTGTGAAGTTTGCATTATTTGCAATTGTCCTCCGCCTTGCATCCGATCTTTTTTAACGAAAACGCATGCTACTTCGTATGTCTTGTCTGAAAATTATTCTCTATATTACTTTCCGTCAAAAGTATGCATGAGGTGTTTGCCACTGGGCGGTCAAAAAACAACATTCAATCAATCATAACTCCTCTTAAATTGCAGTACAATTATGACTTTAAACATATTTCAAAGAACAGAAGACTCATCAGTGACGGTCGAATAAAACAAGTCAAAAGCCATAAAACATTTTGTAAAAGGCTCAAAATTCCGAAACTTTTGCAAAATAAAGTCAAAGTTATCTTTTCCTGAACAGATAAGATGTAGTTTTTCAAACAATTCAATTTTTTAAATCAGTTAGTTTATTAATTTGACCATATCAATTATAATTCATGATATAAAAACTATCTATACTGGACATTGTGTTACTGCATGGGATGTTTGTGTAACTATTTTTAATGTGCTCATAACGTTACAGTCCGCAGGAAAACATATCACCCTAACTGGACACTATATATTCTGACTCCGAACCATCTAGTCTTTGCTCTGACCCCTGAAAGCCACGTGATACGGAAAATCAGCAAAGTCTTTGGTTAGACCAAACACATGGTATCCTGTACTCGAGGTGAAGACGCTTCAAAAAGACAACTGAGGCGGTGTTTGTCTCATGAGTTTAATGCTGGGTGGGAAAATAACTAACAAAGCGAAACTGTGCACCAAAATGTGCATGGTGTTTTAAAAGATGAATATAGAACATTCGAAAATTAACTACAATAGATCAATGTAACTATAAATGATTTATATTTTTAGCTTGAAAAAAAAAAATACTAAACATATCACCACTTTTATTCTTAGCTGTATGTTTATGCGCATTTAATTAATGGACCAATTAAGAATCAAATACTCAATTAAGAATCAAATACTTCTTTTTGTAATTGGGTGTAAAGCGATGATCGAAGCACATTTTGGATAAAGCACGGAAGTTTCTAAAGAGGCATTCAAAGCGTTATTACATTTCAATGATTTATCTATGTAATTTTGAGTTTTGTCAAATTCTTCGTTGTTTTTTCCTATGCATTGTTGTGACGTTGTTAAGAAAAGTATGTGCTGTCATAAATGTTTCATTTTTTGGAGAAATAACATCTGATTTTGGAATGCCTCTCAAGTGTTGTCATGCAATTCAAAATATGGCTTCTTATGAGACATACATGTGATTATTGATCATAAAAAGTTGAGATCACCAAATGTCATTTTATTACAACTTTTCAAATTGCACGATTTGATAAAACATTAAATGTGCAGTCAGTTTTAAGAAGACTTTGTATAGTTTCAATTCATTTCTTCAATTTATTAGTCCCCTACCGACGAAGTCGAAGGGGACTTTAGGTTTGCACTCAGTCCGTCTGTCTGTCTGTCCATCCGTCAGTCCAGCAAATCAGTTTTCCACACTTGTTTTTCTTCGTGCTTGAAGATATTGATTTGATATTTGGTGTATTGTTTTATCATGACAAGTCACAGATAAAATTCGAATCTTGTTTCGGTCAGATAATTTCTCGGGAGGTCCACTTCCTATATATAAGGTGATAGGACATGCCGCTGGTATAGGTCACCTTTTTAATCTTGAAAATATGTGAATAGGTCGAGAAAACTATCAGAAATATATGATAAGGTCAATAAACTTCATCTGTCATCTTTTTGGTGTTCCTGGCTTTGTTTTATCAACCAATTTTCTCCCTTTTGCACTTTGGTATTCCATGGCCACTGTTACATTACACACCAAACGAAACCAAAACAAAATATGAAAAGGTATACATTTTTTTAAATTCAAATGAAAAGGGGGTAACAGAAACCTAGCCTATCAACTAAGTATTGAAGTACCCCCCCCCCCCCCCCTTTTTAAGATATTGATTTGATAATTAGTATATAGTTTTGTCATGACAAGTTACAGATCAAGTTCTAATTTTGTTCCGGTCTGATGATTTTGTGCAGAGTTATGGTCCTTGGACTTAAAAAATTCGCTCCAATAATCAGTTTTCTGCACTTTATTTTCGTCATGCTTGAAGAAATTGACTTAATACTTGTTAGATAGTTTACACCATGGCAAGTTATATATCAAGTTAGCATTTTGTTCCAGTACAAAATGACTAAATTCATACTTCAGATAACATTAAGAACTATTATTGAACGGTTGCTAAGCACTTGTTATGTTGCTTAGTTGTTGATAAGCAGTAAGTGAACTACAATTGAGTTTACTTTTCATTTCTAACTAAAAGTTGTTCATCAACAGACAGTCTGCATTACATTTCATTTAGTTTGTTCAATAAAATGACTAATTGATTTGCATTTGTCTTCAATTCAAACATATTTTCCCATTGCTAAGCAATATTTGTGTTGCTATGCTCAATACGGAATTTGTTAAGAATAAAGATGTATATGATAGTATATGGGAATGAAACACCATATGGAAATGTAAAATATTGAAATACTTGCTGTATGCATGCTTCAGAGGGAAAACACACTTTTTTAACCGTTGCTAGGCAAAATTTCTGTTGCTAGGTTGTTTCTAGGCATATATTGAACGAAATCAAAGAGGCTTTTTATTTGTGACTTCAAGTTCTTCTTGGACAAACAATATTATTTTTGAAATATTTGAATTTGTTCAGATAAAGCAATTCCTATGTGATAATTTAGATACTGAACTAAAACAGTTGCTAGGCAACCATCCTTTTACCGGAACAATATAAAATCATTGTTTTTTCAAGTTTCTTTACTAAGACCATCAATGATATTAATATAAACTTATTTAGAGAGGGTGCCAAAAACAACCCTTATCATACCATGTCCTTTATACCAAACAATTCAGAAGTGGCAAATGCTTTATTTTGATACATATATGTATTATTACAACACATAACAGTAGCAAATATTTGAGATCAAAATTACACAATGTAGTCAAGCTCAAGACCAATAAAAACAACTTGCAAATTTATCAATACTAAGTACACCTTTAGTGAATTTCTAGACAGTTGCCTAGGGTATCTTTCAAAAGATTGATTCAAATACTATATAAATACTCATAAAGAATAAAATAATATCTGCTATGATACTTATTTAACAAAAGTACATCCGACCCCACGGGACAAAATATTAGATATTCATCTATTAAAAGTACATCTTACCTCACACTAATTATAGTGAGATTTAATTTAATAAAATATGATGTGCTATGAAATGAAGAGGACAATTTACTTAAGACAGTGTAATAGCTTCCACTGGCTAAAAAATAGTGTCTAAAATTGTCCAAACTTGATTATTACAAGATTTCCTGAACTGGTAGTTCAATGACTCAGTGAAAGCTTTGATATAAGTTTTAGTAGAGACTTTTTATTAGTTTCCTCTGACTAAAAACGTATGTCTCATCATTTGCCAAACTTGACCTATACAATAAAATGTGAAATTCAGTAAAGTTAATAGAAATCAAGTAAAATTCGATTATACAATCCTTTGTTGAACCTGTGTTTTAGCTCCCTTTGACTAAAAACGATTGTCTCAAATTGTAACCAAAAGAAATTGACAAAAGTCTTGACACATACCACACTTTTCTTTTATTTACACATCTCAAGCGTTTTGACTCAAAAGTTTTGTTCCATTGTCAAGAGACTTTTATAAGATTTTTTTTATTAAAATGTGTAACATTAGAGATTCATTGTTGAACAAATTTATTTATATTTGTATATATATTATTATTTTAATCGTATTGATTCGATTTTTTACTTCAGGTGAAAATGAAAAACGACCTGCAAAACCAGAAGGTAAGAAACATGTATTTATGAAAACAACCATGTATTAACGCCATTCTCTTGTGTATGTTACTACATGATGCATGGATGAATGGAACTGAAGTATTGATTTGAAAAATATAGATACATAACATTAAATAATCCTTTCTATAACAAAGTATAAGAATTGAAAACGAAAAATAATATAAAGGGAATCACAAATTCTAAAAATGAATCTATATTAACGCGTATTCGGTTTAACGTACGATGACCTATAGTTGTTTACTTCTATGTCCTTTGGTCTCTGGTGGAGAGTTGTCTCATTGGAAATCCAACCACAATTTTTCATTTTTATATAAACGTGTGTGTCGGAATAAAAGTAAGTATAACCTAAATGACATATTTTTGTTCGTCTGCTCATTTGTGCGATTCAAAATGAGGAAACATGCTATTGACAAATCTGCATGAATGTAAACTTGAAAACTAATACATGTATATTGTACATGCGTTAAAAACTGAAATGAGCAAAAAGAAATAAATAGAAAATACATTAAAGTTGTGTTCCATAGTCAAGAGACTTTTGTAAGATTTGATTTATTAAAATGTGTAACATTACAGATTCATCGTTGAACACATTTATTTATATTTGTATAAATTATTATCATCATCGCAATGGTTCGACTCTTTATTTCAGGGGGAAATAAAAAACCTGTCAAACCAGAAGGTAAGATACATGTATTTATCAAAACAAATGGGTTTTTTTTTTGTAGGCCAGCTAACGTGTTAAGCGTTTTAAACAAGACATTATTTGTTTAGTTTTTAAAAGAAATTAAAGAATCAAAAACGGTTCGATATCGAAATGTTTTAAAATACATAAAAAGACAGATCTAGCAACAAAAAAGACTTTAATGCATATCGATTAAGAAAAATACCTTTATTTTGATACGTTCATCAACGAAAAAGAACATTAAGAAACCTATAACGTTAAAAGTTTTTACAATTTACCTTGGAATATGTGATATTTGAAATATTGCGTCCAGTATTTAAACGATAACTAACATATTCTTAGTTCATGTTTTCATTTCAGTGAAAACTACTATATTGTACATGCGTTAAAAAATTGAAATGAGCAAAAAGAGATAAATAGAAAATACACAAAAGTTTTGTTCCATTGTCGAGATACATTTGTAAGATTTTTTTAATATTAAAATGTGTAACATTACATCTTCATTGTTGAGCAAATTTATTTATATCTGTATAGATTATTTTTATAATCGCAAAGATTCGATTCTTGGAACCCCCTTTTTTGCTGAAACCAGTGGTTGTCGTTGTTGTAAATTAATTTTTAAGTGTTGTACATCAATCGGGCCGTTAGTTTTCTCGTTTGAATTGTTTGAATTTATATTTGTAATTTTGGGAACTTATATAAATGATTATGCGGTTTGGGTTTCGCTCGTTGTTGAAGGCTGTACGGTGATCTAAAAATCTAAATTGTTTACGTTGTTTTGTCCAAGGTGGAGAGTTGCATTATTGGCAAGCATACCACATCTTCTTACTTTTATTCGTTTAATGATGTAGATCTTCATTAAGCCTAAATAACAAATAATTTTGAAAATGCTCTATTTATAACTATACAACTTTTAATTCTAAATACTTATGTTTATCTAACATAAAATTATTATCAGCGAAGACATATACACACTAAGTCTAAATTCGTCTAAAAACAGAGACATGTGTATATGTAAAAGTGTTTGTTTATGTAAAAAAACCTATGAATATCTACCACCACTGTTGCCAGCTTTAGAGATCGGCTAACACCAGTTGTTCCTCGAGCTTTGAATAAACAAATTCAAACCAAAACATGTACATAAAACGGTAATGTTTAATCACAATCTGTATATATACAAACACTTAAATTGTTATTTCATATTTTGATGAATTTGATTAAATCTATGCCAGTCACGCATGCGCAGCAACATGTATTCTTCCATATTGTGACCTTATTTGACCTAAAAGAAAAAGAAGAAGAAGAAGAAGTCTGGAATTCCCGCTACTTTTCGACGGTCTAAAGATTATAGTGTGTTTTCGATCTAGGTGTTTTCGTTGAAGTCCGCGTTCAAAATCCAAAGCATTTCATTAGTCGGTAGATTTGCAATCTTTCAATTCAGGTGTTCTCATAGGGGTCCGCGTTCATGTTTCAATATGATAGACTATATTGTAAGTTTTCTATCCGAGTTAACAAAATAAAATTTGAGCTATATAATAGTGCCTCATTTTTAAGGGATTAAAATTTTATAAAATAAATTTATCTATTTCTCCATATACATTTTTTGTTAAAATACCCCTTTTCACCTTTTTTTGTCTTTTGGAAAATGTTTTTTTTTTGTGAATTATTTAGACCCCTATATCAAGAATTTTGTTTTGCATGTATACGCATGAAAATTTCGGTTTTTATCCAACGTAATCCTAGGTTTGAACGTTGTTTTCAATTTAGACTTTTAAAATATGTAATATGGTTCGTCAGTAGTTATATTTATGACAACTTATAATTATCGGTAGATGTGTAAATATTGACACCTGTGTGTATGGGTTAATATTATAGATTAACTGGTAGAATATTCTGATCAGGAAAGAAATTACAAACTAAAAATGGTCGGGTTGTTGTCTCTTTGACACATTCCCCATTTCCATTCTCAATTTTAAAGTCTGTTTAAGGAATATGTACAAATACATGTTAAGTGGCAAGTAGTACCGATACGCATGTCTTCATAATACAACTCTCGCATTACCATGTCTTGCATTTTTTTTTTATATTTCGAAACTGTCTCTTTTGTGAATTTATTCAACAACAAACTTTTTTCATACAAGATTTGTTTTTAGAACTGAATGTCGCATTTTGTTCTTATGTTGAAAAGAAACCAACAAATGTTTTGTTTTAAAAGATCCTGACCCTCTCCCCCTCCCCCTCTTCAACAAAAAAAGAAAGAAAGATTGGATTGGCATTGTCTAGTATATAATTTTAAATAAAATGCTCCTGTATTTTTATGCTAAATACTTTATAACACAATCTGGGACTTGTACAAGTTTATGCATCTATTAGTTCAGGCATATGCATACAGTAATGCATGTATACGCATGAGTTTCTCGCTACATTGAATACCCATCGGTGGCCTTCGGCTGTTGTCTGCTCTATGGTCGGGTTGTTGTCCCTTTGACACATTCCCCATTTCCATTCTCAATTTTAGTTATATACGACGGTATATTTTTCCTTTTCCAAATACCATGTACATGTACATATATGAGGCTATGAAAGGATTATCATTTATGTGTAAATAAATGGGGTTTATAGAAATAAAGTAATGATATAAGCACTTCAGATAACAGAATAAAGAGATGAAAATATAAAGAATAGATTAATTGATTTATGGTTGCTTAACGCCCAGTGACAAATAGTTCATGCATGGTTAGGACGAATAAAATCGGCATAATAATAAAGAATAGAGTGGAATGGTGAATTTTTTAATGACATAGAAGTATTGAAACTATTATCTGACACTCTTCCCCTATAACCAACTACACTCGCATATATACATCTCTAAATTAAATATATAATTTCGTTTACTGGTGACTCTCAACCCCGGACATTAAGGTTTTGGAACCGCCCCTGCTTCTTGTCATCTATTTTAACATCTTTTTCATGATATTTTATATGAATATTGCTAAATACAAACAAAAAAAAGTGTGCTAACTATTCTACAATTATCTACTTCTTCATTTCTAGTAAAGCTGTATGTTGGTTTGGAGACAGATAAAAATTACCATTTGTTGGTTTATATTTCGGTATATAAAAATGTTTAATAATGATATATAGTGACATGTGTAATAGGTTATATATAGTGTATATATCCTGGGACTATTATACTAACAGTATAGTAGTCCCATATACAGACCTTCTAAAATTATAACTGACCATTTTGCCGTGCGTTCATCGTGTATCGAGCGTGTATCGTGCGTGTACCAACCTTGCGCTCATTATTCATCATTCCGTGTGTTTTCCGTGTAACGTGCGTGCATCGTTCATTCATTCATAACCGTGTACCGTGCGCTCATCAATCATTCATTCTTAATTAACCGTGTTACGTGCGTGACCTCAGAATGTGTATTGCAGTCGCATTCCAATGCGAACTAACGATACTTTTATACATTCTGTTTGTTTTCAAACATTCTTTAGAGCAATAAGAATTAAACCAATTTTCTGATAACAAACAAACATGAACAGCAGCATTTTTTACGACGTAAAACAAAATAAAAGTGATCATTCGAGATTTTTTTTTTTTTTGCGAACCCGTTTTGCATGTATACGCATGAAAATTTCGGTTTTTATCCAACGTAATCCTAGGTTTGAACGTTGTTTTCAATTTAGACTTTTAAAATATGTAATATGGTTCGTCAGTAGATTATGAAGACATGCGTATCGGTACTACTTGCTACTTAACATTTATTTGTAAATCATCGATTTCAAAACTTGAATGTTTACATGTGTAATAAAATCAATCATGTCGATTTCAGCATGCATGTTAAGTGAATGTCAAATTCAGTTCAAAATTCTGAAGCGTAGGACAAATCGTACTCTTCTGTTTCAAATTGAACAGTGTTTTAATATTTGTTTTTACTGTTGAAATTAAATGTTATGTTAAAATAGATAACTATTCACCTTGGGTGATGTATTATTGTTGATCATTCGAGATTTTTTTTTTTTTGCGAACCCGTCTTCAGCTGAATGTGTGATTATAATATTACTACGCGAGCATCAAAGGATTTTAAATCGAAAATAAATGCAAAAAATGTGAGTTTTTGTGTCTTTCAAAGCACAAACAATATACAGAATCAATTGCATGATAAAGACAATAACTGTTTAGTGCCTTTAAATATCAGCTGTATTTGTACTCGGCTCGAAACAGGAGTAATAGCTTGCCAAAGCTCGCATTACACCTGTTTCTTAGCCTCGTACAAATACAGCTGATATTTAAAGACACTAAAAAGTTATTGTCTATATAATGATACATGTTCTACGTACAAAGAATAACATTCATGATGACATTTCTACAATAGAAAGGCTAAAATTGAAATTTCTGTTGAACTGAGCGAAATGGGGAAACAAATATACTGTTGACCAATTGTTATTTGTTAAAAATATTCTGTCTATTAAAAACAGAAGAGCTTTTGCAAGATTTAGATGTGGGGTAGCTCCACTGAAAATAGAAACTGGAAGGTATGAAAAAACAGAAGTCCACGAGATGACATGTTGTGGAGCTATACTATTGAAGATGAACTTCATGACCTTTTAAAATGCTCGTTATAGACATATCATGATACATTAAGCTAAACATTTTAACTTATAAATATCAGATAGCGAAAAATTCATATTTTTATTTAACAACGACAATGTTGCTGCAATAGTTGCCAAAAACATCAACAATATTTTATTGAAAAGAAACGGCATTTTATTTCACTAGTTCTAAAAGAAAAAGATGTTTTATTTTCATTTAGTATGTGGACACTGTAAATTTTAAATGTAAATGAGTAAAAATGTGTTTATATTTATATATTGTGTCTCAAAAGTCTCTCATTTATCTAATGAAAGATTGGTGCATACAATGCAAATGTTTTTCATGATTTTTTTATTTCTGTGAATCTCATTTTATGTTTGTACGTGGTGAGACTTTAATAACATATTATATCTAAAAATATCAACTTTACTTAAATTTATACATGAGTCAGAAAATTAAAACCAACAGAGTCAGAATTAAATTTTAAAGCTGACAAATGTTTTACCCTCAGCGGGCATTCAATACCATTGACATACTACAGCAAAATCTTGATATACATGCACATATATTTTGGACATCTTATCAGTAATTTCTCTAATATTGAACTATGCTAGATTATTATTATTCGCTTATTTGGCAAATTCATATTCTACTAAGCTATTTTCAATCATTTAAGTTTTGATAAATACCATTACAAATAACATATTTGTCTCAGTTTCCTCAGTGAGGGTATTCCATTGAGAAAATATATACAATAAACAAGGTTGTCGGGTAAATGTGGATTACGGATTAAGATGTTAGATGTCAAACTTGAATTAACAAACTGAGGCGAATTGAACAGGAATGTGTATTTTCTCTTCAACAGTGTTTTTATTCTCTGTTCTTTATTTTCATTTAAACTAAACTAAATACGTTTTGACAAATTAAATTAAAATAAACATTATATGTTAACCTTCTAGGATTATTCTAAAAGAATGACGGATTTTATTTTGACCATGGAGGTATTTTTTGTTCCGATACTGAGGATATTTCTTGTCCTTTATGAATCCATATGACAAATTTGACTCCTATAAGGATACATTTTGTCTCATAGAAAAATCGGTATTTTTTATATAATAGATTTACTTTTCCATTTTTATCGGATATAATAGTTATTTTGAAAAATACAAACGATAATTATTCATTAAAGGTTCGTATGCATACATCAAGATCCAGCAACTTTTGAATAGTATTAAATGATTGCCTTTGTTTTATAGCTCAAAACGGTATTATTTGTTTTGCTTTCCATTGGTTGAATAATGAAATGTATGTTTCAGAAATGTACACAAGTTCAATTTTAAGCTTTGACTCCTGGTGTAATGTCGTTAACAGTAAAAGACGAAAATCTACACATGTACATCTTTATAAAAAAGAAGATCTGGTATGATTGCCAATGTTCATAATTATATCACAACTATTGTTCTCCCCCTAATGATGAATCTTTAATATATGCCACTGGACGTTAAACGATCAACTATTAATTCATCCATCTTATCCTTTTAGTTTTGTGATAATTTGCATATCAAATACATGAAACAACTGCAGATTTGCACTAAAGTCAGAAGTCCGAAAGTATTGCACATATAAAACATATTCCCCATTTCCATTCTCAATTTTAAATAAACTTAAATATGATAAACAAATTGTTTTCAGATCAAAATACATTTGACAAGCGAGTGCGTTGATACAGGTTATACATGTATGCATGTATATACTTGTATGTCAGGTGAGAAGTGACACCAAGTAATATGTATACTAAAATGTTTATCGTCTTCCATTATACATGAGGGTGTGGGTTGGGGTTTATAGAATTGAAAAGTATTGATATAAAAAATAAAGAATACAGAAATAACCAGACAAATATAAAGAAAAGGGAATGATGAGGTTATAGAATATATGGCATAAAAAATGATCGGCAAAAGGTATAACGAATAGAAAAAAATTGCCTAAAATGACAGAATACAGAAATAATGAATCCCCATTCAGACTCTCATAATCTGACGTTGACATTTATATCTTAAGGGCAATCATGGCCATACGATACAGTTTTAAATGTACAATGATTTTTTTTTAAGAAAGTTCACATACAAGCTAATTTAAAAATTAGTTTGAATATGTAATAAAAATTATATCTTCATGTAATAGATTTAAAAGTTCGACATTTACTTAAAATTTTGGTTTCTTGGACATTTCTGTCCTTTGAACAGACATGTTAACTTTTTTTGGTTTCAAAAGATAAACATCTGAGGATTTCGGTAAAGAGATTAGGAATATCTTTGTTACAAAATTGGACTCTACATTTGTGTAACATTTCTTTGTTAATGATTATTTTTTGTAAATAGAAATTGATTTTAGAAAAAAACCGGCATTTTTGTTGTATATTTATTTAATTGAAAAAAAGTTGGTTATTTCTTTATAAAAGTTGGAACGATTAATCTTCATACAGTATCAAGCCAAAAGTCCTTTTTAAAAAGAGGGATCCATATGCTCGTTTTAAGCTAATGGTTAAATCTCGATAAAATGCATCTTTTCCTGATATTTCAGTTTGATGTCGCCTTCAACAACGAGCAAAACCCAAACCACATAATCATTTATAAAAGTTCCCAAAATTACAAATATAAATTCAAACAATTCAAACGAGAAAACTAACGGCCTGATTGATGTACAACACTTATAAAAAATAATATACAACGACAACCACTGGTACCAGCAAAAAAAGGGGGTTCCAACCATATGTCCCAATTAAAAAGAATTTCAGGTCAAACAAACGGGAGATCTTATATACGGAACAATAACTGGATCCGCCACTGTACAGTCTCCTGACGCGTACGAGTACTTTAAGTCCTGCAATTTATTGATTGATTAATGAAAATATCATAGCAATTCTTTTAGTTTATCTAATTAAATATACAATTAATTTTATTTAGTTATTTGGATTTAATAACCTCACATTAAAGGGTGCGAAAAAATATATTAATGTAACCGTTTCAAAGTTCAAATTGATCAATTATTGATTGAAGTGAATAAATAAAATTTATTTTCTCGGTGAATAAACTGCATAGTATACAAATCCTTGTTCTAATATAAATAGTAATAATTTTCATCGGCGAAAAAGAGAGATACTTTTGTTGTGTTGGAAGAATCGTAAAAGTGTTATTTTTCTAGATTCTATTGTTTACTCGGACATCGTAGAGTCTAATTGATTTTTTTTACCATATTGGACTTCATATTGTGTATTGAATTGAAACATGAACGCGGACTTCGATGAGAACACCTGGATTGAAAGTTTGCAAACATTCCGCCCAATGAAATTCATTTTAATATGTAACGCGGACTTCAACGGGAGCACCTAGATGAAATATTTTATACGACAATTAGTGTTAAAAAAAAAATTATATGAGAGCAATAATGCAGAATTGTTTCTTTTCCATTCTTGTTTTTTTACAATGTTTATGTTCATTTTAATTTGGAAGGTAGAATTATATTAAATGCCCCAAACGTAAATATAAGTTTTTTGAAATTCACTAAAAGACGTAAGAGAATGCCGACTAAGAGCCAGTCAAGGTAGTTTAAAATAAACCTATCCATCGTTATCGCAGACTAAAATTTATCTCATATAAACAGAATACATGTTTATTAATTGCAAGAATTTTTGTACGTCACGGTGCATGATAGCACGATAATCCCTTTACATAATCGTAACCACGCTTCAATATTTTCGTTTGATATTTGCTGCTCTTCCACAATTCACGCCCGTTTTGCGCCAGTGACCGGTTTTACAATTTAACACAGTTTTAAAAGTTCATTGAGATGTTACTTCATTTACAATTTTAAGCAAGACCAAACTGTTTATCAAATTCAACAAATGTCAATATTATCTTCATCAATTTCATTATTTAACAAAACATTGTTTTTCATTACAAGCTATTCAATATATCAATACACAGCTAGTGAATATTTGTTGTTTACCGAAAATATAAGATACATCGATTTAAATTATGTACACAATGAATAATTTCTGTGAAGTTACTTTTATTTCCGAATTTACGAGTACAATATAGTAAAACAGAAAAAAGAGAAACGGTAAATATACAGGAATACATAAAGTTTCGTAAGTAATTGCAAGGGACCACAAGTTACTTACATGCCATGAGTTTTCATAGCACTATGCAATTTTTGAAACTAATATGTGAGATCTATTGCATTTAAGCAAATTAAAATTATGTTATACATCTAACTATTTTATTTGCAGATTCACAAGTTTTGCATTTTTTAAACCGTGCATCAATATTTTAATTTTTTTTATTTAAATTCCTTGTATGTCACGTGTTTTGTTCATTCATTTGTTTAAATTGTGAAGCATGTGACTTTACTTAGAATACACGCATTCAACTAAAGTCGATAAAGTTTGAAACAAATAAACGATAGATACATCGAGGTTGTTTTGCTTGAGTGATTTACCTAAACAAAGCTCGGGTCTCAACAATGTTTAAAACGAATTAATGCCAGCTTGAAATAGTTTAACGGGGGCGTGGCCTATTGGTTTGACGCATCTTACCACCATCTGAAATTAACTTGATTGACCGCAAAGGAATCTATTTGACTGACATTAAAAAAAATATATATGGTTTGAAATGAATTAAAACTAATTTTTAATTTTTGTCAATCTTTATCAAATGATGATTAATCTTATTTAAATAGCGTTAATGCGTTTTTGTCCGTTCAAGTTAAATTCGGGTTACTAGTGAGGGCAAATGTGATCTATTGGCTTCACTGGTCTCCGTCGTCTGTTGTCGATCGTTAACTGCTTATCACGCATTTACTATGTTGTACTTTAAATAAGCCTGAAGCAATTTGGTAAGAAACAACGTCTCATTTCTATTAAATGATGAATGAATTTCCACTTATGTCTTTTAGACAAAAAAGGTTGAAAAATTGCATGTCATTTACCCTTAGGCATACTTTTCACATTTTCCGCTCTACAGTTAGTGAATGGAGATAACTCCAAAATACATAGAAACAATAACCCTTTTACAATTGCAAACTTGAAACCAGTTGTTTCTAGTATTTCAAAGCAAGAATTTGAATATGTGACTATCGACATGCTTGTACAGACAAGGAAATGCTCACCAAAATATTTAAGCATGACGAGATAAATGTCGCATTAAAATGTATATTTTGGTTTGGTAACCAAGTCTGATCAGTTAGTGACAAAATGTATGTAATTGGATAAAATATTAATGGAGCATTGTGTCATTGTTCCACTTATCCATGTCATTTGAAATTTCCATAAGTATGAATTACTTATGCATAATTATCTAAATGTTTCTTCAATAATGTTTGTTTATCAAAATAAAAAATTAATAATTACAATTCAACGCAACTCTGAAACCCTGAATCAGTAAAATTTGAAAATATTACCTGGTTTTTTAATTGTATATAAAAGGAGACGGGATGTTCATGTAGAGAGCCAGCATTTTATTTATCGCTATTTTACTCATAATTTGATTGCTAAAACGAGTACATTCAACAATGATCATAACTTCATCATCAAGTATATACTATGTAAACTTTTTTATAATTTATTTTGAAATGAGTTATTCAAGTAATTTAACACCAACCATGTGTAAACGTTATTTTTTTTAATTTTGAAATTGAAAAAAAAGAGTACTGAATTTAAATGTAAGACGTTAGATTTGAGGCGAACTGTATTTAATTTGTTAATAGATATTAATCAGTATTACGAAAGGGATAGTTAAAAGGAGACTAAAGTGAGGAGAAATGTCTCAAGATTTTTAAAAGGCAAACGAGTATCCGAGTATTAAAATTGTACTCGAGTGCTCAGTCTTCCGAGTGAGTACTTGTTGCCATCCCCCCTCCCCCCAAAAAAGAAGTAATATCTGCAAAACCAAAAGGTAAGATACTAGTTTTTATCATTGATTCATATATTTCACTTCTGCCATTTTGTTTTGTGTTATAGTGTACATCAATTAAGGGGTATTCCAGTAAAAATTATCCAAGAGGGGGGGGGGGGGGGGGGGGGAGTGATGTGTGGAATTGTTCTTATTTCTAGTACCCCCCACTTATGGAAAAGATTAAAAATATACTCCCACCTAGAATATGTATTTTCTTCCAAGACCCCCTACCTAGAGAACAAAATTAGTTCGTGTATGTTATCTAACATATCTTATTTCTGATAAAAATCTGACAAGGTGTACCTAGCTTTGTTGCTATTAACATATAAAATTAAACATGTAACAGTTGTAACAATGGTATGGAGCAGCAGAGGACAGATGCAACACGACGGCAATAGCTCTAAGTGACCTAAAAAGGGAGAGCGATTTGAATTATGGCCCATTTTAGTTTTGAAGCTGTCAATAACATTTTCAGGTACGACGTATTCTTCAGGTAGGGAAACTGGTTGGCACCAACTATGTGATGTTTCAGAGTTTGGGCCTGGGAGTTTAGTTCGAGCCATAAAATATTTTTGGTAGGCACAATATATTTTTTTTTTTTTTTTTTATGTATTTCTTATATACATTTTTTTTTTTCAATAGGCAAATGTTGGGCAAGATGATATACTCTCCTGTGTATCAAAGCCAGATTTTCCCGCAAAATTAGGGTTTTTTTTCATTAAAAATTTACAATGCCACCCACGCAACATGCGCAATAAAAATCTAATTGTCTCTGCCAAACATAAATATTTTTCTAGGGATCGCATAGTTTGGATTCACCCACACATATTTTTGTGGGAAGACGGCATACAAGGGAGAGAGGATACTTAAGTTGTTATAAATTGTATTCAATAAAATATTATTTTGACTTCAGGGAGAAGTGGGGATCCATATAATGCTTTTCATGCAATACCTGTAAATTTGAAGTTTTATAATTTCAAGGAGCTTCCTTTCATAACAAATTTAGAGTTAATTTCAGTTACCTGAAAACCCACAGTAAGTCTTGCAGAATTTCAAAGTCATCAACAAACAAGTCTGTTCACACTAGTACAATTCATATTAATATAAAATGACAATATAATAACGCCAAAAAGCACATGGCTCCCAACAATGTAAACACACAATTTTTGCATGTGACCCTGACTTGTTTGCAGGATTACTGTTTCTATTAATTTAATTTGGATATAGATATTCAATTTAAGGTACAGTCAAGCATTTGCAATTACAGTTTGCATATAATTTTTAATTTTCTATTTGAAGAAACTTGGTCATACGATGTTCGCATTGTTCAACCATGCGAATGTAAATAAATGTGAATGGGTAAACCCCGAGGATTTGTATGTTGTTCATTGAAGATGGGAGTACAGGATAATTTTTTCTTAGAGTAGCAGGAGCATTGAGCACTGTGTCAGGATCGGGGAGATAACTCCGACTCCGAGAGATAACTCTTCCTGCTTCCGGCTCGTCGCGTTTGACAGGAACACAAACTTAAAATAAGTGGTCTGCATACTTTATTTGCATTCAGACGACCTTTTCATGAGAATATTCCTTCAAAACAGGGGGTACAATATGTTTAACCTATCATTCAGAAACCCCCCACCAACAGAAATGAATTTAAATTGGGACCACCACCCTCCAGAATACAATTATGTTGATAACCTTCCACCTATTGACCAAAATATCGTCGGCGTTCCGCCCCTCCTATGTGAATTTTAATTGAATAGCCCTAAGATAAGGCCTGTACCAAATCTCTAAATTTGTTACAAGTAAAATTCATTTATTTTGTTACAAGAATTATGGTAACGCTCTTGTAGAAATGAGTTTTTGATACGTCCATCAACGAAATAAGGACATTAAGAAATCACGTTGTCTGTCTCACCTGTCCGATCATATCTTGATTTACTGAGATTAACTTCAAATGCGATCCAACGTTTTGACGTGTCTAAGATGTAAATAAGTGGTAATGTATATTGTGCTTGTATGCTTCTTGTTTATACTTTTTTTCCATTTTACTAATACAACTATTGTGGTCAACAGTTTCCTTAAAAGCAGGTTTTAAATTAATAACATTGGCAGAACGGCTTTATCTAAAGTAGAATAAAAGATACATACTATGACAAACGAGACGATTTTAATTTTGAAATTATCAATTTCCCCCACTGCTGTACTTCTACTTTTGACATTTTTACCTATTATGTCTGTTTGTTTTGTTCACACTTTTTATCAATATAATGGAATTTTTATGCAACTATCATACAAGTGAGAGGTTAAGCTAGCTATAAAACCAGGTTTAATCCACCATTTTCTTCATAAAAAAATGCCTGTACCAAGTCAGGAATATGACAGTTGTTTTCCATTCGTTTGATGTGTTTGAGCTTTTGATTTTGCCATTTTATAAGGGACTTTCCGATTTGAATTTTCGTTGGAGTTCGGTATTTTCGTTAATTTACTTTTTTTTCGCATTTGTTGAGAAATAAAATGAGCACGTTATAATAAGATATAATTCCATCCAAGTATTTATTTGTTAGTAAGCGTGTGTAAGATTCAAATCAACGCTTTTCGTCAGTTCAATTTGGGTACTGTGACGTTATATGCATCAATTGCATAACGATTTATTCATTAGTTGTTAAAAATACATGTAATTATATTGACATTTTTGTCATTGTTACGCTAAATGTGTATAACCAAGTAATAGAAAACATGGAAATAGCACATTGTTACAAGAAAACCTCGAAATCTGTGATTGGTCAAAAGAAATTATACCTTGAGATCACTGAAATGAAAACATGAATTAAGAATGTGTTACTTATCGTTCAAATACAAAACGCAATATTTCAAGTTAACATATTCCAAGAATTTCAAAAAAATGTTTTAACGTTATAAAATAAAGTGATTTCCTTTTTCTTTGGTAAAGTGTTACACTGAGTACAAAAATTGCACCCAATAGCAAAAATAGCAGCAGCAATCTTACAAGTTTTTTTTAGAAACTTAACAATTTGTATTTTTTATGATTTGACATTATGCACGTTTTTCGACATAGCTAAATACATTTAAATATACACAAAACGTTCACAGTGTATATCAACAGAAAAAGTATCCACTGGAAAAGGTAAAATCTACTGAAAATTCGCGCTACGACGTCCACAAAATGTCAACTTGAGCAACTCAAATATGTGACAGGCATCCATTTCTTCTTGCTCGAAGGGTAGGCATTTCTTGCACCACATGTGGAACCCATCGTGTTGCTCATGTAAGTACAAACCCATTGATAAGTCTTATTCTGTAGGTCTCATTCTGTAAAAAGAAGATGGGATAATGGTTACGACAATCGAAACATATCATCGTCATATGAGAAACAAATGTTCAATGACGATCAACCAACTCTTCAGTAACGATTTCAACTTCAACACTTAGAACTCTTGATTGAGTAGCTACCTTGTAAGAAACAACTCTCTATCAAGGACATTATGATGGGAAATGCAAACTCTCGAATATTGTATCTACTGGAAGATTTATATCCATATGTTAATTTGTAAATGTTTATCAATTTTCCCACAGGATATAACTATGCCCTTGGAAAAAAAGCAGCACAGAGTTCAACATGGCATTCAAAATATGCTGCTTCAAAAGCAGTTGATGGAAAGGAAAGCACGTTTACACACACAAAGAACGAAAACAATGCATATTGGAGTGTTGATTTGGGAAAAACAGTCAATGTGAAACAGATCAATATTATTAACAGAAAAAATTGCTGTGGTAAGGAGTCAGAAACATATATTTGTGATAAGATTCAAAATAATTTCACGTGAGTTAGGTAAGAGTGTTTACTTTTGAACTTTTTAAAAGCAACACTATTTTAGACATTTCTATATATGACAATAGGTAAAGCATCAAACTATTATCTTAATTGATGTTTAGTACTTTTTATGATCTTCAGAAAAAATCTTAACATTATATCATTTAATAATGAAGTGTTGATTCATCGAAAATAACACCTTCAAACAAATTAAAACCATTTACAGAAACTTTGACTGTCGAAAGAAGTCAAATGCTATAAAGTGATAAAATGCACATAGATTTTGTCAGGATATTAATAATTAAATACAATACTGTCTTGGAATAACAATTTCCTAACTGAGCCCTTGTGATAACTTTGCTTGGAAAAATAGTCACATTTAATGAAAGTACGATCTATTTTGTTTTTAATGTCACTCTGTCTAATGTCAAGAACAAAGAAACTAAAAAAGACTGAAATTTGAAAAGCGGTTTCATGGGCTAATAAAGGTGTCAGACCAGAGTAAAATCTCTATCTATTCAATCAAATTTTCCAATTTTAACAGCTTTTAAGATATTTTACCTTAAATTTAACTTCATAGAAAGCAGGTATATCCTGAATTGTATCAACATTCTACATGCCAATGTTTAACCAATGTTTAAAGTCTTGTAATGAAATACTACTGTTTGGAAATCAAGTACTACTAAAAATAACTCCTGGTTTTCTGGAAATCTTAGATATAAATAAGAAGATGTGTGTATACTAGGGAGCGCATTAATCCTCAATTTTTAATGCAAACTCATGGAGAAGTATATTTTTGCTCAAAATGGTCTACAAATATTTTTCTTTCACTAAAAGTTTCATTTCTGCAAGTTTGTTGATTAGTTTAAGTAAACAATGACATTATAAGCACTTTTTTTGTCAGGGAAGGGCTACTTTCACATATGTTTCAAATTGAAGTGAATGTATTGGTGGTCTTGACACCTATATGGAATAACAACCTTTCTTCGATATGGGGTCATATATTTTAAATGAATGAAGAGGACGATACATGTTGATTTTCAGGTCATTTGATCGACAATGAAGGTCATTCGTGCTAAGAATTGATTTCCATAACCCGATATTACTGTCTTAAATGATATTTAATATGGAGGAGAGGGGTATTAGAGCTAGCTCACTAACATTTCTCTAAAATGTTATTTGTACGCCTCCTAAATACGCCTGAAATATTCTCCACCGGATGTTAAATAACCAACTATAAATCAACCAATGAACAGTCATAATAAGGCTACTCTGAAAGTTCTTGACTTTTCAGTTGTTTCATAAAAAGAAACATGGATAGAGAACTGTAAAAAAATCGTATTTTTTATTTGTGAAAGTACTCCCTTCTGTTAAGGGAGAGAGGCATATTTGGTTCTTAAACTCCATGTTATTCATTTCAGCAATTCAAGTATAAATTTGATGAGAGAAAAAATGTAAAATCTCTCATGAATAGAAAGTTCTGACATTTAACAACAGCAATGATGTCATATATGCCGACACAAATGAGCAATCGTACGATGAAACTCATAGTTTTTACTAAATTTTGGAAAATATTTGCAGATTTTGCATGAACCACCGTAATTATCTGGTAGGATGTGTGTCTTGTCAATTTCCATATTTTTATGACCAATTCATTTTTTGTGGACGTGTGTGGTCAGTGTTTTTCAACAGGAAATAGACCTTTAATGTGAGTTAAACGGGGGAAAAGATTGTTAAGATTTGATATCACAGTCTTATTTAAAGCTAAGTTTGGCCCTTTCGTTGCCCTTCCTCTTTAAAGAAGTCATGAAAAGTTTTATTTCTTTTGGTCAAAAACAGACATTAACCGCACTATTGCTTTTTTTAAATAGAGCAAAAGACTTTATTCTAATGGGATCGTTCTTCTTGATAAAGACTTCTATTTTTTTTTTTAAATTGTAAAATGGTCTGCTTTGTTTTCAGCCTTCATAATGAATAATGTACCTGTGCAATCAAGAATCGTATTTATTTTTCAAATAAAACAAAGGAAAAATCAACTATATCATAACCTGGTAATCGAATACAGCTTTTTTAGAATCTGGAATTAATCTTCCTGTTGATGACCAATGAGACAAATATACTTTAGGAAAAATTTAAAAAAAATTGGTTTTGAAGTAAAATGTGTTTGATACTGAAATGTGTGTCATTACAAGGAGTGTACTAAAAGAGGGACGAAAGATACCAGAGGGACAGTCAAACTCATAGATCGAAAACAAACTGACAACGCCATGGCCAAAAATAAAAAGACAAACAGACAAATAATAGTACAGATAACACAACATAGAAAACTAAAGACTAAGCAACACGAACCCCACCAAAAACTGGGGGTGATCTCAGGTGCTCCGGAAGGGTAAGCAGATCCTGCTCCACATGTGGCACCCGTCGTGTTGCTTATGTTACTAGCTATATTGAATACAATCGGTGATATGATGATTGGCACTGACAGATTGAAGTCTTAGAATTCCATTTTTGAACAATTGATATAGATTCTTGATATTGATAATTTTCAGGTAATCGGCTGAAGAATATAGCGGTTACAGTTGGACAAAATCGTCATCAGATGAAACTTTGTAGTAATTTCAAAGGACCTGGTAAGACTGGACAAGTAATAATGTTAACATGCAAGAGCCCAATCTCAGGCCGCCATGTGAAACTTTTGAGAAGCGGTAAAGGTTATCTCAGTTTAGCAGAAGTTCAAGTGATAGGCCATACAGGTAAACATTTAGATGTTTTTTTTTAAAACTAGCTTCTTTCTGGTTGTATGTTTGTACTGAATTTCGTTTCTATCGAAAAACTGTCAGTTAAACAAAAAACAGAAAATCCTATAACTTTACTGTTGAATTTTTTTATAAAAAAAAAAAATACGTCTGTAGATTATAAGCTAAATATTGATCTTTGCATCGTTGAATAGTTTAATGTATAAACAATATCAATAAGCAGATGTGGTATGATTGTCAAAGAACCAATTTTTCCGCGACAGACCAAAGGACATACAGATGGGTAAAGTCCTTACCTGATCATCTAGTTAACTTGATGACCAGACTTTATGACTGGTGGAAGTTAACTTGGGACAGGAAAAAACAGACATTTAGCGGTTACAGGATTTATGACTGCTCCGATCGGTTCTAGGACAGAATTCATGTTAACTTAAAAAGAAGACTTGATCTGGACTGCTCTGTCGAACCAGACCTGTTCTTATAAAAGTTAACTTTGGTCTGGTCTGCTCCAAGATAAAGTTAACATGATATAAAGTTAACTAGTAAACAGGACTGCTTTGATTGATGAATATCATTTAAGTATCATCACACTCATGTATCAACAAATTTAGTAAAAGAAATATATCCATAGGACCGATCAAAAAGCAGACCTGACCCATAACTGGTCTGTCAAATAGCAGACTTGTCCACAGGATAGGTTAACAGATCTGATCTGGTCATGTTGTCCTGTCCACAGGTCTGGTCAAACTGACCTGTTCGCAAGTCTGCTCTGGTCTGCAGCAGTCCCAAAAATGTAGACGTAGGTCTGTTATGGTAAGGATAACGTTAAATTGCAGGTCTGCTAAAATTTTCTAAAGTTAACTTCAGGTGGATCAACACTAAATATTTCTTGAGATAGATTTTTTTATATTTTGTGTAAATGCAGTTGATGAAATGCTCTTGTGAAAAAAACAATAAAAATTTGGGGTCACCGTCCTCGTTTGGACAGTATCTTGATCCAAATTATTGTGTATTTTCGAGGTTTTTTACATGGATATTACAGGGAAATGGGCAATTGTATCCTTTTGCTAGTTGAGAAAAAAATTCCATGAGATAGATTTTTCTTATTTTCTTTAAAATTGTAGCCAAGATATAGATCTAAAAGAAAATAATAAAAAAACATAGGGTCACCTTGCATTTTGAAGAAATATTTCACCTTCTGCTTGATTTTTTCGAATTTTCAAGAAGGAGAGATAACTCTCCCCAAATCTTCATTGAAAAAGATAGTAAGAAATACTCATGATAAATAGAAATAGAATAGGTCAACTCTCAGTCCTTATTATTATTTGCAACACTTTTGTGTAACATATTTCTGTTACAAAAATCATGGCCATAGTAACCAAGGATATCACCATAGCAACCAAATCAATCAATCAATACATGCACTTGGAAATTATAAAACTGAAGAGAAACATGTAAATTTGAGCACGTTTATGTAGTCCGATAAGTCAGTATTGCCATAAATGATTTCACAATCTTTACGCACAGTGCAAAATTCTATTGAAGAAAGGCTCCATGAGTTATTTTGAGATATCTCGACCAAAATTTGTGTAAAAAACATTTTTTTTAATACAAAATTACAAATTTTGAGAAACATTTTTTTGTGCTTGAATTTCAACCGAATTGATATACAAGTTACAAAATGTTATAAAAATTTGATTTTCCACAGCAAAAAATAATTTGATCTTGTAAATTTTCCGTCTCAGTTTTTTTTTTAAATCACAAATTTAATGCTTTTAATAAAAATTGACGTACAGGTAGAATAAGATATTCCAAATCATATCCAGGTGTAAAACAACCTTTCTGACCCCGTCAACTGGACTTGCTACGTATGTATTAGTCTCTTCACGTCTCATATAAATGTGCAAGTGGTTCTCTAGTTGTCATCTCCTTACCTTTTTTCATGTCAGTCTTCTTATGTTATGTTTCTATATTTTTGAATAATCTTAAATTAATAATCTTAAACACCACAGAGACTGTGACTTAACACACACATATACATATATATATAATTCGTCTAAACATTAACCCAACAATGTTGGATCTGTAAATTTGCTTTCGCAAATGTTTTGTTCTTCCCTCGCTGGGATTCGAACTCATGCTACTGAGATATCGTGGCACCAAATCGCCTTGCACTATGCCCAACGCGCTAGACCACTCGACCACCTAGGCTCTACAATAATAAAGCTTTGGGTGGCCGAGTGTTATCTTTCCTCGTCAGTTTTAATCTAGCGTCGTAACACAGTACATAATATATAATGCATGAAGATGGAATTGTTACAAATCATCTGAATTATCTATATATATTTTAATTCGACAAACTGGTTCTCAATAAGTTTTGTTGTTAGAATATACCAAGGTTAACATTTCAAATTTTGAAATGTTAGACCACACAAAAACAAAAAAATTATCGACAAAAATTCAATGTCATGACATTTTAAGAACTTCTAAAAATATGAACGTGTAGGCCAAAATATAGATATTTAAGTCATAATTTACTTTTTGTTCTTCTTTAGACAAAAAGTCGGCACATCAGTATAAAATTTAACCGTAGAATTCAAACAACTCTTCATTAGAGACAAAATAGTGTAGAAGTGAGCAACTATAGGTCACCGTACGGCCTTCAACCTGATACTTTTTTGTAAAATAACAAAATATCATGACGATATATCAAACTCTAAATAACTATCATAGGGGGGGTTTATACATATACTAATTCCTCATCCTTTATATGTCTATTAGTTAAATATTAAAGCACATTCACTATGTAACCATTGTTGAGAACATATTATTCTAATTGATCCATTTGAACGAAAGAAATTTCAAATAAAAATATTTTATAAAATATTATGTTTCAAATTAGGTGTTAAGCAAGCCACAATTAATCAATATACAAAGTGAAAATTGTATGTATATAATATTCTCCCCTTTCTTGTATGATCTTAAAGAAAAGAACAATATTTGCAAAAATGAAAACCCAATCATCTTAAAATATTATAGATCTCTGGTTACCTTATGTTTATAAAAAGGAGTTAGCAAGTTACGACAGATCTTCATTTTGACAATACTGAGGAAAAACTTATTTAGGGCATGACACATAGTGTTAATACCAAAAACATGTCTTCTAGATGTCTGTTTGGGGTTTTGTTGTTTGCTTGCTGTCTCATTGATGTATACCCCCTGCATCTCCTTTTATTCATAACTGTCCCGTATTAAGATATGCCTGTTCACTACAAGACACATCCCTAAACGTAACATAGTAAAGTGAGTTTATGATTTAGTAACTTTTAACAAACACGTAAAATAAAACTAACGCATCAGCGTTTCAATGGTTTAATTAGATGACTTATATTTTATCTCTTTCGTTCAAATTATGGGAAGACCTTACAAAATTTAAAACATGGAGATCTTTATGCCAGTAGTTCTTTTATTTGCTATCAAATTTTCTTCTTTGCTATTCAATGATCATAATTATTTTATAAATTCCATTCTTACATCCCAACTTTGTCGATCTAAATTAAAATTATATATGTCCATTTCATAATAACCGAAAGAACTTGTATTAAGTTGGCAAAATCATGTAATTCCATTTTGAGGCTATAACAAAAAAAAGCCTAGATTCTTATCCCTATGCATCTGATATTTGGCTATATTCTTTCTTTTTGGTAACAGTTTTCAACCCACAAAATTGATGAAAAGTTAAATTGAAAGCCGAAAAAAAGTCAATTTGTAGGGCATGGTTCTTTGAAATATCCAAACAGTTAAGGATGTATTCTTCTGACGTTTCAGTCTCGTTGAAATCTCGTTCTGGAATTATTTCCAAAACATGTGATACAAGTGGAAAATATCAATGAATTTAAAAAATGTTATAATCAAACTTAACTCTGTAAAAAAATTGTGAATTTACAATGAATTATTATGTTTTTGGAGTAATCAATTTTTAAAATTTTATTACCAATCAAGTCAGTCTTTTTAGCCAACATTTTGAGAAAATGGGTGAGGGGTACAAGAAATGATTTTACCTAAAACATGTACATCCCATATCACTTTTTTTCTTTTCAAATTTCTTAGATATGTATTTTTTCAATCATTTAAAACAAAGAAGTCGAAATAATATGCATTTTGTTCTTTAAGCAGAGAAAAATCACAAATTTACAAAATTGACAGCATGGTAAATTTGACACAAAAAAGCATCAAAATATGATAAAACTTTCTTATATCAACACCTACCTTTAGTTTTTTAAGTTAAATTTATTCAGATTGATCCACTTCATCTTTATTGAAAGTATGAAAAAAAGTTTAATTGTGAAACTGTGATTTTTTTCACGAAAATAGCCCAAAAATAGGTAAACATTGATGAAAAATGGGAAAATCATCAAAATTGGGTACTTTCAAAAGGCCGTAGCAAAAAAAAGAAGTGCACCACCATATGATTTTTTTTTTACAGTCATAGAAACCCAAAAATCAGGTTTAGAAAAAAAGTTTAATTCTAGAAATTTTTGGCTCCTCAGGGGTGTACATCCAAAATGTTCTCCTCGCTGTCGACTGACAAGACGGATGAAATCTAAAATAATGGCGAAGTAAGAATAATTGAACTTTACTGAAAATAATAATACTTATATGGGATTGATGGCATACTTGAACGTGAACATATTACATGTTACATCACAAAAATGATAAAAAAAAAAGGAAAGAATTATTGTGCAGCCAATCTATTAATTCATGGCATATTGTTTAGTTGCTTGTGTAATGATTTTGATACGACGTGCAATTAATGAAGATATAAAATTGTAGAATACGATACTATTCAAGACTTCGACACTTCATTTCTGAGTTTTTACTACAAAAGAGTAGATATCTTTTTTTTTAAAGTATTTTGTTTCTATAATAAAACCTTCTTTAAGTTAAATATATTTCAGCAAATATCAAATATATTTCAGGAAATCAGACTTTGATAGTATGGAAAAAGAATTTTTGCAATCAATAACATTTTACACTATGCAAATCGATAAAACTATAATCGTTTTACAAGCCGTTGACTGTATAACACTTAGGGTATTTTCAAGTACCTGCAAGTTAGTTTATTTCGACGTTTCACACATCAACGTCAATTATAACACTCTTTTTGATGACGTCAAATGCAGTAACGGTACATTTTGAAAATAAAATAACAATGTTTTTGTAATGTCAACTAAGTAATCATTTGTGTTTACAAAGTCAAATACATCAATAAAGGTATACTAGGTCAGGAATGTGTATTCAAAATGTACAGAAAATATGCATTTTACCTCGAAAAAATGAGGGTATTTCGTTTCATTATGAAAGCTATTTGGGACTGAGAGGGTTAAAAAATTTAGACATGACTCAAGGCCTTGGATAATAAGATTAATTTCAAAGATGAATAATCTACAATAGTTAAGAGGTATGAGATATCAGTAGTGTCATAAATAACGTTTTCATCACCTCTGGTATTTGATACATTTATAAGGTCAAACAAAAATCATGTTCTTTTCTAATTTTGATTTAGTCTTATTTTTCTGATGCGGTCTTTTCGGAATGAATCAGACTTACTTATAGGTTTTTTGGTTGAAAATTTGCCCTTTGACGCTTTGTACATTTCAAAAATACATTTTACGGAACTGCGTTTTTATCGACGCTGCGGGTTTCCGGTAGAAAGTCGTAAACATGAAAAGCGTTGGAAATAGGTCTTTATATATTAATGATAAAATTTTTGATCATTCTTAAAAAAAATAAATCGTTTCTTTAATAAAAAAAACATATTTCCTTAAATAAATCCACAAATAATATTTGAACATCTTAGACTAACTTGCGGATCGTAGTTTCGCAAGTTACATGCGCGGTGGTATTCAAATGACTTACCTTAAGTCATAAGGACTGCTCTAAGTTATCTTTTGAAAAGGTTAGGACTGCACCCATCTGTAGAAGTTAACAACTACGAGTCTCCGTACGGCCTTCAACAATGAGAAAAACCAATACCGTATAATAAGCTATAATAGGCCCAGAAATGTCAAAGGTATAAAAATTTAAACGACAAAACGAATTGCCTCATGTATGTACAAAACAATGCAGAAAAATAAATATGATATATGGCAACAAACGACAACCAATGAATTACAGGGTCCTGGCTTGGGACAGGGACATACAGAATGTTGCGGGGTTAAACACATGTTTGTTGGCTTCAAACCGTTCCTCTCACCGGGAGCAGTGGTGTAACAACACGAAATAACAACAAACTATAAAAATCAGTTGAAAAGGACTTAAAGTCATCAGATCGATGCAAAGAACAAAAAACAAAAACACAAAAACACAAACACAAAATACATAATACAAACCTGCAAATACTTAAAGTCACTGAAACTAGTTCCAAGCTATATCAACTAATGAAAAATTATGTTTCTAATACTAAAATATCAATCAGTTAACATCCAACTTCTAATGTATATGGTATTAAGACGTCATTTACAGTCAAAGAAAAAACACGACCTCGTGCAATGCCTAAATATAGTGTAGCGTGTCAATGGAGAAAAGGGCAGAAACACAAATACACCGAAACCTCTAAATATATAAACCCAAACGAAAACCTAAGCTACCTTACTCCCTATCTAGATCTAAAACGAAGGACAACAGACCTATTTTTCGAGAAGTGATTCCTATGTGTCTTAGGATCAAGCCTAAACTCCTATTCAATTATTTATAGTGAATGTTAAGGGTCTTCTTGAGACTGTTATCACAAATATATACCAAACAATTCAGAAGTTGCAAATACTTTATTTTGATATTATATATATTATAACCACACATAACAGTAGCAAATATTTGAGATCAAAATTACACAATGTAGTCAAGCTCAAGACCAATAAAAAGAACTTGCAAATTTATCAATACTAAGTACACTTTTAGTGAATTTCTAGCCAGTTGCCTAGGGTATCTTTTAAGAGATTGATTCAAGTACTACATAAATACTCATAAAGAGTAAAACAATATCTGCTATGATGTTCTCTCGTTTGTTGAGAATACGAGCAGATTTAAGACAAAATATTAGATTCTCATTTATCAAAAGTACATCAGACCTCACGGGACAAAATATTAGATATTCATGTATTAAAATGCCTCGTACCTCACACTAAGTATAGTGAGACTTAATTTAATAAATTATGATGTTCTATGAAATGAAGGGGCAAATTTTGTTGAGACAGTGTAATAGCTTTCACTGGCTAACAACTAGTGTCTAAAATTGTCCAAACTTGATTATTACAATATTTCGTTAACTGGTAGTTCAATGATTCAGTGAAAGCTTTGATATAAGTTTAAGTAGAGACTTTGTATTAGTTTCCTCTGACTAAAATCGTATGTCTCATCATTTGCCAAACTTGACCTATACAATAAAATGTGAAATTCAGTAAAGATAATAATATCAAATAAAATTCTATATACAATCCTTTGTTGAACCTGTGTTTAAGCTTCCTTTGACTAAAAACGATTGTCTCAAATTTTGACCAAAAGAAATTGACAAAAGTTGGCAAGAATTATATGTCTGTTCATTATTGTTTACTAACAAATGTTCCTTTTTTCAAAACTATCAAATGTTTAATATCTTACTAACAAGTATTATATCTTTGACTAACAATTACTTGTATATGTTGCTCTAATTCCAATTGATTGACTAATAAAGTTGTGTTTTTTTTTAAAAAGAATCTATGGAAATTTGTACTAGTTTCCTTCGCTAGTAATGTGCATTTTCATGTGTCTCACTGTCTGAAAACCCCACTTAAAACGCTCAATTTTTGTAAAAAGCCTTTGCTTTAAATTTACTGGATTCCTTACCAGTAACATAAATAAAATATATTTCTAAATTTAGTTGGATTATTGGTGTTACATTGGCTTTAAATTGTTCAATTACATGAAAACAAATAATCGGCCTCGGCACAGTGATTCGTCAAAAAGTATTAACAATGTACTTAATTTCTAAACAGGAAAAATATTTGTAACGTAATCTCTATGGTTTATGTTTTTCTAGATAGATGTAAACCATCATTATAAAAAAATAGTATTTCCATAATATTGCTAGTTTCCTCAAGTGTCTTCAAAATGTGGGTAGAATTTGCGTAAATCGTTTTTAAACAATTATGTATTCTTTAAATGTTCTTAGTTTTGAACGTCTTTGGCCAGAATGACGTCAAACTCGCGTTTTGGGGTTTTAATAATTGTACTTAAAATCAGTGCAGTTTTTTGGCAGTTTTCGTGCAATTTTCAACCACGCAATTGCAAGTTTATCCAATAAACCAATGGAAATCATTAACGATTTGTCCCTCTTTGACCGCTATGAAATGTTTATTTTTATAAAATAATTGTACAAAATGACGCTTAAATAACTTCATATTTGTTGAAATGTTCGTTCCGTTATGTAGAATATAATAATCATCAAAATTATTTACGATAAGCTAAAAATAATCGTGACCTTCCGTAAATGTTAAACCAATCAAAACGCTTTAGTACCGTTATGAATATGGCGCATAACTATGCAAGGTGCTTGCCAGTCAACGAATTCATCGACAAATATGTAGTCGAACAAAATGTTCTGACTTAAAACTTGTAACTCCCTATACCAATATGACTTGAGGAAGCTTTACAAAAAAGTAAGTTCGTAAAAAATGTACATACGAGTGAAAAACATCACTCGTTCAATGAAAGTAATAATTACGGGGGTCGTCTCATAACAGCAAATAGCAATTGCAATTTCAATATTTCCCAAAGTAAATGCTACAACATAATAAAAATGACTGGTATTATGGTATTATGATAATTAATCACCCAGTTCATTTATAAGATTTTAGTTTTGGTCAACTAAATGTATACGATGTATTTGAATTACAGTTTGATTTAGAAGAAATACCGACATAGCTTTATAATACAATTAATTATCTAATTACTACCACAATTTTATAATAATAAGTATTGTTATTTTCATTGTTATGATACATGTTATATCAGTATTACAAACCTAATCTTGAACTCTATCCTATTTATGGAAATTTATAGAAATTTAAATGTGACGTCACATTGTGCGTCGATTTCTTCGGCTAACATATAATACGTTGTTCGGCTGTGCCTTTTTTATGTGCTGATTTAGGTTGTTTTATGTATTCGTTTTTATTCTGTAGTTAGTCAACACATCGGTGTTAGCATGTATATCTATTATGTAGTCATTTTAATTTTACTGTTTGCAAAAGTATGAATTATTCTAAATCCTAAAGATTTTCTTATCCCAGGCATATAACCTGTGTATTTGGCACAACTTTTTGAAACTGTTTGTCCTCAATGCTCTTCAAAATTGTACTTGTTTTGGCTTTCGAACTTTTTTGATCTGATCGTCATTGGTGGGTCTTATGTAGACAAAACGCGCGTCTGGCGTATTAAATTATAAGCCTTGTACCTTTTGATAGCTATTATTTGTGTGTGTATATGTCCTGTACGTTCTCCCATTGATTTGTATTGTAGTCCTGTCATGTAATCTTGTCATTTTAATATTATATTTAACATTGCCATAAAAGCGGGAGGTTTGGCTAGCCACAAAACCAGGTTCAATCCATATTTTTTTCTTAAAATGTCCTGTACCAAGTCAGGAAAATGGCCATTGTTATATTATAATTCGTTTCTGTGTGTGTTGCATTTTAGTGCTGAGTTTCTGTTGTGTCGTTGTTCTCCTCTTACATTTCATGTGTTTCTCTCAGTTTAAGTTTGTAACCCGGATTTGTTTTTTTCTCAATCGATTTATGAATTTCGAATAGAAGTATACTACTGTTGCCTTTATTTCAGTCATATGATGTTGAATAAAAATCATAAAAATAATCATGAACAGGCATGCACTGATTCCATCTTTATCTCAGTGAAATTTAGGAATGAATGGCATACAAATATAACTTTTTAGAATAGGAAGACATAGTTATAGTTAAATACAATTAACAACAAATTTGTACCCGTCACAATAGGTATCGACAGATTGTAAGACCGTGAGTGTACATATGTGTATAGCAATAATTTGTTGTTTGATGTTTATCTAAATCAATATTTATACAAAATAAAACTATATTCAAAGATCTAATTACAGTGTTGTATCGGCAATTTAACCTTTTAAAACAAGTTAATTTAAAGGATCGATAAGTTTACTCGTATCGTATCTAAATTTACTGGCTCGGTAAACAACATAATCGTTAAATTTAGAATGCGCTATCCCGTTTGTAATAAGTTGTCTATAAGTACAGCCAAACTTCCAAACCAAATCTTTGTATATATGAAAAAATCCTGACCAGTAAATGCTTTTAGTCACTTGAGGTAACCAAACTCCTTCACTTAGGCGAAGTGAACGTAATTAACTAATCCACAGATTTTTGAAAACAAATTTACATATGGATTCTGCTTGTAAAAATACACAAGAAAATAAAATTAAAAATCGTTTTTGTTTTCTAGATAAAAGCTTTTGAAATTAACAGCATGATACGCCAAAAATACAAAGGATATATAGGGAAAATCATAAAAAATCGGCAGATATTTTTACTTTAACAAGATTTTCTAATTCGTTGGTCCACAGAATTTAAAAAAAAATCGATATACGATTCTAAAATGAACGACGAATCCATTGGTGAAAGGAAAGTCCTTAGCAACCGTGCTAGTTTTCAATCTGTATCCTGTGGAAGTTTGATTTTTAGCGGAAAAAAATAAAAATATTCGGCGACGTTATTGATGTCTACTGTAACGTCACCACATCTTCTACTCTAGAACGCTATTATACCGTACAGTGTCTTAACAAAATCGTGAGTGTGTATAACCAATTTTTCTAATTTTTGCAATTTTTTAAGCGTTATCAATTTTTAAGGAAATAAACTGAAGAATTTTTTAGGATATTTCTGCTGCCAAAAAATAAGCTAATTGGCAAAAAAATTATAATGCAAGTGAAAGAAAATAACTGTAAAAACTTTAAAACTTTTCTTAATTAGACAGGGTTCCCCATCTTTTTGAAATGCTTGCATTTTCCTTATTTCTATGAACCAAATATCGAGTTTGAAATTGTCCCGGTTAACACAGCGTTGACAGAATGATTCTATACATATTTAAATAACCGGTTATAATATTGGGATCGCGTATACACGTCTTTTTTAAAAACTTATTTCTGCATGTTTGTATTTAAAAAAAGTAAATAAAATCTGCATTTTTTCATCCTCACCAATTTCCTGTTTCGATCGCTTTCCCTTTTCTTTAACTACACCACAAAGAATGATATGATGTTTGCTGGAGTTTCTGTAACAAAGGAAATAATTTCTTGTACCATTATTTGTTAAATATCCACATGGACGACTCCCAAAAAAAAGGACAACTGCATAGATCTGCAAATTGTCTTGAGAATTTTTATGGCTGTAATAAGGTCAAAAGAAGAACCTGCAAATGAATTTCAGCAAATAAAACAGATCGGAGTTTTTGATATAACTTTCCGTCGCACAGATCATTCCCAGTGTTATGCCTTAGCATTGTGTATATTGTAATGTTATAGCATTGTGTAAAGTGTAATGCTAATGATATGCTATAAATGTACTGGTGTAAAGCTATAAATGTACTGATGTAATGCTATAAGAATGTACCAAGGGCGATGTTATGAGAATGTATTCATCCAGCATGATGTTAAAAAAAATGTATATACCTTGTGTAATTTTATTAGAATGTACTTAGTGTAATGCAAGGAGACTGTTCAGTTTACCTAGTGTAGTGCCATACGAATTGTGCCTGTATATAATGCAAATGAATTGCTTTTTGTTAATATAAGGTGAAAATGAGTAGATGTGGTATGATTGCAAAAGAGACAACTATCTGCCACAGTTTTTAAAAGGTAGATCGGGTGTCATTTTTGTGAGCGTCCGTTCAGTTCATGTTGCAAAAATACTTTTTTGTTTTAAAAATATTTAGCCAAGTATCATTCAACATACAACAAATACATAAAACTTGAAATTTAAAGATTGAACTATCAAAAAATTTAGTGTCGTAAAGTACATTTAAAACTTTTGGGGATTTCTTCAAGAAAATAAGGCCCGTGACCCCTAATTTTTATTTAATATTCCAGAAGTATTAATGAAAAGTAATTCTCTCATCGAATTTTAGCCAATTCCCTCGTTTAATGTTTCCTCGATTACAAAAAAATTAAGTTTCCCTTATATAAACAATATAAAATGATCAAAAGTACGTTAATTTCAATGTTTTATTTCGAAATAACAAGGTCCGTGATCCCCAGTTTTTATATTGAAATATAAAATAACATTGATCCAGAAGTCTTTTACAGAAATTTAAAACAAATCTATCGTCGAAAATTTAGACATTCCAGCTACCTTAAATGAAGTGGACGTAAGCAATCATTATAGGCAACCATACAGCCTTCAACAATGAGAAAAATCCATACCGTATAGTCGGCTCTAAAAGTCCCCAACGTTGTATACATTATTTTCTTCACCCTCTCCACCTTCTACTCCTACCATATACTCTATTGCTTCATAAACTTCACTTGACAATTGGGAATGGTATTCACTACATTTGAATGATACAGAAATAAAAAAGGTTTGATATCAAAATGTTTTAAAATACACAAAAAGACAGATCTGGCAACAAAAAAGACTTTAATGCATATCAATTAAGAAAAAAATACCTTTATTTTGATACGTTCATCAACAAAAAAGAACATTAAGAAACCTATAACGTTAAAAGTTTTTACAATTTACCTTGGAATATGTGATATTTGAAATATTGCGTCCAGTATTTGGACGATAACTAACATATTCTTATTTCATGTTTTCATTTCAGTGAAAACGACTATATTGTACATGCATTAAAAAATTGAAATGAGAAAAAAAAATAAATAGAAAATACATAAAAGTTTTGTTCAATTGTCAAGATACTTTTGTAATATTTTTTTAATATTAAAATGTGTAACATTACAGATTCATTGTTGAGCAAATTTATTTATATTTGTATAGATTATTTTTATAATCGCAATGCTTCGATTCTTTATTCCAGGGGAAAATATAAAACCTAAACCAGAAGGTAAGATATATGTAGAGTATCAAAACAAATGTTTTTCAAAAGGCCAGCTAACGTGTAGAGCGTTATGAACGAATAATCATTTGTTTAGTTTTTAAAAGAAATTACAGAATAAAAAAATTTTCCATATCACAATGTTTTAAAATACATAAGCAGACAGAATTAGCAACTAAGAAGACTTTAATGCATATCGATTAAGAAAAAAAAAATTACCAAATGCCTTGATTTATTACAAGTACATTTAATTTATTCAGTTTCAAGAATAAGGGAATGCTCTTGTAGAAATGCATTTCATCAACGAAAAAGAACATATTCTAAGTTCATGTTTTCAAATCAGTGACTCATGTAAAATCTGAAAAAACCACAAGGTATGGTATCTTTTGATCAATCATAGTTTTCTAAGTTTTCTTGTAACAATGTGCTTTTTCCATGTTTTATGTAACTCGGTTATTCAAATGAAGAGTAACAACGAAAAAAATGTCAACATAATTACATGTTTATTATAAACCTAAATGAAAACATCGTTATGCAATTGATGAATATAGCGTCACAGTACCCAAATTGCACCGAGTACACAAATTGCACACATTTAGCTAAAAAAGCAGCTGGAATCTTCCAAGTTTTCTTAGAGACTGAACAATTTGTATTTTAATGATTTAACATTATGCACGTCTTTCAACAAAGCTTAATATATCTAAATATACACAAAATGTTCACAGTATATATCAACAGATGAAGTATCCATGTAAAAAGTAACATCTGCGGAAACGACGTTAACAAAAAATCGATGTTTAAAAATGAGCACTTAAAATATTTTACAGGCATCCATTTCTTAAAAAATCAATAGTAAGGATGGACTATGGGTCACATTGTTCCAAATTCTTGGAAAACAAAACACCAGTTATTCGAATTTTACGGTTGTGGATTTAAGCATTGATTGAGTACTCCTCATTACAGAATCATGGAGGTGGGTCAACCCAATTTTTCTATGATTCAATATAGGTTCAAAATTTAATTAATATCCTATGGCACGCCGTCTCGTCCAGCAAATGGATATATTAGTGTTTATGGAAAATGAGTAGCCTCTTAATAAGCTTGTCTCTTAATTTCGACCACTTAAGTCCCATAACACTGGAACAACAAATCTGTAATACTTAAAAGAATAGCAATAAAGGGCCATAAGTCGATGAAGGACGGAAAACATCAAGGCCAAAAAGAATGGACAAACCGAGAAAAAATAGCCTACAAAACATGCACAGAAAAATAAAGATAGTGCAAAATAATCTTCAATAAAAATCACGGGTAAAAGCAGAACTATGAAGAGCAGCCCGTTTAAGCGAATCTGGTCCAAAGGGCAAATGTGATCTATTGGCTTCGCCGGGCTCCGTCGTCTGTTGTCGATCGTTAACCGCTAATAACGCATTTCCTATGTTGTACTTTAAATAAGCAGAAAGTTTTTGCCAGCGGATGTATCTACGGTTTCCTTGTATCTCCCAGATTTAATACAATCAGCTTGTTCAGTGTCCGTACTTAATTCTAACTTTTACGCAATTAAGTGGTATCACGAACGTAATAATTATGGGGGTCGTCTCATAACAGCAAATAACATTTGCAATTTCAATATTTCCAAAAGTAAATGCTACAACATAATATAATGACTGGTATTATGGTTTTCAGTCATATGATGTTGAATAAAAATCATAAAAATAATCCTGAACAGGCATGCACTGATTCCATCTTTTTCTCAGTGAAATTTAGGATTGAATGGCATACAAATATAACTTTTTAGAATAGGAAGACATAGTTATAGTTAAATACAATTAACAACAAATTTGTACCCGTTACAATAGGTATCGACAGATTGTAAGACCATGAGTGTACATATGTGTATAGCAATAATTTTTTGTTTGATTTTTATTTAAATCAATATTTATACAAAATAAAACAATATTCAAAGATCTAATTTTAGTGTTGTATCGGTAACTTAACCTTTTAAAACAATTTAATTTAAAGGATCGATAAGTTTACCCGTATCGTATCTAAATTTACTGGCTCGGTAATCAACATAATCGTTAAATTTAGGATGTACTATCCCGTTTGTATTAAGTTGTCTATAAGTACAGCCAAACTTCCAAACTAAATCTTTGTATATATGAAAGAATCCTGACAAGTAAATGCTTTTAGTCACTTGAGTAACCAAAATCCTTGACTTTAGGCAAAGTGTACGTAATTAACTAATCCACATTTTTTTTTTTTAGTTTTTACATATGGATTCTGCTTGTAAAAATACACCAGAAAATAAAATGAAAAAAAGGAGGTAACCGTTTTCGTTTTTTCGATACAAGCTGTTGAAATTAACAGCATGATACGCCAAAAATACAAAGAATATATAGGAAAATCATAAAAATCGGCAGATAGTTTTACTGTAACAAAATTTTCTAATTCGTTGGTCCACAGAATTTAAAAAAAAAAAATCGATATACGATTCTTAAATGAACGAATCCATTGGTGCAAAGAAATACCTTAGCAACCGTGCTAGTTTTCAATCTATATCCTGTGGAAGTTTAATTTTTAGCGGAAAAAATAAAAATATATTCGGCGACGTTATTGATGTCTACTGTTACGTCACCACATCTTCTATTTTTTTAATTTTTAGGATATTTCTGCTGCCAAACAAAAAAGCAAGTTGATAAAATAAATATAATGCAAGTGAAAGAAAGTTACTGTAAAGACTTTAACACTTTTCTAAATTAGACAGGGTTCCAAATCTTTTTGAAATGCTTGCGTTTTCCTTATTTCTATGAATCTAATATCGAGTTTGAAATTGTCCCGATTAACACAGCGTTGACCGAATGATTCTATACATATTTAAATAACCGGTTATAATATTGAGATCGCGTATACACGTCTTTTTTTAAATCTTATTTCTGCATGTTTGTATTTAAAAAAAGTAAATATAATTTTCTGCATCTTTTCATCCTCACCAATTTCCTGTCTCGATCGCTTTCCCTTTTCTTTAACTACACCACAAAGAATGATATGATGTTTGCTGGAGTTTCTGTAACAAAGGAAATACTTTCTTGTACCACTATTTGTTAAATATCCACATGGACGACTACCAAAAAATAAGAAAACTGCATCTGCAGTTGTCTTGAGAATTTTTATGGCTGTAACAAGGTCAAAAGAAGAACCCGAAAATGAAGTTCAGCAAATAAAACAGATCGGAGTTTTTGATATAACTTTCCGTAGCTCAGATAATTCCCAGTGTTATGCCTTAGCATTGTGTATATTGCAATGTTATAGCATTATGTAAAGTGTAATGCTAAAGATATGCTATAAATGTACTGGTGTAATACTATAAATTTAACGCTATAAGAATGTACCAAGGGCGATGTTATGAGAATGTATTCATCCAGTATGATGCTAAACAAAATGTATATACCTTGTGTAATTTTATAAGAATTTTATTAGAATATACCTAGTGTAATGCAAGGTGACTGTGCAGTTTACCTAGTGTAGTGCCATACGAATTTTGCCTGTATATACTGCAAATGAATTGCTTGTTTGTTAACATAAGATAAAAATGAGTAAATTGCAAATGAGACAACTATCTGCCACAGTTTAAGGTAGATCGGATGTCATTTTTGTGAGCGTCCGTTCTGTTCATGTTGCAAAAATGCTTTTTTGTTTTAAAAATAATTTGCCAAGTATCATTCAATATACGACAAAATAACTAAAAATTGAAATTTAAAGATTGAACTATCAAAAAATTAAGTGTCGTAAAGTATATTTAAAACTTTTGGGGATTTTTTCAAGAAAATAAGACCCGTGACCCCTTATTTTTATTTTATATTTCAGAAGTATTAATGAAAAGTAATTCTCTCATCGAATTTTAGCCAATTCTATCGTTTAATGTTTTTTCGATAAAGAAAAATTAAGCTTCCCTTAAACAAACAATATACAATAACCAAAATTTCGTTAATTTCAATGTATTATTTCGAAAAAACAAGGTCCTTGATCCCCAGTTTTTATATTGAAATTTGAAATTACATTGACCCAGAAGTCTTTTACAGAAATTTGAGAGAAATCTATCGTCTAACATTTAGACATTCCAGCTACCTTAAATAAAGTGGACGTAAGCAATCATTATAGGCAACCATACGGCCTTCAACAATGAGAAAAAATCATACCGTATAGTCGGCTATAAAAGACCCCAACGTTGTATACATTATTTTCTTCACGCTCTCCCCCTTCTTCCCGTTACCATTTACTCTATTCTATCGTAATCTTTAATTGACAATTGGGAAGAAAATTCCACTTCAAAATGGTATTCACTACATCTGAATAATACAGAAAAAAAAAAAGGTTCGATATCTAAATGTTTTAAAATACATAAAAAGACAGATCTAGCAACAAAGAAGACTTATAATGCATATGAAATAAGAAAAAAAAATACCTTTATTTTGATACGTTCATCAACGAAAAAGAACACTAAGAAACCTATAACGTTAAAAGTTTTTACAATTTACCTTGGAAAATGTGATATTTGAAATATTGCGTCCAGTATTTGGACGATAACTAACATATTCTTAGTTAATTTTTTCATTTCAGTGAAAACTAGTATATTGTACATGCGTTAAAAAATTGAAATGAGCAAAAAGAAATAAATAGAAAATACATAAAAATTTTGTTACATTGTCAAGATACTTTTGTAATATTTTTTTAATATTAGAATGTGTAACATTACAGATTCATTGTTGAGCAAATTTATTTATATTGGTATAGATTATTTTTATAATCGCAATGATTCTCTACTTTATTTCAGAGGAAAATAAAAAACCTAAACCAGAAGGTAAGATATATGTAGTTATCAAAACAAATGTTTTTTTTAAAGGCCAGCTAACGTGTAGAGCGTTATGAACAAGAAATTATTTTTTAAGGTGTTAAAAGAAATTACAGAATAAAAAAAGGTTCGATATCAAAATGTTTTAAAATACATAATCAGACAGAAGTAGCAACAAAGAAGACTTTAATGCATATTGATTAAGAAAAAAATATATTTACCAAATGCCTTTATTTATTACTAGTAAATTTAGTTTATTCAGTTTCAAGAATAAGGAGAATGCTCTTGTAGAAATGCATTTTTGATACGTTCATCAACGAAAAAGAACATTAAGAAAGTTTTTTCAATGAACCTTGGAATATGTTATGTTTGAAATATTGCGTCCAGTATTTGGACGATAAATAACATTTTCTAAGTTCATGTTTTCATATCAGTGACTCATGTAAAATCTGAAAAACCACAAGGTATGATATCTTTTGATCAATCAAAGATTTCAAGGTTTTCTTTTAACAATGTGCTTTTTCCATTTTTTTTGTAACTCGGTTATTCAAATGAAGCGTAACAACGACAAAAATGTCAACATAAGTACATGTTTATTATAAAACTGAATGAAAAAATCGTTATCCAATTGATGAATATAGCGTCACAGTACCCAAATTGCACCGAGTACACAAATTGCACACATTTAGCTAAAAAAGCAGCTGGAATCTTCCAAGTTTTCTTAGAGACTGAACAATTTGTATTTTAATGATTTAACATTATGCACGTCTTTCAACAAAGCTTAATATATCTAAATATACACAAAATGTTCACAGTATATATCAACAGATGAAGTATCCATGTAAAAAGTAACATCTGCGGAAACGAGGTTAACAAAAAAATCGATTTTTAAAAATGAGCAATTAAAATATTTTACAGGCATCCATTTCTTAAAAAAATCAATAGTAAGCATAGACTATTGTCACATTGTTCTAAATACTTGGAAAACAAAACACCAGTTATTCGATGTTTACGGTTGTGGATTTAAGCATTGATTGAGTACGCCTCATTACAGAATCATGGAGGTGGGTCAACCCAATTTTCTATGATTCAATATAGATTCAAAATTAAATTAATATCCTATGGCACGCCGTCTCGTCAAGCAGTTGGATATATTAGTGTTTATGGAAATGGGTGGCATCTTAATAAGCATGTCTTTTAATTTCGACCACTTAAGTCCCATAACTCTGGAACAACAAATCTGTAAAATTTAAAAGAATAGACATAAAGGGCCATAAGTCGATGAAGGACGAAAAACATCAAGGCCAAAAAGAATGGACAAACCGAGAAAAAAATAGCCTACAAAACATGCACAGAAAAATAAAGATAATGCAAAATAATCTTCAACAAAAGTCACGGGTAAAAGAAGAACTATGAAGAGCAGCCCGTTTAAGCCAATCTGATCCAAAGGGCAAATGTGATCTATTGGCTTCGCCAGGCTTCGTCGTCTGTTGTCGATCGTTAACCGCTAATAACGCATTTCCTATGTTGTACTTTAAATAAGCCTCAAGCAAATTGGTAAGAAACAGACGTCTCCTTTCTATTAAATGATTAATGAATTTCTGTAGTCGCACTATCTGTGACGTAAATGAATAGTAGACTAATGTAGGGTTCTGGATAGTTTTATTATAATGAAGCATCGAACGAAACCCTGTAATATAATATCACATTTAATAACAACATATATAAAGTTATTGTTTTAAAACATGTATTATATCAATCTGATAAATTTACGTAATGTGTGTACTTACAAAAATTAACCAATTAACTGTAAAATACGTCACAGTTTAAGAAATTAACAAAATGTACAATTAAACCTTATCTAATCAAAATATTACTTCCTAGGACATTCGAAACAGAATTTAACTTGTCAAAAGAGCAAAATAGAAATATAGTTTCTCATTTAGCAATAACATTATAACATACGAATAAGCCGATAAAACTATAAACAAACAGTTTAAGCAAGATATGCATTAGTAAAGCAAATAGCAAAAAGCAGTTAACTAATAAAGCTAAGCTAAGCTAAACAAAGCAAAATAACTAAGCTAATAAAATAATAAGCAACTACAACTGAAACACTCATTCTTACCTCGTATGAGGAACAAAGGTTATGCCTCAACGTATAACTACGTCACATGCAGAACTGTCATAAAACCTGTATAACAAATACTAAATCATAGTTACTATGCACAGAATTATATAGTACTTAAAATATATCAATCGGACACAAAAATGTTATAAAGACTCTGAAAAAGTATTTACCAAGTTAACGTTTTACTCATTTACTCTCAAACTCATTCTGCTCAAATATTCGCCATTCATTACGTTTATCTTTACACTTATTTATTTCCAGGCTTAAATTATGTAACATAAATGTAAAATAATAATGTGCCTGTGATAAAAGTTACGTTAACCTTTTAAATAATTTACAACATTCATTCGCCAATCACACGATACACATTCTTACTACGAAGTCATGCCAAAATAGAAATAGAAAGTTACTCGTGCGTGAAATACTGAATAATCCGGTAATGAAATTACGATGAAAATAAGATATAGACAGAATATCTAAAGAGATAAGTAAGCAAACTGACCTGAAATAATCGTGGAAATTCTCCAATACAAATAATACAAAGTATGAGACTAAAGAAAATATATGAAACGTCTGTTCGGTTTGAACATCAATCCACAATTAACTATAGACTTCAATAGAAAAAAACCGCCAAAAGACATATGACCAATGAAATAATAGAAAGTGTGCGGTCAAATCAAGCGTAAAAACAATGACCATCAAAATGGAAGAAGTGAGTAACAATCAAGACGAAACTAGTCAAACGTCAAAGTCCGTGAATATAAAATACAAATGGTACAACTCATAATTAATTACAGTCCGTAATTAATCTATTTGAAAACGAAAACATAAATATGAATTAGAAATAAAATCATCTTTATTTTAAAGTAAATTCAAATAAGAAATAAAATACTAATTACAAAATCATATCAATATTTATTCAATCATGAATACATACACGCTAGCACATTTCCACTTATGTCTTTTAGACAAAAAACGTTGAAAAATTGCATTATATTTACCCTTTGGCATACTTTTCACATTTTCCGCTCTAAAGTTAGCGAAGGGAGATAACTACAAAATACATAGAAACAATAACCCTTTTAAAATTGCAAACTTGAAACCAGTTGTTTCCAGTATTTCAAAGCAAGAATTTAACTAAGTGACTATCGGCATCTTTGTATAGACAAGGAAATGCTCATCAAAATCTTTAAGCATGACAAGATAAATGTCGCATTAAAACGTATATTTTTGTTTGGTAACCAGGTCCGATCAGTCAGTTACAAAATGTATGTAATTGGATAAAATATTAATGGAGAATTGTGTCATTGTTCCACTTATCTGTGTCATTTGAAATTTCCATAAGTATGAATTACTTATGCATAATTATTTAAATGTTTCTTCAATAATTTTTGTTTATTAAAAATTTATAATAACAATTCAACGCAACTCTGAAACACTGAATCAGTAAAATTTGAAAACATAATTGGTTTATTAATTGTATAAAAGGAGATGGGATGTTCATAAAGAGAGTCAGCATTGTATTTATCGCTATTTTACTCATAATTTGATTGCTAAAACGAGTACATTCAACAATGATCATAACTTTGTCATCAAGTATATACTATGTAAACTTTTTTATAATTTATTTTGAAATGAGTTATTCAAGTAATTTAACACCAACCATGCGTAGATTTTTTTTTTATTCTGAAATTTAAAAAGATAAGTACTGAATTTAAATGTAAGACGTTAGATTTGAGGTAAACTGTATTTTGAATTTACATTGTATCATAGGTCAAATTTATTTGTTCAGTGTATGTTCACTGGTGTTAATATGTCCTTTGATTGAGTTAAGCTATTTCAGTTGATATTTTATAGTGTGTCTTTCTATGTTGTGATGTTACACTATTGTTTCAGAAAAAGGGTGAAGGTTTGGTACCATTAAAACGTTTAAACCCGCCGCATGCGTTTGCATCTGTCCTAAGTTAGGAATCTGATGTTCAGTAGTTGTCGTTTGTTGATGTGGTTCATAAGTGTTTCTCGTTTCTCGTTTCTCGTTTTTTATATAGATTAGACCGTTGGTTTTCCCGTTTGAATGGTTTTACACTAGTAATTTTTGGGGCCCTTTATAGCTTGCTGTTCTGTGTGAGCCAAGGCTCCGTGTTGAAGACCGTACTTTGACCTATAATGGTTTACTTTTATAAATTTTGACTTCGATGGAGAGTTGTCTCATTGGCACTCATACCACATCTTCTTACATCTATAAATCAGTATAACGAAAGGGATATTTCAAAAGGAACTAAAGTGAGGAGAAATGTCTCAAGATTTTTAAAAAGCAAACCAGTATCCGAGTATTTAAAGTGATCCCGAGTGCTCAGTCTTCCGAGTGAGTACTCGTTGCCATCCCCACCTCCCACCATCTCCAAAAAAAAGGGATCTCTGCAAAACCAAAAGGTATGATACTAGTTACTATCATAGATTCATATATTTCACTTCTGCCATTTTGTATTGAAAACGACGATATTGTGCATGCGTTTCCAAAAATTAAAGTGATCAGGAAGAAATAAATATAAAATCCATAAGAAGACAGAATTAACAAAAATGAAGAGTATAGTGTACATCGATTAAGATAAGGCATGTTCTGTACCGAATCTCTAAATTTGTTACAAGTAAAATTCATTTATTTTGTTACAAGAATTATGAAACTATCATACAAGTGAGAGGTTTAGCTAGCTATAAAACTTGGTTTAATTCACCATTGTCTACATAGGGAAATGCCTGTACCAAGTCAGGAATATGACAGTTGTTTTCCATTCGTTTGATGTGTTTGAGCTTTTGATTTTGCCATTTTATAAGGGACTTTCTGATTTGAATTTTCCTTGGAGTTCGGTATTTTTGTTATTATACTTTGTTCGCATGTGTTGAGAAATTAATTGAGCCCGATATACATAGATATAATTCCATCCAAATATTTATTCGTTAGTAAGCGTGCGTAAGATTCAAGTCAACGCTTCTCGTCAGTGCAATTTGGGTACTGTGACGTTATATTCATCAATTGCATAACGACTTTTTCATTAGTTGTTAAAAATACATGTAATCATATTGACATTTTTGTAATTGTTACGCTTAATGTGTATAACCAAGTAATAGAAAACATGGAAAAAGCACATTGTTACAAGAAAACTTAGAAATCTGTGATTGGTTCAAAGATTTTATACCTTGAGGTCCCTGAAATGAAAACATGAATTAAGAATATGTTACTTATCGTTCAAATACTAGACGCAATATTTCAAATTAACATATCCTAAGAATTTAAAAAAAATCTTTTAACGTTATAGGTAAAAGTGTTTTTCTTTTTCTTTGATATGTGTTGCATTGAGTACAAAAATTGCACCCAATACCAAAAATAGCAGCAGCAATCTTACAAGGTTTTTTTTAGAAACTTAACAATTTGTATTTTTTATGATTTGACATTAAGCACGTCTTTCGACATAGCTAAATACATTTAAATATACACAAAACATCCACAGTTTATATCAACAGATAAAGTATCCACTGGAAAAGGTAAAATCTACTGAAAAATCGCGCTACGACGTCCACAAAATATCAACTTGAGCAATTCAAATATGTTACAGGCATCCATTTCTTCTTGCCCAAAGGGTAGACATTTCCTGCACTACATGTGGCACCCATCGTGTTGCTCATGTAAGGACAAACCCATTGATAAGTCTTATTCGGTAGGTCTCATTCTGTGAAAAGAAGATGGGATAATGATTACGACAATCGAAACATATCCGTCGTCATCTGTGAAACAAATATTTAATGACGATCAACCAACTCTTCTATCAACTTCAACAATTAGAACTCTTGATTGAATAGCTACCTTGTAAGCAACAACCCTCTATCAAGGAAATTATGATGGGAAATGCAAACTCTCGAATATTGTATCTACTGGAAGATTTATATCCATATGTTAATTTGTAAATTTTTGTCAATTTTCCTACAGGATATAACTATGCCCTTGGAAAAAAAGCAGCACAGAGTTCAACAGCGCATTCAAAATATGCTGCTTCAAAAGCAGTTGATGGAAAGGAAAGCACGTTTACACACACAAAGAACGAAAACAATGCATATTGGAGTGTTGATTTGGGAAAAACAGTCAATGTAACACAGATCAATATTATTAACAGAAAAAATTGCTGTGGTAAGGAGTCAGAAACATATATTTGTGATAAGATTCAAAATAATTTCACGTGAGTTAGGTAAGAGTGTTTACTTTTGAACTTTTTAAAAGCAACACTATTTTAGACATTTCTATATATGACAATAGGTAAATCATCAAACTATTATCTTAATTGATGTTTAGTACTTTTTATGATCTTCAGAAAAAATATTAACATTATATCATTTAATAATGAAGTGTTGATTCATCGAAAATAACACCTTCAAACAAATTAAAACCATTTACAGAAACTTTGACTGTCGAAAGAAGTCAAATGCTATAAAGTGATAAGATGCACATAGATTTTGTCAGGATATTAATAATTAAATACAATACTGTCTTGGAATAACAATTTCCTAACTGAGCCCTTGTGATAACTTTGCTTGGAAAAATAGTCACATTTAATGAAAGTACGATCTATTTTGTTTTTAATGTCACTCTGTCTAATGTCAAGAACAAAGAAACTAAAAAAAGACTGAAATTTGAAAAGCCGTTTCATTGGCTAATAAAGGTGTCAGACCACCAATGTAAAATCTCTATCTATTCAACCAAATTTTCCAATTTTAACAGCTTTTTAAATATTTTACCTTAAATTTAACTTCATAGAAGGTATATCCTGAATTGTATCAACATTCTACATGCCAATGTTTAACCAATGTTTAAAGTCTTGTAATGAAATACTACTGTTTGGAAGTCAAGTACTTCTTAAAATCACTCCTGGTTTTCTGGAAATCTTAGATATAAATAAGAAGATGTGTGTATACTATGGAGCGCATTAATCTTCAATTTTTAATGCAAACTCATGGTATGTCCAGTGCACGATGTAGTGACGAGATCGCCGATATTGTCAACTTCGTTCATGATTTTATACCTGCTCGCAACATTGTCTACATAGTCACCTTTTCTGTCTACATCGTTGACATCGCCGACATCGTGATGTTGACAACATCGTTACGACATCGTCTACATCGCCCCCCTTTCCTGTCTGTATCGTTGACATCGCTGACATCGTGATGTTGACAACATCGTGACGACATCGTCTACATCGTCCCTCTTTCATGTCAACATCGTTGACATCGCCGACATCGTGATGTTGACAACATCGTGACAACATTGACTACATCGTTCCTCTTTCCTGTCTACATCGTTGACATCGACAACATCGTAATGTTGACAACATCGTGACGACATCGTCTACATCGTTTTTCTTGCTGTCTACATCGTTGACATCGCTGATATTGCGATGTTGACAACATCGTGACGACATCGTCTACATCGTCCCTCTTTCCTGTCTACATCGTTGACATCGCACACATCGTGATGTTGACCACATCGTGACGACACCGTCTATGATGTCATCGCCCTTTCCTGTCTACATCGTTGACATCGCCGACATCGTGATGTTGACAACATCGTGACGACATCGTCTACATCGTCCCCTTTTCCTGTCTACATCGTTGACATCGCCCACATCGTGATGTTGACCACATCGTGACGACACCGTCTATTATGTCGGCAATGCCAACCAGGTAGAGACAAGAAGTTTATCAATTTTAATTTCAAATAATGTATTTATATTATGCCTGTGTCGATGTTCTTAATAGTAGAACTTATATGGACAGTTTTTTTTAATGTTTGCAAATCTCTATTCCCCTCCTCCTCCTCCTCCTCCTCCTCCTCCTCCTCATCATCATCATCATCATTCTCCTCCTCCTCCTCCTCCTCCTCCTCCTCATCATCATCATCATCATCATCATCATCATCATCATCATCATCATTGCAATGTTGACATTAAAGATTACGTTGTAAAACAGTGTTTTGACATTGTCTTTTTCGCGATGTCGGCAATGCCAACTATGCAGAGACAAAATGATGAAAGGATATCGACAAAGTAGTACAACACCATGTTGACATCGTTGTATTCAAAATTAACAATGTAAACACAAGTAATGTGTTAGCGATATCGGCAATGTCGAAACGATATCGACAACGTTGTACACTATCGTGTTGACATTGTCTACTTCGCGATATCGTCAATGTCAACGATGTAGACAAAAGTATGAAACGATATCGACACATTGTACAATATCGTGTCAACATTGTCTACCTCGAGATATCGTCAATGTCAACGATGTAGACAGGAGTATGAAACGATATCGACAACGTTGTACAACATCGTGTCGACATTGTCTTCTTCGCGATGTCGTCAATGTCAACGATGTAGACAAGAGTATGAAACGATATTGACAATGTTGTACAATATCGTGTCGACATTGTCTGCTTCGCCATATCGTCAATGTCAACGATGTAGACAAGAGTATGAAACGATATCGACAACGTTGTACAATATTGTGTCGACATTGTCTACTTTGCGATGTCAACAATATTGGTACTACTTTGTACACTGGACATGAATGAACTCACGGACAAGTATATTTTTGCTCAAAATTGTCTACATATATTTTTCTTTCACTAAAAGTTTCATTTCTGCAAGTTTGTTGATTAGTTTAGGTAAACAATGACATTATAAGCACTTTTTTTGTCAGGGAAGGGCTACTTTTACATATGTTTCAAATTAAAGTGAATGTATTGGTGGTCTTGACACCTATATGGAATAACAACCTTTCTTCGATATGGGGTCATATATTTTATTACTGTCTTAAATAATATTTAATATGGAGGAGAGGGGTATTAGAGCTAGCTCACTAACATTTCTCTAAAATATTATTTGAACGCGTCCTAAATACGCCTGAAATATTTTCCACCGGATGTTAAATAACCAACCATAAATCCACCAATAAACAGGCATTATAAGGCTTCTCTGAAAGTTCTTGCCTTTTCAGTTGTTTCATAAAAAGAAACATGAATGGAGAACTGTTATTGTCAGCAATTCAAGTATAAATTTGATGAGAGAAAAAAATGTTAAATCTCTCATGAATAGAAATTTTACAAGTTCTGACATTTAACAACAGCAATAATGTCATATATGACGACACAAATGAGCAATCGTACGATGAAACTCATAGTTTTGACTAAATTTTGGAAAATGTTTGCAGATTTTGCCTCTGACGACTTTCGCCTCATGCATGAACCACCGTAATTATCTGTTAGGATGTGTGTCTTGTCAATTTCTATATTTTTATGACCAATTCATTTTTGTGGACGTGTGTGGTCAGTAATTTTCAGCAGGAAATAGTCCTTAAATGGGAGTTAAACTGGGAAAAAATATTAAGATTTGATATCACAGTCTAATTTAAAGCTAAGTTTAGCACTTTCGTTGCATTCGCTTTGAAGAAGTCATAAACAGTTTTATTTCTTTTTGCCAAAAACAGACATTAACCCTACTATTGCTTTTGTAAAATAGAGCAAATGAATTTATTCTAATGGGATCGTTCTTCTTGATATAGACTTCTATTTTTTATTTTTTAAATTGTAAAACTGCCTGCTTTGTTTTCAGCCTTCATAATGAATAATGTACCTGTACAATCAAGAACCTTTTCTAGGTATATTTATTTTTCAAATAAAACAAAGGAAAAATCAACTATATCATAACCTGATAATCGAATACAGCTTTTTAGAATCTGGTATTAAACTTCCTGTTGATGACCAATGAGATGAATATACTTTACGAAATTAAAAAAAAGTTGGTTTTGAAGTAAAACTTGTTCGATACTGAAATGTGTTTCATTATAAAGAGTACTAGATATATTGAATACTATCGGTGATATGATGATTGGCACAGACAGATTGAAGTCTAAGAATTCCATTTTTGAACAATTGATATAGACTCTTGATATTGATATCGTTTCAGGTAATCGGCTGAAGAATATAGCGGTTACAGTTGGACAAAATCGTCATCAGATGAAACTTTGTAGTAATTTTAAAGGACCTGGTAAGACTGGACAAGAAATAATGTTAACATGCAAAAGTCCAATGTCAGGCCGCCATGTGAAAATTTTGAGAAGCGGTAAAGGTTATCTCAGTTTGGCAGAAGTTCAAGTGATAGGCCATACAGGTAAACATTTAGATATTTTTTTTAAACTAGCTTCTTTCTGGTTGTATGTTTGTACTGAATGTCTTTTCTATTAAAAAAACTGTCAGTTAAACAAAAAACAGAAAATTCTATAATTTTGCTGTTGAATTTTTTTATAAAATAAACATACGTCTGTAGATTATAAGCTAAATATTGATCTTTGCATCGTTGAATAGTTTTTATGTATAAACAATATCAATAAGAAGATGTGGTATGATTGTCAAAGAAACAATTTTCCGCGACAGACCAAAGGACATACAGATGGGTAAAGTCCTTACCTGTTCATGAAGTTCACTTGATGACCAGACTTTATGACTGGTGGAAGTTAACTTGGAACAGACAAAAAACTATACATTTAGCGGTTACAGGATTTATGACTGCTCCGATCGGTTCTAGGACAAAATTCATGTTAATTTAAAAAGAAGACTTAATCTGGACTGCTCTGTCGAACCAGACCTGTTCTTATAAAATTTAACTTTGGTCTGGTCTACTCCAAGAAAAAGATAACATGATATAAAGTTGACTAGTAAACAGTAAAGATAAAATTGAGAATGGAAATGGGGAATGTGTCAAAGAGACAACAACCCGACCATAGAACAGACAACAGCAGAAGGTCACGAACAGGTCTTCAATGCAGCGAGAAATTCCCGCACCCGGATGCGTCCTTCAGCTGGCCCCTAAACAAATATATATACTAGTTCAGTGATAATGAACGCCATACTAAACTCCAAATTGTACACAAGAAACTAAAATTAAAAATAATACAAGACTAACAAAGGCTAGAGGCTCCTGACTTGGGACAGGCGCAAAAATAAGGCGGGGTTAAACATGTTTATGAGATCTCAACCCTCCCCCTATACCTCTAGCCAATGTAGAAAATTAAACGCATAACAATACGCACATTAAAATTCAGTTCAAGAGAAGTCCGAGTCTGATGTCAGAAGATGTAACCTAAGAAAATAAACAAAATGACAATAATACATAAATAACAACAGACTACTAGCAGTTAACTGACATGCCAGCTCCAGACTTCAATTAAACTGATTGAAAGATTATGTCTTCATCATATGAATATCAGACACAATCCTTCCCGTTAGGGGTTTAGTATCATACCATCATAACATATATGAGAAGAACATAACCCGTGTCATGCCAACAACTGGTTTTTAAATAAATGTGTTTAGTGCCGATGCAAAGACCCTATAAGTGAATCAATATTGACGCCAAAATATGCAATCTTTAATGACCTGACAACAGTATCGTAACTATATCCCTTCTTAATAAGTCTATTTAAAGGTTTCGTTAGCTTCAGAGGTGAATACTGACATTTTTGTGCTTTATAAAGAATATTTCCATAAAAAATTGGATGTGAAATACCTGAACGTATAAGAAGTCTGCATGTTGAGCTATATTTACGAAGGACTGCTTTGATTGATGAATATCATTAAAGTATCATCACACTCATGTATCAATTTAGTAAAAAAAATATATCCATAGGACCGATCAAAAAGCAGACCTAACACATAACTGGTCTGTCAAATAGCAGACTTGTCCACAGAACAGGTTAACAGATCTGATCTGGTCATGTTACCCTGTCCACAGGTCTGGTCAAACTGACCTGTCTGCAGGTCTGGTTTGGTCTGCAGCAGTCCGACAAAAGGTTAGGACTGTACTAATCAGTAGAAGTTAACAACTACGAGTCTCCGTACGGCCTTCAACAATGAGCAAAACCAATACCGCATAGTAAGCTTAATAGGCCCCGAAATAACAAAAGTATAACAATTTAAACGAGAAAACTAATGGCCTCATGTATGTACAAAACAATGCAAGAAAAACAAATATGATATATGGCAACAAACGACAACCATTGAACTACAGGGTCCTGGCTTGGGACAGGGACATACAGAATGTTGCGGGGTTAAAAACATGTGTGTTGGCTCCAAACAGTTCCTCTAACCGGGAACAGTGGTGTAACAACACGAAATAACAACAAACTATAAAAACCAGTTGAAAAGGACTTAAAGTCATCAGATCGATACGAAGAACAAAAAACAAAAAAACAAAAACACAAAATACAAATACAAACCTACAAAATACAAACCTGCAAATACTCAACATGCTCAAAGTCACTGAAACTAGTTCCAAGCCCATATCAACTAATGAAAAATTATTACGTTTCTAATACTTAAATATCAATCAGTTAACATCCATCTTCTAATGTATAAGACGTCATTTACAGTCAAAGAAAAACACGACCTTGTGCAATGCATATTATAGTGTAGCGTGTCAATAGAGAAAAGGGCAGAAACACAAATACACCGAAACCTCTAAATATATAAACCAAAACGAAAACCTAAACTTCCTAACTCCCTATCTAGATCTTAAACGAAGGACAACAGACCTCTCTTTCGAGAAGTGATTCCTGTTTGTCTTAGGATCAAGCCTAAACTATTCAATTATTTATAGTGAACGTTAAGTGCCTTCTTGAGACTGATATTACAAATTTATACCATACAATTCAGAAGTTGCAAATACTTTATTTTGATATTATATATATTATAACAACACATAAAAGTAGAAAATATTTGAGATCAAAATTGCACAATGTAGTCAAGCTAAAGACCAATAAAAACAACTTACAAACTTATCAATACTAAGTAACACTTGTAGTGAATTTATAGACAGTTGCCTAGGGTATCTTTTAAAAGATTGATTCAAATACTACATAAATACTCATAGAGAGTAAAACGATATCTGCTATGACGTTCTCTCGTTTGTTGAGAATACGAGCAGATATGGGACAAAATATTAGATACTTATTTCTCAAAAGTACAGTACATCTGACCTCACGTGACAAAATATTATATATTCATGTATTAAAAGTACATCTTACCTCACAATTAGTATAGTGAGACTTAATTTAATAAAATATGATGTTCTATAAAATGAAGGGGAACATTTTTTAAGACAGTGTAATAGCTTCCACTGGCTAAAAACTAGTGTCTAAAATTGTCCAAACTTGATTATTACAAGATTTCCTAAACTGGTAGTTCAATGATTCAGTGAAAGCTTTGATATAAGTTTTATTAGAGACTTTGTATTAGTTTCCTCTGACTAAAATCATATGTCTCATCATTTGCGAAACTTGACCTATACAATAAAATGTGAAATTCAGTAAAGATAATAAATATCAAGTAAAATTCTGTTGAACCTGTGTTCTAGCTTCCTTTGACTAAAAACGATTGTCTCAAATTGTGACCCAAAGAAAGTGACAAAAGTCGGCAAGAATTAATTATCTGTTCATTATTGTTTACTAACAAATGTTCCTTTTTCTAAACTATCAAATGTTTAATATCTTACTATCAAGTATAATATCTTTGACTTACAATTACTTGTATACGTTGTTCTAATACCAATTGATTGACTTACAATTACTTGTATACGTTGTTCTAATACCAATTGATTGACTAATAAAGTTGTGGTTTTTTTAACAAGAATTTACGGAAATTTGTACTAGTTTCCTTCGCTAGTAATGTGCATTTTCATGGGTCTCACTGTCTGAAAACCCCACTTAAAACGCTCAATTTTTGTAAAAAGTCTTTGTTTTAAATTTACTGGATTCCTTTACCAGTAACATAAATAAAATATGTTTCTAAATTTTGTTTGATTATTGGGGTTAAATTGGCTTTAAATTGTTCAAGTACATGAAACCGCATAATCGGCCTCGGCACAGTGAATCAGCAAAAAATAATAACAACGTACTAAATTTCTAAACCGGAAAAATATTTGTAACATAATCTCTATCTTTTATGTTTTTCTAGATAGATTTAAACCATCATTATAAAAAAATAGTATTTACATAATATTCTTAGTTTCCTCAAGTATTTTCAAAATTTGGGTAGAATTTGCGTAAATCGTTATTAAACAATTATGTGTTCTTTAAATGTTAAAACCTTTACAAAAAGTAAAGTAAATTGCCATTATTCTTACTTTCTACAGAATATATCCTCCTAGTTTTGAACGTCTTTGGCCAGAACGACGTCAAACTCGCGTTTTGAGGTTTTAATAATTGTATCTTAAATTAATGCAATTTTTGGCATTTTACGTGCAATTTGCAACCGCGCAATTGCAAGTTTATCCAATTAACCAATGGAAATCAATAACAATTTTTCCCACTTTGGCCGCTATGAAATGTTTATTTTTATAAAATAATTAAACAAAATCACGCTCAAATAACTTTATATTTGTAGAAATGTTTGTTCCGTATATAGAATATAATAATCAAAATTATTTACGATAAGATAAAATAATCGTGACCTTCCGTAAATGTTCGACCAATCAAAACGCCTTAGTGCCGTTATGAATATGGCGCTGAACTATGCAAGGTGCTTGCCTGTCAACGAATTCATCGACAAATTATGTAGTCGAACAAAATGTTCGGACCTAAAACTTATAACTCCCTATACCAATATGACTTGAGGAAGCTTTACAGATAAGTAAGTTCATAAGAAATGTACATACGAGTGAAAAACATCACTCTCTCAATGAAAGTACAAATTATGGGGGTCGTCTCATAACAGCAAATAATAAATGCAATTTCAATATTTCCCAAAGTAAATGCTACAGCATAATAAAAATGACTGGTATTATGGTTTTCAGTCATATGATGTTGAATAAAAATCATAAAAATTAAAAACCAATTGTTCAGAAAACAATTGAAGGTCTTACCACAGCAATTTTTAAATTTATTGAAAAAAAGCTAGTTCGTGTTTACTCAAAGTTAAAATTGGCATCTTATCATCAGTTTCTTTATCCTGATGCGATAAATAAGTGGTTTCTATATACTTCTGAGTGAAATAAGAGCGATAATTAGCTACTTCCGGTCAAGTAAATGTCACTTCCGGTCTCATATAATAATTTCTTTTACACTGATTCCAAAAATATGTAGTTTCTATATACTTTTGCTTGAAAACCAGGTGATAATTGGCCACTTCCGGTTTATCAAAAGTCATTTCTAGTCTTCAGTGATAAGTTAATGTATTAAAATTACAAAATATATGGATTCCGAGTACTTTTCCATAAAGAAAGTGCAAAAATGGCTACTTCCGGTTTTCTCAAGGTCACTTCCGGTTGTCATTCTTCAAGGTCATATGTCATACAACCTTTTGTAAAAGGTCATATGGTTTTATAATGAACCAAGTTGAAGTAATAATCAATTAACCTTATAATTGGACATTTCAGGGGCACTTACTCCTATAAGATGCCATTAGATTGTTTCAGACCAAATGTAACATACTTTCATTATAATAAAGCAAACATTTTGCACTTGTTGTTTCATATATATCTTTAAAAGTGTTTGAGAAAATGCAAAAACAGGGCAAAGTCCAAATTGAGAACTTGGCCTTTGACCTTGACATTTGACCTTGACCTCATTTTCTAAGTTAGGACCTAGCAACCTCAAATAAAAAGATTCCAGGGTTATACGGTTATACGGTTAACGGTTTATTTAAATCAATATTTATACAAAATAAAACAATATTCAAAGATCTAATTACAGTGTTGTATTGGTAACTTACCCTTTAAAAACAAGTTTATTTAAAATTTACTGGCTTGGTAAACAACATAATCGTTAAATTTAGGATGTGCTACCCCGTTTGTTATAAGTTGTCGATAAGTACAGCCAAACTTCCAAACCAAATCTTTGTATATATAAAAGTATCCTGACTAGTAAATGCTTTTAGTCACTTGAGGTAACCAAAATCCTTGACTTTAGGCGAAGTGTACGTAATAAACTACTCCCCAATTTTTTTTAAATTTTACATATGGATTCTGCTTGTACAAATACACCAGAAAATAAAAATAAAATAGGGGGTAACCGTTTTCCTTTTTTAGATACAAGCTGTTGAAATTAACAGCATGATACGCCAAAAATACAAAGGATATATAGGGAAAATCATAAAAATCGGCAGATATTTTTACTTTAACAAGATTTTCTAATTCGTTGGTCCACAGAATTTTAAAAAAAAAATCGTTATACGATTCTATAATTAACGACGAATCCAATGGTACAAAGAAATTCCTTAGCAACCGTGCTAGTTTTCAAGCTATATCCTGTTGAAGTTTCATTTTTAGCGGAAAATTTTTTAAAATATTCGACGATATTATTGATGTCTACTGTAACGTCACCACATCTTCTACTCTAGAACGCTATTATACCGTACAGTGTCGTAACAAAATCGTGAGTGTGTATAACCCATTTTTCTAAATTTTGCAAATTCTTAAGCGTTATCAATTTTTAAGGAAAAAAACTTAAGAATTTTTTAGGATATTTCTGCTGCCAAAAAAAAAAAAAAGAAAAAAAGAAGCAAATTGGCAAAATAAATATAATGCAAGTGAAAGAAAGTTACTGTAAAGACTTTAACACTTTTCTTAATTAGACAGGGTTCCACATCTTTTTGAAATGCTTGCATTTTCCTTATTTCTATGAATCAAATATTGAGTTGAAATTGTCCCGGTTAACACAGCGTTGACAGAATGATTCTATACATATTTAAATAACCGGTTATAATATTGGGATCGCGTATACACGTTTTTTGTAAATCTTATTTCTGCATGTTTGTATTTAAAAAAAGTAAATATAATTTTCTGCATCTTTTCATCCTCACTATTTCCGGCGCTATTCGGGGTATTGCGCACACAACCCATTTTATTTGACAGGTTCACACACATGCACGTCACACAACTCTGCAATTTTATCTAAAACATTTTCTGTCTCGATCGCTTTCCCTTTTCTTTAACTACACGACAAAGAATGATATGATGTTTGCTGGAGTTTCAGTAACAAAGAAAATAATTTCTTGTACCGTTATTTGTTTTATATCAACATGGACGATCCCCAAAAAATAAGAAAACTGCAACTGCAAATTGTCTTGAGAATTTTTATGGCTGTAATAAGGTCAAAAGAAGAACCCGCAAATGAATTTCAGCAAAATAAAACAGATCGTAGTTTTTGATATAACTTCCCGTAGCACAGATCATTCCCAGTGTTATGCCATAGCATTGTGTATATTGTAATGCTATAGCATTGTGTAAAGTGTAATGCTAAAGATATGCTATAAATGTACTGGTGTAATGCTATAAATGTACTGATGTAATGCTATAAGAATGTACCAAGGGCGATGTTATGAGAATGTATTCATCCAGTATGATGCTAAAAAAATGTATATACCTTGTGTAATTTTATTCAAATGTACTTAGTGTAATGCAAGGAGACTGTTCATTTTACCTAGTATAGTGCCATACGAATTGTGCCTGTATATAATGCAAATGAATTGCTTTTTTGTTGATATAAGATAAAAATGAGTAGACGTGGTATGATTGCAAATGAGACAACTATCTGCCACAGTTTAAGGTAGATCGGGTATTATTTTTGTGAGCATCCGTTCTGTTCATGTTGCAAAAATACAAATTGTTTTAAAAATTTTGTGCCAAGTATCATTCAATATAGAACAAAATACCTAAAACTTGAAATTTAAAGATTGAACTATCAAAAAATGAAGTGTCGTAAAGTATATTTAAAACTTTTGGGGATTTTTTCAAGAAAATAAGGCACGTGACACCCTTTTTTTATTTGATATATTCAGAAGTATTTTTTTATTCAGATTAATGAAAAGTAATTCTCTCATCGAATTTTAGCCAATTCTATCGTTTAATGTTTCCCCGATACAAAAAATTAAGTTTCCCTTATATAAACAATATAAAATAACCAATATTTCGTAAATTTTAATGTATTATTAGGAAAAAAACAAGGTCCGTGATCCCCAGTTTTTATATTAAAATTTGAAATTACATTGACCCAGAAGTCTTTTACAGAAATTTAAGACAAATCTATCGTCGAACATTTAGACATTCCAGCTACCTTAAATGAAGTGGACGTAAGCAATCATTATAAGCAACCATACGGCCTTCAACAATGAGAAAAATCCATACCGTATAGTCGACTAAAAGGCCCTAACGTTGTATACATTATTTTCTTCACCCTCTCCCCTTTCTTCCCCTACCATATACTCTATTCTGTCATAATCTTTAATTGACAATTGGGAAGAAAAATTTTACTTCAAAATGGTATTCACTGCATCTGAATGATACAGAAATCAAAAGAGGTTCGATATCAAAATGTTTTAAAATACATATAAAGACAGATCTAGCAACAATGAAGACTTTAATGCATATCAATTAAGAAAAAGAATACCTTTTATTTTAACGTATTTTAATAGTTCATCAACGAAAAAGAACATTAAGAAACCTATAACGTTAAAAGTTTTCACAATTTACCTTGGAATATGTGATATTTGAAATATTGCGTCCAGTATTTGAACGATAACTAACATATTCTTAATTCATGTTTTCATTTCAGTGAAAACTACTATATTGTACATGCGTTAAAAAAAAATGAAATGAGGAAAAAGAAATAAATTGAAAATACATAAAACTTTTCTTCCATTGTCGAAATACTATTGTAAGATTTTTTTAATATTAGAAAGTGTAATATACAGATTCATTGTTAAGCAAATTTATTTATATTTGTATAGATTATTTTTATAATCGCAATGATTCGATTCTTTATTTCAGGGGAAAATAAAAAACCTAAACCAGAAGGTAAGATATATGTAGTCTATCAAAACAAATGTTTTTTAAAAGGCCAGCTAACGTGTAGAGCGTTATGAACGAACAATCAGTTGTTTGGTTTTTAAAAGAAATTACAGAATCAAAAAAGGTTCGATATCAAAATGTTTTAAAATACATAAGCAGACATAAGTAGCAACAAAGAAGACTTTAAGGCATATCGATTAAGAAAAAAATTACTTTACCAAATGCCTTGATTTATTACAAGTAAATTTAATTTATTCAGTTTCAAGAATACGGGGAATGCTTTTGTAGAAATGCAATTTTCGATACGTTCATCAACGAAAAAGAACATTAAGAAAAAATTTTCAATTTACCTTGGAATATGTTATGTCTGAAATATTGCGTCCTTTATTTGGACGATACATAACATATTCCTAGATCATGTTTCATTTCAGTGAAAACTACTACATGCTTTAAAAAATTCAAATGAGCAAAAAGAAATAAATACAGAGTACATAAAAGTTTTGTTCCATTGTCAAGATACTTCTGTAAGATTTTTTTACTATTTAAATCTGTAACATCACAGATTCATTGTTGAGCAAATTTATTTATATTTGTAAAGATTATTTTTATAATCGCAATGATTAAATCCGTTATTTCAGGCGAAAATAAAAAACCTAAACCAGAAGGTAAGATATATGTAGTTTATCAAAACAAATGTTTTTTTTTTTAAAAAGGCCAGCTTACGTGTTGAGCGTTATGAACGAATAATCATTTGTTTAGTTTTTAAAAGAAATTACAGAATCAAAAATGGTTCGATATCAAAATGTTTTAAAATACATAAGCAGAAAGAAGTAGCAACAAAGAAGACTTTAATGCATATCGATTAAGAAAAAAATAACTTTACCAAATGCCTCGATTTATTACAAGTAAATTTAATTTATTCAGTTTCAATAATACGGGGAATGCTCTTGTAGAATTGCAATTTTAGATACGTTCATCAACGAAAAAGAACATTAAGAAATTTTTTTCAATTTACCTTGGAGTATGTTATGTTTGAAATATTGCGTCCAGTATTTAGACGATAAATAATATATTCCTAGTTCATGTTTTCATTTCAGTGAAAACTACTATATTGTACATGCTTTAAACAATTGAAATGACAAAAAAAAATAAAAAAATAGAGAATACTTAAAAGTTTTGTTCCATTGTCAAAATACTTCTGTAAGAATTGTTTAATATTAAAATGTGTAACATCACAGATTCATTGTTGAGCAAATATATTTATATTTGTAATGATTATTTTTATAATCGCAATGATTCAATTCTTTATTTCAGGGGAAAATAAAAAACCTAAACCAGAAGGTATGATATGTGTAGTTTATGAAAACAAATGTTTATAAAAGGCCAGCTAACTTGTAGAGCGTTAGGAACGAATAATCATTTGTTTAGTTTTTTTAAGAATTTACAGAATACAAAAGGTTCCATATCAAAATGTTTTAGAATTCATAAGCAGACAGAAGTAGCAACAAAGAAGACTTTAATGCATATCGATTAAGAAAAAAATAACTTTACCAAATGCCTTGATTTATTACAAGTAAATTTAATTTATTTAGTTTCAAGAATAAGGGGAATGCTCTTTTAGAAATGCATTTTTGATACGTTCATCAACGAAAACATTCAGAAAGTTTTTTCAATTTACCTTGGGATATGTAATGTTTGAAATATTGCGTCCAGTATTTGGACGATAAATACGATATTCTAAGTTCATGTTTTCATATCAGTGACTCGTGTAAAATCTGAAAAAACCACAAGGTATGATATCTTTTGATCAATCAAATATTTCTAAGTTTTCTTTTAACAATGTGCCTTTTCCATGTTTTATGTAACTCGGTTATTCAAATGAAGCGTAACAGCGACAAAAATGTCAACACAATTACATGTTTATTATAAAACTAAATGAAAATATCGTTATACAATTGATGAATATAACGTCACAATACTCAAATTGCACCGAGTACACAAATTGCACACATTTAGCTAAAAATAAAAAAGCAGCTGGAGTCTTCCAAGTTTTCTTAGAGACTGAATAATTTGTATTTTAATGATTTGACATTATACACGTCTTTCAACAAAGCTTAATATATCTAAATATACACAAAATGTTCACAGTATATATCAACAGATGAAGTAACCAGTGTAAAAAGTAACATCTGCGGAAACGACGTTAACAAAAACTCGATTTTTTAAAATGAGCAATTAAAATATTTTACAGGCATCCATTTCTTAAAATAGTAAGCATGGACTATTGTCAAATTGTCAAATTGTTCTAAATACTTGAAAAAATAAAGCAAAACACCAGTTATTCGATTTTTACGGTTGGGGATTTAAGCATTGATTAAGTACTCCTCATTACAGAATCATGGAGGTGGGTCAACTCAATTTTTCTATGATTCAATATACATTCAAAATTTAATGAATATCCTATGGCACGCCGTCTAGTCAATCAATTGGATATATTAGTGTTTATGGAAATTGAGTAGCCTCTTAATAAGCTTGTCTTTTATTTTCGACCACTTAAGTCCCATAACTCTAGAACAACAAATATGTAATATTTAAAAGAATAGACATAAAGGGCCATAAGTCGATGAAGGACGGAAATAATCAAGGTCAAAAAGAATGAACGAACCGAGAAAAAAAAATAGCCTACAAAACATGCACAGAAAAATAAAGATAGTGCAAAAATAATCTTGAGCAAAAATCACGGGTCAAAGCAGAACTATGAAGAGCAGCCCGTTTAAGCCAATCTGGTCCAAAGGGCAAATGTGATCTATTGGCATTACTGGCCCCGTCGTTTGTTGTCGATCGTTAACCGCTAATTACGCATTTCCTATGTTGTACTATAAATATGCCTCAGGCAAATTGGTAAGAATCAGACGTCTCATTTCTATTAAATGATTAATGAATTTCCGTAGTCGCACTATCTGGGGCGTAAATGAATAGTAGACTAGTGTAGGGTTCTGAATAGTTTTATTATAATGAAGCATCAAACGAAACCCTGTAATATAATATCAAATAAAATATAATATCACATTTAATAACAACATATATAAACTAATTCTTTTAAAACATGTATTATATCAATATGATAAATTTACGTAATGTGTGTACTTACAAAAATTAACCAATTAACTGTAAAATACGTTACAGTTTAAGAAATTAACAAAATGTACAACTAAACCTTATCTAATCAAAATATTACTTCCTGTGACATTCGAAACAGAATTTAGCTTGTCAAAAGAGCAAAATAGAAATATAGTTTCTCATTTAGCAATAACATTATAATATACGAAAAGGCCGTTAAAACTATAAACAAACAGTTTAAGCAAGATATGCATTAGTAAAGCAAATAGCGAAAAGCAGTTAACAAATAAAGCTAAGCTGAACAAAGCAAATTACTAAGCTAATAAAATAATAAGCAACTACAACTGAAACACTCATTCTTACCTCGTATGAGGTACAGAGGTTATGCCTCAACGTATAACTACATCATATGCAGAACTGGCATAAAACCTGTATAACAAATACTAAATTATAGTTACTATGCACAGACTTATATAGTACTTAAAATATAACAATCGGAGACAAAAATGTTATAAAGACTCTGAAAAAGTATTTATCAAGTTAAAACTTTATTCATTTACTCTCGGACTCATTCTGCTCAAATAGTCGCCATTAATTACGTTTATCTTTACACTTATTTATTTCCAGGCTTAAATTATGTAACTCAAATTTAAAATAATAATGTGCCTGTGATAAAAGTTACGTTAGCCTTTTAAATAATTTACAACATTCATTCGCCAATCACACGATACACATTCTTACTACGAAGTCATGCTAAAATAGAAAGTTACTCGTGCGTGAAATACTGAATAATCCGGTAATAAAATTACGATGAAAATAAGATATAGACAGAATATCTAAAGAGATAAGTAAGCAAACTGACCTGAAATAATCGTGGAAATCCTCCAATACAAATATTACAAAATATGAGACTAAAGAAAATATATGAAACGTCTGTTCAGTTTGAACATCAATCCACAATTAACTATAGACTTCAATAGAAAAAAAAAGCCAATAGATATATGACCAATGAAATAATAGAAAGTGTGCGGTCAAATCAAGCGTAAAAACAATGACCATTAAAATGGAAGAAGTGAGTAACAATCAAGACGAAACTAGTCAAACGTCAAAGTCCGTGAGTATAAAATAGAAATGGTACAACTCATAATTAATTACAATCCGTAATTAATTTATTTGAAAACGAAAACACAAATATGAATTAGGAATAAAATCATCTTTATTTTAAAGTAAATTCAAATAAGAAATAAAATACTAATTACAAAGTCATATCAATATTTATTCAATCATGAAAAAATACACGCTAGCACGTTTCCACTTATGTCTTTTAGACAAAAAAAGGTTGAAAAATTCCATGTCATTTACCCTTCGGCATACTTTTGACATTTTCCGCTCTACAGTTAGCAAATGGAGATAACTCCAAAATACATAGAAACAATAACCTTTTAAAATTGCAAACTTGAAACCAGTTGTTTCCAGTGTTTCAATTCAAGAATTTGAATACGTGACTATCGACATCTTTGTACAGAAAAGGAAATGCTCACCAAAATATTTAAGCATGACAAGATAAATGTCGCATTTAAACGTATATTTTAATTTGGTAACCAGGTCTGATCAGTCAGTGACAAAATGTATGTAATTGGATAAAATATTTATGGAGAATTGTGTCATTGTTCCACTTATCCGTGTCACTTGGAATTTCCATTAGTATGAATTACTTATGCATAATTATCTAAATCTTTCTTCAATAATTTTTGGTTATCAAAATTAAAAATTTATACAAACAATTCAACGCAACTCTGAAACACTGAATCAGTAAAATTTGATAATATTAATTGATTTATTAATTCTATATAAAAGGAGATGGAATGTTCATGTAGAGAGTCAGCATTGTATTTATCGCTTTTTTACTCATAATTTTAATTGCTAAAACTAGTATATTTAACAATGATCATAACTTTATCATCAAGTATATACTATGTAAACTTTTTCATAATATATTTTAAAATGAGTTATTCAAGTAATTTAACACCAACCATGTGTAAATTCTGAAATTTCAAAAAAAAGAGTATTGAATTTAAATGTAAGACGTTAGATTTGAGGTGAACTGTATTTAATTTGTTAATAGATATCAGTCAGTATTACGAAGGGGATATTTCATAGGGAACTAAAGTGAGCAGAAATGTCTCAAGATTTTTAAAAGGCAAACCAGTATCTGAGTATTAAAATTGTACTCGAGTGCTCAGTCTTCCGAGTGAGTACTCGTTGCCATCCCCCCTCCCCACCCCCCAAAAAGTGATATCTGCAAAACCAAAAGGTATGATACTAGTTATATCATAGATTCATATATTTAACTTCTGCCATTTTGTATTGAAAACGACGATATTGTACATGCGTTTACAAAAATTAAAGTGATCAAGAAGAAATAAATATAAAATCAATAAGAAGACAAAATTAACAAAAATGAAGAGTATAGTGTACATCGATGAAAATAAGGCCTGTTCTGTATCAAATCTTTAAATTTGTTACAAGTAAAATTCATTTATTTTGTAACAAGAATTATGCAACTATCATACAAGTGAGAGGTTTAGCTAGCTATAAAACCAGGTTTAATCCAACATTGTCTACATAGGAAAATGCCTGTACCAAGTCAGGAATATGACAGTTGTTTTCCATTCGTTTGATGTGTTTGAGCTTTTGATTTTGCCATTCTATAAGGGACTTTCTGATTTGAATTTTCCTTGGAGTTCGGTATTTTTGTTATTTTACTTTTTTTTCGCATGTGCTGAGAAATAAAATGAGCCCGATATACATAGATATAATTCCATCTAAGTATTTACTCGTTAGTAAGCGTGCGTAAGATTCAAGTCAACGCTTCTCGTCAGTGCAATTTGGGTACTCAGACGTTATATTCATCAATTGCATAACAATTTTTTTCATTAGTTGTTAAAGTACATGTAATTATATTGACATTTTTGTCATTGTTACGCTTAATGTGTATAACTAAGTAATAGAAAACATAGAAAAAGCATATTGTTACAAGAAAACTTAGAAATCTGTGATTGGTTCAAAGATATTGTACATTGAGGTCCCTGAAATGTAAACATGAATTAAGGATATGTTATTTATCGTTCAAATACTAGACGCAATATTTAAAATTAACATATTCCAAGAATTTAAAAATATCTTTTAACGTTATTGGTTAAAGTCTTTTCTTTTTTCTTTGGTAATGTGTTACGCTGAGTAAAAAAATTTCATCCAATACCAAAAATAGCAGCAGCAATCTTTCAAGTTTTTTTTTAGAAACTTAACAATTTGTATTTTTTATGATTTGACATTAAGCACGTCTTTCGACATAGCTAAATACATTTAAATATACACAAAACATCCACAGTTTGTATCAACAGATGAAGTATCTACTGGAAAAGGTCAAATCTACTGAAAAGTCGCGCTATGACGTCCACAAAATATCAACTATGTTACAGGCATCCATTTTATCTTGCTCGAAGGGTAGGCATTTCCTGCACCACATGTGGCACCCATCGTGTTGCTCATGTAAGTACAAACCCATTGACAAGTCTTTTTCGGTAGGTCTCATTCTGTGAAAAGAAGATGGGATAATGGTTACGACAATCGAAACATATCCGTCGTCATCTGTGAAACAAATATTTAATGACGATCAACCAACTCTTCTATCAACTTCAACAATTAGAACTCTTGATTGAATAGCTACCTTTTAAGCAACAACCCTCTATCAAGGAAATTGTGATGGGAAATGCAAACTCTCGAATATTGTATCTACTGGAAGATTTATATCCATATGTTAATTTGTAAATGTTTATCAATTTTCCCTCAGGATATAACTATGCCCTTGGAAAAAAAGCAGCACAGAGTTTTTTCAAACAAGTTTTTCAATTTACCTTGGAATATGTTATGTTTGAAATATTGCGTCCAGTATTTGGACGATAAATAACATATTCCTAGTTCATGTTTTCATTTCAGTGAAAACTATTATTTGGACATGCGTCAAAAAATTGAAATGAGCAAAAAGAAATCAATAGAAAATACATAAAAATTTTGTTCCATTGTCGAAATACTTTTGTAAGATTATTTAATATTAGAAAGTGTAACATTACAGATTCATTGTTGAGCAAATTCATTTATATTTGTATAGATTATTTTTCTAATCGCAATGATTCGATTCTTTACTTCAGGGGAAAATAAAAAACCTAAACCAGAAGGTAATATATATGTAGTTTATCAAAACAAATGTTTTTTTTAAAAGGCCAGCTGACTTTTAGAGCGTTATGAACGAATAATCATTTGTTTAGTTTTTAATAGAAGTTACAGAATCAAAAAAGGTTCGATATCAAAATGTTTAAAATACATAAGCAAACAAAAGTAGCAACAAAGAAGACTTTAATGCATATCGGTTAAGAAAAAAAATAACTTTACCAAATGCCTTGATTTATTACAAGTAAATTTAAATTATTCAGTTTCAAGAATAAGGGGAATGCTCTTGTAGAAATGCAATTTTTGATACTTTCAACAACGTAAAAGAACATTAAGAAATTTTTTTCAATTTACCTTGGAGTATGTTATGTTTGAAATATTGTGTCCAGTATTTGGACGAAAAATAACATATTCCTAGTTCATGTTTTCATTTCAGTAAAAACTACTATATTGTACATGCTTTAACAAATAGAAATGAACAAAAAGAAATAAATATAGAATACATAAATGTTTTGTTCCATTGTCAAGATACTTTTGTTAGATTTTTTAAATATTAAAATTTGTAACATTACAGATTCATTGTTGAACAAATGCATTTATATTTGTATAGATTATTTTTCTAATCGCAATGATTCGCTTCTTTATTTAAGGGGAAAATAAAAAACCTAAACCAGAAGGTAAGATATATGTAGTTTATCAAAACAAATGTTTTTTAAAAGGCCAGATAACGTGTAGAGCGTTATGAACGAATAATCATTTGTTTAGTTTTTAAAAGAAATTACAGAATCAAAAAAGGTTCGATATCAAAATGTTTTAAAATACGTTTACATAAGCAGACAGAAGTAGCAGCAAAGAAGACGTTAATGCATATCGATTAAGAAAAAAATAACCTTACCAAATGCCTTGATTTATTATAAGTACAACACCTGTACTGTTCGAGGCGTTGTTGTATGAAATCTTCTATGAAGTACAGCAACTGATATTAAGTGTAGGACAGCATGGTTTTATGTTGGCAGTTTAAGCAAGAACTTTGAGCTTGCTTTCAGTAATTGCTGGCATTGTTTTACTGTATAAATTGATTTTGTGTTTTTGTTATCAATAGTGATTATACATTTATTATTATACTGTCAATTGATTTTCCGTTACTGATTTGTATTGCAAGTTCTTTTACATGTACATGTATGTGCGTTTTGTTAAGCAATGATATGGATTGAAAGGGGACGAGGGTTGATGTTTCGAAAATTTAACCGCGACACATTTGCATGTGCCTGTCCCAATTCAGTTTCAAGAATAAGGCGAATGCTCTTGTAGAAATGCAATTTTTGATATCTTCATCAACGAAAAAGAACATTAAGAAAGTTTTTCAATTTACCTTGGAATATGTTATGTTTGAAATATTGCGTCCAGTATTTTGACGATAAATTACATATTCCTAGTTCATGTTTTCATTTCAGTGAAAACTACTATTTTGTAGATGCGTTAAAAAATTGAAATGAGCAAAAAGAAATAAATAGAAAATACATAAAAGTTTTGTTCCATTGTCGAAATACTTTTGTAAGATTTTTTAATATTAGAAAGTGTAACATTACAGATTCATTGTTGAGCAAATTCATTTATATTTGTATAGATAATTTTTCTAATCGCAATGATTCGATTCTTTACTTCAGGGGAAGATAAAAAACCTACACCAGAAGGTAAGATATATGTAGTTTATCAAAACAAATGTTTTTTAAATGGCCAGCTTATTTGTAGAGCGTTATGAACGAATAATCATTTGTTTAGTTTTTAAAAGAAGTTACAGAATCAAGAAAGGTTCGATATCAAAATGTTTTAAAATACATAAGCAAACAAAAGTAGCAAAAAAGAAGACTTTAATGCATATCCGTTAAGAAAAAAATAACTTTACCAAATGCCTTGATTTATAAGAAGTAAATTTAAATTATTCAGTTTCAAGAATAAGGGGAATGCTCTTGTAGAAATGCTATTTTTGATACGTTCATCAACGAAAAAGAACATTAAGAATTTTTTTTCAATTTACCTTGGAGTATGTTATGTTTGAAATATTGTGTCCAGTATTTGGACAAAAAATAACATATTCCTAGTTCATGTTTTCATTTCAGTAACAACTACTATATTGTACATGCTTTAACAAATTGAAATGAGCAAAAACAAATAAATATAGGATACATAAATGTTTTGTTCCATTGTCAAGATACTTTTTAATATTAAAATGTGTAACATTACAGATTCATTGTTGAGCAAATTTATTTGTATTTGTATAGATTATTTTTCTAATCGCAACGATTCGATTCTTTATTTCAGGGGAAAATAAAAAACCTAAACCAGAAGGTAAGATATATGTAGTTTATCAAAACAAATGTTTTTTAAAAGGCCAGCTAACGTGTTGAGCGTTATGAACGAATAATCATATGTTTAGTTTTTAAAAGAAATAACAGAATAAAAAAAGGTTCGATATCAAAATGTTTTAAAACACATAAGCAGACAAAAGTAGCAACAAAGAACACTTTAATGCATGTCGATTAAGAAAAAGATAACTTTACAAACGCCTTGATTAAGTACAAGTAAATTCAATTTATTCCGTTTCAAGAAAAAGGGGAATGCTTTTGTAGAAATGCAATTTTTGATACGTTTATCAACGAAAAAGAAGATTTAGAAAGTTTTTTCAATGTACCTTGAAGTATGTATTGTTTGAAATATTGCGTCCAGTATTTGGACGATAAATGACATATTCCTAGTTCATGTTTTCATTTCAGTGAAAACTACTATTTTGTACATGCTTTAAAAAATTGAAATGAGCAAAAAGAAATAAATATAGAATACATAAAAGTTTTGTTCCATTGTCAAGATACCTTTGTAAGATTTATTTAATATAAAAATGTGTAACATTACAGATTCATTCTTGAGCAAACCTATTTATATTTTTATAGATTATTTTTCTAATCGCAATGATTCGCTTCTTTATTAAAGGGGAAAATAAAAAACCTAAACCAGAAGGTAAGATATATGTAGTTATCAAATCAAATGTTTTGTTAAAAGGCCAGCTAACGTGTAGAGCGTTATGAACAAGAAATCATTTGTTTAGTTTTTAAAAAAAATTACAGAATAAAAAAATGTTCGATATCAAAATGTTTTAAAATACATAAGCAGACAGAAGTAGCAAAAAAGAAGACTTTAATGCATATCGATTAAGAAAAAAATACCTTTACCGAATGCGTTAATTTATTTCAAGTAAATTATATTTATTCAGTTTCAAGAATAAGGGGAATGCTCTTGTAGAAATGCAGTTTTGATACGTTCATCAACGACAACATTCAGACTGTTTTTTTCAAATTGTTATGCTTGAAATATTGTGTCCAGTATTTGGACGATAAATACGATATTCTAAGTTCATGTTTTCATATCAGTGACTCATGTAAAATCTGAAAGACCACAAGGTATGATATCTTTTGATCAATCAAAGATTTCTAAGTTTTCTTGCAACAATGTGCTTTTCCATGTTTTATGTAACTCGGTTATTTAAATGAAGCGTAACAACGACAAAAATGTCAACACAATTACATGTTTATTATAAAACTAAATGTCGTTATACAATTGAGGAATATAACGTCACAGTACCCAAATTGCACCGAGTACACAAATTGCACACATTTAGCTAAAAAAGCAGCTGGAGTCTTCCAAGTTTTCTTAGAGACTGAACAATTTGTATTTTAATGATTTGACATTATACACGTCTTTCAATAAAGCTTAATATATCAAAAAAAAAAAAAAATCAAAAATCAAAAGTAAGCATGGACTATTGTCAAATTGTTTTAAATAGTTGGAAAAATAAAACAAAACACCAGTTATTCGATTTTCACGGTTGTGGATTTAAGCATTGATTGAGTACTCCTCATTACAGAATCATGAAGGTGGGTCAACCCAATTTTTCTATAATTCAATATAGATTCAAAATTAAATTTATATCCTATGGCACGCCGTCTAGTCAAGCAATTGGATATATTAGTGTTTATGGAAAATGAGTAGCCTCTTAATAAGCTTGTCTTTTATTTTCGACCACTTAAGTCCCAGAACTCTGGAACAACAAATCTGTCATATTTAAAAGAATAGACATAAAGGCCATAAGTCGACGAAGCACGGAAACCATCAAGGCCAAAAAGAATGGACGAACCGAGAAAAAAAATAGCCTACAAAACATGCACAGAAAAATAAAGATAGTGCAAAATAATCTTCAACAAAAATCACGGGTAAAAGCAGAACTATGAAGAGCAGCCCGTTTAAGCCAATCTGGTCCAAAGGGCAAATGTGATCTTTTGGCTTCACTCGGCCCCGTCCTCTGTTGTCGATCGTTAACCGCTAATTACACATTTCCTATGTTGTACTATAAATAAGCCTCAGGCAAATTGGTAAGAATCAGACGTCTCATTTCTATTAAATGATTAATGAATTTCTGTATTTGCACTATCTGGGGCGTAAAGTATAGTAGACTAATGAAGGTTCTGGATAGTTTTATCATAATGAAGCATCAATCGAAACCCTGTATTATAATATCACATTTAATAACAACATATTTAAACTAATTCTTTTAAAACATGTATTATATCAATATGATAAATTTACGTAATTTGTGTGCTTACAAAAATTAACCAATTAACTGTAAAATACGTTACAGTTTAAGAAATTAACAAAATGTACAATTTAACCTTATATAATCAAAATATTACTTCCTGTGACATTCGAAACAGAATTTAGCTTGTCAAAAGAGCAAAATAGAAATATAGTTTCTCATTTAGCAATAACATTATGATATACGAATAAGCCGTTAAAACTATAAACAAACAGTTTAAGCAAGATATGCATTAGTAAAGCCAATAGCGAAAAGCAGTAAAATAATAAAGCTAAGCTAAGCTGAACAAAGCAAAATAAATAAGCTAATAAAATAATAAGCAATTACAACTGAAACACTCGTTCTTACCTTGTATGAGGTACAAAGGTTATGACTCAACGTATAACTACATCATATGCAGAACTGTCATAAAACCTGTATAACAAATACTAAATTATAGTTACTATGCACAGACTTATATAGTACTTAAAATATATTAATTAGAGACAAACATGTTATAGAGACTCTGAAAAAGTATTTATCAAGTTAAAATTTTACTCATTTACTCTCGGACTCATTCTGCTCAAATATTCGCCATTTATTACGTTTGTCTTTACACTTATTTATTTCCAGGCTTAAATTATGTAACTCAAATGTAAAATAATAATGTGCCTGTGATAAAAGTTACGTTAACCTTTTAAATAATTTACAACATTCATTCGCCAATCACACGATACACATTCCTACTACGAAGTCATGCTAAAATAGAAAGTTACTCGTGCGTGAAATACTGATTAATCCGGTAATAAAATTACGATGAAAATAAGATAAAGACAGAATATCTAAAGAGATAAGTAAGCAAACTGATCTGAAATAATCGTGGAAATCCTCCAATAGTAATAATACAAAATATGAGACTGAAGAAAATATATCAGACGTCTGTTCGGTTTGAACAACAATCCACAATTAACTATAGACATTAATAGAAGTAAACCGCCAAAAGATATATGACCAATGAAATAATAGAAAGTGTGCGGACAAATCAAGCGTATAAACAATGACCATCAAAATAGAAGAAGTGAGTAACAACCAGAGGAAACTAGTCAAACGTCAAAGTCCGTGACTATAAAATACAAATGGTACAACTTTTAATTAATTACAATCCGTAATTAATCTATTTGAAAACGAAAACACAAATATGAATTAGGAATAAAATCATCCTAATTTTAAAATAAATTCAAATAAGAAATAAAATACTAATTACAAAATCATATCAATATTTATTCAATCATGAGTAAATACACGCTAGCACATTTTCACTTATGTCTTTTAGACAAAAATGGTTGAAAAATTGTGTATCATTTACCCTTCGGCATACATTTCACATTTTCCGCTCTACAGTTAGCGAATGGAGATAACTCCAAAATACATAGAAACAATAACCCTTTTAAAATTGCAAACTTTGAACCAGTTGTTTCCAGTATTTCAAAGCAAGAATTTGAATAAGTGACTACCGACATCTCTGTACAGACAAGGAAATGCTCACCAAAATATTTAAGCATGACAAGATAAATGTCGCATTAAAACGTATATTTTGGTTTGGTAACCTAGTCCGATCAGTCAGTGACAAAATGTACGTAATTGGATAAAATATTTAAGGAGAATTGTGTCATTGTTCCACTTATCCGTGTCATTTGCAATTTTCATAAGTATGAATTACTTATGCATAATTATCTAAATGTTTCTTCAATAAATTTAATTTATCAAAATTAAAAATTATAATGCATGTAACAATTCAACGAAACTCTGAAACACTGAATCAGTAAAATTTGAAAATATTAACTGGTTTATTAATTGTATATAAAAGGAGATGGGATGTAGAGAGTTAGCATTGTATATATCGCTATTTTAGTCATAATTTGATTGCTAAAACGAGCACATTCAACAATGATCATTACTTTATTATCAAGTACAGTCGAACCTCGTTGTGTCGAACTCGGTTGTGTCGAAAACTCGGATGAGTCGAAGTAATTTCTCGGTCCCAGTAAAATTCTCGTTTGATCAATGCATAATAACCTCTGATGAGTCGAACTCGGTTGATTCGAATACTCGGTTAAGTCGAGTAAATTTTATAGTCCCGTCGATGTAAAATTCATGTAAATTGACCCCGATGACTCGAAGTTCGAAAGTAAGAATTTTCAAAAGATGCAGACCTAATGATAAAAATTCAAATCGGATGTAATTCTTGTGTAACCTAATCATTTTTAAAAGAGATTAAAGCTGAGTAAACATACTTGTTTGTATAACAGTTAAAATGACATGTTTTTATGGTGACCGGTAATTAACACCTTTGGTTGATCGTTCAAACGGAATGTTAGTGTGTTGAACATTTTTCACATCAGATAAAAACAAAACGAATTTAAATGACCCAAGCCGAGATTAAAAACTCATTAATTACAATAAATAAAAGGATTAGAACAATTATGATAAATTCATGATAATTTAATGTAAAGCAGACGACCTCTGGCTCATCAGAGACCGCTCATAACTTAATTCGTTCCGCGAGTTATTTCATAATTTATAGAGACTGACCTTTGTAAATATTTGTGTATACTATTGATTTTATTTGTGCATGATTTGTATCTGTACTTCTGTGTTTAATTATTATGAAGGAACAAAAATGGAGATTGAATACACAATCATAAAGTGTCATATCGAAAAAAGGCACACTGTTCATTGTATCTAGTTTACACAAATCATACCGTATTTCATGCATTCCAAATTTATGACTACACAATCGACCTCGGATGAGTCGACCTCGGATGTGTCGAATACTTTGGTCCGGTCCCTTCGACTTCGACACAACGATGTTCGACTGAATATACTATGGAAACTTTTTATAATTTATTTTGAAATGAGTTATTCAAGTAATTTAACACCAACAATGTGTAAATATTATTTTTTTTAATTAAAAAAAGAGTACTGAATTTAAATGTAAGACGTTAGACTTGAGGTGAACTGTATTTAATTTGTTAATAGATATTAATCAGTATTACGAAGGGGATATTTCAAAGGGAACTAAAGAGAGGAGAAATATCTCAATATTTATAAAATGCAAACCAGTATCCGATTATTAAAATTGTACTCGAGTGCTCAGTCTTCCGAATGAGTACTCGTTACCACCCCCTCCCCCCCTCCCCCCCCCCCCCCCCCAAAAAAAAAAAAAAAGAAATATCTGTAAAACCAAAAGGTATGATACTAAAAATACTAGTTACTATCATTGATTCATATATTTCACTTCTGCCATTTTGTATTGAAAACGACGACATTGTACATGCTTTTACAAAAATTAAAATGATCAAGAAGAAATAAATATAAAATCCAAAAGAAGACAGAATTAACAAAAATGAAGAGTATAGTGTACATCGATTAAGATAAGGCCTGTACCAAATCTCTAAATTTGTTAGAAGTAAAATTCATTTATTTTGTTACAAGAATTATGGTAACGCTCTTGTAGAAATGAGTTTTTGATACGTCCATCAACGAAATAAGGACATTAAGAAATCACGTTGTCTGTCTCACCTGTCCGATCATATTTTGATTTACTGAGATTAACTTCAAATGCGGTCCAACATTTTGACGTTCCTTAGATGTAAATAAATGGTAATATATATTGTGCTTGTATTCTTCTTGATTATACTTTTTTCCATTTTACTAATAAAACTACTATGGTCAACAGTTTCCTTACAAGCAGGTTTTAAATTGATAACATTGGCAGAACGTCTATATCTAAAGTAGAATAAAAGATACATACTATGACAAACGAGTCGATTTTAATTTTGAAATAATCAATTTCCCCCACCTTAGTAGCAATTTAACAACTTCACCTGCATATGGGATATATATTACCCAACTCATTCGGTATTCAAGAGCTTGCAGCTGCTACCCAGACTTTTATAAAACGTCACCAGTGTCTGAGCAGAAAGTTGATGAACCAGAGTTATGTCAAAGAATGTCTCGTTCTTTTTCAAAAAAAGATCATCGGAAGATACCATGACCTTGTTGATAAATATTCCGTATCAACTTCACAAATAATAGATGATGGTCTTAAAGTATAGAATATAGGTACTGACGTTGTTTATCATCTTAATTACGTGTTAAAGTGTTCTTTTATTTGTCTTAGTAAATTATTAACCTTTACTGTTTAGTCCAGTTTTGGTAATATCCTTTTGGCGTGGCTCGGTACTTATGCATCCCGCCAATGTGTTTTGTGCTGTGGTAATTTTTTGTATTTTTGTCTTTCATTTCTGCATATGTACTATGTCTATGCCATTTTTTTTCTTTGTTGACATATTTGTTTGTCTTATAGTGATTAGGATTATAACACATTGTTGACTGCTGTACCTCTATTTTTGACATTTTTACCTATTATGTCTGTTTGTTTTGTTCACACATTATGGTCAATATAATGGAATTTTATGCAACTATCATACAAGTGAGAGGTTTAGCTAGCTATAAAACCAGGTTTAATCCACCATTGTCTACATAGGGAAATGCCTGTACCAAGTCAGGAATATGACAGTTGTTTTCCATTCGTTTGATGTAAGTCATATGAAACTTCATATTTAATAAAAAAAAAGTTGAAGATGTTTTATATACTTGAAGTTTTACTATGGAACATGTGTAAGTGAACTTTCTTGTAAATTTCTTCATAAATGTACTGCTATTGAATCATTGTCTTCCAGTACACTAATTCGCCATAATTTTCCCTAATACAATGACCTTTGCTCCGAGACCTCTCAGAACTTCGGCCACCGCAAAACGCGTAAACAAATGTTCCTTTTAAGTCTAGCTAACGTGTTGAGTATTTTCAAGAAGGAATAATTTGTTTTCTAATGTGTTTTATTTTATTTTGTTGTCTTATAAGATCTGAAATAATATTTTAAAAGAGAGATGTACAGAGCAATGTTTTACTTAGATTAGAGTTGAAGAAGTGTATTCAAAATACATTTTGTAACTTAATATATCCTCATTTATTTGGCTTTCGTTTGTGGAGGACACTCAAAATTACAAATTACAATTTTAAACGAAATTGCTTTTAGACAAAAATGGTTGAAAAATTGCATACCATTTACCCTTCGGCATACTTTCACATTTTCCGCTCAACAGTTAGCGAATGGAGATAACTCAAAAATACATAGAAACAATAACCCTTTTAAAATTGCAAACTTGAAACCAGTTGTTTCCAGTATTTCAAAGCAAGAATTTGAATAAGTGACTATCGACATCTCTGTACAGACAAGGAAATGCTCACCAAAATATTTAAGCATGACAAGATAAATGTCGCATTAGAATGTATAGTTTGGTTTGGTAACCAGGTCCGATCAGTCAGTGAAAAAAATGTATGTAATTGGATAAAATATTAATGGAGAATTGTGCCATTGTTCCACTTATCGGTGTCATTTGAAATTTCCATAAGTATGAATTACTTATGCATAATTATCTAAATATTTCTTCAATAATTTTTGTTTATCAAAATTAAAAATTTATAATACATGTAACAATTCAACGCAACTTTGAAACACTGAATCAGTAAAATTTGAAAATATTAACTGGTTTATTAACTGTATATAAAAAGAGATTGGATGTTCATGTAGAGAGTCAGCATTGAATATATCGCTATTTTACTCATAATTTGATTGCTAAAACGAGTACATTCAACAATGATCATAACTTTATCATCAAGTATATACTATGTAAACTATTTATAATTTATTTTGAAATGAATTATTCAAGGAATTAAACACCAACAATGTGTAAATGTTATTTTTTTCAATTTCAAAAAAGAGTACTGAATTTACATGTAAGACGTTAGACTTGAGGTGAACTGTATTTAATTTGTTAATAGATATTAATCAGTATTACGAAGGGGATATTTCAAAGGGAACTAAAGAGAGGAGAAGTGTCTCAAGATTTTTAAAAGGCAAACCAGTATCTGAGTATTAAAATTGTATTCGAGTGCTCAGTCTTCTGAGTGAGTACTTGATGAAGCAGAATTATGTCAAAGAACGTCTCGTCCTTTTAAAAAAAAAAGATCATCGGAAGATACCAAGACCTTGTTGATAAATATTCCGTATTAACTTCACAAATAATACATGATGGTCTTAAAGTATAGATTCTAGGTACTGACGTTGTTTATCATCTTAATTACGTTTTAAAGTGTTGTTTTATTTGTCTTAGTAAATTATAAACCTTTACTGTTTAGTCCATTTTTGGTAATATCGTTTTGGCGTGGCTCGGTACTTATGCATCCCGCCAATGTGTTTTGTGCTGTGGTAATTTTTTGTATTTTTGTCTTTCATTTCTGCATATGTGCTATGTCTATATGCCATTTTTTTTCTTTGTTGACATATTTGTTTGTTTTATAGTGATTAAGATAATAACACATTGTTGACTGCTGTACCTCTATTTTTGACATTTTTACCTATTATTTCTGTTTGTTTTGTTCACACATTATGGTCAATATAATTGAATTTTATGCAACTATCATACATTGAGAGGTTTAGCTATCTGTAAAACCAGGTTTAATCCACCATTGTCTACATAGGGAAATGCCTGTGCCAATTCAGGAATATGACAGTTGTTTTCAATTCGTTTGACGATGTGGTATGATTGTCAAAGAAACAATTTTCCGCGACAGACCTAAGGACATACAGATAGGTAAAGTCCTTACCTGTTCATCTAGTTAACTTGATGACCAGACTTTATGACTGGTGGAAGTTAACTTGGGACAGAAAAAAAAACAGACATTTAGCGGTTACAGGATTTATGACTGCTCCGATCGGTTCTTGGACAGAATTCATGTTAACCTAAAAAGAAGACTTGATCTGGACTGCTCTGTCGAACCAAACCTGTTCTTATAAAAGTTAACTTTGGTCTGGTCTGCTCCAAGATAAAGTTAACATGATATAAAGTTAACTAGTAAGCAGGAATGCTTTGATTGATGAATATCATTAAAATATCATCACACTCATGTATCAACAAGTTTAGTAAAAGATATATATCCTTAGGACCGATCAAAAAGCAGACCTGACCCAAAACTGGTCTATCAAATAGCATTCTTGTCCACAGGACAGATTAACAGGTCTGATCTGGTCATGTCCTGTCCATAGGTCTTGTCAAACTGACGAGGGTCTGCAGCAGTCCCAAAATTGACGACTTAGGTCTGTTGTGGTAAGGATAAAGTTAACTTGAAGGTCTGCTAAAATTTGCTAAAGTTAACTTTAGTCATAAGGACTGCTTTAAGTTATCGTTTGAAAAGGTTAGGACTGCACCCATCTGTAGAAGATAACAACTACGTGCCTCCGTACGGCCTTCAACAATGAGCAAAAGCAATACCGCATAGTAAGCTATAATTGGCCCCGAAATGACAAAGGTATAACAATTTAAACGAGAAAACTAATGGCCTCATGTATGTACAAAACAATGGAAGAAAAACAAATATGATATATGGCAACAAACGACAACCAATGAATTGCAGGGCCCTGGCTTGGGACAGGGACATACAGAATGTTGCGGGGTAAAACACATGTTCGTTGGCTCCAAACCGTTCCTCTAACCTGGAACAGTGGTGTAACAACACAAAATAACAACAAACTATAAAAATCAGTTGAAAAGGACTTAAAGTCATCAGATCGATACAAAGAACAAAAAACAAAAAAACATAAACACAAAATATAAAATGCAAACCAGCAAATACTCAAAGTTACTGAAACTAGTTCCAAGCCAATATCAACTAATGAAAAAATTATGTTACTAATACTAAAAAATTAATCAGTAAACATACAACTTCTAATGTATATAGTATTAAGACGTCATTTACAGTCAAAGAAAAACACGACTTTTTGCAATGCCTAAGTATAGTGTAGCGGGTCAATGGAGAAAATGGCAGAAACACAAATACACCGAAACATCTAAATATATAAACCCAAACGAAAACCTAAACTACCTAATTCCCTATCTAGATCTAAAACGAAGGACAATCGACCTCTTTTTTTCGAGAAGTGATTCCTATGTGTCTTAAGATCAAGCCTAAACTCCTATTCGATTATTAATAGTGAACGTGAAGGGTCTTCTTGAGACTGATATCACAAAGGACAAGGTACGATAAGCATCAGAGAACGGCCCCCAAATTAAAAGTGACATGTCATGGATTATAATAGTATATTTTTAAAGTTTAAAACCTGTATTTTTGTTAACATCAATAGATTTGTCAACTTCCGTTGATATTATTCATGCTTTGTTGCTGTAAACACCTCAAGATTCGAGAAAAGGCATAAAAATGGCAGTTTCCAAACCTTTTTCTGTATTTTAAACTATGAGCGTACCTACGGCCCACGATCATATTTATACCAGATGTTCCTTGAATATAAATGTTGATGCAGTTGAAATATCTAAGTGGGCCGTAGGTACGCTCATAGTTAAAAATTAATAAAAGTGAAAAAAAATCGTCGTAGTTTTCATTGAATCATCGAAATATTTGAACGAACTACGGACCGGAGATGATTTCCGGTATTCACAGGATCCGACGACAAACTTTTGTGCGTGCTATAATGATCTTTACTGGTTAGTTTCTTTATGACGAAAATTTAACATCTATGAGAAAGGATCACATGATATTCCTGTATTTATTATTGTATGAATTTAAAGAGACATATTAGCAGACACGGTCGAGTTTTGACACAAAATCAAAAGGATCTGTGACAAACCTCAGAGAAATTTTGTGAATGTAAATGAAACGAACGTTATTTAATAACAGTTCCTTTTTTAACAAAATTTCAATATTTAGAACACTGTGACACAGAAGTTAATCATGTTGAAGCATAAACATGTCTTTTGTAGCGTAACTGCAAAGATTTGTTAAGCATTTATTTTCCGTAGAACTGTAAGCAAACCCACATTTTAAATCAAAATTCTTTACTCACCAGATCGATATTGATGTCAACATTATATTTAAATTCAAATTACCCATTCAGAAACACGTATTTTGTTCTATAAATGACGAAATCGTCGCCCTGAAATGTAATATCTCTGTTGACGCTTTTATCAAAGTGCTTTCTTTCACGTCCGCATTTCTATCAAGGATGGCATGCCAAGTTAACATTTAGGCAATCATTATGGATGGCGAAAATGAATTACAAAACTGTGAATAATTACATATATTGTAGTTCATACGACATAAGAAGAAACCATGTGGCAAATTTAATTATTCAATTTTGTAAGTGTAACAGTAATAAAGATCAAACAAAACTATCCAACACTAGTATGTATATTGAGTATACTTTGTGTCTTTGTGAAGTTTGCATTATTTGCAATTGTCCTCCGCCTTGCATCCGATCTTTTTTAACGAAAACGCATGCTACTTCGTATGTCTTGTCTGAAAATTATTCTCTATATTACTTTCCGTCAAAAGTATGCATGAGGTGTTTGCCACTGGGCGGTCAAAAAACAACATTCAATCAATCATAACTCCTCTTAAATTGCAGTACAATTATGACTTTAAACATATTTCAAAGAACAGAAGACTCATCAGTGACGGTCGAATAAAACAAGTCAAAAGCCATAAAACATTTTGTAAAAGGCTCAAAATTCCGAAACTTTTGCAAAATAAAGTCAAAGTTATCTTTTCCTGAACAGATAAGATGTAGTTTTTCAAACAATTCAATTTTTTAAATCAGTTAGTTTATTAATTTGACCATATCAATTATAATTCATGATATAAAAACTATCTATACTGGACATTGTGTTACTGCATGGGATGTTTGTGTAACTATTTTTAATGTGCTCATAAAGTTACAGTCCGCAGGAAAACATATCACCCTAACTGGACACTATATATTCTGACTCCGAACCATCTAGTCTTTGCTCTGACCCCTGAAAGCCACGTGATACGGAAAATCAGCAAAGTCTTTGGTTAGACCCAACACATGGTATCCTGTACTCGAGGTGAAGACGCTTCAACGAGACAACTGAGGCGGTGTTTGTCTCATGAGTTTAATGCTGGGTGGGAAAATAACTAACAAAGCGAAACTGTGCACCAAAATATGCATGGTGTTTTAAAAGATGAATATAGAACATTCGAAAATTAACTACAATAGATCAATGTAACTATAAATGATTTATATTTTTAGCTTGAAAAAAAAATACTAAACATATCACCACTTTTATTCTTAGCTGTATGTTTATGCGCATTTAATTAGTGGACCAAATAAGAATCAAATACTCAATTAAGAATCAAATACTTCTTTTTGTAATTGGGTGTAAAGCGATGATCGAAGCACATTTTGGATAAAGCACGGAAGTTTCTAAAGAGGCATTCAAAGCGTTATTACATTTCAATGATTTATCTATGTAATTTTGAGTTTTGTCAAATTCTTCGTTGTTTTTTCCTATGCATTGTTGTGACGTTGTTAAGAAAAGTATGTGCTGTCATAAATGTTTCATTTTTTGGAGAAATAACATCTGATTTTGGAATGCCTCTCAAGTGTTGTCATGCAATTCAAAATATGGCTTCTTATAAGACATACATGTAATGTGATTATTGATCATAGAAAGTTGAGATCACCAAATGTCATTTTATTACAACTTTTCAAATTGCACGATTTGATAAAACATTAAACGTGCAGTCAGTTTTAAGAAGACTTTGTATAGTTTCAATTCATTTCTTCAATTTATTAGTCCCCTACCGACGAAGTCGAAGGGGACTTTAGGTTTGCACTCAGTCCGTCTGTCTGTCTGTCCATCCGTCAGTCCAGCAAATCAGTTTTCCACACTTGTTTTTCTTCGTGCTTGAAGATATTGATTTGATATTTGGTGTATTGTTTTATCATGACAAGTCACAGATAAAATTCGAATCTTGTTTCGGTCAGATAATTTCTCGGGAGGTCCACTTCCTATATATAAGGTGATAGGACATGCCGCTGGTATAGGTCACCTTTTTAATCTTGAAAATATGTGAATAGGTCGAGAAAACTATCAGAAATATATGATAAGGTCAATAAACTTCATCTGTCATCTTTTTGGTGTTCCTGGCTTTGTTTTATCAACCAATTTTCTCCCTTTTGCACTTTGGTATTCCATGGCCACTGTTACATTACACACCAAACGAAACCAAAACAATATGGGAAAAGGTAACAATTTGACCTACGCAATATATGAAAAGGTATACATTTTTTTAAATTCAAATGAAAAGGGGGTAACAGAAACCTAGCCTATCAACTAAGTATTGAAGTACCCCCCCCCCCCTTTTAAGATATTGATTTGATAATTAGTATATAGTTTTGTCATGACAAGTTACAGACTTAATACTTGTTAGATAGTTTACACCATGGCAAGTTATATATCAAGTTAGCATTTTGTTCCAGTACAAAATGACTAAATTCATACTTCAGATAACATTAAGAACTATTATTGAACGGTTGCTAAGCACTTGTTATGTTGCTTAGTTGTTGATAAGCAGTAAGTGAACTACAATTGAGTTTACTTTTCATTTCTAACTAAAAGTTGTTCATCAACAGACAGTCTGCATTACATTTCATTTAGTTTGTTCAATAAAATGACTAATTGATTTGCATTTGTCTTCAATTCAAACATATTTTCCCATTGCTAAGCAACATTTGTGTTGCTATGCTCAATACGGAATTTGTTAAGAATAAAGATGTATATGATAGTATATGGGAATGAAACACCATATGGAAATGTAAAATATTGAAATACTTGCTGTATGCATGCTTCAGAGGGAAAACACACTTTTTTAACCGTTGCTAGGCAAAATTTCTGTTGCTAGGTTGTTTCTAGGCATATATTGAACGAAATCAAAGAGGCTTTTTATTTGTGACTTCAAGTTCTTCTTGGACAAACAATATTATTTTTGAAATATTTGAATTTGTTCAGATAAAGCAATTCCTATGTGATAATTTAGATACTGAACTAAAACAGTTGCTAGGCAACCATCCTTTTACCGGAACAATATAAAATCATTGTTTTTTCAAGTTTCTTTACTAAGACCATCAATGATATTAATATAAACTTATTTAGAGAGGGTGCCAAAAACAACCCTTATCATACCATGTCCTTTATACCAAACAATTCAGAAGTGGCAAATGCTTTATTTTGATACATATATGTATTATTACAACACATAACAGTAGCAAATATTTGAGATCAAAATTACACAATGTAGTCAAGCTCAAGACCAATAAAAACAACTTGCAAATTTATCAATACTAAGTACACCTTTAGTGAATTTCTAGACAGTTGCCTAGGGTATCTTTCAAAAGATTGATTCAAATACTATATAAATACTCATAAAGAATAAAATAATATCTGCTATGACACTTATTTAACAAAAGTACATCCGACCCCACGGGACAAAATATTAGATATTCATATATTAAAAGTACATCTTACCTCACACTAATTATAGTGAGATTTAATTTAATAAAATATGATGTGCTATGAAATGAAGAGGAAAATTTACTTAAGACAGTGTAATAGCTTCCACTGGCTAAAAACTAGTGTCTAAAATTGTCCAAACTTGATTATTACAAGATTTCCTAAACTGGTAGTTCAATGATTCAGTGAAAGCTTTGATATAAGTTTTAGTAGAGACTTTGTATTAGTTTCCTCTGACTAAAAACGTATGTCTCATCATTTGCCAAACTTGACCTATACAATAAAATGTGAAATTCAGTAAAGTTAATAGATATCAAGTAAAATTCTATTATACAATCCTTTGTTGAACCTGTGTTTTAGCTCCCTTTGACTAAAAACGATTGTCTCAAATTGTAACCAAAAGAAATTGACAAAAGTCTTGACACATACCACACTTTTCTTTTATTTACACATCTCAAGCGTTTTGACTCAAAAGTTTTGTTCCATTGTCAAGAGACTTTTACAAGATTTTTTATTAAAATGTGTAACATTAGAGATTCATTGTTGAACAAATTTATTTATATTTGTATTTGTATTATTATTTTAATCGTATTGATTCGATTTTTTACTTCAGGTGAAAATGAAAAACGACCTGCAAAACCAGAAGGTAAGAAACATGTATTTATAAAAACGGCCATGTATTAACGCCATTCTCTTGTGTATGTTACTACATGATGCATGGATGAATGGAACTGAAGTATTGATTTGAAAAATATAGATACATAACATTAAATAATCCTTTCTATAACAAAGTATAAGAATTGAAAACGAAAAATAATATAAAGGGAATCACAAATTCTAAAAATGAATCTCAATTAACGCGTATTCGGTTTAACGTACGGTGACCTATAGTTGTTAACTTCTATGTCCTTTGGTCTCTGGTGGAGAGTTGTCTCATTGGAAATCCAACCACAATTTTTTATTTTTATATAAACGGGTGTGTCGGAATAAAAGTAAGTATAACCTAAATGACATATTTTTGTTCGTCTGCTCATTTGTGCGATTCAAAATGAGGAAACATGCTATTGACAAATCTGCATGAATGTAAACTTGAAAACTAATACATGTATATTGTACATGCGTTAAAAACTGAAATGAGCAAAAAGAAATAAATAGAAAATACATTAAAGTTTTGTTCCATAGTCAAGAGACTTTTGTAAGATTTGATTTATTAAAGAGGGACGAAAGATACCAGAGGGGCAGTCAAACTCATAGATCGAAAACAAACTGACAACGTCATGGCCAAAAATAAAAAGACAAACAGACAAATACTAGTACAGATGACAGAACATAGAAAACTAAAGACTAAGCAACACGAACCCCACCAAAAACTGGGGGTGATCTCAGGTGCTCCGAAAGGGTCAGCAGATCCTGCTCCACATGTGGCACCCGTCGAGTTGCTTATGTTATTACAAATCCGGTAAACAGTCTAATTCGGTAAGTCACATTCGTGAAAAGGGAAGTTGTGTAACATTACAGATTCATCGTTGAACAATTTTATTTATATTTGTATACATTATTATCATCATCGCAATGGTTCGATTCTTTATTTCAGGGGGAAATAAAAAGCCTGTCAAACCAGAAGGTAAGATACATGTATTTATCAAAACAAATGTTTTTTTTTGTTTGGTTTTTAAAAGAAATTACAGAATCAAAAACAGTTCGATATCAAAATGATTTAAAATACATAAAAAGACAGATCTAGCAACAAAAAAGACTTAAATGCATATCGATTAAGAAAAAATACCTTTATTTTGATACGTTCATCAACGAAAAAGAACATTAAGAAACCTATAACGTTAAAAGTTTTTACAATTTACCTTGGAATATGTGATATTTGAAATGTTGCGTCCAGTAATTAAACGATGACTAACATATTCTTAGTTCATGTTTTCATTTCAGTGAAAACTACTATATTGTACATGCGTTAAAAAATTGAAATGAGCAAAAAGAGATAAATAGAAAATACATAAAAGTTTTGTTCCATTGTCGAGATACTTTTGTAAGATTTTTTTAATATTAAGATGTGTAACATTACAGATTCATTGTTGAACAAATTTATTTATATTTGTATAGATTATTTTTATAATCGCAATGATTCGATTCTTTATTTCAGGGGAAAATAAAAAACTTAAAGCAGAAGGTAAGATATGTGTAAAAGTCCAACTAACGTGTAGAGCGTTATGAACAAGAAATCATTTGTTTAGTTTTTAAAAAAAATTACAGAATAAAAAAATGTTCGATATCAAAATGTTTTAAAATACATAAGCAGACAGATATAGCAGCAAACAAGACTTTAATGCATATCGACTAAGAAAAAAATACCTTTACCAAATGCCTTGATTTTTTACAAGTAGATTTAATTGATTCAGTTTCAAGAATAAGGGGAATGCTCTTGTAGAAATGCATTTCTGACACGTTCATCACGAATAAAAAAATTTAGAAAGTATTTTTTTTTTTCAATTTACCTTGGAATATGTTATGTTTGAAACACACATTGCGTCCAGTATTTGGACGTTAAATAACATATTCTTAGTTCATTTTTTCATATATGTGACTCATGTAAAATCTGAAAAACCACAAGGTATGATATCTTTTGATCAATCAAAGATTTCTAAGTTTTCTTGTAACAATGTGCTTTTTCCATGTTTTATGTAACTCGGTTATTCAAATGAAGCGTAACAACGACAAAAATGTCAACATAATTACATGTTTATTATGAAACTAAATGAAAAAATCGTTATGCAATTGATAAATATAACTTCACAGTACCCAAATTGCACCGAGTACCACTACTGGACGAAAAAACAACTGTCCATACCAGTAACAGTCGTTGTACGACTGTCTTAGTCTGTGGAAGACTGAAGATGACTGTCAAAGAAACTGATACAGTTGATTAATGTCTGTCCCAACACTTTTATGGGTTGTGAAAATCAAAAAATGTTATCAACAGTAATTTAAGGACTGTTGCAGTGGTTTACGGGGTTGTCACAGTCAAATACTATTTATTACAGTCTTTCCAAAAGTTGTGGCAGTTGTATAATGTTTGTCCCAACCTTTTAATAGTTGGGACAGTTGAAATTTGTTTGTGTCAACTTTTCAGACGTTGATGTAGTCAAAAAATGTTTGTTACAACGTTTTTAGAGTTGGGACAGTTGTAAAATGTTTGTTACAACTTTTTAAAGGTTGTTACAGTCATAAAATGTTTATTACAAATTGTAAAAGGTTGCTACAGTCGTTAAATGTTTAAAACAAACATTTCATAGGTTGTTGCAGTCGACAAATATTTTAGCGTCACGGTAGCAACTCAATGTAAAAAAGAAATTACGTTTCACCCGGCTCTCAAGATTTGATATAGTTGTGAAATAGCCCATAATTTATACTATTATTATCTATTGTGCGGTTGTTGACTTGTTTTGTTTTTTATTTATTTATTTTGCGATCGTTGTTTGTCTTTTGTCGTTTTCCGTTTATTGCCATAGCATTGTCCGTTCATTTTTGACATGTGCGTTTGACTTTCCTTTAGGTATCTGTACTTTTTAATTTATCTATTCAGATTCGTTCATAACTGGTTTTACATACCAGAAGCCTTCGTTTAAAAATGGAGTTTTAATATTATTGAAGAAGATGCTAATGAATTCATTCAAATTTATATTTGAAAAAGTTTTGATAAATTCTGAGGAATAGAAAATGTACCGTCGGTGTACCTGAAGTAAATTTAAAGAATATGACTAAGTTACCAATATTGTACAGTTTAATTCGAATTACTCCCCGTGAGGGATATTTCCGATGATAAAAAAAAATTAATTAAATCTGTCAAGTTTCATTAAAAACGGAAAACAATTGTTCACCGTGAACGATTTACCCTCTTTATTTTCTTGTCGGCAAGCTGGACCTGCAGGTCGGCAAACTATATTTTACACAGGAAACTACAGATGTTAGACCACATGTACAATATAACCTGAGCTGGAAATTACAATCGGTGAGTAGAAATGAACAATATTTTAAAGCATGTCTATCGAATAATCATGGATCCAAGATTTTGAAGGGAAAATGTGCACATTTGTTCTTCCTACACTACAGACAGGCTATGAATCGACGATCTATATCACCACACTCGTGCATAGTTGCATGTTCCAAGGCAAAGTTAGGATTTGGGCTTGGAAAAGTTGTGCATCATTGAAATTCATGTATGACACCATTCCCCCTCCAATTTTTATCATGTGTATGTCATTTAATCCATTATTTACTTTGAATACATCACACCAAGGGTGACAAGGTCAAAGGAATAAAAAAATGTTACTCTTGATCTTTTTCGTCTTACTGTTAAACTCTAACATGTGGGGCATTGGCTAACTTTTGTTGTGTGGGATGGCCTTTTACAGGACCTATGTATACATCATGTACATATTGTATGTTAATGTATTGTTAACTCTCTGGTCTTAAATTTGCATGAGATACTTGTCACTGGACTTTTTATAACCAACAACCAACCAATAGTTACATGTACATATCCATATAATTGTGTTACTAATGCTGGATTACAAGTATTTTCCTGGTTTTGCTTTATTGGCTGATAGTTTTCATTCTATTAAGAATGCATTGTGACGTCACAATTTCCATTGAAAAAACATGCATACATGTAGTACAAAATGAATTAATATGACGGTGTACGAAAACATATGATATGACCATAAAATTTTATGAAAATTATTAATTTTAGTGACTTATTTAGCAAGTATGCATTTTCATTCAATTTCTAAATATTTCCCAAATCATGAACAACAAAACATGAATACATTTGATAATATATTAGGCATTGAAAGTGAATATGTATTAGATGGTTCAAAATAACATTAATCATCAAAATAAAACAATATTATTAAATAAATGTTCCTGAAACCATGCACAGAGTCATACAGTTGCCATTTAAACAGTTGATTAAACAAAATGTGCTAATTCAATTAGTAAATGTTTCATCATGTACTTAAGGATTCATATTGAACAAGGGTTGTGGAGGTTGTTGCATCTTTTCTCAAAATGAATAATTACAATGAATAAAATATCTATAAATATTTCATCATGTTAATTGCTACATGTACATGGTTTTAAGTTAAAAAGAAATAAAAAACATATTAAAAGAGCAAAGTTAGCATCATAATTATATTCTTTTTAGATTTAACATAGAATATTAAATCACTATACATTTGTAAATACTTTGAACCTAAACTATATATTTTCATATGAAATTTTTATATAAATTGTGCCCTGTAGCATGGTTAGTCAAAATTCATTTATGCCATAAATGTTGTCTAGTAGTAACATTCAAGGGTCTTCTATTTATTCCACCATTAAAATGATTAAAGGACTGGACTTTCTATTCATGAGTCAAATTTGTGTGTTAAATTGTGTTTTGGTTACTTTGTTGTTGCCTTACTGTTGGGTTGATGCATCATTGATATTTAATTATATCCCACATCTCCTTTCATCATGTGCATTCACATCTGACTGCAGATTTTTTGCCTTTTCTACATAATTTTATGTTTAACATTCACTATGTGGGGAAAACATAACAAAAAAATCTATCTGTAAGCATATTTTTTTTTATCTAAACATGGTATAAACTTTTTTAAAATATTTTATGAAGCTCAAAATATTTTTTATAGATATTGTATTATCAAGTAAGTTGTCATAAAATTTACTGTGTTAACTGCATTGTATGTTTAATAATTTAGTTTAAAAAAACCTTTTATTCAAATTCAAAATAAATAATTAAAATATATGTATTTACTGAACATGAATTCATGACCAAACAAATGTGACATTAAACAATGTTAAAATAGGTAATAATCAGGATGTTAACACTGGATAGGTGATAATCAGGAATTCTTATATACATGCTATAGCTAATATACAGATTAAGACACACAATAGTTTATTGCCTTGGGGAGGAATTTTAAACTGTGATGGGTATATATTGAAGATGATTTTATAATGATGTTCACAAATTATAATTGTCCTCTTCAAAATTTTGATAATTTTTTCAAAATAAATTATAATTTAAGAAAAATATGAAATAGCAGGATATAAAATTATTTTGGATACAAAAAAAATGCAAATTTTAAAAGTTATCTGAGTATTGATTTATCAAAATAAAATTGGGTAAATAACTAAAATAAAATAAAGAAAGTGTTGTCTGAGCTGCAAAGCATTATTTAATACAAGCTGTAATAAGTAAAAAGTATACCAGTAACACAAAAGATGTAAAATTAAACTCAAGGATTTAAAACATTAACAGGGAGGGTTAAGCCTTGGAACAGTATATATATTATCCTGATTAACCTTAGGACAAAGATTCTACATTTACATCACAAAGGTTTATTCATTATATGCACTTGACAAAGGGAAAGTCAATAGCATCTATATAGTAACAGTGCATTTATTTATTTAATTATTTTTTTCATTCTTTAAACTTTTCTCTGTAGTATCAATCTATTTCATATTAACATGAACAAAAGCAATAACCTGTTGTGTTTTAGAGAGGAATAACTATGTCCATGATGTCTGACTTTAAAGAATTGATGAAATAAAGTATGGTGTGAGCCTCAATAAGACAGTAACCCTTCAATGAAAGTACACAGTCACAAAATCATTAATGTAGGAAAAAAGGCAACACCATATATAGAATTTAGACCCCCTAAAAAGATTTATTCTTCTTGTTTAAAATTGGGACTTAAAAATATAATTGTATAAGTCCTAGAAGTTTTTTGTCAATCAAATGAGGAATGCTAGTTTTCATCTAGGTAAATACAGTTATTGTAATTGACTTCTTCTAAGTACCGTACAATGTATATAGTATTATGTTAGTTAAAATTTTACTGTACTTTAGTCTCAATGTATATATTTTTTTGTAGATTCATATTGGCTTGAGCATGATTCCCACTTAGAATATGAAGCCTACTACATGTGCACTTTGATGCATAGGAAGTGCATATAGATGTCACTGAGTCACTCTAATAGCTGCAAATTGTGAAACAGTGGATTAATTCATTATTTTGTGCTAGTTATTTATTGTTTTTGGAAATAATGAATAGCACTTGCAGCATTATTCCATGATGATGATGACTTGTGATGTTAGGATTAAATTGGACAAGAAAAAAATTGTGCATTTTACAAATAGGAAACTTACAAATTGTATTAAAGGAGGACCACAGTACTGGATGACTAAATAACTTGGATAATCATGATAATTATTCATTTGGTATATCAATAATGAAATTGGAATAACAAGATTTCATAGTTTCAGTGCATATTAATAGTGCAATCACACATTGTATCTGAATTCCATGAATACCTTTGATAATTATTCATTTGAAATAGCCATTTGGAATAATGAAAATTCATAGTTTCAGTGAATATTAATAACAATAGTGCATCATATCTGAGTTCATGAGTACTTTAGTGGATAATCAGTCATTTTAATATAATAACAATTTGGATAATGTGAATTTCTAGTTTCAGAGAAATTTACAAAACAGTGCATGTATATCGAATCTGAAGTTTATGTTGGCTTTACAATTGTTAACTAGCACCAGGGTGTGTTAAAAGACCTTAACCACCAATGAGGGTCTCTCGTAGTCCGTCACAATTGTTAAGTGTCAAATGACTGCTTTCTGTACTTTAAGTCTGAATTAGAATTAAATAAAAATCTAAATTAGTGCCAAAATGCACTAATTAATTTTAGTTTCTTGTGTATAATTTGGAGTTTAGTATGACGTCCATTATCACTGAACTGGTATACATGTTTGTTTGGGGGCCAGCTGAAGGACGCCTCCGGGTGCGGGAGTTTCTCCCTGCATTGAAGACCCATTGGTGGCCTTCGGCTGTTGTCTGCTCTATGGTCGGGTTGTTGTCTCTTTGACACATTCCCCATTTCCATTCTCAATTTTATTTTAAGCATATTAAACAAATAAACCATGTACTTCAAAGTATAATTTTATTGTCCCGCCTGCAACAAAAGTTGAAGTATGCAAGAAATAGGTATTACAATCTGGCAGCGTCTACAGCGTAACCTATTTGTATAAAGCTTCACTAGGTACATTTTAGAAGCTTAAAGACCTGGATACTTCTTTATGTTATGAAGTTTCTGTTAGTAACTTGTCCGTTACACTTTACCTTGTTTTCATGGTTCACTGACTGTTTGAAAAAAATATTACTGTTTGAACAGTCATACAGTGAAATACTCTCTTACATGTACATGTATAGCATGTGTAATGAGTAATTGGATAAATTTATATGGTATATATATATATAGGTATCATGAAAGGTCTACATGTCTCGTTGTCTGTCAGGCAAGGTTAACCTGACCTTGACTTCATTTCATGGATCAGTGATTTATAAGGTTATTTCAGTTACTTTGTCAAGTTTGTTTCTCAGATACTAAAAGCAGTAAGAATGGTAGGTCAACTATATTTGGTGTATGAAATGGTTGTAAGGTGAATATATCTAACTGCAAGACTTGCATCAGACTTTGACCTCAATGAAAATGTCATGGTTCATTGAACAATGTTTAGTTTTTGTGGTTTGGTCTATTTCCCCAATGTTTCTCAGATGCTATAAACTACATGTACATGTACATGCATGACATGTATAGGATCACTATTTTTGGCGTATTGGATATTTTCGTAAGTTGTACAAGTTTGATTGGGAGGTTTTAAATCTGACCATGACCTCATTTTCATGTTTCATAATCATTGGGCAATGTTTAATTTTCATGGTTTGGATGTTAAGTCTATTTCACAGATACTATAAACCACTTAATTTTGGGTATGGAATGTCAGTTTGTAGGTTGTACATCATCTGTCTGGCATGGTTAATTTGACCATGACTTCATTTTTAAAGGTAATTGATAATGGAAAGTTTATGTGATACTTGTACATGTAGTAAAACCTTCATACATGTATTACATTTTTTACATTCAACATGAATTTTACATGTAGGCAAAGCAGATATGACATTTCAGCGTGTGCACAGTCACTCTTGTTACATCACCATTGATCATGTCTTCCATGTTGATTATAGCTGCTTTTTGTTAACAATAGTCGGACAACTATTAACAATTGTTATAATTCATTTGATAATATTGTAGTCTTGTATAAAATGTATAATGTCATGAATGTACAATAACCAGAATAAGGAGATGTGGTATGATTTTCAATGAGACAACCATCAACGGTAGACCAAGTGATGTAATTGTTAGTAACAACACATCCTTCAACAATGAGCAAAATCAGTACCACATAATCATGATAATGAAAAACCTATAACAGGCCTAGCCATATTGGATGATGTAACACAATGTAAACAAGTTTAGATGAGAAACCCAAGTTTGATTTATATACAAAAGCAAAAAACAATCAGTTGGCAATAAAATTGGGTCAGTTAATAGATATAAAAAATCTTGTCTGCTCCATGGTCGGGTTGTTGTCTCTTTGACACATTCCCCATTTCCATTCTCAATTTTATAAGAAGATGTGGTATGATTGCCAATGAGACAACTTTCCATCCAAGTAAAAAATTTTGAAAAAGTAAACCATTATAGGTCAAAGTACAGTCTTCAACACATAGCATTGGCTCACACCGAACAGCAAGCTATATAGGGCCTCAAAATTACAGTTAAGCATGTTTAGAATTTGAAAAAATTGTTCCTGGATGATCATTTCTGATGTCTCCCATTTTATCATGTTTACAGACCCCTTTGAAACATGAGTGATGACAAATGTATTATGGTTTACCAAAGACTTATAGGTGATCCAATATTAACAGGCTTCTGCCCTTATTCATGTTATTCATGTTTTTCTACAAATCCATTTTATCGGCTTTTGAATAAATGCCTTCTAAATATATATCCCAAGATGTTTAGCAACATTTTCAATATACACAATAAGCATTACAAAGGCATACATGTATTATGCACTAATAGTGAGCTGTTTGTCAGGTTTGTTATGATTTAATTATAATATTTATGTGTGGAAGCATATTTTGGGGGTTTTAATTTGCTATGATTTTAAAACTTCTAGCAAAAGAAAAAAACCAACCTGAAATGAAAAAAAAAATATACAAAAGTGGTTTCAAGAAAGGGATGAGAATTGGACATTTTGTTGTGGCTGTACAATTAGAATTAATGTATCGACTATGATTGTACATTATACATATATATAGCATGGTGTGAAAAGCCTATCTAATACAAACATGACAAATAGACTAAAAAATATGATAATAAACTGGTGAAATTGAGTAAACTGCTACTATATGACATCAACCCAACAACAACTAAATATCAATCTAGAGGTCAACATATATCTATACGTCTAAACACGTGAAAACTTTACGACAGATTCATCCATTGGAGAACAAGTGATCATTGATGGTGATACAGGGCTGAAATCATAATTACTTAAAATATCGAAACAACAATGTTAAATAGAACTGCAATCTTGTTAATAAGATCATTATTTAATAAATAAAATGATGTGGTACTTGTTTACAAATTAGACAATTTTTCACCGAAAACCCTATGACATAGAAGTTAGCAACTGAATTGGCAAATTTGATAAGGTCAGAATATTAATTTCCAACATATAGGCAGCCAGATTATATATTTTCACTCAGACCAGGGCCAGAAAACTTATTTTCAGTCCACCCTTCTTTTAAACTGAGTAAAAAAAATGTATGATTTAAATAATCAATGATTTTTTTTTCTAAGGGGTGCCCAAATAAGTTCTGCTGGTAATACATATGTACTGTTTTCATCACTGATTGAAGATGAATATAATTAGAATAATGGACCCATTTGCCTAATTTATAAATGTGACCATTTTAAAATTTCCATTACATCTAGTAAAATTGTTTTTCTTTACTGGTTGAATAATATATATACAAGTATTTATATGATTAAATAAATTGAATTTAAAAAATGGAAATAGGAAAATATTTTGGATAAACGTTAGCATGGTTAGTGCGACATCTGATCAACTGAAACCACAAAAGAGAATCTGACGTCAGTCTGTAGAATTTAACAAGACCAGAGTCTAAAGAATACAACAAGTTCTAAACCGTTATGTGAATAAATAAAAGAAGATTTGATTTCCTTGTCTGAAACAATGCGAGTTTTCTTGTTTTGAACATTTCAACTTTCACTGGCGCTAGTTATCTTGTCGGTCTTGTATAGTACGTCCATCTATTCATAAATACTTTTGGTAAATTGGTTGAGAAAAAAATCCGGCGAAAATATGAATGATCTCAAGTGATAATATTTTTACCTCAATCAATCATGAATGAATGCCGAAGTGCTATTTATCAAGGACATTTGAACTTCAAATAGACCACTCGTTACAATATACAGTACAAAGTCCAGTCAATATTGAATTATTCAAAAATGAAATATAGTAAAATAAATTAAATTTAGATAGATTTAAGAGTATTTTTGTTTTTCCATAGCTGCAAAAGATGCGTTAAATGTTCATCATAGCTTTGATTTTTTTGTATATGTATAGAAATCAAAATGGTTAATACCGTAACGGTAATATTTATAATTTTGCAAGAAAAAAAATGTAGCCCCAAATAAAAGCTCAAAATAAGTGTGTAAAATAAGCCCTCGGGAAAAAATTAAGCAGTTTAATATGGGGATAAGTTTGACAATCGTGTATATTCGGAGTTCCCCGCTAGGTTTACAGTATATCATGTATATTAACCGTTATTATGAAGTAATGTGATTCGTAAAACTACGGGTATTGAAGACAACCTTGTATTCATGAATGATTTCACACCTAACTAATTTAAAAAAATAAAAAAGTTTTTATTTAGATAATATTGAAAATTGTCAACTGTAAATACAGTTAAAGATACATTTGGTTACAAATATATTGGGTACACTTTTTCGATTTATCTGTTAGTAGTTTTAAATGCGAATAAAACCGTCCTGTGTGAAATTGCAGGTATTTAGTGCTGGTTCCGATTTTGTTCGATGAGACTGATAGTAGTCTCAGAATGAGATGAGAGGCGAGGGAGTGTTAAATTATTATATAAATTTAGCACATTCACTAAAAAGCGGGGAATACCAAAATGTTCAGCGGCAAATATTTCAAAATACTATTTTTTTTAAAATCAATTTCTTTCTAAAATTAATGTATTAAATGGGTGTGATAGTTGTATCTCTTTGTCACAACCTTATATTGCATACGGTAAAATTGTTTTACAAATAATTTAACCTATCCCTGACTGTCAGAAATTTTGTATCCGTGACTTTTAAGTCTTAATGACGATCAATGTTTGGAAGTTGCTACACTTATAAATTAGCTATGACTATGTAATGGTTGTAGCAATCATATATTTACTGTTACAACCTTTTCAACGTTTAAACAGTTTATTTATGACTGTTTCAACGTTTTCCGTGTTGGGACAGTTATTAAATAACTGTTACAATTTTCAAATGGTTGCAGCAGTCTTATTATGACTGTGACAACCTTTTAGGCGTTTAATCAGTTTATTTATGACTGTTACAACGTTTTTCGAGTTGGGACAATTGTAAATTAACTGTTACAACTTTGAAATAGTTGTATCAGTCCTTTAATGACTGTGACAGTTATTTCTAGCGTTGTTGCAGTCGATTTATGTTATAGACAAACACTTTTAAAGTTGGGACAGTTACAAAATAACTGCAACAGTGAAATTTAACAACTGTTACAACTTTAACAAACATTATCAGTCATAGAACCACTGTTACTGGTATGGACAGTTGTTTTTTCGTCCAGTAGTGTACACAAATTGCACACATTTAGTTAAAAAAACAGCTGGAATCTTCCAAGTTTTCTTAGAGACTGAACAATTTGTATTTTAATTATTTGACATTATGCACGTCTTTCGACAAAGCTAAATATATCTAATTATACACAAAATGTTCACAGTATATATCAACAGATGAAGTTTCCAATGTAAAAAGTAACATCTGCGGAAACGACGTTACCAAAAAATCGGTTTTTAAAAATGAGCAATTAAAATTTTTTTCTGGCATTCATTTCTTAAAAAAATCAATATTATGCATGAACTATTGTTAAATTGTTGGAAATAAAACGAAACATCAGTTATTCGATTTTTACGGTTGCGGATTTAAGCATTAATTGAGTACTCCTCATTACAGAATCATGGATCTTTTGGAGGTGGGTCAACCCAATTTTTCTGTAATTCAATATAGATTCAAAATTAAATTAATATCCTATGGCACGCCGTCTCGTCAAGCAATTGGATATATTAGTGTTTATTGAAAATGAGTAGCCTCTTAATAAGCTTGTCTTTTAATTTCGACCACTTAAGTCCCATAACTCTGGAACAACAACTCTGTAATATTTAAAAGAATAGACATAAAGGGCCATAAGTCGATGAAGGACGGAAAACATCAAGGCCAAAAAGAATGGAGGAACAGAGAAAAAAAAACCTACAAAACATGCACAGAAAAATAAAGAAAGTGCAAAATAATCTTCAACAAAAATCATGGGTAAAAGCAGAACTATGAAGAGCAGCCCATTTAAGCCAATCAGGTCCAAAGGGCAAATGTGATCTATTGGCTTCACTGGGCTCCGTCGTCTGTTGTCGATAGTTAACCGCTAATTACGCATTTCCTATTTTGTACTTTAAATAAGCCTGAAGCAAATTGGTAAGAAACAACGTCTCATTTCTATTAAATGATTAATGAATTTCCACTATTGTCTTTTAGACAAAAAAGGTTGAAAAATTGCATGTCATTTACCCGTAGGCATACTTTTCACATTTTCCGCTCTACAGTTAGTGAATGAAGATAACTCCAAAATACATAGAAACAATAACCCTTTTACAAATGCAAACTTGAAACCAGTTGTTTCCAGTATTTCAAAGCAAGAATTTGAATAAGTGACTATCGACATGCTTGTACAGACAAGGAAATGCTCACCAAAATATTTAAGCATGACAAGATAAATGTCGCATTTAAACGTATATTTTGGTTTGGTAACCAGGTCTGATCAGTTAGTGACAAAATGAATGTAATTGGATAAAATATTAATGGAGCATTGTGTCATTGTTCAACTTATCCGTGTCATTTGAAATTTCCATAAGTATGAATTACTTATGCATAATTATCTAAATGTTTCTTCAATAATTTTTGTTTATCAAAATTAAAAATTAATCATAACAATTCAACGCAACTCTGAAACACTGAATCAGAAAAATTTGAAAATATTAACTGGTTTATAAATTGTATATAAAAGGAGACGGGATGTTCATGTAGAGAGTCGGCATTTTATTTATCGCTATTTTACTCATAATTTGATTGCTAAAACGAGTACATTCAACAATGATCATAACTTTATCATCAAGAATATACTATGTAAACTTTTTTATAATTTTTGTTGCTATTAAAATATAAAATTAAACATGTAACAGTTGTAACAATGGTATGGAGCAGCAGAGGACAGATGCAAGACGGAGGCAATAGCTCTAAGTGACCTAAGAAGGGCGTGCGATTTTAATTATGGCCCATTTTAGTTTTGAAGCTGTCAATAACATTTTCAGGTACGACGTATTCTTCAGGTGGGGAAACTGGTTGGCACCAACCATTCAATGTTTCAGAGTTTGGGCCTGGGAGTTTAGTCCGAGCCATAAAATATTTTTGTGTGGAATGGTACTTATTTTTTGTACCCCCCATTTATGGAAAAGATTAAAAAAAATACTCCCACCTAGAATATGTATTTTCTTCCAAGACCCCTACCTAGAGAACAAAATTAAAAGTTCGTGTATGACAAAGCTGTTATCTAACATATCTAATTTCTGATAAAAATCCGACAATGTGTACCTAGCTTTGTTGCTATTAAAATATAAAATTAAACATGTAACAGTTGTAACAATGGTATGGAGCAGCAGAGGACAGATGCAACACGGAGGCAATAGCTCTAAGTGACCTAAAAAGGGGGTGCGGTTTTAATTATGGCCCATTTTAGTTTTGAAGCTGTCAATAACATTTTCAGATACGACGTATTCTTCAGGTGGGGAAACTGGTTGGCACCAACCATTCGATGTTTCAGAGTTTGGGCCTGTTAGTTTAGTTCGAGCCATAAAATATTTTTGGTAGGCACAATATATATTTTTTTTTTTTTTTTTTTTTGTATTTCTAATATACATTTTTTTTTTCAATAGGCAAATGTTGGGCAAGATGATATACTCTCCTGTGTATCAAAGCCAGGTTTTCCCGCAAAATTAGGGGTTTTTTTTTCATTGAAAATTTACAATGCCACCCACGCAACATGCGCAATAAAAATCTAATTGTCTCTGCCAAACTAAATATTTTTCTAGGGATCGCATAGTTTGGATTCACCCACACATATTTTTGTGGGGAGACGGCATACAAGGGAGAGTGGATACTTGAAGTTATTATAAATTGTATTCAACAAAATATTATTTTGACATCAGGGAGAAGTGGGGATCCATATAATGCTTTTCATGCAATACCTGTAAATTTAGAAGTTTTATAATTTCATGGAGCTTCCTTTCAAAACGAATTTAGAGTTAATTTCAGTTACCTGAAAACCCACAGTGAGTCTTGCAGAATTTCAAAGCCATATGACAAACAAGTCTGTTCAGACTAGTACAATTCATATTAATATAAAATGACAATATAATAACACCCTCCCTCCTCCCCCCCCCCCCCCCCCCCCCATAAAAAAAATGCATAATAAAAATAAATGTATGTAAAGTAAGTATAAAGTATTTGCAGTTTCACTCTTTCCTCAGATAGTATGCATTATCTAAATAAATTTAAATGGCACTCCAATCTCAGCTGTTCAGTGAAGTCATTAATTTAGGGATTTCCCATATTTTCCCGCCAAAAAGCACATGGCTCCCAACAATGTAAACACACAATTTTTGGATGTGACCCTGACTTGTTTGCAGGATTACTGTTTCTATTAATTTAATTTGGATATAGATATTCAATTTAAGGTACAGCCAAGCATTTGCAATTACAGTTTGCATATGATTTTTTATTTTCTATTTGAAGAAACTTGGTCATACGATGTTCGCCTTGTTCAACCATGTGAATGTAAATAAATGTGAATGGGTAAACCCCGAGGATTTGTATGTTGTTCATTGAAGATGGGAGTACAGGATAATTTTTTCTTAGAGTAGCAGGAGCATTGAGCACTGTGTCAGGATCGGGGAGATAACTCCGACTCCGAGAGATAACTCTTCCTGCTTCCGGCTCGTCGCGTTTGACAGGGACACAAACGGACGCTTAAAATAAGTGGTCTGCATACTTTATTTGCATTCAGACGACCTTTTCATGAGAATATTCCTTCAAAACAGGGGGTACAATATGTTTAACCTATCATTCAGAAACCCCCCACCAACAGAAATGAATTTAAATTGGGACCACCACCCTCCAGAATACAATTATGTTGATAACCTTCCACCTATTGACCAAAATATCGTCGGCGTTCCGCCCCTCCTATTTGAATTTTAATTGAATAGCCCTAAGATAAGGCCTGTACCAAATCTCTAAATTTGTTACAAGTAAAATTCATTTATTTTGTTACAAGAATTATGGTAACGCTCTTGTAGAAATGAGTTTTTGATACGTCCATCAACGAAATAAGGACATTAAGAAATCACGTTGTCTGTCTCACCTGTCCGATCATATCTTGATTTACTGAGATTAACTTCAAATGCGATCCAACGTTTTGACGTGCCTAAGATGTAAATAAGTGGTAATGTATATTGTGCTTGTATGCTTCTTGTTTATACTTTTTTTCCATTTTACTAATACAACTATTGTAGTCAACAGTTTCCCTAAAAGCAGGTTTTAAATTAATAACATTGGCAGAACGGCTTTATCTAAAGTAGAATAAAAGATACATACTATGACAAACGAGACGATTTTAATTTTGAAATTATCAATTTCCCCCACTGCTGTACTTCTACTTTTGACATTTTTACCTATTATGTCTGTTTGTTTTGTTCACACTTTTTATCAATATAATGGAATTTTTATGCAACTATCATACAAGTGAGAGGTTAAGCTAGCTATAAAACCAGGTTTAATGCACCATTTTCTTCATAAAAAAATGCCTGTACCAAGTCAGGAATATGACAGTTGTTTTCCATTCGTTTGATGTGTTTGAGCTTTTGATTTTGCCATTTTATAAGGGTCTTTCCGATTTGAATTTTCGTTGGAGTTCGGTATTTTCGTTAATTTACTTTTTTTTCGCATTTGTTGAGAAATAAAATGAGCACGTTATAATAAGATATAATTCCATCCAAGTATTTATTTGTTAGTAAGCGTGTGTAAGATTCAAATCAACGCTTTTCGTCAGTTCAATTTGGGTACTGTGACGTTATATGCATCAATTGCATAACGATTTATTCATTAGTTGTTAAAAATACATGTAATTATATTGACATTTTTGTCATTGTTACGCTAAATGTGTATAACCAAGTAATAGAAAACATGGAAATAGCACATTGTTACAAGAAAACCTCGAAATCTGTGATTGGTCAAAAGAAATTATACCTTGAGATCACTGAAATGAAAACATGAATTAAGAATGTGTTACTTATCGTTCAAATACAAGACGCAATATTTCAAATTAACATATTCCAAGTATTTCAAAAAAATGTTTTAACGTTATAAAATAAAGTGATTTCCTTTTTCTTTGGTAAAGTGTTACACTGAGTACAAAAATTGCACCCAATAGCAAAAATAGCAGCAGCAATCTTACAAGTTTTTTTAGAAACTTAACAATTTGTATTTTTTATGATTTGACATTATGCACGTTTTTCGACATAGCTAAATACATTTAAATATACACAAAACGTTCACAGTGTATATCAACAGAAAAAGTATCCACTGGAAAAGGTAAAATCTACTGAAAATTCGCGCTACGACGTCCACAAAATGTCAACTTGAGCAACTCAAATATGTGACAGGCATCCATTTCTTCTTGCTCGAAGGGTAGGCATTTCTTGCACCACATGTGGAACCCATCGTGTTGCTCATGTAAGTACAAACCCATTGATAAGTCTTATTCTGTAGGTCTCATTCTGTAAAAAGAAGATGGGATAATGGTTACGAGAATCGAAACATATCATCGTCATATGAGAAACAAATGTTCAATGACGATCAACCAACTCTTCAGTAACGATTTCAACTTCAACACTTAGAACTCTTGATTGAATAGCTACCTTGTAAGAAACAACTCTCTATCAAGGACATTATGATGGGAAATGCAAACTCTCGAATATTGTATCTACTGGAAGATTTATATCCATATGTTAATTTGTAAATGTTTATCAATTTTCCCACAGGATATAACTATGCCCTTGGAAAAAAAGCAGCACAGAGTTCAACATTGCATTCAAAATATGCTGCTTCAAAAGCAGTTGATGGAAAGGAAAGCACGTTTACACACACAAAGAACGAAAACAATGCATATTGGAGTGTTGATTTGGGAAAAACAGTTAATGTGAAACAGATCAATATTATTAACAGAAAAAATTGCTGTGGTAAGGAGTCAGAAACATATATTTGTGATAAGATTCAAAATAATTTCGCGTGAGTTAGGTAAGAGTGTTTACTTTTGAACTTTTTAAAAGCAACACTATTTTAGACATTTCTATATATGACAATAGGTAAATCATCAAACTATTATCTTAATTGATGTTTAGTACTTTTTATGATCTTCAGAAAAAATCTTAACATTATATCATTTAATAATGAAGTGTTGATTCATCGAAAATAACACCTTCAAACAAATTAAAACCATTTACAGAAACTTTGACTGTCGAAAGAAGTCAAATGCTATAAAGTGATAAGATGCACATAGATTTTGTCAGGATATTAATAATTAAATACAATACTGTCTTGGAATAACAATTTCCTAACTGAGCCCTTGTGATAACTTTGCTTGGAAAAATAGTCACATTTAATGAAAGTACGATCTATTTTGTTTTTAATGTCACTCTGTCTAATGTCAAGAACAAAGAAACTAAAAAAGACTGAAATTTGAAAAGCGGTTTCATTGGCTAATAAAGGTGTCAGACCACCAATGTAAAATCTCTATCTATTCAATCAAATTTTCCAATTTTAACAGCTTTTTAGATATTTTACCTTAAATTTAACTTCATAGAAAGCAGGTATATCCTGAATTGTATCAACATTCTACATGCCAATGTTTAACCAATGTTTAAAGTCTTGTAATGAAATACTACTGTTTGGAAATCAAGTACTACTAAAAATAACTCCTGGTTTTCTGGAAATCTTAGATATAAATAAGAAGATGTGTGTATACTAGGGAGCGCATTAATCCTCAATTTTTAATGCAAACTCATGGAGAAGTATATTTTTGCTCAAAATGGTCTACATATATTTTTCTTTCACTAAAAGTTTCATTTCTGCAAGTTTGTTGATTAGTTTAAGTAAACAATGACATTATAAGCACTTTTTTTGTCAGGGAAGGGCTACTTTCACATATGTTTCAAATTGAAGTGAATGTATTGGTGGTCTTGACACCTATATGGAATAACAACCTTTCTTCGATATGGGGTCATATATTTTAAATGAATGAAGAGGACGATACATGTTGATTTTCAGGTCATTTGATCGACAATGAAGGTCATTCGTGCTAAGAATTGATTTCCATAACCAGATATTACTGTCTTAAATGATATTTAATATGGAGGAGAGGGGTATTAGAGCTAGCTCACTAACATTTCTCTAAAATGTTATTTGTACGCGTCCTAAATACGCCTGAAATATTCTCCACCGGATGTTAAATAACCAACTATAAATCAACCAATGAACAGTCATAATAAGGCTTCTCTGAAAGTTCTTGACTTTTCAGTTGTTTCATAAAAAGAAACATGGATAGAGAACTGTAAAAAAATCGTATTTTTTATTTGTGAAAGTACTCCCTTCTGTTAAGGGAGAGAGGCATATTTGGTTCTTAAACTCCATGTTATTCATTTCAGCAATTCAAGTATAAATTTGATGAGAGAAAAAATGTAAAATCTCTCATGAATAGAAATTTTACAAGTTCTGACATTTAACAACAGCAATGATGTCATATATGACGACACAAATGAGCAATCGTACGATGAAACTCATAGTTTTGACTAAATTTTGGAAAATATTTGCAGATTTTGCATGAACCACCGTAATTATCTGGTAGGATGTGTGTCTTGTCAATTTCCATATTTTTATGACCAATTTATTTTTTGTGGACGTGTGTGGTCAGTGTTTTTCAACAGGAAATAGACCTTTAATGTGAGTTAAACGGGGGAAAAGATTGTTAAGATTTGATATCACAGTCTTATTTAAAGCTAAGTTTGGCCCTTTCGTTGCCCTTCCTCTTTAAAGAAGTCATGAAAAGTTTTATTTCTTTTGGTCAAAAACAGACATTAACCGCACTATTGCTTTTTTTAAATAGAGCAAAAGACTTTATTCTAATGGGATCGTTCTTCTTGATAAAGACTTCTATTTTTTTTTTTAAATTGTAAAATTGTCTGCTTTGTTTTCAGCCTTCATAATGAATAATGTACCTGTGCAGTCAAGAATCGTATTTATTTTTCAAATAAAACAAAGGAAAAATCAACTATATCATAACCTGGTAATCGAATACAGCTTTTTTAGAATCTGGAATTAATCTTCCTGTTGATGATCAATGAGACAAATATACTTTAGGAAAAATTTAAAAAAAATTGGTTTTGAAGTAAAATGTGTTCGATACTGAAATGTGTGTCATTACAAGGAGTGTACTAAAAGAGGGACGAAAGATACCAGAGGGACAGTCAAACTCATAGATCGAAAACAAACTGACAACGCCATGGCCAAAAATAAAAAGACAAACAGACAAATAATAGTACAGATAACACAACATAGAAAACTAAAGACTAAGCAACACGAACCCCACCAAAAACTGGGGGTGATCTCAGGTGCTCCGGAAGGGTAAGCAGATCCTGCTCCACATGTGGCACCCGTCGTGTTGCTTATGTTACTAGCTATATTGAATACAATCGGTGATATGATGATTGGCACTGACAGATTGAAGTCTTAGAATTCCATTTTTGAACAATTGATATAGATTCTTGATATTGATAATTTTCAGGTAATCGGCTGAAGAATATAGCGGTTACAGTTGGACAAAATCGTCATCAGATGAAACTTTGTAGTAATTTCAAAGGACCTGGTAAGACTGGACAAGTAATAATGTTAACATGCAAGAGCCCAATCTCAGGCCGCCATGTGAAACTTTTGAGAAGCGGTAAAGGTTATCTCAGTTTAGCAGAAGTTCAAGTGATAGGCCATACAGGTAAACATTTAGATGTTTTTTTTTTTTAAACTAGCTTCTTTCTGGTTGTATGTTTGTATTGAATTTCGTTTCTATCGAAAAACTGTCAGTTAAACAAAAAACAGAAAATCCTATAACTTTACTGTTGAATTTTTTTATAAAAAAAAAAATACGTCTGTAGATTATAAGCTAAATATTGATCTTTGCATCGTTGAATAGTTTAATGTATAAACAATATCAATAAGCAGATGTGGTATGATTGTCAAAGAACCAATTTTTCCGCGACAGACCAAAGGACATACAGATGGGTAAAGTCCTTACCTGATCATCTAGTTAACTTGATGACCAGACTTTATGACTGGTGGAAGTTAACTTGGGACAGGAAAAAACAGACATTTAGCGGTTACAGGATTTATGACTGCTCCGATCGGTTCTAGGACAGAATTCATAATAACTTAAAAAGAAGACTTGATCTGGACTGCTCTGTCGAACCAGACCTGTTCTTATAAAAGTTAACTTTGGTCTGGTCTGCTCCAAGATAAAGTTAACATGATATAAAGTTAACTAGTAAACAGGACTGCTTTGATTGATGAATATCATTTAAATATCATCACACTCATGTATCAACAAATTTAGTAAAAGAAATATATCCATAGGACCGATCAAAAAGCAGACCTGACCCATAACTGGTCTGTCAAATAGCAGACTTGTCCACAGGATAGGTTAACAGATCTGATCTGGTCATGTTGTCCTGTCCACAGGTCTGGTCAAACTGACCTGTTCGCAAGTCTGCTCTGGTCTGCAGCAGTCCCAAAAATGTAGACGTAGGTCTGTTGTGGTAAGGATAACGTTAAATTGCAGGTCTGCTAAAATTTTCTAAAGTTAACTTCAGGTGGATCAACACTAAATATTTCTTGAGATAGATTTTTTTTTATATTTTGTGTAAATGCAGTTGATGAAATGCTCTTGTGAAAAAAACAATAAGAATTTGGGGTCACCGTCCTCGTTTGGACAGTATCTTGATCCAAATTATTGTGTATTTTCGAGGTTTTTTACATAGATATTACAGGGAAATGGGCAATTGTATCCTTTTGCTAGTTGAGAAAAAAATTCTATGAGATAGATTTTTCTTATTTTCTTTAAAATTGTAGCCAAGATATAGATCTAAAAGAAAATAATAAAAAAACATAGGGTCACCTTGCATTTTGAAGAAATATTTCACCTTCTGCTTGATTTTTTCGAATTTTCAAGAAGGAGAGATAACTCTCCCCAAATTTTCATTGAAAAAGATAGTAAGAAATACTCATGATAAATAGAAATAGAATAGGTCAACTCTCAGTCCTTATTATTATTTGCAACACTTTTGTGTAACATATTTCTGTTACAAAAATCATGGCCATAGTAACCAAGGATATCACCATAGCAACCAAATCAATCAATCAATAAATGCACTTGGAAATTATAAAACTGAAGAGAAACATGTAAATTTGAGCACGTTTATGTAGTCCGATAAGTCAGTATTGCCATAAATGATTTCACAATCTTTACGCACAGTGCAAAATTCTATTGAAGAAAGGCTCCATGAGTTATTTTGAGATATCTCGACCAAAATTTGTGTAAAAAACATTTTTTTTAATACAAAATTACAAATTTTGAGAAACATTTTTTTGTGCTTGAATTTCAACCGAATTGATATACAAGTTACAAAATGTTATAAAAATTTGATTTTCCACAGCAAAAAATAATTTGATCTTGTAAATTTTCCGTCTCAGTTTTTTTTTTAAATCACAAATTTAATGCTTTTAATAAAAATTGACGTACAGGTAGAATAAGATATTCCAAATCATATCCAGGTGTAAAACAACCTTTCTGACCCCGTCAACTGGACTTGCTACGTATGTATTAGTCTCTTCACGTCTCATATAAATGTGCAAGTGGTTCTCTAGTTGTCATCTCCTTACCTTTTTTCATGTCAGTCTTCTTATGTTATGTTTCTATATTTTTGAATAATCTTAAATTAATAATCTTAAACACCACAGAGACTGTGACTTAACACACACATATACATATATATATAATTCGTCTAAACATTAACCCAACAATGTTGGATCTGTAAATTTGCTTTCGCAAATGTTTTGTTCTTCCCTCGCTGGTATTCGAACTCATGCTACTGAGATATCGTGGCACCAAATCGCCTTGCACTATGCCCAACGCGCTAGACCACTCGACCACCTAGGCTCTACAATAATAAAGCTTTGGGTGGCCGAGTGTTATCTTTCCTCGTCAGTTTTAATCTAGCGTCGTAACACAGTACATAATATATAATGCATGAAGATGGAATTGTTACAGATCATCTGAATTATCTATATATATTTTAATTCGACAAACTGGTTCTCAATAAGTTTTGTTGTTAAAATATACCAAGGTTAACATTTCAAATTTTGAAATGTTAAACCACACAAAAACAAAAAAATTATCGACAAAAATTCAATGTCATGACATTTTTAGAACTTCTAAAAATATGAACGTGTAGGCCAAAATATAGATATTTAAGTCATAATTTACTTTTTGTTCTTCTTTAGACAAAAAGTCGGCACATCAGTATAAAATTTAACCGTAGAATTCAAACAACTCTTCATTAGAGACAAAATGGTGTAGAAGTGAGCAACTATAGGTCACCGTACGGCCTTCAACCTGATACTTTTTTGTAAAATAACAAAATATCATGACGATATATCAAACTCTAAATAACTATCATAGGGGGGGTTTATACATATACTAATTCCTCATCCTTTATATGTCTATTAGTTAAATATTAAAGCACATTCACTATGTAACCATTGTTGAGAACATATTATTCTAATTGATCCATTTGAACGAAAGAAATTTCAAATAAAAATATTTTATAAAATATTATGTTTCAAATTAGGTGTTAAGCAAGCCACAATTAATCAATATACAAAGTGAAAATTGTATGTATATAATATTCTCCCCTTTCTTGTATGATCTTAAAGAAAAGAACAATATTTGCAAAAATGAAAACCCAATCATCTTAAAATATTATAGATCTCTGGTTACCTTATGTTTATAAAAAGGAGTTAGCAAGTTACGACAGATCTTCATTTTGACAATACTGAGGAAAAACTTATTTAGGGCATGAAACATAGTGTTAATACCAAAAACATGTCTTCTAGATGTCTGTTTGGGGTTTTGTTGTTTGCTTGCTGTCTCATTGATGTATACCCCCTGCATCTCCTTTTATTCATAACTGTCCCGTATTAAGATATGCCTGTTCACTACAAGACACACCCCTAAACGTAACATAGTAAAGTGAGTTTATGATTTAGTAACTTTTAACAAACACGTAAAATAAAACTAACGCATCAGCGTTTCAATGGTTTAATTAGATGACTTATATTTTATCTCTTTCGTTCAAATTATGGGAAGACCTTACAAAATTTAAAACATGGAGATCTTTATGCCAGTAGTTCTTTTATTTGCTATCAAATTTTCTTCTTTGCTATTCAATGATCATAATTATTTTATAAATTCCATTCTTACATCCCAACTTTGTCGATCTAAATTAAAATTATATATGTCCATTTCATAATAACCGAAAGAACTTGTATTAAGTTGGCAAAATCATGTAATTCCATTTTGAGGCTATAACAAAAAAAAGCCTAGATTCTTATCCCTATGCATCTGATATTTGGCTATATTCTTTCTTTTTGGTAACAGTTTTCAACCCACAAAATTGATGAAAAGTTAAATTGAAAGCCGAAAAAAAGTCAATTTGTAGGGCATGGTTCTTTGAAATATCCAAACAGTTAAGGATGTATTCTTCTGACGTTTCAGTCTCGTTGAAATCTCGTTCTGGAATTATTTCCAAAACATGTGATACAAGTGGAAAATATCAATGAATTTAAAAAATGTTATAATCAAACTTAACTCTGTAAAAAAATTGTGAATTTACAATGAATTATTATAGTTTTTGAGTAATCAATTTTTAAAATTTTATTACCAATCAAGTCAGTCTTTTTAGCCAACATTTTGAGAAAATGGGTGAGGGGTACAAGAAATGATTTTACCTAAAACATGTACATCCCATATCACTTTTTTTCTTTTCAAATTTCTTAGATATGTATTTTTTCAATCATTTAAAACAAAGAAGTCGAAATAATATGCATTTTGTTCTTTAAGCAGAGAAAAATCACAAATTTACAAAATTGACAGCATGGTAAATTTGACACAAAAAAGCATCAAAATATGATAAAACTTTCTTATATCAACACCTACCTTTAGTTCTTTAAGTTAAATTTATTCAGATTGATCCACTTCATCTTTATTGAAAGTATGAAAAAAAGTTTAATTGTGAAACTGTGATTTTTTTCACGAAAATAGCCCAAAAATAGGTAAACATTGATGAAAAATGGGAAAATCATCAAAATTGGGTACTTTCAAAAGGCCGTAGCAAAAAAAAGAAGTGCACCACCATATGATTTTTTTTTACAGTCATAGAAACCCAAAAATCAGGTTTAGAAAAAAAGTTTAATTCTAGAAATTTTTGGCTCCTCAGGGGTGTACATCCAAAATGTTCTCCTCGCTGTCGACTGACAAGACGGATGAAATCTAAAATAATGGCGAAGTAAGAATAATTGAACTTTACTGAAAATAATAATACTTATATGGGATTGATGGCATACGTGAACGTGAACATATTACATGTTACATCACAAAAATGATAAAAAAAAAGGAAAGAATTATTGTGCAGCCAATCTATTAATTCATGGCATATTGTTTAGTTGCTTGTGTAATGATTTTGATACGACGTTCAATTAATGAAGATATAAAATTGTAGAATACGATACTATTCAAGACTTCGACACTTCACTTCTGAGTTTTTACTACAAAAGAGTAGATATCTTTTTTTTTTAAGTATTTTGTTTCTATAATAAAACCTTCTTTAAGTTAAATATATTTCAGCAAATATCAAATATATTTCAGGAAATCAGACTTTGATAGTATGGAAAAAGAATTTTTGCAATCAATAACATTTTACACTATGCAAATCGATAAAACTATAATCGTTTTACAAGCCGTTGACTGTATAACACTTAGGGTATTTTCAAGTACCTGCAAGTTAGTTTATTTCGACGTTTCACACATCAACGTCAATTATAACACTCTTTTTGATGACGTCAAATGCAGTAACGGTACATTTTGAAAATAAAATAACAATGTTTTTGTAATGTCAACTAAGTAATCATTTGTGTTTACAAAGTCAAATACATCAATAAAGGTATACTAGGTCAGGAATGTGTATTCAAAATGTACAGAAAATATGCATTTTACCTCGAAAAAATTAGGGTATTTCATTTCATTATGAAAGCTATTTGGGACTGAGAGGGTTAAAGAATTTAGACTCGACTCAAGGCCTTGGATAATAAGATTAATTTCAAAGATGAATAATCTACAATAGTTAAGAGGTATGAGATATCAGTAGTGTCATAAATAACGTTTTCATCACCTCTGGTATTTGATACATTTATAAGGTCAAACAAAAATCATGTTCTTTTCTAATTTTGATTTAGTCTTATTTTTCTGATGCGGTCTTTTCGGAATGAATCAGACTTACTTATAGGTTTTTTGGTTGAAAATTTGCCCTTTGACGATTTGTACATTTCAAAAATACATTTTACGGAACTGCGTTTTTATCGACGCTGCGGGTTTCCGGTAGAAAGTCGTAAACATGAAAAGCGTTGGAAATAGGTCTTTATATATTAATGATAAAATTTTTGATCATTCTTAAAAAAAATAAATCGTTTCTTTAATAAAAAAAACATATTTCCTTAAATAAATCCACAAATAATATTTCAACATCTTAGACTGACTTGCGGATCGTAGTTTCGCAAGTTACATGCGCGGTGGTATTCAAATGACTTACCTTAAGTCATAAGGACTGCTCTAAGTTATCTTTTGAAAAGGTTAGGACTGCACCCATCTGTAGAAGTTAACAACTACGAGTCTCCGTACGGCCTTCAACAGTGAGAAAAACCAATACCGCATAATAAGCTATAATAGGAATGTCAAAGGTATAAAAATTTAAACGACAAAACGAATTGCCTCATGTATGTACAAAACAATGCAGAAAAACAAATATGATATATGGCAACAAACGACAACCAATGAATTACAGGGTCCTGGCTTGGGACAGGGACATACAGAATGTTGCGGGGTTAAACACATGTTTGTTGGCTCCAAACCGTTCCTCTAACCGGGAGCAGTGGTGTAACAACACGAAATAACAACAAACTATAAAAATCAGTTGAAAAGGACTTAAAGTCATCAGATCGATGCAAAGAACAAAAAACAAAAAAACAAAAACACAAACACAAAATACATAATACAAACCTGCAAATACTTAAAGTCACTGAAACTAGTTCCAAGCACATATCAACTAATGAAAAATTATGTTTCTAATACTAAAATATCAATCAGTTAACATCCAACTTCTAATGTATATGGTATTAAGACGTCATTTACAGTCAAAGAAAAAACACGACCTCTTGCAATGCCTAAATATAGTGTAGCGTGTCAATGGAGAAAAGGGCAGAAACACAAATACACCGAAACCTCTAAATATATAAACCCAAACGAAAACCTAAACTACCTTACTCCCTATCTAGATCTAAAACGAAGGACAACAGACCTATTTTTCGAGAAGTGATTCCTATGTGTCTTAGGATCAAGCCTAAACTCCTATTCAATTATTTATAGTGAATGTTACGGGTCTTCTTGAGACTGATATCACAAATATATACCAAACAATTCAGAAGTTGCAAATACTTTATTTTGATATTATATATATTATAACCACACATAACAGTAGCAAATATTTGAGATCAAAATTACACAATGTAGTCAAGCTCAAGACCAATAAAAAGAACTTGCAAATTTATCAATACTAAGTACACTTTTAGTGAATTTCTAGACAGTTGCGTAGGGTATCCTTTAAGAGATTGATTCAAGTACTACATAAATACTCATAAAGAGTAAAACAATATCTGCTATGATGTTCTCTCGTTTGTTGAGAATACGAGCAGATTTAAGACAAAATATTAGATACTCATTTATCAAAAGTACATCAGACCTCACGGGACAAAATATTAGATATTCATGTATTAAAATGCCTCTTACCTCACACTAAGTATAGTGAGACTTAATTTAATAAATTATGATGTTCTATGAAATGAAGGGGCAAATTTTGTTGAGACAGTGTAATAGCTTTCACTGGCTAACAACTAGTGTCTAAAATTGTCCAAACTTGATTATTACAATATTTCGTTAACTGGTAGTTCAATGATTCAGTGAAAGCTTTGATATAAGCTTTGATATAAGTTTAAGTTCATCATTTGCCAAACTTGACCTATACAATAAAATGTGAAATTCAGTAAAGATAATAATATCAAATAAAATTCTATATACAATCCTTTGTTGAACCTGTGTTTAAGCTTCCTTTGACTAAAAACGATTGTCTCAAATTTTGACCAAAAGAAATTGACAAAAGTTGGCAAGAATTATATGTCTGTTCATTATTGTTTACTAACAAATGTCCCTTTTTTTTCAAAACTATCAAATGTTTAATATCTTACTAACAAGTATTATATCTTTGACTAACAATTACTTGTATATGTTGCTCTAATTCCAATTGATTGACTAATAAAGTTGTGTTTTTTTTTAAAAAGAATCTATGGAAATTTGTACTAGTTTCCTTCGCTAGTAATGTGCATTTTCATGTGTCTCACTGTCTGAAAACCCCACTTAAAACGCTCAATTTTTGTAAAAAGCCTTTGCTTTAAATTTACTGGATTCCTTACCAGTAACATAAATAAAATATATTTCTAAATTTAGTTGGATTATTGGGGTTACATTGGCTTTAAATTGTTCAATTACATGAAAACAAATAATCGGCCTCGGCACAGTGATTCGTCAAAAAGTATTAACAATTTACTTAATTTCTAAACAGGAAAAATATTTGTAACGTAATCTCTATGGTTTATGTTTTTCTAGATAGATGTAAACCATCATTATAAAAAAATAGTATTTCCATAATATTGCTAGTTTCCTCAAGTGTCTTCAAAATGTGGGTAGAATTTGCGTAAATCGTTTTTAAACAATTATGTATTCTTTAAATGTTCCTAGTTTTGAACGTCTTTGGCCAGAATGACGTCAAACTCGCGTTTTGGGGTTTTAATAATTGTACTTAAAATCAGTGCAGTTTTTTGGCAGTTTTCGTGCAATTTTCAACCACGCAATTGCAAGTTTATCCAATAAACCAATGGAAATCATTAACGATTTGTCCCTCTTTGACCGCTATGAAATGTTTATTTTTATAAAATAATTGTACAAAATGACGCTTAAATAACTTCATATTTGTTGAAATGTTCGTTCCGTTATGTAGAATATAATAATCATCAAAATTATTTACGATAAGCTAAAAATAATCGTGACTTTCCGTAAATGTTAAACCAATCAAAACGCTTTAGTACCGTTATGAATATGGCGCATAACTATGCAAGGTGCTTGCCAGTCAACGAATTCATCGACAAATATGTAGTCGAACAAAATGTTCTGACTTAAAACTTGTAACTCCCTATACCAATATGACTTGAGGAAGCTTTACAAAAAAGTAAGTTCGTAAAAAATGTACATACGAGTGAAAAACATCACTCGTTCAATGAAAGTAATAATTACGGGGGTCGTCTCATAACAGCAAATAACAATTGCAATTTCAATATTTCCCAAAGTAAATGCTACAACATAATAAAAATGACTGGTATTATGGTATTATGATAATTAATCACTCAGTTCATTTATAAGATTTTAGTTTTGGTCAGCTAAATGTATACGATGTATTTGAATTACAGTTTGATTTAGAAGAAATACCGACATAGCTTGATAATACAATTAATTATCTAATTACTACCACAATTTTATAATAATAAGTATTGTTATTTTCATTGTTATGATACATGTTATATCAGTATTACAAACCTAATCTTGAACTCTATCCTATTTATGGAAATTTATAGAAATTTAAATGTGACGTCACATTGTGCGTCGATTTCTTCGGCTAACATATAATACGTTGTTCGGCTGTGCCTTTTTTATGTGCTGATTTAGGTTGTTTTATGTATTCGGGTTTATTCTGTAGTTAGTCAACACATCGGTGTTAGCATGTATATCTATTATGTAGTCATTTTTATTTTACTGTTTGCAAAAGTATGAATTATTCTAAATCCTAAGGATTTTCTTATCCCAGGCATATAACCTGTGCCGTATTTGGCACAACTTTTTGAAACTTTTTGTCCTGAATGCTCTTCAAAATTGTACTTGTTTTGGCTTTCGAACTTTTTTGATCTGAGCGTCACTGGTGGGTCTTATGTAGACAAAACGCGCGTCTGGCGTATTAAATTATAAGCCTTGTACCTTTTGATAGCTATTTTTTGTGTGTGTCTATGTCCTGTATGTTCTCCCATTGATTTGTATTGTAGTCCTGTCATGTAATCTTGTCATTTTAATGTTATATTTAACATTGCCATAAAAGCGGGAGGTTTGGCTAGCCACAAAACCAGGTTCAATCCATCATTTTTTCTTAAAATGTCCTGTGCCAAGTCAGGAAAATGGCCATTGTTATATTATAATTCGTTTCTGTGTGTGTTGCATTTTAGTGCTGAGTTTCTGTTGTGTCGTTGTTCTCCTCTTACATTTCATGTGTTTCTCTCAGTTTAAGTTTGTAACCCGGATTTGTTTTTTTCTCAATCGATTTATGAATTTCGAATAGAAGTATACTACTGTTGCCTTTATTTCAGTCATATGATGTTGAATAAAAATCATAAAAATAATAATGAACAGGCATGCACTGATTCCATCTTTATCTCAGTGAAATTTAGGAATGAATGGCATACAAATATAACTTTTTAGAATAGGAAGACATAGTTATAGTTAAATACAATTAACAACAAATTTGTACCCGTCACAATAGGTATCGACAGATTGTAAGTCCGTGAGTGTACATATGTGTATAGCAATAATTTGTTGTTTGATGTTTATCTAAATCAATATTTATACAAAATAAAACTATATTCAAAGATCTAATTACAGTGTTGTATCGGCAATTTAACCTTTTAAAACAAGTTAATTTAAAGGATCGATAAGTTTACTCGTATCGTATCTAAATTTACTGGCTCGGTAAACAACATAATCGTAAAATTTAGAATGCGCTATCCCGTTTGTAATAAGTTGTCTATAAGTACAGCCAAACTTCCAAACCAAATCTTTGTATATATGAAAAAATCCTGACCAGTAAATGCTTTTAGTCACTTGAGGTAACCAAACTCCTTCACTTTGGCGAAGTGAACGTAATTAACTAATCCACAGATTTTTAAAAAAAATTTACATATGGATTCTGCTTGTAAAAATACACAAGAAAATAAAATTAAAAATCGTTTTTGTTTTCTAGATAAAAGCTTTTGAAATTAACAGCATGATACGCCAAAAATACAAAGGATATATAGGGAAAATCATAAAAAATCGGCGGATATTTTTACTTTAACAAGATTTTCTAATTCGTTGGTCCACATAATTTAAAAAAAAAATCGATATACGATTCTAAAATGAACGACGAATCCATTGGTGAAAGGAAAGTCCTTAGCAACCGTGCTAGTTTTCAATCTGTATCCTGTGGAAGTTTGATTTTTAGCGGAAAAAAATAAAAATATTCGGCGACGTTATTGATGTCTACTGTAACGTCACCACATCTTCTACTCTATAACGCTATTATACCGTACAGTGTCTTAACAAAATCGTGAGTGTGTATAACCAATTTTTCTAATTTTTGCAATTTTTTAAGCGTTATCAATTTTTAAGAAAATAAACTGAAGAATTTTTTAGGATATTTCTGCTGCCAAAAAATAAGCTAATTGGCAAAAAAATTATAATGCAAGTGAAAGAAAATAACTGTAAAAACTTTAAAACTTTTCTTAATTAGACAGGGTTCCCCATCTTTTTGAAATGCTTGCATTTTCCTTATTTCTATGAACCAAATATCGAGTTTGAAATTGTCCCGGTTAACACAGCGTTGACAAAATGATTCTATACATATTTAAATAACCGGTTATAATATTGGGATCGCGTATACACGTCTTTGTTAAAAACTTATTTCTGCATGTTTGTATTTAAAAAAAGTAAATAAAATCTGCATTTTTTCATCCTCACCAATTTCCTGTCTCGATCGCTTTCCCTTTTCTTTAACTACACCACAAAGAATGATATGATGTTTGCTGGAGTTTCTGTAACAAAGGAAATAATTTCTTGTACCATTATTTGTTAAATATCCACATGGACGACTCCCAAAAAAAAAAGGACAACTGCATAGATCTGCAAATTGTCTTCAGAATTTTTATGACTGTAATAAGGTCAAAAGAAGAACCTGCAAATGAATTTCAGCAAATAAAACAGATCGGAGTTTTTGATATAACTTCCCGTCGCACAGATCATTCCCAGTGTTATGCCTTAGCATTGTGTATATTGTAATGTTATAGCATTGTGTAAAGTGTAATGCTAATGATATGCTATAAATGTACTGGTGTAATGCTATAAATGTACTGATGTAATGCTATAAGAATGTACCAAGGGCGATGTTTTGAGAATGTATTCATCCAGCATGATGTTAAAAAAAATGTATATACCTTGTGTAATTTTATTAGAATGTACTTAGTGTAATGCAAGGAGACTGTTCAGTTTACCTAGTGTAGTGCCATACGAATTGTGCCTGTATATAATGCAAATGAATTGCTTTTTGTTAATATACGGTGAAAATGAGTAGATGTGGTATGATTGCAAAAGAGACAACTATCTGCCACAGTTTTTAAAAGGTAGATCGGGTGTCATTTTTGTGAGCGTCCGTTCAGTTCATGTTGCAAAAATACTTTTTTGTTTTAAAAATATTTTGCCAAGTATCATTCAACATACAACAAATACATAAAACTTGAAATTTAAAGATTGAACTATCAAAAAATTTAGTGTCGTAAAGTACATTTAAAACTTTTGGGGATTTCTTCAAGAAAATAAGGCCCGTGACCCCTAATTTTTATTTAATATTCCAGAAGTATTAATGAAAAGTAATTCTCTCATCGAATTTTAGCCAATTCCCTCGTTTAATGTTTCCTCGATTACGAAAAAAATAAGTTTCCCTTATATAAACAATATAAAATGATCAAAAGTACGTTAATTTCAATGTTTTATTTCGAAAAAACAAGGTCCGTGATCCCCAGTTTTTATATTGAAATATAAAATAACATTGACCCAGAAGTCTTTTACAGAAATTTAAAACAAATCTATCGTCGAACATTTAGACATTCCAGCTACCTTAAATGAAGTGGACGTAAGCAATCATTATAGGCAACCATACAGCCTTCAACAATGAGAAAAATCCATACCGTATAGTCGGCTCTAAAAGTCCCCAACGTTGTATACATTATTTTCTTCACCCTCTCCACCTTCTACTCCTACCATATACTCTATTGCTTCATAAACTTCACTTAACAATTGGGAATGGTATTCACTACATTTGAATGATACAGAAATAAAAAAGGTTTGATATCAAAATGTTTTAAAATACACAAAAAGACAGATCTGGCAACAAAAAAGACTTTAATGCATATCAATTAAGAAAAAAAATACCTTTATTTTGATACGTTCATCAACAAAAAAGAACATTAAGAAACCTATAACGTTAAAAGTTTTTACAATTTACCTTTGAATATGTGATATTTGAAATATTGCGTCCAGTATTTGGACGATAACTAACATATTCTTATTTCATGTTTTCATTTCAGTGAAAACGACTATATTGTACATGCATTAAAAAATTGAAATGAGAAAAAAAAAAAAAATAGAAAATACATAAAAGTTTTGTTCAATTGTCAAGATACTTTTGTAATATTTTTTTAATATTAAAATGTGTAACATTACAGATTCATTGTTGAGCAAATTTATTTATATTTGTATAGATTATTTTTATAATCGCAATGATTCGATTCTTTATTCCAGGGGAAAATATAAAACCTAAACCAGAAGGTAAGATATATGTAGAGTATCAAAACAAATGTTTTTCAAAAGGCCAGCTAACGTGTAGAGCGTTATGAACGAATAATCATTTGTTTAGTTTTTAAAAGAAATTACAGAATAAAAAAATTTTCCATATCACAATGTTTTAAAATACATAAGCAGACAGAATTAGCAACAAAGAAGACTTTAATGCATATCGATTAAGAAAAAAAAAATTACCAAATGCCTTGATTTATTACAAGTACATTTAATTTATTCAATTTCAAGAATAAGTGGAATGCTCTTGTAGAAATGCATTTTTGATACGTTCATCAATGAAAAAGAACATTAAGAAACTTTTTTCAATTCACCTTGGAATATGTTATGCTTGAAATATTGCGTCCAGTATTTGGACGATAAATAACATATTCTAAGTTCATGTTTTCATATCAGTGACTCATGTAAAATCTGAAAAAACCACAAGGTATGGTATCTTTTGATCAATCATAGTTTTCTAAGTTTTCTTGTAACAATGTGCTTTTTCCATGTTTTATGTAACTCGGTTTTTCAAAGGAAGAGTAACAACGAAAAAAATGTCAACATAATTACATGTTTATTATAAACCTAAATGAAAACATCGTTATGCAATTGATGAATATAGCGTCACAGTACCCAAATTGCACCGAGTACACAAATTGCACACATTTAGCTAAAAAAGCAGCTGGAATCTTCCAAGTTTTCTTAGAGACTGAACAATTTGTATTTTAATGATTTGACATTATGCACGTCTTTCAACAAAGCTTAATATATCTAAATATACACAAAATGTTCACAGTATATATCAACAGATGAAGTATCCATGTAAAAAGTAACATCTGCGGAAACGACGTTAACAAAAAATCGATGTTTAAAAATGAGCAATTAAAATATTTTACAGGCATCCATTTCTTAAAAAATCAATAGTAAGCATGGACTATGGGTCACATTGTTCCAAATTCTTGGAAAACAAAACACCAATTATTCGAATTTTACGGTTGTGGATTTAAGCATTGATTGAGTACTCCTCATTACAGAATCATGGAGGTGGGTCAACCCAATTTTTCTATGATTCAATATAGATTCAAAATTTAATTAATATCCTATGGCACGCCGTCTCGTCCAGCAAATGGATATATTAGTGTTTATGGAAAATGAGTAACCTCTTAATAAGCTTGTCTCTTAATTTCGACCACTTAAGTCCCATAACACTGGAACAACAAATCTGTAATACTTAAAAGAATAGCAATAAAGGGCCATAAGTCGATGAAGGACGGAAAACATCGAGGCCAAAAAGAATGGACAAACCGAGAAAAATATAGCCTACAAAACATGCACAGAAAAATAAAGATAGTGCAAAATAATCTTCAATAAAAATCACGGGTAAAAGCAGAACTATGAAGAGCAGCCCGTTTAAGCCAATCTGGTCCAAAGGGCAAATGTGATCTATTGGCTTCGCCGGGCTCCGTCGTCTGTTGTCGATCGTTAACCGCTAATAACGCATTTCCTATGTTGTACTTTAAATAAGCAGAAAGTTTTTGCCAGCGGATGTATCTACGGTTTCCTTGTATCTCACAGATTTAATACAATCAGCTTGTTCAGTGTCCGTACTTAATTCTAACTTTTACGCAATTAAGTGGTATCACGAACGTAATAATTATAGGGGTCGTCTCATAACAGCAAATAACAATTGCAATTTCAATATTTCCAAAAGTAAATGCTACAACATAATATAATGACTGGTATTATGGTTTTCAGTCATATGATGTTGAATAAAAATCATAAAAATAATCCTGAACAGGCATGCACTGATTCAATCTTTTTCTCAGTGAAATTTAGGATTGAATGGCATACAAATATAACTTTTTAGAATAGGAAGACATAGTTATAGTTAAATACAATTAACAATAAATTTGTACCCGTTACAATAGGTATCGACAGATTGTAAGACCATGAGTGTACATATGTGTATAGCAATAATTTTTTGTTTGATTTTTATTTAAATCAATATTTATACAAAATAAAACAATATTCAAAGATCTAATTATAGTGTTGTATCGGTAACTTAACCTTTTAAAACAATTTAATTTAAAGGATCGATAAGTTTACCCGTATCGTATCTAAATTTACTGGCTCGGTAATCAACATAATCGTAAAATTTAGGATGTACTATCCCGTTTGTATTGAGTTGTCTATAAGTACAGCCAAACTTCCAAACTAAATCTTTGTATATATGAAAGAATCCTGACAAGTTAATGCTTTTATTCACTTGAGGTAACCAAAATCTTTGACTTTAGGCAAAGTGTACGTAATTAACTAATCCACATTTTTTTTTTTAGTTTTTACATATGGATTCTGCTTGTAAAAATACACCAGAAAATAAAATGAAAAAAAGGAGGTAACCGTTTTCGTTTTTTCGATACAAGCTATTGAAATTAACAGCATGATACGCCAAAAATACAAAGAATATATAGAAAATTAAAAAAATCGGCAGATATTTTTACTGTAACAAAATTTTCTAATTCGTTGGTCCACAGAATTTAAAAAAAAAAAATCGATATACGATTCTTAAATGAACGAATCCATTGGTGCAAAGAAATACCTTAGCAACCGTGCTAGTTTTCAATCTATATCCTGTGGAAGTTTAATTTTTAGCGGAAAAAATAAAAATATATTCGGCGACGTTATTGATGTCTACTGTTACGTCACCACATCTTCTATTTTTTTATTTTTTAGGATATTTCTGCTGCCAAACAAAAAAGCAAGTTGGTAAAATAAATATAATGCAAGTGAAAGAAAGTTACTGTAAAGACTTTAACACTTTTCTAAATTAGACAGGGTTCCAAATCTTTTTGAAATGCTTGCGTTTTCCTTATTTCTTTGAATCTAATATCGAGTTTGAAATTGTCCCGATTAACACAGCGTTGACCGAATGATTCTATACATATTTAAATAACCGGTTATAATATTGGGATCGCGTATACACGTCTTTTTTAAAATCTTATTTCTGCATGTTTGTATTTAAAAAAAGTAAATATAATTTTCTGCATCTTTTCATCCTCACCAATTTCCTGTCTCGATCGCTTTCCCTTTTCTTTAACTACACCACAAAGAATGATATGATGTTTGCTGGAGTTTCTGTAACAAAGGAAATACTTTCTTGTACCATTATTTGTTAAATATCCACATGGACGACTACCAAAAAATAAGAAAACTGCATCTGCAGTTGTCTTGAGAATTTTTATGGCTGTAACAAGGTCAAAAGAAGAACCCGAAAATGAAGTTCAGCAAATAAAACAGATCGGAGTTTTTGATATAACTTTCCGTAGCTCAGATAATTCCCAGTGTTATGCCTTAGCATTGTGTATATTGCAATGTTATAGCATTATGTAAAGTGTAATGCTAAAGATATGCTATAAATGTACTGGTGTAATACTATAAATTTAACGCTATAAGAATGTACCAAGGGCGATGTTATGAGAATGTATTCATCCAGTATGATGCTAAAAAAAATGTATATACCTTGTGTAATTTTATAAGAATTTTAATAGAATACACCTAGTGTAATGCAAGGTGACTGTGCAGTTTACCTAGTGTAGTGCCATACGAATTTTGCCTGTATATACTGCAAATGAATTGCTTGTTTGTTAACATAAGATAAAAATGAGTAAATTGCTAATGAGACAACTATCTGCCACAGTTTAAGGTAGATCGGATGTCATTTTTGTGAGCGTCCGTTCTGTTCATGTTGCAAAAATGCTTTTTTGTTTTAAAAATAATTTACCAAGTATCATTCAATATACGACAAAATAACTAAAAATTGAAATTTAAAGATTGAACTATCAAAAAATTAAGTGTCGTAAAGTATATTTAAAACTTTTTTTCAAGAAAATAAGACCCGTGACCCCTTATTTTTATTTTATATTTCAGAAGTATTAATGAAAAGTAATTCTCTCATCGAATTTCAGCCAATTCTATCGTTTAATGTTTCTTCGATAAAGAAAAATTAAGCTTCCCTTAAACAAACAATATACAATAACCAAAATTTCGTTAATTTCAATGTATTATTTCGAAAAAACAAGGTCCTTGATCCCCAGTTTTTATATTGAAATTTGAAATTACATTGACCCAGAAGTCTTTTACAGAAATTTGAGACAAATCTATCGTCAAACATTTAGACATTCCAGCTACCTTAAATAAAGTGGACGTAAGCAATCATTATAGGCAACCATACGGCCTTCAACAATGAGAAAAAATCATATCGTATAGTCGGCTATCAAAGACCCCAACGTTGTATACATTATTTTCTTCACGCTCTCCCCCTTCTTCCCGTTACCATTTACTCTATTCTATCGTAATCTTTAATTGACAATTGGGAAGAAAATTCCACTTCAAAATGGTATTCACTACATCTGAATAATACAGAAAAAAAAAAGGTTCGATATCTAAATGTTTTAAAATACATAAAAAGACAGATCTAGCAACAAAGAAGACTTATAATGCATATGAAATAAGAAAAAAAATACCTTTATTTTGATACGTTCATTAACGAAAAAGAACACTAAGAAACCTATAACGTTAAAAGTTTTTACAATTTACCTTGGAAAATGTGATATTTGAAATATTGCGTCCAGTATTTGGACGATAACTAACATATTCTTAGTTAATTTTTTCATTTCAGTGAAAACTAGTATATTGTACATGCGTTAAAAAATTGAAATGAGCAAAAAGAAATAAATAGAAAATACATAAAAATTTTGTTCCATTGTCAAGATACTTTTGTAATATTTTTTTAATATTAGAATGTGTAACATTACATATTCATTGTTGAGCAAATTTATTTATATTGGTATAGATTATTTTTATAATCGCAATGATTCTCTACTTTATTTCAGAGGAAAATAATAAACCTAAACCAGAAGGTAAGATATATGTAGTTATCAAAACAAATGTTTTTTTTAAAGGCCAGCTAACGTGTAGAGCGTTATGAACAAGAAATTATTTTTTAAGGTGTTAAAAGAAATTACAGAATAAAAAAAGGTTCGATATCAAAATGTTTTAAAATACATAATCAGACAGAATTAGCAACAAAGAAGACTTTAATGCATATTGATTAAGAAAAAAATATATTTACCAAATGCCTTTATTTATTACTAGTAAATTTAGTTTATTCAGTTTCAAGAATAAGGGGAATGCTCTTGTAGAAATGCATTTTTGATACGTTCATCAACGAAAAAGAACATTAAGAAAGTTTTTTCAATGAACCTTGGAATATGTTATGTTTGAAATATTGCGTCCAGTATTTGGACGATAAATAACATTTTCTAAGTTCATGTTTTCATATCAGTGACTCATGTAAAATCTGAAAAACCACAAGGTATGATATCTTTTGATCAATCAAAGATTTCAAGGTTTTCTTTTAACAATGTGCTTTTTCCATTTTTTTTGTAACTCGGTTTTTCAAATGAAGCGTAACAACGTCAAAAATGTCAACATAAGTACATGTTTATTATAAAACTGAATGAAAAAATCGTTATCCAATTGATGAATATAGCGTCACAGTACCCAAATTGCACCGAGTACACAAATTGCACACATTTAGCTAAAAAAGCAGCTGGAATCTTCCAAGTTTTCTTAGAGACTGAACAATTTGTATTTTAATGATTTAACATTATGCACGTCTTTCAACAAAGCTTAATATATCTAAATATACACAAAATGTTCACAGTATATATCAACAGATGAAGTATCCAATGTAAAAAGTAACATCTGCGGAAACGAGGTTAACAAAATTTTTTAAAAATGAGCAATTAAAATATTTTACAGGCATCCATTTCTTAAAAAAATCAATAGTAAGCATAGACTATTGTCACATTGTTCTAAATACTTGGAAAACAAAACACCAGTTATTCGATGTTTACGGTTGTGGATTTAAGCATTGATTGAGTACGCCTCATTACAGAATCATGGAGGTGGGTCAACCCAATTTTCTATGATTCAATATAGATTCAAAATTAAATTAATATCCTATGGCACGCCGTCTCGTCAAGCAGTTGGATATATTAGTGTTTATGGAAATGGGTGGCATCTTAATAAGCATGTCTTTTAATTTCGACCACTTAAGTCCCATAACTCTGGAACAACAAATCTGTAAAATTTAAAAGAATAGACATAAAGGGCCATAAGTCGATGAAGGACGAAAAACATCAAGGCCAAAAAGAATGGACAAACCGAGAAAAAAATAGCCTACAAAACATGCACAGAAAAAAAAAGATAATGCAAAATAATCTTCAACAAAAGTCACGGGTAAAAGAAGAACTATGAAGAGCAGCCCGTTTAAGCCAATCTGATCCAAAGGGCAAATGTGATCTATTGGCTTCGCCGGGCTTCGTCGTCAGTTGTCGATCGTTAACCGCTAATAACGCATTTCCTATGTTGTACTTTAAATAAGCCTCAAGCAAATTGGTAAGAAACAGACGTCTCCTTTCTATTAAATGATTAATTAATTTCTGTAGTCGCACTATCTGTGACGTAAATGAATAGTAGACTAATGTAGGGTTCTGGATAGTTTTATTATAATGAAGCATCGAACGAAACCCTGTAATATAATATTACATTTAATAACAACATATATAAACTTATTGTTTTAAAACATGTATTATATCAATCTGATAAATTTACGTAATGTGTGTACTTACAAAAATTAACCAATTAACTGTAAAATACGTCACAGTTTAAGAAATTAACAAAATGTACAATTAAACCTTATCTAATCAAAATATTACTTCCTAGGACATTCGAAACAGAATTTAACTTGTCAAAAAAGCAAAATAGAAATATAGTTTCTCATTTAGCAATAACATTATAACATACGAATAAGCCGATAAAACTATAAACAAACAGTTTAAGCAAGATATGCATTAGTAAAGCAAATAGCAAAAAGCAGTTAACTAATAAAGCTAAGCTAAGCTAAACAAAGCAAAATAACTAAGCTAATAAAATAATAAGCAACTACAACTGAAACACTCATTCTTACCTCGTATGAGGAACAAAGGTTATGCCTCAACGTATAACTACGTCACATGCAGAACTGTCATAAAACCTGTATAACAAATACTAAATCATAGTTACTATGCACAGAATTATATAGTACTTAAAATATATCAATCGGACACAAAAATGTTATAAAGACTCTGAAATAGTATTTACCAAGTTAACATTTTACTCATTTACTCTCAAACTCATTCTGCTCAAATATTCGCCATTCATTACGTTTATCTTTACACTTATTTATTTCCAGGCTTAAATTATGTAACATAAATGTAAAATAATAATGTGCCTGTGATAAAAGTTACGTTAACCTTTTAAATAATTTACAACATTCATTCGCCAATCACACGATACACATTCTTACTACGAAGTCATGCCAAAATAGAAATAGAAAGTTACTCGTGCGTGAAATACTGAATAATCCGGTAATGAAATTACGATGAAAATAAGATATAGACAGAATATCTAAAGAGATAAGTAAGCAAACTGACCTGAAATAATCGTGGAAATTCTCCAATACAAATAATACAAAGTATGAGACTAAAGAAAATATATGAAACGTCTGTTCGGTTTGAACATCAATCCACAATTAACTATAGACTTCAATAGAAAAAAAACCGCCAAAAGACATATGACCAATGAAATAATAGAAAGTGTGCGGTCAAATCAAGCGTAAAAACAATGACCATCAAAATGGAAGAAGTGAGTAACAATCAAGACGAAACTAGTCAAACGTCAAAGTCCGTGAATATAAAATACAAATGGTACAACTCATAATTAATTACAGTCCGTAATTAATCTATTTGAAAACGAAAACATAAATATGAATTAGAAATAAAATCATCTTTATTTTAAAGTAAATTCAAATAAGAAATAAAATACTAATTACAAAATCATATCAATATTTATTCAATCATGAATACATACACGCTAGCACATTTCCACTTATGTCTTTTAGACAAAAAAACGTTGAAAAATTGCATGTTATTTACCCTTGGGCATACTTTTCACATTTTCCGCTCTAAAGTTAGCGAAGGGAGATAACTACAAAATACATAGAAACAATAACCCTTTTAAAATTGCAAACTTGAAACCAGTTGTTTCCAGTATTTCAAAGCAAGAATTTAACTAAGTGACTATCGGCATCTTTGTATAGACAAGGAAATGCTCATCAAAATCTTTAAGCATGACAAGATAAATGTCGCATTAAAACGTATATTTTTGTTTGGTAACCAGGTCCGATCAGTCAGTTACAAAATGTATGTAATTGGATAAAATATTAATGGTGAATTGTGTCATTGTTCCACTTATCCGTGTCATTTGAAATTTCCATAAGTATGAATTACTTATGCATAATTATTTAAATGTTTCTTCAATAATTTTTGTTTATTAAAAATTTATAATAACAATTCAACGCAACTCTGAAACACTGAATCAGTAAAATTTGAAAACATAATTGGTTTATTAATTGTATAAAAGGAGATGGGATGTTCATAAAGAGAGTCAGCATTGTATTTATCGCTATTTTACTCATAATTTGATTGCTAAAACGAGTACATTCAACAATGATCATAACTTTGTCATCAAGTATATACTATGTAAACTTTTTTATAATTTATTTTGAAATGAGTTATTCAAGTAATTTAACACCAACCATGCGTAGATTTTTTTTTTATTCTGAAATTTAAAAAAATAAGTACTGAATTTAAATGTAAGACGTTAGATTTGAGGTAAACTGTATTTTGAATTTACATTGTATCATAGGTCAAATTTATTTGTTCAGTGTATGTTCACTGGTACTAATATGTCCTTTGATTGAGTTAAGCTATTTCAGTTGATATTTTATAGTGTGTCTTTCTATGTTGTGATGTTACACTATTGTTTCAGAAAAAGGGTGAAGGTTTGGTACCATTAAAACGTTTAAACCCGCCGCATGCGTTTGCATCTGTCCTAAGTTAGGAATCTGATGTTCAGTAGTTGTCGTTTGTTGATGTGGTTCATAAGTGTTTCTCGTTTCTCGTTTCTCGTTTTTTAGATAGATTAGACCGTTGGTTTTCCCGTTTGAATAGTTTTACACTAGTAATTTTTGGGGCCCTTTATAGCTTGCTGTTCTGTGTGAGCCAAGGCTCCGTGTTGAAGACCGTACTTTGACCTATAATGGTTTACTTTTATAAATTTTGACTTCGATGGAGAGTTGTCTCATTGGCACTCATACCACATCTTCTTATATCTATAAATCAGTATAACGAAAGGGATATTTCAAAAGGAACTAAAGTGAGGAGAAATGTCTCAAGATTTTTAAAAAGCAAACCAGTATCCGATTATTTAAAGTGATCCCGAGTGCTCAGTCTTCCGAGTGAATACTCGTTGCCATCCCCACCTCCCACCATCTCCAAAAAAAAGGGATCTCTGCAAAACCAAAAGGTATGATACTAGTTACTATCATAGATTCATATATTTCACTTCTGCCATTTTGTATTGAAAACGACGATATTGTGCATGCGTTTCCAAAAATTAAAGTGATCAGGAAGAAATAAATATAAAATCCATAAGAAGACAGAATTAACAAAAATGAAGAGTATAGTGTACATCGATTAAGATAAGGCATGTTCTGTACCAAATCTCTAAATTTGTTACAAGTAAAATTTATTTATTTTGTTACAAGAATTATGAAACTATCATACAAGTGAGAGGTTTAGCTAGCTATAAAACTTGGTTTAATTCACCATTGTCTACATAGGGAAATGCCTGTACCAAGTCAGGAATATGACAGTTGTTTTCCATTCGTTTGGTGTGTTTGAGCTTTTGATTTTGCCATTTTATAAGGGACTTTCTGATTTGAATTTTCCTTGGAGTTCCTTAATGTGTATAACCAAGTAATAGAAAACATGGAAAAAGCACATTGTTACAAGAAAACTTAGAAATCTGTGATTGGTTCAAAGATTTTATACCTTGAGGTCCCTGAAATAAAAACATGAATTAAGAATATGTTACTTATCGTTCAAATACTAGACGCAATATTTCAAATTAACATATCCTAAGAATTTAAAAAAAATCTTTTAATGTTATAGGTAAAAGTGTTTTTCTTTTTCTTTGATATGTGTTGCATTGAGTACAAAAATTGCACCCAATACCAAAAATAGCAGCAGCAATCTTACAAGGTTTTTTTTTAGAAACTTAACAAGTAGTATTTTTTATGATTTGACATTAAGCACGTCTTTCGACATAGCTAAATACATTTAAATATACACAAAACATCCACAGTTTATATCAGCAGATAAAGTATCCACTGGAAAAGGTAAAATCTACTGAAAAATCACGCTACGACGTCCACAAAATATCAACTTGAGCAATTCAAATATGTTACAGGCATCCATTTCTTCTTGCCCAAAGGGTAGACATTTCCTGCAATACATGTGGCACCCATCGTGTTGCTCATGTAAGTACAAACCCATTGATAAGTCTTATTCGGTAGGTCTCATTCTGTGAAAAGAAGATGGGATAATGATTACGACAATCGAAACATATCCGTCGTCATCTGTGAAACAAATATTTAATGACGATCAACCAACTCTTCTATCAACTTCAACAATTAGAACTCTTGATTGAATAGCTACCTTGTAAGCAACAACCCTCTATCAAGGAAATTATGATGGGAAATGCAAACTCTCGAATATTGTATCTACTGGAAGATTTATATCCATCTGTTAATTTGTAAATGTTTGTCAATTTTCCTACAGGATATAACTATGCCCTTGGAAAAAAAGCAGCACAGAGTTCAACAGCGCATTCAAAATATGCTGCTTCAAAAGCAGTTGATGGAAAGGAAAGCACGTTTACACACACAAAGAACGAAAACAATGCATATTGGAGTGTTGATTTGGGAAAAACAGTCAATGTAACACAGATCAATATTATTAACAGAAAAAATTGCTGTGGTAAGGAGTCAGAAAAATATATTTGTGATAAGATTCCAAATAATTTCACGTGAGTTTGGTAAGAGTGTTTACTTGTGAGATTTTTAAAAGCAACACTATTTTAGACATTTCTTTATATGACAATAGGTAAATCATCAAACTACAGATGTATTATCTAAATTGATGTTTAGTACTTTTTATGATCTTCAGAAAAAATCTTAACATTATATCATATAATAACAAAGTGTTGATTCATCGAAAATGACACCTTCAAACAAATTAAAACCATTTACAGAAACTTTGACTGTCGAAAGAAGTCAAATGCTATAAAGTGATAAGATGCACACAGATTTTGTCAGGATATAAATAATTAAATACAATACTGTCTTGGAATAAAAATTTCCTAACTGAGCCCTTGTGATAACTTTGCTTGGAAAAATAGTCACATTTAATGAAAGTACGATCTATTTTGTTTTTAATGTCACTCTGTCTAATGTCAAGAACAAGAAACTAAAAAAAGACTGAAATTTGAAAAGCCGTTTCATTGGCTAATAAAGGTGTCAGACCACCAATGTAAAATCTCTATCTATTCAACCAAATTTTCCAATTTTAACAGCTTTTTAAATATTTTACCTTAAATTTAACTTCATAGAAGGTATATCCTGAATTGTATCAACATTCTACATGCCAATGTTTAACCAATGTTTAAAGTATTGTAATGAAATACTACTGTTTGGAAGTCAAGTACTTCTAAAAATCACTCCTGGTTTTCTGGAAATCTTAGATATAAATAAGAAGATGTGTGTATACTATGGAGCGCATTAATCTTCAATTTTTAATGCAAACTCATGGTATGTCCAGTGCACGATGTAGTGACGATATCGCCGATATTGTCAACTTCGTTCATGATTTTATACCTGCTCGCAACATTGTCTACATAGTCACCTTTTCTGTCTACATCGTTGACATCGCCGACATCGTGATGTTGACAACATCGTTACGACATCGTCTACATCGCCCCCCTTTCCTGTCTGCATCGTTGACATCGCTGACATCGTGATGTTGACAACATTGTGTCGACATCGTCTACATCGTCCCTCTTTCATGTCAACATCGTTGACATCGCCGACATCGTGATGTTGACAACATCGTGACAACATTGACTACATCGTTCCTCTTTCCTGTCTACATCGTTGACATCGACAACATCGTAATGTTGACAACATCGTGACGACATCGTCTACATCGTTTTTCTTGCTGTCTACATCGTTGACATCGCTGATATTGCAATGTTGACAACATCGTGACGACATCGTCTACATCGTCCCTCTTTCCTGTCTACATCGTTGACATCGCCCACATTGTGATGTTGACCACATCGTGACGACACCGTCTATGATGTCGTCGCCCTTTCCTGTCTACATCGTTGACATCGCCGACATCGTGATGTTGACAACATCGTGACGACATCGTCTACATCGTCCCCTTTTCCTGTCTACATCGTTGACATCGCCCACATCGTGATGTTGACCACATCGTGACGACACCGTCTATTATGTCGGCAATGCCAACCAGGTAGAGACAAGAAGTTTATCAATTTTAATTTTAAATAATGTATTTATATTATGCTAGTGTCGATGTTCTTAATAGTAGAACTTATATGGACAGTTTTTTTTTAATGTTTGCAAATCTCTATTCCCCTCCTCCTCCTCCTCCTCCTCCTCCTCCTCCTCCTCCTCATCATCATCATCATCATCATCATCATCATCATCATCATCATCATCATCATCATCATCATCATCATCATCATCATCATCATCATCATCATCATCATCATCATCATCATCATCATCATCATCATCATCATCATCATCATCATCATCATCATCATCATCATCATCATCATCATCATCATCATCATCATCATCATCATCATCATCATCATCATCATCATCATCATCATCATCATCATCATCATCATCATCATCATCATCATCATCATCATCATCATCATCATCATCATCATCATCATCATCATCATCATCATCATCATCATCATCATCATCATCATCATCATCATCATCATCATCATCATCATCATCATCATCATCATCATCATCATCATCATCATCATCATCATCATCATCATCATCATCATCATCATCATCATCATCATCATCATCATCATTGAAATGTTGATATTATAGATTACGTTGTTTTACAGTGTTTTGACATTGTCTTTTTCGCGATGTCGGCAATGCCAACTATGCAGAGACAAAATGATGAAAGGATATCGACAAAGTAGTACAACACCATGTTGACATCGTTGTATTCAAAATTAACAATGTAAACACAAGTAATGTGTTAGCGATATCGGCAATGTCGAAACGATATCGACAACGTTGTACACTATCGTGTTGACATTGTCTACTTCGCGATATCGTCAATGTCAACGATGTAGACAAAAGTATGAAACGATATCGACACATTGTACAATATCGTGTCAACATTGTCTACCTCGAGATATCGTCAATGTCAACGATGTAGACAGGAGTATGAAACGATATCGACAACGTTGTACAACATCGTGTCGACATTGTCTTCTTCGCGATGTCGTCAATGTCAACGATGTAGACAAGAGTATAAAAACGATATTGACAATGTTGTACAATATCGTGTCGACATTGTCTGCTTCGCCATATCGTCAATGTCAACGATGTAGACAAGAGTATGAAACGATATCGACAACGTTGTACAATATTGTGTCGACATTGTCTACTTTGCGATGTCAACAATATTGGTACTACTTTGTACACTGGACATGAATGAACTCACGGACAAGTATATTTTTGCTCAAAATTGTATACATATATTTTTCTTTCACTAAAAGTTTCATTTCTGCAAGTTTGTTGATTAGTTTAGGTAAACAATGACATTATAAGCACTTTTCTTTGTCAGGGAAGGGCTACTTTTACATATGTTTCAAATTAAAGTGAATGTATTGGTGGTCTTGACACCTATATGGAATAACAACCTTTCTTCGATATGGGGTCATATATTTTATTACTGTCTTAAATAATATTTAATATGAAGGAGAGGGGTATTAGAGCTAGCTCACTAACATTTCTCTAAAATATTATTTGAACGCGTCCTAAATACGCCTGAAATATTTTCCACCGGATGTTAAATAACCAACCATAAATCCACCAATAAACAGGCATTATAAGGCTTTTCTGAAAGTTCTTGCCTTTTCAGTTGTTTCATAAAAAGAAACATGAATGGAGAACTGCAAAAAAAATTGTATTTTTCATTTGTGAAAATACACGCTTCTGCTAAGGGAGAGGCATATTTGGATCTTAAATTCCATGTTATTGTCAGCAATTCAAGTATAAATTTGATGAGAGAAAAAAATGTTAAATCTCTCATGAATAGAAATTTTACAAGTTCTGACATTTAACAACAGCAATAATGTCATATATGACGACACAAATGAGCAATCGTACGATGAAACTCATAGTGTTTGCAGATTTTGCCTCTGACGACTTTCGCCTCATGCATGAACCACCGTAATTATCTGTTAGGATGTGTGTCTTGTCAATTTCTATATTTTTATGACCAATTCATTTTTGTGGACGTGTGTGGTCAGTAATTTTCAGCAGGAAATAGTCCTTAAATGGGAGTTAAACTGGGAAAAAAATATTAAGATTTGATATCACAGTCTAATTTAAAGCTAAGTTTAGCCCTTTCGTTGCCTTCGCTTTGAAGAAGTCATAAACAGTTTTATTTCTTTTTGCCAAAAACAGACATTAACCCCACTATTGCTTTTGTGAAATAGAGCAAATGAATTTATTCTAATGGGATCGTTCTTCTTGATATAGACTTCTATTTTTTATTTTTTAAATTGTAAAACTGCCTGCTTTGTTTTCAGCCTTCATAATGAATAATGTACCTGTACAATCAAGAACCTTTTCTAGGTATATTTATTTTTCAAATAAAACAAAGGAAAAATCAACTATATCATAACCTGATAATCGAATACAGCTTTTTAGAATCTGGTATTAAACTTCCTGTTGATGACCAATGAGATGAATATACTTTACGAAATTAAAAAAAAAGTTGGTTTTGAAGTAAAACTTGTTCGATACTGAAATGTGTTTCATTATAAAGAGTACTAGATATATTGAATACTATCGGTGATATGATGATTGGCACAGACAGATTGAAGTCTAAGAATTCCATTTTTGAACAATTGATATAGACTCTTGATATTGATATCGTTTCAGGTAATCGGCTGAAGAATATAGCGGTTACAGTTGGACAAAATCGTCATCAGATGAAACTTTGTAGTAATTTTAAAGGACCTGGTAAGACTGGACAAGAAATAATGTTAACATGCAAAAGTCCAATGTCAGGCCGCCATGTGAAAATTTTGAGAAGCGGTAAAGGTTATCTCAGTTTGGCAGAAGTTCAAGTGATAGGCCATACAGGTAAACATTTAGATATTTTTTTTAAACTAGCTTCTTTCTGGTTGTATGTTTGTACTGAATGTCTTTTCTATTAAAAAAACTGTCAGTTAAACAAAAAACAGAAAATTCTATAATTTTGCTGTTGAATTTTTTTATAAAATAAACATACGTCTGTAGATTATAAGCTAAATATTGATCTTTGCATCGTTGAATAGTTTTTATGTATAAACAATATCAATAAGAAGATGTGGTATGATTGTCAAAGAAACAATTTTCCGCGACAGACCAAAGGACATACAGATGGGTAAAGTCCTTACCTGTTCATGAAGTTCACTTGATGACCAGACTTTATGACTGGTGGAAGTTAACTTGGAACAGACAAAAAACTATACATTTAGCGGTTACAGGATTTATGACTGCTCCGATCGGTTCTAGGACAAAATTCATGTTAATTTAAAAAGAAGACTTAATCTGGACTGCTCTGTCGAACCAGACCTGTTCTTATAAAATTTAACTTTGGTCTGGTCTACTCCAAGAAAAAGTTAACATGATATAAAGTTGACTAGTAAACAGTAAAAATAAAATTGAGAATGGAAATGGGGAATGTGTCAAAGAGACAACAACCCGACCATAGAACAGACAACAGCAGAAGGTCACGAACAGGTCTTCAATGCAGCGAGAAATTCCAGCACCCGGATGCGTCCTTCAGCTGGCCCCTAAACAAATATATATACTAGTTCAGTGATAATGAACGCCATACTTAACTCCAAATTGTACACAAGAAACTAAAATTAAAATAATACAAGACTAACAAACGCTAGAGGCTCCTGACTTGGGACAGGCGCAAAAATGAGGCGGGGTTAAACATGTTTATGAGATCTCAACCCTCCCCCTATACCTCTAGCCAATGTAGAAAAGTAAACGCATAACAATACGCACATTAAAATTCATTTCAAGAGAAGTCCGAGTCTGATGTCAGAAGATGTAACCTAAGAAAAAAAAAACAAAATGACAATAATACATAAATAACAACAGCCTTCTAGCAGTTAACTGACATGCCAGCTCCAGACTTCAATTAAACTGATTGAAAGTTTATATCTTCATCATATGAATATCAGACACAATCCTTCCCGTTAGGGGTTTAGTATCATACCATCATAACATATATGAGAAGAACATAACCCGTGTCATGCCAACAACTGGTTTTTAAATAAATGTGTTTAGTGCCGATGCAAAGACCCTATAAGTGAATCAATATTGACGCCAAAATATGCAATCTTTAATGACCTGACAACAGTATCGTAACTATATCCCTTCTTAATAAGTCTATTTAAAGGTTTTGTTAGCTTCAGAGGTGAATACTGACATTTTTGTGCTTTATAAAGAATATTTCCATAAAAAATTGGATGTGAAATACCTGAACGTATAAGAAGTCTGCATGTTGAGCTATATTTACAAAGGACTGCTTTGATTGATGAATATCATTAAAGTATCATCACACTCATGTATCAATTTAGTAAAAAAAATATATCCATAGGACCGATCAAAAAGCAGACCTAACACATAACTGGTCTGTCAAATAGCAGACTTGTCCACAGAACAGGTTAACAGATCTGATCTGGTCATGTTACCCTGTCCACAGGTCTGGTCAAACTGACCTGTCTGCAGGTCTGGTTTGGTCTGCAGCAGTCCGACAAAAGGTTAGGACTGCACTAATCAGTAGAAGTTAACAACTACGAGTCTCCGTACGGCCTTCAACAATGAGCAAAACCAATACCGCATAGTAAGCTTAATAGGCCCCGAAATAACAAAAGTATAACAATTTAAACGAGAAAACTAATGGCCTCATGTATGTACAAAACAATGCAAGAAAAACAAATATGATATATGGCAACAAACGACAACCATTGAACTACAGGGTCCTGGCTTGGGACAGGGACATACAGAATGTTGCGGGGTTAAAAACATGTGTGTTGGCTCCAAACAGTTCCTCTAACCGGGAACAGTGGTGTAACAACACGAAATAACAACAAACTATAAAAACCAGTTGAAAAGGACTTAAAGTCATCAGATCGATACGAAGAACAAAAAACAAAAAAAAACAAAAACACAAAATACAAATACAAACCTGCAAATACTCAACATGCTCAAAGTCACTGAAACTAGTTCCAAGCCCATATCAACTAATGAAAAATTATTATGTTTCTTATACTTAAATATCAATCAGTTAACATCCATCTTCTAATGTATAAGACGTCATTTACAGTCAAAGAAAAACACGACCTTGTGCAATGCATATTATAGTGTAGCGTGTCAATAGAGAAAAGGGCAGAAACACAAATACACCGAAACCTCTAAATATATAAACCAAAACGAAAACCTAAACTTCCTAACTCCCTATCTAGATCTTAAACGAAGGACAACAGACCTCTCTTTCGAGAAGTGATTCCTATTTGTCTTAGGATCAAGCCTAAACTATTCAATTATTTATAGTGAACGTTAAGTGTCTTCTTGAGACTGATATTACAAATTTATACCATACAATTCAGAAGTTGCAAATACTTTATTTTGATATTATATATATTATAACAACACATAAAAGTAGAAAATATTTGAGATCAAAATTGCACAATGTAGTCAAGCTCAAGACCAATAAAAACAACTTACAAACTTATCAATACTAAGTAACACTTGTAGTGAATTTATAGACAGTTGCCTAGGGTATCTTTTAAAAGATTGATTCAAATACTACATAAATACTCATAGAGAGTAAAACAATATCTGCTATGATGTTCTCTCGTTTGTTGAGAATACGAGCAGATATGGGACAAAATATTAGATACTTATTTCTCAAAAGTACAGTACATCTGACCTCACGTGACAAAATATTATATATTCATGTATTAAAAGTACATCTTACCTCACAGTTAGTATAGTGAGACTTAATTTAATAAAATATGATGTTCTATAAAATGAAGGGGAACATTTTTTAAGACAGTGTAATAGCTTCCACTGGCTAAAAACTAGTGTCTAAAATTGTCCAAACTTGATTATTACAAGATTTCCTAAACTGGTAGTTCAATGATTCAGTGAAAGCTTTGATATAAGTTTTATTAGAGACTTTGTATTAGTTTCCTCTGACTAAAATCATAATTCTCATCATTTGCGAAACTTGACCTATACAATAAAATGTGAAATTCAGTAAAGATAATAAATATCAAGTAAAATTCTGTTGAACCTGTGTTCTAGCTTCCTTTGACTAAAAACGATTGTCTCAAATTGTGACCCAAAGAAAGTGACAAAAGTCGGCAAGAATTAATTATCTGTTCATTATTGTTTACTAACAAATGTTCCTTTTTCTAAACTATCAAATGTTTAATATCTTACTATCAAGTATAATATCTTTGACTTACAATTACTTGTATACTTTGTTCTAATACCAATTGATTGACTAATAAAGTTGTGTTTTTTTAACAAGAATTTACGGAAATTTGTACTAGTTTCCTTCGCTAGTAATGTGCATTTTCATGGGTCTCACTGTCTGAAAATCCCACTTAAAACGCTCAATTTTTGTAAAAAGTCTTTGTTTTAAATTTACTGGATTCCTTTACCAGTAACATAAATAAAATATGTTTCTAAATTTTGTTTGATTATTGGGGTTAAATTGGCTTTAAATTGTTCAAGTACATGAAACCGCATAATCGGCCTCGGCACAGTGAATCAGCAAAAAATAATAACAACGTACTAAATTTCTAAACCGGAAAAATATTTGTAACATAATCTCTATGGTTTATGTTTTTCTAGATAGATTTAAACCATCATTATAAAAAAATAGTATTTACATAATATTCTTAGTTTCCTCAAGTATTTTCAAAATTTGGGTAGAATTTGCGTAAATCGTTATTAAACAATTATGTGTTCTTTAAATGTTAAAACCTTTACAAAAAGTAAAGTACAATGCCATTATTCTTACTTTCTACAGAATATATCCTCCTAGTTTTGAACGTCTTTGGCCAGAACGACGTCAAACTCGCGTTTTGAGGTTTTCATAATTGTATCTTAAATTAATGCAATTTTTGGCATTTTTCGTGCAATTTGCAACCGCGCAATTGCAAGTTTATCCAATTAACCAATGGAAATCAATAACGATTTTTCCCACTTTGGCCGCTATGAAATGTTTATTTTTATAAAATAATTAAACAAAATCACGCTCAAATAACTTTATATTTGTAGAAATGTTTGTTCCGTATATAGAATATAATAATCAAAATTATTTACGATAAGATAAAATAATCGTGACCTTCCGTAAATGTTCGACCAATCAAAACGCCTTAGTGCCGTTATGAATATGGCGCTGAACTATGCAAGGTGCTTGCCTGTCAACGAATTCATCGACAAATTATGTAGTCGAACAAAATGTTCGGACCTAAAACTTATAACTCCCTATACCAATATGACTTGAGGAAGCTTTACAGATAAGTAAGTTCATAAGAAATGTACATACGAGTGAAAAACATCACTCTCTCAATGAAAGTACAAATTATGGGGGTCGTCTCATAACAGCAAATAATAAATGCAATTTCAATATTTCCCAAAGTAAATGCTACAGCATAATAAAAATGACTGGTATTATGGTTTTCAGTCATATGATGTTGAATAAAAATCATAAAAATTAAAAACCAATTGTTCAGAGAACAATTGAATGTCTTACCACAGCAATTTTTAAATTTATTGAAAAAAAGCTAGTTCGTGTTTACTCAAAGTTAAAATTGGCATCTTATCATCAGTTTCTTTATCCTGATGCGATAAATAAGTGGTTTCTATATACTTCTGAGTGAAATAAGAGCGATAATTAGCTACTTCCGGTCAAGTAAATGTCACTTCCGGTCTCATATAATAATTTCTTTTACACTGATTCCAAAAATATGTAGTTTCTATATACTTTTGCTTGAAAACCAGGTGATAATTGGCCACTTCCGGTTTATCAAAAGTCATTTCTAGTCTTCAGTGATAAGTTAATGTATTAAAATTACAAAATATATGGATTACGAGTACTTTTCCATGAAGTGCAAAAATGGCTACTTCCGGTTTTCTCAAGGTCACTTCCGGTTGTCATTCTTCAAGGTCATATGTCATACAACCTTTTGTAAAAGGTCATATGGCTTTATAATGAACCAAGTTGAAGTAATAATCAATTAACCTTATAATTGGACATTTCAGGGGCACTTACTCCTATAAGATGCCATTAGATTGTTTCAGACCAAATGTAACATACTTTCATTATAATAAAGCAAACATTTTGCACTTGTTGTTTCATATATATCTTTAAAAGTGTTTGAGAAAATGCAAAAACAGGGCAAAGTCCAAATTGAGAACTTGACCTTTGACCTTGACATTTGACCTTGACCTCATTTTCTAAGTTAGGACCTAGCAACCTCAAATAAAAAGATTCCAGGGTTATACGGTTAACGGTTTATTTAAATCAATATTTATACAAAATAAAACAATATTCAAAGATCTAATTACAGTGTTGTATTGGTAACTTACCCTTTAAAAACAAGTTTATTTAAAATTTACTGGCTCGGTAAACAACATAATCGTTAAATTTAGGATGTGCTACCCCGTTTGTTATAAGTTGTCGATAAGTACAGCCAAACTTCCAAACCAAATCTTTGTATATATGAAAGTATCCTGACTAGTAAATGCTTTTAGTCACTTGAGGTAACCAAAATCCTTGACTTTAGGCGAAGTGTACGTAATAAACTACTCCCCAATTTTTTTTTAATTTTACATATGGATTCTGCTTGTAAAAATACACCAGAAAATAAAAATAAAATAGGGGGTAACCGTTTTCCTTTTTTAGATACAAGCTGTTGAAATTAACAGCATGATACGCCAAAAATACAAAGGATATATAGGGAAAATCATAAAAATCGGCAGATATTTTTACTTTAACAAGATTTTCTAATTCGTTGGTCCACAGAATTTAAAAAAAAAAATCGTTATACGATTCTAAAATTAACGACGAATCCAATGGTACAAAGAAATTCCTTAGCAACCGTGCTAGTTTTCAAGCTATATCCTGTTGAAGTTTCATTTTTAGCGGAAAATTTTTTAAAATATTCGACGATATTATTGATGTCTACTGTAACGTCACCACATCTTCTACTCTAGAACGCTATTATACCGTAGTGTCGTAACAAAATCGTGAGTGTGTATAACCCATTTTTCTAAATTTTGCAAATTCTTAAGCGTTATCAATTTTTAAGGAAAAAAACTGAAGAATTTTTTAGGATATTTCTGCTGCCAAAAAAAAAAAAAAAAAAAAAGAAGCAAGTTGGCAAAATAAATATAATGCAAGTGAAAGAAAGTTACTGTAAAGACTTTAACACTTTTCTTAATTAGACAGGGTTCCACATCTTTTTGAAATGCTTGCATTTTCCTTATTTCTATGAATCAAATATTGAGTTGAAATTGTCCCGGTTAACACAGCGTTGACAGAATGATTCTATACATATTTAAATAACCGGTTATAATATTGGGATCGCGTATACACGTTTTTTGTAAATCTTATTTCTGCATGTTTGTATTTAAAAAAAGTAAATATAATTTTCTGCATCTTTTCATCCTCACTATTTCCGGCGCTATTCGGGGTATTGCGCACACAACCCATTTTATTTGACAGGTTCACACACATGCACGTCACACAACTCTGCAATTTTATCTAAAACATTTTCTGTCTCGATCGCTTTCCCTTTTCTTTAACTACACGACAAAGAATGATATGATGTTTGCTGGAGTTTCAGTAACAAAGAAAATAATTTCTTGTACCGTTATTTGTTTTATATCAACATGGACGATCCCCAAAAAATAAGAAAACTGCAACTGCAAATTGTCTTGAGAATTTTTATGGCTGTAATAAGGTCAAAAGAAGAACCCGCAAATGAATTTCAGCAAAATAAAACAGATCGTAGTTTTTGATATAACTTCCCGTAGCACAGATCATTCCCAGTGTTATGCCATAGCATTGTGTATATTGTAATGCTATAGCATTGTGTAAAGTGTAATGCTAAAGATATGCTATAAATGTACTGGTGTAATGCTATAAATGTACTGATGTAATGCTATAAGAATGTACCAAGGGCGATGTTATGAGAATGTATTCATCCAGTATGATGCTAAAAAAATGTATATACCTTGTGTAATTTTATTCAAATGTACTTAGTGTAATGCAAGGAGACTGTTCATTTTACCTAGTATAGTGCCATACGAATTGTGCCTGTATATAATGCAAATGAATTGCTTTTTTGTTGATATAAGATAAAAATGAGTAGATGTGGTATGATTGCAAATGAGACAACTATCTGCCACAGTTTAAGGTAGATCGGGTATTATTTTTGTGAGCATCCGTTCTGTTCATGTTGCAAAAATACAAATTGTTTTAAAAATTTTGTGCCAAGTATCATTCAATATAGAACAAAATACCTAAAACTTGAAATTTAAAGATTAAACTATCAAAAAATGAAGTGTCGTAAAGTATATTTAAAACTTTTGGGGATTTTTTCAAGAAAATAAGGCACGTGACACCCTTTTTTTATTTGATATATTCAGAAGTATTTTTTTATTCAGATTAATGAAAAGTAATTCTCTCATCGAATTTTAGCCAATTCTATCGTTTAATGTTTCCCCGATACAAAAAATTAAGTTTCCCTTATATAAACAATATAAAATAACCAATATTTCGTAAATTTTAATGTATTATTAGGAAAAAAAGAAGGTCCGTGATCCCCAGTTTTTATATTAAAATTTGAAATTACATTGACCCAGAAGTCTTTTACAGAAATTTAAGACAAATCTATCGTCGAACATTTAGACATTCCAGCTACCTTAAATGAAGTGGACGTAAGCAATCATTATAAGCAACCTTACGGCCTTCAACAATGAGAAAAATCCATACCGTATAGTCGACTAAAAGGCCCTAACGTTGTATACATTATTTTCTTCACCCTCTCCCCTTTCTTCCCCTACCATATACTCTATTCTGTCATAATCTTTAATTGACAATTGGGAAGAAAAATTTTACTTCAAAATGGTATTCACTGCATCTGAATGATACAGAAATCAAAAGAGGTTCGATATCAAAATGTTTTAAAATACATAAAAAGACAGATCTAGCAACAATGAAGACTTTAATGCATATCAATTAAGAAAAAGAATACCTTTTATTTTAACGTATTTTAATAGTTCATCAACGAAAAAGAACATTAAGAAACCTATAACGTTAAAAGTTTTCACAATTTACCTTGGAATATGTGATATTTGAAATATTGCGTCCAGTATTTGGACGATAACTAACATATTCTTAATTCATGTTTTCATTTCAGTGAAAACTACTATATTGTACATGCGTTAAAAAAAATTGAAATGAGGAAAAAGAAATAAATAGAAAATACATAAAACTTTTCTTCCATTGTCGAAATACTATTGTAAGATTTTTTTAATATTAGAAAGTGTAATATACAGATTCATTGTTAAGCAAATTTATTTATATTTGTATAGATTATTTTTATAATCGCAATGATTCGATTCATTATTTCAGGGGAAAATAAAAAACCTAAACCAGAAGGTAAGATATATGTAGTTTATCAAAACAAATGTTTTTTAAAAGGCCAGCTAACGTGTAGAACGTTATGAACGAACAATCAGTTGTTTGGTTTTTAAAAGAAATTACAGAATCAAAAAAGGTTCGATATCAAAATGTTTTGAAATACATAAGCAGACATAAGTAGCAACAAAGAAGACTTTAAGGTGGTACCCAACACCTTGACTAATATTAATTTGGCTCGTTTAATTTTCATAAAATTTTGACAAAATGTTTACTTTGACCCTTTGACAAAAATATAAAAATTTCAAAAAATTTGAACCAACCACTTTATCAGAAAAATTTCATTGGTTATATAGCAGTTTGACAAACACTAATTTTGATCATTGAGAAGCTTAATATTTCCTTAACAATACAACGTGATTAAAACGTTTAGCTGATTTTTACAGAGTTATCTCCCTGTAGTGTTAGGTACCACCTTAAGGCATATCGATTAAGAAAAAAATTACTTTACCAAATGCCTTGATTTATTACAAGTAAATTTAATTTATTCAGTTTCAAGAATACGGGGAATGATTTTGTAGAAATGCAATTTTCGATACGTTCATCAACGAAAAAGAACATTAAGAAAAATTTTTCAATTTACCTTGGAATATGTTATGTCTGAAATATTGCGTCCAGTATTTAGACGATAAATAATATATTCCTAGTTCATGTTTTCATTTCAGTGAAAACTACTATATTGTACATGCTTTAAACAATTGAAATGACAAAAAAAAAAAAAAAAAATAGAGAATACATAAAAGTTTTGTTCCATTGTCAAAATACTTCTGTAAGATTTGTTTAATATTAAAATGTGTAACATCACAGATTCATTGTTGAGCAAATATATTTATATTTTAATGATTATTTTTATAATCGCAATGATTCAATTCTTTATTTCAGGGGAAAATAAAAAACCTAAACCAGAAGGTATGATATGTGTAGTTTATGAAAACAAATGTTTTTAAAAGGCCAGATAAGTTGTAGAGCGTTAGGAACGAATAATCATTTGTTTAGTTTTTTTAAGAAATTACAGAATACAAAAGGTTCCATATCAAAATGTTTTAGAATTCATAAGCAGACAGAAGTAGCAACAAAGAAGACTTTAATGCATATCGATTAAGAAAAAAATAACTTTACCAAATGCCTTGATTTATTACAAGTAAATTTAATTTATTTAGTTTCAAGAATAAGGGGAATGCTCTTTTAGAAATGCATTTTTGTTACGTTCATCAACGAAAACATTCAGAATTTTTTTTCAATTTACCTTGGGATATGTGATGTTTGAAATATTGCGTCCAGTATTTGGACGATAAATACGATATTCTAAGTTCATGTTTTCATATCAGTGACTCGTGTAAAATCTGAAAAAACCACAAGGTATGATATCTTTTGATCAATCAAATATTTCTAAGTTTTCTTTTAACAATGTGCCTTTTCCATGTTTTATGTAACTCGGTTATTCAAATGAAGCGTAACAGCGACAAAAATGTCAACACAATTACATGTTTATTATAAAACTAAACGAAAATATCGTTATACAATTGATGAATATAACGTCACAATACTCAAATTGCACCGAATACACAAATTGCACACATTTAGCTAAAAAAGCAGCTGGAGTCTTCCAAGTTTTTTTAGAGACTGAATAATTTGTATTTTAATGATTTGACATTATACACGTCTTTCAGCAAAGCTTAATATATCTAAATATACACAAAATGTTCACAGTATATATCAACAGATGAAGTATCCAGTGTAAAAAGTAACATCTGCGGAAACGACGTGAACAAAAACTCGATTTTTTAAAATGAGCAATTAAAATATTTTACAGGCATCCATTTCTTAAAAATAGTAAGCATGGACTATTGTCAAATTGTCAAATTGTTCTAAATACTTGAAAAAATAAAGCAAAACACCAGTTATTCGATTTTTACGGTTGGGGATTTAAGCATTGATTAAGTACTCCTCATTACAGAATCATGGAGGTGGGTCAACTCAATTTTTCTATGATTCAATATACATTCAAAATTTAATGAATATCCTATGGCACGCCGTCTAGTCAATCAATTGGATATATTAGTGTTTATGGAAATTGAGTAGCCTCTTAATAAGCTTGTCTTTTATTTTCGACCACTTAAGTCCCATAACTCTAGAACAACAAATATGTAATATTTAAAAGAATAGACATAAAGGGCCATAAGTCGATGAAGGACGGAAATCATCAAGGTAAAAAAGAATGAACGAACCGAGAAAAAAAAAATAGCCTACAAAACATGCACAGAAAAATAAAGATAGTGCAAAAATAATCTCGAGCAAAAATCACGGGCCAAAGCAGAACTATGAAGAGCAGCCCGTTTAAGCCAATCTGGTCCAAAGGGCAAATGTGATCTACTGGCATTACTGGGCCCCGTCGTTTGTTGTCGATCGTTAACCGCTAATTACGCATTTCCTATGTTGTACTATAAATATGCCTCAGGCAAATTGGTAAGAATCAGACGTCTCATTTCTATTAAATGATTAAGGAATTTCCGTAGTCGCACTATCTGGGGCGTAAATGAATAGTAGACTAGTGTAGGGTTCTGAATAGTTTTATTATAATGAAGCATCAAACGAAACCCTGTAATATAATATAAAATAAAATATAATATCACATTTAATAACAACATATATAAACTAATTCTTTTAAAACATGTATTATATCAATATGATAAATTTACGTAATGTGTGTACTTACAAAAATTAACCAATTAACTGTCAAATACGTTACAGTTTAAGAAATTAACAAAATGTACAACTAAACCTTATCTAATCAAAATATTACTTCCTGTGACATTCGAAACAGAATTTAGCTTGTCAAAAGAGCAAAATAGAAATATAGTTTCTCATTTAGCAATAACATTATAATATACGAAAAAGCCGTTAAAACTATAAACAAACAGTTTAAGCAAGATATGCATTAGTAAAGCAAATAGCGATACGCAGTTAACAAATAAAGCTAAGCTGAACAAAGCAAATTACTATGCTAATAAAATAATAAGCAACTACAACTGAAACACTCATTCTTACCTCGTATGAGGTACAGAGGTTATGCCTCAACGTATAACTACATCATATGCAGAACTGTCATAAAACCTGTATAACAAATACTAAATTATAGTTACTATGCACAGACTTATATAGTACTTAAAATATAACAATCGGAGACAAAAATGTTATAAAGACTCTGAAAAAGTATTTATCAAGTTAAAACTTTACTCATTTACTCTCGGACTCATTCTGCTCAAATAGTCGCCATTAATTACGTTTATCTTTACACTTATTTATTTCCAGGCTTAAATTATGTAACTCAAATGTAAAATAATAATGTGCCTGTGATAAAAGTTACGTTAGCCTTTTAAATAATTTACAACATTCATTCGCCAATCACACGATACACATTCTTACTACGAAGTCATGCTAAAATAGAAAGTTACTCGTGCGTGAAATACTGAATAATCCGGTAATAAAATTACGATGAAAATAAGATATAAACAGAACATCTAAAGAGATAAGTAAGCAAACTGACCTGAAATAATCGTGGAAATCCTCCAATACAAATATTACAAAATATGAGACTAAAGAAAATATATGAAACGTCTGTTCGGTTTGAACATCAATCCACAATTAACTATAGACTTCAATAGAAAAAAAAAGCCAATAGATATATGACCAATGAAATAATAGAAAGTGTGCGGTCAAATCAAGCGTAAAAACAATGACCATTAAAATGGAAGAAGTGAGTAACAATCAAGACGAAACTAGTCAAACGTCAAAGTCCGTGAGTATAAAATAGAAATGGTACAACTCATAATTAATTACAATCCGTAATTAATTTATTTGAAAACGAAAACACAAATATGAATTAGGAATAAAATCATCTTTATTTTAAAGTAAATTCAAATAAGAAATAAAATACTAATTACAAAGTCATATCAATATTTATTCAATCATGAAAAAATACACGCTAGCACGTTTCCACTTATGTCTTTTAGACAAAAAAAGGTTGAAAAAGTCCGTCATTTACCCTTCGGCATACTTTTCACATTTTCCGCTCTACAGTTAGCAAATGGAGATAACTCCAAAATACATAGAAACAATAACCTTTTAAAATTGCAAACTTGAAACCAGTTGTTTCCAGTGTTTCAATTCAAGAATTTGAATACGTGACTATCGACATCTTTGTACAGAAAAGGAAATGCTCACCAAAATATTTAAGCATGACAAGATAAATGTCGCATTAAAACGTATATTTTAATTTGGTAACCAGGTCTGATCAGTCAGTGACAAAATGTATGTAATTGGATAAAATATTTATGGAGAATTGTGTCATTGTTCCACTTATCCGTGTCATTTGGAATTTCCATTAGTATGAATTACTTATGCATAATTATCTAAATCTTTCTTCAATAATTTTTGGTTATCAAAATTAAAAATTTATACAAACAACTCAACGCAACTCTGAAACACTGAATCAGTAAAATTTGATAATATTAATTGATTTATTAATTCTATATAAAAGGAGATAGAATGTTCATGTAGAGAGTCAGCATTGTATTTATCGCTTTTTTACTCATAATTTTAATTGCTAAAACTAGTATATTTAACAATGATCATAACTTTATCATCAAGTATATACTATGTAAACTTTTTCATAATATATTTTAAAATGAGTTATTCAAGTAATTTAACACCAACCATGTGTAAATGTTTTTTTTTTTTAATTCTGAAATTTAAAAAAAAGAGTATTGAATTTAAATGTAAGACGTTAGATTTGAGGTGAACTGTATTTAATTTGTTAATAGATATCAGTCAGTATTACGAAGGGGATATTTCAAAGGGAACTAAAGTGAGCAGATATGTCTCAAGATTTTTAAAAGGCAAACCAGTATCTGAGTATTAAAAATTGTACTCGAGTGCTCAGTCTTCCGAGTGAGTACTCATTGCCATCCCCCCTCCCCACCCCCCAAAAAGTGATATCTGCAAAACCAAAAGGTATGATACTAGTTATATCATAGATTCATATATTTAACTTCTGCCATTTTGTATTGAAAACGACGATATTGTACATGCGTTTACAAAAATTAAAGTGATCAAGAAGAAATAAATATAAAATCAATAAGAAGACAGAATTAACAAAAATGAAGAGTATAGTGTACATCAATGAAGATAAGGCCTGTTCTGTATCAAATCTTTAAATTTGTTACAAGTAAAATTCATTTATTTTGTAACAAGAATTATGCAACTATCATACAAGTGAGAGGTTTAGCTAGCTATAAAACCAGGTTTAATCCAACATTGTCTACATAGGAAAATGCCTGTACCAAGTCAGGAATATGACAGTTGTTTTCCATTCGTTTGATGTGTTTGAGCTTTTGATTTTGCCATTCTATAAGGGACTTTCTGATTTGAATTTTCCTTGGAGTTCGGTATTTTTGTTATTTTACTTTTTTTTCGCATGTGCTGAGAAATAAAATGAGCCCGATATACATAGATATAATTCCATCTAAGTATTTACTCGTTAGTAAGCGTGCGTAAGATTTAAGTCAACGCTTCTCGTCAGTGCAATTTGGGTACTCAGACGTTATATTCATCAATTGCATAACAATTTTTTTCATTAGTTGTTAAAGTACATGTAATTATATTGACATTTTTGTCATTGTTACGCTTAATGTGTATAACCAAGTAACAGAAAACATAGAAAAAGCATATTGTTACAAGAAAACTTAGAAATCTGTGATTGGTCCAAAGATATTGTACATTGAGGTCCCTGAAATGTAAACATGAATTAAGGATATGTTATTTATCGTTCAAATACTAGACGCAATATTTAAAATTAACATATTCCAAGAATTTAAAAATATCTTTTAACGTTATTGGTTAAAGTCTTTTCTTTTTTCTTTGGTAATGTGTTACGCTGAGTAAAAAAATTTCATCCAATACCAAAAATAGCAGCAGCAATCTTTCAAGTTTTTTTTTTAGAAACTTAACAATTTGTATTTTTTATGATTTTACATTAAGCACGTCTTTCGACAAAGCTAAATACATTTAAATATACACAAAACATCCACAGTTTGTATCAACAGATCAGTCAGTGACAAAATGTATGTAATTGGATAAAATATTAATGGAGAATTGTGTCATTGTTCCACTTATCGGTGTCATTTGAAATTTCCATAAGTATGAATTACTTATGCATAATTATCTAAATATTTCTTCAATAATTTTTGTTTATCAAAATTAAAAATTTATAATACATGTAACAATTCAACGCAACTTTGAAACACTGAATCAGTAAAATTTGAAAATATTAACTGGTTTATTAACTGTATATAAAAAGAGATGGGATGTTCATGTAGAGAGTCAGCATTGAATATATCGCTATTTTTCTCATAATTTGATTGCTAAAACGAGTACATTCAACAATGATCATAACTTTATCATCAAGTATATACTATGTAAACTTTTTATAATTTATTTTGAAATGAATTATTCAAGTAATTAAACACCAACAATGTGTAAATGTTATTTTTTTCAATTTCAAAAAAGAGTACTGAATTTACATGTAAGACGTTAGACTTGAGGTGAACTGTATTTAATTTGTTAATAGATATTAATCAGTATTACGAAGGGGATATTTCAAAGGGAACTAAAGAGAGGAGAAGTGTCTCAAGATTTTTAAAAGGCAAACCAGTATCCGAGTATTAAAATTGTACTCGAGTGCTCAGTCTTCTGAGTGAGTACTTGATGAAGCAGAATTATGTCAAAGAACGTCTCGTCCTTTTAAAAAAAAAAGATCATCGGAAGATACCAAGACCTTGTTGATAAATATTCCGTATTAACTTCACAAATAATACATGATGGTCTTAAAGTATAGATTCTAGGTACTGACGTTGTTTATCATCTTAATTACGTGTTAAAGTGTTGTTTTATTTGTCTTAGTAAATTATTAACCTTTACTGTTTAGTCCATTTTTGGTAATATCGTTTTGGCGTGGCTCGGTACTTATGCATCCCGCCAATGTGTTTTGTGCTGTGGTAATTTTTTGTATTTTTGTCTTTCATTTCTGCATATGTGCTATGTCTATATGCCATTTTTTTTCTTTGTTGACATATTTGTTTGTTTTATAGTGATTAAGATAATAACACATTGTTGACTGCTGTACCTCTATTTTTGACATTTTTACCTATTATTTCTGTTTGTTTTGTTCACACATTATGGTCAATATAATTGAATTTTATGCAACTAACATACATTGAGAGGTTTAGTTTTCTATAAAACCAGGTTTAATCCACCATTGTCTACATAGGGAAATGCCTGTGCCAAGTCAGGAATATGACAGTTGTTTTCAATTCGTTTGACGATGTGGTATGATTGTCAAAGAAACAATTTTCCGCGACAGACCAAAGGACATACAGATGGGTAAAGTCCTTACCTGTTCATCTAGTTAACTTGATGACCAGACTTTATGACTGGTGGAAGTTAACTTGGGACAGAAAAAAAAACAGACATTTAGCGGTTACAGGATTTATGACTGCTCCGATCGGTTCTTGGACAGAATTCATGTTAACCTAAAAAGAAGACTTGATCTGGACTGCTCTGTCGAACCAAACCTGTTCTTATAAAAGTTAACTTTGGTCTGGTCTGCTCCAAGATAAAGTTAACATGATATAAAGTTAACTAGTAAGCAGGAATGCTTTGATTGATGAATATCATTAAAATATCATCACACTCATGTATCAACAAATTTAGTAAAAGATATATATCCTTAGGACCGATCAAAAAGCAGACCTGACCCGAAACTGGTCTATCAAATAGCATTCTTGTCCACAGGACAGATTAACAGGTCTGATCTGGTCATGTCCTGTCCATAGGTCTGGTCAAACTGACGAGGGTCTGCAGCAGTCCCAAAATTGACGACTTAGGTCTGTTGTGGTAAGGATAAAGTTAACTTGAAGGTCTGCTAAAATTTTCTAAAGTTAACTTTAGTCATAAGGACTGCTTTAAGTTATCTTTTGAAAAGGTTAGGACTGCACCCATCTGTAGAAGATAACAACTACGTGCCTCCGTACGGCCTTCAACAATGAGCAAAAGCAATACCGCATAGTAAGCAATAATTGGCCCCGAAATGACAAAGGTATAACAATTTAAACGAGAAGACTAATGGCCTCATGTATGTACAAAACAATGGAAGAAAAACAAATATGATATATGGCAACAAACGACAACCAATGAATTACAGGGCCCTGGCTTGGGACAGGGACATACAGAATGTTGCGGGGTAAAACACATGTTCGTTGGCTCCAAACCGTTCCTCTAACCTGGAACAGTGGTGTAACAACACAAAATAACAACAAACTATAAAAATCAGTTTAAAAGGACTTAAAGTCATCAGATCGATACAAAGAACAAAAAACAAAAAAACAGAAACACAAAATATAAAATGCAAACCAGCAAATACTCAAAGTTACTGAAACTAGTTCCAAGCCAATATCAACTAATGAAAAAATTATAATACTAATACTAAAATATTAATCAGTTAACATTCAACTTCTAATGTATATAGTATTAAGACGTCATTTACAGTCAAAGAAAAACACGACTTTTTGCAATGCCTAAGTATAGTGTAGCGGGTCAATGGAGAAAAGGGCAGAAACACAAATACACCGAAACATCTAAATATATAAACCCAAACGAAAACCTAAACTACCTAATTCCCTATCTAGATCTAAAACGAAGGACAATCGACCTCTTTTTTTCGAGAAGTGATTCCTATGTGTCTTAAGATCAAGCCTAAACTCCTATTCGATTATTAATAGTGAACGTGAAGGGTCTTCTTGAGACTGATATCACAAAGGACAAGGTACGATAAGCATCAGAGAACGGCCCCCAATTTTCGTTCAAATTAAAAGTGACATGTCATGGATTATAATAGTATATTTTTAAAGTTTAAAACCTGTATTTTTGTTAACATCAATAGATTTGTCAACTTCCGTTGATATTATTCATGCTTTGTTGCTGTAAACACCTCAAGATTCGAGAAAAGGCATAAAAATGGCAGTTTCCAAACCTTTTTCTGTATTTTAAACTATGAGCGTACCTACGGCCCACGATCATATTTATACCAGATGTTCCTTGAATATAAATGTTCATGCAGTTGAAATATCTAAGTGGGCCGTAGGTACGCTCATAGTTAAAAATTAATAAAAGTGAAAAAAAATCGTCGTAGTTTTCATTGAATCATCGAAATATTTGAACGAACTACGGACCGGAGATGATTTCCGGTATTCACTGGATCCGACCACAAACTTTTGTTCGTGCTATAATGATCTATACTGGTTAGTTTCTTTATGACGAAAATTTAACATCTATGAGAAAGGATCACAGGATATTCCTGTATTTATTATTGTATGAATTTAAAGAGACATATTAGCAGACACGGTCGAGTTTTGACACAAAATCAAAAGAATCTGTGACAAACCTCAGAGAAATTTTGTGAATGTAAATGAAACGAAAGTTATTTAATAACAGTTCCTTTTTTAACAAAATTTCAATATTTAGAACACTGTGACACAGAAGTTAATCATGTTGAAGCATAAACATGTCTTTTGTAGCGTAACTGCAAAGATTTGTTAAGCATTTATTTTCCGTAGAACTGTAAGCAAACCCACATTTTAAATCAAAATTCTTTACTCACCAGATCAATATTGATGTCAACATTATATTTAAGTTCAAATTACCCATTCAGAAACACGTATTTTGTTCTATAAATGACGAAATCGTCGCCCTGAAATGTAATATCTCCGTTGACGCTTTTATCAAAGTGCTTTCTTTCACGTCTGCATTTCTATCAAGGATGGCATGCCAAGTTAACATTTAGGCAATCATTATGGATGGCGAAAATGAATTACAAAACTGTGAATAATTACATATATTGTAGTTCATACGACATAAGAAGAAACCATGTGGCAAATTTAATTATTCAATTTTGTAAGTGTAACAGTAATAAAGATCAAACAAAACTATCCAACACTAGTATGTATATTGAGTATACTTTGTGTCTTTGTGAAGTTTGCATTATTTGCAATTGTCCTCCGCCTTGCATCCGATCTTTTTTAACGAAAACGCATGCTACTTCGTATGTCTTGTCTGAAAATTATTCTCTATATTACTTTCCGTCAAAAGTATGCATGAGGTGGTTGCCACTGGGCGGTCAAAAAACAACATTCAATCAATCATAACTCCTCTTAAATTGCAGTACAATTATGACTTTAAACATATTTCAAAGAACAGAAGACTCATCAGTGACGGTCGAATAAAACAAGTCAAAAGCCATAGAACATTTTGTAAAAGGCTCAAAATTCCGAAACTTTTGCAAAATAAAGTCAAAGTTATCTTTTCCTGAACAGATAAGATGTAGTTTTTCAAACAATTCAATTTTTTAAATCAGTTAGTTTATTAATTTGACCATATCAATTATAATTCATGATATAAAAACTATCTATACTGGACATTGTGTTACTGCATGGGATGTTTGTGTAACTATTTTTAATGTGCTCATAAAGTTACAGTCCGCAGGAAAACATATCACCCTAACTGGACACTATATATTCTGACTCCGAACCATCTAGTCTTTGCTCTGACCCCTGAAAGCCACGTGATACGGAAAATCAGCAAAGTCTTTGGTTAGACCCAACACATGGTATCCTGTACTCGAGGTGAAGACGCTTCAACGAGACAACTGAGGCGGTGTTTGTCTCATGAGTTTAATGCTGGGTGGGAAAATAACTAACAAAGCGAAACTGTGCACCAAAATATGCATGGTGTTTTAAAAGATGAATATAGAACATTCGAAAATTAACTACAATAGATCAATGTAACTATAAATGATTTATATTTTTAGCTTGAAAAAAAAAATACTAAACATATCACCACTTTTATTCTTAGCTGTATGTTTATGCGCATTTAATTAGTGGACCAAATAAGAATCAAATACTCAATTAAGAATCAAATACTTCTTTTTGTAATTGGGTGTAAAGCGATGATCGAAGCACATTTTGGATAAAGCACGGAAGTTTCTAAAGAGGCATTCAAAGCGTTATTACATTTCAATGATTTATCTATGTAATTTTGAGTTTTGTCAAATTCTTCGTTGTTTTTTCCTATGCATTGTTGTGACGTTGTTAAGAAAAGTATGTGCTGTCATAAATGTTTCATTTTTTGGAGAAATAACATCTGATTTTGGAATGCCTCTCAAGTGTTGTCATGCAATTCAAAATATGGCTTCTTATGAGACATACATGTAATGTGATTATTGATCATAGAAAGTTGAGATCACCAAATGTCATTTTATTACAACTTTTCAAATTGCACGATTTGATAAAACATTAAACGTGCAGTCAGTTTTAAGAAGACTTTGTATAGTTTCAATTCATTTCTTCAATTTATTAGTCCCCTACCGACGAAGTCGAAGGGGACTTTAGGTTTGCACTCAGTCCGTCTGTCTGTCTGTCCATCCGTCAGTCCAGCAAATCAGTTTTCCACACTTGTTTTTCTTCGTGCTTGAAGATATTGATTTGATATTTGGTGTATTGTTTTATCATGACAAGTCACAGATAAAATTCGAATCTTGTTTCGGTCAGATAATTTCTCGGGAGGTCCACTTCCTATATATAAGGTGATAGGACATGCCGCTGGTATAGGTCACCTTTTTAATCTTGAAAATATGTGAAAAGGTCGAGAAAACTATCAGAAATATATGATAAGGTCAATAAACTTCATCTGTCATCTTTTTGGTGTTCCTGGCTTTGTTTTATCAACCAATTTTCTCCCTTTTGCACTTTGGTATTCCATGGCCACTGTTACATTACACACCAAACGAAACCAAAACAATATGGGAAAAGGTAACAATTTGACCTACGCAATATATGAAAAGGTATACATTTTTTTAAATTCAAATGAAAAGGGGGTAACAGAAACCTAGCCTATCAACTAAGTATTGAAGTACCCCCCCCCCCCCCCCCCCTTTTAAGATATTGATTTGATAATTAGTATATAGTTTTGTCATGACAAGTTACAGATCAAGTTCTAATTTTGTTCCGGTCTGATGATTTTGTGCAGAGTTATGGTCCTTGGACTTAAAAAAATCGCTCAAATAATCAGTTTTCTGCACTTTATTTTCGTCATGCTTGAAGAAATTGACTTAATACTTGTTAGATAGTTTACACCATGGCAAGTTATATATCAAGTTAGCATTTTGTTCCAGTACAAAATGACTAAATTCATACTTCAGATAACATTAAGAACTATTATTGAACGGTTGCTAAGCACTTGTTATGTTGCTTAGTTGTTGATAAGCAGTAAGTGAACTACAATTGAGTTTACTTTTCATTTCTAACTAAAAGTTGTTCATCAACAGACAGTCTGCATTACATTTCATTTAGTTTGTTCAATAAAATGACTAATTGATTTGCATTTGTCTTCAATTCAAACATATTTTCCCATTGCTAAGCAACATTTGTGTTGCTATGCTCAATACGGAATTTGTTAAGAATAAAGATGTATATGATAGTATATGGGAATGAAACACCATATGGAAATGTAAAATATTGAAATACTTGCTGTATGCATGCTTCAGAGGGAAAACACACTTTTTTAACCGTTGCTAGGCAAAATTTCTGTTGCTAGGTTGTTTCTAGGCATATATTGAACGAAATCAAAGAGGCTTTTTATTTGTGACTTCAAGTTCTTCTTGGACAAACAATATTATTTTTGAAATATTTGAATTTGTTCAGATAAAGCAATTCCTATGTGATAATCTAGATACTGAACTAAAACAGTTGCTAGGCAACCATCCTTTTACCGGAACAATATAAAATCATTGTTTTTTCAAGTTTCTTTACTAAGACCATCAATGATATTAATATAAACTTATTTAGAGAGGGTGCCAAAAACAACCCTTATCATACCATGTCCTTTATACCAAACAATTCAGAAGTGGCAAATGCCTTATATTGATACATATATGTATTATTACAACACATAACAGTAGCAAATATTTGAGATCAAAATTACACAATGTAGTCAAGCTCAAGACCAATAAAAACAACTTGCAAATTTATCAATACTAAGTACACCTTTAGTGAATTTCTAGATAGTTGCCTAGGGTATCTTTCAAAAGATTGATTCAAATACTATATAAATACTCATAAAGAATAAAATAATATCTGCTATGATACTTATTTAACAAAAGTACATCCGACCCCACGGGACAAAATATTAGATATTCATATATTAAAAGTACATCTTACCTCACACTAATTATAGTGAGATTTAATTTAATAAAATATGATGTGCTATGAAATGAAGAGGAAAATTTACTTAAGACAGTGTAATAGCTTCCACTGGCTAAAAACTAGTGTCTAAAATTGTCCAAACTTGATTATTACAAGATTTCCTAAACTGGTAGTTCAATGATTCAGTGAAAGCTTTGATATAAGTTTTAGTAGAGACTTTGTATTAGTTTCCTCTGACTAAAAACGTATGTCTCATCATTTGCCAAAATTGACCTATACAATAAAATGTGAAATTCAGTAAAGTTAATAGATATCAAGTAAAATTATATTATACAATCCTTTGTTGAACCTGTGTTTTAGCTCCCTTTGACTAAAAACAATTGTCTCAAATTGTAACCAAAAGAAATTGACAAAAGTCTTGACACATACCACACTTTTCTTTTATTTACACATCTCAAGCGTTTTGACTCAAAAGTTTTGTTCCATTGTCAAGAGACTTTTACAAGATTTTTTATTAAAATGTGTAACATTAGAGATTCATTGTTGAACAAATTTATTTATATTTGTATTTATATTATTATTTTAATCGTATTGATTCGATTTTTTACTTCAGGTGAAAATGAAAAACGACCTGCAAAACCAGAAGGTAAGAAACATGTATTTATAAAAACAGCCATGTATTAACGCCATTCTCTTGTGTATGTTACTACATGATGCATGGATGAATGGAACTGAAGTATTGATTTGAAAAATATAGATACATAACATTAAATAATCCTTTCTATAACAAAGTATAAGAATTGAAAACGAAAAATAATATAAAGGGAATCACAAATTCTAAAAATGAATCTCAATTAACGCGTATTCGGTTTAACGTACGGTGACCTATAGTTGTTAACTTCTATGTCCTTTGGTCTCTGGTGGAGAGTTGTCTCATTGGAAATCCAACCACAATTTTTTATTTTTATATGAACGGGTGTGTCGGAATAAAAGTAAGTATAACCTAAATGACATATTTTTGTTCGTCTGCTCATTTGTGCGATTCAAAATGAGGAAACATGCTATTGACAAATCTGCATGAATGTAAACTTGAAAACTAATACATGTATATTGTACATGCGTTAAAAACTGAAATGAGCAAAAAGAAATAAATAGAAAATACATTAAAGTTTTGTTCCATAGTCAAGAGACTTTTGTAAGATTTGATTTATTAAAGAGGGACGAAAGATACCAGAGGGGCAGTCAAACTCATAGATCGAAAACAAACTGACAACGTCATGGCCAAAAATAAAAAGACAAACAGACAAATAATAGTACAGATGACAGAACATAGAAAACTAAAGACTAAGCAACACGAACCCCACCAAAAACTGGGGGTGATCTCAGGTGCTCCGAAAGGGTCAGCAGATCCTGCTCCACATGTGGCACCCGTCGAGTTGCTTATGTTATTACAAATCCGGTAAATAGTCTAATTCGGTAAGTCACATTCGTGAAAAGGGAAGTTGTGTAACATTACAGATTCATCGTTGAACAATTTTATTTATATTTGTATACATTATTATCATCATCGCAATGGTTCGATTCTTTATTTCAGGGGGAAATAAAAAGCCTGTCAAACCAGAAGGTAAGATACATGTATTTATCAAAACAAATGTCTTTTTTTTGTTTGGTTTTTAAAAGAAATTACAGAATCAAAAACAGTTCGATATCAATATGATTTAAAATACATAAAAAGACAGATCTAGCAACAAAAAAGACTTAAATGCATATCGATTAAGAAAAAATACCTTTATTTTGATACGTTCATCAACGAAAAAGAACATTAAGAAACCTATAACGTTAAAAGTTTTTACAATTTACCTTGGAATATGTGATATTTGAAATGTTGCGTCCAGTAATTAAACGATGACTAACATATTCTTAGTTCATGTTTTCATTTCAGTGAAAACTACTATATTGTACATGCGTTAAAAAATTGAAATGAGCAAAAAGAGATAAATAGAAAATACATAAAAGTTTTGTTCCATTGTCGAGATACTTTTGTAAGATTTTTTTAATATTAAAATGTGTAACATTACAGATTCATTGTTGAACAAATTTATTTATATTTGTATAGATTATTTTTATAATCGCAATGATTCGATTCTTTATTTCAGGGGAAAATAAAAAACTTAAAGCAGAAGGTAAGATATGTGTAAAAGGCCAACTAACGTGTAGAGCGTTATGAACAAGAAATCATTTGTTTAGTTTTTAAAAAAAATTACAGAATAAAAAAATGTTCGATATCAAAATGTTTTAAAATACATAAGCAGACAGATATAGCAGCAAACAAGACTTTAATGCATATCGACTAAGAAAAAAACACCTTTACCAAATGCCTTGATTTTTTACAAGTAGATTTAATTGATTCAGTTTCAAGAATAAGGGGAATGCTCTTGTAGAAATGCATTTCTGACACGTTCCTCACGAAAAAAAAAATTTAGAAAGTTTTTTTTTTTTAATTTACCTTGGAATATGTTATGTTTGAAACACACATTGCGTCCAGTATTTGGACGTTAAATAACATATTCTTAGTTCATTTTTTCATATCTGTGACTCATGTAAAATCTGAAAAACCACAAGGTATGATATCTTTTGATCAATCAAAGATTTCTAAGTTTTCTTGTAACAATGTGTTTTTTCCATGTTTTATGTAACTCGGTTATTCAAATGAAGCGTAACAACGATAAAAATGTCAACATAATTACATGTTTATTATGAAACTAAATGAAAAAATCGTTATGCAATTGATAAATATAACTTCACAGTACCCAAATTGCACCGAGTACACAAATTGCACACATTTAGTTAAAAAAGCAGCTGGAATCTTCCAAGTTTTCTTAGAGACTGAACAATTTGTATTTTAATTATTTGACATTATGCACGTCTTTCGACAAAGCTAAATATATCTAATTATACACAAAATGTTCACAGTATATATCAACAGATGAAGTTTCCAATGTAAAAAGTAACATCTGCGGAAACGACGTTACCAAAAAATCGGTTTTTAAAAATGAGCAATTAAAATTTTTTTCTGGCATTCATTTCCTAAAAAAATCAATAGTATGCATGAACTATTGTTAAATTGTTGGAAATAAAACGAAACATCAGTTATTCGATTTTTACGGTTGCGGATTTAAGCATTAATTGAGTACTCCTCATTACAGAATCATGGATCTTTTGGAGGTGGGTCAACCCAATTTTTCTGTAATTCAATATAGATTCAAAATTAAATTAATATCCTATGGCACGCCGTCTCGTCAAGCAATTGGATATATTAGTGTTTATTGAAAATGAGTAGCCTCTTAATAAGCTTGTCTTTTAATTTCGACCACTTAAGTCCCATAACTCTGGAACAACAACTCTGTAATATTTAAAAGAATAGACATAAAGGGCCATAAGTCGATGAAGGACGGAAAACATCAAGGCCAAAAAGAATGGACGAACAGAGAAAAAAAAACCTACAAAACATGCACAGAAAAATAAAGAAAGTGCAAAATAATCTTCAACAAAAATCATGGGTAAAAGCAGAACTATGAAGAGCAGCCCATTTAAGCCAATCAGGTCCAAAGGGCAAATGTGATCTATTGGCTTCACTGGGCTCCGTCGTCTGTTGTCGATAGTTAACCGCTAATTACGCATTTCCTATTTTGTACTTTAAATAAGCCTGAAGCAAATTGGTAAGAAACAACGTCTCATTTCTATTAAATGATTAATGAATTTCCACTATTGTCTTTTAGACAAAAAAGGTTGAAAAATTGCATGTCATTTACCCTCAGGCATACTTTTCACATTTTCCGCTCTACAGTTAGTGAATGAAGATAACTCCAAAATACATAGAAATAATAACCCTTTTACAAATGCAAACTTGAAACCAGTTGTTTCCAGTATTTCAAAGCAAGAATTTGAATAAGTGACTATCGACATGCTTGTACAGACAAGGAAATGCTCACCAAAATATTTAAGCATGACAAGATAAATGTCGCATTTAAACGTATATTTTGGTTTGGTAACCAGGTCTGATCAGTTAGTGACAAAATGTATGTAATTGGATAAAATATTAATGGAGCATTGTGTCATTGTTCAACTTATCCGTGTCATTTGAAATTTCCATAAGTATGAATTACTTATGCATAATTATCTAAATGTTTCTTCAATAATTTTTGTTTATCAAAATTAAAAATTAATCATAACAATTCAACGCAACTCTGAAACACTGAATCAGAAAAATTTGAAAATATTAACTGGTTTATAAATTGTATATAAAAGGAGACGGGATGTTCATGTAGAGAGTCGGCATTTTATTTATCGCTATTTTACTCATAATTTGATTGCTAAAACGAGTACATTCAACAATGATCATAACTTTATCATCAAGAATATACTATGTAAACTTTTTTATAATTTATTTTGAAATGAGTTATTCAAGTAATTTAACACCAACCATGTGTAAATGTTATTTTTTTTATTCTGAAATTGAAAAAAAAGAGTACTGAATTTAAATGTAAGACGTTAAATTTGAGGTGAACTGTATTTAATTTGTTAATAGATATTAATCAGTATTACGAAGGGGATATTTCAAAGGAGACTAAAGTGAGGAGAAATTTCTCAAGATTTTTAAAAGGCAAACGAGTATCCGAGTATTCAAATTGTACTCGAGTGCTCAGTCTTCCGAGTGAGTACTTGTTGCCATCCCTCTCCCCCCAAAAAAGAAGTAATATCTGCAAAACCAAAAGGTAAGATACTAGTTTCTATCATTGATTCATATATTTCACTTCTGCCATTTTGTATTGAAAACGACGATATTGTAAATGCGTTTACAAAAATTAAAGTAATCAAGAAGAAATAGATATAAAATTCATTAAAAGACTGAATTTACAAAAATGAAGAGTATAGTGTACATCGATTAAGGGCTATTCCAGTAAAAATTATCCGGGGGGGGGGGGGGGGGGGGGGGGGGGGGGAGGGAGTGGTGTGTGGAATGGTACTTATTTTTTGTACCTCCCATTTATGGAAAAGATTAAAAAAATATACTCCCACCTAGAATATGTATTTTCTTCCAAGACCCCCTACCTAGAGAAAAAAATTAAAAATTCCTGTATGACAAAGCTGTTATCTAACATATCTAATTTCTGATAAAAATCCGACAATGTGTACCTAGCTTTGTTGCTATTAAAATATAAAATTAAACATGTAACAGTTGTAACAATGGTATGGAGCAGCAGAGGATAGATGCAAGACGGAGGCAATAGCTCTAAGTGACCTAAGAAGGGCGTGCAATTTTAATTATGGCCCATTTTAGTTTTGAAGCTGTCAATAACATTTTCAGGTACGACGTATTCTTCAGGTGGGGAAACTGGTTGGCACCAACCATTCGATGTTTCAGAGTTTGGGCCTGGGAGTTTAGTTCGAGCCATAAAATATTTTTGTGTGGAATGGTACTTATTTTTTGTACCCCCCATTTATGGAAAAGATAAAAAAAATATACTCCCACCTAGAATATGTATTTTCTTCCAAGACCCCCTACCTAGAGAACAAAATTAAAAGTTCGTGTATGACAAAGCTGTTATCTAACATATCTAATTTCTGATAAAAATCCGACAATGTGTACCTAGCTTTGTTGCTATTAAAATATAAAGTTAAACATGTAACAGTTGTAACAATGGTATGGAGCAGCAGAGGACAGATGCAACACGGAGGCAATAGCTCTAAGTGACCTAAAAAGGGGGTGCGATTTTAATAATGGCCCATTTTAGTTTTGAAGCTGTCAATAACATTTTCAGATACGACGTATTCTTCAGGTGGGGAAACTGGTTGGCACCAACCATTCGATGTTCCAGAGTTTGGGCCTGTTAGTTTAGTTCGAGCCATAAAATATTGTTGGTAGGCACAATATATATTTTTTTTTTTTTTTTTTTTTTGTATTTCTAATATACATTTTTTTTTCAATAGGCAAATGTTGGGCAAGATGATATACTCTCCTGTGTATCAAAGCCAGGTTTTCCCGCAAAATTAGGGTTTTTTTTTCATTGAAAATTTACAATGCCACCCACGCAACATGCGCAATAAATCTAATTGTCTCTGCCAAACATAAATATTTTTCTAGGGATCGCATAGTTTGGATTCACCCACACATATTTTTGTGGGGAGACGGCATACAAGGGAGAGTGGATACTTGAAGTTATTATAAATTGTATTCAACAAAATATTATTTTGACATCAGGGAGAAGTGGGGATCCATATAATGCTTTTCATGCAATACCTGTAAATTTAGAAGTTTTATAATTTCAAGGAGCTTCCTTTCAAAACAAATTTAGAGTTAATTTCAGTTACCTGAAAACCCACAGTGAGTCTTGCAGAATTTCAAAGCCATATGACAAACAAGTCTGTTCAGACTAGTACACTTCATATTAATATAAAATGACAATATAATAACACCCTCCCCCCCTCCCCCCCCCCCCCCCCCCCTAAAAAAAATGCATAATAAAAATAAATGTATGTAAAGTAAGTATAAGTATTTGCAGTTTCACTCTTTCCTCAGATAGTATGCATTATCTAAATAAATTTAAATGGCACTCCAATCTCAGCTGTTCAGTGAAGTCATTAATTTAGGGATTTCCCATATTTTCCCGCCAAAAAGCACATGGCTCCCAACAATGTAAACACACAATTTTTGGATGTGACCCTGACTTGTTTGCAGGATTACTGTTTCTATTAATTTAATTTGGATATAGATATTCAATTTAAGGTACAGCCAAGCATTTGCAATTACAGTTTGCATATGATTTTTTATTTTCTATTTGAAGAAACTTGGTCATACGATGTTCGCCTTGTTCAACCATGTGAATGTAAATAAATGTGAATGGGTAAACCCCGAGGATTTGTATGTTGTTCATTGAAAATGGGAGTACAGGATAATTTTTTCTTAGAGTAGCAGGAGCATTGAGCACTGTGTCAGGATCGGGGAGATAACTCCGACTCCGAGAGATAACTCTTCCTGCTTCCGGCTCGTCGCGTTTGACAGGAACACAAACGGACGCTTAAAATAAGTGGTCTGCATACCGTTTTTGCATTCAGACGACCTTTTCATGAGAATATTCCTTCAAAACAGGGGGTACAATATGTTTAACCTATCATTCAGAAACCCCCTACCAACAGAAATGAATTTAAATTGGGACCACCACCCTCCAGAATACAATAATGTTGAGAACCCCATACCTATGAACAAATATATCGTCGGCGTTCCGCCCCTCCTAGGTGAATTTTAATTGAATAGCCCTAAGATAAGGCCTGTACCAAATCTCTAAATTTGTTACAAGTAAAATTCAGTTATTTTGTTACAAGAATTATGGTAACGCTCTTGTAGAAATGAGTTTTTGATACGTCCATCAACGAAATAAGGACATTAAGAAATCACGTTGTCTGTCTCACCTGTCCGATCATATCTTGATTTACTGAGATTAACTTCAAATGCGATCCAACGTTTTGACGTGCCTAAGTTGTAAATAAGTGGTAATGTATATTGTGCTTGTATGCTTCTTGTTTATACTTTTTTTTCCATTTTACTAATACAACTACTATGGTCAACAGTTTCCTTACAAGCAGGTTTTAAATTAATAACATTGGCAGAACGTCTATATCTAAAGTAGAATAAAAGATACATACTATGACAAACGAGACGATTTTAAATTTGAAATTATCAATTTCCCCCACTGCTGTACTTCTACTTTTGACATTTTTACCTATTATGTCTGTTTGTTTTGTTCACACATTTTTATCAATATAATGGAATTTTTATGCGACTATCATACAAGTGAGAGGTTTAGCTAGCTATAAAACCAGGTTTAATCCACCATTTTCTACATAAAAAAAATGCCTGTACCAAGTGAGGAATATGACAGTTGTTTTCCATTCGTTTGATGTGTTTGAGCTTTTGCTTTTGCCATTTTATAAGGGACTTTCCGATTTGAATTTTCGTTGGAGTTCGGTATTTTTGTTAATTTACTTTTTGTTCGCATGTGTTGAGAAATAAAATGAGCACGATATAATTAGATATAATTCCATCCAAGTATTTATTTTTTTGGTAAGCGTGTGTAAGATTCAAATCAACGCTTCTCGTCAGTTCAATTTGGGTACTGTGACGTTATATTCATCAATTGCATAACGATTTTTTCATTAGTTGTTAAAAATACATAATTATATGACATTTTTGTCATTGTTACGCTTAATGTGTATATCCAAGTAATAGAAAACATGGAAAAAGCACATTGTTACAAGAAAACCTCGAAATCTGTGATTGGTCAAAAGATATTATACCTTGAGGTCACTGAAATGAAAACATGAATTAAGAATGTGTTACTTATCGTTCAAATACAAGACGCAATATTTCAAATTAACATATTCCAAGAATTTAAAAAAAATGTTTTAACATTATAGGTTAAAGTGTTTTCCTTTTTCTTTGGTAAAGTGTTACACTGAGTACAAAAATTGCACCCAAAAGCAAAAATAGCAGCAGCAGTCTTACAAGTTTTTTTAGAAACTTAACAATTTGTATTTTTTATGATTTGACATTATGCACGTTTTTCGACATAGCTAAATACATTTAAATATACACAAAACGTTCACAGTGAATATCAAAAAATGAAGTATCCACTGGAAAAGGTAAAATCTACTGAAAAGTCGCGCTACGACGTCCACAAAATGTCAACTTGAGCAACTCAAATATGTGACAGGCATCCATTTCTTCTTGCTCGAAGGGTAGGCATTTCTTGCACCACATGTGGAACCCATCGTGTTGCTCATGTAAGTACAAACCCATTGATAAGTCTTATTCTGTAGGTCTCATTCTGTAAAAAGAAGATGGGATAATGGTTACGACAATCGAAACATATCATCGTCATATGTGAAACAAATGTTCAATGACGATCAACCAACTCTTCAGTAACGATTTCAACTTATACACTTAGAACTCTTGATTAAATAGCTACCTTGTAAACAACAACTCTCTATCAAGGACATTATGATGGGAAATGCAAACTCTCGAATATTGTATCTACTGGAAGATTTATATCCATATGTTAATTTGTAAATGTTTATCAATTTTCCCACAGGATATAACTACGCCCTTGGAAAAAAAGCAGCACAGAGTTCAACATTGCATTCAAAATATGCTGCTTCAAAAGCAGTTGATGGAAATGAAAACACGTTTACACTTACAAGGCACGGAAACGATGCATATTGGAGTGTTGATTTGGGAAAAACAGTCAACGTGAAACAGATCAATATCATTAACAGAAAAAAATGCTGTGGTAAGGAGTCAGAAAAATATATTTGTGATAAGATTCAAAAGAATTTCACGTGAGTTAGGTAAGAGTGTTTACTTTTAAACTTTTTAAAAGCAACACTATTTTAGACATTTTTTTATATGATTATAGGTAAATTATCTAAATTATTTTTAGTACTTTTTATGATCTTCAGAAAAAATCTTAACATTATATCATTTAATAATGAAGTGTTGATTCATCGAAAATAACACCTTCAAACAAATTAAAACCATTTACAGAAACGTTGACTGTCGAAAGAAGTCAAATGCTATAAAGTGATAAGATGCACACAGATTTTGTCAGTATATTAATAATTAAATACAATACTGTCTTGGAATAACAATTTCCTAACTGAGCCCTTGTTATAACTTTGCTAGGAAAAATAGTCACATTTAATGAGAGTTCGATTTATTTTGTTTTTGAGATGTCACTCTGTCTAATGTCAAGAACTTAGAAACTAAAAAAAGACTGAAATTTGAAAAGCTGTTTAATGGGCTAATATAGGTGTCAGACCACTAATTTAAAACCCCTATCTATTCAACAAAATTTTGCAATTTTTAGCAGCTTTCTAAATATGTTACCTTAAATTTAACTTAATAGAAAGCAGGTATATCCTGAATTGTACATGTATCAACTTTCTACATGCCCATGTTTAACCAATGTTTAAAGTCGTCTTGTTATGAAATACTACTGTTCGGAAGTCAAGTACTACTAAAAATAACTCCTGGTTTTCTGGAAATCTTAGATATAAATAATAAGATGTGTGTATACTATGGAGCGCATTAATCTTCAATTTTTAATACAAACTCATGGACAAGTAAATTTTTGCTCAAAATGGTCTACATATATTTTTCTCTCACTAAAAGTTTCATTTCTGCAAGTTTGTTGATTAGTTTAAGTAAACAATGACATTATAAGCACTATTTTTTGTCAGGGAAGAGCTACCTTTACATATGTTTCAAATTGAAGTGAATGTATTGGTGGTCTGCCACCTTTAAGGAATTACAACCTTTCTTCGATATATTGTCATATATTTTAAGTGAATGTCAACGTGAAACAGATCAATATCATTAACAGAAAAAAATGCTGTGGTAAGGAGTCAGAAAAATACATTTGAGGACGATACATGTTGATTTTCAGGTCATTTGATCAACAATGAATGTCATTCTTGCTAAGAATTGATTTCCATAAGACGATATTACTGTCTTAAATGTAGGAAAGGGGTATTAGAGCTAGCTCACTAACTTTTTTCTAAAATGTTATTTGTACGCGTCCTAAATACGCCTGAAATAGTTTCCACCGGATGTTAAATAACCAACCATAAATCAACCAATGAACAGTCATAATAACGCTTCTCTGAAAGTTCTTGACTTTTCAGTTGTTTCTTAAAAAGAAACATGGATAGAGAACTGCAAAAAAAATCGTATTTTTCATTTGTGAAAATACACGCTTCTGCTAAGGGAGAGGCATATTTGGTTCTTGAATTCCAGGTTATTCATTTCAGCAATTAAAGTATAAATTTGATGAGAGAAAAAAATGTTAAATCTCTCATGAATAGAAATTTAACAAGTTCTGACATTTAACAACAGCAATGATGTCATATATGACGACACAAATGAGCAATCGCACGATAAAACTCATAGTTTTGACTAAATTTTGGAAAATGTTTGCAGATTTTGCCTTTGACGACTTTCGCCACATGCATGAACCACCGTAATTATCTGTTAGGATGTGTGTCTTGTCAATTTCCATATTTTTATGACCAATTCATTTTGGTGGACGTGTGTGGCCAGTGTTTTTCAACAGGAAATATACCTTAACTGGGTGTTAAACGGGGAAAAAAATTGTTAAGATATGATACCACAGTCTAATTTAAAGCTAAGTTTAGCCTTTTCGTTGCCCTTCCGCTTTGAAGAAGTCATAAAAATTTTAATTCTTTTGGCCAAAAACAAACATTAAGCCCACTATTGCTTTTGTTAAATAGAGCAAATGACTTTATTCTAATGGGATCGTTCTTCTTGATAAAGACTTCTATTTTTTTTTTAAAATGTAAAATTGTCTGCTTTGTTTTCAGCCTTCATAATGAATAATGTACCTGTACAATCAAGAATCTTTTCTAGGTATATTTATTTTTCAAATAAAACATAGGAAAAATCAACTATATTATAACCTGGTAATCGAATACAGCTTTTCAGAATCTGGTATCAATTTTCCTGTTGATGAACAATGGGATGAATATACTTTACGAAAAATAAAAGAAAATTGGTTTTGAAGTAAAATTTGTTCGATACTGAAATGTGTTTCATTACAAAGAGTGTGCAAGCTATATTGAATGCAATCGGTGATATGATGATTGGCACAGACAGATTGAAGTCTTAGAATTCCATTTTTGAACAATTGATATAGACACTTGATATTGATATCTTTTCAGGCAATCGGCTGAGGAATATAGCGGTTAGAGTTGGACAAAATCGTCATCAGATGAAACTTTGTAGTAATTTCAAAGGATCTGGTAAGGCTGGACAAGTAATAATGTTAACATGCAAGAGCCCAATCTCAGGCCGCCATGTGAAACTTTTGAGAAGCGGTAAAGGTTATCTCAGTTTGGCAGAAGTTCAAGTGATAGGCCATACAGGTAAACATTTAGATATATTTTTTTAAACTAGCTTCTTTCTGGTTGTATGCCTGTACTGAATTTCGTTTCTATTAAAAAAACTGTCAGTTTAAACAAAAAACAGAAAATCCTATAATTTTGCTGTTAATTTTTTTTATAAAAAAAACATACGTCTGTAGATTCTAAGCTAAATATTGATCTTTGCATCGTTGAATAGTTTTATGTATAAACAATATCAATAAGAAGATGTGGTATGATTGTCAAAGAAACAATTTCCGCGACAGACCAAAGGACATACAGATGGGTAAAGTCCTTACCTGTTCGTCTAGTTAACTTGATGACCAGACTTTATGACTGCTGGAAGTTAACTTGGGACAGAAAAAAAAAACAGACATTTAGCGGTTACAGGATTTATGACTGCTCCGATCGGTTCTTGGACAGAATTCATGTTAACTTAAAAAGAAGACTTGATCTGGACTGCTCTGTCGAACCAAACCTGTTCTTATAAAAGTTAACTTTGGTCTGGTCTGCTCCAAGATAAAGTTAACATGATATAAAGTTAACTAGTAAACAGGAATGCTTTGATTGATGAATATCATTAAAATATCATCACACTCATGTATCAACAAATTTAGTAAAAGATATATATCCTTAGGACCGATCAAAAATCAGACCTGACCCAAAACTGGTCTATCAAATAGCAGTCTTGTCTACAGGACAGATTAACAGGTCTGATCTGGTCATGTCCTGTCCACAGGTCTGGTCAAACTGACGAGGGTCTGCAGCAGTCCCAAAATTGACGACGTAGGTCTGTTGTGGTAAGGATAAAGTTAACTTGAAGGTCTGCTAAAATTTTCTCAAGTTAACTTTAGTCATAAGGACTGCTCTAAGTTATCTTTTGAAAAGGTTAAGACTGCACCCATCTGTAGAAGATAACAACTACGTGCCTCCGTACGGCCTTCAACAATGAGCAAAAGCAATACCGCATAGTAAGCTATAATAGGCCCCGAAATGACAAAGGTATAACAATTTAAACGAGAAAACTAATGGCCTCATGTATGTACAAAACAATGGAAGAAAAACAAATATGATATATGGTAACAAACGACAACCAATGAATTACAGGGTCCTGGCTTGGGACAGGGACATACAGAATGTTGCGGGGTTAAACACATGTTCGTTGGCTCCAAACCGTTCCTCTAACCTGGAACAGTGGTGTAACAACACAAAATAACAACAAACTATAAAAATCAGTTTAAAAGGACTTAAAGTCATCAGATCTATACAAAGAACAAAAAACAAAAAAAAAAAAAGGAAACAGAAAATAAAAAAATGTAAACCTGCAAATACTCAAAGTTACTGAAACTAGTTCCAAGCCAATATCAACTAATGAAAAATTATGTTTCTAATACTAAAATATTAATCAGTTAACATTCAACTTCTAATGTATATAGTATTAAGACGTCATTTACAGTCAAGGAAAATATAGTGTAGCGGGTCAATGGAGAAAAGGGCAGAAACACAAATACACCGAAACCTCTAAATATATAAACCCAAACGAAAACCTAGACTACCTAATTCCCTATCTAGATCTAAAACGAAGGACAACCGACCTCTTTTTTTCGAGAAGTGATTCCTATGTGTCTTAAGATCAAGCCTAAACTCATATTCGATTATTAATAGTGAACGTGGAGGGTCTTCTTGAGACTGATATCACAAACTTATACCAAACAATTCAGAAGTGGCAAATACTTTATTTTGATACATATATATATTATTACAACACATAACAGTAGCAAATATTTGAGATCAAAATTACACAATGTAGTCAAGCTCAAGACCAATAAAAACAACTTGCAAATTTATCAATACTAAGTACATCTTTAGTGAATTTTTAGACAGTTGCCTAGGGTATCTTTCAAAAGATTGATTCAAATACTATATAAATACTTATAAAGAGTAAAACAATATCTGCTATGATTTTCTCTCATTTTTTGAAAATACGAGCAGATATGGGACAAAATATTGGATACTCATTTATCAAAAGTACATCCGACCTCACGGGACATAATATTAGATATTCATGTATTAAAAGTACATCTTACCTCACACTAATTATAGTAAGATTTAATTTAATAAAATATGATGTGCTATGAAATGAAGAGGAAAATTTACTTCAGACAGTGTAATAGCTTCCACTGGCTAAAAACTAGTGTCTAAAATTGTCCAAACTTGATTATTACAAGATTTCCTGAACTTGTAGTTCAATGATTCAGTGAAAGCTTTGATATAATTTTTAGTAGAGACTTTTTATTAGTTTCCTCTGACTAAAAACGTATGTCTCATCATTTTCCAAACTTGACCTATACAATAAAATGTGAAATTCAGTAAAGTTAATAAAATTCTATTATACAATCCTTTGTTGAACCTGTGTTTTAGCTCCCTTTGACTAAAAACGATTGTCTCAAATTGTAACCAAAAGAAATTGACAAAAGTCTTGACACATACCACACTTTTCTTTTATTTACACATCTCAAGCGTTTTGACTCAAAAGTTTTGTTCCATTGTCAAGAGACTTTTATAAGATTTTTTTATTAAAATGTGTAACATTAGAGATTCCTTGTTGAACAAATTTATTTATATTTGTATATATATATTATTTTAATCGTATTGATTCGATTTTTTACTTCAGGTGAAAATGAAAAACGACCTGCAAAACCAGAAGGTAAGAAACATGTATTTATTAAAACAACCATGTATTAACGCCATTCTCTTGTGTATGTTACTACATGATGCATGGATGAATGGAACTGAAGTATTGATTTGAAAAATATAGATACATAACATTAAATAATCCTTTCTATAACAAAGTATAAGAATTGAAAACGAAAAATAATATAAAGGGAATCACAAATTCTAAAAATGAATCTATATTAACGCGTATTCGGTTTAACGTACAATGACCTATAGTTGTTAACTTCTATGTCCTTTGGTCTCTGGTGGAGAGTTGTCTCATTGGAAATCCAACCACATTTTTTTATTTTTATATAAACGTGTGTGTCGGAATAAAAGTAAGTATAACCTAAATGACATATTTTTGTTCGTCTGCTCATTTGTGCGACTCAAAATGAGGAAACATGCTATTGACAAATCTGTATGAATGTAAACTTGAAAACTAATACATGTATATTGTACATGCGTTAAAAACTGAAATGAGCAAAAAGAAATAAATAGAAAATACATTAAAGTTTTGTTCCATAGTCAAGAGACTTTTGTAAGATTTGATTTATTAAAATGTGTAACATTACAGATTCATCGTTGAACACATTTATTTATATTTGTATACATTATTATCATCATCGCAATGGTTCGACTCTTTATTTCAGGGGGAAATAAAAAACCTGTCAAACCAGAAGGTAAGATACATGTATTTATCAAAACAAATGGGTTTTTTTTTTGTAGGCCAGCTAACGTGTTAAGCGTTTTAAACAAGACATCATTTGTTTAGTTTTTAAAAGAAATTAAAGAATCAAAAACGGTTCGATATCGAAATGTTTTAAAATACATAAAAAGACAGATCTAGCAACAAAAAAGACTTTAATGCATATCGATTAAGAAAAATACCTTTATTTTGATACGTTCATCAACGAAAAAGAACATTAAGAAACCTATAACGTTAAAAGTTTTTACAATTTACCTTGGAATATGTGATATTTGAAAAATTGCGTCCAGTATTTAAACGATCACTAACATATTCTTAGTTCATGTTTTCATTTCAGTGAAAACTACTATATTGTACATGCGTTAAAAAATTGAAATGAGCAAAAAGAGATAAATAGAAAATACACAAAAGTTTTGTTCCATTGTCGAGATACATTTGTAAGATTTTTTTAATATTAAAATGTGTAACATTACATCTTCATTGTTGAGCAAATTTATTTATATCTGTATAGATTATTTTTATAATCGCAAAGATTCGATTCTTGGAACCCCCTTTTTTGCTGAAACCAGTGGTTGTCGTTGTTGTAAATTATTTTTTAAGTGTTGTACATCAATCGGGCCGTTAGTTTTCTCGTTTGAATTGTTTGAATTTATATTTGTAATTTTGGGAACTTATATAAATGATTATGCGGTTTGGGTTTCGCTCGTTGTTGAAGGCTGTACGGTGATCTAAAAATCTAAATTGTATACGTTGTTTTGTCCAAGGTGGAGAGTTGCATTATTGGCAAGCATACCACATCTTCTTACTTTTATTCGTTTAATGATGTAGATCTTCATTAAGCCTAAATAACAAATAATTTTGAAAATGCTCTATTTATAACTATACAACTTTTAATTCTAAATACTTATGTTTATCTAACATAAAATTATTATCAGCGAAGACATATACACACTTAGTCTAAATTCGTCTAAAAACAGAGACATGTGTATATGTAAAAGTGTTTGTTTATGTAAAAAAACCTATGAATATCTACCACCACTGTTGCCAGCTTTAGAGATCGGCTAACATTAGTTGTTCCTCGAGCTTTGAATAAACAAATTCAAACCAAAACATGTACATAAAACGGTAATGTTTAATCACAATCTGTATATATACAAACACTTAAATTGTTATTTCATATTTTGATGAATTTGATTAAATCAATGCCAGTCACGCATGCGCAGCAACATGTATTCTTCCATATTGTGACCTTATTTGACCTAAAAGAAAAAGAAGAAGAAGAAGAAGTCTGGAATTCCCGCTACTTTTCGACGGTCTAAAGATTATAGTGTGTTTTCGATCTAGGTGTTTTCGTTGAAGTCCGCGTTCAAAATCCAAAGCATTTCATTAGTCGGTAGATTTGCAATCTTTCAATTCAGGTGTTCTCATAGGGGTCCGCGTTCATGTTTCAATATGATAGACTATATTGTAAGTTTTCTATCCGAGTTAACAAAATAAAATTTAAGCTAAATAATAGTGCCTCATTTTTAAGGGATTAAAATTTTATAAAATAAATTTATCTATTTCTCCATATACATTTTTTGTTAAAATACCCCTTTTCACCTTTTTTTGTCTTTTGGAAAATGTTTTTTTTTTGTGAATTATTTAGACCCCTATATCAAGAATTTTGTTTTGCATGTATACGCATGAAAATTTCGGTTTTTATCCAACGTAATCCTAGGTTTGAACGTTGTTTTCAATTTAGACTTTTAAAATATGTAATATGGTTCGTCAGTAGTTATATTTATGACAACTTATAATTATCGGTAGATGTGTAAATATTGACACCTGTGTGTATGGGTTAATATTATAGATTAACTGGTAGAATATTCTGATCAGGAAAGAAATTACAAACTAAAAATGGTCGGGTTGTTGTCTCTTTGACACATTCCCCATTTCCATTCTCAATTTTAAAGTCTGTTTAAGGAATATGTACAAATAAATGTTAAGTGGCAAGTAGTACCGATACGCATGTCTTCATAATACAACTCTCGCATTACCATGTCTTGCATTTTTTTTTTATATTTCGAAACTGTCTCTTTTGTGAATTTATTCAACAACAAACTTTTTTCATACAAGATTTGTTTTTAGAACTGAATGTCGCATTTTGTTCTTATGTTGAAAAGAAACCAACAAATGTTTTGTTTTAAAAGATCCTGACCCTCTCCCCCTCCCCCTCTTCAACAAAAAAAGAAAGAAAGATTGGATTGGCATTGTCTAGTATATAATTTTAAATAAAATGCTCCTGTATTTTTATGCTAAATACTTTATAACACAATCTGGGACTTGTACAAGTTTATGCATCTATTAGTTCAGGCATATGCATACAGTAATGCATGTATACGCATGAGTTTCTCGCTACATTGATTACCCATCGGTGGCCTTCGGCTGTTGTCTGCTCTATGGTCGGGTTGTTGTCCCTTTGACACATTCCCCATTTCCATTCTCAATTTTAGTTATATACGACGGTATATTTTTCCTTTTCCAAATACCATGTACATGTACATATATGAGGCTATGAAAGGATCATCATTTATGTGTAAATAAATGGGGTTTATAGAAATAAAGTAATGATATAAGCACTTCAGATAACAGAATAAAGAGATGAAAATATAAAGAATAGATTAATTGATTTATGGTTGCTTAACGCCCAGTGACAAATAGTTCATGCATGGTTAGGACGAATAAAATCGGCATAATAATAAAGAATAGAGTGGAATGGTGAATTTTTTAATGACATAGAAGTATTGAAACTATTATCTGACACTCTTCCCCTATAACCAACTACACTCGCATATATACATCTCTAAATTAAATATATAATTTCGTTTACTGGTGACTCTCAACCCCGGACATTAAGGTTTTGGAACCGCCCCTGCTTCTTGTCATCTATTTTAACATCTTTTTCATGATATTTTATATGAATATTGCTAAATACAAACAAAAAAAAAGTGTGCTAACTATTCTACAATTATCTACTTCTTCATTTCTAGTAAAGCTGTATGTTGGTTTGGAGACAGATAAAAATTACCATTTGTTGGTTTATATTTCGGTGTATAAAAATGTTTAATAATGATATATAGTGACATGTGTAATAGGTTATATATAGTGTATATATCCTGGGACTATTATACTAACAGTATAGTAGTCCCATATACAGACCTTCTAAAATTATAACTGACCATTTTGCCGTGCGTTCATCGTGTATCGAGCGTGTATCGTGCGTGTACCAACCTTGCGCTCATTATTCTTCATTCCGTGTGTTTTCCGTGTAACGTGCGTGCATCGTTCATTCATTCATAACCGTGTACCGTGCGCTCATCAATCATTCATTCTTAATTAACCGTGTTACGTGCGTGACCTCAGAATGTGTATTGCAGTCGCATTCCAATGCGAACTAACGATACTTTTATACATTCTGTTTGTTTTCAAACATTCTTTAGAGCAATAAGAATTAAACCAATTTTCTGATAACAAACAAACATGAACAGCAGCATTTTTTACGACGTAAATCATCGATTTCAAAACTTGAATGTTTACATGTGTAATAAAATCAATCATGTCGATTTCAGCATGCATGTTAAGTGAATGTCAAATTCAGTTCAAAATTCTGAAGCGTAGGACAAATCGTACTCTTCTGTTTCAAATTGAACAGTGTTTTAATATTTGTTTTTACTGTTGAAATTAAATGTTATGTTAAAATAGATAACTATTCACCTTGGGTGATGTATTAATGTTGATCATTCGAGATTTTTTTTTTTTTTTTGCGAACCCGTCTTCAGCTGAATGTGTGATTATAATATTACTACGCGAGCATCAAAGGATTTTAAATCGAAAATAAATGCAAAAAATGTGAGTTTTTGTGTCTTTCAAAGCACAAACAATATACAGAATCAATTGCATGATAAAGACAATAACTGTTTAGTGCCTTTAAATATCAGCTGTATTTGTACTCGGCTCGAAACAGGAGTAATAGCTTGCCAAAGCTCGCATTACACCTGTTTCTTAGCCTCGTACAAATACAGCTGATATTTAAAGACACTAAAAAGTTATTGTCTATATAATGATACATGTTCTACGTACAAAGAATAACATTCATGATGACATTTCTACAATAGAAAGGCTAAAATTGAAATTTCTGTTGAACTGAGCGAAATGGGGAAACAAATATACTGTTGACCAATTGTGATTTGTTAAAAATATTCTGTCTATTAAAAACAGAAGAGCTTTTGTAAGATTTAGATGTGGGGTAGCTCCACTGAAAATAGAAACTGGAAGGTATGAAAAAACAGAAGTCCACGAGATGACATGTTGTGGAGCTATACTATTGAAGATGAACTTCATGTCTTTTTAAAATGCTCGTTATAGACATATCATGATACATTAAGCTAAACATTTTAACTTATAAATATCAGATAGCGAAAAATTCATATTTTTATTTAACAACGACAATGTTGCTGCAATAGTTGCCAAAAACATCAACAATATTTTATTGAAAAGAAACGGCATTTTATTTCACTAGTTCTTAAAGAAAAAGATGTTTTATTTTCATTTAGTATATGGACACTGTAAATTATAAATGTAAATGAGTAAAAATGTGTTTATATTTATATATTGTGTCTCAAAAGTCTCTCATTTATCTAATGAAAGATTGGTGCATACAATGCAAATGTTTTTCATGATTTGTTTATTTCTGTGAATCTCATTTTATGTTTGTACGTGGTGAGACTTTAATAACATATTATATCTAAAAATATCAACTTTACTTAAATTTATACATGAGTCAGAAAATTAAAACCAACAGAGTCAGAATTAAATTTTAAATCTGACAAATGTTTTACCCTCAGCGGGCATTCAATACCATTGACATACTACAGCAAAATCTTGATATACATGCACATATATTTTGGACATCTTATCAGTAATTTCTCTAATATTGAACTTATTATTATTATTATTCGCTTATTTGGCAAATTCATATTCTACTAAGCTATTTTCAATCATTTAAGTTTTGATAAATACCATTACAAACAACATATTTGTCTCAGTTTCCTCAGTGAGGGTATTCCATTGAGAAAATATATACAATAAACAAGGTTGTCGGGTAAATGTGGATTACGGATTAAGATGTTAGATGTCAAACTTGAATTAACAAACTGAGGCGAATTGAACAGGAATGTGTATTTTCTCTTCAACAGTGTTTTTATTCTCTGTTCTTTATTTTCATTTAAACTAAACTAAATACGTTTTGACAAATTAAATTAAAATAAACATTATATGTTAACCTTCTAGGATTATTCTAAAAGAATGACGGATTTTATTTTGACCATGGAGGTATTTTTTGTTCCGATACTGAGGATATTTCTTGTCCTTTATGAATCCATATGACAAATTTGACTCCAATAAGGATACATTTTGTCTCATAGAAAAATCGGTATTTTTTATCTAATAGATTTACTTTTCCATTTTTATCGGATATAATAGTTATTTTGAAAAATACAAACGATAATTATTCATTAAAGGTTCGTATGCATATATCAAGATCCAGCAACTTTTGAATAGTATAAATGATTGCCTTTGTTTTATAGCTCAAAACGGTATTATTTGTTTTGCTTTCCATTGGTTGAATAATGAAATGTATGTTTCAGAAATGTACACAAGTTCAATTTTAAGCTTTGACTCCTGGTGTAATGTCGTTAACAGTAAAAGACGAAAATCTACACATGTACATCCTTATAAAAAAGAAGATGTGGTATGATTGCCAATGTTCATAATTATATCATAACTATTGTTCTCCCCCTAATGATGAATCTATAATATATGCCACTGGACGTTAAACGATCAACTATTAATTCATCCATCTTATCCTTTTAGTTTTGTGATAATTTGCATATCAAATACATGAAACAACTGCAGATTTGCACTAAAGTCAGAAGTCCGAAAGTATTGCACATATAAAACATATTCCCTATTTCCATTCTCAATTTTAAATAAACTTAAATATGATAAACAAACTGTTTTCAGATCAAAATACATTTGACAAGCGAGTGCGTTGATACAGGTTATACATGTATGCATGTATATACTTGTATGTCAGGTGAGAAGTGACACCAAGTAATATGTATACTAAAATGTTTATCGTCTTCCATTATACATGAGGGTGTGGTTTGGGGTTTATAGAATTGAAAAGTATTGATCAAAAAAATAAAGAATACAGAAATAACCAGACAAATATAAAGAAAAGGGAATGATGAGGTTATAGAATATATGGCATAAAAAATGATCGGCAAAAGGTATAACGAATAGAAAAAAATTGCCTAAAATGACAGAATACAGAAATAATAAATCCCCATTCAGACCCTCATAATCTGACGTTGACATTTATATCTTAAGGGCAATTATGGCCATACGATACAGTTTTAAATGTACAATGATTTTTTTTTAAGAAAGTTCACATACAAGCTAATTTAAAAATTAGTTTGAATATGTAATAAAAATTATATCTTCATGTAATAGATTTAAAAGTTCGACATTTACTTTTTGGTTTCTTGGACATTTCTGTCCTTTGAACAGACATGTTAACTTTTTTTGGTTTCAAAAGATAAACATCTGAGGATTTCGGTAAAGAGATTAGGAATATCTTTGTTACAAAATTGGACTCTACATTTGTGTAACATTTCTTTGTTAATGATTATTTTTTGTAAATAGAAATTGATTTTAGAAAAAAAACCGGCATTTTTGTTGTATATTTATTTAATTGAAAAAAAGTTGGTTATTTCTTTATAAAAGTTGGAACGATTAATCTTCATACAGTATCAAGCCAAAAGTCCTTTTTAAAAAGAGGGATCCATATGCTCGTTTTAAGCTAATGGTTAAATCTCGATAAAATGCATCTTTTCCTGATATTTCAGTTTGACGTCGCCTTCAACAACGAGCAAAACCCAAACCACATAATCATTTATAAAAGTTCCCAAAATTACAAATATAAATTCAAACAATTCAAACGAGAAAACTAACGGCCTGATTGATGTACAACACTTATAAAAAATAATATACAACGACAACTACTGGTACCAGCAAAAAAAGGGGGTTCCAACTACATGTATATGTCCCAATTAAAAAGAATTTCAGGTCAAACAAACGGGAGTTCTTATATACGGAACAATAACTGGATCCGCCACTGTACAGTCTCCTGACGCGTACGAGTAATAGTATACCTATAGAATAGTCTCAGATTATGGTGTTAAAAATGCTTTTAATTACCTGTGAGTTTTTTATTTATTTTTTATTCCATTAAGTCCTGCAATTTATTGATTGATTAATGAAAATATCATAGCAATTCTTTTAGTTTATCTTATTTAATATACAATTAATTTTATTTAGTTATTTGGATTTAATAACCTCACATTAAAGGGTGCGAAAAAATATATTAATGTAACCGTTTCAAAGTTCAAATTGATCAATTATTGATTGAAGTGAATAAATAAAATTTATTTTCTCGGTGAATAAACTGCATAGTATACAAATCCTTGTTCTAATATAAATAGTAATAATTTTCATCGGCGAAAAAGAGAGATACTTTTGTTGTGTTGGAAGAATCGATCTAAATTCTATTGTTTACTCGGACATCGTAGAGTCTAATTGATTTTTTTTTTACCATATTGGACTTCATATTGTGTATTGAATTGAAACATGAACGCGGACTTCGATGAGAACACCTGGATTGAAAGTTTGCAAACATTCCGCCCAATGAAATTCATTTTAATATGTAACGCGGACTTCAACGGGAGCACCTAGATGAAATATTTTATACGACAATTAGTGTTTATTTAGAAATTACCGCTAAAATATAATTAATAAAATTATATGAGAGCAACAATGCAGAATTGTTTCTTTTCCATTCTTGTTTTTTTACAATGTTTATGTTCATTTTAATTTGGAAGGTAGAATTATATTAAATGCCCCAAACGTAAATATAAGTTTTTTGAAATTCACTAAAAGACGTAAGAGAATGCCGACTAAGAGCCAGTCAAGGTAGTTTAAAATAAACCTATCCATCGTTATCGCAGACTAAAATTTATCTCATATAAACAGAATACATGTTTATTAATTGCAAGAATTTTTGTACGTCACGGTGCATGATAGCACGATAATCCTTTACATAATCGTAACCACGCTTCAATATTTTCGTTTGATATTTGCTGCTCTTCCACAATTCACGCCCGTTTTGCTCCAGTGACCGGTTTTACAATTTAACACAGTTTTAAAAGTTCATTGAGATGTTACTTCATTTACAATTTTAAGCAAGACCAAACTGTTTATCAAATTCAACAAATGTCAATATTATCTTCATCAATTTCATTATTTAACAAAACATTGTTTTTCATTACAAGCTATTCAATATATCAATACACAGCTAGTGAATATTTGTTGTTTACTACCGAAAATATAAGATACATCGATTTAAATTATGTACACAATGAATAATTTCTGTGACGTTACTTTTATTTCCGAATTTACGAGTACAATATAGTAAAACAGAAAAAAGAGAAACGGTAAATATACAGGAATACATAAAGTTTCGTAAGTAATTGCAAGGGACCACAAGTTACTTACATGCCATGAGTTTTCATAGCACTATGCAATTTTTGAAACTAATATGTGAGATCTATTGCATTTAAGCAAATTAAAATTATGTTATACATCTAACTATTTTATTTGCAGATTCACAAGTTTTGCATTTTTTAAACCGTGCATCAATATTTTAATTTTTTTATTTAAATTCCTTGTATGTCACGTGTTTTGTTCATTCATTTGTTTAAATTGTGAAGCATGTGACTTTACTAAGAATACACGCATTCAACTAAAGTCGATAAAGTTTGAAACAAATAAACGATAGATACATCGAGGTTGTTTTGCTTGAGTGATTTACCTAAACAAAGCTCGGGTCTCAACAATGTTTAAAACGAATTAATGCCAGCTTGAAATAGTTTAACGGGGGCGTGGCCTATTGGTTTGACGCATCTTACCACCATCTGAAATTAACTTGATTGACCGCAAAGGAATCTATTTGACTGGCATTAAAAAAAATTGATATGGTTTGAAATGAATTAAAACTAATTTTTAATTTTTGTCAATCTTTATCAAATGATGATTAATCTTATTTAAATAGCGTTAATGCGTTTTTGTCCGTTCAAGTTAAATTCGGGTTACTAGTGAGGGCAAATGTGATCTATTGGCTTCACTGGGCTCCGTCGTCTGTTGTCGATCGTTAACTGCTTATTACGCATTTACTATGTTGTACTTTAAATAAGCCTGAAGCAATTTGGTAAGAAACAACGTCTCATTTCTATTAAATGATGAATGAATTTCCACTTATGTCTTTTAGACAAAAAAGGTTGAAAAATTGCATGTCATTTACCCTTAGGCATACTTTTCACATTTTCCGCTCTACAGTTAGTGAATGGAGATAACTCCAAAATACATAGAAACAATAACCCTTTTACAATTGCAAACTTGAAACCAGTTGTTTCTAGTATTTCAAAGCAAGAATTTGAATATGTGACTATCGACATGCTTGTACAGACAAGGAAATGCTCACCAAAATATTTAAGCATGACCAGATAAATGTCGCATTAAAATGTATATTTTGGTTTGGTAACCAAGTCTGATCAGTTAGTGACAAAATGTATGTAATTGGATAAAATATTAATGGAGCATTGTGTCATTGTTCCACTTATCCGTGTCATTTGAAATTTCCATAAGTATGAATTACTTATGCATAATTATCTAAATGTTTCTTCAATAATGTTTGTTTATCAAAATAAAAAATTAATAATTACAATTCAACGCAACTCTGAAACACTGAATCAGTAAAATTTGGAAATATTACCTGGTTTTTCAATTGTATATAAAAGGAGACGGGATGTTCATGTAGAGAGTCAGCATTTTATTTATCGCTATTTCACTCATAATTTGATTGCTAAAACGAGTACATTCAACAATGATCATAACTTCATCATCAAGTATATACTATGTAAACTTTTTTATAATTTATTTTGAAATGAGTTATTCAAGTAATTTAACACCAGCAATGTGTAAATGTTATTTTTTTTAATTTTGAAATTGAAAAAAAAGAGTACTGAATTTAAATGTAAGACGTTAGATTTGAGGCGAACTGTATTTAATTTGTTAATAGATATTAATCAGTATTACGAAAGGGATATTTCAAAGGAGACTAAAGTGAGGAGAAATGTCTCAAGATTTTTAAAAGGCAAACGAGTATCCGAGTATTAAAATTGTACTCGAGTGCTCAGTCTTCCGAGTGAGTACTTGTTGCCATCCCCCTTCCCCCCAAAAAAGAAGTAATATCTGCAAAACCAAAAGGTAAGATACTAGTTTTTATCATTGATTCATATATTTCACTTCTGCCATTTTGTTTTGTGTTATAGTGTACATCAATTAAGGGGTATTCCAGTAAAAATTATCCGAGGGGGGGGGGGAGTGATGTGTGGAATTGTTCTTATTTCTAGTACCCCCCACTTATGGAAAAGATTAAAAAATATACTCCCACCTAGAATATGTATTTTCTTCCCAGACCCCCTACCTAGAGAACAAAATTAGTTCGTGTATGTTATCTAACATATCTTATTTCTGATAAAAATCTGACAAGGTGTACCTAGCTTTGTTGCTATTAAAATATAAAATTAAACATGTAACAGTTGTAACAATGGTATGGAGCAGCAGAGGACAGATGCAACACGACGGCAATAGCTCTAAGTGACCTAAAAAGGGAGAGCGATTTGAATTATGGCCCATTTTAGTTTTGAAGCTGTGAATAACATTTTCAGGTACGACGTATTCTTCAGGTAGGGAAACTGGTTGGCACCAACTATTTGATGTTTCAGAGTTTGGGCCTGGGAGTTTAGTTCGAGCCATAAAATATTTTTGGTAGGCACAATATATTTTTTTTTTTTTTTTTTTATGTATTTCTTACATAAATTTTTTTTTCAATAGGCAAATGTTGGGCAAGATGATATACTCTCCTGTGTATCAAAGCCAGATTTTCCCGCAAAATTAGGGTTTTTTTTCATTAAAAATTTACAATGCCACCCACGCAACATGCGCAATAAAAATCTAATTGTCTCTGCCAAACATAAATATTTTTCTAGGGATCGCATAGTTTGGATTCACCCACACATATTTTTGTGGGGAGACGGCATACAAGGGAGAGAGGATACTTAAGTTGTTTAATTTGTATACAATAAAATATTATTTTGACTTCAGGGAGAAGTGGGGATCCATATGATGCTTTTCATGCAATACCTGTAAATTTGAAGTTTTATAATTTCAAGGAGCTTCCTTTCATAACAAATTTAGAGTTAATTTCAGTTACCTGAAAACCCACAGTAAGTCTTGCAGAATTTCAAAGTCATCAACAAACAAGTCTGTTCACACTAGTACAATTCATATTAATATAAAATGACAATATAATAAGGCCAAAAAGCACATGGCTCCCAACAATGTAAACACACAATTTTTGCATGTGACCCTGACTTGTTTGCAGGATTACTGTTTCTATTAATTTAATTTGGATATAGATATTCAATTTAAGGTACAGTCAAGCATTTGCAATTACAGTTTGCATATAATTTTTAATTTTCTATTTGAAGAAACTTGGTCATACGATGTTCGCATTGTTCAACCATGCGAATGTAAATAAATGTGAATGGGTAAACCCCGAGGATTTGTATGTTGTTCATTGAAGATGGGAGTACAGGATAATTTTTGCTTAGAGTAGCAGGAGCATTGAGCACTGTGTCAGGATCGGGGAGATAACTCCGACTCCGAGAGATAACTCTTCCTGCTTTCGGCTCGTCGCGTTTGACAGGAACACAAACGGACGCTTAAAATAAGTGGTCTGCATACTTTATTTGCATTCAGACGACCTTTTCATGAGAATATTCCTTCAAAACAGGGGGTACAATATGTTTAACCTATCATTCAGAAACCCCCCACCAACAGAAATGAATTTAAATTGGGACCACCACCCTCCAGAATACAATTATGTTGATAACCTTCCACCTATTGACCAAAATATCGTCGGCGTTCCGCCCCTCCTATGTGAATTATAATTGAATAGCCCTAAGATAAGGCCTGTACCAAATCTCTAAATTTGTTACAAGAAATATTCATTTATTTTGTTACAAGAATTATGGTAACGCTCTTATAGAAATGAGTTTTTGATACGTCCATCAACGAAATAAGGACATTAAGAAATCAAGTTGTCTGTCTCACCTGTCCGATCATATCTTGATTTACTGAGATTAACTTCAAATGCGATCCAACGTTTTGACGTGCCTAAGATGTAAATAAGTGGTAATGTATATTGTGCTTGTATGCTTCTTGTTTATACTTTTTTTCCATTTTACTAATACAACTATTGTGGTCAACAGTTTCCCTAAAAGCAGGTTTTAAATTAATAACATTGGCAGAACGGCTTTATCTAAAGTAGAATAAAAGATACATACTATGACAAACGAGACGATTTTAATTTTGAAATTATCAATTTCCCCCACTGCTGTACTTCTACTTTTGACATTTTTACCTATTATGTCTGTTTGTTTTGTTCACACTTTTTATCAATATAATGGAATTTTTATGCAACTATCATACAAGTGAGAGGTTAAGCTAGCTATAAAACCAGGTTTAATCCACCATTTTCTTCATAAAAAAATGCCTGTACCAAGTCAGGAATATGACAGTTGTTTTCCATTCGTTTGATGTGTTTGAGCTTTTGATTTTGCCATTTTATAAGGGACTTTCCGATTTGAATTTTCGTTGGAGTTCGGTATTTTCGTTAATTTACTTTTTTTTCGCATTTGTTGAGAAATAAAATGAGCACGTTATAATAAGATATAATTCCATCCAAGTATTTATTTGTTAGTAAGCGTGTGTAAGATTCAAATCAACGCTTTTCGTCAGTTCAATTTGGGTACTGTGACGTTATATGCATCAATTGCATAACGATTTATTCATTAGTTGTTAAAAATACATGTAATTATATTGACATTTTTGTCATTGTTACGCTAAATGTGTATAACCAAGTAATAGAAAACATGGAAATAGCACATTGTTACAAGAAAACCTCGAAATCTGTGATTGGTCAAAAGAAATTATACCTTGAGGTCACTGAAATGAAAACATGAATTAAGAATGTGTTACTTATCGTTCAAATACAAGACGCAATATTTCAAATTAACATATTCCAAGAATTTAAAAAAAATGTTTTAACGTTATAAAATAAAGTGATTTCCTTTTTCTTTGGTAAAGTGTTACACTGAGTACAAAAATTGCACCCAATAGCAAAAATAGCAGCAGCAATCTTACAAGTTTTTTTAGAAACTTAACAATTTGTATTTTTTATGATTTGACATTATGCACGTTTTTCGACATAGCTAAATACATTTAAATATACACAAAACGTTCACAGTGTATATCAACAGAAAAAGTATCCACTGGAAAAGGTAAAATCTACTGAAAATTCGCGCTACGACGTCCACAAAATGTCAACTTGAGCAACTCAAATATGTGACAGGCATCAATTTCTTCTTGCTCGAAGGGTAGGCATTTCTTGCACCACATGTGGAACCCATCGTGTTGCTCATGTAAGTACAAACCCATTGATAAGTCTTATTCTGTAGGTCTCATTCTGTAAAAAGAAGATGGGATAATGGTTACGACAATCGAAACATATCATCGTCATATGTGAAACAAATGTTCAATGACGATCAACCAACTCTTCAGTAACGATTTCAACCTCAACACTTAGAACTCTTGATTGAATAGCTACCTTGTAAGCAACAACTCTCTATCAAGAACATTATGATGGGAAATGCAAACTCTCGAATATTGTATCTACTGGAAGATTTATATCCAAATGTTAATTTGTAAATGTTTATCAATTTTCCCACAGGATATAACTATGCCCTTGGAAAAAAAGCAGCACAGAGTTCAACAGCGCATTCAAAATATGCTGCTTCAAAAGCAGTTGATGGAAAGGAAAGCACGTTTACACACACAAAGAACGAAAACAATGCATATTGGAGTGTTGATTTGGGAAAAACAGTCAATGTAACACAGATCAATATTATTAACAGAAAAAATTGCTGTGGTAAGGAGTCAGAAAAATATATTTGTGATAAGATTCAAAAGAATTTCACGTGAGTTAGGTAAGAGTGTTTACTTTTAAACTTTTTAAAAGCAACACTATTTTAGACATTTTTTTATATGATTATAGGTAAATTATCTTAATTATTTTTAGTACTTTTTATGATCTTCAGAAAAAATCTTAACATTATATCATTTAATAATGAAGTGTTGATTCATCGAAAATGACACCTTCAAACAAATTAAAAAACCATTTACAGAAACGTTGACTGTCGAAAGAAGTCAAATGCTATAAAGTGATAAGATGCACACAGATTTTGTCAGGATATTAATAATTAAATACAATACTGTCTTGGAATAACAATTTCCTAACTGAGCCCTGGTTATAACTTTGCTAGGAAAAATAGTCACATTTAATGAAAGTACGATCTATTTTGTTTTTGATGTCACTCTGTCTAATGTCAAGAACTAAGAAACTCAAAAAAGACTGAAATTTGAAAAGCTGTTTAATGGGCTAATATATGTGTCAGACCACTAATTTGAAATCCCTATCTATTCAACCAAATTTTGCAATTTTTAGCAGCTTTCTAAATATGTTACCTTAAATTTAACTTCTTACAAAGCAGGTATATTCTGAATTGTACATATATCAACTTTCTACATGCCAATGTTTAACCAATGTCTAAAGTCTTGTTATGAAATACTACTGTTCGGAAGTCAAGTACTACTAAAAATAACTCCTGGTTTTCTGGAAATCGTAGATATAAATAAGATGTGTGAATGCTATGGAGCGCATTAATCTTCAATTTTTAATACAAACTCATGGACAAGTAAATTTTTGCTGAAAAATGGTCTACATATATTTTTCTTTCACTAAAAGTTTCATTTCTGCAAGTTTGTTCATTGGTTTAAGTAAACAATGACATTATAAGCACTACTTTTTGTCAGGGAAGGGCTACTTTTACATATGTTTCAAATTGAAGTGAATGTATTGGTGGTCTGCCACCTATATGGAATTACAACCTTTCTACGATATGGGGTCATATATTTTAAGTGAATGAAGAGGACGATACATGTTGATTTTCAGGTCATTTGATCGACAATGAAGGTCATTCTTGATTTCCATAAGACGATATTACTGTCTTAAATGTAGGAAAGGGGTATTAGAGCTAGCTCACTAACTTTTTTCTAAAATGTTATTTGTACGCGTCCTAAATACGCCTGAAATATTTTCCACCGGATGTTAAATAACCAACCATAAATCAACCAATGAACAGTCATAATAACGCTTCTCTGAAAGTTCTTGACTTTTCAGTTGTTTCTTAAAAAGAAACATGGATAGAGAACTGCAAAAAAAATCGTATTTTTCATTTGTGAAAATACACGATTCTGCTAAGGGAGAGGCATATTTGGTTCTTAAATTCCATGTTATTCATTTCAGCAATTTAAGTATAAATCTGATGACAGAAAAAAATGTTAAATCTCTCATGAATAGAAATTTTACACGTTCTGACATTTAACAACAGCCATAATGTCATATATGACGACACAAATGAGCAATCGCACGATGAAACTCATAGTTTTCACTAAATTTTGGAAAATGTTTGCAGATTTTGCCTCTGACGACTTTCGCCACATGCATGAACCACCGTAATTATCTGTGAGGATGTGTGCCTTGTCGATTTCCATATTTTTATGACCAATTCATTTTGGTGGACATGTGTGGTCAGTGTTTTTCAACAGGAAATATACCTTAAATGGGAGTTAAACGGGGGGAAAAGATTGTTTAGATTTGATATCACAGTCTAATTTAAAGCTAAGTTTAGCCCTTTCGTTGCCCTTCTGCTTTGAAGAAGTCATAAAAAGTTTTAATTCTTTTTGCCAAAAACAGACATTAACCCCAATAGTGCTTTTGTTAAATAGAGCAAATGACTTTATTCTAATGGGATCGTTCTTCTTGATAAAGACTTCTATTTTGTTTTTTAAATTGTAAAATTGTCTGCTTTATTATCAGCCTTCATAATGAATACTGTACCTGTACAATCAAGAACCTTTTCTAGGTATATTTATTTTTCAAATAAAACATAGGAAAAATCAACTATATCATAACCTGGTAATCGAATACCGCTTTTAAGAATCTGGTATTAATTTTCCTGTTGATGAACAATGAGATGAATAAACTTTACGAAAAATAAAAGAAAATTGGTTTTGAAGTAAAATTTGTTCGATACTGAAATGTGTTTCATTACAAAGAGTGTACTAGCTATATTGAATACAATCGGTGATATGATGATTGGCACAGACAGATTGAAGTCTTAGAATTCCGTTTTTGAACAATTGATATAGACTCTTGATATTGATATCTTTTCAGGCAATCGGCTGAAGAATATAGCGGTTACAGTTGGACAAAATCGTCATCAGATGAAACTTTGTAGTAATTTCAAAGGACCTGGTAAGACTGGACAAGTAATAATGTTAACATGCAAGAGCCCAATCTCAGGCCGCTATGTGAAACTTTTGAGAAGCGGTAAAGGTTATCTCAGTTTGGCAGAAGTTCAAGTGATAGGCCATACAGGTAAACATTTAGATATATTTTTTTAAAATAGCTTCTTCCTGGTTGTATGTTTGTACTGAATTTCGTTTCTATTGAAAAACTGTCTGTTTAAACAAAAAACAGAAAATCCTATAATTTTACTGTTGAATTTTTTTTATAAAAAAAGCATACGTCTGTAGATTATCAGCTAAATATTAATCTTTGCATCGTTGAATAGTTTTATGTATAAACAATATCAATAAGAAGATGTGGTATGATTGTCAAAGAAACAATTTTCCGCGACAGACCAAAGGACATACAGATGGGTAAAGTCCTTACCTGTTCGTCTAGTTAACTTGATGACCAGACTTTATGACTGGTGGAAGTTAACTTGGGACAGAAAAAAAACAGACATTGAGCGGTTACAGGATTTATGACTGATCCGATCGGTTCTTGGACAGAATTCATGTTAACTTAAAAAGAAGACTTGATCTGGACTGCTCTGTCGAACCAAACCTGTTCTTCTAAAAGTTAACTTTGGTCTGGTCTGTTCCAAGATAAAGTTAACATGATATAAAGTTAACTAGTAAACAGGAATGCTTTGATTGATGAATATCATTAAAGTATCATCACACTCATGTATCAACAAATTTAGTATAAGAAATATATCCTTAGGACCGATCAAAAAGCAGACCTGACCCAAAACTGGTCTATCAAATAGCAGTCTTGTCCACAGGACAGATTAACAGGTCTGATCTGGTCATGTCCGGTCCACAGGTCTGGTCAAACTGACCTGTCCTCAGGTCTAGTCTGGTCTGCAGCAGTCCCAAAATTGACGACGTAGGTCTGATGTGGTAAGGATCAAGTTAACTTGAAGGTCTGCTTAAATTTTCTAAAGTTAACTTTAGTCATAAGGACTGCTCTAAGTTATCTTTTGAAAAGGTTAGGACTGCACCCATCTATACAAGTTAACAACTACGTGTCTTCGTACGGCCTTCTACAATGAGCAAAAGCAATACCGCATAGTAAGCTATAATAGGCCCCGAAATGACAAAGGTATAACAATTTAAACGAGAAAACTAATGGCCTCATGTATGTACAATCAATGCAAGAAAAACAAATATGATATATGGCAACAAACGACAACCAATGTATTACAGGATGGATACTGGCTTGGGACAGGGACATACAGAATGTTGCGGGGTTAAACACATGTTTGTTGGCCCCAAACCATTCCTCTAACCTGGAACAGTGGTGAAACAACACGAAATAACAACAAACTATAAAAATCATTTGAAAAAGACTTTAAGTCATCATATCGATACAAAGAACAAAAAACAAAAAAACACAAACACAAAATACAAGATGCAAACCTGCAAATACTCAAAGTTACTGAAACTAGTTCCAAGCCCATATCAACTAATAAAAAATTATGTTTCTAATACTAAAATATTAATCAGTTAACATTCAACTTCTAATGTATATAGTATTAAGACGTCATTTACAGTCAAAGAAAAGCATGACCTTGTGCAATGCCTAGATATAGTGTAGCGGGTCAATGGAGAAAAGGGCAGAAACACAAATACACCGAAACCTCTAAATATATAAACCCAAACGAAAACCTAAACTACCTAATTCCCTATCTAGATCTAAAACGAAGGACAACAGACCTCTTTTTTCGAGAAGTGATTCTTATGTGTCTTAGGATCAAGCCTAAACTCCTATTCAATTATTTATAGTGAACGTGAAGGGTCTTCTTGAGACTGATATCACAAATTTATACCAAACAATTCAGAATTTGCAAATACTTTATTTTGATACATATATATTATAACAACACATAACAGTAGCAAATATTTGAGATCAAAATTACACAATGTAGTCAAGCTCAAGACCAATAAAAACAACTTGCAAATTAATCAATACTAAGTACACCTTTAGTGAATTTCTAGACAGTTGCCTAGAGTATCTTTCAAAAGATTGATTCAAATACTATATAAATACTCATAAAGAGTAAAACAATATCTGCAATGATGTTTTCTCGTTTGTTTAGAATACGAGCAGATATGGAACAAAATATTAGATACTCATTTATCAAAAGTACATCCGACCTCACGGGACAAAATACTAGATATTCATGTATTAAAAGTACATCTTACCTCACACTAATTATAGTGAGACTTAATTTGATAAAATATGATGTGCTATGAAATGAAGAGGAAAATTTTGTTAATACATTGTAATAGCTTCCACTGGCTAAAAACTATTGTCTCAAATTGTCCAAACTTGATAATTACAAGATTTCCTAAACTGGTAGTTCAATGATTCAGTGAAAGCTTTGATATAAGTTTTAGTAGAGACTTTGTATTAGTTTCCTCTGACTAAAAACGTATGTCTCATCATTTGCCAAACTTGACCTATACAATAAAATGTGAAATTCAGTAAAGTTAATAGATATCAAGTAAAATTCTATTATACAATCCTTTGTTGAACCTGTGTTTTAGCTCCCTTTGACTAAAAACGATTGTCTCAAATTGTAACCAAAAAAAATTGACAAAAGTTAGCAAGAATTAATTATCTGTTCATTATTGTTTACTAACAAATTTTCCTTTTTCTAAACCATCAAATGTTTAATATTTTACTAACAAGTATGATATATTTTACTAACAATTACTTTTCTAAGTTGTTCTAATACCAATTAATTGACTTATAAATTTGTGGTCTTTTGAACAAGAATTTATGGAAATTTGTACTAGTTTCCTTCGCTAGTAATGTGCATTTTCATGTGTCTCACTGTCTGAAAACCCAACTAAAAACGATAAACTTTTGCAAAAAGTCTTTGCTTTAGATTAACTGGATCCCTTTACCAGTAACATAAATAAAATATGTTTCTAAATTTAGTTTGATTATGTAAATAGACGATTGGGGTTAAATTTGCTTTAATTGTTCAAGGTCATGAAACCGCATAATCGGCCTTGGCACAGTGGTTCAGCAAAAAGTATTACCAACGTACTAAATTTCTCAACAAGAAAAATATTTGTAACATAATCTCTATGGATTATGTTTTCTAGATAGATTTAAACCATCATTATAAAAAAATAGTATTTCCATAATATTGCTAGTTTCCTCAATTTGAGTAGAATTTGCGTAAATCGTTTTTAAACAATTATGTGTTCTTTAAATGATGAAACCTTTACAAAAAGTAAAGTAAATTGCCATTATTCTTGCTTTCTAAAGAATATCTCCTCCTATTTTTGAACGTCTTTGACCAGAATGACGTCAAACTCGCGTTTTGGGGTTTTAATAATTGTACTTAAAATTAGTGCATTTTTTGTGCAGATTTCGTGCAATTTTCAACCGCGCAATTGCAATTTTATCCAATAAACCAATGGAAATCATAAACGATTTTTCCCAATTCGGCCTCTATGAAATGTTTATTTTTATAAATTGTTGAAATGTTTGTTCCGTATATAGAATATAATAATCAAAATTCTTTACGATAAGCTAAAAATAATCGTGACCTTCCGTAAATGTTCGACCAACCAAAACGCTTCAGTACCGTTAAGAAGATGGCGCTGAACGATGCCAGGTGCTTGCCTGTCAACGAATTTATCGACAAATTATTTAGTCAAACAAAATGTTCTGACCTAAAACTTGTAACTCCCTATACCAATTTGACTTGAGGAAGCTTTACAGATAAGTAAGTTTATATGACACAATAACAAATGTACATACGAGTCAAAAACATCACTCTTTCAATGAAAGTAATAATTACGGGGGTCGTCTCATAACAGCAAATAACAAATGCAATTTCAATATTTCCCAAAGTAAATGCTACAACATAATAAAAATGACTGGTATTATGGTTTATTTTGTCAGTTATCAGTCATATGATGTTGAATAAAAATCATAAAAATACTCCTGAACAAAAATGCCGTGATTCCATCTTTATCTCAGTGAAATTTAGGAATGAATGGCACACAAATATAACTTTTTAGAATGGGAAGAAATAGTAATAGTTAAATGCAATTAACAACAAATTGGTACCCGTCACAATAGGTATCAACATATTGTAAGACCGTGAGTTGAGTGTACATATGTGCATAGCAATAATTTTTTGTTTGATTTTTATATAAATCAATATTTATACAAAATAAAACAATATTCAAAGATCTAATGACAATGTTGAATCGGTAACCTTAACCTTTTAAAACAAGTTTATTTAAAGGATCGATAAATTTACCCGTATCGTATCTAAATTTACTAGCTCGGTAAACAACATCATCATAAAATTTAGGATGTGCTTTCCCGTTTGTAATAAATAAGTTGTCTATAGGTACAGCCAAACTTCCAAACCAAATCTTTGTATAAATGAAAGAATCCTGACCAGTAAATGCTTTTAGTCACTTGTGGTAACCAAAATCCTTGTAAATGTTTGTGCAGAGTATCCTATGTAAAACTGAATGAACTTAATCTTATATGATTTATTCTAACTTATTTCCTTCGGGTATATGTCAGCAGTATAGTTTTTTCAAGTTTTGACTTTTTCTAAATTTTTGATAAAAAGCAATATTACAAAACATACAACTAGAAAAGTGTAACTGCAGACACTGATCTGAAATCAGATGCGTGCAGTCAAAGTTTAATGCTAATTTAAAAAGGGGTATATCTAATGAGATATGACTTTTGAGAATTTATCTTTTATTTTCTTCATTTTGATTATTTTTGTGTTGATACCATATCTGGGATAGTCATAAATCAGTTAAGAACTTTCATGTTAGACTTGAGGAACTATACAGTAAGTACCTTTTTATTTTAGAAAACCATTTCCGTGACCTGAATTTTTTGTGGTCGTGACACATACCACACTTTTCTTTTATTCACACTTCTCAAGCGTTTTGATTCAAAAGTTTTGTTCCATTGTCAAGAGACTTTTATAAGATTTTGTATTAAAATGTGCAACATTAGAGATTCATTGTTCAACAAATTTATTTGTATGTGTATATATTATTATTTAATTCGTATTGATTCGACTCTATATTTCAGGTGAAAATGAAAAACAACCTGTAAAACCAGAAGGTAAGATACAAGTATTTATGAAAACAATCATGTTGTAACGCCATTCTCTGTTGTATGTTACTATATGATGCATGGATGAATAGAACTGAAGTATTGATTTGAAATATTGATACATAACATTAAATAATCCTTTCTATAACAAAGTATAAGAATTGTAAACGAAAAATAATATAAAGGAAATCACAAATTCTAAAAATGAATCTACATTAACGCGTATACGGTTTAACGTACGGTGACCTATAGTTGTAAACTTCTATGTCCTTTGGTCTCTGGTGGAGAGTTGTCTCATTGGTAATCCAACCACAATTTTTCATTTTTATATAAACGTGTGTGTCGGAATAAAAATAAGTATAACCTAAATGACATATTTTTGTTTGTCTGCTCATTTGTGCAAGCACAAATTAAAATGAGGAAACATGCTATTGACAAATCTGCATGAATGTAAACTTGAAAACTTATACATGTATATTGTACATGCGTTTAAAACTGAAATGAGCAAAAAGAAATAAATAGAAAATATATTAAAGTTTTGTTCCATTGTCAAAAGACTTTTGTAAGATTTGATTTATTAAAATGTGTAACATTACAGATTCATCGTTGAACAAATTTATTTATATTTGTATAAATTATTATCATAATCGCAATGGTTCGATTCTTTATTTCAGGGGGAAATAAAAAGCCTGTCAAACCAGAAGGTAAGATACATGTATTTATCAAAACAAATGGTTTTTTTTGTAGGCCAGCTAACGTGTTGAGCGTTTTTAACAAGACATCATTTGGTTAGTTTTTAAAAGAAATTACAGAATCAAAAAAGGTTCGATATCGAAAAGACAGATCTAGCAACAAAGAAGACTTTAATGCATATCGATTAAGACAAAAATACCTTTATTTTGATACGTTCATCAACGTAAAAGATCATTAAGAAACCTATAACGGTAAAAGTTTTTACATTTTACCTTGGAGTATGTTATGTTTGAAATATTGTGTCCAGTATTTGGATGATAAATAACGTTATTTATGTTTTCATTTTAGTGAAAACTACTATATTGTACATGCTTTAAAAAATACAAATGAGCAAAAAGAAATAAATATAGAATACATAAAAGTTTTGTTCCATTGTCAAGATACTTTTGTAAGATTTTTTCAATATTAAAATGTGTAACATTACAGATTCATTGTTGAGCAAATTTATTTATATTTGTATAGATTATTTTCCTAATCGCAACGATTCGCTTCTTTATTTCAGAGGAAAATAAAAAACCTAAACCAGAAGGTAAGATATATGTAGTTTATCAAAACAAAGTTTTTTTAAAGGCCAGCTAACGTGTTGAGCGTGATGAACGAATAATTTGTTTTGTTTTTAAAAGAAATTACAGAATCAAAAAAGGTTCGATATCAAAATGTTTTAAAATACATACGCAGACAGAAGAAGCAACAAAGACGACTTTAATGCAAATCGATTAAGAAAAAAAGAATTTTACCAAATGCCTTCATTTATTACAAGTAAATTTCATTTATTCAGTTTCAAAAATAAAGGGAATGCTCTTGTAGAAATGCAATTTTTGATACGTTCATCAACGAAAAAGAACATTCAGAAAGTTGCCAGTGTAACTTGGAATATGTTTTGCTTGAAATAATGCGTCCAGTATTGGACGATAAATAACATATTCTTAGTTCATGTTTTCATATCAGTGACTCATGTAAAATCTGAAAAACCACAAGGTATGATATCTTTTGATTAATCAAAGATTTCTAAGTTTTCTTGTAACAATGTGCTTTTTCCATGTTTTATGTTACTCGGTTATTCACATGAAGCGTAACAAAGACAAAGATGTCAACATTATTACATGTTTATTATAAAACTAAATGAAAAAATCGTTATACAATTGATGATTATAACGTCACAGTACCCAAATTGTTCCGACTACACAAATAATAGACATTTAGAAAAAATAGCAGCGGAAATCTTTCAAGTTTTCTTAGAAGCTGAACCATTTGTAGTTAAATGATTTGACATTATGCACGTTTTTCAACAAAGCTAATTATATCTAAATATACACAAAATGTTCACAGTATATATCAACAGATGAAGTATCCAATGTAAAAAGTAACATTTGCGGAATCGACGTTAACTAATAATCTCCTTTTTCAAAATGAGCAATTAAAATATTTTACAGGTATTCATTTCTTAAAAAATCAATAGTAAGCATGGACTATTGTCAAATTGTTCTAAATAATTGGAAAAAAGCAAAACATCAGTTATTCGATTTTTACGGTTATGGTTTAAGCATGGATTGGGTACTACTCACTACAGAATCATGGATCGTTTGGAGCTGGGTCAACCCCAATATATCTATGATTCAATATGGATTGAAAATAAATTGGTGGAACTTTATAGTAAATAGGGATACAAAGATCTACAAAATAAGTGAAAATTTGTCTGGAACATAAATAAACGTAGGTGCAAAAATGTTAAAATATATGCAATTTGGATACCTTTACGTTATATTTATATTTTTACAAAAGAGGGACGAACGATACCAGAGGGACAGTCAAACTCATAGATCGAAAACGAACTGATAAGGCCATGGCCAAAAATAAAAAGACAAACAGACACACCATGATGTAAAAAAAACACGTGATACTAGTCTAGTAAACAATTAAACTACAGTTATCTGAAGTAGTAACATATCCTTTTCTGCATGTGACATCAATTGTACAGTAAATCTTGATATACAAGAATACTTTAATAGTTATCAAATGAGCAAATATGCAGAAATGCATTCTATTCTAATACAACATACATAACATTTTTCAGTCATTAGTTGTGTTTTGAAAATCTTAATCATTTTCCCACAGGATTTAACTATGCCTTTCGAAAAAAAGCAGTACAGAGTTCGACGTTTCGTTCACATTATGATGCTTCAAAAGCAGTTGATGCAAAAAAAAACACATGTATATTGTACATGCGTTTAAAACTGAAATGAGCAAAAAGAAATAAATAGAAAATATATTAAAGTTTTGTTCCATTGTCAAAAGACTTTTGTAAGATTTGATTTATTAAAATGTGTAACATTACAGATTCATCGTTGAACAAATTTATTTGTCTAGTAAACAATTAAACTACAGTTATCTGAAGTAGTAACATATCCTTTTCTGCATGTGACATCAATTGTACAGTAAATCTTGATATACAAGAATACTTTAATAGTTATCAAATGAGCAAATATGCAGAAATGCATTCTATTCTAATACAACATACATAACATTTTTCAGTCATTAGTTGTGTTTTGAAAATCTTAATCATTTTCCCACAGGATTTAACTATGCCTTTCGAAAAAAAGCAGTACAGAGTTCGACGTTTCGTTCACATTATGATGCTTCAAAAGCAGTTGATGCAAAAAAAAACACGTTTGCATTCACAAAGGCACAAAAAAATGCATATTGGAGTGTTGATTTGGGGAAAACAGTCAACGTGAAACAGATCAATATTATTAACAGACAAGATTGCTGTGGTAAGAAGAAAAAAAATGAATTTGTGATAAGATTCAAAATGTGGGTGTGGTAGGAGTGTTTACTTTTAATGCCACACTATTTTAGAAATTAATCATATGACAATATGTAAATCATCAAACTATCAACTAAAGTAATTTTAGTTTAGTACTTGTTATGATCTTTAGAAAAACTTAAACATAATATCATATACTTATAAAGTGTTGATTCATCGAACAAAATCACCTTCAAACAATGTAAAAAAATTATCAACACAAAAGTTGACTGTCGAAAGAGGTCAAGTAATATAATGTGATAGGATGAAAATTTGTTTTGTTTATTTCAGGATTTTAATAATAAGCCCTTATACAATATCGCTCATAATATTTACTTAATTTCGGTAAATTTTTGCAGATTTTGCCTCTGACGACATTTGCCACATGCATGAACCACTATAATTATTTGTTAGTATGTGTATCTCACTATTATTCGTATTTTTATAAACAATTTATTTTGGTCGACGGTTGAGGCCAGTGTTTTCAGAAGGAAATAGACCTTTAAATTAGATTAAAACGGTGGGAAAATGTTGGAAGCTATATGTAGTACAATCTCATACCTTTGAAGTTTCAAACGTTTTAAAAACAAACAGTAGACAACTAATGAATTTGATTCTGACGGAATTGTTTCTCTAGACTTACACTTTTTTAATAAAAAAAAAAAAAGAAATTGAAAATTGTCTGCTTTGTTTTCAGCATTCATAATACATAGTATACCTGTATAATCCAGAACGATCTCTAGGTATTATTTTTTTTTCAAATAAGAAATATGAAAAAATACACTGGATCGTATCCTGGTGAGCGAATAGTGCTTTTTAGACTCTATAAGTATATATAATTCTTCCTGTTGATAAAAATGGATGAGATATATATATATACTTTACGGAAAACAAAGACATGTGTATTGAATTAAAATTAGTTCAGTATTAAAATGTGTTTCATTGCACAGAGTGTACTAGGTATATTGAATGCATTCAGTGTCATGATGATTAGCACAGCTAGATGGAAATTTTAAAATTCCATTTTTGAACAATTTATAATATGACTCTTGATATTGATATATTTTTCAGGTAATCGGCTGAAGAATATAGCAATTACAGTTGGACAAAATCCTCATGGAATGAAACTCTGTAATAATTTTAAAGGACCTGGTAAGACTAGACAAGTAATAATGATCACATGTAAGAGGCCAATCTCAGGCCGCCATGTGAAACTTTTGAGAAGAGGAAAAGGATTTCTCACTCTGGCAGAAGTTCAAGTGATAGGCGATACAGGTAAAAATTTAAAGATTTATTAAAAAAAACCTAGCATCTTTCTGGTTGTATGTTTGTTCTGAAATCCGTTTTTATTGAAAAACGAAAACCAGAAAATTCGTTAATTTTGCTGTTGAAATTGATGGCTAGATTTCAAAAACTTATGTCGATATGTAATTGAATTATGAAAACCTCAACTTATTTCACTTATGTAAAGTGTTGTTGCTCAACATGCTCAATTTGGCAGGAAATAATGTATGATTGATTGATTGCTATTTGTTTAAAGTCATATGAAACTTCCTATTTAATAAAAAAAAAAAGTTGAAGATGTTTTATATACTTGAAGTTTTACTATGGAACATGTGTAAGTGAACTTTCTTGTAAATTTCTTCATAAATGTACTGCTATTGAATCGTTGTCTTCCAGTACACTAATTCGCCATAATTTTCCCTAATAAAATGACCTTTGCTCCGAGACCTCTCAGAACTTCGGCCACCGCACAACGCGTAAACAAATGTTCCTTTTAAGGCTAGCTAACGTGTTGAGTATTTTCAAGAAGGAATAATTTGTTTTCTAATGTGTTTTATTTTATTTTGTTGTCTTATAAGATCTGAAATAATATTTTAAAAGAGAGATGTACAGAGCAATGTTTTACTTAGATTAGAGTTGAACAAATGTATTCAAAATACATTTTGTAACTTAATATGTCCTCATTTATTTGGCTTTCGTTTGTGGAGGACACTCAAAATTACAAATTACAATTTTAAACGAAATTGCTTTTAGACAAAAATGGTTGAAAAATTGCATGTCATTTACCCTTCGGCATACTTTCACATTTTCCGCTCTACAGTTAGCGAATGGAGATAACTCCAAAATACATAGAAACAATAACCCTTTTAAAATTGCAAACTTGAAACCAGTTGTTTCCAGTATTTCAAAGCAAGAATTTGAATAAGTGACTATCGACATCTCTGTACAGACAAGGAAATGCTCACCAAAATATTTAAGCATGACAAGATAAATGTCGCATTAGAACGTATATTTTGGTTTGGTAACCAGGTCCGATCAGTCAGTGACAAAATGTATGTAATTGGATAAAATATTAATGGAGAATTGTGTCATTGTTCCACTTATCGGTGTCATTTGAAATTTCCATAAGTATGAATTACTTATGCATAATTATCTAAATATTTCTCCAATAATTTTTGTTTATCAAAATTAAAAATTTATAATACATGTAACAATTCAACGCAACTTTGAAACACTGAATCAGTAAAATTTGAAAATATTAACTGGTTTATTAACTGTATATAAAAAGAGATGGGATGTTCATGTAGAGAGTCAGCATTGAATATATCGCTATTTTACTCATAATTTGATTGCTAAAACGAGTACATTCAACAATGATCATAACTTTATCATCAAGTATATACTATGTAAACTTTTTATAATTTATTTTGAAATGAATTATTCAAGTAATTAAACACCAACAATGTGTAAATGTTATTTTTTTCAATTTCAAAAAAGAGTACTGAATTTACATGTTAGACGTTAGACTTGAGGTGAACTGTAATCAATTTGTTAATAGATATTAATCAGTATTACGAAGGGGATATTTCAAAGGGAACTAAAGAGAGGAGAAATGTCTCAAGATTTTTAAAAGGCAAACCAGTATCCGAGTATTAAAATTGTACTTGATTGCTCAGTCTTCCGAGTGAGTACTTGATGAACCAGAGTTATGTCAAAGAACGTCTCGTCCTTTTAAAAAAAAAAGATCATCGGAAGATACCAAGACCTTGTTGATAAATATTCCGTATTAACTTCACAAATAATACATGATGGTCTTAAAGTATAAATTCTAGGTACTGACGTTGTTTATCATCTTAATTACGTATTAAAGTGTTCTTTTATTTGTCTTAGTAAATTATTAACCTTTACTGTTTAGTCCATTTTTAGTAATATCCTTTTGACGTGGCTCGGTACTTATGCATCCCGCCAATGTGTTTTGTGCTGTGGTAATTTTTTGTATTTTTGTCTTTCATTTCTGCATATGTGCTATGTCTATATGCCATTTTTTTTCTTTGTTGACATATTTGTTTGTTTTATAGTGATTAAGATAATAACACATTGTTGACTGCTGTACCTCTATTTTTGACATTTTTACCTATTATGTCTGTTTGTTTTGTTCACACATTATGGTCAATATAATTGAATTTTATGCAACTATCATACATTGAGAGGTTTAGCTATCTATAAAACCAGGTTAAATCCACCATTGTCTACATAGGGAAATGCCTGTGCCAAGTCAGGAATATGACAGTTGTTTTCCATTCGTTTGACGATGTGGTATGATTGTCAAAGAAACAATTTTCCGCGACAGACCAAAGGACATACAGATGGGTAAAGTCCTTACCTGTTCATCTAGTTAACTTGATGACCAGACTTTATGACTGGTGGCAGTTAACTTGGGACAGAAAAAAAAACAGACATTTAGCGGTTACAGGATTTATGACTGCTCCGATCGGTTCTTGGACAGAATTCATGTTAACCTAAAAAGAAGACTTGATCTGGACTGCTCTGTCGAACCAAACCTGTTCTTATAAAAGTTAACTTTGGTCTGGTCTGCTCCAAGATAAAGTTAACATGATATAAAGTTAACTAGTAAGCAGGAATGCTTTGATTGATGAATATCATTAAAATATCATCACACTCATGTATCAACAAATTTAGTAAAAGATTTATATCCTTAGGACCGATCAAAAAGCAGACCTGACCCAAAACTGGTCTATCAAATAGCATTCTTGTCCACAGGACAGATTAACAGGTCTGATCTGGTCATGTCCTGTCCATAGGTCTGGTCAAACTGACGAGGGTCTGCAGCAGTCCCAAAATTGACGACTTAGGTCTGTTGTGGTAAGGATAAAGTTAACTTGAAGGTCTGCTAAAATTTTCTAAAGTTAACTTTAGTCATAAGGACTGCTCTAAGTTATCTTTTGAAAAGGTTAGGACTACACCCATCTGTAGAAGATAACAACTACGTGCCTCCGTACGGCCTTCAACAATGAGCAAAAGCAATACCGCATAGTAAGCTATAATTGGCCCCGAAATGACAAAGGTATAACAATTTAAACGAGAAAACTAATGGCCTCATGTATGTACAAAACAATGGAAGAAAAACAAATATGATATATGGCAACAAACGACAACCAATGAATTACAGGGTCCTGGCTTGGGACAGGGACATACAGAATGTTGCGGGGTAAAACACATGTTCGTTGGCTCCAAACCGTTCCTCTAACCTGGAACAGTGGTGTAACAACACAAAATAACAACAAACTATAAAAATCAGTTTAAAATGACTTAAAGTCATCAGATCGATACAAAGAACAAAAAACAAAAAAACAGAAACACAAAATATAAAATGCAAACCAGCAAATACTCAAAGTTACTGAAACTAGTTCCAAGCCAATATCAACTAATGAATAAATTATGTTTCTAATACTAAAATATTAATCAGTTAACATTCAACCTATAATGTATATAGTATTAAGACGTCATTTACAGTCAAAGAAAAACACGACTCTTTGCAATTCCTAAGTATAGTGTAGCGGGTCAATGGAGAAAAGGGCAGCAACACAAATACACCGAAACCTCTAAATATATAAACCCAAACGAAAACCTAAACTACCTAATTCCCTATCTAGATCTAAAACGAAGGACAATCGACCTCTTTTTTTCGAGAAGTGATTCCTATGTGTCTTAAGATCAAGCCTAAACTCCTATTCGATTATTAATAGTGAACGTGAAGGGTCTTCTTGAGACTGATATCACAAAGGACAAGGTACGATAAGCATCAGAGAACGGCCCCAATTTTCGTTCAAATTAAAAGTGACATGTCATGGATTATAATAGTATATTTTTAAAGTTTAAAACCTGTATTTTTGTTAACATCAATAGATTTGTCAACTTCCGTTGATATTATTCATGCTTTGTTGCTGTAAACACCTCAAGATTCGAGAAAAGGCATAAAAATGGCAGTTTCCAAACCTTTTTCTGTATTTTAAACTATGAGCGTACCTACGGCCCACGATCATATTTATACCAGATGTTCCTTGAATATAAATGTTGATGTAGTTGAAATATCTAAGTGGGCCGTAGGTACGCTCATAGTTAAAAATTAATAAAAGTGAAAAAAAATCGTCGTAGTTTTCATTGAATCATCGAAATATTTGAACGAACTACGGACCGGAGATGATTTCCGGTATTCACTGGATCCGACGACAAACTTTTGTGCGTGCTATAATGATCTTTACTTGTTAGTTTCTTTATGACGAAAATTTAACATCTATGAGAAAGGATCACATGATATTCCTGTATTTATTATTGTATGAATTTAAAGAGACATATTAGCAGACACGGTCGAGTTTTGACACAAAATCAAAAGGATCTGTGACAAACCTCAGAGAAATTTTGTGAATGTAAATGAAACGAAAGTTATTTAATAACAGTTCCTTTTTTTACAAAATTTCAATATTTAGAACACTGTGACACAGAAGTTAATCATGTTGAAGCATAAACATGTCTTTTGTAGCGTAACTGCAAAGATTTGTCAAGCATGTATTTTCCGTAGAACTGTAAGCAAACCCACATTTGAAATCAAAATTCTTTACTCACCAGATCGATATTGATGTCAACATTATATTTAAGTTCAAATTATCCATTCAGAAACACGTATTTTGTTCTATAAATGACGAAATCGTCGCCCTGGAATGTAATATCTCCATTGACGCTTTTATCAAAGTGCTTTCTTTCACGTCCGCATTTCTATCAAGGATGGCATGCCAAGTTAACATTTAGGCAATCATTATGGATGGCGAAAATGAATTACAAAACTGTGAATAATTACATATATTGTAGTTCATACGACATAAGAAGAAACCATGTGGCAAATTTAACTATTCAATTTTGTAAGTGTAACAGTAATAAAGATCAAACAAAACTATCCAACACTAGTATGTATATTGAGTATACTTTGTGTCTTTGTGAAGTTTGCATTATTTGCAATTGTCCTCCGCCTTGCATCCGATCTTTCTCAACGAAAACGCATGCTACTTCGTATGTTTTGTCTGAAAATTATTCTCTATATTACTTTCCGTCAAAAGTATGCATGAGGTGTTTGCCACTGGGCGGTCAAAAACAACATTCAATCAATCATAACTCCTCTTAAATTGCAGTACAATTATGACTTTAAACATATTTCAAAGAACAGAAGACTCATCAGTGACGGTCGAATAAAACAAGTCAAAGGCTATAAAACATTTTGTAAAAGGCTCAAAATTCCGAAACTTTTGCAAATAAAGTCAAAGTTATCTTTTCCTGAACAGATAAGCTGTAGTTTTTCAAACAATTCAATTTTTTAAATCAGTTAGTTTATTAATTTGACCATATCAATTGTAATTCATGATATAAAAACTATCTATACTGGACATTGTGTTACTGCATGGGATGTTTGTGTAACTATTTTTAATGTGCTCATAAAGTTACAGTCCGCAGGAAAACATATCACCCTAACTGGACACTATATATTCTGACTCCGAACCATCTAGTCTTTGCTCTGACCCCTGAAAGCCACGTGATACGGAAAATCAGCAAAGTCTTTGGTTAGACCCAACACATGGTATCCTGTACTCGAGGTGAAGACGCTTCAACGAGACAACTGAGGCGGTGTTTGTCTCATGAGTTTAATGCTGGGTGGGAAAATAACTAACAAAGCGAAACTGTGCACCAAAATATGCATGGTGTTTTAAAAGATGAATATAGAACATTCGAAAATTAACTACAATAGATCAATGTAACTATAAATGATTTATATTTTTAGCTTGAAAAAAAAAATACTAAACATATCACCACTTTTATTCTTAGCTGTATGTTTATGCGCATTTAATTAGTGGACCAATTAAGAATCAAATACTTCTTTTTGTAATTGGGTGTAAAGCGATGATCGAAGCACATTTTTGATAAAGCACGGAAGTTTCTAAAGAGGCATTCAAAGCGTTATTACATTTCAATGATTTATCTATGTAATTTTGAGTTTTGTCAAATTCTTCGTTGTTTTTTCCTATGCATTGTTGTGACGTTGTTAAGAAAAGTATGTGCTGTCATAAATGTTTCATTTTTTTGAGAAATAACATCTGATTTTGGAATGCCTCTCAAGTGTTGTCATGCAATTCAAAATATGGCTTCTTATGAGACATACATGTAATGTGATTATTGATCATAAAAAGTTAAGATCACCAAATGTCATTTTATTACAACTTTTCAAATTGCACGATTTGATAAAACATTAAATGTGCAGTCAGTTTTAAGAAGACTTTGTATAGTTTCAATTCATTTCTTCAATTTATTAGTCTCCTACCGACCAAGTCGAAGGGACTTTAGGTTTGCACTCAGTCCGTCTGTCTGTCTGTCCATCCGTCAGTCCAGCAAATCAGTTTTCCACACTTGTTTTTCTTCGTGCTTGAAGATATTGATTTGATATTTGGTGTATTGTTTTATCATGACAAGTCACAGATAAAATTCGAATCTTGTTTCGGTCAGATAATTTCTCGGGAGGTCCACTTCCTATATATAAGGTGATAGGACATGCCGCTGGTATAGGTCACCTTTTTAATCTTGAAAATATGTGAATAGGTCGAGAAAACTATCAGAAATATATGATAAGGTCAATAAACTTCATCTGTCATCTTTTTGGTGTTCCTGGCTTTGTTTTATCAACCAATTTTCTCCCTTTTGCACTTTGGTATTCCATGGCCACTGTTACATTACACACCAAACGAAACCAAAACAATATGGGAAAAGGTAACAATTTAACCTACGCAATATATGAAAAGGTATACATTTTTTTAAATTCAGATGAAAAGGGGGTAACAGAAACCTAGCCTATCAACTAAGTATTGAAGTAACCCCCCCCCCCCCCCCCTTTTAAGATATTGATTTGATAATTAGTATATAGTTTTGTCATGACAAGTAACAGATCAAGTTCGAATTTTGTTCCGAACTGATGATTTTGTGCAGAGTTATGGTCCTTGGACTTAAAAAAATCGCTCAAATAATCTGTTTTCTGCACTTTATTTTCGTCATGCTTGAAGAAATTGACTTAATACTTGTTAGATAGTTTACAGCATGGCAAGTTATATATCAAGTTAGCATTTTGTTCCAGTACAAAATGACTAAATTCATACTTCAGATAACATTAAGAACTATTATTGAACGGTTGCTAAGCACTTGTTATGTTGCTTAGTTGTTGATAAGCAGTAAGTGTACTACAATTGAATTTACTTTTCATTTCTAACTAAAAGTTGTTCATCAACAGACAGTCTGCATTACATTTCATTTAGTTTGTTCAATAAAATGACTGATTGATTTGCATTTGTCTTCAATTCAAACATATTTTCCCATTGCTAAGCAACATTTGTGTTGCTATGCTCAATACGGAATTTGTTATGAATAAAGATGTATATGATAGTATATGGGAATGAAACACCATATGGAAATGTAAAATATTCAAATAACTGCTGTATGCATGCTTCAGAGGGAAAACATACTTTTTTAACCGTTGCTAGGCAAAATTTCTGTTGCTAGGTTGTTTCTAGGCATATATTAAACGAAATGAAAGAGGCTTTTTATTTGTGACTTCAAGTTCTTCTTGGACAAACAATATTATTTTTGAAATATTTGAATTTGTTCAGATAAAGCAATTCCTATGTGATAATTTAGATACTGAACTAAAACAGTTGCTAGGCAACCATCCTTTTACCGGAACAATATAAAATCATTGTTTTTTCAAGTTTCTTTACTAAGACCATCAATGATATTAATATAAACTTATTTAGAGAGGGTGCCAAAAACAACCCTTATCATACCTTGTCCTTTATACCAAACAATTCAGAAGTGGCAAATACTTTATTTTGATACATATATATATTATTACAACACATAACAGTAGCAAATATTGGAGATCAAAATTACACAATGTAGTCAAGCTCAAGATCAATAAAAACAACTTGCAAATTTATCAATACTAAGTACACCTTTAGTGAATTTCTAGACAGTTGCCTAGGGTATCTTTCAAAAGATTGATTCAAATACTATATAAATACTCATAAAGAGTAAAACAATATCTGCTATGATACTCATTTATCAAAAGTACATCCGACCCCACGGGACAAAATATTAGATATTCATATATTAAAAGTACATCTTACTTCACACTAATTATAGTGAGATTTAATTTAATAAAATATGATGTGCTATGAAATGAAGAGGAAAATTAACTTAAGACAGTGTAATAGCTTCCACTGGCTAAAAACTAGTGTCTAAAATTGTCCAAACTTGATTATTACAAGATTTCCTGAACTGGTAGTTCAATGATTCAGTGAAAGCTTTGATATAAATTTTAGTAGAGACTTTGTATTAGTTTCCTCTGACTAAAAACGTATGTCTCATCATTTGCCAAACTTGACCTATACAATAAAATGTGAAATTCAGTAAAGTTAATAGATGTCAAGTAAAATTCTATTATACAATCCTTTGTTGAACCTGTGTTTTAGCTCCCTTTGACTAAAAACGATTGTCTCAAATTGTAACCAAAAGAAATTGACAAAAGTCTTGACACATACCACACTTTTCTTTTATTTACACATCTCAAGCAATTTGACTCAAAAGTTTTGTTCCATTGTCAAGAGACTTTTATAAGATTTTTTTATTAAAATGTGTAACATTAGAGATTCATTGTTGAACAAATTTATTTATATTTGTATATATATTATTATTTTAATCGTATTGATTCGATTTTTTACTTCAGGTGAAAATGAAAAACGACCTGCAAAACCAGAAGGTAAGAAACATGTATTTATGAAAACAACCATGTATTAACGCCATTCTCTTACTACATGATGCATGGATGAATGGAACTGAAGTATTGATTTGAAAAATATAGATACATAACATTAAATAATCCTTTCTATAACAAAGTATAAGAATTGAAAACGAAAAATAATATAAAGGGAATCACAAATTCTAAAAATGAATCTATATTAACGCGTATTCGGTTTAACGTACGATGACCTATAGTTGTTTACTTCTATGTCCTTTGGTCTCTGGTGGAGAGTTGTCTCATTGGAAATCCAACCACAATTTTTTATTTTCATATAAACGTGTGTGTCGGAATAAAAGTAAGTATAACCTAAATGACATATTTTTGTTCGTCTGCTCATTTGTGCGAGCACAATTCAAAATGAGGAAACATGCTATTGACAAATCTGCATGAATGTAAACTTGAAAACTAATATATGTATATTGTACATGCGTTAAAAACTGAAATGAGCAAAAAGAAATAAATAGAAAATACATTAAAGTTTTGTTCCATAGTCAAGAGACTTTTGTAAGATTTGATTTATTAAAATGTGTAACATTACAGATTCATCGTTGAACACATTTATTTATATTTGTATACATTATTATCATCATCGCAATGGTTCGACTCTTTATTTCAGGGGGAAATAAAAAACCTGTCAAACCAGAAGGTAAGATACATGTATTTATCAAAACAAATGGTTTTTTTTTGTAGGCCAACTAACGTGTTAAGCGTTTTAAACAAGACATCATTTGTTGAGTTTTTAAAAGAAATTAAAGAATCAAAAACGGTTCGATATCGAAATGTTTTAAAATACATAAAAAGACAGATCTAGCAACAAAAAAGACTTTAATGCATATCGATTAAGAAAAATACCTTTATTTTGATACGTTCATCAACGAAAAAGAACATTAAGAAACCTATAACGTTAAAAGTTGTTACAATTTACCTTGGAATATGTGATATTTGAAATATTGCGTCCAGTATTTAAACGATGACTAACATATTCTTAGTTCATGTTTTCATTTCAGTGAAAACTACTATATTGTACATGCGTTAAAAAATTGAAATGAGCAAAAAGAGATAAATAGAAAATACACAAAAGTTTTGTTCCATTGTCGAGATACTTTTGTAAGATTTTTTTAATATTAAAATGTGTAACATTACATCTTCATTGTTGAGCAAATTTATTTGTATTTGTATAGATTATTTTTATAATCGCAAAAATTCGATTCTTGGAACCCCCTTTTTTGCTGTAACCAGTGGTTGTCGTTGTTGTAAATTATTTTTTAAGTGTTGTACATCAATCGGGCCGTTAGTTTTCTCGTTTGAATTGTTTGAATTTATATTTGTAATTTTGGGAACTTATATAAAGGATTATGCGGTTTGGGTTTTGCTCGTTGTTGAAGGCTGTACGGTGATCTAAAAATCTAAATTGTTTATGTTGTTTTGTCCAAGGTGGAGAGTTGCATTATTGGCAAGCATACCACATCTTCTTACTTTTATTCGTTAAATGATATAGATCTTCATTAAGCCTAAATAACAAATAATTTTAAAAATGCTCTATTTATAACTATACAACTTTTAATTCTAAATACTTATGTTTATCTAACATAAAATTATTATCAGCGAAGACATATACACACTAAGTCTAAATTCGTCTTAAAACAGAGAAATATGTATATGTAAAAGTGTTTGTTTATGTAAAAAAACCTATGAATATCTACCACCACTGTTGCCAGCTTTAGAGATCGGCTAACACCAGTTGTTCCTCGAGCTTTGAATAAACAAATTCAAACCAAAACATGTACATAAAACGGTAATGTTTAATCACAATCTGTATATATACAAACACTTAAATTGTTATTTCATATTTTGATGAATTTGATTAAATCAATGCCAGTCACGCATGCGCAGCAACATGTATTCTTCCATATTGTGACCTTTTTTGACCTAAAAGAAAAAGAAGAAGAAGAAGAAGTCTGGAATTCCCGCTACTTTTCGACGGTCCAAAGATTATAGTGTGTTTTCGATCTAGGTGTTTTCGTTGAAGTCCGCGTTCAAAATCCAAAGCATTTCATTAGTCGGTAGATTTGCAATCTTTCAATTCAGGTGTTCTCATAGGGGTCCGCGTTCATGTTTCAATATGATAGACTATATTGTAAGTTTTCTATCCGAGTTAACAAAATAAAATTTGAGCTATATAATAGTGCCTCATTTTTAAGGGATTAAAATTTTATAAAATAAATTTATCTATTTCTCCATATACATTTTTTGTTAAAATACCCCTTTTCACCTTTTTTTGTCTTTTGGAAAATGTTTTTTTTTTGTGAATTATTTAGACCCCTATATCAAGAATTTTGTTTTGCATGTATACGCATAAAATTGCGGTTTTTATCCAACGTAATCCTAGGTTTGAACGTTGTTTTCAATTTAGACTTTTAAAATATGTAATATAGTTCGTCAGTAGTTATATTTATGACAACTTATAATTATCGGTAGATGTGTAAATATTGACACCTGTGTGTATGGGTTAATATTATAGATTAACTGGTAGAATATTCTGATCAGGAAAGAAATTACAAACTAAAAATGGTCGGGTTGTTGTCTCTTTGACACATTCCCCATTTCCATTCTCAATTTTAAAGTCTGTTTTAAGGAATATGTACAAATAAATGTTAAGTGGCAAGTAGTACCGATATGCATGTCTTCATAATACAACTCTCGCATTACCATTTCTTGCATTTTTTTTTTTTATATTTCGAAACTGTCTCTTTTGTGAATTTATTCAACAACAAACTTTTTTCATACAAGATTCGCTTTTAGAACTGAATGTCGCATTTTGTTCTTATGTTGAAAAGAAACCAACAAATGTTTTGTTTTAAAAGATCCTGACCCTCTCCCCCTCCCCCTCTTCAACAAAAAAAGAAAGAAAGATTAGATTGGCATTGTCTAGTATATAATTTTAAATAAAATGCTCCTGTATTTTTATGAGAAATACTTTATAACACAATCTGGGACTTGTACAAGTTTATGCATCTATTAGTCCAGGCATATGCATACAGTAATGCATGTATACGCATGAGTTTCTCGCTACATTGAATACCCATCGGTGGCCTTCGGCTGTTGTCTGCTCTATGGTCGGGTTGTTGTCTCTTTGACACATTCCCCATTTCCATTCTCAATTTTAGTTATATACGACGGTATATTTTTCCTTTTCCAAATACCATTTACATGTACATATATGAGGCTATGAAAGGATCATCATTTATGTGTAAATAAATGGGGTTTATAGAAATAAAGTAATGATATAAGCACTTCAGATAACAGAATAAAGAGATGAAAATATAAAGAATAGATTAATTGATTTATGGTTGCTTAACGCCCAGTGACAAATAGTTCATGCATGGTTAGGACGAATAAAATCGGCATAATAATAAAGAATAGAGTGGAATGGTGAATTTTTTAATGACATAGAAGTATTGAAACTATTCTCTGACACTCTTCCCCTATAACCAACTACACTCGCATATATACATCTCTAAATTAGATATATAATTTCGTTTACTGGTGACTCTCAACCCCGGACATTAAGGTTTTGGAACCGCCCCTGCTTCTTGTCATCTATTTTAACATCTTTTTCATGATATTTTATATGAATATTGCTAAATACAAACAAAAATAAAATGGGCTAACTATTCTACAATTATCTACTTCTTCATTTCTTGTAAAGCTGTATGTTGGTTTGGAGACAGATAAAAATTACCATTTGTTGCTTTATATTTCGGTGTATAAAAATGTTTAATAATAATATATAGTGACATGTGTAATAGGTTATATATAGTGTATATATCCTGGGACTATTATACTAACAGTATAGTAGTCCCAGATACAGACCTTCTAAAATTATAACTGACCATTTTGCCGTGCGTTCATCGTGTATCGAGCGTGTATCGTGCGTGTACCAACCTTTTTATTCATCATTCCGTGTGTTTTCCGTGTAACGTGCGTGCATCGTTCATTCATTCATAACCGTGTACCGTGCGCTCATCAATCATTCATTCTTAATTAACCGTGTTACGTGCGTGACCTCATAATGTGTATTGCAGTCGCATTCCAATGCGAACTAACGATACTTTTATACATTCTGTTTGTTTTCAAACATTCTTTAGAGCAATAAGAATTAAACCAATTTTCTGATAACAGACAAACATGAACAGCAGCATTCACCTTGGGTGATGTATTATTGTTGATCATTCGAGTTTCTTTTTTTTTTTGCGAACCCGTCTTCAGCTGAATGTGTGATTATAATATTACTACGCGAGCATCAAAGGATTTTAAATCGAAAATAAATGCAAAAAATGTGAGTTTCTTAGCCTCGTACAAATACAGCTGATATTTAAAGACACTAAAAAGTTATTGTCTATATAATGATATATGTTCTACGTACAAAGAATAACATTCATGATGACATTTCTACAATAGAAAGGATAAAATTGAAATTTCTATTGAACTGAGCGAAATGGGGAAACAAATATATTGTTGACCAATTGTTATTTGTTAAAAATATTCTGTCTATTAAAAAGAGAAGAGCTTTTGCAAGATTTAGATGTGGGGTAGCTCCACTAAAAATAGAAACTGGAAGGTATGAAAAAACAGAAGTCCACGAGATGACATGTTGTGGAGCTATACTATTGAAGATGAACTTCATGTCCTTTTAAAATGCTCGTTATAGACATATCATGATACATTAAGCTAAACATTTTAACTTATAAATATCAGATAGCGAAAAATTCATATTTTTATTTAACAACGACAATGTTGCTGCAATAGTTGCCAAAAACATCAACAATATTTTATTGAAAAGAAACGGCATTTTATTTCACTAGTTCTTAAAGAAAAAGATGTTTTATTTTCATTTAGTATATGGACACTGTAAATTTTAAATGTAAATGAGTAAAAATGTGTTTATATTTATATATTGTGTCTCAAAAGTCTCTCATTTATCTAATGAAAGATTGGTGCATACAATGCAAATGTTTTTCATGATTTGTTTATTTCTGTGAATCTCATTTTATGTTTGTACGTGGTGAGACTTTAATAACATATTATATCTAAAAATATAAACTTTACTTAAATTTATACATGAGTCAGATAATTAAAACCAACAGAGTCAGAATTAAATTTTAAAGCTGACAAATGTTTTACCCTCAGCGGGCATTCAATACCATTGACATACTACAGCAAAATCTTGATATACATGCACATATATTTTGGAACATCTTATCAGTAATTTCTCTAATATTGAACTATGCTAGATTATAATTATTCGCTTATTTGGCAAATTCATATTCTACTAAGCTATTTTCAATCATTTAAGTTTTGATAAATACCATTACAAATAACATATTTGTCTCAGTTTCCTCAGTGAGGGTATTCCATTGAGAAAATATATACAATAAACAAGGTTGTCGGGTAAATGTGGATTACGGATTAAGATGTTAGATGTCAAACTTGATTTAAAAAAAACTGAGGCGAATTGAACAGGAATGTGTATTTTCTCTTCGACAGTGTTTTTATTCTCTGTTCTTTATTTTCATTTAAACTAAACTAAATACGTTTTGACAAATTAAATTAAAATAAGCATTATATGTTAACCTTCTAGGATTATTCTAAAAGAATGACGGATTTTATTTTGACCATGGAGGTATTTTTTGTTCCGATACTGAGGATATTTCTTGTCCTTTATGAATCCATATGACAAATTTGACTCCAATAAGGATACATTTTGTCTCATAGAAAAATCGGTATTTTTTATCTTATAGATTTACTTTTCCATTTTTATCGGATATAATAGTTATTTTGAAAAATACAAACGATAATTATTCATTAAAGGTTCGTATGCATATATCAAGATCCAGCAACTTTTGAATAGTATAAATGATTGCCTTTGTTTAATAGCTCAAAACGGTATTATTTGTTTTGCTTTCCATTGGTTGAATAATGAAATGTATGTTTCAGAAATGTACACAAGTTCAATTTTAAGCTTTGACTTATGGTGTAATGTCGAAAGACGAAAATCTACACATGTACATCCTTATAAAAAAGAAGATGTGGTATAATTGCCAATGTTCATAATTATATCATAACTATTGTTCTCCCCCTAATGATGAATCTATAATATATGCCACTGGACGTTAAACGATCAACTATTTATTCATCCATCTTATCCTTTTAGTTTTGTGATAATTTGCATATCAAATACATGAAACAACTGCAGATTTGCACTAAAGTCAGAAGTCCGAAAGTATTGCACATATAAAACATATTCCCCATTTCCATTCTCAATTTTAAATAAACTTAAATATGATAAACAAACTGTTTTCAGATCAAAATACATTTGACAAGCGAGTGCGTTGATACAGGTTATACATGTATGCATGTATATACTTGTATGTCAGGTGAGAAGTGACACCAAGTAATATGTATACTAAAATGTTTATCGTCTTCCATTATACATGAGGGTGTGGGTTGGGGTTTATAGAATTGAAAAGTATTGACAAAAAAAAATAAAGAATACAGAAATAACCAGACAAATATAAAGAAAAGGGAATGATGAGGTTATAGAATATATGGCATAAAAAATGATCGGCAAAAGGTATAACGAATAGAAAAAAATTGCCTAAAATGACAGAATACAGAAATAATGAATCCCCATTCAGACCCTCATAATCTGACGTTGACATTTATATCTTAAGGGCAATCATGGCCATACGATACAGTTTTAAATGTACAATGATTTTTTTTTAAGAAAGCTCACATACAAGCTAATTTAAAAATTAGTTTGAATATGTAATAAAAATTATATCTTCATGTAATAGATTTAAAAGTTCGACATTTACTTAAAATTTTGGTTTCTTTGACATTTCTGTCCTTTGAACAGACATGTTAACTTTTTTTGGTTTCAAAAGATAAACATCTGAGGATTTCGGTAAAGAGATTAGGAATATCTTTGTTACAAAATTGGACTCTACATTTGTGTAACATTTCTTTGTTAATGATAATATTTTGTAAATAGAAATTGATTTTAGAAAAAAAACCGGCATTTTTTGTTGTATATTTATTTAATTGAAAAAAGGTTGGTTATTTCTTTATAAAAGTTGGAACGATTAATATTCATACAGTATCAAACCAAAAGTCCTTTTTAAAAAGAGGGATCCATATGCTCGTTTTAAGCTAATGGTTAAATCTCGATAAAATATTTCAGTTTGACGTCGCCTTCAACAACGAGCAAAACCCAAACCACATAATCATTTATAAAAGTTCCCAAAGTTACAAAACGAGAAAACTAACGGCCTGATTGATGTACAACACTTATAAAAAAAAATATACAACGACAACCACTGGTACCAGCAAAAAAAGGGGGTTTCAACCATATGTCCCAATTAAAAAGAATTTCAGGTCAAACAAACGGGAGTTCTTATATACGGAACAATAACTGGATCCGCCACTGTACAGTCTCCTGACGCGTACGAGTAACAGTATACCTATAGAATAGTCTCAGATTATGGTGTTAAAAATGCTTTTAATTGCCTGTGAGTTTTTTTATTTATTTTTTATTCCATTAAGTCCTGCAATTTATTGATTGATTAATGAAAATATCATAGCAATTCTTTTAGTTTATCTAATTAAATATACAATTAATTTTATTTAGTTATTTGGATTTAATAACCTCACATTAAAGGGTGCGAAAAAATATATTAATGTAACCGTTTCAAAGTTCAAATTGATCAATTATTGATTGAAGTGAATAAATAAAATTTATTTTCTCGAGGAATAAACTAGTATACAAATCCTTGTTCTAATATAAATAGTAATAATTTTCATCGGCGAAAAAGAGAGATACTTTTGTTGTGTTGGAAGAATCGTAAAACTGTTATTTTTCTAAATTCTATTGTTTACTCGGACATCGTAGAGTCTAATTGATTTTTTTTTTACCATATTGGACTTCATATTGTGTATTGAATTGAAACATGAACGCGGACTTCGATGAAAACACCTGGATTGAAAGTTTGCAAACATTCCGCCCAATGAAATTCATTTTAATATGTAACGCGGACTTCAACGAGAGCACCTAGATGAAATATTTTATACGACAATTAGTTTTTATTTAGAAATTACCGCTAAAATATAATTAATAAAATTATTTGAGAGCAACAATGCAGAATTGTTTCTTTTCCATTCTTGTTTTTTTACAATGTTTATGTTCATTTTAATTTGGAAGGTAGAATTATATTAAATGCCCCAAACGTAAATATAAGTTTTTTGAAATTCACTAAAAGACGTAAGAGAATGCCGACTAAGAGCCAGTCAAGGTAGTTTAAAATAAACCTATCCATCGTTATCGCAGACTAAAATTTATCTCATATAAACAGAATACATGTTTATTAATTGCAAGAATTTTTGTACGTCACGGTGCATGATAGCACGATAATCCCTTTACATAATCGTAACCACGCTTCAATATTTTCGTTTGATATTTGCTGCTCTTCCACAATTCACGCCCGTTTTGCTCCAGTGACCGGTTTTACAATTTAACACAGTTTTAAAAATCATTGAGCTGTTACTTCATTTACAATTTTAAGCAAGACCAAACTGTTTATCAAATTCAACAAATGTCAATATTATCTTCATCAATTTCATTATTTAACAAAACATTGTTTTTCATTACAAGCTATTCAATATATCAATATACAGCTAGTGAATATTTGTTGTTTACCGAAATAAGATACATCGATTTAAATTATGTACACAATGAATAATTTCTGTGAAGTTACTTTTATTTCCGAATTTACGAGTACAATATAGTAAAACAGAAAAAAGAGAAACGGTAAATATACAGGAATACATAAAGTTTCGTAAGTAATTGCAAGGGACCACAAGTTACTTACATGCCACGAGTTTTCATAGCACTATGCCTTTTTTGAAACTAATATGTGAGATCTATTGCATTTAAGCAAATTAAAATTATGTTATACATCTAACTATTTTATTTGCAGATTCACAAGTTTTGCATTTTTTAAACCGTGCATCAATATTTTAATGTTTTTATTTAAATTCCTTGTATGTCACGTGTTTTGTTCATTCATTTGTTTAAATTGTGAAGCATGTGACTTTACTAAGAATACACGCATTCAACTAAAGTCGATAAAGTTTGAAACAAATAAACGATAGATACATCGAGGTTGTTTTGCTTGAGTGATTTACCTAAACAAAGCTCGGGTCTCATCAATGTTTAAAACGAATTAATGCCAGCTTGAAAAAGTTTAACGGGGGCGTGGCCTATTGGTTTGACGCATCTTACCACCATCTGAAATTAACTTGATTGACCGCAAAGGAATCTATGTGACTGGCATTAAAAAAATTTGATATGGTTTGAAATGAATTAAAACTAATTTTTAATTTTTGTCAATCTTTATCAAATGATGATTAATCTTATTTAAATAGCGTTAATGCGTTTTTGTCCGTTCAAGTTAAATTCGGGTTACTAGTGAGAGCAAATGTGATCTATTGGCTTCACTGGGCTCCGTCGTCTGTTGTCGATCGTTAACTGCTTATTACGCATTTACTATGTTGTACTTTAAATAAGCCTGAAGCAATTTGGTAAGAAACAACGTCTCATTTCTATTAAATGATGAATGAATTTCCACTTATGTCTTTTAGACAAAAAAGGTTGAAAAATTGCATGTCATTTACCCTTAAGCATACTTTTCACATTTTCCGCTCTACAGTTAGTGAATGGAGATAACTCCAAAATACATAGAAACAATAACCCTTTAACAATTGCAAACTTGAAACCAGTTGTTTCTAGTATTTCAAAGCAAGAATTTGAATATGTGACTATCGACATGCTTGTACAGACAAGGAAATGCTCACCAAAATATTTAAGCATGACCAGATAAATGTCGCATTAAAATGTATATTTTGGTTTGGTAACCAAGTCTGATCAGTTAGTGACAAAATGTATGTAATTGGATAAAATATTAATGGAGCATTGTGTCATTGTTCCACTTATCCGTGTCATTTGAAATTTCCATAAGTATGAATTACTTATGCATAATTATCTAAATGTTTCTTCAATAATGTTTGTTTATCAAAATAAAAAATTAATAATTACAATTCAACGCAACTCTGAAACACTGAATCAGTAAAATTTGAAAATATTACCTGGTTTTTTAATTGTATATAAAAGGAGACGGGATGTTCATGTAGAGAGTCAGCATTTTATTTATCGCTATTTTACTCATAATTTGATTGCTAAAACGAGTACATTCAACAATGATCATAACTTTATCATCAAGTATATACTATGTAAACTTTTTTATAATTTATTTTGAAATGAGTTATTCAAGTAATTTAACACCAACCATGTGTAAATGTTATTTTTTTTAATTTTGAAATTGAAAAAAAAAGAGTACTGAATTTAAATGTAAGACGTTAGATTTGAGGCGAACTGTATTTAAATTGTTAATAGATATCAATCAGTATTACGAAGGGGATATTTCAAAGGAGACTAAAGTGAGGAGAAATGTCTCAAGATTTTTAAAAGGCAAACGAGTATCCGAGTATTAAAATTGTACTCGAGTGCTCAGTCTTCCGAGTGAGTACTTGTTGCCATCCCCCCTCCCCAAAAAAAAGAAGTAATATCTGCAAAACCAAAAGGTAAGATACTAGTTTTTATCATTGATTCATATATTTCACTTCTGCCATTTTGTTTTGAAAACGACGATATTGTACATGCATTTACAAAAATTAAAGTGATCAGAAGGAATAAATATAAAATTCATTAAAAGACTGAATTTACAAAAATGAAGAGTATAGTGTACATCGATTAAGATAAGGCCTGTTCTGTACCAAATCTCTAAATTTGGTACAAGTAAAATTCATTTGTTTTGTTACAAGAATTATGAAACTATCATACAAGTGAGAGGTTTAGTTAGCTGTAAAACTTGGTTTAATTCACCATTGTCTACATAGGGAAATGCCTGTACCAAGTCAGGAATATGACAGTTGTTTTCCATTCGTTTGATGTGTTTGAGCTTTTGATTTTGCCATGTTATAAGGGACTTTCTGATTTGAATTTTTCTTGGAGTTCGGTATTTTTGTTATTTTACTGTTTTTCGCATGTGTTGAGAAATAAATTGAGCCCGATATACATAGATATAATTCCATCCAAATATTTATTCGTTAGTAAGCGTGCGTAAGATTCAAGTCAACGCTTCTCGTCAGTGCAATTTGTGTACTGTGACGTTATATTCATCAATTGCATAACGACTTTTTCATTAGTTGTTAAAAATACATGTAATTATATTGACATTTTTGTCATTGTTACGCGTAATGTGTATAACCAAGTAATAGAAAACATGGAAATAGCACATTGTTATAAGAAAACTTAGAAATCTGTGATTGGTTCAAAGATATTATACCTTGAGGTCACTGAAATGAAAACATGAATTAAGAATATGTTACTTATCGTTCAAATACTAGACGCAATATTTCAAATTAACATATTCCAAGAATTTAAAAAAAATCTTTTAACGTTATAGGTAAAAGTGTTTTTCTTTTTTCTTGGTAAAGTGTTGCATTGAGTACAAAATTGTACCCAATACCAAAAATAGCAGCAGCAATCTTACAAATTTTTTTAAAAACTTAGCAATTTGTATCTTTTATGATTTGACATTAAGCACGTCTTTCGACATAGCTAAATACATTTAAATATACACAAAACATCCACAGTGCATATCAGCAGACAAAGTATCCACTGGAAAAGGTCAAATCTACTGAAAAATCGCGCTACGACGTCCACAAAATATCAACTTGAGCAATTCAAATATGTTACAGGCATCCATTTCTTCTTACTCGAAGGGAAGGCATTTCCTGCACTACATGTGGCACCCATCGTGTTGCTCATGTAAGTACAAACCCATTGATAAGTCTTACTCGGTAGGTCTCATTCTGTGAAAAGAAGATGGAATAATGATCACAACAATCGAAACATCTGTGAAACAAATATTCAATGACGATCAACCAACTCTTCAGTGACATATCAACTTCAACAATTAGAACTCTTGATTGAATAGCTACCTTGTAAGAAACAACCCTCTATCAAGGAAATTATGATGGGAAATGCAAACTCTCGAATATTGTATCTACTGGAAGATGTATATCCACATGTTAATTTGTAAATGTTTCTCAATTTTCCTACAGGATATAACTATGCCCTTGGAAAAAAAGCAGCACAGAGTTCAACAAGGCATTCAAAATATGCTGCTTCAAAAGCAGTTGATGGAAAGGAAAGCACGTTTACACACACAAAGAACGAAAACAATGCATATTGGAGTGTTGATTTGGGAAAAACAGTCAATGTAAAACAGATCAATATTATTAACAGAAAAAATTGCTGTGGTAAGGAGTCAGAAACATATATTTGTGATAAGATTCAAAATAATTTCACGTGAGTTAGGTAAGAGTGTTTACTTTTGAACTTTTTAAAAGCAACACTATTTTAGACATTTCTATATATGACAATAGGTAAATCATCAAACTATTATCTTAATTGATGTTTAGCACTTTTTATGATCTTCAGAAAAAATCTTAACATTATATCATTTAATAATGAAGTGTTGATTCATCGAAAATAACACCTTCAAACAAATTAAAACCATTTACAGAAACTTTGACTGTCGAAAGAAGTCAAATGCTATAAAGTGATAAGATGCACATAGATTTTGTCAGGATATTAATAATTAAATACAATACTGTCTTGGAATAACAATTTCCTAACTGAGCCCTTGTGATAACTTTGCTTGGAAAAATAGTCACATTTAATGAAAGTACGATCTATTTTGTTTTTAATGTCACTCTGTCTAATGTCAAGAACAAAGAAACTAAAAAAGACTGAAATTTGAAAAGCGGTTTTATGGGCTAATAAAGGTGTCAGACCACCAATGTAAAATCTCTATCTATTCAATCAAATTTTCCAATTTTAACAGCTTTTTAGATATTTTACCTTAAATTTAACTTCATAGAAAGCAGGTATATCCTGAATTGTATCAACATTCTACATGCCAATGTTTAACCAATGTTTAAAGTCTTGTAATGAAATACTACTGTTTGGAAATCAAGTACTACTAAAAATAACTCCTGGTTTTCTGGAAATCTTAGATATAAATAAGAAGATGTGTGTATACTAGGGAGCGCATTAATCCTCAATTTTTAATGCAAACTCATGGAGAAGTATATTTTTGCTCAAAATGGTCTACATATATTTTTCTTTCACTAAAAGTTTCATTTCTGCAAGTTTGTTGATTAGTTTAAGTAAACAATGACATTATAAGCACTTTTTTTGTCAGGGAAGGGCTACTTTCACATATGTTTCAAATTGAAGTGAATGTATTGGTGGTCTTGACACCTATATGGAATAACAACCTTTCTTCGATATGGGGTCATATATTTTAAATGAATGAAGAGGACGATACATGTTGATTTTCAGGTCATTTGATCGACAATGAAGGTCATTCGTGCTAAGAATTGATTTCCATAACCCGATATTACTGTCTTAAATGATATTTAATATGGAGGAGAGGGGTATTAGAGCTAGCTCACTAACATTTCTCTAAAATGTTATTTGTACGCGTCCTAAATACGCCTGAAATATTCTCAACCGGATGTTAAATAACCAACTATAAATCAACCAATGAACAGTCATAATAAGGCTTCTCTGAAAGTTCTTGACTTTTCAGTTGTTTCATAAAAAGAAACATGGATAGAGAACTGTAAAAAAATCGTATTTTTTATTTGTGAAAGTACTCCCTTCTGTTAAGGGAGAGAGGCATATTTGGTTCTTAAACTCCATGTTATTCATTTCAGCAATTCAAGTATAAATTTAATGAGAGAAAAAATGTAAAATCTCTCATGAATAGAAATTTTACAAGTTCTGACATTTAACAACAGCAATGATGTCATATATGACGACACAAATGAGCAATCGTACGATGAAACTCATAATTTTGACTAAATTTTGGAAAATATTTGCAGATTTTGCATGAACCACCGTAATTATCTGGTAGGATGTGTGTCTTGTCAATTTCCATATTTTTATGACCAATTCATTTTTTGTGGACGTGTGTGGTCAGTGTTTTTCAACAGGAAATAGACCTTTAATGTGAGTTAAACGGGGGAAAAGATTGTTAAGATTTGATATCACAGTCTTATTTAAAGCTAAGTTTGGCCCTTTCGTTGCCCTTCCTCTTTAAAGAAGTCATGAAAAGTTTTATTTCTTTTGGTCAAAAACAGACATTAACCGCACTATTGCTTTTTTTAAATAGAGCAAAAGACTTTATTCTAATGGGATCGTTCTTCTTGATAAGACTTCTATTTTTTTTTTAAATTGTAAAACTGTCTGCTTTGTTTTCAGCCTTCATAATGAATAATGTACCTGTGCAATCAAGAATCGTATTTATTTTTCAAATAAAACAAAGGAAAAATCAACTATATCATAACCTGGTAATCGAATACAGCTTTTTTAGAATCTGGAATTAATCTTCCTGTTGATGACCAATGAGACAAATATACTTTAGGAAAAAATTTAAAAAAATTGGTTTTGAAGTAAAATGTGTTCGATACTGAAATGTGTGTCATTACAAGGAGTGTACTAAAAGAGGGACGAACGATACCAGAGGGACAGTCAAACTCATAGATCGAAAACAAACTGACAACGCCATGGCCAAAAATAAAAAGACAAACAGACAAATAATAGTACAGATAACACAACATAGAAAACTAAAGACTAAGCAACACGAACCCCACCAAAAACTGGGGTTGATATCAGGTGCTCCGGAAGGGTAAGCAGATCCTGCTCCACATGTGGCACCCGTCGTGTTGCTTATGTTACTAGCTATATTGAATACAATCGGTGATATGATGATTGGCACTGACAGATTGAAGTCTTAGAATTCCATTTTTGAACAATTGATATAGATTCTTGATATTGATAATTTTCAGGTAATCGGCTGAAGAATATAGCGGTTACAGTTGGACAAAATCGTCATCAGATGAAACTTTGTAGTAATTTCAAAGGACCTGGTAAGACTGGACAAGTAATATTGTTAACATGCAAGAGCCCAATCTCAGGCCGCCATGTGAAACTTTTGAGAAGCGGCAAAGGTTATCTCAGTTTAGCAGAAGTTCAAGTGATAGGCCATACAGGTAAACATTTAGATATATTTTTTTAAACTAGCTTCTTTCTGGTTGTATGTTTGTACTGAATTTCGTTTCTATCGAAAAACTGTCAGTTAAACAAAAAACAGAAAATCCTATAACTTTACTGTTGAATTTTTTTATAAAAAAAAAAAATACGTCTGTAGATTATAAGCTAAATATTGATCTTTGCATCGTTGAATAGTTTAATGTATAAACAATATCAATAAGCAGATGTGGTATGATTGTCAAAGAACCAATTTTTCCGCGACAGACCAAAGGACATACAGATGGGTAAAGTCCTTACCTGATCATCTAGTTAACTTGATGACCAGACTTTATGACTGGTGGAAGTTAACTTGGGACAGGAAAAAACAGACATTTAGCGGTTACAGGATTTATGACTGCTCCGATCGGTTCTAGGACAGAATTCATGTTAACTTAAAGAGAAGACTTGATCTGGACTGCTCTGTCGAACCAGACCTGTTCTTATAAAAGTTAACTTTGGTCTGGTCTGCTCCAAGATAAAGTTAACATGATATAAAGTTAACTAGTAAACAGGACTGCTTTGATTGATGAATATCATTTGAGTATCATCACACTCATGTATCAACAAATTTAGTAAAAGAAATATATCCATAGGACCGATCAAAAAGCAGACCTGACCCATAACTGGTCTGTCAAATAGCAGACTTGTCCACAGGATAGGTTAACAGATCTGATCTGGTCATGTTGTCCTGTCCACAGGTCTGGTCAAACTGACCTGTTCGCAAGTCTGCTCTGGTCTGCAGCAGTCCCAAAAATGTAGACGTAGGTCTGTTGTGGTAAGGATAACGTTAAATTGCAGGTCTGCTAAAATTTTCTAAAGTTAACTTCAGGTGGATCAACACTAAATATTTCTTGAGATAGATTTTTATTTATATTTTGTGTAAATGCAGTTGATGAAATGCTCTTGTGAAAAAAACAATAAAAATTTGGGGTCACCGTCCTCGTTTGGACAGTATCTTGATCCAAATTATTGTGTATTTTCGAGGTTTTTTACATAGATATTACAGGGAAATGGGCAATTGTATCCTTTTGCTAGTTGAGAAAAAAATTCCATGAGATAGATTTTTCTTATTTTCTTTAAAATTGTAGCCAAGATATAGATCTAAAAGAAAATAATAAAAAAACATAGGGTCACCTTGCATTTTGAAGAAATATTTCACCTTCTGCTTGATTTTTTCGAATGTTCAAGAAGGAGAGATAACTCTCCCCAAATCTTCATTGAAAAAGATAGTAAGAAATACTCATGATAAATAGAAATAGAATAGGTCAACTCTCAGTCCTTATTATTATTTGCAACACTTTTGTGTAACATATTTCTGTTACAAAAATCATGGCCATAGTAACCAAGGATATCACCATAGCAACCAAATCAATCAATCAATACATGCACTTGGAAATTATAAAACTGAAGAGAAACATGTAAATTTGAGCACGTTTATGTAGTCCGATAAGTCAGTATTGCCATAAATGATTTCACAATCTTTACGCACAGTGCAAAATTCTATTCAAGAAAGGCTCCATGAGTTATTTTGAGATATCTCGACCAAAATTTGTGTAAAAAACATTTTTTTTAATACAAAATTACAAATTTTGAGAAACATTTTTTTGTGCTTGAATTTCAACCGAATTGATATACAAGTTACAAAATGTTATAAAAATTTGATTTTCCACAGCAAAAAATAATTTGATCTTGTAAATTTTCCGTCTCAGTTTTTTTTTTAAATCACAAATTTAATGCTTTTAATAAAAATTGACGTACAGGTAGAATAAGATATTCCAAATCATATCCAGGTGTAAAACAACCTTTCTGACCCCGTCAACTGGACTTGCTACGTATGTATTAGTCTCTTCACGTCTCATATAAATGTGCAAGTGGTTCTCTAGTTGTCATCTTACCTTTTTTCATGTCAGTCTTCTTATATTATGTTTCTATATTTTTGAATAATCTTAAATTAATAATCTTAAACACCACAGAGACTGTGACTTAACACACACATATACATATATATATAATTCGTCTAAACATTAACCCAACAATGTTGGATCTGTAAATTTGCTTTTGCAAAGTTTTGTTCTTCCCTCGCTGGGATTCGAACTCATGCTACTGAGATATCGTGGCACCAAATCGCCTTGCACTATGCCCAACGCGCTAGACCACTCGACCACCTAGGCTCTACAATAATAAAGCTTTGGGTGGCCGAGTGTTATCTTTCCTCGTCAGTTTTAATCTAGCGTCGTAACACAGTACATAATATATAATGCATGAAGATGGAATTGTTACAGATCATCTGAATTATCTATATATATTTTAATTCGACAAACTGGTTCTCAATAAGTTTTGTTGTTAAAATATACCAAGGTTAACATTTCAAATTTTGAAATGTTAGACCACACAAAAACAAAAAAATTATCGACAAAAATTCAATGTCATGACATTTTAAGAACTTCTAAAAATATGAACGTGTAGGCCAAAATATAGATATTTAAGTCATAATTTACTTTTTGTTCTTCTTTAGACAAAAAGTCGGCACATCAGTATAAAATTTAACCGTAGAATTCAAACAACTCTTCATTAGAGACAAAATGGTGTAGAAGTGAGCAACTATAGGTCACCGTACGGCCTTCAACCTGATACTTTTTTGTAAAATAACAAAATATCATGACGATATATCAAACTCTAAATAACTATCATAGGGGGGGGGTTTATACATATACTAATTCCTCATCCTTTATATGTCTATTAGTTAAATATTAAAGCACATTCACTATGTAACCATTGTTGAGAACATATTATTCTAATTGATCCATTTGAACGAAAGAAATTTCAAATAAAAATATTTTATAAAATATTATGTTTCAAATTAGGTGTTAAGCAAGCCACAATTAATCAATATACAAAGTGAAAATTGTATGTATATAATATTCTCCCCTTTCTTGTATGATCTTAAAGAAAAGAACAATATTTGCAAAAATGAAAACCCAATCATCTTAAAATATTATAGATCTCTGGTTACCTTATGTTTATAAAAAGGAGTTAGCAAGTTACGACAGATCTTCATTTTGACAATACTGAGGAAAAACTTATTTAGGGCATGACACATAGTGTTAATACCAAAAACATGTCTTCTAGATGTCTGTTTGGGGTTTTGTTGTTTGCTTGCTGTCTCATTGATGTATACCCCCTGCATCTCCTTTTATTCATAACTGTCCCGTATTAAGATATGCCTGTTCACTACAAGACACACCCCTAAACGTAACATAGTAAAGTGAGTTTATGATTTAGTAACTTTTAACAAACACGTAAAATAAAACTAACGCATCAGCGTTTCAATGGTTTAATTAGATGACTTATATTTTATCTCTTTCGTTCAAATTATGGGAAGACCTTACAAAATTTAAAACATGGAGATCTTTATGCCAGTAGTTCTTGTATTTGCTATCAAATTTTCTTCTTTGCTATTCAATGATCATAATTATTTTATAAATTCCATTCTTACATCCCAACTTTGTCGATCTAAATTAAAATTATATATGTCCATTTCATAATAACCGAAAGAACTTGTATTAAGTTGGCAAAATCATGTAATTCCATTTTGAGGCTATAACAAAAAAAAGCCTAGATTCTTATCCCTATGCATCTGATATTTGGCTATATTCTTTCTTTTTGGTAACAGTTTTCAACCCACAAAATTGATGAAAAGTTAAATTGAAAGCCGAAAAAAAGTCAATTTGTAGGGCATGGTTCTTTGAAATATCCAAACAGTTAAGGATGTATTCTTCTGACGTTTCAGTCTCGTTGAAATCTCGTTCTGGAATTATTTCCAAAACATGTGATACAAGTGGAAAATATCAATGATTTTAAAAAATGTTATAATCAAACTTAACTCTGTAAAAAAATTGTGAATTTACAATGAATTATTATAGTTTTTGAGTAATCAATTTTTCAAATTTTATTACCAATCAAGTCAGTCTTTTTAGCCAACATGTTGAGAAAATGGGTGAGGGGTACAAGAAATGATTTTACCTAAAACATGTACATCCCATATCACTTTTTTTCTTTTCAAATTTCTTAGATATGTATTTTTTCAATCATTTAAAACAAAGAAGTCGAAATAATATGCATTTTGTTCTTTAAGCAGAGAAAAATCACAAATTTACAAAATTGACAGCATGGTAAATTTGACACAAAAAAGCATCAAAATATGATAAAACTTTCTTATATCAACACCTACCTTTAGTTTTTTAAGTTAAATTTATTCAGATTGATCCACTTCATCTTTATTGAAAGTATGAAAAAAAAGTTTAATTGTGAAACTGTGATTTTTTTCACGAAAATAGCCCAAAAATAGGTAAACATTGATGAAAAATGGGAAAATCATCAAAATTGGGTACTTTCAAAAGGCCGTAGCAAAAAAAGTGCACCACCATATGATTTTTTTTTTACAGTCATAGAAACCCAAAAATCAGGTTTAGAAAAAAAGTTTATTTCTAGAAATTTTTGGCTCCTCAGGGGTGTACATCCAAAATGTTCTCCTCGCTGTCGACTGACAAGACGAATGAAATCTAAAATAATGGCGAAGTAAGAATAATTGAACTTTACTGAAAATAATAATACTTATATGTGATTGATGGCATACGTGAACGTGAACATATTACATGTTACATCACAAAAATGATAAAAAAAAAAGGAAGGAATTATTGTGCAGCCAATCTATTAATTCATGGCATATTGTTTAGTTGCTTGTGTAATGATTTTGATACGACGTTCAATTAATGAAGATATAAAATTGTAGAATACGATACTATTCAAGACTTCGACACTTCACTTCTGAGTTTTACTACAAAAGAGTAGATATCTTTTTTTTTTAAGTATTTTGTTTCTATAATAAAACCTTCTTTAAGTTAAATATATTTCAGCAAATATCAAATATATTTCAGAAATCAGACTTTGATAGTATGGAAAAAGAATTTTTGCAATCAATAACATTTTACACTATGCAAATCGATAAAACTATAATCGTTTTACAAGCCGTTGACTGTATAACACTTAGGGTATTTTCAAGTACCTGCAAGTTAGTTTATTTCGACGTTTCACACATCAACGTCAATTATAACACTCTTTTTGATGACGTCAAATGCAGTAACGGTACATTTTGAAAATAAAATGACAATGTTTTTGTAATGTCAACTAAGTAATCATTTGTGTTTACAAAGTCAAATACATCAATAAAGGTATACTAGGTCAGGAATGTGTATTCAAAATGTACAGAAAATATGCATTTTACCTCGAAAAAATTAGGGTATTTCATTTCATTATGAAAGCTATTTGGGACTGAGAGGGTTAAAAAATTTAGACATGACTCAAGGCCTTGGATAATAAGATTAATTTCAAAGATGAATAATCTACAATAGTTAAGAGGTATGAGATATCAGTAGTGTCATAAATAACGTTTTCATCACCTCTGGTATTTGATACATTTATAAGGTCAAACAAAAATCATGTTCTTTTCTAATTTTGATTTAGTCTTATTTTTCTGATGCGGTCTTTTCGGAATGAATCAGACTTACTTATAGGTTTTTTGGTTGAAAATTTGCCCTTTGACGCTTTGTACATTTCAAAAATACATTTTACGGAACTGCGTTTTTATCGACGCTGCGGGTTTCCGGTAGAAAGTCGTAAACATGAAAAGCGTTGGAAATAGGTCTTTATATATTAATGATAAAATTTTTCATCATTCTTAAAAAAAATAAATCGTTTCTTTAATAAAAAAAAACATATTTCCTTAAATAAATCCACAAATAATATTTCAACATCTTAGACTAACTTGCGGATCGTAGTTTCGCAAGTTACATGCGCGGTGGTATTCAAATGACTTACCTTAAGTCATAAGGACTGCTCTAAGTTATCTTTTGAAAAGGTTAGGACTGCACCCATCTGTAGAAGTTAACAACTACGAGTCTCCGTACGGCCTTCAACAATGAGAAAAACCAATACCGCATAATAAGCTATAATAGGCCCTGAAATGTCAAAGGTATAAAAATTTAAACGACAAAACGAATTGCCTCATGTATGTACAAAACAATGCAGAAAAACAAATATGATATATGGCAACAAACGACAACCAATGAATTACAGGGTCCTGGCTTGGGACAGGGACATACAGAATGTTGCGGGGTTAAACACATGTTTGTTGGCTCCAAACCGTTCCTCTAACCGGGAGCAGTGGTGTAACAACACGAAATAACAACAAACTATAAAAATCAGTTGAAAAGGACTTAAAGTCATCAGATCGATGCAAAGAACAAAAAACAAAAAAACAAAAACACAAACACTAAATACATAATACAAACCTGCAAATACTTAAAGTCACTGAAACTAGTTCCAAGCACATATCAACTAATGAAAAATTATGTTTCTAATACTAAAATATCAATCAGTTAACATCCAACTTCTAATGTATATGGTATTAAGACGTCATTTACAGTCAAAGAAAAAACACGACCTCGTGCAATGCCTAAATATAGTGTAGCGTGTCAATGGAGAAAAGGGCAGAAACACAAATACACCGAAACCTCTAAATATATAAACCCAAACGAAAACCTAAACTACCTTACTCCCTATCTAGATCTAAAACGAAGGACAACAGACCTATTTTTCGAGAAGTGATTCCTATATGTCTTAGGATCAAGCCTAAACTCCTATTCAATTATTTATAGTGAATGTTAAGGGTCTTCTTGAGACTGATATCACAAATATATACCAAACAATTCAGAAGTTGCAAATACTTTATTTTGATATTATATATATTATAACCACACATAACAGTAGCAAATATTTGAGATCAAAATTACACAATGTAGTCAAGCTCAAGACCAATAAAAAGAACTTGCAAATTTATCAATACTAAGTACACTTTTAGTGAATTTCTAGACAGTTGCCTAGGGTATCTTTTAAGAGATTGATTCAAGTACTACATAAATACTCATAAAGAGTAAAACAATATCTGCTATGATGTTCTCTCGTTTGTTGAGAATACGAGCAGATTTAAGACAAAATATTAGATACTCATTTATCAAAAGTACATCAGACCTCACGGGACAAAATATTAGATATTCATGTATTAAAATGCCTCTTACTTCACACTAAGTATAGTGAGACTTAATTTAATAAATTATGATGTTCTATGAAATGAAGGGGAAAATTTTGTTGAGACAGTGTAATAGCTTTCACTGGCTAACAACTAGTGTTTAAAATTGTCCAAACTTGATTATTACAATATTTCGTTAACTGGTAGTTCAATGATTCAGTGAAAGCTTTGATATAAGTTTAAGTAGAGACTTTGTATTAGTTTCCTCTGACTAAAATCGTATGTCTCATCATTTGCCAAACTTGACCTATACAATAAAATGTGTTTAAATTTAGTTGGATTATTGGGGTTACATTGGCTTTAAATTGTTCAATTACATGAAAACAAATAATCGGCCTCGGCACAGTGATTCGTCAAAAAGTATTAACAATGTACTTAATTTCTAAACAGGAAAAATATTTGTAACGTAATCTCTATGGTTTATGTTTTTCTAGATAGATGTAAACCATCATTATAAAAAAATAGTATTTTCATAATATTGCTAGTTTCCTCAAGTGTCTTCAAAATGTGGGTAGAATTAGCGTAAATCGTTTTTAAACAATTATGTATTCTTTAAATGTTCCTAGTTTTGAACGTCTTTGGCCAGAATGACGTCAAACTCGCGTTTTGGGGTTTTAATAATTGTACTTAAAATCAGTGCAGTTTTTTGGCAGTTTTCGTGCAATTTTCAACCACGCAATTGCAAGTTTATCCAATAAACCAATGGAAATCATTAACGATTTGTCCCTCTTTGACCGCTATGAAATGTTTATTTTTATAAAATAATTGTACAAAATGACGCTTAAATAACTTCATATTTGTTGAAATGTTCGTTCCGTTATGTAGAATATAATAATCATCAAAATTATTTACGATAAGCTAAAAATAATCGTGACCTTCCGTAAATGTTAAACCAATCAAAACGCTTTAGTACCGTTATTAATATGGCGCATAACTATGCAAGGTGCTTGCCAGTCAACGAATTCATCGGCAAATATGTAGTCGAACAAAATGTTCTGACTTAAAACTTGTAACTCCCTATACCAATATGACTTGAGGAAGCTTTACAAAAAAGTAAGTTCGTAAAAAATGTACATACGAGTGAAAAACATCACTCGTTCAATGAAAGTAATAATTACGGGGGTCGTCTCATAACAGCAAATAACAATTGCAATTTCAATATTTCCCAAAGTAAATGCTACAACATAATAAAAATGACTGGTATTATGGTATTATGATAATTAATCACCCAGTTCATTTATAAGATTTTAGTTTTGGTCAACTAAATGTATACGATGTATTTGAATTACAGTTTGATTTAGAAGAAATACCGACATAGCTTGATAATACAATTAATTATCTAATTACTACCACAATTTTATAATAATAAGTATTGTTATTTTCATTGTTATGATACATGTTATATCAGTATTACAAACCTAATCTTGAACTCTATCCTATTTATGGAAATTTATAGAAATTTAAATGTGACGTCACATTGTGCGTCGATTTCTTCGGCTAACATATAATACGTTGTTCGGCTGTGCCTTTTTTATGTGCTGATTTAGGTTGTTTTATGTATTCGTTTTTATTCTGTAGTTAGTCAACACATCGGTGTTAGCATGTATATCTATTATGTAGTCATTTTTATTTTACTGTTTGCAAAAGTATGAATTATTCTTAATCCTAAGGATTTTCTTATCCCAGGCATATAACCTGTGCCGTATTTGGCACAACTTTTTGAAACTTTTTGTCCTCAATGCTCTTCAAAATTGTACTTGTTTTGGCTTTCGAACTTTTTTGATCTGAGCGTCACTGGTGGGTCTTATGTAGACAAAACGCGCGTCTGGCGTATTAAATTATAAGCCTTGTACCTTTTGATAGCTATTATTTGTGTGTGTCTATGTCCTGTATGTTCTCCCATTGATTTGTATTGTAGTCCTGTCATGTAATCTTGTCATTTTAATGTTATATTTAACATTGCCATAAAAGCGGGAGGTTTGGCTAGCCACAAAACCAGGTTCAATCCATCATTTTTTCTTAAAATGTCCTGTACCAAGTCAGGAAAATGGCCATTGTTATATTATAATTCGTTTCTGTGTGTGTTGCATTTTAGTGCTGAGTTTCTGTTGTGTCGTTGTTCTCCTCTTACATTTCATGTGTTTCTCTCAGTTTAAGTTTGTAACCCGGATTTGTTTTTTTCTCAATCGATTTATGAATTTCGAATAGAAGTATACTACTGTTGCCTTTATTTCAGTCATATGATGTTGAATAAAAATCATAAAAATAATCATGAACAGGCATGCACTGATTCCATCTTTATCTCAGTGAAATTTAGGAATGAATGGCATACAAATATAACTTTTTAGAATAGGAAGACATAGTTATAGTTAAATACAATTAACATCAAATTTGTACCCGTCACAATAGGTATCGACAGATTGTAAGACCGTGAGTGTACATATGTGTATAGCAATAATTTGTTGTTTGATGTTTATCTAAATCAATATTTATACAAAATAAAACTATATTCAAAGATCTAATTATAGTGTTGTATCGGTAACTTAACCTTTTAAAACAATTTAATTTAAAGGATCGATAAGTTTACCCGTATCGTATCTAAATTTACTGGCTCGGTAATCAACATAATCGTAAAATTTAGGATGTACTATCCCGTTTGTATTAAGTTGTCTATAAGTACAGCCAAACTTCCAAACTAAATCTTTGTATATATGAAAGAATCCTGACAAGTAAATGCTTTTAGTCACTTGAGGTAACCAAAATCCTTGACTTTAGGCAAAGTGTACGTAATTAACTAATCCACATATTTTTTTTTAGTTTTTACATATGGATTCTGCTTGTAAAGATACACCAGAAAATAAAATGAAAAAAAGGAGGTAACCGTTTTCGTTTTTTCGATACAAGCTGTTGAAATTAACAGCATGATACGCCAAAAATACAAAGAATATATAGGAAAATCATAAAAATCGGCAGATATTTTTACTGTAACAAAATTTTCTAATTCGTTGGTCCACAGAATTTAAAAAAAAAAATCGATATACGATTCTTAAATGAACGAATCCATTGGTGCAAAGAAATACCTTAGCAACCGTGCTAGTTTTCAATCTATATCCTGTGGAAGTTTAATTTTTAGCGGAAAAAATAAAAATATCTTCGGCGACGTTATTGATGTCTACTGTTACGTCACCACATCTTCTATTTTTTTAATTTTTAGGATATTTCTGCTGCCAAACAAAAAAGCAAGTTGGTAAAATAAATATAATGCAAGTGAAAGAAAGTTACTGTAAAGACTTTAACACTTTTCTAAATTAGACAGGGTTCCAAATCTTTTTGAAATGCTTGCGTTTTCCTTATTTCTATAAATCTAATATCGAGTTTGAAATTGTCCCGATTAACACAGCGTTGACCGAATGATTCTATACATATTTAAATAACCGGTTATAATATTGGGATCGCGTATACACGTCTTTTTTTAAATCTTATTTCTGCATGTTTGTATTTAAAAAAAGTAAATATAATTTTCTGCATCTTTTCATCCTCACCAATTTCCTGTCTCGATCGCTTTCCCTTTTCTTTAACTACACCACAAAGAATGATATGATGTTTGCTGGAGTTTCTGTAACAAAGGAAATACTTTCTTGTACCATTATTTGTTAAATATCCACATGGACGACTACCAAAAAATAAGAAAACTGCATCTGCAGTTGTCTTGAGAATTTTTATGGCTGTAACAAGGTCAAAAGAAGAACCCGAAAATGAAGTTCAGCAGATAAAACAGATCGGAGTTTTTGATATAACTTTCCGTAGCTCAGATAATTCCCAGTGTTATGCCTTAGCATTGTGTATATTGCAATGTTATAGCATTATGTAAAGTGTAATGCTAAAGATATGCTATAAATGTACTGGTGTAATACTATAAATTTAACGCTTTAAGAATGTACCAAGGGCGATGTTATGAGAATGTATTCATCCAGTATGATGCTAAAAAAAATGTATATACCTTGTGTAATTTTATAAGAATTTTATTAGAATATACCTAGTGTAATGCAAGGTGACTGTGCAGTTTACCTAGTGTAGTGCCATACGAATTTTGCCTGTATATACTGCAAATGAATTGCTTGTTTGTTAACATAAGATAAAAATGAGTAAATTGCAAATGAGACATCTATCTGCCACAGTTTAAGGTAGATCGGATGTCATTTTTGTGAGCGTCCGTTCTGTTCATGTTGCAAAAATGCTTTTTTGTTCTAAAAATAATTTGCCAAGTATCATTCAATATACGACAAAATAACTAAAAATTGAAATTTAAAGATTGAACTATCAAAAAATTAAGTGTCGTAAAGTATATTTAAAACTTTTGGGGATTTTTTCAAGAAAATAAGACCCGTGACCCCTTATTTTTATTTTATATTTCAGAAGTATTAATGAAAAGTAATTTTCTCATCGAATTTTAGCCAATTCTATCGTTTAATGTTTCTTCGATAAAGAAAAATTAAGCTTCCCTTAAACAAACAATATACAATAACCAAAATTTCGTTAATTTCAATGTATTATTTCGAAAAAACAAGGTCCTTGATCCCCAGTTTTTATATTGAAATTTGAAATTACATTGACCCAGAAGTCTTTTACAGAAATTTGAGACAAATCTATCGTCAAACATTTAGACATTCCAGCTACCTTAAATAAAGTGGACGTAAGCAATCATTATAGGCAACCATACGGCCTTCAACAATGAGAAAAAATCATACCGTATAGTCGGCTATCAAAGACCCCAACGTTGTATACATTATTTTCTTCACGCTCTCCCCCTTCTTCCCGTTACCATTTACTCTATTCTATCGTAATCTTTAATTGATAATTGGGAAGAAAATTCCACTTCAAAATGGTATTCACTACATCTGAATAATACAGAAAAAAAAAAAAGGTTCGATATCTAAATGTTTTAAAATACATAAAAAGACAGATCTAGCAACAAAGAAGACTTATAATGCATATGAAATAAGAAAAAAAAATACCTTTATTTTGATACGTTCATCAACGAAAAAGAACACTAAGAAACCTATAACGTTAAAAGTTTTTACAATTTACCTTGGAAAATGTGATATTTGAAATATTGCGTCCAGTATTTGGACGATAACTAACATATTCTTAGTTAATTTTTTCATTTCAGTGAAAACTAGTATATTGTACATGCGTTAAAAAATTGAAATGAGCAAAAAGAAATAAATAGAAAATACATAAAAATTTTGTTCCATTGTCAAGATACTTTTGTAATATTTTTTTAATATTAGAATGTGTAACATTACAGATTCATTGTTGAGCAAATTTATTTATATTGGTATAGATTATTTTTATAATCGCAATGATTCTCTACTTTATTTCAGAGGAAAATAAAAAACCTAAACCAGAAGGTAAGATATATGTAGTTATCAAAACAAATGTTTTTTTTAAAGGCCAGCTAACGTGTAGAGCGTTATGAACAAGAAATTATTTTTTAAGGTGTTAAAAGAAATTACAGAATAAAAAAAGGTTCGATATCAAAATGTTTTAAAATACATAATCAGACAGAAGTAGCAACAAAGAAGACTTTAATGCATATTGATTAAGAAAAAAATATATTTACCAAATGCCTTTATTTATTACTAGTAAATTTAGTTTATTCAGTTTCAAGAATAAGGGGAATGCACTTGTAGAAATGCATTTTTGATACGTTCATCAACGAAAAAGAACATTAAGAAAGTTTTTTCAATGAACCTTGGAATATGTTATGTTTGAAATATTGCGTCCAGTATTTGGACGATAAATAACATTTTCTAAGTTCATGTTTTCATATCAGTGACTCATGTAAAATCTGAAAAACCACAAGGTATGATATCTTTTGATCAATCAAAGATTTCAAGGTTTTCTTTTAACAATGTGCTTTTTCCATTTTTTTTGTAACTCGGTTATTCAAATGAAGCGTAACAACGACAAAAATGTCAACATAAGTACATGTTTATTATAAAACTGAATGAAAAAATCGTTATCCAATTGATGAATATAGCGTCACAGTACCCAAATTGCACCGAGTACACAAATTGCACACATTTAGCTAAAAAAGCAGCTGGAATCTTCCAAGTTTTCTTAGAGACTGAACAATTTGTATTTTAATGATTTAACATTATGCACGTCTTTCAACAAAGCTTGATATATCTAAATATACACAAAATGTTCACAGTATATATCAACAGATGAAGTATCCAATGTAAAAAGTAACATCTGCGGAAACGAGGTTAACAAAATTTTTTAAAAATGAGCAATTAAAATATTTTACAGGCATCCATTTCTTAAAAAAATCAATAGTAAGCATAGACTATTGTCACATTGTTCTAAATACTTGGAAAACAAAACACCAGTTATTCGATGTTTACGGTTGTGGATTTAAGCATTGATTGAGTACGCCTCATTACAGAATCATGGAGGTGGGTCAACCCAATTTTCTATGATTCAATATAGATTCAAAATTAAATTAATATCCTATGGCACGCCGTCTCGTCAAGCAGTTGGATATATTAGTGTTTATGGAAATGGGTGGCATCTTAATAAGCATGTCTTTTAATTTCGACCACTTAAGTCCCATAACTCTGGAACAACAAATCTGTAAAATTTAAAAGAATAGACATAAAGGGCCATAAGTCGATGAAGGACGAAAAACATCAAGGCCAAAAAGAATGGACAAACCGAGAAAAAAATAGCCTACAAAACATGCACAGAAAAATAAAGATAATGCAAAATAATCTTCAACAAAAGTCACGGGTAAAAGAAGAACTATGAAGAGCAGCCCGTTTAAGCCAATCTGATCCAAAGGGCAAATGTGATCTATTGGCTTCGCCGGGCTTCGTCGTCTGTTGTCGATCGTTAACCGCTAATAACGCATTTCCTATGTTGTACTTTAAATAAGCCTCAAGCAAATTGGTAAGAAACAGACGTCTCCTTTCTATTAAATGATTAATGAATTTCTGTAGTCGCACTATCTGTGACGTAAATGAATAGTAGACTAATGTAGGGTTCTGGATAGTTTTATTATAATGAAGCATCGAACGAAACCCTGTAATATAATATCACATTTAATAACAACATATATAAACTTATTGTTTTAAAACATGTATTATATCAATCTGATAAATTTACGTAATGTGTGTACTTACAAAAATTAACCAATTAACTGTAAAATACGTCACAGTTTAAGAAATTAACAAAATGTACAATTAAACCTTATCTAATCAAAATATTACTTCCTAGGACATTCGAAACAGAATTTAACTTGTCAAAAGAGCAAAATAGAAATATAGTTTCTCATTTAGCAATAACATTATAACATACGAATAAGCCGATAAAACTATAAACAAACAGTTTAAGCAAGATATGCATTAGTAAAGCAAATAGCAAAAAGCAGTTAACTAATAAAGCTAAGCTAAGCTAAACAAAGCAAAATAACTAAGCTAATAAAATAATAAGCAACTACAACTGAAACACTCATTCTTACCTCGTATGAGGAACAAAGGTTATGCCTCAACGTATAACTACGTCACATGCAGAACTGTCATAAAACCTGTATAACAAATACTAAATCATAGTTACTATGCACAGAATTATATAGTACTTAAAATATATCAATCGGACACAAAAATGTTATAAAGACTCTGAAAAAGTATTTACCAAGTTAACATTTTACTCATTTACTCTCAAACTCATTCTGCTCAAATATTCGCCATTCATTACGTTTATCTTTACACTTATTTATTTCCAGGCTTAAATTATGTAACATAAATGTAAAATAATAATGTGCCTGTGATAAAAGTTACGTTAACCTTTTAAATAATTTACAACATTCATTCGCCAATCACACGATACACATTCTTACTACGAAGTCATGCCAAAATAGAAATAGAAAGTTACTCGTGCGTGAAATACTGAATAATCCGGTAATGAAATTACGATGAAAATAAGATATAGACAGAAAATCTAAAGAGATAAGTAAGCAAACTGACCTGAAATAATCGTGGAAATTCTCCAATACAAATAATACAAAGTATGAGACTAAAGAAAATATATGAAACGTCTGTTCGGTTTGAACATCAATCCACAATTAACTATAGACTTCAATAGAAAAAAAACCGCCAAAAGACATATGACCAATGAAATAATAGAAAGTGTGCGGTCAAATCAAGCGTAAAAACAATGACCATCAAAATGGAAGAAGTGAGTAACAATCAAGACGAAACTAGTCAAACGTCAAAGTCCGTGAATATAAAGTACAAATGGTACAACTCATAATTAATTACAGTCCGTAATTAATCTATTTGAAAACGAAAACATAAATATGAATTAGAAATAAAATCATCTTTATTTTAAAGTAAATTCAAATAAGAAATAAAATACTAATTACAAAATCATATCAATATTTATTCAATCATGAATACATACACGCAAAGCAAGAATTTAACTAAGTGACTATCGGCATCTTTGTATAGACAAGGAAATGCTCATCAAAATCTTTAAGCATGACAAGATAAATGTCGCATTAAAACGTATATTTTTGTTTGGTAACCAGGTCCGATCAGTCAGTTACAAAATGTATGTAATTGGATAAAATATTAATGGAGAATTGTGTCATTGTTCCACTTATCCGTGTCATTTGAAATTTCCATAAGTATGAATTACTTATGCATAATTATTTAAATGTTTCTTCAATAATTTTTGTTTATTAAAAATTTATAAGAACAATTCAACGCAACTCTGAAACACTGAATCAGTAAAATTTGAAAACATAATTGGTTTATTAATTGTATAAAAGGAGATGGGATGTTCATAAAGAGTGTCAGCATTGTATTTATCGCTATTTTACTCATAATTTGATTGCTAAAACGAGTACATTCAACAATGATCATAACTTTGTCATCAAGTATATACTATGTAAACTTTTTTATTATTTATTTTGAAATGAGTTATTCAAGTAATTTAACACCAACCATGCGTAGATTTTTTTTTTATTCTGAAATTTAAAAAAATAAGTACTGAATTTAAATGTAAGACGTTAGATTTGAGGTAAACTGTATTTTGAATTTACATTGTATCATAGGTCAAATTTATTTGTTCAGTGTATGTTCACTGGTGTTAATATGTCCTTTGATTGAGTTAAGCTATTTCAGTTGATATTTTATAGTGTGTCTTTCTATGTTGTGATCTTACACTATTGTTTCAGAAAAAGGGTGAAGGTTTGGTACCATTAAAACGTTTAAACCCGCCGCATGCGTTTGCATCTGTCCTAAGTTAGGAATCTGATGTTCAGTAGTTGTCATTTGTTGATGTGGTTCATAAGTGTTTCTCGTTTCTCGTTTCTCGTTTTTTATATAGATTAGACCGTTGGTTTTCCCGTTTGAATGGTTTTACACTAGTAATTTTTGGGGCCCTTTATAGCTTGCTGTTCTGTGTGAGCCAAGGCTCCGTGTTGAAGACCGTACTTTGACCTATAATGGTTTACTTTTATAAATTTTGACTTCGATGGAGAGTTGTCTCATTGGCACTCATACCACATCTTCTTATATCTATAAATCAGTATAACGAAAGGGATATTTCAAAAGGAACTAAAGTGAGGAGAAATGTCTCAAGATTTTTAAAAAGCAAACCAGTATCCGAGTATTTAAAGTGATCCCGAGTGCTCAGTCTTCCGAGTGAGTACTCGTTGCCATCCCCACCTCCCACCATCTCCAAAAAAAAAGGGATCTCTGCAAAACCAAAAGGTATGATACTAGTTACTATCATAGATTCATATATTTCACTTCTGCCATTTTGTATTGAAAACGACGATATTGTGCAAGCGTTTCCAAAAATTAAAGTGATCAGGAAGAAATAAATATAAAATCCATAAGAAGACAGAATTAACAAAAATGAAGAGTATAGTGTACATCGATTAAGATAAGGCATGTTCTGTACCAAATCTCTAAATTTGTTACAAGTAAAATTCATTAATTTTGTTACAAGAATTATGAAACTATCATACAAGTGAGAGGTTTAGCTAGCTATAAAACTTGGTTTAATTCACCATTGTCTACATAGGGAAATGCCTGTACCAAGTCAGGAATATGACAGTTGTTTTCCATTCGTTTGATGTGTTTGAGCTTTTGATTTTGCCATTTTATAAGGGACTTTCTGATTTGAATTTTCCTTGGAGTTCGGTATTTTTGTTATTATACTTTTTTTCGCATGTGTTGAGAAATTAATTGAGCCCGATATACATAGATATAATTCCATCCAAATATTTATTCGTTAGTAAGCGTGCGTAAGATTCAAGTCAACGCTTCTCGTCAGTGCAATTTGGGTACTGTGACGTTATATTCATCAATTGCATAACGACTTTTTCATTAGTTGTTAAAAATACATGTAATTATATTGACATTTTTGTAATTGTTACGCTTAATGTGTATAACTAAGTAATAGAAAACATGGAAAAAGCACATTGTTACAAGAAAACTTAGAAATCTGTGATTGGTTCAAAGATTTTATACCTTGAGGTCCCTGAAATGAAAACATGAATTAAGAATATGTTACTTATCGTTCAAATACTAGACGCAATATTTCAAATTAACATATCCTAAGAATTTAAAAAAAATCTTTTAACGTTATAGGTAAAAGTGTTTTTCTTTTTCTTTGATATGTGTTGCATTGAGTACAAAAATTGCACCCAATACCAAAAATAGCAGCAGCAATCTTACAAGGTTTTTTTTAGAAACTTAACAATTTGTATTTTTTATGATTTGACATTAAGCACGTCTTTCGACATAGCTAAATACATTTAAATATACACAAAACATCCACAGTTTATATCAGCAGATAAAGTATCCAATGGAAAAGGTAAAATCTACTGAAAAATCGCGCTACGACGTCCACAAAATATCAACTTGAGCAATTCAAATATGTTACAGGCATCCATTTCTTCTTGCCCAAAGGGTAGACATTTCCTGCACTACATGTGGCACCCATCGTGTTGCTCATGTAAGTACAAACCCATTGATAAGTCTTATTCGGTAGGTCTCATTCTGTGAAAAGAAGATGGGATAATGATTACGACAATCGAAACATATCCATCGTCATCTGTGAAACAAATATTTAATGACGATCAACCAACTCTTCTATCAACTTCAACAATTAGAACTCTTGATTGAATAGCTACCTTGTAAGCAACAACCCTCTATCAAGGAAATTATGATGGGAAATGCAAACTCTCGAATATTGTATCTACTGGAAGATTTATATCCATATGTTAATTTGTAAATGTTTGTCAATTTTCCTACAGGATATAACTATGCCCTTGGAAAAAAAGCAGCACAGAGTTCAACAGCGCATTCAAAATATGCTGCTTCAAAAGCAGTTGATGGAAAGGAAAGCACGTTTACACACACAAAGAACGAAAACAATGCATATTGGAGTGTTGATTTGGGAAAAACAGTCAATGTAACACAGATCAATATTATTAACAGAAAAAATTGCTGTGGTAAGGAATCAGAAAAATATATTTGTGATAAGATTCCAAATAATTTCACGTGAGTTTGGTAAGAGTGTTTACTTTTGAGATTTTTAAAAGCAACACTATTTTAGACATTTCTTTATATGACAATAGGTAAATCATCAAACTACAGATGTATTATCTAAATTGATGTTTAGTACTTTTTATGATCTTCAGAAAAAATCTTAACATTATATCATATAATAACAAAGTGTTGATTCATCGAAAATGACACCTTCAAACAAATTAAAACCATTTACAGAAACTTTGACTGTCGAAAGAAGTCAAATGCTATAAAGTGATAAGATGCACACAGATTTTGTCAGGATATTAATAATTAAATACAATACTGTCTTGGAATAAAAATTTCCTAACTGAGCCCTTGTGATAACTTTGCTTGGAAAAATAGTCACATTTAATGAAAGTACGATCTATTTTGTTTTTAATGTCACTCTGTCTAATGTCAAGAACAAAGAAACTAAAAAAAGACTGAAATTTGAAAAGCCGTTTCATTGGCTAATAAAGGTGTCAGACCACCAATGTAAAATCTCTATCTATTCAACCAAATTTTCCAATTTTAACAGCTTTTTAAATATTTTACCTTAAATTTAACTTCATAGAAGGTATATCCTGAATTGTATCAACATTCTACATGCCAATGTTTAACCAATGTTTAAAGTCTTGTAATGAAATACTACTGTTTGGAAGTCAAGTACTTCTAAAAATCACTCCTGGTTTTCTGGAAATCTTAGATATAAATAAGAAGATGTGTGTATACTATGGAGCGCATTAATCTTCAATTTTTAATGCAAACTCATGGTATGTCCAGTGCACGATGTAGTGACGATATCCCCGATATTGTCAACTTCGTTCATGATTTTATACCTGCTCGCAACATTGTCTACATAGTCCCCTTTTCTGTCTACATCGTTGACATCGCCGACATCGTGATGTTGACAACATCGTTACGACATCGTCTACATCGCCCCACTTTCCTGTCTGCATCGTTGACATCGCTGACATCGTGATGTTGACAACATCGTGACGACATCGTCTACATCGTTCCTCTTTCATGTCAACATCGTTGTTATCGCCGATATCGTGATGTTGACAACATCGTGACAACATTGACTACATCGTTCCTCTTTCCTGTCTACATCGTTGACATCGACAACATCGTAATGTTGACAACATCGTGACGACATCGTCTACATCGTTTTTCTTGCTGTCTACATCGTTGACATCGCTGATATTGCGATGTTGACAACATCGTGACGACATCGTCTACATCGTCCCTCTTTCCTGTCTACATCGTTGACATCGCCCACATCGTGATGTTGACCACATCGTGACGACACCGTCTATGATGTCGTCGCCCTTTCCTGTCTACATCGTTGACATCGCCGACATCGTGATGTTGACAACATCGTGACGACATCGTCTACATCGTCCCCTTTTCCTGTCTACATCGTTGACATCGCCCACATCGTGATGTTGACCACATCGTGACGACACCGTATATTATGTCGGCAATGCCAACCAGGTAGAGACAAGAAGTTTATCAATTTTAATTTCAAATAATGTATTTATATTATGCCTGTGTCGATGTTCTTAATAGTAGAACTTATATGGACAGTTTTTTTTAATGTTTGCAAATCTCTATTCCCCTCCTCCTCCTCCTCCTCCTCCTCCTCCTCCTCCTCCTCCTCATCATCATCATCATCATCATCATCATCATCATCATCATCATCATCATCATCATCATCATCATCATCATCATCATCATCATCATCATCATCATCATCGTCATCATCATCATCATCATCATCATCATCATCATCATCATCATCATCATCATCATCATCATCATCATCACTGCAATGTTTACATTATAGAAACAGTGTTTTGACATTGTATTTTTCGCGATGTCGGCAATGCCAACTATGCAGAGACAAAATGATGAAAGGATATCGACAAAGTAGTACAACACCATGTTGACATCGTTGTATTCAAAATTAACAATGTAAACACAAGTAATGTGTCAGCGATATCGGCAATGTCGAAACGATATCGACAACGTTGTACACTATCGTGTTGACATTGTCTACTTCGCGATATCGTCAATGTCAACGATGTAGACAAAAGTATGAAACGATATCGACACATTGTACAATATCGTGTCAACATTGTCTACCTCGAGATATCGTCAATGTCAACGATGTAGACAGGAGTATGAAACGATATCGACAACGTTGTACAACATCGTGTCGACATTGTCTTCTTCGCGATGTCGTCAATGTCAACGATGTAGACAAGAGTATGAAACGATATAGACAATGTTGTACAATATCGTGTCGACATTGTCTGCTTCGCCATATCGTCAATGTCAACGATGTAGACAAAAGTATGAAACGATATCGACAACGTTGTACAATATTGTGTCGACATTGTCTTCTTTGCGATGTCAACAATATTGGTACTACTTTGTACACTGGACATGAATGAACTCACGGACAAGTATATTTTTGCTCAAAATTGTCTACATATATTTTTCTTTCACTAAAAGTTTCATTTCTGCAAGTTTGTTGATTAGTTTAGGTAAACAATGACATTATAAGCACTTTTTTTTGTCAGGGAAGGGCTACTTTTACATATGTTTCAAATTAAAGTGAATGTATTGGTGGTCTTGACACCTATATGGAATAACAACCTTTCTTCGATATGGGGTCATATATTTTATTACTGTCTTAAATAATATTTAATATGGAGGAGAGGGGTATTAGAGCTAGCTCACTAACATTTCTCTAAAATATTATTTGAACGCGTCCTAAATACGCCTGAAATATTTTCCACCGGATGTTAAATAACTAACCATAAATCCACCAATAAACAGGCATTATAAGGCTTCTCTGAAAGTTCTTGACTTTTCAGTTGTTTCATAAAAAGAAACATGAATGGAGAACTGCCAAAAAAATCGTATTTTTCATTTGTGAAAATACACGCTTCTGCTAAGGGAGAGGCATATTTGGATCTTAAATTCCATGTTATTGTCAGGAATTCAAGTATAAATTTGATGAAAGAAAAAAATGTTAAATCTCTCATGAATAGAAATTTTACAAGTTCTGACATTTAACAACAGCAATAATGTCATATATGACGACACAAATGAGCAATCGTACGATGAAACTCATAGTTGTGACTAAATTTTGGAAAATGTTTGCAGATTTTGCCTCTGACGACTTTCGCCTCATGCATGAACCACCGTAATTATCTACTAGGATGTGTGTCTTGTCAATTTCTATATTTTTATGACCAATTCAATTTTGTGGACGTGTGTGGTCAGTAATTTTCAGCAGGAAATAGTCCTTAAATGGGAGTTGAACTGGGAAAAAAATATTAAGATTTGATATCACAGTCTAATTTAAAGCTAAGTTTAGCCCTTTCGTTGCCTTCGCTTTGAAGAAGTCATAAAAAGTTTTATTTCTTTTTGCCAAAAACAGACATTAACCCCACTATTGCTTTTGTAAAATAGAGCAAATGAATTTATTCTAATGGGATCGTTCTTCTTGATATAGACTTCTATTTTTTATTTTTTAAATTGTAAAACTGCCTGCTTTGTTTTCAGCCTTCATAATGAATAATGTACCTGTACAATCAAGAACCTTTTCTAGGTATATTTATTTTTCAAATAAAACAAAGGAAAAATCAACTATATCATAACCTGATAATCGAATACAGCTTTTTAGAATCTGGTATTAAACTTCCTGTTGATGACCAATGAGATGAATATACTTTACGAAATTAAAAAAAAGTTGGTTTTGAAGTAAAACTTGTTCGATACTGAAATGTGTTTCATTATAAAGAGTACTAGATATATTGAATACTATTGGTGATATGATGATTGGCACAGACAGATTGAAGTCTAAGAATTCCATTTTTGAACAATTGATATAGACTCTTGATATTGATATCGTTTCAGGTAATCGGCTGAAGAATATAGCGGTTACAGTTGGACAAAATCGTCATCAGATGAAACTTTGTAGTAATTTTAAAGGACCTGGTAAGACTGGACAAGAAATAATGTTAACATGCAAAAGTCCAATGTCAGGCCGCCATGTGAAAATTTTGAGAAGCGGTAAAGGTTATCTCAGTTTGGCAGAAGTTCAAGTGATAGGCCATACAGGTAAACATTTAGATATTTTTTTTAAACTAGCTTCTTTCTGGTTGTATGTTTGTACTGAATGTCTTTTCTATTAAAAAAACTGTCAGTTAAACAAAAAACAGAAAATCCTATAATTTTGCTGTTGAATTTTTTTATAAAATAAACATACGTCTGTAGATTATAAGCTAAATATTGATCTTTGCATCGTTGAATAGTTTTTATGTATAAACAATATCAATAAGAAGATGTGGTATGATTGTCAAAGAAACAATTTTCCGCGACAGACCAAAGGACATACAGATGGGTAAAGTCCTTACCTGTTCATGAAGTTCACTTGATGACCAGACTTTATGACTGGTGGAAGTTAACTTGGAACAGACAAAAAACTATACATTTAGCGGTTACAGGATTTATGACTGCTCCGATCGGTTCTAGGACAAAATTCATGTTAATTTAAAAAGAAGACTTAATCTGGACTGCTCTGTCGAACCAGACCTGTTCTTATAAAATTTAACTTTGGTCTGGTCTACTCCAAGAAAAAGTTAACATGATATAAAGTTGACTAGTAAACAGTAAAAATAAAATTGAGAATGGAAATGGGGAATGTGTCAAAGAGACAACAACCCGACCATAGAACAGACAACAGCAGAAGGTCACGAACAGGTCTTCAATGCAGCGAGAAATTCCCGCACCCAGATGCGTCCTTCAGCTGGCCCCTAAACAAATATATATACTAGTTCAGTGATAATGAACGCCATACTAAACTCCAAATTGTACACAAGAAACTAAAATTAAAAATAATACAAGACTAACAAAGGCTAGAGGCTCCTGACTTGGGACAGGCGCAAAAATGAGGCGGGGTTAAACATGTTTATGAGATCTCAACCCTCCCCCTATACCTCTAGCCAATGTAGAAAAGTAAACGCATAACAATACGCACATTAAAATTCAGTTCAAGAGAAGTCCGAGTCTGATGTCAGAAGATGTAACCTAAGAAAATAAACAAAATGACAATAATACATAAATAACAACAGACTACTAGCAGTTAACTGACATGCCAGCTCCAGACTTCAATTAAACTGATTGAAAGATTATGTCTTCATCATATGAATATCAGACACAATCCTTCCCGTTAGGGGTTTAGTATCATACCATCATAACATATATGAGAAGAACATAACCCGTGTCATGCCAACAACTGGTTTTTAAATAAATGTGTTTAGTGCCGATGCAAAGACCCTATAAGTGAATCAATATTGACGCCAAAATATGCAATCTTTAATGACCTGACAACAGTATCGTAACTATATCCCTTCTTAATAAGTCTATTTAAAGGTTTTGTTAGCTTCAGAGGTGAATACTGACATTTTTGTGCTTTATAAAGAATATTTCCATAAAAAATTGGATGTGAAATACCTGAACGTATAAGAAGTCTGCATGTTGAGCTATATTTACGAAGGACTGCTTTGATTGATGAATATCATTAAAGTATCATCACACTCATGTATCAATTTAGTAAAAAAAATATATCCATAGGACCGATCAAAAAGCAGACCTAACACATAACTGGTCTGTCAAATAGCAGACTTGTCCACAGAACAGGTTAACAGATCTGATCTGGTCATGTTACCCTGTCCACAGGTCTGGTCAAACTGACCTGTCTGCAGGTCTGGTTTGGTCTGCAGCAGTCCGACAAAAGGTTAGGACTGCACTAATCAGTAGAAGTTAACAACTACGAGTCTCCGTACGGCCTTCAACAATGAGCAAAACCAATACCGCATAGTAAGCTTTATAGGCCCCGAAATAACAAAAGTATAACAATTTAAACGAGAAAACTAATGGCCTCATGTATGTACAAAACAATGCAAGAAAAACAAATATGATATATGGCAACAAACGACAACCATTGAACTACAGGGTCCTGGCTTGGGACAGGGACATACAGAATGTTGCGGGGTTAAAAACATGTGTGTTGGCTCCAAACAGTTCCTCTAACCGGGAACAGTGGTGTAACAACACGAAATAACAACAAACTATAAAAACCAGTTGAAAAGGACTTAAAGTCATCAGATCGATACGAAGAACAAAAAACAAAAAAACAAAAACACAAAATACAAATACAAACCTACAAAATACAAACCTGCAAATACTCAACATGCTCAAAGTCACTGAAACTAGTTCCAAGCCCATATCAACTAATAAAAAATTATTATGTTTCTAATACTTAAATATCAATCAGTAAACATCCATCTTCTAAGGTATAAGACGTCATTTACAGTCAAAGAAAAACACGACCTTGTGCAATGCATATTATAGTGTAGCGTGTCAATAGAGAAAAGGGCAGAAACACAAATACACCGAAACCTCTAAATATATAAACCAAAACGAAAACCTTAACTTCCTAACTCCCTATCTAGATCTTAAACGAAGGACAACAGACCTCTCTTTCGAGAAGTGATTCCTATTTGTCTTAGGATCAAGCCTAAACTATTCAATTATTTATAGTGAACGTTAAGTGTCTTCTTGAGACTGATATTACAAATTTATACCATACAATTCAGAAGTTGCAAATACTTTATTTTGATATTATATATATTATAACAACACATAAAAGTAGAAAATATTTGAGATCAAAATTGCACAATGTAGTCAAGCTCAAGACCAATAAAAACAACTTACAAACTTATCAATACTAAGTAACTCTTGTAGTGAATTTATAGACAGTTACCTAGGGTATCTTTTAAAAGATTGATTCAAATACTACATAAATACTCATAGAGAGTAAAACAATATCTGCTATGATGTTCTCTCGTTTGTTGAGAATACGAGCAGATATGGGACAAAATATTAGATACTTATTTCTCAAAAGTACAGTACATCTGACCTCACGTGACAAAATATTATATATTCATGTATTAAAAGTACATCTTACCTCACAATTAGTATAGTGAGACTTAATTTAATAAAATATGATGTTCTATAAAATGAAGGGGAACATTTTTTAAGACAGTGTAATAGCTTCCACTGGCTAAAAACTAGTGTCTAAAATTGTCCAAACTTGATTATTACAAGATTTCCTAAACTGGTAGTTCAATGATTCAGTGAAAGCTTTGATATAAGTTTTATTAGAGACTTTGTATTAGTTTCCTCTGACTAAAATCATATGTCTCATCATTTGCGAAACTTGACCTATACAATAAAATGTGAAATTCAGTAAAGATAATAAATATCAAGTAAAATTCTGTTGAACCTGTGTTCTAGCTTCCTTTGACTAAAAACGATTGTCTCAAATTGTGACCCAAAGAAAGTGACAAAAGTCGGCAAGAATTAATTATCTGTTCATTATTGTTTACTAACAAATGTTCCTTTTTCTAAACTATCAAATGTTTAATATCTTACTATCAAGTATAATATCTTTGACTTACAATTACTTGTATACTTTGTTCTTATACCAATTGATTGACTAATAAAGTTGTGTTTTTTTTTAACAAGAATTTACGGAAATTTGTACTAGTTTCCTTCGCTAGTAATGTGCATTTTCATGGGTCTCACTGTCTGAAAACCCCACTTAAAACGCTCAACTTTTGTAAAAAGTCTTTGTTTTAAATTTACTGGATTCCTTTACCAGTAACATAAATAAAATATGTTTCTAAATTTTGTTTGATTATTGGGGTTAAATTGGCTTTAAATTGTTCAAGTACATGAAACCGCATAATCGGCCTCGGCACAGTGAATCAGCAAAAAATAATAACAACGTACTAAATTTCTAAACCGGAAAAATATTTGTAACATAATCTCTATGGTTTATGTTTTTCTATATAGATTTAAACCATCATTATAAAAAAATAGTATTTACATAATATTCTTAGTTTCCTCAAGTATTTTCAAAATTTGGGTAGAATTTGCGTAAATCGTTATTAAACAATTATGTGTTCTTTAAATGTTAAAACCTTTACAAAAAGTAAAGTAAATTGCCATTATTCTTACTTTCTACAGAATATATCCTCCTAGTTTTGAACGTCTTTGGCCAGAACGACGTCAAACTCGCGTTTTGAGGTTTTAATAATTGTATCTTAAATTAATACAATTTTTGGCATTTTTCGTGCAATTTGCAACCGCGCAATTGCAAGTTTATCCAATTAACCAATGGAAATCAATAACGATTTTTCCCACTTTAGCCGCTATGAAATGTTTATTTTTATAAAATAATTAAACAAAATCACGCTCAAATAACTTTATATTTGTAGAAATGTTTGTTCCGTATATAGAATATAATAATCAAAATTATTTACGATAAGATAAAATAATCGTGACCTTCCGTAAATGTTCGACCAATCAAAACGCCTTAGTGCCGTTATGAATATGGCGCTGAACTATGCAAGGTGCTTGCCTGTCAACGAATTCATCGACAAATTATGTAGTCGAACAAAATGTTCGGACCTAAAACTTATAACTCCCTATACCAATATGACTTGAGGAAGCTTTACAGATAAGTAAGTTCATAAGAAATGTACATACGAGTGAAAAACATCACTCTCTCAATGAAAGTACAAATTATGGGGGTCGTCTCATAACAGCAAATAATAAATGCAATTTCAATATTTCCCAAAGTAAATGCTACAGCATAATAAAAATGACTGGTATTATGGTTTTCAGTCATATGATGTTGAATAAAAATCATAAAAATTAAAAACCAATTGTTCAGAGAACAATTGAAGGTCTTACCACAGCAATTTTTAAATTTATTGAAAAAAAGCTAGTTCGTGTTTACTCAAAGTTAAAATTGGCATCTTATCATCAGTTTCTTTATCCTGATGCGATAAATAAGTGGTTTCTATATACTTCTGAGTGAAATAAGAGCGATAATTAGCTACTTCCGGTCAAGTAAATGTCACTTCCGGTCTCATATAATAATTTCTTTTACACTGATTCCAAAAATATGTAGTTTCTATATACTTTTGCTTGAAAACCAGGTGATAATTGGCCACTTCCGGTTTATCAAAAGTCATTTCTAGTCTTCAGTGATAAGTTAATGTATTAAAATTACAAAATATATGGATTACGAGTACTTTTCCATGAAGAAAGTGCAAAAATGGCTACTTCCGGTTTTCTCAAGGTCACTTCCGGTTGTCATTCTTCAAGGTCATATGTCATACAACCTTTTGTAAAAGGTCATATGGCTTTATAATGAACCAAGTTGAAGTAATAATCAATTAACCTTATAATTGGACATTTCAGGGGCACTTACTCCTATAAGATGCCATTAGATTGTTTCAGACCAAATGTAACATACTTTCATTATAATAAAGCAAACATTTTGCACTTGTTGTTTCATATATATCTTTAAAAGTGTTTGAGAAAATGCAAAAACAGGGCAAAGTCCAAATTGAGAACTTGACCTTTGACCTTGACATTTGACCTTGACCTCATTTTCTAAGTTAGGACCTAGCAACCTCAAATAAAAAGATTCCAGGGTTATACGGTTAACGGTTTATTTAAATCAATATTTATACAAAATAAAACAATATTCAAAGATCTAATTACAGTGTTGTATTGGTAACTTACCCTTTAAAAACAAGTTTACTTAAAATTTACTGGCTCGGTAAACAACATAATCGTTAAATTTAGGATGTGCTACCCCGTTTGTTATAAGTTGTCGATAAGTACAGCCAAACTTCCAAACCAAATCTTTGTATATATGAAAGTATCCTGACTAGTAAATGCTTTTAGTCACTTGAGGTAACCAAAATCCTTGACTTTAGGCGAAGTGTACGTAATAAACTACTCCCCAATTTTTTTTTAATTTTACATATGGATTCTGCTTGTAAAAATACACCAGAAAATAAAAATAAAATAGGGGGTAACCGTTTTCCTTTTTTAGATACAAGCTGTTGAAATTAACAGCATGATACGCCAAAAATACAAAGGATATATAGGGAAAATCATAAAAATCGGCAGATATTTTTACTTTAACAAGATTTTCTAATTCGTTGGTCCACAGAATTTTAAAAAAAAATCGTTATACGATTCTAAAATTAACGACGAATCCAATGGTACAAAGAAATTTCTTAGCAACCGTGCTAGTTTTCAAGCTATATCCTGTTGAAGTTTCATTTTTAGCGGAAATTTTTTTAAAATATTCGACGATATTATTGATGTCTACTGTAACGTCACCACATCTTCTACTCTAGAACGCTATTATACCGTACAGTGTCGTAACAAAATCGTGAGTGTGTATAACCCATTTTTCTAAATTTTGCAAATTCTTAAGCGTTATCAATTTTTAAGGAAAAAAACTGAAGAATTTTTTAGGATATTTCTGCTGCCAAAAAAAAAAAAAAAAAAAAAGAAGCAAATTGGCAAAATAAATATAATGCAAGTGAAAGAAAGTTACTGTAAAGACTTTAACACTTTTCTTAATTAGACAGGGTTCCACATCTTTTTGAAATGCTTGCATTTTCCTTATTTCTATGAATCAAATATTGAGTTGAAATTGTCCCGGTTAACACAGCGTTGACAGAATGATTCTATACATATTTAAATAACCGGTTATAATATTGGGATCGCGTATACACGTTTTTTGGAAATCTTATTTCTGCATGTTTGTATTTAAAAAAAGTAAATATAATTTTCTGCATCTTTTCATCCTCACTATTTCCGGCGCTATTCGGGGTATTGCGCACACAACCCATTTTATTTGACAGGTTCACACACATGCACGTCACACAACTCTGCAATTTTATCTAAAACATTTTCTGTCTCGATCGCTTTCCCTTTTCTTTAACTACACGACAAAGAATGATATGATGTTTGCTGGAGTTTCAGTAACAAAGAAAATAATTTCTTGTACCGTTATTTGTTTTATATCAACATGGACGATCCCCAAAAAATAAGAAAACTGCAACTGCAAATTGTCTTGAGAATTTTTATGGCTGTAATAAGGTCAAAAGAAGAACCCGCAAATGAATTTCAGCAAAATAAAACAGATCGTAGTTTTTGATATAACTTCCCGTAGCACAGATCATTCCCAGTGTTATGCCATAGCATTGTGTATATTGTAATGCTATAGCATTGTGTAAAGTGTAATGCTAAAGATATGCTATAAATGTACTGGTGTAATGCTATAAATGTACTGATGTAATGCTATAAGAATGTACCAATGGCGATGTTATGAGAATGTATTCATCCAGTATGATGCTAAAAAAATGTATATACCTTGTGTAATTTTATTCAAATGTACTTAGTGTAATGCAAGGAGACTGCTCATTTTACCTAGTATAGTGCCATACGAATTGTGCCTGTATATAATGCAAATGAATTGCTTTTTTGTTGATATAAGATAAAAATGAGTAGATGTGGTATGATTTGCAAATGAGACAACTATCTGCCACAGTTTAAGGTAGATCGGGTATTATTTTTGTGAGCATCCGTTCTGTTCATGTTGCAAAAATACAAATTGTTTTAAATATTTTGTGCCAAGTATCATTCAATATAGAACAAAATACCTAAAACTTGAAATTTAAAGATTGAACTATCAAAAAATGAAGTGTTTTACATGTAAAGTATATTTAAAACTTTTGGGGATTTTTTCAAGAAAATAAGGCACGTGACACCCTTATTTTATTTGATATATTCAGAAGTATTTTTTTATTCAGATTAATGAAAAGTAATTCTCTCATCGAATTTTAGCCAATTCTATCGTTTAATGTTTCCCCGATACAAAAAATTAAGTTTCCCTTATATAAACAATATAAAATAACCAATATTTCGTAAATTTTAATGTATTATTAGGAAAAAAACAAGGTCCGTGATCCCCAGTTTTTATATTAAAATTTGAAATTACATTGACCCAGAAGTCTTTTACAGAAATTTAAGACAAATCTATCGTCGAACATTTAGACGTTCCAGCTACCTTAAATGAAGTGGACGTAAGCAATCATTATAAGCAACCATACGGCCTTCAACAATGAGAAAAATCCATACCGTATAGTCGACTAAAAGGCCCTAACGTTGTATACATTATTTTCTTCACCCTCTCCCCTTTCTTCCCCTACCATATACTCTATTCTGTCATAATCTTTAATTGACAATTGGGAAGAAAAATTTTACTTCAAAATGGTATTCACTGCATCTGAATGATACAGAAATCAAAAGAGGTTCGATACCAAAATGTTTTAAAATACATAAAAAGACAGATCTAGCAACAATGAAGACTTTAATACATATCAATTAAGAAAAAGAATACCTTTTATTTTAACGTATTTTAATAGTTCATCAACGAAAAAGAACATTAAGAAACCTATAACGTTAAAAGTTTTCACAATTTACCTTGGAATATGTGATATTTGAAATATTGCGTCCAGTATTTGGACGATAACTATCATATTCTTAATTCATGTTTTCATTTCAGTGAAAACTACTATATTGTACATGCATTAAAAAAAATTGAAATGAGGAAAAAGAAATAAATAGAAAATACATAAAACTTTTCTTCCATTGTCGAAATACTATTGTAAGATTTTTTTAATATTAGAAAGTGTAATATACAGATTCATTGTTAAGCAAATTTATTTATATTTGTATAGATTATTTTTATAATCGCAATGATTCGATTCTTTATTTCAGGGGAAAATAAAAAACCTAAACCAGAAGGTAAGATATATGTAGTTTATCAAAACAAATGTTTTTTAAAAGGCCAGCTAACGTGTAGAACGTTATGAACGAACAATCAGTTGTTTGGTTTTTAAAAGAAATTACAGAATCAAAAAAGGTTCGATATCAAAATGTTTTAAAATACATAAGCAGACATAAGTAGCAACAAAGAAGACTTTAAGGCATATCGATTAAGAAAAAAAATTACTTTACCAAATGCCTTGATTTATTACAAGTAAATTTAATTTATTCAGTTTCAAGAATACGGGGAATGCTTTTGTAGAAATGCAATTTTCGATACGTTCATCAACGAAAAAGAACATTAAGAAAAAATTTTCAATTTACCTTGGAATATGTTATGTCTGAAATATTGCGTCCAGTATTTGGACGATACATAACATATTCCTAGATCATGTTTCATTTCAGTGAAAACTACTACATGCTTTAAAAAATTCAAATGAGCAAAAAGAAATAAATACAGAGTACATAAAAGTTTTGTTCCATTGTCAAGATACTTCTGTAAGATTTTTTTAATATTTAAATCTGTAACATCACAGATTCATTGTTGAGCAAATTTATTTATATTTGTAAAGATTATTTTTATAATCGCAATGATTCAATTCGTTATTTCAGGCGAACATAAAAAACCTAAACCAGAAGGTAAGATATATGTAGTTTATCAAAACAAATGTTGTTTTTTTTTAAAAAGGCCAGCTTACGTGTTGAGCGTTATGAACGAATAATCATTTGTTTAGTTTTTAAAAGAAATTACAGAATCAAAAATGGTTCGATATCAAAATGTTTTAAAATACATAAGCAGAAAGAAGTAGCAACAAATGTTTTTAAAAGGCCAGATAACTTGTAGAGCGTTAGGAACGAATAATCATTTGTTTAGTTTTTTTAAGAAATTACAGAATACAAAAGGTTCCATATCAAAATGTTTTAGAATTCATAAGCAGACAGAAGTAGCAACAAAGAAGACTTTAATGCATATCGATTAAGAAAAAAATAACTTTACCAAATGCCTTGATTTATTACAAGTAAATTTAATTTATTTAGTTTCAAGAATAAGGGGAATGCTCTTTTAGAAATGCATTTTTGATACATTCATCAACGAAAACATTCAGAAATTTTTTTCAATTTACCTTGGGATATGTAATGTTTGAAATATTGCGTCCAGTATTTGGACGATAAATACGATATTCTAAGTTCATGTTTTCATATCAGTGACTCGTGTAAAATCTGAAAAAACCACAAGGTATGATATCTTTTGATCAATCAAATATTTCTAAGTTTTCTTTTAACAATGTGCCTTTTCCATGTTTTATGTAACTCGGTTATTCAAATGAAGCGTAACAGCGACAAAAATGTCAACACAATTACATGTTTATTATAAAACTAAATGAAAATATCGTTATACAATTGATGAATATAACGTCACAATACTCAAATTGCACCGAGTACAGAAATTGCACACATTTAGCTAAAAAAGCAGCTGGAGTCTTCCAAGTTTTCTTAGAGACTGAATAATTTGTATTTTAATGATTTGACATTATACACGTCTTTCAACAAAGCTTAATATATCTAAATATACACAAAATGTTCACAGTATATATCAACAGATGAAGTATCCAGTGTAAAAAGTAACATCTGCGGAAACGACGTTAACAAAAACTCGATTTTTTAAAATGAGCAATTAAAATATTTTACAGGCATCCATTTCTTAAAAATAGTAAGCATGGACTATTGTCAAATTGTCAAATTGTTCTAAATACTTGAAAAAATAAAGCAAAACACCAGTTATTCGATTTTTACGGTTGGGGATTTAAGCATTGATTAAGTACTCCTCATTACAGAATCATGGAGGTGGGTCAACTCAATTTTTCTATGATTCAATATATATTCAAAATTTAATGAATATCCTATGGCACGCCGTCTAGTCAATCAATTGGATATATTAGTGTTTATGGAAATTGAGTAGCCTCTTAATAAGCTTGTCTTTTATTTTCGACCACTTAAGTCCCATAACTCTAGAACAACACATATGTAATATTTAAAAGAATAGACATAAAGGGCCATAAGTCGATGAAGGACGGAAATCATCAAGGTCAGAAAGAATGAACGAACCGAGAAAAAAAAATAGCCTACAAAACATGCACAGAAAAATAAAGATAGTGCAAAAATAATCTTGAGCAAAAATCACGGGCCAAAGCAGAACTATGAAGAGCAGCCCGTTTAAGCCAATCTGGTCCAAAGGGCAAATGTGATCTATTGGCATTACTGGGCCCCGTCGTTTGTTGTCGATCGTTAACCGCTAATTACGCATTTCCTATGTTGTACTATAGATATGCCTCAGGCAAATTGGTAAGAATCAGACGTCTCATTTCTATTAAATGATTAATGAATTTCCGTAGTCGCACTATCTGGGGCGTAAATGAATAGTAGACTAGTGTAGGGTTCTGAATAGTTTTATTATAATGAAGCATCAAACGAAACCCTGTAATATAATATAAAATAAAATATAATATCACATTTAATAACAACATATATAAACCAATTCTTTTAAAACATGTATTATATCAATATGATAAATTTACGTAATGTTTGTACTTACAAAAATTAACCAATTAACTGTAAAATACGTTACAGTTTAAGAAATTAACAAAATGTACAACTAAACCTTATCTAATCAAAATATTACTTCCTGTGACATTCGAAACAGAATTTAGCTTGTCAAAAGAGCAAAATAGAATATAGTTTCTCATTTAGCAATAACATTATAATATACGAAAAAGCCGTTAAAACTATAAACAAACAGTTTAAGCAAGATATGCATTAGTAAAGCAAATAGCGATAAGCAGTTAACAAATAAAGCTAAGCTGAACAAAGCAAATTACTAAGCTAATAAAATAATAAGCAACTACAACTGAAACACTCATTCTTACCTCGTATGAGGTACAGAGGTTATGCCTCAACGTATAACTACATCATATGCAGAACTGTCATAAAACCTGTATAACAAATACTAAATTATAGTTACTATGCACAGACTTATATAGTACTTAAAATATAACAATCGGAGACAAACATGTTATAAAGACTCTGAAAAAGTATTTATCAAGTTAAAACTTTACTCATTTACTCTCGGACTCATTCTGCTCAAAGAGTCGCCATTAATTACGTTTATCTTTACACTTATTTATTTCCAGGCTTAAATTATGTAACTCAAATGTAAAATAATAATGTGCCTGTGATAAAAGTTACGTTAGCCTTTTAAATAATTTACAACATTCATTCGCCAATCACACGATACACATTCTTACTACGAAGTCATGCTAAAATAGAAAGTTACTCGTGCGTGAAATACTGAATAATCAGGTAATAAAATTACGATGAAAATAAGATATAAACAGAACATCTAAAGAGATAAGTAAGCAAACTGACCTGAAATAATCGTGGAAATCCTCCAATACAAATATTACAAAATATGAGACTAAAGAAAATATATGAAACGTCTGTTCGGTTTGAACATCAATCCACAATTAACTATAAACTTCAATAGAAAAAAAAAGCCAATAGATATATGACCAATGAAATAATAGAAAGTGTGCGGTCAAATCAAGCGTAAAAACAATGACCATTAAAATGGAAGAAGTGAGTAACAATCAAGACGAAACTAGTCAAACGTCAAAGTCCGTGAGTATAAAATAGAAATGGTACAACTCATAATTAATTACAATCCGTAATTAATTTATTTGAAAACGAAAACACAAATATGAATTAGAAATAAAATCATCTTTATTTTAAAGTAAATTCAAATAAGAAATAAAATACTAATTACAAAGTCATATCAATATTTATTCAATCATGAAAAAATACACGCTAGCACGTTTCCACTTATGTCTTTTAGACAAAAAAAGGTTGAAAAAGTCCATGTCATTTACCCTTCGGCATACTTTTCACATTTTCCGCTCTACAGTTAGCAAATGGAGATAACTCCAAAATACATAGAAACAATAACCTTTTAAAATTGCAAACTTGAAACCAGTTGTTTCCAGTGTTTCAATTCAAGAATTTGAATACGTGACTATCGACATCTTTGTACAGAAAAGGAAATGCTCACCAAAATATTTAAGCATGACAAGATAAATGTCGCATTAAAACGTATATTTTAATTTGGTAACCAGGTCTGATCAGTCAGTGACAAAATGTATGTAATTGGATAAAATATTTATGGAGAATTGTGTCATTGTTCCACTTATCCGTGTCATTTGGAATTTCCATTAGTATGAATTACTTATGCATAATTATCTAAATCTTTCTTCAATAATTTTTGGTTATCAAAATTAAAAATTTATACAAACAATTCAACGCAACTCTGAAACACTGAATCAGTAAAATTTGATAATATTAATTGATTTATTAATTCTATATAAAAGGAGATAGAATGTTCATGTAGAGAGTCAGCATTGTATTTATCGCTTTTTTACTCATAATTTTAATTGCTAAAACTAGTATATTTAACAATGATCATAACTTTATCATCAAGTATATACTATGTAAACTTTTTCATAATATATTTTAAAATGAGTTATTCAAGTAATTCAACACCAACCATGTGTAAATGTTTTTTTTTTTTAATTCTGAAACTTAAAAAAAAAGAGTATTGAATTTAAATGTAAGACGTTAGATTTGAGGTGAACTGTATTTAATTTGTTAATAGATATCAGTCAGTATTACGAAGGGGATATTTCAAAGGGAACTAAAGTGAGCAGAAATGTCTCAAGATTTTTAAAAGGCAAACCAGTATCTGAGTATTAAAATTGTACTCGAGTGCTCAGTCTTCCGAGTGAGTACTCGTTGCCATCCCCCCTCCCCACCCCCCAAAAAGTGATATCTGCAAAACCAAAAGGTATGATACTAGTTATATCATAGATTCATATATTTAACTTCTGCCATTTTGTATTGAAAACGACGATATTGTACATGCGTTTACAAAAATTAAAGTGATCAAGAAGAAATAAATATAAAATCAATAAGAAGACAGAATTAACAAAAATGAAGAGTATAGTGTACATCGATGAAGATAAGGCCTGTTCTGTATCAAATCTTTAAATTTGTCACAAGTAAAATTCATTTATTTTGTAACAAGAATTATGCAACTATCATACAAGTGAGAGGTTTAGCTAGCTATAAAACAAGGTTTAATCCAACATTGTCTACATAGGAAAATGCCTGTACCAAGTCAGGAATATGACAGTTGTTTTCCATTCGTTTGATGTGTTTGAGCTTTTGATTTTGCCATTCTATAAGGGAATTTCTGATTTGAATTTTCCTTGGAGTTCGGTATTTTTGTTATTTTACTTTTTTTTCGCATGTGGTGAGAAATAAAATGAGCCCGATATACATAGATATAATTCCATCTAAGTATTTACTCGTTAGTAAGCGTGCGTAAGATTCAAGTCAACGCTTCTCGTCAGTGCAATTTGGGTACTCAGACGTTATATTCATCAATTGCATAACAATTTTTTTCATTAGTTGTTAAAGTACATGTAATTATATTGACATTTTTGTCATTGTTACGCTTAATGTGTATAACCAAGTAACAGAAAACATAGAAAAAGCATATTGTTACAAGAAAACTTAGAAATCTGTGATTGGTCCAAAGATATTGTACATTGAGGTCCCTGAAATGTAAACATGAATTAAGGATATGTTATTTATCGTTCAAATACTAGACGCAATATTTAAAATTAACATATTCCAAGAATTTAAAAATATCTTTTAACGTTATTGGTTAAAGTCTTTTCTTTTTTCTTTGGTAATGTGTTACGCTGAGTAAAAAAATTTCATCCAATACCAAAAATAGCAGCAGCAATCTTTCAAGTTTTTTTTTAGAAACTTAAGAATTTGTATTTTTTATGATTTTACATTAAGCACGTATTTCGACATAGCTAAATACATTTAAATATACACAAAACATCCACAGTTTGTATCAACAGATCAGTCAGTGACAAAATGTATGTAATTGGATAAAATATTAATGGAGAATTGTGTCATTGTTTCACTTATCGGCGTCATTTGAAATTTCCATAAGTATGAATTACTTATGCATAATTATCTAAATATTTCTTCAATAATTTTTGTTTATCAAAATTAAAAATTTTTAATACATGTAACAATTCAACGCAACTTTGAAACACTGAATCAGTAAAATTTGAAAATATTAACTGGTGTATTAACTGTATATAAAAAGAGATGGGATGTTCATGTAGAGAGTCAACATTGAATATATCGCTATTTTTCTCATAATTTGATTGCTAAAACGAGTACATTCAACAATGATCATAACTTTATCATCAAGTATATACTATGTAAACTTTTTATAATTTATTTTGAAATGAATTATTCAAGTAATTAAACACCAACAATGTGTAAATGTTATTTTTTTCAATTTCAAAAAAGAGTACTGAATTTACATGTAAGACGTTAGACTTGAGGTGAACTGTATTTAATTTGTTAATAGATATTAATCAGTATTACGAAGGGGATATTTCAAAGGGAACTAAAGAGAGGAGAAGTGTCTCAAGATTTTTAAAAGGCAAACCAGTATCCGAGTATTAAAATTGTACTCGAGTGCTCAGTCTTCTGAGTGAGTACTTGATGAAGCAGAATTATGTCAAAGAACGTCTCGTCCTTTTAAAAAAAAAAGATCATCGGAAGATACCAAGACCTTGTTGATAAATATTCCGTATTAACTTCACAAATAATACATGATGGTCTTAAAGTATAGATTCTAGGTACTGACGTTGTTTATCATCTTAATTACGTGTTAAAGTGTTGTTTTATTTGTCTTAGTAAATTATTAACCTTTACTGTTTAGTCCATTTTTGGTAATATCGTTTTGGCGTGGCTCGGTACTTATGCATCCCGCCAATGTGTTTTGTGCTGTGGTAATTTTTTGTATTTTTGTCTTTCATTTCTGCATATGTGCTATGTCTATATGCCATTTTTTTTCTTTGTTGACATATTTGTTTGTTTTATAGTGATTAAGATAATAACATTTTGTTGACTGCTGTACCTCTATTTTTGACATTTTTACCTATTATTTCTGTTTGTTTTGTTCACACATTATGGTCAATATAATTGAATTTTATGCAACTATCATACATTGAGAGGTTTAGCTATCTATAAAACCAGGTTTAATCCACCATTGTCTACATAGGGAAATGCCTGTGCCAAGTCAGGAATATGACAGTTGTTTTCAATTCGTTTGACGATGTGGTATGATTGTCAAAGAAACAATTTTCCGCGACAGACCAAAGGACATACAGATGGGTAAAGTCCTTACCTGTTCATCTAGTTAACTTGATGACCAGACTTTATGACTGGTGGAAGTTAACTTGGGACAGAAAAAAACCAGACATTTAGCGGTTACAGGATTTATGACTGCTCCGATCGGTTCTTGGACAGAATTCATGTTAACCTAAAAAGAAGACTTGATCTGGACTGCTCTGTCGAAACAAACCTGTTCTTATAAAAGTTAACTTTGGTCTGGTCTGCTCCAAGATAAAGTTAACATGATATAAAGTTAACTAGTAAGCAGGAATGCTTTGATTGATGAATATCATTAAAATATCATCACACTCATGTATCAACAAATTTAGTAAAAGATATATATCCTTAGGACCGATCAAAAAGCAGACCTGACCCAAAACTGGTCTATCAAATAGCATTCTTGTCCACAGGACAGATTAACAGGTCTGATCTGGTCATGTCCTGTCCATAGGTCTGGTCAAACTGACGAGGGTCTGCAGCAGTCCCAAAATTGACGACTTATGTCTGTTGTGGTAAGGATAAAGTTAACTTGAAGGTCTGCTAAAATTTTCTAAAGTTAACTTTAGTCATAAGGACTGCTTTAAGTTATCTTTTGAAAAGGTTAGGACTGCACCCATCTGTAGAAGATAACAACTACGTGCCTCCGTACGGCCTTCAACAATGAGCAAAAGCAATACCGCATAGTAAGCTATAATTGGCCCCGAAATGACAAAGGTATAACAATTTAAACGAGAAAACTAATGGCCTCATGTATGTACAAAACAATAGAAGAAAAACAAATATGATATATGGCAACAAACGACAACCAATGAATTACATGGCCCTGGCTTGGGACAGGGACATACAGAATGTTGCGGGGTAAAACACATGTTCGTTGGCTCCAATCCGTTCCTCTAACCTGGAACAGTGGTGTAACAACACAAAATAACAACAAACTATAAAAATCAGTTTAAAAGGACTTAAAGTCATCAGATCGATACAAAGAACAAAAAACAAAAAAACAGAAACACAAAATATAAAATGCAAACCAGCAAATACTCAAAGTTACTGAAACTAGTTCCAAGCCAATATCAACTAATGAAAAAATTATGTTACTAATACTAAAATATTAATCAGTTAACATTCAACTTCTAATGTATATAGTATTAAGACGTCATTTACAGTCAAAGAAAAACACGACTTTTTGCAATGCCTAAGTATAGTGTAGCGGGTCAATGGAGAAAAGGGCAGAAACACAAATACACCGAAACATCTAAATATATAAACCCAAACGAAAACCTAAACTACCTAATTCCCTATCTAGATCTAAAACGAAGGACAATCGACCTCTTTTTTTCGAGAAGTGATTCCTATGTGTCTTAAGATCAAGCCTAAACTCCTATTCGATTATTAATAGTGAACGTGAAGGGTCTTCTTGAGACTGATATCACAAAGGACAAGGTACGATAAGCATCAGAGAACGGCCCCCAATTTTCGTTCAAATTAAAAGTGACATGTCATGGATTATAAAAGTATATTTTTAAAGTTTAAAACCTGTATTTTTGTTAACATCAATAGATTTGTCAACTTCCGTTGATATTATTCATGCTTTGTTGCTGTAAACACCTCAAGATTCGAGAAAAGGCATAAAAATGGCAGTTTCCAAACCTTTTTCTGTATTTTAAACTATGAGCGTACCTACGGCCCACGATCATATTTATACCAGATGTTCCTTGAATATAAATGTTCATGCAGTTGAAATATCTAAGTGGGCCGTAGGTACGCTCATAGTTAAAAATTAATAAAAGTGAAAAAAAATCGTCGTAGTTTTCATTGAATCATCGAAATATTTGAACGAACTACGGACCGGAGATGATTTCCGGTATTCACTGGACCCGACGACAAACTTTTGTGCGTGCTATAATGATCTATACTGGTTAGTTTCTTTATGACGAAAATTTAACATCTATGAGAAAGGATCACAGGATATTCCTGTATTTATTATTGTATGAATTTAAAGAGACATATTAGCAGACACGGTCGAGTTTTGACAAAAAATCAAAAGAATCTGTGACAAACCTCAGAGAAATTTTGTGAATGTAAATGAAACGAAAGTTATTTAATAACAGTTCCTTTTTTAACAAAATTTCAATATTTAGAACACTGTGACACAGAAGTTAATCATGTTGAAGCATAAACATGTCTTTTGTAGCGTAACTGCAAAGATTTGTTAAGCATTTATTTTCCGTAGAACTGTAAGCAAACCCACATTTTAAATCAAAATTCTTTACTCACCAGATCGATATTGATGTCAACATTATATTTAAGTTCAAATTACCCATTCAGAAACACGTATTTTGTTCTATAAATGACGAAATCGTCGCCCTGAAATGTAATATCTCCGTTGACGCTTTTATCAAAGTGCTTTCTTTCACGTCTGCATTTCTATCAAGGATGGCATGCCAAGTTAACATTTAGGCAATCATTATGGATGGCGAAAATGAATTACAAAACTGTGAATAATTACATATATTGTAGTTCATACGACATAAGAAGAAACCATGTGGCAAATTTAATTATTCAATTTTGTAAGTGTAACAGTAATAAAGATCAAACAAAACTATCCAACACTAGTATGTATATTGAGTATACTTTGTGTCTTTGTGATGTTTGCATTATTTGCAATTGTCCTCCGCCTTGCATCCGATCTTTTTTAACGAAAACGCATGCTACTTCGTATGTCTTGTCTGAAAATTATTCTCTATATTACTTTCCGTCAAAAGTATGCATGAGGTGTTTGCCACTGGGCGGTCAAAAAACAACATTCAATCAATCATAACTCCTCTTAAATTGCAGTACAATTATGACTTTAAACATATTTCAAAGAACAGAAGACTCATCAGTGACGGTCGAATAAAACAAGTCAAAAGCCATAAAACATTTTGTAAAAGGCTCAAAATTCCGAAACTTTTGCAAAATAAAGTCAAAGTTATCTTTTCCTGAACAGATAAGATGTAGTTTTTCAAACAATTCAATTTTTTAAATCAGTTAGTTTATTAATTTGACCATATCAATTATAATTCATGATATAAAAACTATCTATACTGGACATTGTGTTACTGCATGGGATGTTTGTGTAACTATTTTTAATGTGCTCATAAAGTTACAGTCCGCAGGAAAACATATCACCCTAACTGGACACTATATATTCTGACTCCGAACCATCTAGTCTTTGCTCTGACCCCTGAAAGCCACGTGATACGGAAAATCAGCAAAGTCTTTGGTTAGACCCAACACATGGTATCCTGTACTCGAGGTGAAGACGCTTCAACGAGACAACTGAGGCGGTGTTTGTCTCATGAGTTTAATGCTGGGTGGGAAAATAACTAACAAAGCGAAACTGTGCACCAAAATATGCATGGTGTTTTAAAAGATGAATATAGAACATTCGAAAATTAACTACAATAGATCAATGTAACTATAAATGATTTATATTTTTAGCTTGAAAAAAAAAAATACTAAACATATCACCACTTTTATTCTTAGCTGTATGTTTATGCGCATTTAATTAGTGGACCAATTAAGAATCAAATACTTCTTTTTGTAATTGGGTGTAAAGCGATGATCGAAGCACATTTTGGATAAAGCACGGAAGTTTCTAAAGAGGCATTCAAAGCGTTATTACATTTCAATGATTTATCTATGTAATTTTGAGTTTTGTCAAATTCTTCGTTGTTTTTTCCTATGCATTGTTGTGACGTTGTTAAGAAAAGTATGTGCTGTCATAAATGTTTCATTTTTTGGAGAAATAACATCTGATTTTGGAATGCCTCTCAAGTGTTGTCATGCAATTCAAAATATGGCTTCTTATAAGACATACATGTAATGTGATTATTGATCATAGAAAGTTGAGATCACCAAATGTCATTTTATTACAACTTTTCAAATTGCACGATTTGATAAAACATTAAATGTGCAGTCAGTTTTAAGAAGACTTTGTATAGTTTCAATTCATTTCTTCAAATTATTAGTCCCCTACCGACGAAGTCGAAGGGGACTTTAGGTTTGTACTCAGTCCGTCTGTCTGTCTGTCCATCCGTCAGTCCAGCAAATCAGTTTTCCACACTTGTTTTTCTTCGTGCTTGAAGATATTGATTTGATATTTGGTGTATTGTTTTATCATGACAAGTCACAGATAAAATTCGAATCTTGTTTCGGTCAGATAATTTTTCGGGAGGTCCACTTCCTATATATAAGGTGATAGGACATGCCGCTGGTATAGGTCACCTTTTTAATCTTGAAAATATGTGAATAGGTCGAGAAAACTATCAGAAATATATGATAAGGTCAATAAACTTCATCTGTCATCTTTTTGGTGTTCCTGGCTCTGTTTTATCAACCAATTTTCTCCCTTTTGCACTTTGGTATTCCATGGCCACTGTTACATTACACACCAAACGAAACCAAAACAATATGGGAAAAGGTAACAATTTGACCTACGCAATATATGAAAAGGTATACATTTTTTTAAATTCAAATGAAAAGGGGGTAACAGAAACCTAGCCTATCAACTAAGTATTGAAGTACCCCCCCCCCCCCTTTTAAGATATTGATTTGATAATTAGTATATAGTTTTGTCATGACAAGTTACAGATCAAGTTCTAATTTTGTTCCGGTCTGATGATTTTGTGCAGAGTTATGGTCCTTGGACTTAAAAAAATCGCTCAAATAATCAGTTTTCTGCACTTTATTTTCGTCATGCTTGAAGAAATTGACTTAATACTTGTTAGATAGTTTACACCATGGCAAGTTATATATCAAGTTAGCATTTTGTTCCAGTACAAAATGACTAAATTCATACTTCAGATAACATTAAGAACTATTATTGAACGGTTGCTAAGCACTTGTTATGTTGCTTAGTTGTTGATAAGCAGTAAGTGAACTACAATTGAGTTTACTTTTCATTTCTAACTAAAAGTTGTTCATCAACAGACAGTCTGCATTACATTTCATTTAGTTTGTTCAATAAAATGACTAATTGATTTGCATTTGTCTTCAATTCAAACATATTTTCCCATTGCTAAGCAACATTTGTGTTGCTATGCTCAATACGGAATTTGTTAAGAATAAAGATGTATATGATAGTATATGGGAATGAAACACCATATGGAAATGTAAAATATTGAAATACTTGCTGTATGCATGCTTCAGAGGGAAAACACACTTTTTTAACCGTTGCTAGGCAAAATTTCTGTTGCTTGGTTGTTTCTAGGCATATATTGAACAAAATGAAAGAGGCTTTTTATTTGTGACTTCAAGTTCTTCTTGGACAAACAATATTATTTTTGAAATATTTGAATTTGTTCAGATAAAGCAATTCCTATGTGATAATTTAGATACTGAACTAAAACAGTTGCTAGGCAACCATCCTTTTACCGGAACAATATAAAATCATTGTTTTTTCAAGTTTCTTTACTAAGACCATCAATGATATTAATATAAACTTATTTAGAGAGGGTGCCAAAAACAACCCTTATCATACCATGTCCTTTATACCAAACAATTCAGAAGTGGCAAATGCTTTATTTTGATACATATATGTATTATTACAGCACATAACAGTAGCAAATATTTGAGATCAAAATTACACAATGTAGTCAAGCTCAAGACCAATAAAAACAACTTGCAAATTTATCAATACTAAGTACACCTTTAGTGAATTTCTTGACAGTTGCCTAGGGTATCTTTCAAAAGATTGATTCAAATACTATATAAATACTCATAAAGAATAAAATAATATCTGCTATGATACTTATTTAACAAAAGTACATCCGACCCCACGGGACAAAATATTAGATATTCATATATTAAAAGTACATCTTACCTCACACTAATTATAGTGAGATTTAATTTAATAAAATATGATGTGCTATGAAATGAAGAGGAAAATTTACTTAAGACAGTGTAATAGCTTCCACTGGCTAAAAACTAGTGTCTAAAATTGTCCAAACTTGATTATTACAAGATTTCCTAAACTGGTAGTTCAATGATTCAGTGAAAGCTTTGATATAAGTTTTAGTAGAGACTTTGTATTAGTTTCCTCTGACTAAAAACGTATGTCTCATCATTTGCCAAAATTGACCTATACAATAAAATGTGAAATTCAGTAAAGTTAATAGATATCAAGTAAAATTCTATTATACAATCCTTTGTTGAACCTGTGTTTTAGCTCCCTTTGACTAAAAACAATTGTCTCCAATTGTAACCAAAAGAAATTGACAAAAGTCTTGACACATACCACACTTTTCTTTTATTTACACATCTCAAGCGTTTTGACTCAAAAGTTTTGTTCCATTGTCAAGAGACTTTTACAAGATTTTTTATTAAAATGTGTAACATTAGAGATTCATTGTTGAACAAATTTATTTATATTTGTATTTATATTATTATTTTAATCGTATTGATTCGATTTTTTACTTCAGGTGAAAATGAAAAACGACCTGCAAAACCAGAAGGTAAGAAACATGTATTTATAAAAACAGCCATGTATTAACGCCATTCTCTTGTGTATGTTGCTATATGATGCATGGATGAATGGAACTGAAGTATTGATTTGAAAAATATAGATACATAACATTAAATAATCCTTTCTATAACAAAGTATAAGAATTGAAAACGAAAAATAATATAAAGGGAATCAAAAATTCTAAAAATGAATCTCAATTAACGCGTATTCGGTTTAACGTACGGTGACCTATAGTTGTTAACTTCTATGTCCTTTGGTCTCTGGTGGAGAGTTGTCTCATTGGAAATCCAACCACAATTTTTTATTTTTATATAAACGGGTGTGTCGGAATAAAAGTAAGTATAACCTAAATGACATATTTTTGTTCGTCTGCTCATTTGTGCGATTCAAAATGAGGAAACATGCTATTGACAAATCTGCATGAATGTAAACTTGAAAACTAATACATGTATATTGTACATGCGTTAAAAACTGAAATGAGCAAAAAGAAATAAATAGAAAATACATTAAAGTTTTGTTCCATAGTCAAGAGACTTTTGTAAGATTTGATTTATTAAAGAGGAACGAAAGATACCAGAGGGGCAGTCAAACTCATAGATCGAAAACAAACTGACAACGTCATGGCCAAAAATAAAAAGACAAACAGACAAATAATAGTACAGATGACAGAACATAGAAAACTAAAGACTAAGCAACACGAACCCCACCAAAAACTGGGGGTGATCTCAGGTGCTCCGAAAGGGTCAGCAGATCCTGCTCCACATGTGGCACCCGTCGAGTTGCTTATGTTATTACAAATCCGGTAAATAGTCTAATTCGGTAAGTCACATTCGTGAAAAGGGAAGTTGTGTAACATTACAGATTCATCGTTGAACAATTTTATTTATATTTGTATACATTATTATCATCATCGCAATGGTTCGATTCTTTATTTCAGGGGGAAATAAAAAGCCTGTCAAACCAGAAGGTAAGATACATGTATTTATCAAAACAAATGTTTTTTGTTTGTTTGGTTTTTAAAAGAAATTACAGAATCAAAAACAGTTCGATATCAAAATGATTTAAAATACATAAAAAGACAGATCTAGCAACAAAAAAGACTTAAATGCATATCGATTAAGAAAAAATACCTTTATTTTGATACGTTCATCAACGAAAAAGAACATTAAGAAACCTATAACGTTAAAAGTTTTTACAATTTACCTTGGAATATGTGATATTTGAAATGTTGCGTCCAGTAATTAAACGATGACTAACATATTCTTAGTTCATGTTTTCATTTCAGTGAAAACTACTATATTGTACATGCGTTAAAAAATTGAAATGAGCAAAAAGAGATAAATAGAAAATACATAAAAGTTTTGTTCCATTGTCGAGATACTTTTGTAAGATTTTTTTAATATTAAAATGTGTAACATTACAGATTCATTGTTGAACAAATTTATTTATATTTGTATAGATTATTTTTATAATCGCAATGATTCGATTCTTTATTTCAGGGGAAAATAAAAAACTTAAAGCAGAAGGTAAGATATGTGTAAAAGGCCAACTAACGTGTAGAGCGTTATGAACAAGAAATCATTTGTTTAGTTTTTAAAAAAAATTACAGAATAAAAAAATGTTCGATATCAATATGTTTTAAAATACATAAGCAGACAGATATAGCAGCAAACAAGACTTTAATGCATATCGACTAAGAAAAAAATACCTTTACCAAATGCCTTGATTTTTTACAAGTAGATTTAATTGATTCAGTTTCAAGAGTAAGGGAATGCTCTTGTAGAAATGCATTTCTGACACGTTCATCACGAAAAAAAAAATTTAGAAAGTTTTTTTTTTTTCAATTTACCTTGGAATATGTTATGTTTGAAACACACATTGCGTCCAGTATTTGGACGTTAAATAACATATTCTTAGTTAATTTTTTCATATCTGTGACTCATGTAAAATCTGAAAAACCACAAGGTATGATATCTTTTTATCAATCAAAGATTTCTAAGTTTTCTTGTAACAATGTGTTTTTTCCATGTTTTATGTAACTCGGTTATTCAAATGAAGCGTAACAACGACAAAAATGTCAACATAATTACATGTTTATTATGAAACTAAATGAAAAAATCGTTATGCAATTGATAAATATAACTTCACAGTACCCAAATTGCACCGAGTACACAAATTGCACACATTTAGTTAAAAAAGCAGCTGGAATCTTCCAAGTTTTCTTAGAGACTGAACAATTTGTATTTTAATTATTTGACATTATGCACGTCTTTCGACAAAGCTAAATATATCTAATTATACACAAAATGTTCACAGTATATATCAACAGATGAAGTTTCCAATGTAAAAAGTAACATCTGCGGAAACGACGTTACCAAAAAATCGGTTTTTAAAAATGAGCAATTAAAATTTTTTTCTGGCATTCATTTCCTAAAAAAATCAATATTATGCATGAACTATTGTTAAATTGTTGGAAATAAAACGAAACATCAGTTATTCGATTTTTACGGTTGCGGATTTAAGCATTAATTGAGTACTCCTCATTACAGAATCATGGATCTTTTGGAGGTGGGTCAACCCAATTTTTCTGTAATTCAATATAGATTCAAAATTAAATTAATATCCTATGGCACGCCGTCTCGTCAAGCAATTGGATATATTAGTGTTTATTGAAAATGAGTAGCCTCTTAATAAGCTTGTCTTTTAATTTCGACCACTTAAGTCCCATAACTCTGGAACAACAACTCTGTAATATTTAAAAGAATAGACATAAAGGGCCATAAGTCGATGAAGGACGGAAAACATCAAGGCCAAAAAGAATGGACGAACAGAGAAAAAAAAAAACCTACAAAACATGCACAGAAAAATAAAGAAAGTGCAAAATAATCTTCAACAAAAATCATGGGTAAAAGCAGAACTATGAAGAGCAGCCCATTTAAGCCAATCAGGTCCAAAGGGCAAATGTGATCTATTGGCTTCACTGGGCTCCGTCGTCTGTTGTCGATAGTTAACCGCTAATTACGCATTTCCTATTTTGTACTTTAAATAAGCCTGAAGCAAATTGGTAAGAAACAACGTCTCATTTCTATTAAATGATTAATGAATTTCCACTATTGTCTTTTAGACAAAAAAGGTTGAAAAATTGCATGTCATTTACCCTTAGGCATACTTTTCACATTTTCCGCTCTACAGTTAGTGAATGAAGATAACTCCAAAATACATAGAAACAATAACCCTTTTACAAATGCAAACTTGAAACCAGTTGTTTCCAGTATTTCAAAGCAAGAATTTGAATAAGTGACTATCGACATGCTTGTACAGACAAGGAAATGCTCACCAAAATATTTAAGCATGACAAGATAAATGTCGCATTTAAACGTATATTTTGGTTTGGTAACCAGGTCTGATCAGTTAGTGACAAAATGTATGTAATTGGATAAAATATTAATGGAGCATTGTGTCATTGTTCAACTTATCCGTGTCATTTGAAATTTCCATAAGTATGAATTACTTATGCATAATTATCTAAATGTTTCTTCAATAATTTTTGTTTATCAAAATTAAAAATTAATCATAACAATTCAACGCAACTCTGAAACACTGAATCAGAAAAATTTGAAAATATTAACTGGTTTATAAATTGTATATAAAAGGAGACGGGATGTTCATGTAGAGAGTCGGCATTTTATTTATCGCTATTTTACTCATAATTTGATTGCTAAAACGAGTACATTCAACAATGATCATAACTTTATCATCAAGAATATACTATGTAAACTTTTTTATAATTTATTTTGAAATGAGTTATTCAAGTAATTTAACACCAACCATGTGTAAATGTTATTTTTTTTATTCTGAAATTGAAAAAAAAGAGTACTGAATTTAAATGTAAGACGTTAAATTTGAGGTGAACTGTATTTAATTTGTTAATAGATATTAATCAGTATTACGAAGGGGATATTTCAAAGGAGACTAAAGTGAGGAGAAATTTCTCAAGATTTTTAAAAGGCAAACGAGTATCCGAGTATTCAAATTGTACTCGAGTGCTCAGTCTTCCGAGTGAGTACTTGTTGCCATCCCTCTCCCCCCAAAAAAGAAGTAATATCTGCAAAACCAAAAGGTAAGATACTAGTTTCTATCATTGATTCATATATTTCACTTCTGCCATTTTGTATTGAAAACGACGATATTGTAAATGCGTTTACAAAAATTAAAGTAATCAAGAAGAAATAGATATAAAATTCATTAAAAGACTGAATTTACAAAAATGAAGAGTATAGTGTACATCGATTAAGGGCTATTCCAGTAAAAATTATCCGGGGGGGGGGGGGAAGGGGGGAGGGAGTGGTGTGTGGAATGGTACTTATTTTTTGTACCCCCCATTTATGGAAAAGATTAAAAAAATATACTCCCACCTAGAATATGTATTTTCTTCCAAGACCCCCTACCTAGAGAAAAAAATTAAAAATTCCTGTATGACAAAGCTGTTATCTAACATATCTAATTTCTGATAAAAATCCGACAATGTGTACCTAGCTTTGTTGCTATTAAAATATAAAATTAAACATGTAACAGTTGTAACAATGGTATGGAGCAGCAGAGGACAGATGCAAGACGGAGGCAATAGCTCTAAGTGACCTAAGAAGGGCGTGCGATTTTAATTATGGCCCATTTTAGTTTTGAAGCTGTCAATAACATTTTCAGGTACGACGTATTCTTCAGGTGGGGAAACTGGTTGGCACCAACCATTCGATGTTTCAGAGTTTGGGCCTGGGAGTTTAGTTCGAGCCATAAAATATTTTTGTGTGGAATGGTACTTATTTTTTGTACCCCCCATTTATGGAAAAGATTAAAAAAATATACTCCCACCTAGAATATGTATTTTCTTCCAAGACCCCCTACCTAGAGAACAAAATTAAAAGTTCGTGTATGACAAAGCTGTTATCTGACATATCTAATTTCTGATAAAAATCCGACAATGTGTACCTAGCTTTGTTGCTATTAAAATATAAAGTTAAACATGTAACAGTTGTAACAATGGTATGGAGCAGCAGAGGACAGATGCAACACGGAGGCAATAGCTCTAAGTGACCTAAAAAGGGGGTGCGATTTTAATTATGGCCCATTTTAGTTTTGAAGCTGTCAATAACATTTTCAGATACGACGTATTCTTCAGGTGGGGAAACTGGTTGGCACCAACCATTCGATGTTTCAGAGTTTGGGCCTGTTAGTTTAGTTCGAGCCATAAAATATTTTTGGTAGGCACAATATATATTTTTTTTTTTTTTTTTTTTTGTATTTCTAATATACATTTTTTTTTCAATAGGCAAATGTTGGGCAAGATGATATACTCTCCTGTGTATCAAAGCCAGGTTTTCCCGCAAAATTAGGGGTTTTTTTTCATTGAAAATTTACAATGCCACCCACGCAACATGCGCAATAAAAATCTAATTGTCTCTGCCAAACATAAATATTTTTCTAGGGATCGCATAGTTTGGATTCACCCACACATATTTTTGTGGGGAGACGGCATACAAGGGAGAGTGGATACTTGAAGTTATTATAAATTGTATTCAACAAAATATTATTTTGACATCAGGGAGAAGTGGGGATCCATATAATGCTTTTCATGCAATACCTGTAAATTTAGAAGTTTTATAATTTCAAGGAGCTTCCTTTCAAAACAAATTTAGAGTTAATTTCAGTTACCTGAAAACCCACAGTGAGTCTTGCAGAATTTCAAAGCCATATGACAAACAAGTCTGTTCAGACTAGTACAATTCATATTAATATAAAATGACAATATAATAACACCCTCCCCCCTCCCCCCTAAAAAAAATGCATAATAAAAATAAATGTATGTAAAGTAAGTATAAGTATTTGCAGTTTCACTCTTTCCTCAGATAGTATGCATTATCTAAATAAATTTAAATGGCACTCCAATCTCAGCTGTTCAGTGAAGTCATTAATTTAGGGATTTCCCATATTTTCCCGCCAAATAGCACATGGCTCCCAACAATGTAAACACACAATTTTTGGATGTGACCCTGACTTGTTTGCAGGATTACTGTTTCTATTAATTTAATTTGGATATAGATATTCAATTTAAGGTACAGCCAAGCATTTGCAATTACAGTTTGCATATGATTTTTTATTTTCTATTTGAAGAAACTTGGTCATACGATGTTCGCCTTGTTCAACCATGTGAATGTAAATAAATGTGAATGGGTAAACCCCGAGGATTTGTATGTTGTTCATTGAAGATGGGAGTACAGGATAATTTTTTCTTAGAGTAGCAGGAGCATTGAGCACTGTGTCAGGATCGGGGAGATAACTCCGACTCCGAGAGATAACTCTTCCTGCTTCCGGCTCGTCGCGTTTGACAGGAACACAAACGGACGCTTAAAATAAGTGGTCTGCATACCGTTTTTGCATTCAGACGACCTTTTCATGAGAATATTCCTTCAAAACAGGGGGTACAATATGTTTAACCTATCATTCAGAAACCCCCTACCAACAGAAATGAATTTAAATTGGGACCACCACCCTCCAGAATACAATAATGTTGAGAACCCCATACCTATGGACAAATATATCGTCGGCGTTCCGCCCCTCCTAGGTGAATTTTAATTGAATAGCCCTAAGATAAGGCCTGTACCAAATCTCTAAATTTGTTACAAGTAAAATTCATTTATTTTGTTACAAGAATTATGGTAACGCTCTTGTAGAAATGAGTTTTTGATACGTCCATCAACGAAATAAGGACATTAAGAAATCACGTTGTCTGTCTCACCTGTCCGATCATATCTTGATTTACTGAGATTAACTTCAAATGCGATCCAACGTTTTGACGTGCCTAAGTTGTAAATAAGTGGTAATGTATATTGTGCTTGTATGCTTCTTGTTTATACTTTTTTTTCCATTTTACTAATACAACTACTATGGTCAACAGTTTCCTTACAAGCAGGTTTTAAATTAATAACATTGGCAGAACGGCTTTATCTAAAGTAGAATAAAAGATACATACTATGACAAACGAGACGATTTTAAATTTGAAATTATCAATTTCCCCCACTGCTGTACTTCTACTTTTGACATTTTTACCTATTATGTCTGTTTGTTTTGTTCACACATTTTTATCAATATAATGGAATTTTTATGCGACTATCATACAAGTGAGAGGTTTAGCTAGCTATAAAACAAGGTTTAATCCACCATTTTCTACATAAAAAAATGCCTGTACCAAGTGAGGAATATGACAGTTGTTTTCCATTCGTTTGATGTGTTTGAGCTTTTGCTTTTGCCATTTTATAAGGGACTTTCCGATTTGAATTTTCGTTGGAGTTCGGTATTTTTGTTAATTTACTACTTAGTTCGCATGTGTTGAGAAATAAAATGAGCACGATATAATTAGATATAATTCCATCCAAGTATTTATTTGTTAGTAAGCGTGTGTAAGATTCAAATCAACGCTTCTCGTCAGTTCAATTTGGGTACTGTGACGTTATATTCATCAATTGCATAACGATTTTTTCATTAGTTGTTAAAAATACATAATTATATGACATTTTTGTCATTGTTACGCTTAATGTGTATATCCAAGTAATAGAAAACATGGAAAAAGCACATTGTTACAAGAAAACCTCGAAATCTGTGATTGGTCAAAAGATATTATACCTTGAGGTCACTGAAATGAAAACATGAATTAAGAATGTGTTACTTATCGTTCAAATACAAGACGCAATATTTCAAATTAACATATTCCAAGAATTTAAAAAAAATGTTTTAACATTATAGGTTAAAGTGTTTTCCTTTTTCTTTGGTAAAGTGTTACACTGAATACAAAAATTGCACCCAAAAGCAAAAATAGCAGCAGCAGTCTTACAAGTTTTTTTAGAAACTTAACAATTTGTATTTTTTATGATTTGACATTATGCACGTTTTTCGACATAGCTAAATACATTTAAATATACACAAAACGTTCACAGTGAATATCAAAAAATGAAGTATCCACTGGAAAAGGTAAAATCTACTGAAAAGTCGCGCTACGACGTCCACAAAATGTCAACCTGAGCAACTCAAATATGTGACAGGCATCCATTTCTTCTTGCTCGAAGGGTAGGCATTTCTTGAACCACATGTGGAACCCATCGTGTTGCTCATGTAAGTACAAACCCATTGATAAGTCTTATTCTGTAGGTCTCATTCTGTAAAAAGAAGATGGGATAATGGTTACGACAATCGAAACATATCATCGTCATATGTGAAACAAATGTTCAATGACGATCAACCAACTCTTCAGTAACGATTTCAACTTATACACTTAGAACTCTTGATTAAATAGCTACCTTGTAAACAACAACTCTCTATCAAGGACATTATGATGGGAAATGCAAACTCTCGAATATTGTATCTACTGGAAGATTTATATCCATATGTTAATTTGTAAATGTTTATCAATTTTCCCACAGGATATAACTACGCCCTTGGAAAAAAAGCAGCACAGAGTTCAACATTGCATTCAAAATATGCTGCTTCAAAAGCAGTTGATGGAAATGAAAACACGTTTACACTAACAAGGCACGGAAACGATGCATATTGGAGTGTTGATTTGGGAAAAACAGTCAACGTGAAACAGATCAATATCATTAACAGAAAAAAATGCTGTGGTAAGGAGTCAGAAAAATATATTTGTGATAAGATTCAAAAGAATTTCACGTGAGTTAGGTAGGAGTGTTTACTTTTAAACTTTTTAAAAGCAACACTATTTTAGATTTTTTTTTATATGATAATAGGTAAATCATCAAACTATCATCTAAATTATTTTTAGTACTTTTTATGATCTTCAGAAAAAATCTTAACATTATATCATTTAATAATGAAGTGTTGATTCATCGAAAATAACACCTTCAAACAAATTAAAACCATTTACAGAAACGTTGACTGTCGAAAGAAGTCAAATGCTATAAAGTGATAAGATGCACACAGATTTTGTCAGTATATTAATAATTAAATACAATACTGTCTTGGAATAACAATTTCCTAACTGAGCCCTTGTTATAACTTTGCTAGGAAAAATAGTCACATTTAATGAGAGTTCGATTTATTTTGTTTTTGAGATGTCATTCTGTCTAATGTCAAGAACTTAGAAACTAAAAAAAGACTGAAATTTGAAAAGCTGTTCAATGGGCTAATATAGGTGTCAGACCACTAATTTAAAACTCCTATCTATTCAACCAAATTTTGCAATTTTTAGCAGCTTTCTAAATATGTTACCTTAAATTTAACTTAATAGAAAGCAGGTATATCCTGAATTGTACATGTATCAACTTTCTACATGCCCATGTTTAACCAATGTTTAAAGTCGTCTTGTTATGAAATACTACTGTTCGGAAGTCAAGTACTACTAAAAATAACTCCTGGTTTTCTGGAAATCTTAGATATAAATAATAAGATGTGTGTATACTATGGAGCGCATTTATCTTCAATTTTTAATACAAACTCATGGACAAGTAAATTTTTGCTCAAAATGGTCTACATATATTTTTCTTTCACTAAAAGTTTCATTTCTGCAAGTTTGTTGATTAGTTTAAGTAAACAATGACATTATAAGCACTATTTTTTGTCAGGGAAGAGCTACCTTTACATATGTTTCAAATTGAAGTGAATGTATTGGTGGTCTGCCACCTATAAGGAATTACAACCTTTCTTCGATATATTGTCATATATTTTAAGTGAATGTCAACGTGAAACAGATCAATATCATTAACAGAAAAAAATGCTGTGGTAAGGAGTCAGAAAAATACATTTGAGGACGATACATGTTGATTTTCAGGTCATTTGATCAACAATGAAGGTCATTCTTGCTAAGAATTGATTTCCATAAGACGATATTACTGTCTTAAATGTAGGAAAGGGGTATTAGAGCTAGCTCACTAACTTTCTTCTAAAAAATTATTTGTACGCGTCCTAAATACGCCTGAAATAGTTTCCACCGGATGTTAAATAACCAACCATAAATCAACCAATGGACAGTCATAATAACGCTTCTCTGAAAGTTCTTGACTTTTCAGTTGTTTCTTAAAAAGAAACATGGATAGAGAACTGCAAAAAAAATCGTATTTTTCATTTGTGAAAATACACGCTTCTGCTAAGGGAGAGGCATATTTGGTTCTTAAATTCCAGGTTATTCATTTCAGCAATTAAAGTATAAATTTGATGAGAGAAAAAATTGTTAAATCTCTCATGAATAGAAATTTTACAAGTTCTGACATTTAACAACAGCAATGATGTCATATATGACGACACAAATGAGCAATCGCACGATAAAACTCATAGTTTTGACTAAATTTTGGAAAATGTTTGCAGATTTTGCCTTTGACGACATTCGCCACATGCATGAACCACCGTAATTATCTGTTAGGATGTGTGTCTTGTCAATTTCCATATTTTTATGACCAATTCATTTTGGTAGACGTGTGTGGCCAGTGTTTTTCAACAGGAAATATACCTTAACTGGGTGTTAAACGGGGAAAAAAATTGTTAAGATGTGATACCACAGTCAAATTTAAAGCTAAGTTTAGCCTTTTCGTTGCCCTTCCGCTTTGAAGAAGTCATAAAAGTTTTAATTCTTTTGGCCAAAAACAGACATTAAGCCCACTATTGCTTTTGTTAAATAGAGCAAATGACTTTATTCTAATAGGATCGTTCTTCTTGATAAAGACTTCTATTTTTTTTTTAAATTGTAAAATTGTCTGCTTTGTTTTCAGCCTTCATAATGAATAATATACCTGTACAATCAAGAATCTTTTCTAGGTTTATTCATTTTTCAAATAAAACATAGGAAAAATCAACTATATTATAACCTGGTAATCGAATACAGCTTTTCAGAATCTGGTATCAATTTTCCTGTTGATGAACAATGGGATGAATATACTTTACGAAAAAAAAAAGAAAATTGGTTTTGAAGTAAAATTTGTTCGATACTGAAATGTGTTTCATTACAAAGAGTGTGCAAGCTATATTGAATGCAATTGGTGATATGATGATTGGCACAGACAGATTGAAGTCTTAGAATTCCATTTTTGAAGAATTGATATAGACACTTGATATTGATATCTTTTCAGGCAATCGGCTGAGGAATATAGCGGTTAGAGTTGGACAAAATCGTCATCAGATGAAACTTTGTAGTAATTTCAAAGGACCTGGTAAGGCTGGACAAGTAATAATGTTAACATGCAAGAGCCCAATCTCAGGCCGCCATGTGAAACTTTTGAGAAGCGGTAAAGGTTATCTCAGTTTGGCAGAAGTTCAAGTGATAGGCCATACAGGTAAACATTTAGATATATTTTTTTAAACTAGCTTCTTTCTGGTTGTATGCTTGTACTGAATTTCGTTTCTATTAAAAAAACTGTCAGTTTAAACAAAAAACAGAAAATCCTATAATTTTGCTGTTATTTTTTTTTATAAAAAAACATACGTCTGTAGATTCTAAGCTAAATATTGATCTTTGCATCGTTGAATAGTTTTATGTATAAACAATATCAATAAGAAGATGTGGTATGATTGTCAAAGAAACAATTTCCGCGACAGACCAAAGGACATACAGATGGGTAAAGTCCTTACCTGTTCGTCTAGTTAACTTGATGACCAGACTTTATGACTGCTGGAAGTTAACTTGGGACAGAAAAAAAACAGACATTTAGCGGTTACAGGATTTATGACTGCTCCGATCGGTTCTTGGGCAGAATTCTTGTTAACTTAAAAAGAAGACTTGATCTGGACTGCTCTGTCGAACCAAGCCTGTTCTTATAAAAGTTAACTTTGGTCTGGTCTGCTCCAAGATAAAGTTAACATGATATAAAGTTAACTAGTAAGCAGGAATGCTTTGATTGATGAATATCATTAAAATATCATCACACTCATGTATCAACAAATTTAGTAAAAGATATATATCCTTAGGACCGATCAAAAATCAGACCTGACCCAAAACTGGTCTATCAAATAGCAGTCTTGTCTACAGGACAGATTAACAGGTCTGATCTGGTCATGTCCTGTCCACAGGTCTGGTCAAACTGACGAGGGTCTGCAGCAGTCCCAAAATTGACGACGTAGGTCTGTTGTGGTAAGGATAAAGTTAACTTGAAGGTCTGCTAAAATTTTCTTAAGTTAACTTTAGTCATAAGGACTGCTCTAAGTTATCTTTTGAAAAGGTTAAGACTGCACCCATCTGTAGAAGATAACAACTACGTGCCTCCGTACGGCCTTCAACAATGAGCAAAAGCAATACCGCATAGTAAGCTATAATAGGCCCCGAAATGACAAAGGTATAACAATTTAAACGAGAAAACTAATGGCCTCATGTATGTACAAAACAATGGAAGAAAAACAAATATGATATATGGCAAACAAACGACAACCAATGAATTACAGGGTCCTGGCTTGGGACAGGGACATACAGAATGTTGCGGGGTTAAACACATGTTCGTTGGCTCCAAACCGTTCCTCTAACCTGGAACAGTGGTGTAACAACACAAAATAACAACAAACTATAAAAATCAGTTTAAAAGGACTTAAAGTCATCAGATCTATACAAAGAACAAAAAACAAAAAAAACAGAAACAGAAAATAAAAAAATGTAAACCTGCAAATACTCAAAGTTACTGAAACTAGTTCCAAGCCAATATCAACTAATGAAAAATTATGTTTCTAATACTAAAATATTAATCAGTTAACATTCAACTTCTAATGTATATAGTATTAAGACGTCATTTACAGTCAAGGAAAATATAGTGTAGCGGGTCAATGGAGAAAAGGGCAGAAACACAAATACACCGAAACCTCTAAATATATAAACCCAAACGAAAACCTAAACTACCTAATTCCCTATCTAGATCTAAAACGAAGGACAACCGACCTCTTTTTTTCGAGAAGTGATTCCTATGTGTCTTAAGATCAAGCCTAAACTCCTATTCGATTATTAATAGTGAACGTGGAGGGTCTTCTTGAGACTGATATCACAAACTTATACCAAACAATTCAGAAGTGGCAAATACTTTATTTTGATACATATATATATTATTACAACACATAACAGTAGCAAATATTTGAGATCAAAATTACACAATGTAGTCAAGCTCAAGACCAATAAAAAGAACTTGCAAATTTATCAATACTAAGTACATCTTTAGTGAATTTCTAGACAGTTGCCTAGGGTATCTTTCAAAAGATTGATTCAAATACTATATAAATACTTATAAAGAGTAAAACAATATCTGCTATGATTTTCTCTCATTTTTTGAAAATACGAGCAGATATGGGACAAAATATTGGATACTCATTTATCAAAAGTACATCCGACCTCACGGGACATAATATTAGATATTCATGTATTAAAAGTACATCTTACCTCACACTAATTATAGTAAGATTTAATTTAATAAAATATGATGTGCTATGAAATGAAGAGGAAAATTTACTTCAGACAGTGTAATAGCTTCCACTGGCTAAAAACTAGTGTCTAAAATTGTCCAAACTTGATTATTACAAGATTTCCTGAACTGGTAGTTCAATGATTCAGTGAAAGCTTTGATATAAGTTTTAGTAGAGACTTTTTATTAGTTTCCTCTGACTAAAAACGTATGTCTCATCATTTGCCAAACTTGACCTATACAATAAAATGTGAAATTCAGTAAAGTTAATAGAAATCAAGTAAAATTCTATTATACAATCCTTTGTTGAACCTGTGTTTTAGCTCCCTTTGACTAAAAACGATTGTCTCAAATTGTAACCAAAAGAAATTGACAAAGTCTTGACACATACCACACTTTTCTTTTATTTACACATCTCAAGCGTTTTGACTCAAAAGTTTTGTTCCATTGTCAAGAGACTTTTACAAGATTTTTTATTAAAATGTGTAACATTAGAGATTCATTGTTGAACAAATTTATTTATATTTGTATTTATATTATTATTTTAATCGTATTGATTCGATTTTTTACTTCAGGTGAAAATGAAAAACGACCTGCAAAACCAGAAGGTAAGAAACATGTATTTATAAAAACAGCCATGTATTAACGCCATTCTCTTGTGTATGTTACTACATGATGCATGGATGAATGGAACTGAAGTATTGATTTGAAAAATATAGATACATAACATTAAATAATCCTTTCTATAACAAAGTATAAGAATTGAAAACGAAAAATAATATAAAGGGAATCACAAATTCTAAAAATGAATCTCAATTAACGCGTATTCGGTTTAACGTACGGTGACCTATAGTTGTTAACTTCTATGTCCTTTGGTCTCTGGTGGAGAGTTGTCTCATTGGAAATCCAACCACAATTTTTTATTTTTATGTAAACGGGTGTGTCGGAATAAAAGTAAGTATAACCTAAATGACATATTTTTGTTCGTCTGCTCATTTGTGCGATTCAAAATGAGGAAACATGCTATTGACAAATCTGCATGAATGTAAACTTGAAAACTAATACATGTATATTGTACATGCGTTAAAAACTGAAATGAGCAAAAAGAAATAAATAGAAAATACATTAAAGTTTTGTTCCATAGTCAAGAGACTTTTGTAAGATTTGATTTATTAAAGAGGAACGAAAGATACCAGAGGGGCAGTCAAACTCATAGATCGAAAACAAACTGACAACGTCATGGCCAAAAATAAAAAGACAAACAGACAAATAATAGTACAGATGACAGAACATAGAAAACTAAAGACTAAGCAACACGAACCCCACCAAAAACTGGGGGTGATCTCAGGTGCTCCGAAAGGGTCAGCAGATCCTGCTCCACATGTGGCACCCGTCGAGTTGCTTATGTTATTACAAATCCGGTAAATAGTCTAATTCGGTAAGTCACATTCGTGAAAAGGGAAGTTGTGTAACATTACAGATTCATCGTTGAACAATTTTATTTATATTTGTATACATTATTATCATCATCGCAATGGTTCGATTCTTTATTTCAGGGGGAAATAAAAAGCCTGTCAAACCAGAAGGTAAGATACATGTATTTATCAAAACAAATGTTTTTTTTTTGTTTGGTTTTTAAAAGAAATTACAGAATCAAAAACAGTTCGATATCAAAATGATTTAAAATACATAAAAAGACAGATCTAGCAACAAAAAAGACTTAAATGCATATCGATTAAGAAAAAATACCTTTATTTTGATACGTTCATCAACGAAAAAGAACATTAAGAAACCTATAACGTTAAAAGTTTTTACAATTTACCTTGGAATATGTGATATTTGAAATGTTGCGTCCAGTAATTAAACGATGACTAACATATTCTTAGTTCATGTTTTCATTTCAGTGAAAACTACTATATTGTACATGCGTTAAAAAATTGAAATGAGCAAAAAGAGATAAATAGAAAATACATACAAGTTTTGTTCCATTGTCGAGATACTTTTGTAAGATTTTTTTAATATTAAAATGTGTAACATTACAGATTCATTGTTGAACAAATTTATTTATATTTGTATAGATTATTTTTATAATCGCAATGATTCGATTCTTTATTTCAGGGGAAAATAAAAAACATAAAGCAGAAGGTAAGATATGTGTAAAAGGCCAACTAACGTGTAGAGCGTTATGAACAAGAAATCATTTGTTTAGTTTTTAAAAAAAATTACAGAATAAAAAAATGTTCGATATCAAAATGTTTTAAAATACATAAGCAGACAGATATAGCAGCAAACAAGACTTTAATGCATATCGACTAAGAAAAAAATACCTTTACCAAATGCCTTGATTTTTTACAAGTAGATTTAATTGATTCAGTTTCAAGAATAAGGGGAATGCTCTTGTAGAAATGCATTTCTGACACGTTCATCACGAAAAAAAAAATTTAGAAAGTTTTTTTTTTTTTCAATTTACCTTGGAATATGTTATGTTTGAAACACACATTGCGTCCAGTATTTGGACGTTAAATAACATATTCTTAGTTCATTTTTTTATATCTGTGACTCATGTAAAATCTGAAAAACCACAAGGTATGATATCTTTTGATCAATTAAAGATTTCTAAGTTTTCTTGTAACAATGTGTTTTTTCCATGTTTTATGTAACTCGGTTATTCAAATGAAGCGTAACAACGACAAAAATGTCAACATAATTACATGTTTATTATGAAACTAAATGAAAAAATCGTTATGCAATTGATAAATATAACTTCACAGTACCCAAATTGCACCGAGTACACAAATTGCACACATTTAGTTAAAAAAGCAGCTGGAATCTTCCAAGTTTTCTTAGAGACTGAACAATTTGTATTTTAATTATTTGACATTATGCACGTCTTTCGACAAAGCTAAATATATCTAATTATACACAAAATGTTCACAGTATATATCAACAGATGAAGTTTCCAATGTAAAAAGTAACATCTGCGGAAACGACGTTACCAAAAAATCGGTTTTTAAAAATGAGCAATTAAATTTTTTTTCTGGCATTCATTTCCTAAAAAAATCAATATTATGCATGAACTATTGTTAAATTGTTGGAAATAAAACGAAACATCAGTTATTCGATTTTTACGGTTGCGGATTTAAGCATTAATTGAGTACTCCTCATTACAGAATCATGGATCTTTTGGAGGTGGGTCAACCCAATTTTTCTGTAATTCAATATAGATTCAAAATTAAATTAATATCCTATGGCACGCCGTCTCGTCAAGCAATTGGATATATTAGTGTTTATTGAAAATGAGTAGCCTCTTAATAAGCTTGTCTTTTAATTTCGACCACTTAAGTCCCATAACTCTGGAACAACAACTCTGTAATATTTAAAAGAATAGACATAAAGGGCCATAAGTCGATGAAAGACGGAAAACATCAAGGCCAAAAAGAATGGACGAACAGAGAAAAAAAAAACCTACAAAACATGCACAGAAAAATAAAGAAAGTGCAAAATAATCTTCAACAAAAATCATGGGTAAAAGCAGAACTATGAAGAGCAGCCCATTTAAGCCAATCAGGTCCAAAGGGCAAATGTGATCTATTGGCTTCACTGGGCTCCGTCGTCTGTTGTCGATAGTTAACCGCTAATTACGCATTTCCTATTTTGTACTTTAAATAAGCCTGAAGCAAATTGGTAAGAAACAACGTCTCATTTCTATTAAATGATTAATGAATTTCCACTATTGTCTTTTAGACAAAAAAGGTTGAAAAATTGCATGTCATTTACCCTTAGGCATACTTTTCACATTTTCCGCTCTACAGTTAGTGAATGAAGATAACTCCAAAATACATAGAAACAATAACCCTTTTACAAATGCAAACTTGAAACCAGTTGTTTCCAGTATTTCAAAGCAAGAATTTGAATAAGTGACTATCGACATGCTTTTACAGACAAGGAAATGCTTACCAAAATATTTAAGCATGACAAGATAAATGTCGCATTTAAACGTATATTTTGGTTTGGTAACCAGGTCTGATCAGTTAGTGACAAAATGTATGTAATTGGATAAAATATTAATGGAGCATTGTGTCATTGTTCAACTTATCCGTGTCATTTGAAATTTCCATAAGTATGAATTACTTATGCATAATTATCTAAATGTTTCTTCAATAATTTTTGTTTATCAAAATTAAAAATTAATCATAACAATTCAACGCAACTCTGAAACACTGAATCAGAAAAATTTGAAAATATTAACTGGTTTATAAATTGTATATAAAAGGAGACGTGATGTTCATGTAGAGAGTCGGCATTTTATTTATCGCTATTTTACTCATAATTTGATTGCTAAAACGAGTACATTCAACAATGATCATAACTTTATCATCAAGAATATACTATGTAAACTTTTTTATAATTTATTTTGAAATGAGCTTTTCAAGTAATTTAACACCAACCATGTGCAAATGTTATTTTTTTAATTCTGAAATTGAAAAAAAAGAGTACTGAATTTAAATGTAAGACGTTAAATTTGAGGTGAACTGTATTTAATTTGTTAATAGATATTAATCAGTATTACGAAGGGGATATTTCAAAGGAGACTAAAGTGAGGAGAAATTTCTCAAGACTTTTAAAAGGCAAACGAGTATCCGAGTATTCAAATTGTACTCGAGTGCTCAGTCTTCCGAGTGAGTACTTGTTGCCATCCCTCTCCCCCCAAAAAAGAAGTAATATCTGCAAAACCAAAAGGTAAGATACTAGTTTCTATCATTGATTCATATATTTCACTTCTGCCATTTTGTATTGAAAACGACGATATTGTAAATGCGTTTACAAAAATTAAAGTAATCAAGAAGAAATAGATATAAAATTTATTAAAAGACTGAATTTACAAAAATGAAGAGTATAGTGTACATCGATTAAGGGCTATTCCAGTAAAAATTATCCGGGGGGGGGGGGGGGGGGGAGGAGGGAGGGAGTGGTGTGTGGAATGGTACTTATTTTTTGTACCCCCCATTTATGGAAAAGATTAAAAAAATATACTCCCACCTAGAATATGTATTTTCTTCCAAGACCCCCTACCTAGAGAACAAAATTAAAAGTTCGTGTATGACAACGCTGTTATCTAACATATCTAATTTCTGATAAAAATCCGACAATGTGTACCTAGCTTTGTTGCTATTAAAATATAAAATTAAACATGTAACAGTTGTAACAATGGTATGGAGCAGCAGAGGACAGATGCAACACGGAGGCAATAGCTCTAAGTGACCTAAAAAGGGGTGCGATTTTAATTATGGCCCATTTTAGTTTTGAAGCTGTCAATAACATTTTCAGGTACGACGTATTCTTCAGGTGGGGAAACTGGTTGGCACCAACCATTCGATGTTTCAGAGTTTGGGCCTGTTAGTTTAGTTCGAGCCATAAAATATTTTTGGTAGGCACAATATATATTTTTTTTTTTTTTTTTTTTTGTATTTCTAATATACATTTTTTTTTCAATAGGCAAAAGTTGGGCAAGATGATATACTCTCCTGTGTATCAAAGCCAGGTTTTCCCGCAAAATTAGGGGTTTTTTTTCATTGAAAATTTACAATGCCACCCACGCAACATGCGCAATAAAAATCTAATTGTCTCTGCCAAACATAAATATTTTTCTAGGGATCGCATAGTTTGGATTCACCCACACATATTTTTGTGGGGAGACGGCATACAAGGGAGAGTGGATACTTGAAGTTATTATAAATTGTATTCAACAAAATATTATTTTGACATCAGGGAGAAGTGGGGATCCATATAATGCTTTTCATGCAATACCTGTAAATTTAGAAGTTTTATAATTTCAAGGAGCTTCCTTTCAAAACAAATTTAGAGTTAATTTCAGTTACCTGAAAACCCACAGTGAGTCTTGCAGAATTTCAAAGCCATATGACAAACAAGTCTGTTCAGACTAGTACAATTCATATTAATATAAAATGACAATATAATAACACCCTCCCCCCTCCCCCCTAAAAAAAATGCATAATAAAAATAAATGTATGTAAAGTAAGTATAAGTATTTGCAGTTTCACTCTTTCCTCAGATAGTATGCATTATCTAAATAAATTTAAATGGCACTCCAATCTCAGCTGTTCAGTGAAGTCATTAATTTAGGGATTTCCCATATTTTCCCGCCAAAAAGCACATGGCTCCCAACAATGTAAACACACAATTTTTGGATGTGACCCTGACTTGTTTGCAGGATTACTGTTTCTATTAATTTAATTTGGATATAGATATTCAATTTAAGGTACAGCCAAGCATTTGCAATTACAGTTTGCATATGATTTTTTATTTTCTATTTGAAGAAACTTGGTCATACGATGTTCGCCTTGTTCAACCATGTGAATGTAAATAAATGTGAATGGGTAAACCCCGAGGATTTGTATGTTGTTCATTGAAGATGGGAGTACAGGATAATTTTTTCTTAGAGTAGCAGGAGCATTGAGCACTGTGTCAGGATCGGGGAGATAACTCCGACTCCGAGAGATAACTCTTCCTGCTTCCGGCTCGTCGCGTTTGACAGGAACACAAACGGACGCTTAAAATAAGTGGTCTGCATACCGTTTTTGCATTCAGACGACCTTTTCATGAGAATATTCCTTCAAAACAGGGGGTACAATATGTTTAACCTATCATTCAGAAACCCCCTACCAACAGAAATGAATTTAAATTGGGACCACCACCCTCCAGAATACAATAATGTTGAGAACCCCATACCTATGGACAAATATATCGTCGGCGTTCCGCCCCTTCTAGGTGAATTTTAATTGAATAGCCCTAAGATAAGGCCTGTACCAAATCTCTAAATTTGTTACAAGTAAAATTCATTTATTTTGTTACAAGAATTATGGTAACGCTCTTGTAGAAATGAGTTTTTGATACGTCCATCAACGAAATAAGGACATTAAGAAATCACGTTGTCTGTCTCACCTGTCCGATCATATCTTGATTTACTGAGATTAACTTCAAATGCGATCCAACGTTTTGACGTGCCTAAGTTGTAAATAAGTGGTAATGTATATTGTGCTTGTATGCTTCTTGTTTATACTTTTTTTTCCATTTTACTAATACAACTACTATGGTCAACAGTTTCCTTACAAGCAGGTTTTAAATTAATAACATTGGCAGAACGGCTTTATCTAAAGTAGAATAAAAGATACATACTATGACAAACGAGACGATTTTAAATTTGAAATTATCAATTTCCCCCACTGCTGTACTTCTACTTTTGACATTTTTACCTATTATGTCTGTTTGTTTTGTTCACACATTTTTATCAATATAATGGAATTTTGTATGCGACTATCATACAAGTGAGAGGTTTAGCTAGCTATAAAACCAGGTTTAATCCACCATTTTCTACATAAAAAAATGCCTGTACCAAGTGAGGAATATGACAGTAATTTTCCATTCGTTTGATGTGTTTGAGCTTTTGCTTTTGCCATTTTATAAGGGACTTTCCGATTTGAATTTTCGTTGGAGTTCGGTATTTTTGTTAATTTACTTTTTGTTCGCATGTGTTGAGAAATAAAATGAGCACGATATAATTAGATATAATTCCATCCAAGTATTTATTTGTTAGTAAGCGTGTGTAAGATTCAAATCAACGCTTCTCGTCAGTTCAATTTGGGTACTGTGACGTTATATTCATCAATTGCATAACGATTTTTTCATTAGTTGTTAAAAATACATAATTATATGACATTTTTGTCATTGTTACGCTTAATGTGTATATCCAAGTAATAGAAAACATGGAAAAAGCACATTGTTACAAGAAAACCTCGAAATCTGTGATTGGTCAAAAGATATTATACATTGAGGTCACTGAAATGAAAACATGAATTAAGAATGTGTTACTTATCGTTCAAATACAAGACGCAATATTTCAAATTAACATATTCCAAGAATTTAAAAAAAATGTTTTAACATTATAGGTTAAAGTGTTTTCCTTTTTCTTTGGTAAAGTGTTACACTGAGTACAAAAATTGCACCCAAAAGCAAAAATAGCAGCAGCAGTCTTACAAGTTTTTTTAGAAACTTAACAATTTGTATTTTTTATGATTTGACATTATGCACGTTTTTCGACATAGCTAAATACATTTAAATATACACAAAACGTTCACAGTGAATATCAAAAAATGAAGTATCCACTGGAAAAGGTAAAATCTACTGAAAAGTCGCGCTACGACGTCCACAAAATGTCAACTTGAGCAACTCAAATATGTGACAGGCATCCATTTCTTCTTGCTCGAAGGGTAGGCATTTCTTGAACCACATGTGGAACCCATCGTGTTGCTCATGTAAGTACAAACCCATTGATAAGTCTTATTCTGTAGGTCTCATTCTGTAAAAAGAAGATGGGATAATGGTTACGACAATCGAAACATATCATCGTCATATGTGAAACAAATGTTCAATGACGATCAACCAACTCTTCAGTAACGATTTCAACTTATACACTTAGAACTCTTGATTAAATAGCTACCTTGTAAACAACAACTCTCTATCAAGGACATTATGATGGGAAATGCAAACTCTCGAATATTGTATCTACTGGAAGATTTATATCCATATGTTAATTTGTAAATGTTTATCAATTTTCCCACAGGATATAACTACGCCCTTGGAAAAAAAGCAGCACAGAGTTCAACATTGCATTCAAAATATGCTGCTTCAAAAGCAGTTGATGGAAATGAAAACACGTTTTCACTAACAAGGCACGGAAACGATGCATATTGGAGTGTTGATTTGGGAAAAACAGTCAACGTGAAACAGATCAATATCATTAACAGAAAAAAATGCTGTGGTAAGGAGTCAGAAAAATATATTTGTGATAAGATTCAAAAGAATTTCACGTGAGTTAGGTAAGAGTGTTTACTTTTAAACTTTTTAAAAGCAACACTATTTTAGATTTTTTTTTTATATGATAATAGGTAAATCATCAAACTATCATCTAAATTATTTTTAGTACTTTTTATGATCTTCAGAAAAAATCTTAACATTATATCATTTAATAATGAAGTGTTGATTCATCGAAAATAACACCTTCAAACAAATTAAAACCATTTACAGAAACGTTGACTGTCGAAAGAAGTCAAATGCTATAAAGTGATAAGATGCACACAGATTTTGTCAGTATATTAATAATTAAATACAATACTGTCTTGGAATAACAATTTCCTAACTGAGCCCTTGTTATAACTTTGCTAGGAAAAATAGTCACATTTAATGAGAGTTCGATTTATTTTGTTTTTGAGATGTCACTCTGTCTAATGTCAAGTACTTAGAAACTAAGAAAAGACTGAAATTTGAAAAGCTGTTTAATGGGCTAATATAGGTGTCAGACCACTAATTTAAAACCCCTATCTATTCAACCAAATTTTGCAATTTTTATCAGCTTTCTAAATATGTTACCTTAAATTTAACTTAATAGAAAGCAGGTATATCCTGAATTGTACATGTATCAACTTTCTACATGCCCATGTTTAACCAATGTTTAAAGTCGTCTTGTTATGAAATACTACTGTTCGGAAGTCAAGTACTACTAAAAATAACTCCTGGTTTTCTGGAAATCTTAGATATAAATAATAAGATGTGTGTATACTATGGAGCGCATTAATCTTCAATTTTTAATACAAACTCATGGACAAGTAAATTTTTGCTCAAAATGGTCTACATATATTTTTCTTTCACTAAAAGTTTCATTTCTGCAAGTTTGTTGATTAGTTTAAGTAAACAATGACATTATAAGCACTATTTTTTGTCAGGGAAGAGCTACCTTTACATATGTTTCAAATTGAAGTGAATGTATTGGTGGTCTGCCACCTATAAGGAATTACAACCTTTCTTCGATATATTGTCATATATTTTAAGTGAATGTCAACGTGAAACAGATCAATATCATTAACAGAAAAAAATGCTGTGGTAAGGAGTCAGAAAAATACATTTGAGGACGATACATGTTGATTTTCAGGTCATTTGATCAACAATGAAGGTCATTCTTGCTAAGAATTGATTTCCATAAGACGATATTACTGTCTTAAATGTAGGAAAGGGGTATTAGAGCTAGCTCACTAACTTTTTTCTAAAATGTTATTTGTACGCGTCCTAAATACGCCTGAAATAGTTTCCACCGGATGTTAAATAACCAACCATAAATCAACCAATGAACAGTCATAATAACGCTTCTCTGAAAGTTCTTGACTTTTCAGTTGTTTCTTAAAAAGAAACATGGATAGAGAACTGCAAAAAAATCGTATTTTTCATTTGTGAAAATACACGCTTCTGCTAAGGGAGAGGCATATTTGGTTCTTAAATTCCAGGTTATTCATTTCAGCAATTAAAGTATAAATTTGATGAGAGAAAAAAATGTTAAATCTCTCATGAATAGAAATTTTACAAGTTCTGACATTTAACAACAGCAATGATGTCATATATGACGACACAAATGAGCAATCGCACGATAAAACTCATAGTTTTGACTAAATTTTGGAAAATGTTTGCAGATTTTGCCTTTGACGACATTCGCCACATGCATGAACCACCGTAATTATCTGTTAGGATGTGTGTCTTGTCAATTTCCATATTTTTATGACCAATTCATTTTGGTGGACGTGTGTGGCCAGTGTTTTTCAACAGGAAATATACCTTAACTGGGTGTTAAACGGGGAAAAAAATTGTTAAGATATGATACCACAGTCTAATTTAAAGCTAAGTTTAGCCTTTTCGTTGCCCTTCCGCTTTGAAGAAGTCATAAAAGTTTTAATTCTTTTGGCCAAAAACAGACATTAAGCCCACTATTGCTTTTGTTAAATAGAGCAAATGACTTTATTCTAATGGGATCGTTCTTCTTGATAAAGACTTCTATTTTTTTTTTAAATTGTAAAATTGTCTGCTTTGTTTTCAGCCTTCATAATGAATAATGTACCTGTACAATCAAGAATCTTTTCTAGGTATATTTATTTTTCAAATAAAACATAGGAAAAATCAACTATATTATAACCTGGTAATCGAATACAGCTTTTCAGAATCTGGTATCAATTTTCCTGTTGATGAACAATGGGATGAATATATTTTACGAAAAATAAAAGAAAATTGGTTTTGAAGTAAAATTTGTTCGATACTGAAATGTGTTTCATTACAAAGAGTGTGCAAGCTATATTGAATGCAATCGGTGATATGATGATTGGCACAGACAGATTGAAGTCTTAGAATTCCATTTTTGAACAATTGATATAGACACTTGATATTGATATCTTTACAGGCAATCGGCTGAGGAATATAGCGGTTAGAGTTGGACAAAATCGTCATCAGATGAAACTTTGTAGTAATTTCAAAGGACCTGGTAAGGCTGGACAAGTAATAATGTTAACATGCAAGAGCCCAATCTCAGGCCGCCATGTGAAACTTTTGAGAAGCGGTAAAGGTTATCTCAGTTTGGCAGAAGTTCAAGTGATAGGCCATACAGGTAAACATTTAGATATATTTTTTTAAACTAGCTTCTTTCTGGTTGTATGCTTGTACTGAATTTCGTTTCTATTAAAAAAAACTGTCAGTTTAAACAAAAAACAGAAAATCCTATAATTTTGCTGTTAATTTTTTTTATAAAAAAAACATACGTCTGTAGATTCTAGGCTAAATCTTGATCTTTGCATCGTTGAATAGTTTTATGTATAAACAATATCAATAAGAAGATGTGGTATGATTGTCAAAGAAACAATTTCCGCGACAGACCAAAGGACATACAGATGGGTAAAGTCCTTACCTGTTCGTCTAGTTAACTTGATGACCAGACTTTATGACTGCTGGAAGTTAACTTGGGACAGAAAAAAAACAGACATTTAGCGGTTACAGGATTTATGACTGCTCCGATCGGTTCTTGGACAGAATTCATGTTAACTTAAAAAGAAGACTTGATCTGGACTGCTCTGTCGAACCAAGCCTGTTCTTATAAAAGTTAACTTTGGTCTGGTCTGCTCCAAGATAAAGTTAACATGATATAAAGTTAACTAATAAACAGGAATGCTTTGATTGATGAATATCATTAAAATATCATCACACTCATGTATCAACAAATTTAGTAAAAGATATATATCCTTAGGACCGATCAAAAATCAGACCTGACCCAAAACTGGTCTATCAAATAGCAGTCTTGTCTACAGGACAGATTAACAGGTCTGATCTGGTCATGTCCTGTCCACAGGTCTGGTCAAACTGACGAGGGTCTGCAGCAAACCCAAAATTGACGACGTAGGTCTGTTGTGGTAAGGATAAAGTTAACTTGAAGGTCTGCTAAAATTTTCTTAAGTTAACTTTAGTCATAAGGACTGCTCTAAGTTATCTTTTGAAAAGGTTAAGACTGCACCCATATGTAGAAGATAACAACTACGTGCCTCCGTACGGCCTTCAACAATGAGCAAAAGCAATACCGCATAGTAAGCTATAATAGGCCCCGAAATGACAAAGGTATAACAATTTAAACGAGAAAACTAATGGCCTCATGTATGTTCAAAACAATGGAAGAAAAACAAATATGATATATGGCAAGAAACGACAACCAATGAATTACAGGGTCCTGGCTTGGGACAGGGACATACAGAATGTTGCGGGGTTAAACACATGTTCGTTGGCTCCAAACCGTTCCTCTAACCTGGAACAGTGGTGTAACAACACAAAATAACAACAAACTATAAAAATCAGTTTAAAAGGACTTAAAGTCATCAGATCTATACAAAGAACAAAAAACAAAAAAAACAGAAACAGAAAATAAAAAAATGTAAACCTGCAAATACTCAAAGTTACTGAAACGAGTTCCAAGCCAATATCAACTAATGAAAAATTATGTTTCTAATACTAAAATATTAATCAGTTAACATTCAACTTCTAATGTATATAGTATTAAGACGTCATTTACAGTCAAGGAAAATATAGTGTAGCGGGTCAATGGAGAAAAGGGCAGAAACACAAATACACCGAAACCTCTAAATATATAAACCCAAACGAAAACCTAAACTACCTAATTCCCTATCTAGATCTAAAACGAAGGACAACCGACCTCTTTTTTTCGAGAAGTGATTCCTATGTGTCTTAAGATCAAGCCTAAACTCCTATTCGATTATTAATAGTGAACGTGGAGGGTCTTCTTGAGACTGATATCACAAACTTATACCAAACAATTCAGAAGTGGCAAATACTTTATTTTGATACATATATATATTATTACAACACATAACAGTAGCAAATATTTGAGATCAAAATTACACAATGTAGTCAAGCTCAAGACCAATAAAAAGAACTTGCAAATTTATCAATACTAAGTACATCTTAAGTGAATTTCTAGACAGTTGCCTAGGGTATCTTTCAAAAGATTGATTCAAATACTATATAAATACTTATAAAGAGTAAAACAATATCTGCTATGATTTTCTCTCATTTTTTGAAAATACGAGCAGATATGGGACAAAATATTGGATACTCATTTATCAAAAGTACATCCGACCTCACGGGACATAATATTAGATATTCATGTATTAAAAGTACATCTTACCTCACACTAATTATAGTAAGATTTAATTTAATAAAATATGATGTGCTATGAAATGAAGAGGAAAATTTACTTCAGACAGTGTAATAGCTTCCACTGGCTAAAAACTAGTGTCTAAAATTGTCCAAACTTGATTATTACAAGATTTCCTTAACTGGTAGTTCAATGATTCAGTGAAAGCTTTGATATAAGTTTTAGTAGAGACTTTTTATTAGTTTCCTCTGACTAAAAACGTATGTCTCATCATTTGCCAAACTTGACCTATACAATAAAATGTGAAATTCAGTAAAGTTAATAGAAATCAAGTAAAATTCTATTATACAATCCTTTGTTGAACCTGTGTTTTAGCTCCCTTTGACTAAAAACGATTGTCTCAAATTGTAACCAAAAGAAATTGACAAAAGTCTTGACACATACCACACTTTTCTTTTATTTACACATCTCAAGCGTTTTGACTCAAAAGTTTTGTTCCATTGTCAAGAGACTTTTACAAGATTTTTTATTAAAATGTGTAACATTAGAGATTCATTGTTGAACAAATTTATTTATATTTGTATTTATATTATTATTTTAATCGTATTGATTCGATTTTTACTTCAGGTGAAAATGAAAAACGACCTGCAAAACCAGAAGGTAAGAAACATGTATTTATAAAAACAGCCATGTATTAACGCCATTCTCTTGTGTATGTTACTACATGATGCATGGATGAATGGAACTGAAGTATTGATTTGAAAAATATAGATACATAACATTAAATAATCCTTTCTATAACAAAGTATAAGAATTGAAAACGAAAAATAATATAAAGGGAATCACAAATTCTAAAAATGAATCTCAATTAACGCGTATTCGGTTTAACGTACGGTGACCTATAGTTGTTAACTTCTATGTCCTTTGGTCTCTGGTGGAGAGTTGTCTCATTGGAAATCCAACCACAATTTTTTATTTTTATATAAACGGGTGTGTCGGAATAAAAGTAAGTATAACCTAAATGACATATTTTTGTTCGTCTGCTCATTTGTGCGATTCAAAATGAGGAAACATGCTATTGACAAATCTGCATGAATGTAAACTTGAAAACTAATACATGTATATTGTACATGCGTTAAAAACTGAAATGAGCAAAAAGAAATAAATAGAAAATACATTAAAGTTTTGTTCCATAGTCAAGAGACTTTTGTAAGATTTGATTTATTAAAGAGGAACGAAAGATACCAGAGGGGCAGTCAAACTCATAGATCGAAAACAAACTGACAACGTCATGGCCAAAAATAAAAAGACAAACAGACAAATAATAGTACAGATGACAGAACATAGAAAACTAAAGACTAAGCAACACGAACCCCACCAAAAACTGGGGGTGATCTCAGGTGCTCCGAAAGGGTCAGCAGATCCTGCTCCACATGTGGCACCCGTCGAGTTGCTTATGTTATTACAAATCCGGTAAATAGTCTAATTCGGTAAGTCACATTCGTGAAAAGGGAAGTTGTGTAACATTACAGATTCATCGTTGAACAATTTTATTTATATTTGTATACATTATTATCATCATCGCAATATTTCGATTCTTTATTTCAGGGGGAAATAAAAAGCCTGTCAAACCAGAAGGTAAGATACATGTATTTATCAAAACAAATGTTTTTTTTTTTGTTTGGTTTTTAAAAGAAATTACAGAATCAAAAACAGTTCGATATCAAAATGATTTAAAATACATAAAAAGACAGATCTAGCAACAAAAAAGACTTAAATGCATATCGATTAAGAAAAAATACCTTTATTTTGATACGTTCATCAACGAAAAAGAACATTAAGAAACCTATAACGTTAAAAGTTTTTACAATTTACCTTGGAATATGTGATATTTGAAATGTTGCGTCCAGTAATTAAACGATGACTAACATATTCTTAGTTCATGTTTTCATTTCAGTGAAAACTACTATATTGTACATGCGTTAAAAAATTGAAATGAGCAAAAAGAGATAAATAGAAAATACATAAAAGTTTTGTTCCATTGTCGAGATACTTTTGTAAGATTTTTTTAATATTAAAATGTGTAACATTACAGATTCATTGTTGAACAAATTTATTTATATTTGTATAGATTATTTTTATAATCGCAATGATTCGATTCTTTATTTCAGGGGAAAATAAAAAACTTAAAGCAGAAGGTAAGATATGTGTAAAAGGCCAACTAACGTGTAGAGCGTTATGAACAAGAAATCATTTGTTTAGTTTTTAAAAAAAATTACAGAATAAAAAAATGTTCGATATCAATATGTTTTAAAATACATAAGCAGACAGATATAGCAGCAAACAAGACTTTAATGCATATCGACTAAGAAAAAAATACCTTTACCAAATGCCTTGATTTTTTACAAGTAGATTTAATTGATTCAGTTTCAAGAATAAGGGGAATGCTCTTGTAGAAATGCATTTCTGACACGTTCATCACGAAAAAAAAAATTTAGAAAGTTTTTTTTTTTTTCAATTTACCTTGGAATATGTTATGTTTGAAACACACATTGCGTCCAGTATTTGGACGTTAAATAACATATTCTTAGTTCATTTTTTCATATCTGTGACTCATGTAAAATCTGAAAAACCACAAGGTATGATATCTTTTTATCAATCAAAGATTTCTAAGTTTTCTTGTAACAATGTGTTTTTTCCATGTTTTATGTAACTCGGTTATTCAAATGAAGCGTAACAACGACAAAAATGTCAACATAATTACATGTTTATTATGAAACTAAATGAAAAAATCGTTATGCAATTGATAAATATAACTTCACAGTACCCAAATTGCACCGAGTACACAAATTGCACACATTTAGTTAAAAAAGCAGCTGGAATCTTCCAAGTTTTCTTAGAGACTGAACAATTTGTATTTTAATTATTTGACATTATGCACGTCTTTCGACAAAGCTAAATATATCTAATTATACACAAAATGTTCACAGTATATATCAACAGATGAAGTTTCCAATGTAAAAAGTAACATCTGCGGAAACGACGTTACCAAAAAATCGGTTTTTAAAAATGAGCAATTAAAATTTTTTTCTGGCATTCATTTCCTAAAAAAATCAATATTATGCATGAACTATTGTTAAATTGTTGGAAATAAAACGAAACATCAGTTATTCGATTTTTACGGTTGCGGATTTAAGCATTAATTGAGTACTCCTCATTACAGAATCATGGATCTTTTGGAGGTGGGTCAACCCAATTTTTCTGTAATTCAATATAGATTCAAAATTAAATTAATATCCTATGGCACGCCGTCTCGTCAAGCAATTGGATATATTAGTGTTTATTGAAAATGAGTAGCCTCTTAATAAGCTTGTCTTTTAATTTCGACCACTTAAGTCCCATAACTCTGGAACAACAACTCTGTAATATTTAAAAGAATAGACATAAAGGGCCATAAGTCGATGAAGGACGGAAAACATCAAGGCCAAAAAGAATGGACGAACAGAGAAAAAAAAAACCTACAAAACATGCACAGAAAAATAAAGAAAGTGCAAAATAATCTTCAACAAAAATCATGGGTAAAAGCAGAACTATGAAGAGCAGCCCATTTAAGCCAATCAGGTCCAAAGGGCAAATGTGATCTATTGGCTTCACTGGGCTCCGTCGTCTGTTGTCGATAGTTAACCGCTAATTACGCATTTCCTATTTTGTACTTTAAATAAGCCTGAAGCAAATTGGTAAGAAACAACGTCTCATTTCTATTAAATGATTAATGAATTTCCACTATTGTCTTTTAGACAAAAAAGGTTGAAAAATTGCATGTCATTTACCCTTAGGCATACTTTTCACATTTTCCGCTCTACAGTTAGTGAATGAAGATAACTCCAAAATACATAGAAACAATAACCCTTTTACAAATGCAAACTTGAAACCAGTTGTTTCCAGTATTTCAAAGCAAGAATTTGAATAAGTGACTATCGACATGCTTTTACAGACAAGGAAATGCTCACCAAAATATTTAAGCATGACAAGATAAATGTCGCATTTAAACGTATATTTTGGTTTGGTAACCAGGTCTGATCAGTTAGTGACAAAATGTATGTAATTGGATAAAATATTAATGGAGCATTGTGTCATTGTTCAACTTATCCGTGTCATTTGAAATTTCCATAAGTATGAATTACTTATGCATAATTATCTAAATGTTTCTTCAATAATTTTTGTTTATCAAAATTAAAAATTAATCATAACAATTCAACGCAACTCTGAAACACTGAATCAGAAAAATTTGAAAATATTAACTGGTTTATAAATTGTATATAAAAGGAGACGTGATGTTCATGTAGAGAGTCGGCATTTTATTTATCGCTATTTTACTCATAATTTGATTGCTAAAACGAGTACATTCAACAATGATCATAACTTTATCATCAAGAATATACTATGTAAACTTTTTTATAATTTATTTTGAAATGAGCTTTTCAAGTAATTTAACACCAACCATGTGCAAATGTTATTTTTTTAATTCTGAAATTGAAAAAAAAGAGTACTGAATTTAAATGTAAGACGTTAAATTTGAGGTGAACTGTATTTAATTTGTTAATAGATATTAATCAGTATTACGAAGGGGATATTTCAAAGGAGACTAAAGTGAGGAGAAATTTCTCAAGACTTTTAAAAGGCAAACGAGTATCCGAGTATTCAAATTGTACTCGAGTGCTCAGTCTTCCGAGTGAGTACTTGTTGCCATCCCTCTCCCCCCAAAAAAGAAGTAATATCTGCAAAACCAAAAGGTAAGATACTAGTTTCTATCATTGATTCATATATTTCACTTCTGCCATTTTGTATTGAAAACGACGATATTGTAAATGCGTTTACAAAAATTAAAGTAATCAAGAAGAAATAGATATAAAATTTATTAAAAGACTGAATTTACAAAAATGAAGAGTATAGTGTACATCGATTAAGGGCTATTCCAGTAAAAATTATCCGGGGGGGGGGGGGGGGGGAGGAGGGAGGGAGTGGTGTGTGGAATGGTACTTATTTTTTGTACCCCCCATTTATGGAAAAGATTAAAAAAATACACTCCCACCTAGAATATGTATTTTCTTCCAAGACCCCCTACCTAGAGAAAAAAATTAAAAATTCCTGTATGACAAAGCTGTTATCTAACATATCTAATTTCTGATCAAAATCCGACAATGTGTACCTAGCTTTGTTGCTATTAAAATATAAAATTAAACATGTAACAGTTGTAACAATGGTATGGAGCAGCAGAGGACAGATGCAAGACGGAGGCAATAGCTCTAAGTGACCTAAGAAGGGCGTGCGATTTTAATTATGGCCCATTTTAGTTTTGAAGCTGTCAATGACATTTTCAGGTACGACGTATTCTTCAGGTGGGGAAACTGGTTGGCACCAACCATTCGATGTTTCAGAGTTTGGGCCTGGGAGTTTAGTTCGAGCCATAAAATATTTTTGTGTGGAATGGTACTTATTTTTTGTACCCCCCATTTATGGAAAAGATTAAAAAAATATACTCCCACCTAGAATATGTATTTTCTTCCAAGACCCCCTACCTAGAGAACAAAATTAAAAGTTCGTGTATGACAAAGCTGTTATCTAACATATCTAATTTCTGATAAAAATCCGACAATGTGTACCTAGTTTTGTTGCTATTAAAATATAAAATTAAACATGTAACAGTTGTAACAATGGTATGGAGCAGCAGAGGACAGATGCAACACGGAGGCAATAGCTCTAAGTGACCTAAAAAGGGGGTGCGATTTTAATTATGGCCCATTTTAGTTTTGAAGCTGTCAATAACATTTTCAGGTACGACGTATTCTTCAGGTGGGGAAACTGGTTGGCACCAACCATTCGATGTTTCAGAGTTTGGGCCTGTTAGTTTAGTTCGAGCCATAAAATATTTTTGTGTGGAATGGTACTTATTTTTTGTACCCCCCATTTATGGAAAAGATTAAAAAAATATACTCCCACCTAGAATATGTATTTTCTTCCAAGACCCCCTACCTAGAGAACAAAATTAAAAGTTCGTGTATGACAAAGCTGTTATCTAACATATCTAATTTCTGATAAAAATCCGACAATGTGTACCTAGCTTTGTTGCTATTAAAATATAAAATTAAACATGTAACAGTTGTAACAATGGTATGGAGCAGCAGAGGACAGATGCAACACGGAGGCAATAGCTCTAAGTGACCTAAAAAGGGGGTGCGATTTTAATTATGGCCCATTTTAGTTTTGAAGCTGTCAATAACATTTTCAGATACGACGTATTCTTCAGGTGGGGAAACTGGTTGGCACCAACCATTCGATGTTTCAGAGTTTGGGCCTGTTAGTTTAGTTCGAGCCATAAAATATTTTTGGTAGGCACAATATATATTTTTTTTTTTTTTTTTTTTTGTATTTCTAATATACATTTTTTTTTCAATAGGCAAATGTTGGGCAAGATGATATACTCTCCTGTGTATCAAAGCCAGGTTTTCCCGCAAAATTAGGGGTTTTTTTCATTGAAAATTTACAATGCCACCCACGCAACATGCGCAATAAAAATCTAATTGTCTCTGCCAAACATAAATATTTTTCTAGGGATCGCATAGTTTGGATTCACCCACACATATTTTTGTGGGGAGACGGCATACAAGGGAGAGTGGATACTTGAAGTTATTATAAATTGTATTCAACAAAATATTATTTTGACATCAGGGAGAAGTGGGGATCCATATAATGCTTTTCATGCAATACCTGTAAATTTAGAAGTTTTATAATTTCAAGGAGCTTCCTTTCAAAACAAATTTAGAGTTAATTTCAGTTACCTGAAAACCCACAGTGAGTCTTGCAGAATGTCAAAGCCATATGACAAACAAGTCTGTTCAGACTAGTACAATTCATATTAATATAAAATGACAATATAATAACACCCTCCCCCCTCCCCCCTAAAAAAAATGCATAATAAAAATAAATGTATGTAAAGTAAGTATAAGTATTTGCAGTTTCACTCTTTCCTCAGATAGTATGCATTATCTAAATAAATTTAAATGGCACTCCAATCTCAGCTGTTCAGTGAAGTCATTAATTTAGGGATTTCCCATATTTTCCCGCCAAAAAGCACATGGCTCCCAACAATGTAAACACACAATTTTTGGATGTGACCCTGACTTGTTTGCAGGATTACTGTTTCTATTAATTTAATTTGGATATAGATATTCAATTTAAGGTACAGCCAAGCATTTGCAATTACAGTTTGCATATGATTTTTTATTTTCTATTTGAAGAAACTTGGTTATACGATGTTCGCCTTGTTCAACCATGTGAATGTAAATAAATGTGAATGGGTAAACCCCGAGGATTTGTATGTTGTTCATTGAAGATGGGAGTACAGGATAATTTTTTCTTAGAGTAGCAGGAGCATTGAGCACTGTGTCAGGATCGGGGAGATAACTCCGACTCCGAGAGATAACTCTTCCTGCTTCCGGCTCGTCGCGTTTGACAGGAACACAAACGGACGCTTAAAATAAGTGGTCTGCATACCGTTTTTGCATTCAGACGACCTTTTCATGAGAATATTCCTTCAAAACAGGGGGTACAATATGTTTAACCTATCATTCAGAAACCCCCTACCAACAGAAATGAATTTAAATTGGGACCACCACCCTCCAGAATACAATAATGTTGAGAACCCCATACCTATGGACAAATATATCGTCGGCGTTCCGCCCCTCCTAGGTGAATTTTAATTGAATAGCCCTAAGATAAGGCCTGTACCAAATCTCTAAATTTGTTACAAGTAAAATTCATTTATTTTGTTACAAGAATTATGGTAACGCTCTTGTAGAAATGAGTTTTTGATACGTCCATCAACGAAATAAGGACATTAAGAAATCACGTTGTCTGTCTCACCTGTCCGATCATATCTTGATTTACTGAGATTAACTTCAAATGCGATCCAACGTTTTGACGTGCCTAAGTTGTAAATAAGTGGTAATGTATATTGTGCTTGTATGCTTCTTGTTTATACTTTTTTTTCCATTTTACTAATACAACTACTATGGTCAACAGTTTCCTTACAAGCAGGTTTTAAATTAATAACATTGGCAGAACGGCTTTATCTAAAGTAGAATAAAAGATACATACTATGACAAACGAGACGATTTTAAATTTGAAATTATCAATTTCCCCCACTGCTGTACTTCTACTTTTGACATTTTTACCTATTATGTCTGTTTGTTTTGTTCACACATTTTTATCAATATAATGGAATTTTTTATGCGACTATCATACAAGTGAGAGGTTTAGCTAGCTATAAAACCAGGTTTAATCCACCATTTTCTACATAAAAAAATGCCTGTACCAAGTGAGGAATATGACAGTAATTTTCCATTCGTTTGATGTGTTTGAGCTTTTGCTTTTGCCATTTTATAAGGGACTTTCCGATTTGAATTTTCGTTGGAGTTCGGTATTTTTGTTAATTTACTTTTTGTTCGCATGTGTTGAGAAATAAAATGAGCACGATATAATTAGATATAATTCCATCCAAGTATTTATTTGTTAGTAAGCGTGTGTAAGATTCAAATCAACGCTTCTCGTCAGTTCAATTTGGGTACTGTGACGTTATATTCATCAATTGCATAACGATTTTTTCATTAGTTGTTAAAAATACATAATTATATGACATTTTTGTCATTGTTACGCTTAATGTGTATATCCAAGTAATAGAAAACATGGAAAAAGCACATTGTTACAAGAAAACCTCGAAATCTGTGATTGGTCAAAAGATATTATACATTGAGGTCACTGAAATGAAAACATGAATTAAGAATGTGTTACTTATCGTTCAAATACAAGACGCAATATTTCAAATTAACATATTCCAAGAATTTAAAAAAAATGTTTTAACATTATAGGTTAAAGTGTTTTCCTTTTTCTTTGGTAAAGTGTTACACTGAGTACAAAAATTGCACCCAAAAGCAAAAATAGCAGCAGCAGTCTTACAAGTTTTTTTAGAAACTTAACAATTTGTATTTTTTATGATTTGACATTATGCACGTTTTTCGACATAGCTAAATACATTTAAATATACACAAAACGTTCACAGTGAATATCAAAAAATGAAGTATCCACTGGAAAAGGTAAAATCTACTGAAAAGTCGCGCTACGACGTCCACAAAATGTCAACTTGAGCAACTCAAATATGTGACAGGCATCCATTTCTTCTTGCTCGAAGGGTAGGCATTTCTTGAACCACATGTGGAACCCATCGTGTTGCTCATGTAAGTACAAACCCATTGATAAGTCTTATTCTGTAGGTCTCATTCTGTAAAAAGAAGATGGGATAATGGTTACGACAATCGAAACATATCATCGTCATATGTGAAACAAATGTTCAATGACGATCAACCAACTCTTCAGTAACGATTTCAACTTATACACTTAGAACTCTTGATTAAATAGCTACCTTGTAAACAACAACTCTCTATCAAGGACATTATGATGGGAAATGCAAACTCTCGAATATTGTATCTACTGGAAGATTTATATCCATATGTTAATTTGTAAATGTTTATCAATTTTCCCACAGGATATAACTACGCCCTTGGAAAAAAAGCAGCACAGAGTTCAACATTGCATTCAAAATATGCTGCTTCAAAAGCAGTTGATGGAAATGAAAACACGTTTACACTAACAAGGCACGGAAACGATGCATATTGGAGTGTTGATTTGGGAAAAACAGTCAACGTGAAACAGATCAATATCATTAACAGAAAAAAATGCTGTGGTAAGGAGTCAGAAAAATATATTTGTGATAAGATTCAAAAGAATTTCACGTGAGTTAGGTAAGAGTGTTTACTTTTAAACTTTTTAAAAGCAACACTATTTTAGATTTTTTTTTATATGATAATAGGTAAATCATCAAACTATCATCTAAATTATTTTTAGTACTTTTTATGATCTTCAGAAAAAATCTTAACATTATATCATTTAATAATGAAGTGTTGATTCATCGAAAATAACACCTTCAAACAAATTAAAACCATTTACAGAAACGTTGACTGTCGAAAGAAGTCAAATGCTATAAAGTGATAAGATGCACACAGATTTTGTCAGTATATTAATAATTAAATACAATACTGTCTTGGAATAACAATTTCCTAACTGAGCCCTTGTTATAACTTTGCTAGGAAAAATAGTCACATTTAATGAGAGTTCGATTTATTTTGTTTTTGAGATGTCACTCTGTCTAATGTCAAGAACTTAGAAACTAAAAAAAGACTGAAATTTGAAAAGCTGTTTAATGGGCTAATATAGGTGTCAGACCACTAATTTAAAACCCCTATCTATTCAACCAAATTTTGCAATTTTTAGCAGCTTTCTAAATATGTTACCTTAAATTTAACTTAATAGAAAGCAGGTATATCCTGAATTGTACATGTATCAACTTTCTACATGCCCATGTTTAACCAATGTTTAAAGTCGTCTTGTTATGAAATACTACTGTTCGGAAGTCAAGTACTACTAAAAATAACTCCTGGTTTTCTGGAAATCTTAGATATAAATAATAAGATGTGTGTATCCTATGGAGCGCATTAATCTTCAATTTTTAATACAAACTCATGGACAAGTAAATTTTTGCTCAAAATGGTCTACATATATTTTTCTTTCACTAAAAGTTTCATTTCTGCAAGTTTGTTGATTAGTTTAAGTAAACAATGACATTATAAGCACTATTTTTTGTCAGGGAAGAGCTACCTTTACATATGTTTCAAATTGAAGTGAATGTATTGGTGGTCTGCCACCTATAAGGAATTACAACCTTTCTTCGATATATTGTCATATATTTTAAGTGAATGACAACGTGAAACAGATCAATATCATTAACAGAAAAAAATGCTGTGGTAAGGAGTCAGAAAAATACATTTGAGGACGATACATGTTGATTTTCAGGTCATTTGATCAACAATGAAGGTCATTCTTGCTAAGAATTGATTTCCATAAGACGATATTACTGTCTTAAATGTAGGAAAGGGGTATTAGAGCTAGCTCACTAACTTTTTTCTAAAATGTTATTTGTACGCGTCCTAAATACGCCTGAAATAGTTTCCACCGGATGTTAAATAACCAACCATAAATCAACCAATGAACAGTCATAATAACGCTTCTCTGAAAGTTCTTGACTTTTCAGTTGTTTCTTAAAAAGAAACATGGATAGAGAACTGCAAAAAAAATCGTATTTTTCATTTGTGAAAATACACGCTTCTGCTAAGGGAGAGGCATATTTGGTTCTTAAATTCCAGGTTATTCATTTCAGCAATTAAAGTATAAATTTGATGAGAGAAAAAAATGTTAAATCTCTCATGAATAGAAATTTTACAAGTTCTGACATTTAACAACAGCAATGATGTCATATATGACGACACAAATGAGCAATCGCACGATAAAACTCATAGTTTTGACTAAATTTTGGAAAATGTTTACAGATTTTGCCTTTGACAACTTTCGCCACATGCATGAACCACCGTAATTATCTGTTAGGATGTGTGTCTTGTCAATTGCCATATTTTTATGACCAATTCATTTTGGTGGACGTGTGTGGCCAGTGTTTTTCAACAGGAAATATACCTTAACTGGGTGTTAAACGGGGAAAAAAATTGTTAAGATATGATACCACAGTCTAATTTAAAGCTAAGTTTAGCCTTTTCGTTGCCCTTCCGCTTTGAAGAAGTCATAAAAGTTTTAATTCTTTTGGCCAAAAACAGACATTAAGCCCACTATTGCTTTTGTTAAATAGAGCAAATGACTTTATTCTAATGGGATCGTTCTTCTTGATAAAGACTTCTATTTTTTTTTTAAATTGTAAAATTGTCTGCTTTGTTTTCAGCCTTCATAATGAATAATGTACCTGTACAATCAAGAATCTTTTCTAGGTATATTTATTTTTCAAATAAAACATAGGAAAAATCAACTATATTATAACCTGGTAATCGAATACAGCTTTTCAGAATCTGGTATCAATTTTCCTGTTGATGAACAATGGGATGAATATACTTTACGAAAAATAAAAGAAAATTGGTTTTGAAGTAAAATTTGTTCGATACTGAAATGTGTTTCATTACAAAGAGTGTGCAAGCTATATTGAATGCAATCGGTGATATGATGATTGGCACAGACAGATTGAAGTCTTAGAATTCCATTTTTGAACAATTGATATAGACACTTGATATTGATATCTTTTCAGGCAATCGGCTGAGGAATATAGCGGTTAGAGTTGGACAAAATCGTCATCAGATGAAACTTTGTAGTAATTTCAAAGGACCTGGTAAGGCTGGACAAGTAATAATGTTAACATGCAAGAGCCCAATCTCAGGCCGCCATGTGAAACTTTTGAGAAGCGGTAAAGGTTATCTCAGTTTGGCAGAAGTTCAAGTGATAGGCCATACAGGTAAACATTTAGATATATTTTTTTTAAACTAGCTTCTTTCTGGTTGTATGCTTGTACTGAATTTCGTTTCTATTAAAAAAACTGTCAGTTTAAACAAAAAACAGAAAATCCTATAATTTTGCTGTTAATTTTTTTTATAAAAAAAACATACGTCTGTAGATTCTAAGCTAAATATTGATCTTTGCATCGTTGAATAGTTTTATGTATAAACAATATCAATAAGAAGATGTGGTATGATTGTCAAAGAAACAATTTCCGCGACAGACCAAAGGACATACAGATGGGTAAAGTCCTTACCTGTTCGTCTAGTTAACTTGATGACCAGACTTTATGACTGCTGGAAGTTAACTTGGGACAGAAAAAAAACAGACATTTAGCGGTTACAGGATTTATGACTGCTCCGATCGGTTCTTGGACAGAATTCATGTTAACTTAAAAAGAAGACTTGATCTGGACTGCTCTGTCGAACCAAGCCTGTTCTTATAAAAGTTAACTTTGGTCTGGTCTGCTCCAAGATAAAGTTAACATGATATAAAGTTAACTAGTAAACAGGAATGCTTTGATTGATGAATATCATTAAAATATCATCACACTCATGTATCAACAAATTTAGTAAAAGATATATATCCTTAGGACCGATCAAAAATCAGACCTGACCCAAAACTGGTCTATCAAATAGCAGTCTTGTCTACAGGACAGATTAACAGGTCTGATCTGGTCATGTCCTGTCCACAGGTCTGGTCAAACTGACGAGGGTCTGCAGCAAACCCAAAATTGACGACGTAGGTCTGTTGTGGTAAGGATAAAGTTAACTTGAAGGTCTGCTAAAATTTTCTTAAGTTAACTTTAGTCATAAGGACTGCTCTAAGTTATCTTTTGATAAGGTTAAGACTGCACCCATATGTAGAAGATAACAACTACGTGCCTCCGTACGGCCTTCAACAATGAGCAAAAGCAATACCGCATAGTAAGCTATAATAGGCCCCGAAATGACAAAGGTATAACAATTTAAACGAGAAAACTAATGGCCTCATGTATGTACAAAACAGTGGAAGAAAAACAAATATGATATATGGCAAACAAACGACAACCAATGAATTACAGGGTCCTGGCTTGGGACAGGGACATACAGAATGTTGCGGGGTTAAACACATGTTCGTTGGCTCCAAACCGTTCCTCTAACCTGGAACAGTGGTGTAACAACACAAAATAACAACAAACTATAAAAATCAGTTTAAAAGGACTTAAAGTCATCAGATCTATACAAAGAACAAAAAACAAAAAAAAACAGAAACAGAAAATAAAAAAATGTAAACCTGCAAATACTCAAAGTTACTGAAACGAGTTCCAAGCCAATATCAACTAATGAAAAATTATGTTTCTAATACTAAAATATTAATCAGTTAACATTCAACTTCTAATGTATATAGTATTAAGACGTCATTTACAGTCAAGGAAAATATAGTGTAGCGGGTCAATGGAGAAAAGGGCAGAAACACAAATACACCGAAACCTCTAAATATATAAACCCAAACGAAAACCTAAACTACCTAATTCCCTATCTAGATCTAAAACGAAGGACAACCGACCTCTTTTTTTCGAGAAGTGATTCCTATGTGTCTTAAGATCAAGCCTAAACTCCTATTCGATTATTAATAGTGAACGTGGAGGGTCTTCTTGAGACTGATATCACAAACTTATACCAAACAATTCAGAAGTGGCAAATACTTTATTTTGATACATATATATATTATTACAACACATAACAGTAGCAAATATTTGAGATCAAAATTACACAATGTAGTCAAGCTCAAGACCAATAAAAACAACTTGCAAATTTATCAATACTAAGTACATCTTAAGTGAATTTCTAGACAGTTGCCTAGGGTATCTTTCAAAAGATTGATTCAAATACTATATAAATACTTATAAAGAGTAAAACAATATCTGCTATGATTTTCTCTCATTTTTTGAAAATACGAGCAGATATGGGACAAAATATTGGATACTCATTTATCAAAAGTACATCCGACCTCACGGGACATAATATTAGATATTCATGTATTAAAAGTACATCTTACCTCACACTAATTATAGTAAGATTTAATTTAATAAAATATGATGTGCTATGAAATGAAGAGGAAAATTTACTTCAGACAGTGTAATAGCTTCCACTGGCTAAAAACTAGTGTCTAAAATTGTCCAAACTTGATTATTACAAGATTTCCTGAACTGGTAGTTCAATGATTCAGTGAAAGCTTTGATATAAGTTTTAGTAGAGACTTTTTATTAGTTTCCTCTGACTAAAAACGTATGTCTCATCATTTGCCAAACTTGACCTATACAATAAAATGTGAAATTCAGTAAAGTTAATAGAAATCAAGTAAAATTCTATTATACAATCCTTTGTTGAACCTGTGTTTTAGCTCCCTTTGACTAAAAAAGATTGTCTCAAATTGTAACCAAAAGAAGTTGACAAAAGTCTTGACACATACCACACTTTTCTTTTATTTACACATCTCAAGCGTTTTGACTCAAAAGTTTTGTTCCATTGTCAAGAGACTTTATAAGATTTTTTTATTAAAATGTGTAACATTAGAGATTCCTTGTTGAACAAATTTATTTATATTTGGATATATATTATTATTTTAATCGTATTGATTCGATTTTTTACTTCAGGTGAAAATGAAAAACGACCTACAAAACCAGAAGGTAAGAAACATGTATTTATGAAAACAACCATGTATTAACGCCATTCTCTTGTGTATGTTACTACATGATGCATGGATGAATGGAACTGAAGTATTGATTTGAAAAATATAGATACATAACATTAAATAATCCTTTCTATAACAAAGTATAAGAATTGAAAACGAAAAATTATAAAGGGAATCACAAATTCTAAAAATGAATCTATATTAACGCGTATTCGGTTTAACGTACAATGACCTATAGTTGTTAACTTCTATGTCCTTTGGTCTCTGGTGGAGAGTTGTCTCATTGGAAATCCAACCACAATTTTTTATTTTTATATAAACGTGTGTGTCGGAATAAAAGTAAGTATAACCTAAATGACATATTTTTGTTCGTCTGCTCATTTGTGCGACTCAAAATGAGGAAACATGCTATTGACAAATCTGCATGAATGTAAACTTGAAAACTAATACATGTATATTGTACATGCGTTAAAAACTGAAATGAGCAAAAAGAAATAAATAGAAAATACATTAAAGTTTTGTTCCATAGTCAAGAGACTTTTGTAAGATTTGATTTATTAAAATGTGTAACATTACAGATTCATCGTTGAACACATTTATTTATATTTGTATACATTATTATCATCATCGCAATGGTTCGACTCTTTATTTCAGGGGGAAATAAAAAACCTGTCAAACCAGAAGGTAAGATACATGTATTTATCAAAACAAATGGGTTTTTTTTTTTTGTAGGCCAGCTAACGTGTTAAGCGTTTTAAACAAGACATCATTTGTTTAGTTTTTAAAAGAAATTAAAAAATCAAAAACGGTTCGATATCGAAATGTTTTAAAATACATAAAAAGACAGATCTAGCAACAAAAAAGACTTTAATGCATATCGATTAAGAAAAATACCTTTATTTTGATACGTTCATCAACGAAAAAGAACATTAAGAAACCTATAACGTTAAAAGTTTTTACAATTTACCTTGGAATATGTGATATTTGAAATATTGCGTCCAGTATTTAAACGATAACTAACATATTCTTAGTTCATGTTTTCATTTCAGTGAAAACTACTATATTGTACATGCGTTAAAAAATTGAAATGAGCAAAAAGAGATAAATAGAAAATACACAAAAGTTTTGTTCCATTGTCGAGATACATTTGTAAGATTTTTTTAATATTAAAATGTGTAACATTACATCTTCATTGTTGAGCAAATTTATTTATATCTGTATAGATTATTTTTATAATCGCAAAGATTCGATTCTTGGAACCCCCTTTTTTGCTGAAACCAGTGGTTGTCGTTGTTGTAAATTATTTTTTAAGTGTTGTACATCAATCGGGCCGTTAGTTTTCTCGTTTGAATTGTTTGAATTTATATTTGTAATTTTGGGAACTTATATAAATGATTATGCGGTTTGGGTTTCGCTCGTTGTTGAAGGCTGTACGGTGATCTAAAAATCTAAATTGTTTACGTTGTTTTGTCCAAGGTGGAGAGTTGCATTATTGGCAAGCATACCACATCTTCTTACTTTTATTCGTTTAATGATGTAGATCTTCATTAAGCCTAAATAACAAATAATTTTGAAAATGCTCTATTTATAACTATACAACTTTTAATTCTAAATACTTATGTTTATCTAACATAAAATTATTATCAGCGAAGACATATACACACTAAGTCTAAATTCGTCTAAAAACAGAGACATGTGTATATGTAAAAGTGTTTGTTTATGTAAAAAAACCTATGAATATCTACCACCACTGTTGCCAGCTTTAGAGATCGGCTAACACCAGTTGTTCCTCGAGCTTTGAATAAACAAATTCAAACCAAAACATGTACATAAAACGGTAATGTTTAATCACAATCTGTATATATACAAACACTTAAATTGTTATTTCATATTTTGATGAATTTGATTAAATCTATGCCAGTCACGCATGCGCAGCAACATGTATTCTTCCATATTGTGACCTTATTTGACCTAAAAGAAAAAGAAGAAGAAGAAGAAGTCTGGAATTCCCGCTACTTTTCGACGGTCTAAAGATTATAGTGTGTTTTCGATCTAGGTGTTTTCGTTGAAGTCCGCGTTCAAAATCCAAAGCATTTCATTAGTCGGTAGATTTGCAATCTTTCAATTCAGGTCTTCTCATAGGGGTCCGCGTTCATGTTTCAATATGATAGACTATATTGTAAGTTTTCTATCCGAGTTAACAAAATAAAATTTGAGCTATATAATAGTGCCTCATTTTTAAGGGATTAAAATTTTATAAAATAAATTTATCTATTTCTCCATATACATTTTTTGTTAAAATACCCCTTTTCACCTTTTTTTGTCTTTTGGAAAATGTTTTTTTTTTGTGAATTATTTAGACCCCTATATCAAGAATTTTGTTTTGCATGTATACGCATGAAAATTTCGGTTTTTATCCAACGTAATCCTAGGTTTGAACGTTGTTTTCAATTTAGACTTTTAAAATATGTAATATGGTTCGTCAGTAGTTATATTTATGACAACTTATAATTAATGGTAGATGTGTAAATATTGACACCTGTGTGTATGGGTTAATATTATAGATTAACTGGTAGAATATTCTGATCAGGAAAGAAATTACAAACTAAAAATGGTCGGGTTGTTGTCTCTTTGACACATTCCCCATTTCCATTCTCAATTTTAAAGTCTGTTTAAGGAATATGTACAAATAAATGTTAAGTGGCAAGTAGTACCGATACGCATGTCTTCATAATACAACTCTCGCATTACCATGTCTTGCATTTTTTTTTTATATTTCGAAACTGTCTCTTTTGTGAATTTATTCAACAACAAACTTTTTTCATACAAGATTTGTTTTTAGAACTGAATGTCGCATTTTGTTCTTATGTTGAAAAGAAACCAACAAATGTTTTGTTTTAAAAGATCCTGACCCTCTCCCCCTCCCCCTCTTCAACAAAAAAAGAAAGAAAGATTGGATTGGCATTGTCTAGTATATAATTTTAAATAAAATGCTCCTGTATTTTTATGAGAAATACTTTATAACACAATCTGGGACTTGTACATCTATTAGTTCAGGCATATGCATACAGTAATGCATGTATACGCATGAGTTTCTCGCTACATTGATTACCCATCGGTGGCCTTCGGCTGTTGTCTGCTCTATGGTCGGGTTGTTGTCCCTTTGACACATTCCCCATTTCCATTCTCAATTTTAGTTATATACGACGGTATATTTTTCCTTTTCCAAATACCATGTACATGTACATATATGAGGCTATGAAAGGATCATCATTTATGTGTAAATAAATGGGGTTTATAGAAATAAAGTAATGATATAAGCACTTCAGATAACAGAATAAAGAGATGAAAATATAAAGAATAGATTAATTGATTTATGGTTGCTTAACGCCCAGTGACAAATAGTTCATGCATGGTTAGGACGAATAAAATCGGCATAATAATAAAGAATAGAGTGGAATGGTGAATTTTTTAATGACATAGAAGTATTGAAACTATTATCTGACACTCTTCATCTATAACCAACTACACTCGCATATATACATCTCTAAATTAAATATATAATTTCGTTTACTGGTGACTCTCAACCCCGGACATTAAGGTTTTGGAACCGCCCCTGCTTCTTGTCATCTATTTTAACATCTTTTTCATGATATTTTATATGAATATTGCTAAATACAAACAAAAAAAAGTGTGCTAACTATTCTACAATTATCTACTTCTTCATTTCTAGTAAAGCTGTATGTTGGTTTGGAGACAGATAAAAATTACCATGTGTTGGTTTATATTTCGGTGTATAAAAATGTTTAATAATGATATATAGTGACATGTGTAATAGGTTATATATAGTGTATATATCCTGGGACTATTATACTAACAGTATAGTAGTCCCATATACAGACCTTCTAAAATTATAACTGACCATTTTGCCGTGCGTTCATCGTGTATCGAGCGTGTATCGTGCGTGTACCAACCTTGCGCTCATTATTCTTCATTCCGTGTGTTTTCCGTGTAACGTGCGTGCATCGTTCATTCATTCATAACCGTGTACCGTGCGCTCATCAATCATTCATTCTTAATTAACCGTGTTACGTGCGTGACCTCAGAATGTGTATTGCAGTCGCATTCCAATGCGAACTAACGATACTTTTATACATTCTGTTTGTTTTCAAACATTCTTTAGAGTAATACGAATTAAACCAATTTTCTGATAACAAACAAACATGAACAGCAGCATTTTTTACGACGTAAATCATCGATTTCAAAACTTGAATGTTTACATGTGTAATAAAATCAATCCTGTCGATTTCAGCATGCATGTTAAGTGAATGTCAAATTCAGTTCAAAATTCTGAAGCGTAGGACAAATCGTACTCTTCTGTTTCAAATTGAACAGTGTTTTAATATTTGTTTTTACTGTTGAAATTAAATGTTATGTTAAAATAGATAACTATTCACCTTGGGTGATGTATTAATGTTGATCATTCGATTTTTTTTTTTTTTTGCGAACCCGTCTTCAGCTGAATGTGTGATTATAATATTACTACGCGAGCATCAAAGGATTTTAAATCGAAAATAAATGCAAAAAATGTGAGTTTTTGTGTCTTTCAAAGCACAAACAATATACAGAATCAATTGCATGATAAAGACAATAACTGTTTAGTGCCTTTAAATATCAGCTGTATTTGTACTCGGCTCGAAACAGGAGTAATAGCTTGCCAAAGCTCGCATTACACCTGTTTCTTAGCCTCGTACAAATACAGCTGATATTTAAAGACACTAAAAAGTTATTGTCTATATAAGGATACATGTTCTACGTACAAAGAATAACATTCATGATGACATTTCTACAATAGAAAGGCTAAAATTGAAATTTCTGTTGAACTGAGCGAAATGGGGAAACAAATATACTGTTGACCAATTGTTATTTGTTAAAAATATTCTGTCTATTAAAAACAGAAGAGCTTTTGCAAGATTTAGATGTGGGGTAGCTCCACTGAAAATAGAAACTGGAAGGTATGAAAAAACAGAAGTCCACGAGATGACATGTTGTGGAGCTATACTATTGAAGATGAACTTCATGTCTTTTTAAAATGCTCGTTATAGACATATCATGATACATTAAGCTAAACATTTTAACTTATAAATATCAGATAGCGAAAAATTCATATTTTTATTTAACAACGACAATGTTGCTGCAATAGTTGCCAAAAACATCAACAATATTTTATTGAAAAGAAACGGCATTTTATTTCACTAGTTCTTAAAGAAAAAGATGTTTTATTTTCATTTAGTATATGGACAATGTAAATTTTAAATGTAAATGAGTAAAAATGTGTTTATATTTATATATTGTGTCTCAAAAGTCTCTCATTTATCTAATGAAAGATTGGTGCATACAATGCAAATGTTTTTCATGATTTGTTTATTTCTGTGAATCTCATTTTATGTTTGTACGTGGTGAGACTTTAATAACATATTATATCTAAAAATATCAACTTTACTTAAATTTATACATGAGTCAGAAAATTAAAACCAACAGAGTCAGAATTAAATTTTAAAGCTGACAAATGTTTTACCCTCAGCGGGCATTCAATACCATTGACATACTACAGCAAAATCTTGATATACATGCACATATATTTTGGACATCTTATCAGTAATTTCTCTAATATTGAACTATGCTAGATTATTATTATTCGCTTATTTGGCAAATTCATATTCTACTAAGCTATTTTCAATCATTTAAGTTTTGATAAATACCATTACAAACAACATATTTGTCTCAGTTTCCTCAGTGAGGGTATTCCATTGAGAAAATATATACAATAAACAAGGTTGTCGGGTAAATGTGGATTACGGATTAAGATGTTAGATGTCAAACTTGAATTAACAAACTGAGGCGAATTGAACAGGAATGTGTATTTTCTCTTCAACAGTGTTTTTATTCTCTGTTCTATATTTTCATTTAAACTAAACTAAATACGTTTTGACAAATTAAATTAAAATAAACATTATATGTTAACCTTCTAGGATTATTCTAAAAGAATGACGGATTTTATTTTGACCATGGAGGTATTTTTTGTTCCGATACTGAGGATATTTCTTGTCCTTTATGAATCCATATGACAAATTTGACTCCAATAAGGATACATTTTGTCTCATAGAAAAATCGGTATTTTTTATCTAATAGATTTACTTTTCCATTTTTATCGGATATAATAGTTATTTTGAAAAATACAAACTATAATTATTCATTAAAGGTTCGTATGCATATATCAAGATCCAGCAACTTTTGAATAGTATTAAATGATTGCCTTTGTTTTATAGCTCAAAACGGTATTATTTGTTTTGCTTTCCTTTGGTTGAATAATGAAATGTATGTTTCAGAAATGTACACAAGTTCAATTTTAAGCTTTGACTCCTGGTGTAATGTCGTTAACAGTAAAAGACGAAAATCTACACATGTACATCCTTATAAAAAAGAAGATGTGGTATGATTGCCAATGTTCATAATTATATCATAACTATTGTTCTCCCCCTAATGATGAATCTATAATATATGCCACTGGACGTTAAACGATCAACTATTAATTCATCCATCTTATCCTTTTAGTTTTGTGATAATTTGCATATCAAATACATGAAACAACTGCAGATTTGCACTAAAGTCAGAAGTCCGAAAGTATTGCACATATAAAACATATTCCCCATTTCCATTCTCAATTTTAAATAAACTTAAATATGATAAACAAACTGTTTTCAGATCAAAATACATTTGACAAGCGAGTGCGTTGATACAGGTTATACATGTATGCATGTATATACTTGTATGTCAGGTGAGAAGTGACACCAAGTAATATGTATACTAAAATGTTTATCGTCTTCCGAGATACATGAGGGTGTGGGTTGGGGTTTATAGAATTGAAAAGTATTGATAAAAAAAAAAGAATACAGAAATAACCAGACAAATATAAAGAAAAGGGAATGATGAGGTTATAGAATATATGGCATAAAAAAATGATCGGCAAAAGGTATAACGAATAGAAAAAAATTGCCTAAAATGACAGAATACAGAAATAATGAATCCCCATTCAGACCCTCATAATCTGACGTTGACATTTATATCTTAAGGGCAATCATGGCCATACGATACAGATTTAAATGTTCAATGATTTTTTTTTAAGAAAGTTCACATACAAGCTAATTTAAAAATTAGTTTGAATATGTAATAAAAATTATATCTTCATGTAATAGATTTAAAAGTTCGACATTTACTTAAAATTTTGGTTTCTTGGACATTTCTGTCCTTTGAACAGACATGTTAACTTTTTTTGGTTTCAAAAGATAAACATCTGAGGATTTCGGTAAAGAGATTAGGAATATCTTTGTTACAAAATTGGACTCTACATTTGTGTAACATTTCTTTGTTAATGATTATTTTTTGTAAATAAAAATTGATTTTAGAAAAAAAACCGGCATTTTTGTTGTATATTTATTTAATTGAAAAAAAGTTGGTTATTTCTTTATAAAAGTTGGAACGATTAATCTTCATACAGTATCAAGCCAAAAGTCCTTTTTAAAAAGAGGGATCCATATGCTCGTTTTAAGCTAATGGTTAAATCTCGATAAAATGCATCTTTTCCTGATATTTCAGTTTGACGTCGCCTTCAACAACGAGCAAAACCCAAACCACATAATCATTTATAAAAGTTCCCAAAATTACAAATATAAATTCAAACAATTCAAACGAGAAAACTAACGGCCTGATTGATGTACAACACTTATAAAAAATAATATACAACGACAACCACTGGTACCAGCAAAAAAAGGGGGTTCCAACCATATGTCCCAATTAAAAAGAATTTCAGGTCAAACAAACGGGAGTTCTTATATACGGAACAATAACTGGATCCGCCACTGTACAGTCTCCTGACGCGTACGAGTAATAGTATACCTATAGAATAGTCTCAGATTATGGTGTTAAAAATGCTTTTAATTACCTGTGAGTTTTTTATTTATTTTTTATTCCATTAAGTCCTGCAATTTATCGATTGATTAATGAAAATATCATAGCAATTCTTTTAGTTTATCTAATTTAATATACAATTAATTTTATTTAGTTATTTGGATTTAATAACCTCACATTAAAGGGTGCGAAAAAATATATTAATGTAACCGTTTCAAAGTTCAATTTGATCAATTATTGATTGAAGTGAATAAATAAAATTTATTTTCTCGGTGAATAAACTGCAAAGTATACAAATCCTTGTTCTAATATAAATAGTAATAATTTTCATCGGCGAAAAAGAGAGATACATGTACTTTTGTTGTGTTGGAAGAATCGTTCTAAATTCTATTGTTTACTCGGACATCGTAGAGTCTAATTGATTTTTTTTTACCATATTGGACTTCATATTGTGTATTGAATTGAAACATGAACGCGGACTTCGATGAGAACACCTGGATTGAAAGTTTGCAAACATTCCGCCCAATGAAATTCATTTTAATATGTAACGCGGACTTCAACGGGAGCACCTAGATGAAATATTTTATACGACAATTAGTGTTTATTTAGAAATTACCGCTAAAATATAATTAATAAAATTATATGAGAGCAACAATGCAGAATTGTTTCTTTTCCATTCTTGTTTTTTTACAATGTTTATGTTCATTTTAATTTGGAAGGTAGAATTATATTAAATGCCCCAAACGTAAATATAAGTTTTTTGAAATTCACTAAAAGACGTAAGAGAATGCCGACTAAGAGCCAGTCAAGGTAGTTTAAAATAAACCTATCCATCGTTATCGCAGACTAAAATTTATCTCATATAAACAGAATACATGTTTATTAATTGCAAGAATTTTTGTACGTCACGGTGCATGATAGCACGATAATCCCTTTACATAATCGTAACCACGCTTCAATATTTTCGTTTGATATTTGCTGCTCTTCCACAATTCACGCCCGTTTTGCTCCAGTGACCGGTTTTACAATTTAACACAGTTTTAAAAGTTCATTGAGATGTTACTTCATTTACAATTTTAAGCAAGACCAAACTGTTTATCAAATTCAACAAATGTCAATATTATCTTCATCAATTTCATTATTTAACAAAACATTGTTTTTCATTACAAGCTATTCAATATATCAATACACAGCTAGTGAATATTTGTTGTTTACCGAAAATATAAGATACATCGATTTAAATTATGTACACAATGAATAATTTCTGTGAAGTTACTTTTATTTCCGAATTTACGAGTACAATATAGTAAAACAGAAAAAAGAGAAACGGTAAATATACAGGAATACATAAAGTTTCGTAAGTAATTGCAAGGGACCACAAGTTACTTACATGCCATGAGTTTTCATAGCACTATGCAATTTTTGAAACTAATATGTGAGATCTATTGCATTTAAGCAAATTAAAATTATGTTATACATCTAACTATTTTATTTGCAGATTCACAAGTTTTGCATTTTTTAAACCGTGCATCAATATTTTAATTTTTTTATTTAAATTCCTTGTATGTCACGTGTTTTGTTCATTCATTTGTTTAAATTGTGAAGCATGTGACTTTACTAAGAATACACGCATTCAACTAAAGTCGATAAAGTTTGAAACAAATAAACGATAGATACATCGAGGTTGTTTTGCTTGAGTGATTTACCTAAACAAAGCTCGGGTCTCAACAATGTTTAAAACGAATTAATGCCAGCTTGAAATAGTTTAACGGGGGCGTGGCCTATTGGTTTGACGCATCTTACCACCATCTGAAATTAACTTGATTGACCGCAAAGGAATCTATTTGACTGGCATTAGAAAAAATTGATATGGTTTGAAATGAATTAAAACTAATTTTTAATTTTTGTCAATCTTTATCAAATGATGATTAATCTTATTTAAATAGCGTTAATGCGTTTTTGTCCGTTCAAGTTAAATTCGGGTTACTAGTGAGGGCAAATGTGATCTATTGGCTTCACTGGGCTCCGTCGTCTGTTGTCGATCGTTAACTGCTTATTACGCATTTACTATGTTGTACTTTAAATAAGCCTGAAGCAATTTGGTAAGAAACAACGTCTCATTTCTATTAAATGATGAATGAATTTCCACTTATGTCTTTTAGACAAAAAAGGTTGAAAAATTGCATGTCATTTACCCTTAGGCATACTTTTCACATTTTCCGCTCTACAGTTAGTGAATGGAGATAACTCCAAAATACATAGAAACAATAACCCTTTTACAATTGCAAACTTGAAACCAGTTGTTTCTAGTATTTCAAAGCAAGAATTTGAATATGTGACTATCGACATGCTTGTACAGACAAGGAAATGCTCACCAAAATATTTAAGCATGACCAGATAAATGTCGCATTAAAATGTATATTTTGGTTTGGTAACCAAGTCTGATCAGTTAGTGACAAAATGTATGTAATTGGATAAAATATTAATGGAGCATTGTGTCATTGTTCCACTTATCCGTGTCATTTGAAATTTCCATAAGTATGAATTACTTATGCATAATTATCTAAATGTTTCTTCAATAATGTTTGTTTATCAAAATAAAAAATTAATAATTACAATTCAACGCAACTCTGAAACACTGAATCAGTAAAATTTGGAAATATTACCTGGTTTTTTAATTGTATATAAAAGGAGACGGGATGTTCATGTAGAGAGTCAGCATTTTATTTATCGCTATTTTACTCATAATTTGATTGCTAAAACGAGTACATTCAACAATGATCATAACTTCATCATCAAGTATATACTATGTAAACTTTTTTATAATTTATTTTGAAATGAGTTATTCAAGTAACTTAACACCAACTATGTGTAAATGTTATTTTTTTTAATTTTGAAATTGAAAAAAAAGAGTACTGAATTTAAATGTAAGACGTTAGATTTGAGGCGAACTGTATTTAATTTGTTAATAGATATTAATCAGTATTACGAAAGGGATATTTCAAAGGAGACTAAAGTGAGGAGAAATGTCTCAAGATTTTTAAAAGGCGAGTATTAAAATTGTACTCGAGTGCTCAGTCTTCCGAGTGAGTACTTGTTGCCACCCCCCCCTCCCCCCAAAAAAGAAGTAATATCTGCAAAACCAAAAGGTAAGATACTAGTTTTTATCATTGATTCATATATTTCACTTCTGCCATTTTGTTTTGTGTTATAGTGTACATCAATTAAGGGGTATTCCAGTAAAAATTATCCGAAGGGGGGGGGGGGGGGGGGGGGGGGGGGAGTGATGTGTGGAATTGTTCTTATTTCTAGTACCCCCACTTATGGAAAAGATTAAAAAATATACTCCCACCTAGAATATGTATTTTCTTCCCCTACCTAGAGAAAAAAATTAGTTCGTGTATGTTATCTAACATATCTAATTTCTGATAAAAATCTGACAAGGTGTACCTAGCTTTGTTGCTATTAAAATATAAAATTAAACATGTAACAGTTGTAACAATGGTATGGAGCAGCAGAGGACAGATGCAACACGACGGCAATAGCTCTAAGTGACCTAAAAAGGGAGAGCGATTTGAATTATGGCCCATTTTAGTTTTGAAGCTGTCAATAACATTTTCAGGTACGACGTATTCTTCAGGTAGGGAAACTGGTTGGCACCAACTATTTGATGTTTCAGAGTTTGGGCCTGGGAGTTTAGTTCGAGCCATAAAATATTTTTGGTAGGCACAATATATTTTTTTTTTTTTTTTTTTATGTATTTCTTATATACATTTTTTTTTTCAATAGGCAAATGTTGGGCAAGATGATATACTCTCCTGTGTATCAAAGCCAGATTTTCCCGCAAAATTAGGGTTTTTTTCATTAAAAATTTACAATGCCACCCACGCAACATGCGCAATAAAAATCTAATTGTCTCTGCCAAACATAAATATTTTTCTAGGGATCGCATAGTTTTGATTCACCCACACATATTTTTGTGGGGAGACGGCATACAAGGGAGAGAGGATACTTAAGTTGTTATAAATTGTATTCAATAAAATATTATTTTGACTTCAGGGAGAAGTGGAGATCCATATAATGCTTTTCATGCAATACCTGTAAATTTAGAAGTTTTATAATTTCAAGGAGCTTCCTTTCATAACAAATTTAGAGTTAATTTCAGTTACCTGAAAACCCACAGTGAGTCTTGCAGAATTTCAAAGTCATCAACAAACAAGTCTGTTCACACTAGTACAACTCATATTAATATAAAATGACAATATAATAACGCCAAAAAGCACATGGCTCCCAACAATGTAAACACACAATTTTTGCATGTGACCCTGACTTGTTTGCAGGATTACTGTTTCTATTAATTTAATTTGGATATAGATATTCAATTTAAGGTATAGTCAAGCATTTGCAATTACAGTTTGCATATAATTTTTAATTTTCTATTTGAAGAAACTTGGTCATACGATGTTCGCATTGTTCAACCATGCGAATGTAAATAAATGTGAATGGGTAAACCCCGAGGATTTGTATGTTGTTCATTGAAGATGGGAGTACAGGATAATTTTTTCTTAGAGTAGCAGGAGCATTGAGCACTGTGTCAGGATCGGGGAGATAACTCCGACTCCGAGAGATAACTCTTCCTGCTTCCGGCTCGTCGCGTTTGACAGGAACACAAACGGACGCTTAAAATAAGTGGTCTGCATACTTTATTTGCATTCAGACGACCTTTTCATGAGAATATTCCTTCAAAACAGGGGGTACAATATGTTTAACCTATCATTCAGAAACCCCCCACCAACAGAAATGAATTTAAATTGGGACCACCACCCTCCAGAATACAATTATGTTGATGACCCCCCACCTATTGACCAAAATATCGTCGGCGTTCCGCCCCTCCTATGTGAATTTTAATTGAATAGCCCTAAGATAAGGCCTGTACCAAATCTCTAAATTTGTTACAAGTAAAATTCATTTATTTTGTTACAAGAATTATGGTAACGCTCTTGTAGAAATGAGTTTTTGATACGTCCATCAACGAAATAAGGACATTAAGAAGTCACGTTGTCTGTCTCACCTGTCCGATCATATCTTGATTTACTGAGATTAACTTCAAATGCGATCCAACGTTTTGACGTGCCTAAGATGTAAATAAGTGGTAATGTATATTGTGCTTGTATGCTTCTTGTTTATACTTTTTTCCATTTTACTAATACAACTATTGTGGTCAACAGTTTCCTTAAAAGCAGGTTTTAAATTAATAACATTGGCAGAACGGCTTTATCTAAAGTAGAATAAAAGATACATACTATGACAAACGAGACGATTTTAATTTTGAAATTATCAATTTCCCCCACTGCTGTACTTCTACTTTTGACATTTTTACCTATGATGTCTGTTTGTTTTGTTCACACATTTTTATCAATATAATGGAATTTTTATGCGACTATCATACAAGTGAGAGGTTAAGCTAGCTATAAAACCAGGTTTAATCCACCAATTTCTACATAAAAAAATGCCTGTACCAAGTCAGGAATATGACAGTTGTTTTCCATTCGTTTGATGTGTTTGAGCTTTTGATTTTGCCATTTTATAAGGGACTTTTCGATTTGAATTTTCGTTGGAGTTCGGTATTTTCGTTAATTTACTTTTTTTTTTGCATGTGTTGAGAAATAAAATGAGCACGTTATAATAAGATATAATTCCATCCAAGTATTTATTTGTTAGTAAGCGTGTGTAAGATTCAAATCAACGCTTCTCGTCAGTTCAATTTGGGTACTGTGACGTTATATGCATCAATTGCATAACGATTTATTCATTAGTTGTTAAAAATACATGTAATTATATTGACATTTTTGTCATTGTTACGCTAAATGTGTATAACCAAGTAATAGAAAACATGGAAATAGCACATTGTTACAAGAAAACCTCGAAATCTGTGATTGGTCAAAAGAAATTATACCTTGAGGTCACTGAAATGAAAACATGAATTAAGAATGTGTTATTTATCGTTCAAATACAAGACGCAATATTTCAAATTAACATATTGCAAGAATTTCAAAAAAATGTTTTAACGTTATAAAATAAAGTGATTTCCTTTTTCTTTGGTAAAGTGTTACACTGAGTACAAAAATTGCACCCAATAGCAAAAATAGCAGCAGCAATCTTACAAGTTTTTTTAGAAACTTAACAATTTGTATTTTTTATGATTTGACATTATGCACGTTTTTCGACATAGCTAAATACATTTAAATATACACAAAACGTTCACAGTGTATATCAACAGAAAAAGGTATCCACTGGAAAAGGTAAAATCTACTGAAAATTCGCGCTACGACGTCCACAAAATGTCAACTTGAGCAACTCAAATATGTGACAGGCATCAATTTCTTCTTGCTCGAAGGGTAGGCATTTCTTGCACCACATGTGGAACCCATCGTGTTGCTCATGTAAGTACAAACCCATTGATAAGTCTTATTCTGTAGGTCTCATTCTGTAAAAAGAAGATGGGATAATGGTTACGACAATCGAAACATATCATCGTCATATGTGAAACAAATGTTCAATGACGATCAACCAACTCTTCAGTAACGATTTCAACTTCAACACTTAGAACTCTTGATTGAATAGCTACCTTGTAAGGAACAACTCTCTATCAAGGACATTATGATGGGAAATGCAAATGTATCTACTGGAAGATTTATATCCATATGTTAATTTGTAAATGTTTATCAATTTTCCCACAGGATATAACTATGCCCTTGGAAAAAAAGCAGCACAGAGTTCAACAGCGCATTCAAAATATGGTGCTTCAAAAGCAGTTGATGGAAAGGAAAGCACGTTTACACACACAAAGAACGAAAACAATGCATATTGGAGTGTTGATTTGGGAAAAACAGTCAATGTAACACAGATCAATATTATTAACAGAAAAAATTGCTGTGGTAAGGAGTCAGAAAAATATATTTGTGATAAGATTCAAAAGAATTTCACGTGAGTTAGGTAAGAGTGTTTACTTTTAAACTTTTTAAAAGCAACACTATTTTAGACATTTTTTTATATGATTATAGGTAAATTATCTAAATTATTTTTAGTACTTTTTATGATCTTCAGAAAAAATCTTAACATTATATCATTTAATAATGAAGTGTTGATTCATCGAAAATGACACCTTCAAACAAATTAAAAAACCATTTACAGAAACGTTGACTGTCGAAAGAAGTCAAATGCTATAAAGTGATAAGATGCACACAGATTTTGTCAGGATATTAATAATTAAATACAATACTGTCTTGGAATAACAATTTCCTAACTGAACCCTGGTTATAACTTTGCTAGGAAAAATAGTCACATTTAATGAAAGTACGATCTATTTTGTTTTTGATGTCACTCTGTCTAATGTCAAGAACTAAGAAACTCAAAACAGACTGAAATTTGAAAAGCTGTTTAATGGGCTAATATATGTGTCAGACCACTAATTTAAAATCCCTATCTATTCAACCAAATTTTGCAATTTTTAGCAGCTTTCTAAATATGTTACCTTAAATTTAACTTCTTAGAAAGCAGGTATATTCTGAATTGTACATGTATCAACTTTCTACATGCCAATGTTTAACCAATGTCTAAAGTCTTGTTATGAAATACTACTGTTCGGAAGTCAAGTACTACTAAAAATAACTCCTGGTTTTCTGGAAATCTTAGATATAAATAAGATGTGTGAATGCTATGGAGCGCATTAATCTTCAATTTTTCATACAAACTCATGGACAAGTCAATTTTTGCTGAAAAATGGTCTACATATATTTTTCTTTCACTAAAAGTTTCATTTCTGCAAGTTTGTTCATTGGTTTAAGTAAACAATGACATTATAAGCACTACTTTTTGTCAGGGAACGGCTACTTTTACATATGTTTCAAATTGAAGTGAATGTATTGGTGGTCTGCCACCTATATGGAATTACAACCTTTCTACGATATTGGGTCATATATTTTAAGTGAATGAAGAGGACGATACATGTTGATTTTCAGGTCATTTGATCGACAATGAAGGTCATTCTTGATTTCCATAAGACGATATTACTGTCTTAAATGTAGGAAAGGGGTATTAGAGCTAGCTCACTAACTTTTTTCTAAAATGTTATTTGTACGCGTCCTAAATACGCCTGAAATATTTTCCACCGGATGTTAAATAACCAACCATAAATCAACCAATGAACAGTCATAATAACGCTTCTCTGAAAGTTCTTGACTTTTCAGTCGTTTCTAAAAAAGAAACATGGATAGAGAACTGCAAAAAAAATCGTATTTTTCATTTGTGAAAATACACGATTCTGCTAAGGGAGAGGCATATTTGGTTCTTAAATTCCATGTTATTCATTTCAGCAATTTAAGTATAAATCTGATGACAGAAAAAAATGTTAAATCTCTCATGAATAGAAATTTTACACGTTCTGACATTTAACAACAGCCATAATGTCATATATGACGACACAAATGAGCAATCGCACGATGAAACTCATAGTTTTGACTAAATTATGGAAAATGTTTGCAGATTTTGCCTCTGACGACTTTCGCCACATGCATGAACCACCGTAATTATCTGTGAGGATGTGTGTCTTGTCGATTTCCATATTTTTATGACCAATTCATTTTGGTGGACGTGTGTGGTCAGTGTTTTTCAACAGGAAATATACCTTAAATGGGAGTTAAACGGGGGGAAAAGATTGTTTAGATTTGATATCACAGTCTAATTTAAAGCTAAGTTTAGCCCTTTCGTCGCCCTTCCGCTTTGAAGAAGTCATAAAAAGTTTTAATTCTTTTTACCAAAAACAGACATTAACCCCAATATTGCTTTTGTTAAATAGAGCAAATGACTTTATTCTAATGGGATCGTTCTTCTTGATAAAGACTTCTATTTTGTTTTTTAAATTGTAAAATTGTCTGCTTTATTATCAGCCTTCATAATGAATACTGTACCTGTACAATCAAGAACCTTTTCTAGGTATATTTATTTTTCAAATAAAACATAGGAAAAATCAACTATATCATAACCTGGTAATCGAATACCGCTTTTCAGAATCTGGTATTAATTTTCCTGTTGATGAACAATGAGATGAATAAACTTTACGAAAAATAAAAGAAAATTGGTTTTGAAGTAAAATTTGTTCGATACTGAAATGTGTTTCATTACAAAGAGTGTACTACAAAATGTAGCTATATTGAATACAATCGGTGATATGATGATTGGCACAGACAGATTGAAGTCTTAGAATTCCGTTTTTGAACAATTGATATAGACTCTTGATATTGATATCTTTTCAGGCAATCGGCTGAAGAATATAGCGGTTACAGTTGGACAAAATCGTCATCAGATGAAACTTTGTAGTAATTTCAAAGGACCTGGTAAGACTGGACAAGTAATAATGTTAACATGCAAGAGCCCAATCTCAGGCCGCCATGTGAAACTTTTGAGAAGCGGTAAAGGTTATCTCAGTTTGGCAGAAGTTCAAGTGATAGGCCATACAGGTAAACATTTCGATATATTTTTTTAAAATAGCTTTTTCCTGGTTGTATGTTTGTACTGAATTTCGTTTCTATTGAAAAACTGTCTGTTTAAACAAAAAACAGAAAATCCTATAATTTTGCTGTTGAATTTTTTTATAAAAAAAGCATACGTCTGTAGATTATAAGCTAAATATTGATCTTTACATCGTTGAATAGTTTTATGTATAAACAATATCAATAAGAAGATGTGGTATGATTGTCAAAGAAACAATTTTCCGCGACAGACCAAAGGACATACAGATGGGTAAAGTCCTTACCTGTTCGTCTAGTTAACTTGATGACCAGACTTTATGACTGGTGGAAGTTAACTTGGGACAGAAAAAAGACAGACATTAAGCGGTTACAGGATTTATGACTGATCCGATCGGTTCTTGGACAGAATTCATGTTAACTTAAAAAGAAGACTTGATCTGGACTGCTCTGTCGAACCAAACCTGTTCTTCTAAAAGTTAACTTTGGTCTGGTCTGTTCCAAGAAAAAGTTAACATGATATAAAGTTAACTAGTAAACAGGAATGCTTTGATTGATGAATATCATTAAAGTATCATCACACTCATGTATCAACAAATTTAGTATTAGAAATTTATCCTTAGGACCGATCAAAAAGCAGACCTGACCCAAAACTGATCTATCAAATAGCAGTCTTGTCCACAGGACAGATTAACAGGTCTGATCTGGTCATGTCCGGTCCACAGGTCTGGTCAAACTGACCTGTCCTCAGGTCTAGTCTGGTCTGCAGCAATCCCAAAATTGACGACGTAGGTCTGATGTGGTAAGGATCAAGTTAACTTGAAGGTCTGCTTAAATTTTCTAAAGTTAACTTTAGTCATAAGGACTGCTCTAAGTTATCTTTTGAAAAGGTTAGGACTGCACCCATCTATACAAGTTAACAACTACGTGTCTTCGTACGGCCTTCTACAATGAGCAAAAGCAATACTGCATAATAAGCTATAATAGGCCCCGAAATGACAAAGGTATAACAATTTAAACGAGAAAACTAATGGCCTCATGTATGTACAATCAATGCAAGAAAAACAAATATGATATATGGCAACAAACGACAACCAATGTATTACAGGATGGATACTGGCTTGGGACAGGGACATACAGAATGTTGCGGGGTTAAATACATGTTTGTTGGCCCCAAACCATTCCTCTAACCTGGAACAGTGGTGTAACAACACGAAAAAACAACAAACTATAAAAATCAGTTGAAAAAGACTTTAAGTCATCAGATCGATACAAAGAACAAAAAACAAAAAAACAGAAACAGAAAATAAAAAAATGTAAACCTGCAAATACTCAAAGTTACTGAAACTAGTTCCAAGCCAATATCAACTAATGAAAAATTATGTTTCTAATACTAAAATATTAATCAGTTAACATTCAACTTCTAATGTATATAGTATTAAGACGTCATTTACAGTCAAGGAAAATATAGTGTAGCGGGTCAATGGAGAAAAGGGCAGAAACACAAATACACCGAAACCTCTAAATATATAAACCCAAACGAAAACCTAAACTACCTAATTCCCTATCTAGATCTAAAACGAAGGACAACCGACCTCTTTTTTTCGAGAAGTGATTCCTATGTGTCTTAAGATCAAGCCTAAACTCCTATTCGATTATTAATAGTGAACGTGGAAGGTCTTCTTGAGACTGATATCACAAACTTATACCAAACAATTCAGAAGTGGCAAATACTTTATTTTGATACATATATATATTATTACAACACATAACAGTAGCAAATATTTGAGATCAAAATTACACAATGTAGTCAAGCTCAAGACCAATAAAAACAACTTGCAAATTTATCAATACTAAGTACATCTTTAGTGAATTTCTAGACAGTTGCCTAGGGTATCTTTCAAAAGATTGATTCAAATACTATATAAATACTTATAAAGAGTAAAACAATATCTGCTATGATTTTCTCTCATTTTTTGAAAATACGAGCAGATATGGGACAAAATATTGGATACTCATTTATCAAAAGTACATCCGACCTCACGGGACATAATATTAGATATTCATGTATTAAAAGTACATCTTACCTCACACTAATTATAGTAAGATTTAATTTAATAAAATATGATGTGCTATGAAATGAAGAGGAAAATTTACTTCAGACAGTGTAATAGCTTCCACTGGCTAAAAACTAGTGTCTAAAATTGTCCAAACTTGATTATTACAAGATTTCCTGAACTGGTAGTTCAATGATTCAGTGAAAGCTTTGATATAAGTTTTAGTAGAGACTTTTTATTAGTTTCCTCTGACTAAAAACGTATGTCTCATCATTTGCCAAACTTGACCTATACAATAAAATGTGAAATTCAGTAAAGTTAATAGAAATCAAGTAAAATTCTATTATACAATCCTTTGTTGAACCTGTGTTTTAGCTCCCTTTGACTAAAAACGATTGTCTCAAATTGTAACCAAAAGAAATTGACAAAAGTCTTGACACATACCACACTTTTCTTTTATTTACACATCTCAAGCGTTTTGACTCAAAAGTTTTGTTCCATTGTCAAGAGACTTTATAAGATTTTTTTATTAAAATGTGTAACATTAGAGATTCCTTGTTGAACAAATTTATTTATATTTGGATATATATTATTATTTTAATCGTATTGATTCGATTTTTTACTTCAGGTGAAAATGAAAAACGACCTACAAAACCAGAAGGTAAGAAACATGTATTTATGAAAACAACCATGTATTAACGCCATTCTCTTGTGTATGTTACTACATGATGCATGGATGAATGGAACTGAAGTATTGATTTGAAAAATATAGATACATAACATTAAATAATCCTTTCTATAACAAAGTATAAGAATTGAAAACGAAAAATAATATAAAGGGAATCACAAATTCTAAAAATGAATCTATATTAACGCGTATTCGGTTTAACGTACAATGACCTATAGTTGTTAACTTCTATGTCCTTTGGTCTCTGGTGGAGAGTTGTCTCATTGGAAATCCAACCACAATTTTTTATTTTTATATAAACGTGTGTGTCGGAATAAAAGTAAGTATAACCTAAATGACATATTTTTGTTCGTCTGCTCATTTGTGCGACTCAAAATGAGGAAACATGCTATTGACAAATCTGCATGAATGTAAACTTGAAAACTAATACATGTATATTGTACATGCGTTAAAAACTGAAATGAGCAAAAAGAAATAAATAGAAAATACATTAAAGTTTTGTTCCATAGTCAAGAGACTTTTGTAAGATTTGATTTATTAAAATGTGTAACATTACAGATTCATCGTTGAACACATTTATTTATATTTGTATACATTATTATCATCATCGCAATGGTTCGACTCTTTATTTCAGGGGGAAATAAAAAACCTGTCAAACCAGAAGGTAAGATACATGTATTTATCAAAACAAATGGGTTTTTTTTTTTGTAGGCCAGCTAACGTGTTAAGCGTTTTAAACAAGACATCATTTGTTTAGTTTTTAAAAGAAATTAAAGAATCAAAAACGGTTCGATATCGAAATGTTTTAAAATACATAAAAAGACAGATCTAGCAACAAAAAAGACTTTAATGCATATCGATTAAGAAAAATACCTTTATTTTGATACGTTCATCAACGAAAAAGAACATTAAGAAACCTATAACGTTAAAAGTTTTTACAATTTACCTTGGAATATGTGATATTTGAAATATTGCGTCCAGTATTTAAACGATAACTAACATATTCTTAGTTCATGTTTTCATTTCAGTGAAAACTACTATATTGTACATGCGTTAAAAAATTGAAATGAGCAAAAAGAGATAAATAGAAAATACACAAAAGTTTTGTTCCATTGTCGAGATACATTTGTAAGATTTTTTTAATATTAAAATGTGTAACATTACATCTTCATTGTTGAGCAAATTTATTTATATCTGTATAGATTATTTTTATAATCGCAAAGATTCGATTCTTGGAACCCCCTTTTTTGCTGAAACCAGTGGTTGTCGTTGTTGTAAATTATTTTTTAAGTGTTGTACATCAATCGGGCCGTTAGTTTTCTCGTTTGAATTGTTTGAATTTATATTTGTAATTTTGGGAACTTATATAAATGATTATGCGGTTTGGGTTTCGCTCGTTGTTGAAGGCTGTACGGTGATCTAAAAATCTAAATTGTTTACGTTGTTTTGTCCAAGGTGGAGAGTTGCATTATTGGCAAGCATACCACATCTTCTTACTTTTATTCGTTTAATGATGTAGATCTTCATTAAGCCTAAATAACAAATAATTTTGAAAATGCTCTATTTATAACTATACAACTTTTAATTCTAAATACTTATGTTTATCTAACATAAAATTATTATCAGCGAAGACATATACACACTAAGTCTAAATTCGTCTAAAAACAGAGACATGTGTATATGTAAAAGTGTTTGTTTATGTAAAAAAACCTATGAATATCTACCACCACTGTTGCCAGCTTTAGAGATCGGCTAACACCAGTTGTTCCTCGAGCTTTGAATAAACAAATTCAAACCAAAACATGTACATAAAACGGTAATGTTTAATCACAATCTGTATATATACAAACACTTAAATTGTTATTTCATATTTTGATGAATTTGATTAAATCTATGCCAGTCACGCATGCGCAGCAACATGTATTCTTCCATATTGTGACCTTATTTGACCTAAAAGAAAAAGAAGAAGAAGAAGAAGTCTGGAATTCCCGTTACTTTTCGACGGTCTAAAGATTATAGTGTGTTTTCGATCTAGGTGTTTTCGTTGAAGTCCGCGTTCAAAATCCAAAGCATTTCATTAGTCGGTAGATTTGCAATCTTTCAATTCAGGTCTTCTCATAGGGGTCCGCGTTCATGTTTCAATATGATAGACTATATTGTAAGTTTTCTATCCGAGTTAACAAAATAAAATTTGAGCTATATAATAGTGCCTCATTTTTAAGGGATTAAAATTTTATAAAATAAATTTATCTATTTCTCCATATACATTTTTTGTTAAAATACCCCTTTTCACCTTTTTTTGTCTTTTGGAAAATGTTTTTTTTTTGTGAATTATTTAGACCCCTATATCAAGAATTTTGTTTTGCATGTATACGCATGAAAATTTCGGTTTTTATCCAACGTAATCCTAGGTTTGAACGTTGTTTTCAATTTAGACTTTTAAAATATGTAATATGGTTCGTCAGTAGTTATATTTATGACAACTTATAATTAATGGTAGATGTGTAAATATTGACACCTGTGTGTATGGGTTAATATTATAGATTAACTGGTAGAATATTCTGATCAGGAAAGAAATTACAAACTAAAAATGGTCGGGTTGTTGTCTCTTTGACACATTCCCCATTTCCATTCTCAATTTTAAAGTCTGTTTAAGGAATATGTACAAATAAATGTTAAGTGGCAAGTAGTACCGATACGCATGTCTTCATAATACAACTCTCGCATTACCATGTCTTGCATTTTTTTTTTTATATTTCGAAACTGTCTCTTTTGTGAATTTATTCAACAACAAACTTTTTTCATACAAGATTTGTTTTTAGAACTGAATGTCGCATTTTGTTCTTATGTTGAAAAGAAACCAACAAATGTTTTGTTTTAAATGATCCTGACCCTCTCCCCCTCCCCCTCTTCAACAAAAAAAGAAAGAAAGATTGGATTGGCATTGTCTAGTATATAATTTTAAATAAAATGCTCCTGTATTTTTATGAGAAATACTTTATAACACAATCTGGGACTTGTACATCTATTAGTTCAGGCATATGCATACAGTAATGCATGTATACGCATGAGTTTCTCGCTACATTGATTACCCATCGGTGGCCTTCGGCTGTTGTCTGCTCTATGGTCGGGTTGTTGTCCCTTTGACACATTCCCCATTTCCATTCTCAATTTTAGTTATATACGACGGTATATTTTTCCTTTTCCAAATACCATGTACATGTACATATATGAGGCTATGAAAGGATCATCATTTATGTGTAAATAAATGGGGTTTATAGAAATAAAGTAATGATATAAGCACTTCAGATAACAGAATAAAGAGATGAAAATATAAAGAATAGATTAATTGATTTATGGTTGCTTAACGCCCAGTGACAAATAGTTCATGCATGGTTAGGACGAATAAAATCGGCATAATAATAAAGAATAGAGTGGAATGGTGAATTTTTTAATGACATAGAAGTATTGAAACTATTATCTGACACTCTTCCCCTATAACCAACTACACTCGCATATATACATCTCTAAATTAAATATATAATTTCGTTTACTGGTGACTCTCAACCCCGGACATTAAGGTTTTGGAACCGCCCCTGCTTCTTGTCATCTATTTTAACATCTTTTTCATGATATTTTATATGAATATTGCTAAATACAAACAAAAAAAAGTGTGCTAACTATTCTACAATTATCTACTTCTTCATTTCTAGTAAAGCTGTATGTTGGTTTGGAGACAGATAAAAATTACCATGTGTTGGTTTATATTTCGGTGTATAAAAATGTTTAATAATGATATATAGTGACATGTGTAATAGGTTATATATAGTGTATATATCCTGGGACTATTATACTAACAGTATAGTAGTCCCATATACAGACCTTCTAAAATTATAACTGACCATTTTGCCGTGCGTTCATCGTGTATCGAGCGTGTATCGTGCGTGTACCAACCTTGTGCTCATTATTCTTCATTCCGTGTGTTTTCCGTGTAACGTGCGTGCATCGTTCATTCATTCATAACCGTGTACCGTGCGCTCATCAATCATTCATTCTTAATTAACCGTGTTACGTGCGTGACCTCAGAATGTGTATTGCAGTCGCATTCCAATGCGAACTAACGATACTTTTATACATTCTGTTTGTTTTCAAACATTCTTTAGAGTAATAAGAATTAAACCAATTTTCTGATAACAAACAAACATGAACAGCAGCATTTTTTACGACGTAAATCATCGATTTCAAAACTTGAATGTTTACATGTGTAATAAAATCAATCATGTCGATTTCAGCATGCATGTTAAGTGAATGTCAAATTCAGTTCAAAATTCTGAAGCGTAGGACAAATCGTACTCTTCTGTTTCAAATTGAACAGTGTTTTAATATTTGTTTTTACTGTTGAAATTAAATGTTATGTTAAAATAGATAACTATTCACCTTGGGTGATGTATTAATGTTGATCATTCGATTTTTTTTTTTTTTTGCGAACCCGTCTTCAGCTGAATGTGTGATTATAATATTACTACGCGAGCATCAAAGGATTTTAAATCGAAAATAAATGCAAAAAATGTGAGTTTTTGTGTCTTTCAAAGCACAAACAATATACAGAATCAATTGCATGATAAAGACAATAACTGTTTAGTGCCTTTAAATATCAGCTGTATTTGTACTCGGCTCGAAACAGGAGTAATAGCTTGCCAAAGCTCGCATTACACCTGTTTCTTAGCCTCGTACAAATACAGCTGATATTTAAAGACACTAAAAAGTTATTGTCTATATAATGATACATGTTCTACGTACAAAGAATAACATTCATGATGACATTTCTACAATAGAAAGGCTAAAATTGAAATTTCTGTTGAACTGAGCGAAATGGGGAAACAAATATACTGTTGACCAATTGTTATTTGTTAAAAATATTCTGTCTATTAAAAACAGAAGAGCTTTTGCAAGATTTAGATGTGGGGTAGCTCCACTGAAAATAGAAACTGGAAGGTATGAAAAAACAGAAGTCCACGAGATGACATGTTGTGGAGCTATACTATTGAAGATGAACTTCAGGTCTTTTTAAAATGCTCGTTATAGACATATCATGATACATTAAGCTAAACATTTTAACTTATAAATATCAGATAGCGAAAAATTCATATTTTTATTTAACAACGACAATGTTGCTGCAATAGTTGCCAAAAACATCAACAATATTTTATTGAAAAGAAACGGCATTTTATTTCACTAGTTCTTAAAGAAAAAGATGTTTTATTTTCATTTAGTATATGGACAATGTAAATTTTAAATGTAAATGAGTAAAAATGTGTTTATATTTATATATTGTGTCTCAAAAGTCTCTCATTTATCTAATGAAAGATTGGTGCATACAATGCAAATGTTTTTCATGATTTGTTTATTTCTGTGAATCTCATTTTATGTTTGTACGTGGTGAGACTTTAATAACATATTATATCTAAAAATATCAACTTTACTTAAATTTATACATGAGTCAGAAAATTAAAACCAACAGAGTCAGAATTAAATTTTAAAGCTGACAAATGTTTTACCCTCAGCGGGCATTCAATACCATTGACATACTACAGCAAAATCTTGATATACATGCACATATATTTTGGACATCTTATCAGTAATTTCTCTAATATTGAACTATGCTAGATTATTATTATTCGCTTATTTGGCAAATTCATATTCTACTAAGCTATTTTCAATCATTTAAGTTTTGATAAATACCATTACAAACAACATATTTGTCTCAGTTTCCTCAGTGAGGGTATTCCATTGAGAAAATATATACAATAAACAAGGTTGTCGGGTAAATGTGGATTACGGATTAAGATGTTAGATGTCAAACTTGAATTAACAAACTGAGGCGAATTGAACAGGAATGTGTATTTTCTCTTCAACAGTGTTTTTATTCTCTGTTCTATATTTTCATTTAAACTAAACTAAATACGTTTTGACAAATTAAATTAAAATAAACATTATATGTTAACCTTCTAGGATTATTCTAAAAGAATGACGGATTTTATTTTGACCATGGAGGTATTTTTTGTTCCGATACTGAGGATATTTCTTGTCCTTTATGAATCCATATGACAAATTTGACTCCAATAAGGATACATTTTGTCTCATAGAAAAATCGGTATTTTTTATCTAATAGATTTACTTTTCCATTTTTATCGGATATAATAGTTATTTTGAAAAATACAAACTATAATTATTCATTAAAGGTTCGTATGCATATATCAAGATCCAGCAACTTTTGAATAGTATTAAATGATTGCCTTTGTTTTATAGCTCAAAACGGTATTATTTGTTTTGCTTTCCTTTGGTTGAATAATGAAATGTATGTTTCAGAAATGTACACAAGTTCAATTTTAAGCTTTGACTCCTGGTGTAATGTCGTTAACAGTAAAAGACGAAAATCTACACATGTACATCCTTATAAAAAAGAAGATGTGGTATGATTGCCAATGTTCATAATTATATCATAACTATTGTTCTCCCCCTAATGATGAATCTATAATATATGCCACTGGACGTTAAACGATCAACTATTAATTCATCCATCTTATCCTTTTAGTTTTGTGATAATTTGCATATCAAATACATGAAACAACTGCAGATTTGCACTAAAGTCAGAAGTCCGAAAGTATTGCACATATAAAACATATTCCCCATTTCCATTCTCTATTTTAACATAAATATGATAAACAAACTGTTTTCAGATCAAAATACATTTGACAAGCGAGTGCGTTGATACAGGTTATACATGTATGCATGTATATACTTGTATGTCAGGTGAGAAGTGACACCAAGTAATATGTATACTAAAATGTTTATCGTCTTCCATTATACATGAGGGTGTGGGTTGGGGTTTATAGAATTGAAAAGTATTGATAAAAAAAAAAAGAATACAGAAATAACCAGACAAATATAAAGAAAAGGGAATGATGAGGTTATAGAATATATGGCATAAAAAAATGATCGGCAAAAGGTATAACGAATAGAAAAAAATTGCCTAAAATGACAGAATACAGAAATAATGAATCCCCATTCAGACCCTCATAATCTGACGTTGACATTTATATCTTAAGGGCAATCATGGCCATACGATACAGATTTAAATGTTCAATGATTTTTTTTTAAGAAAGTTCACATACAAGCTAATTTAAAAATTAGTTTGAATATGTAATAAAAATTATATCTTCATGTAATAGATTTAAAAGTTCGACATTTACTTAAAATTTTGGTTTCTTGGACATGTCTGTCCTTTGAACAGACATGTTAACTTTTTTTGGTTTCAAAAGATAAACATCTGAGGATTTCGGTAAAGAGATTAGGAATATCTTTGTTACAAAATTGGACTCTACATTTGTGTAACATTTCTTTGTTAATGATTATTTTTTGTAAATAAAAATTGATTTTAGAAAAAAAACCGGCATTTTTGTTGTATATTTATTTAATTGAAAAAAAGTTGGTTATTTCTTTATAAAAGTTGGAACGATTAATCTTCATACAGTATCAAGCCAAAAGTCCTTTTTAAAAAGAGGGATCCATATGCTCGTTTTAAGCTAATGGTTAAATCTCGATAAAATGCATATTTTCCTGATATTTCAGTTTGACGTCGCCTTCAACAACGAGCAAAACCCAAACCACATAATCATTTATAAAAGTTCCCAAAATTACAAATATAAATTCAAACAATTCAAACGAGAAAACTAACGGCCTGATTGATGTACAACACTTATAAAAAATAATATACAACGACAACCACTGGTACCAGCAAAAAAAGGGGGTTCCAACCATATGTCCCAATTAAAAAGAATTTCAGGTCAAACAAACGGGAGTTCTTATATACGGAACAATAACTGGATCCGCCACTGTACAGTCTCCTGACGCGTACGAGTAATAGTATACCTATAGAATAGTCTCAGATTATGGTGTTAAAAATGCTTTTAATTACCTGTGAGTTTTTTATTTATTTTTTATTCCATTAAGTCCTGCAATTTATCGATTGATTAATGAAAATATCATAGCAATTCTTTTAGTTTATCTAATTTAATATACAATTAATTTTATTTAGTTATTTGGATTTAATAACCTCACATTAAAGGGTGCGAAAAAATATATTAATGTAACCGTTTCAAAGTTCAATTTGATCAATTATTGATTGAAGTGAATAAATAAAATTTATTTTCTCGGTGAATAAACTGCATAGTATACAAATCCTTGTTCTAATATAAATAGTAATAATTTTCATCGGCGAAAAAGAGAGATACTTTTGTTGTGTTGGAAGAATCGTTCTAAATTCTATTGTTTACTCGGACATCGTAGAGTCTAATTGATTTTTTTTTACCATATTGGACTTCATATTGTGTATTGAATTGAAACATGAACGCGGACTTCGATGAGAACACCTGGATTGAAAGTTTGCAAACATTCCGCCCAATGAAATTCATTTTAATATGTAACGCGGACTTCAACGGGAGCACCTAGATGAAATATTTTATACGACAATTAGTGTTTATTTAGAAATTACCGCTAAAATATAATTAATAAAATTATATGAGAGCAACAATGCAGAATTGTTTCTTTTCCATTCTTGTTTTTTGACAATGTTTATGTTCATTTTAATTTGGAAGGTAGAATTATATTAAATGCCCCAAACGTAAATATAAGTTTTTTGAAATTCACTAAAAGACGTAAGAGAATGCCGACTAAGAGCCAGTCAAGGTAGTTTAAAATAAACCTATCCATCGTTATCGCAGACTAAAATTTATCTCATATAAACAGAATACATGTTTATTAATTGCAAGAATTTTTGTACGTCACGGTGCATGATAGCACGATAATCCCTTTACATAATCGTAACCACGCTTCAATATTTTCGTTTGATATTTGCTGCTCTTCCACAATTCACGCCCGTTTTGCTCCAGTGACCGGTTTTACAATTTAACACAGTTTTAAAAGTTCATTGAGATGTTACTTCATTTACAATTTTAAGCAAGACCAAACTGTTTATCAAATTCAACAAATGTCAATATTATCTTCATCAATTTCATTATTTAACAAAACATTGTTTTTCATTACAAGCTATTCAATATATCAATACACAGCTAGTGAATATTTGTTGTTTACCGAAAATATAAGATACATCGATTTAAATTATGTACACAATGAATAATTTCTGTGAAGTTACTTTTATTTCCGAATTTACGAGTACAATATAGTAAAACAGAAAAAAGAGAAACGGTAAATATACAGGAATACATAAAGTTTCGTAAGTAATTGCAAGGGACCACAAGTTACTTACATGCCATGAGTTTTCATAGCACTATGCAATTTTTGAAACTAATATGTGAGATCTATTGCATTTAAGCAAATTAAAATTATGTTATACATCTAACTATTTTATTTGCAGATTCACAAGTTTTGCATTTTTTAAACCGTGCATCAATATTTTAATTTTTTTATTTAAATTCCTTGTATGTCACGTGTTTTGTTCATTCATTTGTTTAAATTGTGAAGCATGTGACTTTACTAAGAATACACGCATTCAACTAAAGTCGATAAAGTTTGAAACAAATAAACGATAGATACATCGAGGTTGTTTTGCTTGAGTGATTTACCTAAACAAAGCTCGGGTCTCAACAATGTTTAAAACGAATTAATGCCAGCTTGAAATAGTTTAACGGGGGCGTGGCCTATTGGTTTGACGCATCTTACCACCATCTGAAATTAACTTGATTGACCGCAAAGGAATCTATTTGACTGGCATTAGAAAAAATTGATATGGTTTGAAATGAATTAAAACTAATTTTTAATTTTTGTCAATCTTTATCAAATGATGATTAATCTTATTTAAATAGCGTTAATGCGTTTTTGTCCGTTCAAGTTAAATTCGGGTTACTAGTGAGGGCAAATGAGAATATTCCTTCAAAACAGGGGGTACAATATGTTTAACCTATCATTCAGAAACCCCCCACCAACAGAAATGAATTTAAATTGGGACCACCACCCTCCAGAATACAATTATGTTGATAACCCCCCACCTATTGACCAAAATATCGTCGGCGTTCCGCCCCTCCTATGTGAATTTTAATTGAATAGCCCTAAGATAAGGCCTGTACCAAATCTCTAAATTTGTTACAAGTAAAATTCATTTATTTTGTTACAAGAATTATGGTAACGCTCTTGTAGAAATGAGTTTTTGATACGTCCATCAACGAAATAAGGACATTAAGAAATCACGTTGTCTGTCTCACCTGTCCGATCATATCTTGATTTACTGAGATTAACTTCAAATGCGATCCAACGTTTTGACGTGCCTAAGATGTAAATAAGTGGTAATGTATATTGTGCTTGTATGCTTCTTGTTTATACTTTTTTCCATTTTACTAATACAACTATTGTGGTCAACAGTTTCCTTAAAAGCAGGTTTTAAATTAATAACATTGGCAGAACGGCTTTATCTAAAGTAGAATAAAAGATACATACTATGACAAACGAGACGATTTTAATTTTGAAATTATCAATTTCCCCCACTGCTGTACTTCTACTTTTGACATTTTTACCTATGATGTCTGTTTGTTTTGTTCACACATTTTTATCAATATAATGGAATTTTTATGCGACTATCATACAAGTGAGAGGTTAAGCTAGCTATAAAACCAGGTTTAATCCACCAATTTCTACATAAAAAAATGCCTGTACCAAGTCAGGAATATGACAGTTGTTTTCCATTCGTTTGATGTGTTTGAGCTTTTGATTTTGCCATTTTATAAGGGACTTTCCGATTTGAATTTTCGTTGGAGTTCGGTATTTTCGTTAATTTACTTTTTTTTTTGCATGTGTTGAGAAATAAAATGAGCACGTTATAATAAGATATAATTCCATCCAAGTATTTATTTGTTAGTAAGCGTGTGTAAGATTCAAATCAACGCTTCTCGTCAGTTCAATTTGGGTACTGTGACGTTATATGCATCAATTGCATAACGATTTATTCATTAGTTGTTAAAAATACATGTAATTATATTGACATTTTTGTCATTGTTACGCTAAATGTGTATAACCAAGTAATAGAAAACATGGAAATAGCACATTGTTACAAGAAAACCTCGAAATCTGTGATTGGTCAAAAGAAATTATACCTTGAGGTCACTGAAATGAAAACATGAATTAAGAATGTGTTATTTATCGTTCAAATACAAGACGCAATATTTCAAATTAACATATTGCAAGAATTTCAAAAAAATGTTTTAACGTTATAAAATAAAGTGATTTCCTTTTTCTTTGGTAAAGTGTTACACTGAGTACAAAAATTGCACCCAATAGCAAAAATAGCAGCAGCAATCTTACAAGTTTTTTTAGAAACTTAACAATTTGTATTTTTTATGATTTGACATTATGCACGTTTTTCGACATAGCTAAATACATTTAAATATACACAAAACGTTCACAGTGTATATCAACAGAAAAAGGTATCCACTGGAAAAGGTAAAATCTACTGAAAATTCGCGCTACGACGGCCACAAAATGTCAACTTGAGCAACTCAAATATGTGACAGGCATCAATTTCTTCTTGCTCGAAGGGTAGGCATTTCTTGCACCACATGTGGAACCCATCGTGTTGCTCATGTAAGTACAAACCCATTGATAAGTCTTATTCTGTAGGTCTCATTCTGTAAAAAGAAGATGGGATAATGGTTACGACAATCGAAACATATCATCGTCATATGTGAAACAAATGTTCAATGACGATCAACCAACTCTTCAGTAACGATTTCAACTTCAACACTTAGAACTCTTGATTGAATAGCTACCTTGTAAGGAACAACTCTCTATCAAGGACATTATGATGGGAAATGCAAACTCTCGAATATTGTATCTACTGGAAGATTTATATCCATATGTTAATTTGTAAATGTTTATCAATTTTCCCACAGGATATAACTATGCCCTTGGAAAAAAAGCAGCACAGAGTTCAACAGCGCATTCAAAATATGGTGCTTCAAAAGCAGTTGATGGAAAGGAAAGCACGTTTACACACACAAAGAACGAAAACAATGCATATTGGAGTGTTGATTTGGGAAAAACAGTCAATGTAACACAGATCAATATTATTAACAGAAAAAATTGCTGTGGTAAGGAGTCAGAAAAATATATTTGTGATAAGATTCAAAAGAATTTCACGTGAGTTAGGTAAGAGTGTTTACTTTTAAACTTTTTAAAAGCAACACTATTTTAGACATTTTTTTATATGATTATAGGTAAATTATCTAAATTATTTTTAGTACTTTTTATGATCTTCAGAAAAAATCTTAACATTATATCATTTAATAATAAAGTGTTGATTCATCGAAAATGACACCTTCAAACAAATTAAAAAACCATTTACAGAAACGTTGACTGTCGAAAGAAGTCAAATGCTATAAAGTGATAAGATGCACACAGATTTTGTCAGGATATTAATAATTAAATACAATACTGTCTTGGAATAACAATTTCCTAACTGAACCCTGGTTATAACTTTGCTAGGAAAAATAGTCACATTTAATGAAAGTACGATCTATTTTGTTTTTGATGTCACTCGGTCTAATGTCAAGAACTAAGAAACTCAAAACAGACTGAAATTTGAAAAGCTGTTTAATGGGCTAATATATGTGTCAGACCACTAATTTAAAATCCCTATCTATTCAACCAAATTTTGCAATTTTTAGCAGCTTTCTAAATATGTTACCTTAAATTTAACTTCTTAGAAAGCAGGTATATTCTGAATTGTACATGTATCAACTTTCTACATGCCAATGTTTAACCAATGTCTAAAGTCTTGTTATGAAATACTACTGTTCGGAAGTCAAGTACTACTAAAAATAACTCCTGGTTTTCTGGAAATCTTAGATATAAATAAGATGTGTGAATGCTATGGAGCGCATTAATCTTCAATTTTTCATACAAACTCATGGACAAGTCAATTTTTGCTGAAAAATGGTCTACATATATTTTTCTGTCACTAAAAGTTTCATTTCTGCAAGTTTGTTCATTGGTTTAAGTAAACAATGACATTATAAGCACTACTTTTTGTCAGGGAACGGCTACTTTTACATATGTTTCAAATTGAAGTGAATGTATTGGTGGTCTGCCACCTATATGGAATTACAACCTTTCTACGATATTGGGTCATATATTTTAAGTGAATGAAGAGGACGATACATGTTGATTTTCAGGTCATTTGATCGACAATGAAGGTCATTCTTGATTTCCATAAGACGATATTACTGTCTTAAATGTAGGAAAGGGGTATTAGAGCTAGCTCACTAACTTTTTTCTAAAATGTTATTTGTACGCGTCCTAAATACGCCTGAAATATTTTCCACCGGATGTTAAATAACCAACCATAAATCAACCAATGAACAGTCATAATAACGCTTCTCTGAAAGTTCTTGACTTTTCAGTCGTTTCTAAAAAAGAAACATGGATAGAGAACTGCAAAAAAAATCGTATTTTTCATTTGTGAAAATACACGATTCTGCTAAGGGAGAGGCATATTTGGGTCTTAAATTCCATGTTATTCATTTCAGCAATTTAAGTATAAATCTGATGACAGAAAAAAATGTTAAATCTCTCATGAATAGAAATTTTACACGTTCTGACATTTAACAACAGCCATAATGTCATATATGACGACACAAATGAGCAATCGCACGATGAAACTCATAGTTTTGACTAAATTTTGGAAAATGTTTGCAGATTTTGCCTCTGACGACTTTCGCCACATGCATGAACCACCGTAATTATCTGTGAGGATGTGTGTCTTGTCGATTTCCATATTTTTATGACCAATTCATTTTGGTGGACGTGTGTGGTCAGTGTTTTTCAACAGGAAATATACCTTAAATGGGAGTTAAACGGGGGGAAAAGATTGTTTAGATTTGATATCACAGTCTAATTTAAAGCTAAGTTTAGCACTTTCGTCGCCCTTCCGCTTTGAAGAAGTCATAAAAAGTTTTAATTCTTTTTACCAAAAACAGACATTAACCCCAATATTGCTTTTGTTAAATAGAGCAAATGACTTTATTCTAATGGGATCGTTCTTCTTGATAAAGACTTCTATTTTGTTTTTTAAATTGTAAAATTGTCTGCTTTATTATCAGCCTTCATAATGAATACTGTACCTGTACAATCAAGAACCTTTTCTAGGTATATTTATTTTTCAAATAAAACATAGGAAAAATCAACTATATCATAACCTGGTAATCGAATACCGCTTTTCAGAATCTGGTATTAATTTTCCTGTTGATGAACAATGAGATGAATAAACTTTACGAAAAATAAAAGAAAATTGGTTTTGAAGTAAAATTTGTTCGATACTGAAATGTGTTTCATTACAAAGAGTGTACTAGCTATATTGAATACAATCGGTGATATGATGATTGGCACAGACAGATTGAAGTCTTAGAATTCCGTTTTTGAACAATTGATATAGACTCTTGATATTGATATCTTTTCAGGCAATCGGCTGAAGAATATAGCGGTTACAGTTGGACAAAATCGTCATCAGATGAAACTTTGTAGTAATTTCAAAGGACCTGGTAAGACTGGACAAGTAATAATGTTAACATGCAAGAGCCCAATCTCAGGCCGCCATGTGAAACTTTTGAGAAGCGGTAAAGGTTATCTCAGTTTGGCAGAAGTTCAAGTGATAGGCCATACAGGTAAACATTTCGATATATTTTTTTAAAATAGCTTCTTCCTGGTTGTATGTTTGTACTGAATTTCGTTTCTATTGAAAAACTGTCTGTTTAAACAAAAAACAGAAAATCCTATAATTTTGCTGTTGAATTTTTTTATAAAAAAAGCATACGTCTGTAGATTATAAGCTAAATATTGATCTTTACATCGTTGAATAGTTTTATGTATAAACAATATCAATAAGAAGATGTGGTATGATTGTCAAAGAAACAATTTTCCGCGACAGACCAAAGGACATACAGATGGGTAAAGTCCTTACCTGTTCGTCTAGTTAACTTGATGACCAGACTTTATGACTGGTGGAAGTTAACTTGGGACAGAAAAAAGACAGACATTAAGCGGTTACAGGATTTATGACTGATCCGATCGGTTCTTGGACAGAATTCATGTTAACTTAAAAAGAAGACTAGATCTGGACTGCTCTGTCGAACCAAACCTGTTCTTCTAAAAGTTAACTTTGGTCTGGTCTGTTCCAAGAAAAAGTTAACATGATATAAAGTTAACTAGTAAACAGGAATGCTTTGATTGATGAATATCATTAAAGTATCATCACACTCATGTATCAACAAATTTAGTATTAGAAATTTATCCTTAGGACCGATCAAAAAGCAGACCTGACCCAAAACTGATCTATCAAATAGCAGTCTTGTCCACAGGACAGATTAACAGGTCTGATCTGGTCATGTCCGGTCCACAGGTCTGGTCAAACTGACCTGTCCTCAGGTCTAGTCTGGTCTGCAGCAATCCCAAAATTGACGACGTAGGTCTGATGTGGTAAGGATCAAGTTAACTTGAAGGTCTGCTTAAATTTTCTAAAGTTAACTTTAGTCATAAGGACTGCTCTAAGTTATCTTTTGAAAAGGTTAGGACTGCACCCATCTATACAAGTTAACAACTACGTGTCTTCGTACGGCCTTCTACAATGAGCAAAAGCAATACTGCATAATAAGCTATAATAGGCCCCGAAATGACAAAGGTATAACAATTTAAACGAGAAAACTAATGGCCTCATGTATGTACAATCAATGCAAGAAAAACAAATATGATATATGGCAACAAACGACAACCAATGTATTACAGGATGGATACTGGCTTGGGACAGGGACATACAGAATGTTGCGGGGTTAAATACATGTTTGTTGGCCCCAAACCATTCCTCTAACCTGGAACAGTGGTGTAACAACACGAAATAACAACAAACTATAAAAATCAGTTGAAAAAGACTTTAAGTCATCAGATCGATACAAAGAACAAAAAACAAAAAAACAGAAACACAAAATACAAAATGCAAACCTGCAAATACTCAAAGTTACTGAAACTAGTTCCAAGCCCATATCAACTAATAAAAAATTATGTTTCTAATACTAAAATATTAATCAGTTAACATTCAACTTCTAATGTATATAGTATTAAGACGTCATTTACAGTCAAAGAAAAGCATGACCTTGGGCAATGCCTAGATATAGTGTAGCGGGTCAATGGAGAAAAGGGCAGAAACACAAATACACCGAAACCTCTAAATATATAAACCCAAACGAAAACCTAAACTACCTAATTCCCTATCTAGATCTAAAACGAAGGACAACAGACCTCTTTTTTCGAGAAGTGATTCTTATGTGTCTTAGGATCAAGCCTAAACTCCTATTCAATTATTTATAGTGAACGTGAAGGGTCTTCTTGAGACTGATATCACAAATTTATACCAAACAATTCAGAATTTGCAAATACTTTATTTTGATACATATATATTATAACAACACATAACAGTAGCAAATATTTGAGATCAAAATTACACAATGTAGTCAAGCTTAAGACCAATAAAAACAACTTGCAAATTTATCAATACTAAGTACACCTCTAGTGAATTTCTAGACAGTTGCCTAGGGTATCTTTCAAAAGATTGATTCAAATACTATATAAATACTCATAAAGAGTAAAACAATATCTGCAATGATGTTTTCTCGTTTGTTGAGAATACGAGCAGATATGGAACAAAATATTAGATACTCATTTATCAAAAGTACATCCGACCTCACGGGAGAAAATATTAGATATTCATGTATTAAAAGTACATCTTACCTGACACTAATTATAGTGAGACTTAATTTGATAAAATATGATGTGCTATGAAATGAAGAGGAAAATTTAGTTAAGACAGTGTAATAGCTTCCACTGGCTAAAAACTATTTTCTCAAATTGTCCAAACTTGATTATTACAAGATTTCCTTAACTGGTAGTTCAATGATTCAGTGAAAGCTTTGATATAAGTTTTAGTAGAGACTTTGTATTAGTTTCCTCTGACTAAAAACGTATGTCTCATCATTTGCCAATCTTGACCTATACAATAAAATGTGAAATTCAGTTAAGTTAATAGATATCAAGTAAAATTCTATTAAACAATCCTTTGTTGAACCTGTGTTTTAGCTCCCTTTGACTAAAAACGATTGTCTCAAATTGTAACCAAAAGAAATTGACAAAAGTTGGCAAGAATTAATTATCTGTTCATTATTGTTTACTAACAAATTTTCCTTTTTCTAAACCATCAAATGTTTAATATTTTACTAACAAGTATTATATATTTTACTAACAATTACTTTTCTAAGTTGTTCTAATACCAATTGATTGACTTATAAATTTGTGGTCTTTTGAACAAGAATTTATGGAAATTTGTACTAGTTTCCTTCGCTAGTAATGTGCATTTTCCTGTGTCTCACTGTCTGAAAACCCTACTAAAAACGATAAACTTTTGCAAAAAGTCTTTGCTTTAGATTAACTGGATTCCTTTACCAGTAACATAAATAAAATATGTTTCTAAATTTAGTTTGATTGTGTAAATAGAAGATTGGGGTTAAATTGGCTTTAATTGTTCAAGGTCATGAAACCGCATAATCGGCCTTGGCACAGTGGTTCAGCAAAAAGTATTACCAACGTACTAAATTTCTCAACAAGAAAAATATTTGTAACATAATCTCTATGGATTATGTTTTCTAGATAGATTTAAACCATCATTATAAAAAAATAGATTTCCATAATATTGCTAGTTTCCTCAATTTGAGTAGAATTTGCGTAAATCGTTTTTAAACAATTATGTGTTCTTTAAATGATGAAACCTTTACAAAAAGTAAAGTAAATTGCTATTATTCTTGCTTTCTAAAGAATATCTCCTCCTATTTTTGAACGTCTTTGACCAGAATGACGTCAAACTCGCGTTTTGGGGTTTTAATAATTGTACTTAAAATTAGTGCATTTTTTGTGCAGATTTCGTGCAATTTTCAACCGCGCAATTGCAATTTTATCCAATAAACCAATGGAAATCATAAACGATTTTTCCCAATTCGGCCTCTATGAAATGTTTATTTTTATAAAATAATTGTACAAAATCACGCTCAAATAACTTGTTGAAATGTTTGTTCCGTATATAGAATATAATAATCAAAATTCTTTACGATAAGCTAAAAATAATCGTGACCTTCCGTAAATGTTCGACCAACCAAAACGCTTCAGTACCGTTAAGAAGATGGCGCTGAACGATGCCAGGTGCTTGCCTGTCAACGAATTTATCGACAAATTATTTAGTCAAACAAAATGTTCTGACCTAAAACTTGTAACTCCCTATACCAATTTGACTTGAGGAAGCTTTACAGATAAGTAAGTTTATATGACACAATAACAAATGTACATACGAGTCAAAAACATCACTCTTTCAATGAAAGTAATAATTACGGGGGTCGTCTCATAACAGCAAATAACAAATGCAATTTCAATATTTGCCAAAGTAAATGCTACAACATAATAAAAATGACTGGTATTATGGTTTATTTTGTCAGTTATCAGTCATATGATGTTGAATAAAAATCATAAAAATACTCCTGAACAAAAATGCCGTGATTCCATCTTTATCTCAGTGAAATTTAGGAGTGAATGGCACACACATATAACTTTTTAGAATGGGAAGAAATAGTTATAGTTAAATGCAATTAACAACAAATTGGTACCCGTCACAATAGGTATCAACATATTGTAAGACCGTGAGTTGAGTGTATATATGTGCATAGCAATAATTTTTTGTTTGATTTTTATATAAATCAATATTTATACAAAATAAAACAATATTCAAAGATCTAATGACAATGTTGAATCGGTAACCTTAACCTTTTAAAACAAGTTTATTTAAAGGATCGATAAATTTACCCGTATCGTATCTAAATTTACTAGCTCTGTAAACAACATCATCGTAAAATTTAGGATGTGCTTTCCCGTTTGTAATAAATAAGTTGTCTATAGGTACAGCCAAACTTCCAAACCAAATCTTTTTATAAATGAAAGAATCCTGACCAGTAAATGCTTTTAGTCACTTGTGGTAACCAAAATCTTTGACTTAATGATTTACCATTAAAGTGAACTAGTTGGGATATATAAACACCGTAAGAAGGTGCCAAAGGAACTTCACCTTCAATAAAGACAAATTTATTTACAATAGAGAAAAATCAAATCATAATGTTTGTGGTAAATTTTTGTGCAGAGTATCCTATGTAAAACTGAATGATCTAAATCTAGTTATTGTTTTTTATATTTGATTTATATGATTTATTCTAAGTTATTTCCTTCGGGTAAATGTCAGCAGTATAGTTTTTTCAAGTTTTGACTTTTTCTAAATTTTTTATAAAAAGCAATATTACAAAACATACAACTAGAAAAGTGTAACTGCAGACACTGATCTGAAATCAGATGCGTGCAGTCAAAGTTTAATGCTAATTTAAAAAGGGGTATATCTAATGAGATATGACTTTTGAGAATTTATCTTTTATTTTCTTCATTTTGATTATTTTTGTGTTGATACCATATCTGGGATAGTCATAAATCAGTTAAGAACTTTCATGTTAGACTTGAGGAACTATACAGTAAGTACCTTTTTATTTTAGAAAACCATTTCCTTGACCTGAATTTTTTGTGGTCGTGACACATACCACACTTTTCTTTTATTCACACTTCTCAAGCGTTTTGATTCAAAAGTTTTGTTCCATTGTCAAGAGACTTTTATAAGATTTTGTATTAAAATGTGCAACATTAGAGATTCATTGTTCAACAAATTTATTTTTATGTGTATATATTATTATTTAATTCGTACTGATTCGACTCTATATTTCAGGTGAAAATGAAAAACAACCTGTAAAACCAGAAGGTAAGATACAAGTATTTATGAAAACAATCATGTTGTAACGCCATTCTCTGTTGTATGTTACTATATGATGCATGGATGAATAGAACTGAAGTATTGATTTGAAATATTGATACATAACATTAAATAATCCTTTCTATAACAAAGTATAAGAATTGAAAACGAAAAATAATATAAAGGAAATCACAAATTCTAAAAATGAATCTACATTAACGCGTATACGGTTTAACGTACGGTGACCTATAGTTGTAAACTTCTATGTCCTTTGGTCTCTGGTGGAGAGTTGTCTCATTGGCAATCCAACCACAATTTTTCATTTTTATATAAACGTGTGTGTCGGAATAAAAGTAAGTATAACCTAAATGACATAGTTTTGTTCGTCTGCTCATTAGTGCGACAACAATTCAAAATGAGGAAACATGCTATTGACAAATCTGCATGAATGTAAACTTGAAAACTAATACATATATATTGTACATGCGTTGAAAACTGAAATGAGCAAAAATAAATAAATAGAAAATACATTAAAGTTTTGTTCCATAGTCAAGAGACTTTTGTAAGATTTGATTTATTAAAATGTGTAACATTACAGATTCATCGTTATACACATTTATTTATATTTGTATACATTATTATCATCATCGCAATGGTTCGACTCTTTATTTCAGGGGGAAATAAAAAACCTGTCAAACCAGAAGGTAAGATACATGTATTTATCAAAACAAATGGGGTTTTTTTTGTAGGCCAGCTAACGTGTTAAGCGTTTTAAACAAGACATCATTTGTTTAGTTTTTAAAAGAAATTAAAGAATCAAAAACGGTTCGATATCGAAATATTTTAAAATACATAAAAAGACAGATCTAGCAACAAAAAAGACTTTAATGCATATCGATTAAGAAAAATACCTTTATTTTGATACGTTCATCAACGAAAAAGAACATTAAGAAACCTATAACGTTAAAAGTTTTTACAATTTACCTTGGAATATGTGATATTTGAAATATTGCGTCCAGTATTTAAACGATAACTAACATATTCTTAGTTCATGTTTTCATTTCAGTGAAAACTACTATATTGTACATGCGTTAAAAAATTGAAATGAGCAAAAAGAAATAAATAGAAAATACACAAAAGTTTTGTTCCATTGTCAAGATACTTTTGTAAGATTTTTTTATTATTAAAATGTGTAACATTACATCTTCATTGTTGAGCAAATTTATTTATATTTGTATAGATTATTTTTATAATCGCAAAGATTCGATTCTTGGAACCCCCTTTTTTGCTGTAACCAGTGGTTGTCGTTGTTGTAAATTATTTTTTAAGTGTTGTACATCAATCGGGCCGTTAGTTTTCTCGTTTGAATTGTTTGAATTTATATTTGTAATTTTGGGAACTTATATAAATGATTATGCGGTTTGGGTTTTGCTCGTTGTTGAAGGCTGTACGGTGATCTAAAAATCTGAATTGTTTATGTTGTTTTGTCCAAGGTGGAGAGTTGCATTATTGGCAAGCATACCACATCTTCTTACTTTTATTCGTTAAATGATGTAGATCTTCATTAAGCCTAAATAACAAATAATTTTGAAAATGCTCTATTTATAACTATACAACTTTTAATTCTAAATACTTATGTTTATCTAACATAAAATTATTATCAGCGAAGACATATACACACTAAGTCTAAATTCGTCTAAAAACAGAGACATATGTATATGTAAAAGTGTTTGTTTATGTAAAAAAAACCTATGAATATCTACCACCACTGTTGCCAGCTTTAGAGATCGGCTAACACCAGTTGTTCCTCGAGCTTTGAATAAACAAATTCAAACCAAAACATGTAGTACTACATAAAACGGTAATGTTTAATCACAATCTGTATATATACAAACACTTAAATTGTTATTTCATATTTTGATGAATTTGATTAAATCTATGCCAGTCACGCATGCGCAGCAACATGTATTCTTCCATATTGTGACCTTATTTGACCTAAAAGAAAAAGAAGAAGAAGAAGAAGTCTGGAATTCCGGATGATACAACACTCTTTCTACAGTCAAGAAAAGAAATAAGTTTGGCTCTTAGCATAATTGAAACATTTGGAAGTTTTTCAGGACTTAAACTTAATAGAAACAAAACAGAAGGGGTATGGTTAGGGAGATTAAAAAGTTCAAAAGATAAATATGAAAATATAAACTGGACAAACAAACCAATTAAAAGCCTTGGTATCTATTTTGGGTACGACAGAAAAGAATGTCAAGCATTAAATATGGAAAAGGTGATAGACAAAATAGCAAAACTTGTAGAAAGATGGTCAAAACGAAAGTTAACACTACTTGGAAAAATATTAATAGTAAAAGCTCTTCTGCTACCAAATATAACGTACATTGCTACTAACAGTATCATAACTAAAGATTATCTACAAAATATAAATAAAATCTTATATAAATTCATTTGGAATGGAGGAAAAGATAAAATAAAAAGGTCAATAATAATTAAAAATTTCTCTGAGGGGGGGTTAAAAATGATTGATATGGAGTCTTCTATAAAATCAATACATTTAAAATGGATTTTAAAAATACTACAATCAGGAAATGCAAACTGGTCTGTATTATCAAAATTACACCTTAATAAATTTGGAAAAAACCTGCTCATTTTCAAGATGAATCTAAATAGCACAAAACTTCTAGATAGAAAAATATGGAATGATACACCAATCTTCTATCAAGAGATGATAAAAACATGGATAACTGTAAATAATTATGAAATCAATCATCATGATCAAATCGATAATTATTTAGATATCAGAAAACAAGTAATATGGGGCAATAGATCCATAAAATTTCAAGCTAAATGTCTGTTCTTTAAAAATTGGATTGATAGTGATATATTATATATAAATGACATAATTGATAATAGGGGAAATATATCAGAAGAAATAATTATTTCAAAATTAAGAAATAAAAGCAATTGGATTTCTGAACTATCAAAACTAAAAAAATCCATACCAAAACAATGGATAGACAAATTAAAAACAGAGGAATCATTCAAAACTAAAGTCCATATTAACCGAACTAAAATTAAACTTAGAGATAATAATAATGTACTAACTATCAATAATAAAGACATATACAAAATAGTACTAAGTCTAGTAAAAATAGAAATACCAACCGGTTTTTTAAAATGGGAAAGAGTCTTAAGTATAGGAAGACTAAAAAATGAATTCAAAGACTCTATTAAATTCACTTTTGAGTATCTTAAAGATAATAAAATAAAAATGTTCAGGTGGAAATTAATGCATTATATTTTGCCAAACGAGGAGCTGCTTTTCCAGTGGAAAATTTCAACAAACAATTTTTGTTCATACTGTAATAAACTAGATAATTATAATCATTTTTTCATTACATGTTCATATCATAAAACATTTTGGAAATCAATGAAAGGTTTACTTCAAAAAGTCTGCATTGATGAACATGTAATAAGTCTTCATTCTCTTGTAATAGGATACAAAATTCATGACGAGGCATATTATGCACTAAATCATCTGCTTAGCTTAATGTTCTTTTCAGTTTATAAAGCACATTATGTTTCTAATAAAAAGGCTAAAATGGTAGACACATTAAGAATTTTCAAATATGAAGTAGAAAATATAGTAGAATTATATAGTATAGCAAATATAGAGATAAGCTGCTTATTAACAAAGGTGTTGAATATTCTGAGAAAAAATTGATGTCATTTTATGGTATTAAAATGCATTAAGCTAATAGTAAAAAAAAAAAACAGAGGCTATCAATTAATGTGTTAATGCTTGTGATACTTTAATTGTAAATGTACAATGTAAGTACCTACATGTATCTATATATGTTACGGTATGTACTTTGGGTGTGTGTGAGTTGTGTATAAATTTGTTCGCAAAAAATTAGTCCAAATGGTTGTGACGTCTTGAAGGGCTAATTTAGTTTCTTTTTCTGTGAGGCTTAACTACGTCGAAGGAAGGTGTCAGGGAAAAATGATTGGGTTGGTCTTTTGAGACTCATAATTGTTTGGACAAGCTTAATAATTCACCTCTGATATGAAGAAATGAGTACAAAATAAAACAGTATGAAATGTATGTATCAAATAGTTTACTAAAAAAAAGGACTCTATACTCTGAGCAAAAACTGATGTAATTTTATAAAATTAAGCTGGTACTATTAATAGAGCTACAGAAAGTATTTTTGTTGTAGTACCTGTACTGTAGAAAAAAGCATAGGCATGTGATGCTGTACATTGTACAATGTTGTAATTGCAAAAGTATGTATGTACCAAAGTATGTTCCTGTGGATACTACAGATGCATTGGTATATGTAGGCGTGTGTGTGATCTTTGAATATATTGATGCTGTACCAATGTTTTAAATGTTTACAAACATTTGATAGGTAAAGGTCACGACACAATATTTATTTGGGTCAAATCAATAACGAATCTATTTAATAATTATAAACTAAGTTGTAAACACAAAATTATATTAGTACAACAACTTACCTTTTCGAATCATTATTCCAAATTTTCAAATCATTAAATAATATATGCAAACACCAGGATTGAAAATTGTGTATTCTCAAAATTGAAAGATTGAAAAGAACGTGCGAGGTCACTGACCGCATTTCGTTTCTGATACATTAAAGATAGTATAAAAAACCAATTCCGGAGTAAAGAATAATTTCCGTAAAAATACCGACAAACTTGTGTAATTATAGATATTGGAATATTACAGATATTATTATAAATATAAATAGTATACAAATTATGTATTAATAAAGACTGTTTGTAACAGTAATTTATTTATTCAGATATTTATACCAATGTTATTTATTGTTAATTCTACGGAATATTCTCCCTGGATATTTAGTAGTAAATTTAGCAGGGATACTTGATGGAATGCTGTACACCAAGTTTTATTGTTAAAACAGCAATATGTGCAATAAAGAATCAATTTGAGTAAAAAAAAAAAAAAAAAAAAAAAAAAAAAAAAAAAAAAAAAGTCTGGAATTCCCGCTACTTTTCGACGGTCTAAAGATTATAGTGTGTTTTCGATCTAGGTGTTTTCGTTGAAGTCCGCGTTCAAAATCAAAAGCATTTCATTAGTCGGTAGATTTGCAATCTTTCAATTCAGGTGTTCTCATAGGGGTCCGCGTTCATGTTTCAATATGATAGACTATATTGTAAGTTTTCTATCCGAGTTAACAAAATAAAATTTGAGCTATATAATAGTGCCTCATTTTTAAGGGATTAAAATTTTATAAAATAAATTTATCTATTTCTCCATATACATTTTTTGTTAAAATACCCCTTTTCACCTTTTTTTGTCTTTTGGAAAATGTTTTTTTTTGTGAATTATTTAGACCCTTATATCAAGAATTTTGTTTTGCATGTAAACGCATGAAAATTGCGGTTTTTATCCAACGTAATCCTAGGTTTGAACGTTGTTTTCAATTTAGACTTTTAAAATATGTAATATGGTTCGTCAGTAGTTATATTTATGACAACTTATAATTATCGGTAGATGTGTAAATATTGACATCTGTGTGTATGGGTTAATATTATAGATTAACTGGTAGAATATTCTGATCAGGAAAGAAATTACAAACTAAAAATGGTCGGGTTGTTGTCTCTTTGACACATTCTCCATTTCCATTCTCAATTTTAAAGTCTGTTTTAAGGAATATGTTCAAATAAATGTTAAGTGGCAAGTAGTACCGATATGCATGTCTTCATAATACAACTCTCGCATTACCATTTCTTGCATTTTTTTTTTTATATTTCGAAACTGTCTCTTTTGTGAATTTATTCAACAACAAACTTTTTTCATACAAGATTTGTTTTTATAACTGAATGTCGCATTTTGTTCTTATGTTGAAAAGAAACCAACAAATGTTTTGTTTTAAAAGATCCTGACCCTCTCCTCCTCCCCCTCTTCAACAAAAAAAGAAAGAAAGATTGGATTGGCATTGTCTAGTATATAATTTTAAATAAAATGCTCCTGTATTTTTATGAGAAATACTTTATAACACAATCTGGGACTTGTACAAGTTTATGCATCTATTAGTCCAGGCATATGCATACAGTAATGCATGTATACGCATGAGTTTCTCGCTACATTGAATACCCATCGGTGGCCTTCGGCTGTTGTCTGCTCTATGGTCGGGTTGTTGTCCCTTTGACACATTCCCTATTTCCATTCTCAATTTTAGTTATATACGACGGTATATTTTTCCTTTTCCAAATACCATGTACATGTACATATATGAGGCTATGAAAGGATCATCATTTATATGTAAATAAATGGGGTTTATAGAAATAAAGTAATGATATAAGCACTTCAGATAACAGAATAAAGAGATGAAAATATAAAGAATAGATTAATTGATTTATGGTTGCTTAACGCCCAGTGACAAATAGTTCATGCATGGTTAGGACGAATAAAATTGGCATAATAATAAAGAATAGAGTGGAATGGTGAATTTTTTAATGACATAGAAGTATTGAAACTATTATCTGACACTCTTCCCCTATAACCAACTACACTCGCATATATACATCTCTAAATTAAATATATAATTTCGTTTACTGGTGACTCTCAACCCCGGACATTAAGGTTTTGGAACCGCCCCTGCTTCTTGTCATCTATTTTAACATCTTTTTCATGATATTTTATATGAATATTGCTAAATACAAACAAAAAAAAGTGTGCTAACTATTCTACAATTATCTACTTCTTCATTTCTTGTAAAGCTGTATGTTGGTTTGGAGACAGATACAAATTACCATTTGTTGCTTTATATTTCGGTGTATAAAAATGTTTAATAATAATATATAGTGACATGTGTAATAGGTTATATATAGTGTATATATCCTGGGACTATTATACTAACAGTATAGTAGTCCCAGATACAGACCTTCTAAAATTATAACTGACCATTTTGCAGTGCGTTCATCGTGTATCGAGCGTGTATCGTGCGTGTACCAACCTTGAGCTCATTATTCATCATTCTGTGTGTTTTCCGTGTAACGTGCGTGCATCGTTCATTCATTCATAACCGTGTACCGTGCGCTCATCAATCATTCATTCTTAATTAACCGTGTTACGTGCGTGACCTCATAATGTGTATTGCAGTCGCATTCCAATGCGAACTAACGATACTTTTATACATTCTGTTTGTTTTCAAACATTCTTTAGAGCAATAAGAATTAAACTAATTTTCTGATAACAGACAAACATGAACAGCAGCATTTTTTACGACGTAAATCATCGATTTCAAAACTTGAATGTTTACATGTGTAATAAAATCAATCATGTCGATTTCAGCATGCATGTTAAGTGAATGTCAAATTCAGTTCAAAATTCTGAAGCGTAGGACAAATCGTACTCGTCTGTTTCAAATTGAACAGTGTTTTAATATGTGTTTTTACTGTTGAAATTAAATGTTATGTTAAAATAGATAACTATTCACCTTGGGTGATGTATTATTGTTGATCATTCGAGATTCTTTTTTTTTTTGCGAACCCGTCTTCAGCTGAATGTGTGATTATAATATTACTACGCGAGCATCAAAGGATTTTAAATCAAAAATAAATGCAAAAAATGTGAGTTTTTGTGTCTTTCAAAGCACAAACAATATACAGAATCAATTGCATGATAAAGACAATAACTGTTTAGTGCCTTTAAATATAAGCTGTATTTGTACTCGGCTAGAAACAGGAGTAATAGCTCGCCAAAGCTCGCATCACACCTGTTTCTTAGCCTCGTACAAATACAGCTGATATTTAAAGACACTAAAAAGTTATTGTCTATATAATGATACATGTTCTACGTACAAAGAATAACATTCATGATGACATTTCTACAATAGAAAGGCTAAAATTGAAATTTCTATTGAACGGAGCGAAATGGGGAAACAAATATACTGTTGACCAATTGTTATTTGTTAAAAATATTCTGTCTATTAAAAACAGAAGAGCTTTTGCAAGATTTAGATGTGGGGTAGCTCCACTAAAAATAGAAACTGGAAGGTATGAAAAAACAGAAGTCCACGAGATGACATGTTGTGGAGCTATACTATTGAAGATGGACTTCATGTCCTTTTAAAATGCTCGTTATAAACATATCATAATACATTAAGCTAAACATTTTAACTTATAAATATCAGATAGCGAAAAATTCATATTTTTATTTAACAACGACAATGTTGCTGCAATAGTTGTCAAAAACATCAACAATATTTTATTGAAAAGAAACGGCATTTTATTTCACTAGTTCTTAAAGAAAAAGATGTTTTATTTTCATTTAGTATATGGACACTGTAAATTTTAAATGTAAATGAGTAAAAATGTGTTTATATTTATATATTGTGTCTCAAAAGTCTCTCATTTATCTAATGAAAGATTGGTGCATACAATGCAAATGTTTTTCATGATTTGTTTATTTCTGTGAATCTCATTTTATGTTTGTACGTGGTGAGACTTTAATAACATGTTATATCTAAAAATATAAACTTTACTTAAATTTATACATGAGTCAGAAAATTAAAACCAACAGAGTCAGAATTAAATTTTAAAGCTGACAAATGTTTTACCCTCAGCGGGCATTCAATACCATTGACATACTACAGCAAAATCTTGATATACATGCACATATATTTTGGACATTTTATCAGTAATTTCTCTAATATTGAACTATGCTAGATTATAATTATTCGCTTATTTGGCAAATTCATATTCTACTAAGCTATTTTCAAGCATTTAAGTTTTGATAAATACCATTACAAATAACATGTTTGTCTCAGTTTCCTCAGTGAGGGTATTCCATTGAGAAAATATATACAATAAACAAGGTTGTCGGGTAAATGTGGATTACGGATTAAGATGTTAGATGTCAAACTTGAATTAACAAACTGAGGCGAATTGAACAGGAATGTGTATTTTCTCTTCAACAGTGTTTTTATTCTCTGTTCTTTATTTTCATTTAAACTAAACTAAATACGTTTTGACAAATTAAATTAAAATAAACATTATATGTTAACCTTCTAGGATTATTCTAAAAGAATGACGGATTTTATTTTGACCATGGAGGTATTTTTTGTTCCGATACTGAGGATATTTCTTGTCCTTTATGAATCCATATGACAAATTTGACTCCAATAAGGATACATTTTGTCTCATAGAAAAATCGGTATTTTTTATCTAATAGATTTACTTTTCCATTTTTATCGGATATAATAGTTATTTTGAAAAATACAAACGATAATTATTCATTAAAGGTTCGTATGCATATATCAAGATCCAGCAACTTTTGAATAGTATAAATGATTGCCTTTGTTTTATAGCTCAAAACGGTATTATTTGTTTTGCTTTCCATTGGTTAAATAATGAAATGTATGTTTCAGAAATGTACACAAGTTCAATTTTAAGCTTTGACTCCTGGTGTAATGTCGTTAACAGTAAAAGACGAAAATCTACACATGTACATCCTTATAAAAAAGAAGATGTGGTATGATTGCCAATTTTCATAATTATATCATAACTATTGTTCTCCCCCTAATGATGAATCTATAATATATGCCACTGGACGTTAAACGATCAACTATTAATTCATCCATCTTATCCTTTTAGTTTTGTGATAATTTGCATATCAAATACATGAAACAACTGCAGATTTGCACTAAAGTCAGAAGTCCGAAAGTATTGCACATATAAAACATATTCCCCATTTCCATTCTCAATTTTAAATAAACTTAAATATGATAAACAAACTGTTTTCAGATCAAAATACATTTGACAAGCGAGTGCGTTGATACAGGTTATACATGTATGCATGTATATACTTGTATGTCAGGTGAGAAGTGACACCAAGTAATATGTATACTAAAATGTTTATCGTCTTCCATTATACATGAGGGTGTGGGTTGGGGTTTATAGAATTGAAAAGTATTGACCAAACAAAATAAAGAATACAGAAATAACCAGACAAATATAAAGAAAGGTGAATGATGAGGTTATAGAATATATGGCATAAAAAATGATTGGCAAAAGGTATAACGAATAGAAAAAAATTGCCTAAAATGACAGAATACAGAAATAATGAATCCCCATTCAGACCCTCAGAATCTGACGTTGACATTTATATCTTAAGGGCAATCATGGCCATACGATACAGTTTTAAATGTACAATGATTTTTTTTTAAGAAAGTTCACATACAAGCTAATTTAAAAATTAGTTTGAATATGTAATAAAAATTATATCTTCATGTAATAGATTTAAAAGTTCGACATTTACTTAAAATTTTGGTTTCTTGGACATTTCTGTCCTTTGAACAGACATGTTAACTTTTTTTGGTTTCAAAAGATAAACATCTGAGGATTCCGGGTAAAGAGATTAGGAATATCTTTGTTACAAAATTGGACTCTACATTTGTGTAACATTTCTTTGTTAATGATTATTTTTTGTAAATAGATATTGATTTTAGAAAAAAAACCGGCATTTTTTTTGTATATTTATTTAATTGAAAAAAAGTTGGTTATTTCTTTATAAAAGTTGGAACGATTAATCTTCATACAGTATCAAGCCAAAAGTCCTTTTTAAAAAGAGGGATCCATATGCTCGTTTTAAGCTAATGGTTAAATCTCGATAAAATGCATCTTTTCCCGATATTTCAGTTTGACGTCGCCTTCAACAACGAGCAAAACCCAAACCACATAATCATTTATAAAAGTTCCCAAAATTACAAATATAAATTCAAACAATTCAAACGAGAAAACTAACGGCCTGATTGATGTACAACACTTATAAAAAATGATATACAACGACAACCACTGGTACCAGCAAAAAAAGGGGGTTCCAACCATATGTCCCAATTAAAAAGAATTTCAGGTCAAACAAACGGGAGTTCTTATATACGGAACAATAACTGGATCCGCCACTGTACAGTCTCCTGACGCGTACGAGTAATAGTATACCTATAGAATAGTCTCAGATTATGGTGTTAAAAATGCTTTTAATTGCCTGTGAGTTTTTTTATTTATTTTTTATTCCATTTAGTCCTGCAATTTATTGATTGATTAATGAAAATATCATAGCAATTCTTTTAGTTTATCTAATTAAATATACAATTAATTTTATTTAGTTATTTGGATTTAATAACCTCACATTAAAGGGTGCGAAAAAATATATTAATGTAACCGTTTCAAAGTTCAAATTGATCAATTATTGATTGAAGTGAATAAATAAAATTTATTTTCTCGAGGAATAAACTGCATAGTATACAAATCCTTGTTCTAATATAAATAGTAATAATTTTCATCGGCGAAAAAGAGAGATACTTTTGTTGTGTTGGAAGAATCGTAAAAGTGTTTTTTTTTCTAAATTCTATTGTTTACTCGGACATCGTAGAGTCTAATTGATTTTTTTTTTAACCATATTGGACTTTATATTGTGTATTGAATTGAAACATGAACGCGGACTTCGATGCGAACACCTGGATTGAAAGTTTGCAAACATTCCGCCCAATGAAATTCATTTTAATATGTAACGCGGACTTCAACGAGAGCACCTAGATGAAATATTTTATACGACAATTAGTTTTTATTTAGAAATTACCGCTAAAATATAATTAATAAAATTATATGAGAGCAACAATGCAGCATTGTTTCTTTTCCATTCTTGTTTTTTTACAATGTTTATGTTCATTTTAATTTGGAAGGTAGAATTATATTAAATGCCCCAAACGTAAATATAAGTTTTTTGAAATTCACGAAAAGACGTAAGAGAATGCCGACTAAAAGCCAGTCAAGGTAGTTTAGAATAAACCTATCCATCGTTATCGCAGACTAAAATTTATCTCATATAAACAGAATACATGTTTATTAATTGCAAGAATTTCTGTACGTCACGGTGCATGATAGCACGATAATCCCTTTACATAATCGTAACCACGCTTCAATATTTTCGTTTGATATTTGCTGCTCTTCCACAATTCACGCCCGTTTTGCTCCAGTAACCGGTTTTACAATTTAACACAGTTTTAAAAGTTTATTGAGCTGTTACTTCATTTACAATTTTAAGCAAGACCAAACTGTTTATCAAATTCAACAAATGTCAATATTATCTTCATCCATTTCATTATTTAACAAAACATTGTTTTTCATTATAAGCTATTCAATATATCAATATACAGCTAGTGAATATTTGTTGTTTACCGAAAATATAAGATACATCGATTTAAATTATGTACACAATGAATAATTTCTGTGAAGTTACTTTTATTTCCGAATTTACGAGTACAATATAGTAAAACAGAAAAAAGAGAAACGGTAAATATACAGGAATACATAAAGTTTCGTAAGTAATTGCAAGGGACCACAAGTTACTTACATGCCACGAGTTTTCATAGCACTAAGCAATTTTTGAAACTTATATGTGAGATCTATTGCATTTAAGCAAATTAAAATTATGTTATACATCTAACTATTTTATTTGCAGATTCACAAGTTTTGCATTTTTTAAACCGTGCATCAATATTTTAATGTTTTTATTTAAATTCCTTGTATGTCACGTGTTTTGTTCATTCATTTGTTTAAATTGTGAAGCATGTGACTTTACCAAGAATACACGCATTCAACTAAAGTCGATAAAGTTTGAAACAAATAAACGATAGATACATCGAGGTTGTTTTGCTTGAGTGATTTACCTAAACAAAGCTCGGGTCTCAACAATGTTTAAAACGAATTAATGCCAGCTTGAAATAGTTTAACGGGGGCGTGGCCTATTGGTTTGACGCATCTTACCACAATCTGAAATTAACTTGATTGACCGCAAAGGAATCTATTTGACTGGCATTAAAAAAATTTGATATGGTTTGAAATGAATTAAAACTAATTTTTAATTTTTGTCAATCTTTATCAAATGATGATTAATCTTATTTAAATAGCGTTAATGCGTTTTTGTCCGTTCAAGTTAAATTCGGGTTACTAGTGAGGGCAAATGTGATCTATTGGCTTCACTGGGCTCCGTCGTCTGTTGTCGATCGTTAACTGCTTATTACGCATTTTCTATGTTGTACTTTAAATAAGCCTGAAGCAATTTGGTAAGAAACAACGTCTCATTTCTATTAAATGATGAATGAATTTCCACTTATGTCTTTTAGACAAAAAAGGTTGAAAAATTGCATGTTATTTACCCTTAGGCATACTTTTCACATTTTCCGCTCTACAGTTAGTGAATGGAGATAACTCCAAAATACATAGAAACAATAACCCTTTTACAATTGCAAACTTGAAACCAGTTGTTTCTAGTATTTCAAAGCAAGAATTTGAATATGTGACTATCGACATGCTTATACAGACAAGGAAATGCTCACCAAAATGTTTAAGCATGACCAGATAAATGTCGCATTAAAATGTATATTTTGGTTTGGTAACCAAGTCTGATCAGTTAGTGACAAAATGTATGTAATTGGATAAAATATTAATGGAGCATTGTGTCATTGTTCCACTTATCCGTGTCATTTGAAATTTCCATAAGTATGAATTACTTATGCATAATTATCTAAATGTTTCTTCAATAATGTTTGTTTATCAAAATAAAAAATTAATAATTACAATTCAACGCAACTCTGAAACACTGAATCAGTAAATTTGAAAATATTACCTGGTTTTTTAATTGTATATAAAAGGAGACGGGATGTTCATGTAGAGAGTCAGCATTTTATTTATCGCTATTTTACTCATAATTTAATTGCTAAAACGAGTACATTCAACAATGATCTTAACTTTATCATCAAGTATATACTATGTAAACTTTTTATAATTTATTTTGAAATGAGTTATTCAAGTAATTTAACACCAACCATGTGTAAATGTTATTTTTTTTAATTTTGAAATTGAAAAAAAAGAGTACTGAATTTAAATGTAAGACGTTAGATTTGAGGCGAACTGTATTTAATTTGTTAATAGATATCAATCAGTATTACGAAGGGGATATTTCAAAGGAGACTAAAGTGAGGAGAAAAGTCTCAAGATTTTTAAAAGGCAAACGAGTATCCGAGTATTAAAATTGTACTCGAGTGCTCAGTCTTCCGAGTGAGTACTTGTTGCCATCCCCCCTCCCCCAAAAAAAGAAGTAATATCTGCAAAACCAAAAGGTAAGATACTAGTTTTTATCATTGATTCATATATTTCACTTCTGCCATTTTGTTTTGAAAACGACGATATTGTACATGCGTTTACAAAAATTAAAGTGATCAGAAGAAATAAATATAAAATTCATTAAAAGACTGAATTTACAAATTAAAATGAAGAGTATAGTGTACATCAATTAAGGGGTATTCCAGTAAAAATTATCCGAGGGGGGGGGGGTGGGGGAGGGGGGGGGGAGTGATGTGTGGAATTGTTCTTATTTCTAGTACCCCCCACTTATGGAAAAGATTAAAAAATATACTCCCACCTAGAATATGTATTTTCTTCCAAGACCCCCTACCTACAGAAAAAAATGAGTTCGTGTATGTTATCTAACATATCTAATTTCTGATAAAAATCTGACAAGGTGTACCTAGCTTTGTTGCTATTAAAATATAAATTAAACATGTAACAGTTGTAACAATGGTATGGTACAGATGCAACACGACGGCAATAGCTCTAAGTGACCTAAAAAGGGAGAGCGATTTGAAGTATGGCCCATTTTAGTTTTGAAGCTGTCAATAACATTTTCAGGTACGACGTATTCTTCAGGTAGGGAAACTGGTTGGCACCAACTATTTGATGTTTCAGAGTTTGGGCCTGGGAGTTTAGTTCGAGCCATAAAATATTTTTGGTAGGCACAATATATTTTTTTTTTTTTTTTTTATGTATTTCTTATATACATTTTTTTTTTCAATAGGCAAATGTTGGGCAAGATGATATACTCTCCTGTGTATCAAAGCCAGATTTTCCCGCAAAATTAGGGGTTTTTTTTCATTAAAAATTTACAATGGCACCCACGCAACATGTGCAATAAAAATCTAATTGTCTCTGCCAAACATAAATATTTTTCTAGGGATCGCATAGTTTGGATTCACCCACACATATTTTTGTGGGGAGACGGCATACAAGGGAGAGAGGATACTTAAGTTGTTATAAATTGTATTCAATAAAATATTATTTTGACTTCAGGGAGAAGTCGGGATCCATATAATGCTTTTCATGCAATACCTGTAAATTTAGAAGTTTTATAATTTCAAGGAGCTTCCTTTCATAACAAATTTAGAGTTAATTTCAGTTACCTGAAAACCCACAGTGAGTCTTGCAAAATTTTAAAGTCATCAACAAACAAGTCTGTTCACACTAGTACAACTCATATTAATATAAAATGACAATATAATAACGCCAAAAAGCACATGGCTCCCAACAATGTAAACACACAATTTTTGCATGTGACCCTGACTTGTTTGCAGGATTACTGTTTCTATTAATTTAATTTGGATATAGATATTCAATTCAAGGTACAGTCAAGCATTTGCAATTACAGTTTGCATATAATTTTTAATTTTCTATTTGAAGAAACTTGGTCATACGATGTTCGCATTGTTCAACCATGCGAATGTAAATAAATGTGAATGGGTAAACCCCGAGGATTTGTATGTTGTTTATTAAAGATGGGAGTACAGGATAATTTTTTCTTAGAGTAGCAGGAGCATTGAGCACTGTGTCAGGATCGGGGAGATAACTCCGACTTCGAGAGATAACTCTTCCTGCTTCCGGCTCGTCGCGTTTGACAGGAACACAAACGGACGCTTAAAATAAGTGGTCTGCATACTTTATTTGCATTCAGACGACCTTTTCATGAGAATATTCCTTCAAAACAGGGGGTACAATATGTTTAACCTATCATTCAGAAACCCCCCACCAACAGAAATGAATTTAAATTGGGACCACCACCCTCCAGAATACAATTATGTTGATAACCCCCCACCTATTGACCAAAATATCGTCGGCGTTCCGCCCCTCCTATGTGAATTTAAATTGAATAGCCCTAAGATAAGGCCTGTACCAAATCTCTAAATTTGTTACAAGTAAAATTCATTTATTTTGTTACAAGAATTATGGTAACGCTCTTGTAGAAATGAGTTTTTGATACGTCCATCAACGAAATAAGGACATTAAGAAATCACGTTGTCTGTCTCACCTGTCCGATCATATCTTGATTTACTGAGATTAACTTCAAATGCGATCCAACGTTTTGACGTGCCTAAGATGTAAATAAGTGGTAATGTATATTGTGCTTGTATACTTCTTGTTTATACTTTTTTTCCATTTTACTAATACAACTATTGTGGTCAACAGTTTCCTTAAAAGCAGGTTTTAAATTAATAACATTGGCATAAAGTAGAATAAAAGATACATACTATGACAAACGAGACGATTTTAATTTTGAAATTATCAATTTCCCCCACTGCTGTACTTCTACTTTTGACATTTTTACCTATGATGTCTGTTTGTTTTGTTCACACATTTTTATCAATATAATGGAATTTTTATGCGACTATCATACAAGTGAGAGGTTAAGCTAGCTATAAAACCAGGTTTAATCCACCATTTTCTACATAAAAAAATGCCTGTACCAAGGAATATGACAGTTGTTTTCCATTCGTTTGATGTGTTTGAGCTTTTGATTTTGCCATTTTATAAGGGACTTTCCGATTTGAATTTTCGTTAGAGTTCGGTATTTTCGTTAATTTACTTTTTTTTCGCATGTGTTGAGAAATAAAATGAGCACGTTATAATAAGATATAATTCCATCCAAGTATTTATTTGTTAGTAAGCATGTGTAAGATTCAAATCAACGCTTCTCGTCAGTTCAATTTGGGTACTGTGACGGTATATTCATCAATTGCATAACGATTTATTCATTAGTTGTTAAAAATACATGTAATTATATTGACATTTTTGTCATTGTTACGCTAAATGTGTATAACCAAGTAATAGAAAACATGGAAATAGCACATTGTTACAAGAAAACCTCGAAATCTGTGATTGGTCAAAAGATATTATACCTTGAGGTCACTGAAATGAAAACATGAATTAAGAATGTGTTACTTATCGTTCAAATACAAGACGCAATATTTCAAATTAACATATTCCAAGAATTTCAAAAAAATGTTTTAACGTTATAAAATAAAGTGATTTCCTTTTTCTTTGGTAAAGTGTTACACTGAGTACAAAAATTGCACCCAATAGCAAAAATAGCAGCAGCAATCTTACAAGTTTTTTTAGAAACTTAACAATTTGTATTTTTTATGATTTGACATTATGCACGTTTTTCGACATAGCTAAATACATTTAAATATACACAAAACGTTCACAGTGTATATCAACAGAAAAAGTATCCACTGGAAAAGGTAAAATCTACTGAAAATTCGCGCTACGACGTCCACAAAATGTCAACTTGAGCAACTCAAGTATGTGACAGGCATCCATTTCTTCTTGCTCGAAGGGTAGGCATTTCTTGCACCACATGTGGAACCCATCGTGTTGCTCATGTAAGTACAAACCCATTGATAAGTCTTATTCTGTAGGTCTCATTCTGTAAAAAGAAGATGGGATAATGGTTACGACAATCGAAACATATCATCGTCATATGAGAAACAAATGTTCAATGACGATCAACCAACTCTTCAGTAACGATTTCAACTTCAACACTTAGAACTCTTGATTGAATAGCTACCTTGTAAGCAACAACTCTCTATCAAGGACATCATGATGGGAAATGCAAACTCTCGAATATTGTATCTACTGGAAGATTTATATCCATATGTTAATTTGTAAATGTTTATCAATTTTCCCACAGGATATAACTATGCCCTTGGAAAAAAAGCAGCACAGAGTTCAACAGTGCATTCAAAATATGCTGCTTCAAAAGCAGTTGATGGAAGGGAAAGCACGTTTACACACACAAAGAACGAAAACAATGCATATTGGAGTGTTGATTTGGGAAAAACAGTCAACGTGAAACAGATCAATATTATTAACAGAAAAAATTGCTGTGGTAAGGAGTCAGAAAAATATATTTGTGATAAGATTCAAAAGAATTTCACGTGAGTTAGGTAAGAGTGTTTACTTTTAAACTTTTTAAAAGCAACACTATTTTAGACATTTTTTTATATGATTATAGGTAAATTATCTAAATTATTTTTAGTACTTTTTATGATCTTCAGAAAAAATCTTAACATTATATCATTTAATAATGAAGTGTTGATTCATCGAAAATGACACCTTCAAACAAATTAAAAAACCATTTACAGAAACGTTGACTGTCGAAAGAAGTCAAATGCTATAAAGTGATAAGATGCACACAGATTTTGTCAGGATATTAATAATTAAATACAATACTGTCTTGGAATAAAAATTTCCTAACTGAGCCCTGGTTATAACTTTGCTAGGAAAAATAGTCACATTTAATGAAAGTACGATCTATTTTGTTTTTGATGTCACTCTGTCTAATGTCAAGAACTAAGAAACTAAAAAAGGACTGAAATTTGAAAAGCCGTTTAATGGGCTAATATATGTGTCAGACCACTCATTTAAAATCCCTATCTATTCAACCAATTTTTGCAATTTTTAGCAGCTTTCTAAATATGTTACCTTAAATTTAACTTCTTAGAAAGCAGGTATATCCTGAATTGTACATGTATCAACTTTCTACATGCCAATGTTTAACAAATGTCTAAAGTCTTGTTATGAAATACTACTGTTCGGAAGTCAAGTACTACTAAAAATAACTCCTGGTTTTCTGGAAATCTTAGATATAAATAAGATGTGTGTATGCTATGGAGCGCATTAATCTTCAATTTTTAATACAAACTCATGGACAAGTAAATTTTTGCTCAAAAATGGTCTACATATATTTTTCTTTCACTAAAAGTTTCATTTCTGCAAGTTTGTTGATTAGTTTAAGTAAACAATGACATTATAAGCACTACTTTTTGTCAGGGAAGGGCTACTTTTACATATGTTTCAAATTGAAGTGAATGTATTGGTGGTCTGCCACCTATATGGAATTACAACCTTTCTACGATATGGGGTCATATATTTTAAGTGAATGAAGAGGACGATACATGTTGATTTCCAGGTCATTTGATCGACAATGAAGGTCATTCTTGATTTCCATAAGACGATATTACTGTCTTAAATGTAGGAAAGGGGTATTAGAGCTAGCTCACTAACTTTTTTCTAAAATGTTATTTGTACGCGTCCTAAATACGCCTGAAATATTTTCCACCGGATGTTAAATAACCAACCATAAATCAACCAATGAACAGTCATAATAACGCTTCTCTGAAAGTTCTTGACTTTTCAGTTATTTCTTAAAAAGAAACATGGATAGAGAACTGCAAAAAAAATCGTATTTTTCATTTGTGAAAATACACGCTTCTGCTAAGGGAGAGGCATATTTGGTTCTTAAATTCCATGTTATTCATTTCAGCAATTTAAGTATAAATCTGATGACAGAAAAAAATGTTAAATCTCTCATGAATAGAAATTTTACAAGTTCTGACATTTAACAACAGCAATAATGTCATATATGACGACACAAATGAGCAATCGCACGATGAAGCTCATAGTTTTGACTAAATTTTGGAAAATGTTTGCAGATTTTGCCTCTGACGACTTTCGCCACATGCATGAACCACCGTAATTATCTGTGAGGATGTGTGTCTTGTCGATTTCCATATTTTTATGACCAATTCATTTTGGTGGACGTGTGTGGTCAGTGTTTTTCAACAGGAAATATACCTTAAATGGGAGTTAAACGGGGGGAAAAGATTGATTAGATTTGATATCACAGTCTAATTTAAAGCTAAGTTTAGCCCTTTCGTTGCCCTTCCGCTTTGAAGAAGTCATAAAAAGTTTTAATTTTTTTGGCCAAAAACAGACATTAAGCTTACTATTGCCTTTGTTAAATAGAGCAAATGACTTTATTCTAATGGGATCGTTCTTCTTGATAAAGACTTCTATTTTGTTTTTTAAATTGTAAAATTGTCTGCTTTATTATCAGCCTTCATACTGAAAACTTTACCTGTACAATCAAGAACCTTTTCTAGGTATATTTATTTTTCAAATAAAACATAGGAAAAATCAACTATATCATAACCTGGTAATCGAATACCGCTTTTCAGAATCTGGTATTAATTTTCCTGTTGATGAACAATGAGATGAATAAACTTTACGAAAAATAAAAGAAAATTGGTTTTGAAGTAAAATTTGTTCGATACTGAAATGTGTTTCATTACAAAGAGTGTACTAGCTATATTGAATACAATCGGTGATATGATGATTGGCACAGACAGATTGAAGTCTTAGAATTCCGTTTTTGAACAATTGATATAGACTCTTGATATTGATATCTTTTCAGGCAATCGGCTGAAGAATATAGCGGTTACAGTTGGACAAAATCGTCATCAGATGAAACTTTGTAGTAATTTCAAAGGACCTGGTAAGACTGGACAAGTAATAATGTTAACATGCAAGAGCCCAATCTCAGGCCGCCATGTGAAACTTTTGAGAAGCGGTAAAGGTTATCTCAGTTTGGCAGAAGTTCAAGTGATAGGCCATACAGGTAAACATTTAGATATATTTTTTTAAAATAGCTTCTTCCTGGTTGTATGTTTGTACTGAATTTCGTTTTTATTGAAAAACTGTCTGTTTAAACAAAAAACAGAAAATCCTATAATTTTGCTGTTGAATTTTTTTATAAAAAAAGCATACGTCTGTAGATTATAAGCTAAATATTGATCTTTGCATCGTTGAATAGTTTTATGTATAAACAATATCAATAAGAAGATGTGGTATGATTGTCAAAGAAACAATTTTCCGCGACAGACCAAAGGACATACAGATGGGTAAAGTCCTTACCTGTTCGTCTAGTTAACTTGATGACCAGACTTTATGACTGGTGGAAGTTAACTTGGGACAGAAAAAAAACAGACATTAAGCGGTTACAGGATTTATGACTGATCCGATCGGTTCTTGGACAGAATTCATGTTAACTTAAAAAGAAGACTTGACCTGGACTGCTCTGTCGAACCAAACCTGTTCTTCTAAAAGTTAACTTTGGTCTGGTCTGTTCCAAGAAAAAGTTAACATGATATAAAGTTAACTAGTAAACAGGAATGCTTTGATTGATGAATATCATTAAAGTATCATCACACTAATGTATCAACAAATTTAGTATTAGAAATTTATCCTTAGGACCGATCAAAAAGCAGACCTGACCCAAAACTGATCTATCAAATAGCAGTCTTGTCCACAGGACAGATTAACAGGTCTGATCTGGTCATGTCCGGTCCTAAGGTCTGGTCAAACTGACCTGTCCTCAGGTCTAGTCTGGTCTGCAGCAGTCCCAAAATTGACGACGTAGGTCTGATGTGGTAAGGATCAAGTTAACTTGAAGGTCTGCTTAAATTTTCTAAAGTTAACTTTAGTCATAAGGACTGCTCTAAGTTATCTTTTGAAAAGGTTAGGACTGCACCCATCTATACAAGTTAACAACTACGTGTCTTCGTACGGCCCTCTACAATGAGCAAAAGCAATACCGCATAATAAGCTATAATAGGCCCCGAAATGACAAAGGTATAACAATTTAAACGAGAAAACTAATGGCCTCATGTATGTACAATCAATGCAAGAAAAACAAATATGATACAAAGAACAAACGACAACCAATGTATTACAGGATGGATACTGGCTTGGGACAGGGACATACAGAATGTTGCGGGGTTAAATACATGTTTGTTGGCCCCAAACCATTCCTCTAACCTGGAACAGTGGTGTAACAACACGAAATAACAACAAACTATAAAAATCAGTTGAAAAAGACTTTAAGTCATCAGATCGATACAAAGAACAAAAAACAAAAAAACAGAAACACAAAATACAAAATGCAAACCTGCAAATACTCAAAGTTACTGAAACTAGTTCCAAGCCCATATCAACTAATAAAAAATTATGTTTCTAATACTAAAATATTAATCAGTTAACATTCAACTTCTAATGTATATAGTATTAAGACGTCATTTACAGTCAAAGAAAAGCATGACCTTGGGCAATGCCTAGATATGGTGTAGCGGGTCAATGGAGAAAAGGGCAGAAACACAAATACACCGAAACCTCTAAATATATAAACCCAAACGAAAACCTAAACTACCTAATTCCCTATCTAGATCTAAAACGAAGGACAACATACCTCTTTTTTCGAGAAGTGATTCTTATGTGTCTTAGGATCAAGCCTAAACTCCTATTCAATTATTTATAGTGAACGTGAAGGGTCTTCTTGAGACTGATATCACAAATTTATACCAAACAATTCAGAATTTGCAAATACTTTATTTTGATACATATATATTATAACAACACATAACAGTAGCAAATATTTGAGATCAAAATTACACAATGTAGTCAAGCTCAAGACCAATAAAAACAACTTGCAAATTTATCAATACTAAGTACACCTCTAGTGAATTTCTAGACAGTTGCCTAGGGTATCTTTCAAAAGATTGATTCAAATACTATATAAATACTCATAAAGAGTAAAACAATATCTGCAATGATGTTTTCTCGTTTGTTGAGAATACGAGCAGATATGGAACAAAATATTAGATACTCATTTATCAAAAGTACATCCGACCTCACGGGAGAAAATATTAGATATTCATGTATTAAAAGTACATCTTACCTGACACTAATTATAGTGAGACTTAATTTGATAAAATATGATGTGCTATGAAATGAAGAGAAAAATTTTGTTAAGACAGTGTAATAGCTTCCACTGGCTAAAAACTATTTTCTCAAATTGTCCAAACTTGATTATTACAAGATTTCCTAAACTGGTAGTTCAATGATTCAGTGAAAGCTTTGATATAAGTTTTAGTAGAGACTTTGTATTAGTTTCCTCTGACTAAAAACGTATGTCTCATCATTTGCCAAACTTGACCTATACAATAAAATGTGAAATTCAGTTAAGTTAATAGATATCAAGTAAAATTCTATTATACAATCCTTTGTTGAACCTGTGTTTTAGCTCCCTTTGACTAAAAACGATTGTCTCAAATTGTAACCAAAAGAAATTGACAAAAGTTGGCAAGAATTAATTATCTGTTCATTATTGTTTACTAACAAATTTTCCTTTTTCTAAACCATCAAATGTTTAATATTTTACTAACAAGTATTATATATTTTACTAACAATTACTTTTCTAAGTTGTTCTAATACCAATTGATTGACTTATAAATTTGTGGTCTTTTGAACAAGAATTTATGGAAATTTGTACTAGTTTCCTTCGCTAGTAATGTGCATTTTCATGTGTCTCACTGTCTGAAAACCCTACTAAAAACGATAAACTTTTGCAAAAAGTCTTTGCTTTAGATTAACTGGATTCCTTTACCAGTAACATAAATAAAATATGTTTCTAAATTTAGTTTGATTATGTAAATAGAAGATTGGGGTTAAATTGGCTTTAATTGTTCAAGGTCATGAAACCGCATAATCGGCCTTGGCACAGTGGTTCAGCAAAAAGTATTACCAACGTACTAAATTTCTCAACAAGAAAAATATTTGTAACATAATCTCTATGGATTATGTTTTCTAGATAGATTTAAACCATCATTATAAAAAAATAGATTTCCATAATATTGCTAGTTTCCTCAATTTGAGTAGAATTTGCGTAAATCGTTTTTAAACAATTATGTGTTCTTTAAATGATGAAACCTTTACAAAAAGTAAAGTAAATTGCCATTATTCTTGCTTTCTAAAGAATATCTCCTCCTATTTTTAAACGTCTTTGACCAGAATGACGTCAAACTCGCGTTTTGGGGTTTTAATAATTGTACTTAAAATTAGTGCATTTTTTGTGCAGATTTCGTGCAATTTTCAACCGCGCAATTGCAATTTTATCCAATAAACCAATGGAAATCATAAACGATTTTTCCCAATTCGGCCTCTATGAAATGTTTTTTTTTATAAAATAATTGTACAAAATCACGCTCAAATAACTTGTTGAAATGTTTGTTCCGTATATAGAATATAATAATCAAAATTCTTTACGATAAGCTAAAAATAATCGTGACCTTCCGTAAATGTTCGACCAACCAAAACGCTTCAGTACCGTTAAGAAGATGGCGCTGAACGATGCCAGGTGCTTGCCTGTCAACGAATTTATCGACAAATTATTTAGTCAAACAAAATGTTCTGACCTAAAACTTGTAACTCCCTATACCAATTTGACTTGAGGAAGCTTTACAGATAAGTAAGTTTATATGACACAATAACAAATGTACATACGAGTCAAAAACATCACTCTTTCAATGAAAGTAATAATTACGGGGGTCGTCTCATAACAGCAAATAACAAATGCAATTTCAATATTTGCCAAAGTAAATGCTACAACATAATAAAAATGACTGGTATTATGGTTTATTTTGTCAGTTATCAGTCATATGATGTTGAATAAAAATCATAAAAATACTCCTGAACAAAAATGCCGTGATTCCATCTTTATCTCAGTGAAATTTAGGAATGAATGGCACACACATATAACTTTTTAGAATGGGAAGAAATAGTTATAGTTAAATGCAATTAACAACAAATTGGTATCCGTCACAATAGGTATCAACATATTGTAAGACCGTGAGTTGAGTGTACATATGTGCATAGCAATAATTTTTTGTTTGATTTTTATATAAATCAATATTTATACAAAATAAAACAATATTCAAAGATCTAATGACAATGTTGAATCGGTAACCTTAACCTTTTAAAACAAGTTTATTTAAAGGATCGATAAATTTACCCGTATCGTATCTAAATTTACTATCTCGGTAAACAACATCATCGTAAAATTTAGGATGTGCTTTCCCGTTTGTAATAAATAAGTTGTCTATAGGTACAGCCAAACTTCCAAACCAAATCTTTGTATAAATGAAAGAATCCTGACCAGTAAATGCTTTTAGTCACTTGTGGTAACCAAAATCTTTGACTTAATGATTTACCATTAAAGTGAACTAGTTGGGATATATAAACACCGTAAGAAGGTGCCAAAGGAACTTCACCTTCAATAAAGACAAATTTATTTACAATAGAGAAAAATCAAATCATAATGTTTGTGGTAAATTTTTGTGCAGAGTATCCTATGTAAAACTGAATGATCTAAATCTAGTTATTGTTTTTTATATTTGATTTATATGATTTATTCTAAGTTATTTCCTTCGGGTAAATGTCAGCAGTATAGTTTTTTCAAGTTTTGAATTTTTCTAAATTTTTTATAAAAAGCAATATTACAAAACATACAACTAGAAAAGTGTAACTGCAGACACTGATCTGAAATCAGATGCGTTCAGTCAAAGTTTAATGCTAATTTAAAAAGGGGTATATCTAATGAGATATGACTTTTGAGAATTTATCTTTTATTTTCTTCATTTTGATTATTTTTGTGTTGATACCATATCTGGGATAGTCATAAATCAGTTAAGAACTTTCATGTTAGACTTGAGGAACTATACAGTAAGTACCTTTTTATTTTAGAAAACCATTTCCTTGACCTGAATTTTTTGTGGTCGTGACACATACCACACTTTTCTTTAATTCACACTTCTCAAGCGTTTTGATTCAAAAGTTTTGTTCCATTGTCAAGAGACTTTTATAAGATTTTGTATTAAAATGTGCAACATTAGAGATTCATTGTTCAACAAATTTATTTTTATGTGTATATATTATTATTTAATTCGTATTGATTCGACTCTATATTTCAGGTGAAAATGAAAAACAACCTGTAAAACCAGAAGGTAAGATACAAGTATTTATGAAAACAATCATGTTGTAACGCCATTCTCTGTTGTATGTTACTATATGATGCATGGATGAATAGAACTGAAGTATTGATTTGAAATATTGATACATAACATTAAATAATCCTTTCTATAACAAAGTATAAGAATTGAAAACGAAAAATAATATAAAGGAAATCACAAATTCTAAAAATGAATCTACATTAACGCGTATACGGTTTAACGTACGGTGACCTATAGTTGTAAACTTCTATGTCCTTTGGTCTCTGGTGGAGAGTTGTCTCATTGGTAATCCAACCACAATTTTTCATTTTTATATAAACGTGTGTGTCGGAATAAAAGTAAGTATAACCTAAATGACATATTTTTGTTCGTCTGCTCATTTGTGCAAGCACAAATTAAAATGAGGAAACATGCTATTGACAAATCTGCATTCATGTAAACTTGAAAACTTATACATGTATATTGTACATGCGTTAAAAACTGAAATGAGCAAAAAGAAATAAATAGAAAATACATTAAAGTTTTGTTCCATTGTCAAAAGACTTTTGTAAGATTTGATTTATTAAAATGTGTAACATTACAGATTCATCGTTTAACAAATTTATTTATATTTGTATAAATTATTATCATAATCGCAATGGTTCGATTCTTTATTTCAGGGGGAAATAAAAAGCCTGTCAAACCAGAAGGTAAGATACATGTATTTATCAAAACAAATGTTTTTTTTTTTTTGTAGGCCAGCTAACGTGTTGAGCGTTTTAAACAAGACATCATTTGGTTAGTTTTTAAAAGAAATTACAGAATCAAAAAAGGTTCGATATCGAAAAGACAGATCTAGCAACAAAGAAGACTTTAATGCATATCGATTAAGACAAAAATACCTTTATTTTGATACGTTTATCAACGAAAATGATCATTAAGAAACCTATAACGGTAAAAGTTTTTACATTTTACCTTGGAGTATGTTATGTTTGAAATATTGTGTCCAGTATTTGGATGATAAATAGCATATTCCTATGTTATTTATGTTTTCATTTTAGTGAAAACTACTATATTGTACATGCTTTAAAAAATTGAAATGAGCAAAAAGAAATAAATATAGAATACATAAAAGTTTTGTTCCATTGTCAAGATACTTTTGTAAGATTTTTTCAATATTAAAATGTGTAACATTACAGATTCATTGTTGAGCAAATTTATTTATGTTTGTATAGATTATTTTTCTAATCGCAATGATTCGCTTCTTTTTTTCAGGGGAAAATAAAAAACCTAAACCAGCAGGTAAGATATATGTAGTTTATCAAAACAAAGGTTTTTTTTAAAGGCCAGCTAACGTGTTGAGCGTTATGAACGAATAATCATTTGTTTAGTTTTTAAAAGAAATTACAGAATCAAAAAAGGTTCGATATCAAAATGTTTTAAAATACATAAGCAGACAGAAGTAGCAACAAAGACGACTTAAATGCATATCGATTAAGAAAAAAATAATTTTACCAAATGCCTTCATTTATTACAAGTAAATTTAATTTATTCAGTTTCAAAAATAAAGGGAATGCTCTTGTAGAAATGCAATTTTTGATACGTTCATCAACGAAAAAGAACATTCAGAAAGTTGCCAGTTTACCTTGGAATATGTTTTGCTTGAAATATTGCGTCCAGTATTGGACGATAAATAACATATTCTTAGTTCATGTTTTCATATCAGTGACTCATGTAAAATCTGAAAAGCCACAAGGTATGATATCTTTTGATCAATCAAAGATTTCTAAGTTTTCTTGTAACAATGTGCTTTTTCCATGTTTTATGTTACTCGGTTCATCACATGAAGCGTAACAAAGACAAAGATGTCAACATTATTACATGTTTATTATAAAACTAAATGAAAAAATCGTTATACAATTGATGAATATAACGTCACAGTACTCAAATTGTTCCGACTACACAAATAATAGACATTTAGAAAAAATAGCAGCGGAAATCTTTCAAGTTTTCTTAGAAGCTGAACAATTTGTAGTTAAATGATTTGACATTATGCAAGTCTTTCAACAAAGCTAATTATATCTAAATATACACAAAATGTTCACAGTATATATCAACAGATGAAGTATCCAATGTAAAAAGTAACATTTGCGGAATCGACGTTAACAAAAAATCTACTTTTTCAAAATGAGCAATTAAAATATTTTACAGGTATTCATTTCTTAAAAAAATCAATAGTAAGCATGGACTATTGTCAAATTGTTCTAAATAGTTGGAAAAAAGCAAAACATCAGTTATTCGATTTTTACGGTTATGGATTTAAGCATGGATTGGGTACTACTCACTACAGAATCATGGATCGTTTGGAGCTGGGTCAACCCAATATATCTATGATTCAATATAGATTGAAAATAAATTGGTGGAACTTTATAGTAAATAGGGATACAAAGATCTACAAAATAAGTGAAAATTTGTCTGGAACATAAATAAACGTAGGTGCAAAATGTTAAAATATATGCAATTTGGATACCTTTACGTTATAATTATATTTTTACAAAAGAGGGACGAAAGATACCAGAGGGACAGTCAAACTCATAGATCGAAAACGAACTGATAACGCCATGGCCAAAAATAAAAAGACAAACAGACACACCATGATGTAAAAAAAACACGTGATACTAGTCTAGTAAACAATTAAACTACAGTTATCTGAAGTAGTAACATATCCTTTTCTGCATGTGACATCAATTGTACAGTAAATCTTGATATACAAGAATACTTTAATAGTTATCAAATGAGCAAATATGCAGAAATGCATTCTATTCTAATACAACATACATAACATTTTTCAGTCATTAGTTGTGTTTTGAAAATTTTGTGCTGTGGTAATTTTTTGTATTTTTGTCCTTCATTTCTGCATATGTGCTATGTCTATATGCCATTTTTTTCTTTGTTGACATATTTGTTTGTCTTATAGTGATGAAGATTATAACACATTGTTGACTGCTGTTCCTCTATTTTTGACATTTTTACCTATCATGTCTGTTTGTTTTGTTCACACATTATGGTCAATATAATGGAATTTTATGCAACTATCATACAAGTGAGAGGTTTAGCTAGCTATGAAACCAGGTCTAATCCACCATTGTCTACATAGGAAAATGCCTGTACCAAGTCAGGAATATGACAGTTGTTTTCCATTCGTTTGATGTATTTGAGCTTTTGATTTTGCCATTTTATAAGGGACTTTCCGTTTTGAATTTTCCTTGGAAGTCGGTATTTTTGTTATTTTACTTTTTTTTCGCATGTGTTGAGAAATAAAAAAAGCAAGACATAATTAGATATAATTTCCATCCAAGTATTTATTCGTTAGTAAGCGTGCGTAAGATTCAAATCAACGCTTCTCGTCAGTTCAGTTTGGGTACTGTGACGTTATATTCATCAATTGCATAACGATTTTTTCATTAGTTGTTAAAAATACTTGTAATTATATTGACATTTTTGTCATTGTTACGCTTAATGTGTATAACCAAGTAATAGAAAACATGAAAAAGCACATTATTACAAGAAAACTTAGAAATCTGTGATTCGTCAAAAGATATTATACCTTGAGGTTACTGAAATGAAAACATGAATTAAGAATATGTTACTTATCGTTCAAATACTAGACGCAATATTTGAAATAAACATATTCCAAGAATTTAAAAAAACAATTTTATAACGTTATAGGTTAAAGTATTTTCCTTTTTCGTTGGTAAAATGTTACACTGAGTACAAAAATTGCACAAAATAGCAAAAAAAGCAGCAGCAATCTTACAAGGTTTTTTTAGAAACTTAACAATTTGTATTTTTTATGATTTGACATTAAGCACGACTTTCGACAAAGCTAAATACATTTAAATATATACAAAACATCCACAGTTTATATTAACAGATGAAGTATCCACTGGAAAAGGTAAAATCTACTGTAAAGTCGCGCTACGACGTCCACCAAATACTAACTTGAGCAATTCAAATATGTTACAGGCATCAATTTCTTCTTGTTCGAATGTTAGGCATTTTTGCACCATATGTGGCACCCATTGTGTTGCTCATGTAAGTACAAACCCATTGATAAGTCTTTTTCGGTAGATTTCATTCTGTGAAAAGAAGATGGGATATTGGTTACGACAATCGAAACATATCCGTCGTCATCTGTGAAACAAATATTCAATGTCGATCAAGCAATTTTTCAGTGACATATCAACTTCAACAATTAGAACTCTTGATTGTATAGCTACCTTGAAAGCAACAACCCTCTATCAAGGAAATTAAGATGGGAAATGCAAACTCTCGGATACTGAATCTACAGTAAGATTTATATCCATATGTCAATTTGTAAATGTTTATCAATTTTCCCACAGGATATAACTATGCCCTTGGAAAAAAAGCAGCACAGAGTTCAACATGGCATTCAAAATATGCTGCTTCAAAAGCAGTTGATGGAAAGGAAAGCACATTTACACACACAAAGAACGAAAACAATGCATATTGGAGTGTTGATTTGGGGAAAACAGTCAACGTGAAACAGATCAATATTATTAACAGACAAGATTGCTGTGGTAAGAAGAAAAAAAATGAATTTGTGATAAGATTCAAAATGTGGGTGTGGTAGGAGAGTTTACTTATAATGCCACACTATTTTAGAAACTAATCATATGACAATATGTAAATCATCAAACTATCAACTAAAGTAATTTTAGTTTAGTACTTGTTATGATCTTTAGGAAAACTTAAACATAATATCATATACTTATAAAGTGTTGATTCATCGAACAAAATCACCTTCAAACAATGTAAAAAAATTATCAACACAAAAGATGACTGTAGAAAGAGGTCAAGTAATATAATGTGATAGGATGAAAATTTGTTTGGTTTATTTCAGGATTTTAATAATAAGCCCTTATACAATATCGCTCATAATATTTACTTAATTTCGGTAAATTTTTGCAGATTTTGCCTCTGACGACATTTGCCACATGCATGAACCACTATAATTATTTGTTAGTATGTGTATCTCACTATTATTCGTATTTTTAAAAACAATTTATTTTGGTTGACGGTTGAGGCCAGTGTTTTCAGAAGGAAATATACCTTTAAATTAGATTGAAACGGAGGGGGGGGGGGGGAATGTTGGAAGCTATATGTAGTACAATCTCATACCTTTGAAGTTTCAAACGTTTTAAAAACAAACAGTAGACAACTAATAAATTTGATTCTGACGGAATTGTTTCTTTAGACTTAGACTTTTTTAATAAAAAAAAAACCAAAAAAAAATGAAAATTGTCTGCTTTGTTTTCAGCATTCATAATACATAGTATACCTGTATAATCCAGAACGATCTCTAGGTATTCTTTTTTCAAATAAGAAATATGAAAAAATACACTGGATCGTATCCTGGTGAGCGAATAGTGCTTTTTATACTCTATAAGTATATATAAATCTTCCTATTGAAAAAAATGGATGAGATATATATATACTTTACGGAAAACAAAGACATGTGTATTGAATTAAAATTAGTTCAGCATTAAAATGTGTTTCATTGCACAGAGTGTACTAGGTATATTGAATGCATTCAGTGTCATGATGATTAGCACAGCTAGATGGAAATTTTAAAATTCCATTTTTGAACAATTTATAATATGACTCTTGATATTGATATCTTTTTCAGGTAATCGGCTGAAGAATATAGCGGTTACAGTTGGACAAAATCCTCATGGAATGAAACTCTGTAATAATTTTAAAGGACCTGGTAAGACTAGACAAGTAATAATGATCACATGTAAGAGGCCAATCTCAGGCCGCCATGTGAAACTTTTGAGAAGAGGAAAAGGATTTCTCACTCTGGCGGAAGTTCAAGTGATAGGCGATACAGGTAAAAAATTTAAGATTTATTAAAAAAAACCTAGCATCTTTCTGGTTGTATGTTTGTTCTGAAATCCGTTTTTATTGAAAAACGAAAACCAGAAAATTCGTTAATTTTGCTGTTGAAATTGATGGCTAGATTTCAAAAACTTATGTCGATAAGTTATTGAATTATGAAAACCTCAACTTATTTCACTTATTTAAAGTGTTGTTGCTCTTATCCATAAGATTTTACAATGACATTTGTTTATATATTATAATAGTTCGGTCTTTATTCTTATATATAATACTCAACATGCTCAATTTGGCAGGAAATAATGTATGATTGATTGATTGCTATTTGTTTAAAGTCATATGAAACTTCATATTTAATAAAAAAAAAAAAGTTGAAGATGTTTTATATACTTGAAGTTTTACTATAGAACATGTGTAAGTGAACTTTCTTGTAAATTTCTTCATAAATGTACTGCTATTGAATCATTGTCTTCCAGTACACTAATTCGCTATAATTTTCCCTAATACAATGATCTTTGCTCCGAGACCTCTCAGAACTTCGGCCACCGCACAACGCGTAAACAAATGTTCCTTTTAAGGCTAGCTAACGTGTTGAGTATTTTCAAGAAGGAATAATTTGTTTTTTAATGTGTTTCATTTCATTTTGTTGTCTTATAAGATCTGAAATAATATTATAAAAGGGAGATGTACAGAGCAATGTTTTACTTAGATTAGAGTTGAACAAATGTATTCAAAATACATTTTGTAACTTAATATGTCCTCATTTATTTGGCTTTCGTTTGTAGAGGACACTCAAAATTACAAATTACAATTTTAAACGAAATTTTACAAAAATTGAGAATGTTAACACAAGGTCTTTTGGTTTTTTTTTTAGTTTAAAAAACAATTTACAGAATCAAAATCGGTTTGATGAAAGTAAGTTAATCAAGCATATCCAAATGTTGCATATATAGCTAATTGCTTGTTTTTGTCTAACAAATAAATTGAAGGTTATTAACAAAGTTGAGTAAGATAACATAACATTTGAAAATCATGAATTTATTTGTATACATTTTGAAAAAAGTAGAATTAATGCTCTTTTATTTTAGGAAAAAGGGTAAATCCTGCAAAACATACTTGTTTGTATCATAGATTCAACTTTTATTCCTAAATGCCATTTTGTCTTGAAAACTACTTTATTGTACACGTGATAAAAAATTGAAATGAGCAAAAACAAATCAATAGAAAATACATAAAAGTTTTGTTCCATTGTCAAGAGACTTGTGTAAGATTTGTTTTTATTTAAATGTGTAACATTACAGGTTCATCGTTGAACAAATTTATTTATATTTGTATACATTATTATCATAATGATTCGATTCTTTATTTCAGGGGAAAATAAAAAACCTGTCAAACCAGAAGGTAAGATACATGCATTTATCAAAACAAATGTTTTTTTGTAGGCCAGCTAAAGTGTTGAGCGTTTTTAACAAGACTTCATTTGTTAAGTTTTTAAAAGAAATTACAGAATCAAAGAGGTTCGATATCAAAATGTTTTAGAATACATAAGAAAACAGATCTAGCAAAAAAGAAGACTTTAATGCATATCGATTAAGAAAAAATTACCTTCATTTTGATACATTCATCAACGAAAAAGAACAATATGAAACCTATAACGTAAAAATTTTTTTAAATTTACCTTAGAATATGTGATATTTGAAATATTGCGACCAGTATTTGGACGATAACTAACATGTTCTTAGTTCATGTTTTCATTTCAGTGAAAACTACTTTATTGTACTTGCGTTAAACAATTGAAATGAGCAAAAAGAAATAAATAGAAAATACATAAAAGTTTTGTTCCATTGTCGAGATACTTTTGTAAGATTTTTTTAATATTAAAATGTTTAACATTACAGATTCATTGTTGAACAAATTAATTTATATTTGTCAAAAGAGCAAAATAGAAATATAGTTTCTCATTTAGCAATAACATTATAATATACGAATAAGCCGTTAAAACTATAATAAACAGTTTAAACAAGATATGCATTTGTAAAGCCAATAGCGAAAAGCAGTTAACTAATAAAACTAAGCTAAGCTAAGCTGAACAAAGCAAAATAACTAAGCTAATAAAATAATAAGCAACTACAACTGAAACACTCTTCTTACCTTGTATGAGGTACAAATGTTATGCCTCAACGTATAACTACATCATATGCAGAACTGTCATAAAACCTGTATAACAAGTACTAAATTATAGTTACTATGCACAGACTTATATAGTACTTAAAATATATAAATCGGAGACAAAAATGTTATAAAGACTCTGAAAAAGTATTTATCAAGTTAGGATTTTACTCATTTACTCTCGGACTCATTCTGCTCAAATATTCGCCATTCATTACGTGTATCTTTACACTTATTTATTTCCAGGCTTAAATTATGTAACATAAATGTAAAATAATAATGTGCCTGTGATAAAAGTTACGTTAACCTTTTAAATAATTTACATTCATTCGCCAATCACACGATACACATTCCTACTACGAAGTCATGCTAAAATAGAAAGTTACTCGTGCGTGAAATACTGATTAATCCGGTAATAAAATAACGATGAAAATAAGATATAGACAGAATATCTAAAGAGATAAGTAAGCAAAGTGATCTGAAATAATCGTGGAAATCCTCCAATACAAATAATACAAAATATGAGACTAAAGAAAACATATCAAACGTCTGTTCGGTTTGAACAACAATCCATAATAAACTATAGACTTCAATAAAAATAATCCGCCAAAAGATATATGACCAATGAAATAATAGAAATACTGTGCTGTCAAATCAAGCGTATAAACAATGATCATCAAAATAGAAGAAGTGAGTAACAATCAAGACGAAACTAGTCAAACGTCAAAGTCCGTGAATATAAAATACAAATGGTAAAACTCATAATCCGTAATTAATCTATTTGAAAACGAAAACACAAATATGAATTAGATATAAAATCATCATAATTTTAAAGTAAATTCAAATAAGAAATAAAATATTAATTACAAAATCATATCAATATTTATTCAATCATGAATAAATACACGCTAGCACATTTCCACTTATGTCTTTTAGACAAGAATGGTTGAAAAATTGCATGTAATTTACCCTTCGGCATACTTTCACATTTTCCGCTCTACAGTTAGCGAATGGAGATAACTCCAAAATACATAGAAACAATAACCCTTTTAAAATTGCAAACTTGAAACCAGTTGTTTCCAGTATTTCAAAGCAAGAATTTGAATAAGTGACTATCGACATATCTGTACAGACAAGGAAATGCTCACCAAAATATTTAAGCATGACAAGATAAATGTCGCATTAGAACGTATATTTTGGTTTGGTAACCAGGTCCGATCAGTCAGTGACAAAATGTATGTAATTGGATAAATATTAATGGAGAATTGTGTCATTGTTCCACTTATCGGTGTCATTTGAAATTTCCATAAGTATGAATTACTTATGCATAATTATCTAAATGTTTCTTCAATAATTTTTGTTTTTCAAAGTTTAAAATTTATAATACATGTAACAATTCAACGCAACTCTGAAACACTGAATCAGTAAAATTTGAAAATATTAACTAGTTTATTAATTGTATATAAAAGGAGATGGGATGTTTATGTATGAAGTCAGCATTGAATATATCGCTATTTTACTCATAATTTGATTGCTAAAACGAGTACATTCAACAATGATCATGACTTTATCATCAAGTATATACTATGTAAACTTTTTATAATTTATTTTGAAATGAATTATTCAAGTAATTAAACATCAACAATGTGTAAATGTTATTTTTTTCAATTTCAAAAAACATGTAAGACGTTAGACTTGAGGTGAACTGTATTTAATTTGTTAATAGATATTAATCAGTATTACGAAGGGGATATTTCAAAGGGAACTAACGAGAGGAGAAATGTCTCAAGATTTTTAAAAGGCAAACCAGTATTCGAGTATTAAAATTGTACTCGCGTGCTTAGTCTTCCGAGTGAGTACTCGATGCCATTTTACATGCGTTTACAAAAGTTAAAGTGATCAAAAAGAAATAAATATAAAATCCAAAAGAAGACAGAATTAACAAAAATTAAGAGTATAGTGTACATCGATTAAGATAAGGCCTGTACCAAATCTCTAATTTTGTTAGAAGTAAAATTCATTTATTTTGTTACAAGAATTATGGTAACGCTCTTGTAGAAATGAGTTTTTGATACGTTCATCAACGAAATAAGGACATTAAGAAATCACGTTGTCTGTCTCACCTGTCCGATAATATTTTGATTTACTAAGATTAACTTCAAATGCGATCCAACGTTTTGACGTTCCTTAGATGTAAATAAATGTTAATGTATATTGTGCTTGTATGCTTCTTGTTTATACTCTTTTTCCATTTTACTAATACAACTACTATGGTCAGCAGTTTCCTTACAAGCAAGTTTTAAATTGATAACATTGGCAGAACGTCTATATCTAAAGTAGAATAAAAGATACATACTATGACAAACGAGATGATTTTAATTTTGAAATTATCAATTTCCCCCACCTAAGTAGCAATATACCGCTTCACCTGCATAGGGGATATATATTACCCAACTCATTCGGTATTCATGAGCTTTCAGCTGCTACCCAGACTTTTATAAAACGTCACCAGTGTCTGAGCAGAAAGTTTATGAACCAGAGTTATGTCAAAGAACGTCTCGTCCTTTAAAAAAAAGAAGATCATCGGAAGATACCAAGAATTTGTTGATAAATATTCCGTATTAACTTCACAAATAATACATGATGGTCTTAAAGTATAAATTCTAGGTACTGACGTTGTTTATCATCTTAATTACGTGTTAAAGTGTTCTTTTATTTGTCTTAGTAAATTATTACCCTTTACTGTTTAGTCCATTTTTGGTAATATCCTTTTGGCGTGGCTCGGTACTTATGCATCCCGCCAATGTGTTTTGTGCTGTGGTAATTTTTTGTATTTTTGTCTTTCATTTCTGCATACAGTCCGTGTAACGTAAAAGTTAACAATACGAACGATGCCCGAATCATGTACGGACGATGCCCAAACGATGTACGTACGCTTCTCGAACGGTGTACGAATGCAAACGAAACGCTGACCGAACGTTGTACGGACGCTGACCGAATGATGTACGAACGAAACCATGTACCATAAACCATACCATAAACGATAACATAAACGCCCTTTTATCGTACATCGTATGGTTTTGCATACATCGTTTAGTTTAGCGTATACCGCATTGTTTAGCGTATATCGTTTCGTTTCGCGTATATCGTATCGTTTAGCGTACATCGTTTCTTGACGTGCATAGTTTCGTTTAGCGTACATGTTTTTTCTTTAAATATAAAACATGAATTGTGTTCTATTAAATCTTTTTATATAGGTGATAATAGGCGTAAAATTTAGATTGGATGCATATTTCAGTTTTAATTAATCATTTAGCAAATCATAATTTAATCTGACTCGATGTTGATCCAAAATTATTTACATAAAAAGTTTGAAAAATAAACATTGAAATAAATTGAAACAAATTAAAAGATACGATTATGAATTTTGTTAGCCGTGGAAATACGTAGTTGGTGAATGTGCGCGTAAACTACAGTCTGCAGAGTATTCAGACAGTTTTTGAAAATAGTCTAAGGTATTAACTAATCCAGTCGTTATATTACGATCACTACGATCACTCCGAGAAAAGTAGTGGATAGAGGGCGCTGAATTATTCGAGTTAGGTACTAACATTTTTTTTTTACCTAAATGAACAATTTATTTTAGATGGAATTCGGAAGTAATCTAATGTTCTTACAAAAGTATATTCGGGCAGGGACTTTCTATACTTATTATAGAAGGTCCCTGATTCGGGGTCTTAAGGTTGACCTATTGTTCAAAAGGTTCAATTATTTTTATGTATTCTCTTCTATCGCATGTATTTTAACATCGACTGAATAAAAGTATATATCGTAATTAAACCATTTTTTTTTTAGATTATAGATATGTTTTTTATTCATCTATCAAACCAGTCGAAACAATTTATTCGAGAAATTTCAAATAGAAACAATTACCCGTTATGTGCCTCCAGGGACTTTCTATACTAACTTTATCAACCCTAAACATAAATCCCTACCAATGTACAAACGATTGTGTATTATTTTTACTAAAAATGCACTTTAAACAATCATCAAAAAAGAGCGTGTCCGGCAAATGAAAAATTCTAATTCATAAGTGAATTTATAATTTAGTGTTTCATTTTTGTATTTTCAAACAACAAAAAACTAGACCATTTCCCTCTATTCTTTAATTTTCTAAGACCATTGTCCTCTATTCTTTATTTTGCCCGTTATATTCTATTCTTATTTTATATTTGATTGCTTTATTTTCCTGTATCTATATATATATATAAACAAGTCTAAAATGAAAACAACGTTCTATCCTATGATTGCGTTGGATAAAAACCGCAATTTTTATACGTGTGCATGCAAAACAAATTTCTTTGTAGAGGGGTCTAAATACAGCACAAACAACATTTTCCAAAAGACCAAATGAGTGAAAAAGTATATTTTAACACAACGCATATATATATACCCTCTTTTATTCGGAGCAACCCACCCTAAATATACATATGATACACAGTGTCTATAGGTCATCGCTTGTGCCGTGATACACATGTTTCCATAACAAAGGATATCCTTGTTCATATTTATAACATTTTAAATGTCCTCCTAATAATACATCTAATAGTTGCCACTGGACGTTAAACAGCTAACTATAAATTCATCCGTCATATTTTTAGTTTTGTTATAATGTGTTAATCAAACAGCATAATGAAACAATTGAAGATTTTCACTATTGAAATAATGGGAAATAATTGTAAACAAATCCACTAAATCACATCCATACGACACAAAGTCTAGTCTTTTCACATGTAAATAAATTGTTTTCGTTAATCTATTTCAACTGATTTTAAATCAAACGGTCATTTTACTAATTTGCCAAAAAAAAACAACCAGACAGTTATTTTCATTTCTCTTTTTAAACAGTATTCGAATAAATCATGTTTTATTTATGAAAATCTCGTATTGCTGACGAATGTTAAATATTGATCCCTATAGATTTTCAATTGTTTGGGTGTTGGGTTACTGTCTGATCTCGCAAACCTGACATTTTATGGTCATTATTTTTTGCATCCAATTGCACCAATTTATTTAAAAGATATCAACGTACGAGAGTCATTACTTTACATAAACTTCTGGTATTTTTTTTCTATAACGAAATACGAAACCACTTCTCGCAATTCGCTTTGGAGTATTTGTGCTTCTCTTCTGACAAAATATGGCCTTGTCTCAAAAACAAAAAAATACAATATAATATAGAGTAATATATAAAACTGGACTAGAGTGAAGAGTTGGAAAGTAAGAATTCCAAATTTTTATTGAAAGTTCTAAATCTTTGTTTATTTTCTGATATATGATTGTACAGAGTCAACAATTTCTTTGTTTTGCTGAAATGAAAGGTCACCGTCACCAGCCAATAGATGCAAAATGGATAAAGTAAATCTTTCTAATTTTGAAAAACAATATTTCTCTTACTTCGTTGTGAAAAGGGCACTAAAATAATAGTGAATATCATGCTCAACAGGATGGCCATATAGCTGCATGCGGGATTGGGTTTAATATTAACAAGGTTTAAATCTGTATTTTAAGAACTGCACATATGTCTCAAACGTGTATCAGTGATATTAAGATTTCTATCACCACAACTTAAATTGAATGGCGTACTGTGAATAAATACTCAGTTTACTATTGTTAACAGCAATTTATCACATATAATACCACGTTAACAGTAAGGGTGACGGTGTTTGACAGTCTGAAGGAGATAGCAACAAGGATTTAATAAGGCAAAGCTTTTGTTGTACTCAATCTTACTAAAGTTTTCATTATTATATTTAATAGATATGTATACGAGAAACGATAATGTAGTTGTCTTTTTTTAATTACACATGATCATCTATGATGGGATAAAGTCTAATGAGAGAATTTAACCAGAAACTGAATAACTTAGAATGACCAATTAAAGGTCACTGTACGGCCTTCAACAATGAGCAAAATCTATACAGTATAGTAAGATATAAAAGGCTCCGAAATGACAAATATAAAATACACCCAACGTCTTCTCAGCGGTTGCAAAGTACTTTTTCAAAATCAATTAAGTTTTGAATCAGGATAACAGTCACAACAGTATACAGTAAATAGCCTTATTAAGAAGGGATATAGGTACGATACTGTTGTCAGGTCATTAAAGATTGCATATTTTAGCTTTAGTATTGATTCACTTATAGGGTCTTTGCATCGGAATTAAACACATTTATTCTAAAACCAGTTGTTGGCATGACACGGGTTATGTTCTTTTCATATATTTCATGATAGTATAATACTAAACCCCTAACAGGAGGTATTGTGCCTGATATTCATATGATGAAGACATAATCTTTCAATCAGTTTAATTGAAGTCTGGAGCTGGCATGTCAGTAACTGCTATTAATCTGTTGTTATTTATGTATTATTGTCATTTTGTTTACTATTCTGACATCGGACTCGGACTTCTCTCAAACTGAGTTTTACTGTGCGTACTGTTGTGCGTTTGTTTTTTCTACATTGGCTAGAGGTATTGGGCAGAGTTATGATCTCAAAAAACATGTTTAACCCCGTCGCAATTTTGCGCCTGTCCCAAGTCAGGAGCCTCTGCATGGCCTTTGTTAGTCTTGTATGATTTTTAATTTTAGTTTTTTGTGTATAATTCGGAGTTTAGTATGACGTCCACTATCACTGAACTAGTATACTTAGTTGTTTAGGGGCCAGCTGAAGGTTGGAGTTGCTCGCTGCATTGGAGACCCATTGGTGGCCTTCGGCTGTTGCTTGCTCTATGGTCGGGTTGTTGTCTCTTTGACACATTCCCCATTTCCATTTTCAATTTTATTTCATGTTAAAAGAAAATGTCATAATACTATGACAGAGGGGCAGTCAAACTCCTAAGTCGAAAATAAAATGACTACGCCAGGGCTAATAAATAAAAAGACAAACAGACAAATAATAATACAAAAGGCACAACATAGAAAGCTTAAGACTAAGCAACACGAACCCAAACAAAAAACTAGGTGTGATCTCAGGTGCCCTGGAAGGGTAAGCAGGTCCTGCTCCACAATTGGCACTCGTCGTGTTGCACATGTTATTAAAAACCCGGTAAATAGTCTAATTTGGTAAGTCACATTCGTAGTGAAAAAAGAAGTGGATTGTAGTTACGATATAAGGAACATATCCGATATCATCTGTGAAACGATTATTCCATAACGGTCAACCAACTCGTAATGGCGTCCGTAAAATTTACAATAAACAATGTCATTTACCGTGTTCAAACATCAACAGCGACATTCGCGACAATTTGTCACGCCCTCATGAATTGGCGTACGTCCTATCAAATACCTTCAGAAAGCTTCCATTTAAATAATTATACACACAAGTAACTGCGTATTTTATTTTCTTAACAAAACAAAAAAAAAGTCAATGTATTTTGCTTTAAATGTGCAATCAAGCCACGGATTCGTAATTTTCAAAAATTTAGTTCACAAACGGTTGATGAAATGTGGAAAGTCTAAATAGAAATATAACAATTATGTCCAGTGCGCGTTTATAAAACGGGCTCTTTTTGTACATTTTGAGATACTATAAGAACTCGTTTTATGTGTATAGAATTGTAGAGGTCAATACGACTTTTAATCAGTTGGATTTTCAATTTTAATAAAAAATGTGTTGGGTTTTCTTCTTTTCTTTAAATTTACATCATGGTTCTTTGATATTTCCCATTATCTTCTGATTTTTTTTAAGATGAATAATATAAAATTTGTATACCAAACATTTAAAATTTTACTCTGCGTTTATAAATAGCATTGAACGTACACCATCTTATAAACGATAAACATTGATAGAGGTAAATGAGCCACTCTTTCTCAGGTTGAGATGGAATATGTTCGTTATTTGATTCAATGAGTTAACTAATCGAAACCCCTGAATATCTTCTCATGACAAGCACGAAAAATGGCGAAACTGAACTTCCAACAGCGGGCGATGATTTCTAATTATACAATATTCTTGCGATGGATTTTTTAAATGCAATGTAGAACTTATTAATTTAGACATTTCTTATACGAATTACTTCTTTAAAATTGAGAATGGAAATGGGGAATGTGTCAAAGAGACAACAACCCGACCATAGAACAGACAACAGCAGAAGGTCACCAACAGGTCTTCAATGCAGCGAGAAATTCCCGCACCCGGAGGCGTCCTTCAGCTGGCCCCTAAACAAATATATATACTAGTTCAGTGATAATGAACGCCATACTAAACTCCAAATTGTACACAAGAAACTAAAATTAAAAACAAGACTAACAAAGGCTAGAGGCTTCTGACTTGGGACAGGCGCAAAAATGCGGCGGGGTTAAACATGTTTATGAGATCTCAACCCTCCCCCTATACCTCTAGCCAATGTAGAAAAGTAAACGCATAACAATACGCACATTAAAATTCAGTTCAAGAGAAGTCCGAGTCTGATGTCAGAAGATGTAACCAAAGAAAATAAACAAAATGACAATAATACATAAATAACAACAGACTACTAGCAGTTAACTGACATGCCAGCTCCAGACTTCAATTAAACTGATTGAAAGATTATGTCTTTATCATATGAATATCAGGCACAATCCTTCCCGTTAGGGGTTTAGTATCATACCATCATAACATATATGAGAAGAACATAACCCGTGTCATGCCAACAAATGGTTTTTAAATAAATGTGTTTAGTGCCGATGCAAAGACCCTATAAGTGAATCAATATTAACGCCAAAATATGCAATCTTTAATGACCTGACAACAGTATCGTAGCTATATCCTTTCTCAATAAGTCTATTTATAGGTTTTGTTAGCTTCAGAGGTGAATACTGACATTTTTGTGCTTTATAAAGAATATTTCCACAAAAAATTGGATGTGAAATACCTGAACGTATAAGAAGTCTGCATGTTGAGCTATATTTACGAATGATGTCCTTATACCGATGGTAAAATTTAGTAAATGTTTTGACTAGTTTGTGATATCGAAAACCCTGGTGTAATAATTTTTCAGTAATACATAAATTTCTCTCGTTAAAATCTAAAACATTGTTACATACACGAGCGAATCGCACAAGTTGAGATATATAAACACCGTAAGATGGTGACAAGGGAACGTCACCATCTAAAAATGGATAATTAACGATAGGAAATGAAAAATCATCTCTTTTATCATATATTTTAGTATTAAGCTTTCCGTTAATGATATAGATATCAAGATCGAGGAAAGGGCAGTGGTCATTGTTAGTATTAGCTTTATTTAAAGTAAGTTCAACAGGATAAATTTCTTTAGTATACATACTGAAGTCGTCATTATTGAGAGCCAAAATATCATCCAAATATCTAAAAGTATTATTAAATTTGTGTATCAGATGTTGTTTCGATGGGTCTTTGCTGATTTTTTGTCATAAATTGTAACTCATAGCAAACCAAAAAAAGGTCCGCAATAAGTGGTGCACAGTTAGTCCCCATTGGAATTCCAATAACCTGACGATATACGGAATCTCCAAAGCGAACAAAAATGTTATCTAGTAAAAATTCAAGGGCATATATAGTATCAAAGCATGTCCAATTGACATAGTTTTTTTGTTTATTGCTACTAAAAAATGACCTGTTTTGTTTCATGAAGACCCGAGAAGTCAAATGAAATATCATAAGGGTAATTGTTTCATGATATATTTCAGCTATCATTTGTGACTTTCAGCAAGTTGCATTCCCTGTTGACTATATTGAACAGTGCACAATAATGAATTAACATATACGTTTATACATGAGCTTAAGAATGATCGAATGGACTAGTTTTATTTTTATCTACTGTACCCACTTATCAATCGATGGGCATTCAATTCCCTTTTCAAATTACTTAATCGAATATGAAGTCACATGCACGAAGAAGTTTGTCTGACGTGAAAATACGTAGTCCCATATCTGACGGCTACACGGACACACACAGTGTACTAGTCTTCATAACATTTTAATGTTTGAAACTACGTTTTCAGAAGAATGAAATTTATAAGTTTTAACTTTACATCACAATAAGCATATCTAAAATAAGTCGACACGCAGCTCATTTTATGAAGGAATGTCAAACTGCCACTACTGCTAGTTTGTACTTTATTGTCGGAGGAAAACTGATTCAAAATAAGGGAGCTAAGATTTGATTTTTAGGGGGGGGGGGGGGGGGGGGGGGGGGGGCTAGAGTGAAATTTGAAAAAGGCATGACAGGAGTTTTGAAAAAAAAAGCAGGTTGGGCAACTTGCCAAAAAGAAAAAGCAGGATGATAATTTATTTCAAACAAGTCAGGATAAATTAATAACTAATTTGAAGTTCTATTTCAATATCATCTGAGCAAGAACTACAGGAGAATAGCATAGCATTTGTCTTGTTAGGATTAAAATCAATAAGCCAATCTTTAGACCATGCTGAGATTTGTTCTAAGTCGCTATTTAAGACATCTTCTATCGTGTAAGGACTATTACTTTAATAAGAAAGGGATGTTTCATCAGCACACAATCGAGTTAGACTTATCAAATTACTAGCTATGTCATATACATGAATAAGGAATTATCACAGTAGGGGACCTAATACAGAGCCTTGTGCACTCCTGTATTAGTATTCTCAAAAGGCAAATATAAACTTTAAAAAAAACCGCTTTCTTGTCTATTTGAAATATTATAACTAATTAAGTGATTAAATACGTTTTTAAGTACATTTTTTTTTAAATACTTTGCTTACTGCTGATAATAATGTGATTGGTCTATAATTGGAAATCAGTTCTCCGATTTTGAATATATATATATATATATATGCGCCAAGTCAACACATTTTAAAAGATTTTTTTTATATAAAGCACAAAGAAATTTACATACATTGTCAGATCAAAATATCTTAAAAACCCCAGTCCAGAGATACCGTGTATATTCTACTGACTAAACCATATCGATAGTTTTACATTCGTACTTGTTACGTAATAAGATCTGTGTCCAGGTAAAAAAATAACCAGCAGGTGGTATATATTCTAAAATGTTTAGCGCCTTCCATTATGCATCTGACGATGACATTTAGCTTTAGGGCCATTCTGTTTTCACAAAGAAAAAACTAAAATTAAAAAATTTTATAAACTTAAAATTCTGTTGAAAAATCAATTTTAAGGTAAACTGATCAGCATAACGTCCTCGCAATTTCTTGTTCAGACCCAGGGACACAGATGTCCGAATGAGTAAGAATAAACTAAATTCTTAAACAATTATATAAAGTTAAATGTACCACAAGCACATTTTGATAGTATAATAAGAGGTTTTCTTGTGTATTTTCTATGTTCTGGAAACTTCAACATCCCATCAAAAATACTTAAATTAAAGTCATAAGTTTTATAAATTAAATGTTATTTTTTTAAATATAATTTGCACATTGTACCTATTGTTTTCGTATATTTATTTTTCGCCATGCATTAGTTTAATGCTTATTGTGACTTCTAAATACATCTATATAGTGTGTTAAATAGATCGATTTATAAACTTTGTACGCGAATTATTTTGATATCCTAATGATAATCAATTATTTTTATAGTATCCGGCATTAATATACATATACATATACATGCATAATGATAATCCCTTGGATATATTTTAGTTGGTTGATTGTCGGTTGTTTAATGTCCAGTGTAAACTATTTCATACATTTCTATGAAGAAAGAGTTTCTCATTTCTAGGATGAAATTGATATTTTGTGCAAAATGTAATTTAAAGTACATTGCATTAACTCCGTGTTTCAAAGTCAAACAAGTGAATTATTATTTTTCTTTATATTTCTTTAAGACAAAAAATGAATATCCATATAATTCAAATCTGGTTTGGATTTGTTTTGTGCTCAATAGAATTTACTACGACAAATCAAATGTTGTTGACAATTTTGGGATCAAATGATATTTAGGTATGTGCTAAAGAGGGACACAATAAACTGGTAAGTTGAAGACTTCTTGTCTATTAATACATTTCTTGAACGAGTGAAATTCTGAAATATCTTTTTTTTAATTATCTCTATTACGATAGCCTTTTTGTGAAAAAAAGTACGATTTAATTTCAAATTGTATGAAGTAAGATTTATTCCCCTATTTACAATTAACTCGTTCTTGCCCAAAATTGAATTCCTCGAACGACCAGAGTTTGAAAAGGGAAATAAGATTTGAATTTCTCATCAACATTTCTCCTTAATTTTCATGAAGCAAGATTTTGTTTTGTATCGTCATTTATCGTAGGACATGAACGAATTTTAACTGAAGAAGCTCTTTGGTCGGGTTGTTGTCTCTTTGACACATTCACCATTTCCATTCTCAATTTTATGATGCATACGGGCCCAGTATTAAAAGCCTGGAAGGAATTTAGATAATCTCCGTTTTCCTCTCAGTTTCTGTCATTTATCATATTTGGGTATTTTTCTAATAAGTAAAATTAAGTTTTGTGTGAATCATTTTCTTATCACACTCCGTTCGTGCAGTGTGATACGTGAACTATTTATCTACATGCAAGAAATATATACATATAACAGACAAAGATTATACGAGAAACTGAAAAATGCATTTTTTTCTTCATAATCGTACAAATAAACAACGCATAAAGTAAACAAAAAACAATTCCGCAACAACTGAAAAATAACGTATAATGTGTGTAATTTAATTTTACTCAAAACACTGTTTTAATAAAAATGATATAATATTCATAAGCAATAAGGATAATCCAATCAATTTTGTTGATTGGATAATTCACGGATTAATAGTTGTGTAATCAGTGGCACGTGCCCTCAATATTTTATAAAAAAAATTAGATACCTCTCGAAGTTAAATATCAACATTTTCAAAAATAACAACTGAAAAAAAAAGCGTTCAACGAATATTAACATTCGTCATGTGTGCATATACGAGTCATGAGTGCACAAAAACAATTTTCGACAAAAATTGATAGCAAGTTATACTTTAATGTTCATGACTTATGAGTATTTTTCTTGTTAAATTTCTAGTGAAATTGATTGTTGAGCGGCTGTTTACAAAAATACAAAAAAAAGAATATTGGGTAAACGTAAATGGACAACAACCCAACGAGAAAAATAAAATTTTAAATAAAGTAATAATATAAGTTTACAAATACGTACTATGTGCATTTAATAAATCAACGTTTGAACTTATCATTATCATTTTATTTTATTTGTAATTTTATTTTTATGTATATTTAATGTTACCCGATATGGAGTCCTCTTAAAGATAAAATTCACTTGAATTGGTATTTCTGGTGTATATATGTTACAGGGAATTTGTAAAATCAGGGATTTTGTAAAATCAATCGCTAACAGTTTCAGTGGTTTCGTAAAATCCCTGAAATTGTCAGGGATTTTACAAAATCACTGAAAATAGAGCTAGGGATTTTGTAAAATCCCTGATTACAATTAAGTATAACTTGCTATTAGAAATGTGTTTTTCTTAATATAAAAATAGAGTTATCATCACTAATGATTTTGAAATATAGTTGTTTAATAAACACTATGAGCTAGAACTAGTGTATAATGATAATGACTAAAAGGCATATAAACGGATATTTAGACCACTGTAAATTTACTTATTTTTGCATGGCAAGTTTGGGTGACATCTATTGTTACATAATTGCCCTGCTTTTCGATGCATGTCTGTATCAAATCAACCAAAGTAAAACTATTTTTATTTTTGCTTGGTTAGAACCTATTCATAAACATGCAAGTACAAAACAAAGTATTCTTACCTATATTTTCTGTTGTCTTTTTTTATTATTATTTTGTGAATATAAATGTTATTTTGTAGGCAGCAAATTAATAATACAACACTTATTTGCTTTTTATATATCAATTTTCATGCAGCAATAAGATGCTCTTGCTCTGAAAATGCATGTAATATTTGCCACTGGATTACATACCCTAACCCACTCAATTTCTTATACCTAACATGTGTGTTTTTCTTCTTTTATGACAGCAATCAACCTAATGATCCGTTTTTATATTTGATTTTTTAAAATTTGATATAATTGGTTTTATTTTTTACAGTAATTACAGAAAAAATATAATAAACAGTAACTTTCTTTCAAACAAGGTAGTGATAAGAGCTTGTTTTGTCTTCTTTCTGTGGCTCATTGACAACATGTTCCAAAATTTCATCATATTTTCCCCGGTTCCATATGTTGCACTTTGATTTTACCTCAATTATTTGAAGTAATTTTTGTTTGTATTTTTGCTCTTGATTTAAAGACATCTGTACCTGAGCCTTTTTCTACAGTATGTCAGTTGTATAGTGCATGCAAACTGCCCACTTAGTATTAAAATAAAGGCTAGGTTAACCTCAAACTTATTGAGTGTACGTTACTATTGTAGGCTTTTTTTCACAGAAATTCTTAATAAAAATGAATGAATTTATTTTACCAATTCCCTGAATTTAATTCAGTGAATCTGTAAAAAAATCTCAATTATTTCAGGGATTTTGTAAAATCAGTTCAGTGATTTTACAAATTCCCAGAAATTTCAGTGATTTTACAAAATCCCTGATTTCACAAATTCCCTGTAACACACGTACTATCTACATGTACAATATACAGAAATGACACGGCTGGGTATTGTAAAGTTACTGAAGGAAGATTAATGTCAAATTCATATCCCCGGGCGAAGAAATTACCGCTTTGTCAGAACGGTTAGGTGTTATTTGTTCCAACTACCATATTGAAAATGTATAAATCGCGCCCATCTCTTCTTTTCTTATACAGGCGCGGATCCAGAGCTTGAAGCGGGGGGGGGGGGGGGTTGTGAGAAATGTTTTTGAACACTAGAGAAGTTTTCTTGTTATACCAAACAATATGTTTTTCAATAATTGGCACACTTTTTGTTCATCTGGCATATGGTTACTCTAAATAAACTCTTTAGATTAGTTTAATTATTTAATTACAGATCGTATCTACCCGTTTTGCAATTGCTGTATCACCCCTTGCATCTATTCCACTAGCCGCGTCTTATCATGTGTGTTGATAAATTTTTGTGATCTTAATAAGGCTGTTTAGTGGTATTTTTTTGTTTGTTTGTGAGATTAACATTCACCATTTGCTTTTCCCAATTCTGAACGTGTTTTTTTAACAAACTGTCCGGGGTTGTCGTCAGTAGCGAACAAAACGCAAAATTTGCAATAAATTCCGTCCTGTGAAGTTGAATAGACAATGCATGGGAAATAGTGCAGCCACGCATATTAGAAGCATCTTTTTAATCCGTACATTTCACGTTTATGAAAAGGAAGAGAACTAGGTGGATTCCAGTTTTCATTTAGAATGCTATACATTTGAGCACTAGGTACAGATGTGAAATAAAGTTTGCAATATCCTTAAATTCAGCTGGTGTCATTTTCTAAAAAAAAATCTCATGTATATGATAGGGTGATAAAGTATTTTTCTTCAAATCAAGCTAACAAAAAACGTCGTTTTAATCATAAAAATACAAAGTAATAAAATATAGGGATAGCTGCCTTTGATTGTCTTAATTAAATCCTTTGATCCTCTAATTATCAAGTTACCCTCAAGCCAATGTAATTATGAAATGTGTATATTTAAAGGAGTGTAGCGACAACGTGTCACCCTATTCAGTGCTGGATATTCAATTTATAGTAAAGATAACATTAAAACAAGAAATGGTAAATACAAAAATTAATTTAAGATTTTCAAGCGGGGGTTGGGGAAGGGGGGGGGGTTGCAACCCCCCCCCCCCCCAAACCCCCCTAAATCCGCTAGTGTTATAGTATAAATTGCACTTATAAATGAAACTTAATTGTGTCATATTTACCTCCAAACGATTAACCTACATGGCCCGAGAACACAATTATTTCGTAGTGCATTTCTTTTAGACAATAAATTCAAATTAAAAAATCGCACCTGCTCTATCTCAAAAAGATTTTTACAGTGTAGTGTACTACTAGTGGGACAAATAATATCAAAATTATAGAATCTTCTACCAGCTCTAACTCAAAATATTTACAATTCTGTGTTAAGGGGGTCTTAAGTTCAGTTTGACAGCTTCAGACGTAATAAAATTTGACCTTTTTTTAACTGGACCAAATCACTACTTAACATAAAGATTCAGCACCTAAATTTTTTTAACATGTAATTTCATCCCCCTTCTTAATATTTCATGCATCAAATATCAAGAAATAAATTGGGAAAGTGTATCAAATAAAAAATGCAAGTTATACACAGTGGCGGATCCAGAAATTTTCATAAGTGGGGGCCTACTGACTGCCTAAGAGGGTCATGCTTCAGTTATTCCCTATATAATTAACCAAATTTTTCCCAGAAAAGGGGGGGCCCGGCCCCCCTGGGCCCTCCCCCTAAATCCGCCTCTGATACACTGTTCACACTAGGGACTATATTCGTAGACAATGAAAACCAAAGGACGATAACTGTGTCCCTGTACCACATGTAACATTAGAATACTCACTTGAAAGGATGACTGATTTTTTTTTTTAAAGATAAGAGTCTGATATAGGGCCTGAAAGATGTCGTGGTTGTGAAGATTATAAATTCCGCCAGTGGAGAAATTATAAATGGAAACATAATGCACGCTGTTTAATCATGCTTTTCAAGGCTATTTACCGATGACTCGTACACAATCATTTTGAATGCTGAATAAGATCATATAGTTTTAGATGAATTAAGCACTCAGAAACTAGCCCGTAAAAAGGAGGAGGAAATCCAGTTTTTCAGTAAATATCACAGTAAAAATATATATGTCTATAACATTTGCGTATACTTGTTTTATTGACGCAAATGAATGCTGCAGTTTTCAAAATATAGTGACGCAAAAGAAGAATTGGCGTAATTAAGTTGTGGCGAAAATTGATTCTTTTTCTGTGCAAATGGATATCGGCCTTTAAAACACCGTTTGTACACTAACAAACGTGTATTTATCTTTTACGCTGTCTAGCATGGGATTAAAAGTTTTGGCAATTTGTGTAGGGTTTTAATTTTAGAAAGTAACGAACAAGTAAGAAGATCGTCAAAAACCTGAAGTGTTTCGGAAAATGAGCTGTGCACGATAAAAGAAAATAGTCTGGTGCGTCGATATGAAATTTTACAGAGGCATGTATTATTTGTAAAATTGAATTAGTCTATTAATAACAACCATTTGTAGAACTGATTCTTTTGATCCTTCAAATATGTGTAAAATATTCTTTGATAGTTTCTTTCATATATACAATTGCAGTATGCTTATAAATACTGTAGATTTGTATTTGATCATTGATTGCATGCATAATGTCCAGTGACAAATATTTCATGAGTTCGTACAAAGAACAAATCAAAAACTTTTAAAATACATTTGATTGGTTATTTAAGGTGATTCGATCTTGATGATATGCATGAAAGTTTGTGAAGCTTACCTCTGAAATAAAGAAATCTAAAAAACTTAAAGAACTTAAGCACTTTTTACAGTCAAAATAACAGTTTTAACACCGACAGCAGCAATTGCAAACGACGCTGGTTCCATATAAGTTTTCACGAATTTTTATAAATCCCTGACCATCTTCGGTTTATATCAGACTCTGATATTGAGGGGAACATATACTACCATGGATGCCTTGTCTTTTTTAATACATTTAGATATAAAACGTGTATCTCATATAAAGCCTCATTTATAGAACATTATATATAATATTGTGTCAAGGAAATATTTGGATCAAAGAAATATTTGGAGGAGGAGGAAGAGGAGAGAGAGAGAGAGAGAGACTAATATTTTTCGCGGTATTTGGTCTCATGTTACTCATGTCAAAATGTGATGGAAGGAACAAACAAATGGAAGTTTTTAACGACCTTGACTGGCTATACAGCCCTTGCACGGTCGGTATGATGAAAGGAAATGTTTCCCCTTCGTTTTATATAGCAGGGTATTCCATAGTGTAATTATATTAGTTACTGTTTTTTTTTCTATCGGTAAGAAATGGTATACAGTTCGAAATCTAATTATCTACATTAAGTTATAGTACATTTAAAGTAAGTTTATTGCATTGCTAAACGCTTCTCAATCAAGATAAAACGTTTACAACCAATACTATTTTTTGCGACTGAATAAATTTAATTTAGAATAGATAGTTCACGTTCCATTGAACCAGAGACATATATACACATGTGTATATATGTCTCTGATTGAACTAAGGGTATTGTTTAGGTTTTTTTTTTTTTTTTTTTTTTATAATGATCGAATTTGAAATGTTATTAACACAATGATTCAAAATTACGCAATTAGTATAAAACAAAAATTAAAATAATTAAGATAACTTATTTGCTTTCATTATTTAATTAACAAGTGAAATGTTATCAATCCAATCTTTCCAATCTAATATAGTCCAAAGGGTGACAGGGGGATAGAAATATGGTCACTACAGGTCTTCTTCCGGCTGGCAGTAAAAAACAACCATGTCAAAGAGGTGCATCCATTTGGTTGTTCGGGATATACAAGTACGCAACTATAAATCAATCCAATCTAATAATTGTTTTTTTTTATCCCGCATTTTTTTTATAATAAATTAAGAAATAAAATAATTGAAATAATTTTCTGAAATAAAAACCTAATATATATTTCATACGCTTTACAAAACGATATGCCACACGATAGATGAAACGTTAAACGATATCATATACCATATACGATAAACGAACGCTAAACGCTAAACCATACCATGTACCATACGACAAATCAAACGCTTTACGATACCATGATGCAAACGATATACAGAACCCTAAACGATGACATTTACCATACGATACACGAACGATGAACGAACGCTGACCGAACGTTGTACGTACGCTATACGAATGATGTACGAACGATGACCGAACTCTATACGAACGATTCCCGCACGCTGTACGTACGATTCCCGAACAAAAAAAGTGTTAACTTTTACGTAACAGGGACTGTATGTGCTATGTCTATATACCATTTTTTTTTCTTTGTTGACATATTTGTTTGTCTTATAGTGATTAAGATTATAACACATTGTTGACTGCTGTACCTCTATTTTTGACATTTCTGCCTATTATTTCTGTTTGTTTTGTTCACACATTATGGTCAATATAATTGAATTTTATGCAACTATCATACATTGAGAGGTTTAGCTATCTATAAAACCAAGTTTAATCCACCATTGTCTTCATAGGGAAATGCCTGTACAAAGTCAGGAATATGACAGTTGTTTTCCATTCGTTTGACGCATTTGAGCTTTTGATTTTGCCATTTTATAAGGGACTTTCCGATTTGAATTTTCCTTGGAGTTCGGTATTTTTGTTATTTTACTTTTTTTTCGCATGTGTTGAGAAATAAAATGAGCAAGATATAATTATATATAATTCCATCTAAGTATTTATTCGTTAGTAGGCGTGCGTAAGATTCAAAACAACGCTTCTCGTCAGTTCAATTTGGGTACTGTGACGTTATATTCATCAATTGCAAAACGATTTTTTCATTAGTTGTTAAAAATACATGTAATTATATTGACATTTTTGTCATTGTTACGCTTAATGTATATAACCAAGTATTAGAAAACATGGAAAAAGCACATTGTTACAAGAAAACTTAGAAATCTGTCATTGGTCAAAAGATATTATACCTTGAGGTTACTGAAATGAAAACATGAATTAAGGAGGTTCGCTACTGAAATTCAAAATAACAAGAAAGTTTTGCTGTTGTGTTTTTTTAAAACTCCTTTCATAGAAGAGTGGAAAAATGGAAAAAAAAAAATATAGGTCAATGCGCTTTTTTTTTTTTTTTTGTAAGAAGGGTATTTATGGTCACTCATACTGTCAGTTTTGCAAAATCCTGTATTTTCAAAGAATTGGAACAAATGTATTGAAGTTTAAATTACAACAACAATTCATACAAATGTAAATACATTTAATTTTGATATCAATTAAAATATACCTTTGTTTGATTTTCTACAAAAATTATGCATTCAAGGCATATAGTCAATGACTTTTTCCCGTAATAAAAAAATAAACAAAAAAGTACGGGAAATAGAATGACATCAGAAATTATTCACAAGACTTTATTCTTAGATATTATTAATAGAAAAGTATAGGTCAATGTGCAAAATTTTGACTCAGAGCCGAAAAAAGTTCAAAATTCCATGAAAAAGTATGGGAAATTTAAATTTAGACATTTTCCATTACATATATGTCAATTTACCGAATACTTTTATCTTTTTTAACCAAATAATTTGTTTTAAATCTAGATCACTGCATACTTGGTATAACAAAGACCTTTTTTCATTTAATAAAATCTTCAAATATGACTATGGGCTGAAAAACATTCAAAACAACACCAAAAAGTGCAGGAAAATGTCAAATTTTGACATTATTCTTTCAAAGGTAATTTTTAAATAATCTTTCTCTTTTTCAACAAAATAATTTGAAAAAATCTGGAGCACTGTGTAATTGATATAAATAAGGCATTTTTTTTTTCTTTATATATAACAAATATGCCCCTTGATTTCATTTCTGGAATAATAATGAAGCCATAATTCTGATCTGATTATGATTCAATTCAAATATCAAACATTTGTAGAATAAAATTAAAATTACAAATTATGAAGCAAAACAATAAAGAAGGTGTAATATACTAAACTGAATTGTTCTGCATTTTAAAATATCTGTATAATGCTATTGGGACTTTTGATGAGATTATCAAGGTCAAAATTAACCCAGTGGTTCAGAATCAGCAATCTTTAGAATGACATCTAATTATCTTAGTATCTGTAAGACCCACTTGTACAAAGCCTATGTAATCACTTTCAACTTGAAATTTTGCAATTATAATTCACATGAATATTACAATTTTTTATTAAACTTAGGCCCAATACTTAATGAAATATGTATATGGAAACGAAACAGGGTAACACTGCTACAGAAAGGGACATTCGGTGACTGATCACCAACAAAGTGGGAAATTTTAATTCTTTAAACTTGTTACCTTGATATATTTCTTCTAAGTTAGACCTGACCACAGCAATAAAACGTGCTGGGTTGGTTACGGTTTACAACCAATTTCACACCTGTGAGGCTTTTGATGTTTTCTGCAGTCTTCACGCTGAGTGGCAGCCCAGGCAGCCCAGGCTTGTAATATTGCTCTCGGGCCTGTAAAAATCATATCTACAAGCCAACAGAATCTAACTAAAAATTTTCAAAAATTGAGCTCCGGGCCTGTAGATTTAACAGTTTATCGTGAAGACTGTTTCTGGTCTTAAATTTTACCAGAGAAATATTCTCAATAAGCGTACTAAATTAACTTTATGAAATTAACCTGTAAAAATTAATCAGGTTGCTTGATCGCCTGGAATTTTTTTACCCCGTAAACGATGAACAGGTAGAAATTTTATCCCTACAACAAAAGAGTGGGAACCACTATCACAGTGATCAGTCATAGTTAGTCTATTTCTGTACTGTATTGTAATGTTACTTAAAATTCTACATTTATTTCAGTTCACCTTCTTGAGAGTCTTATTAGACAAACTACAATTTTCTATATTACAAAAGATACTATAGTCACAGAGAGAATATACTGCTCCACTGAGCTACAATTGGTAGATTTTAGATTTAGTAAAAACTCTGAAACCTGTCTTATGATCTTTTCTGATTTTGTGACACGTACACCTGAACCACACTTTTCTGTGAAAAGATCTTTGATATCTTTACTACCATTCCTAGAATCGGCCAACTTCAAGTGCTCTAAGCACATTCCACTTCTTGCAACAATTCGTGCCATTTCTAATGAAAGTATCTTACGGTCAATTAACAACTTTAAAGAAGGCACATTTTTATGCAATTCTTTCAAAGAATTGAATTTGTCTGATATGACATATTCTGCTATATATACTTTTTCAAAGTGAACATTTAATTCAATACTTTTATTTACAAGTGTGCAAAGTGCATCGGCATCTTCATCAGCCCTGTGGGCATCATTTGATTTGCTCATAAATGTTTCAAACAAATTTGTCTGTGAATATGAATTCAGACCTGGATGGGAAAGTTTAAAAAATGGCAATGTTTCAATAGAGATTTCCAATAAAATGACATACGTACGTAACTCGACGTACGGACCTAATGGGACTGGTTATTGCCAACCATTGAATTTGATTACATACGTCGCTCAAGTTAAAACAAAGTATTCCAAGACTTTTAAAATCACACACTGGAATTTTCGTCCATATAAAATAATTTTATCATGACGAAAAATGATAGAAATCTTGCATTTTATTTATCACGTGGTTTTCCAGATTCCCGCCTTTATTTTCACTGACATAAGATCACGTATAAACACACGTATCCCATACCTATCATACGTACGATTTGAGTTATCTTTCATGGTTTTGATTATGACAGTTTTTTTTCAATATACTTTGCAGATGGTCGCCCCATTATACTTTTTTTCTGTCTTTCTTTTTAGTTTATCTATGTTTTTATTATATTTGTTGCGGGGACAATTTTTAGAAGTATAGAGTTTGTCAGAATCTGTCTCTTTATAAAGTTGAAAATTGAGATAAAACTATCGCTTCCATTTAATTTCTAAACAAAAGTATTTTTCATTTATTATAAAATGTAGTTATAAAAAAATCCATATATATGTTACTTTTGAGAATTAAGGTGTGTTCGATTAGGGATTGTTCTGTATTAACTTGTTTAACTGGAATGCTGTCGGAGTCCAAATACAATAGACATAGCGATAAGATCACGTATAAACACACGTATCCCATACCTATCATACGTACGATTTGAGTTATCTTTCATGGTTTTGATTATGACAGTTTTTTTTCAATATACTTTGCAGATGGTCGCCCCATTATACTTTTTTTCTGTCTTTCTTTTTAGTTTATCTATGTTTTTATTATATTTGTTGCGGGGACAATTTTTAGAAGTATAGAGTTTGTCAGAATCTGTCTCTTTATAAAGTTGAAAATTGAGATAAAACTATCGCTTCCATTTAATTTCTAAACAAAAGTATTTTTCATTTATTATAAAATGTAGTTATAAAAAAATCCATATATATGTTACTTTTGAGAATTAAGGTGTGTTCGATTAGGGATTGTTCTGTATTAACTTGTTTAACTGGAATGCTGTCGGAGTCCAAATACAATAGACATTTCCAGGCAATTTATTTTTTATATCCCTTGAAATAAATTAACTTTTTATTGATAAACAATTATTACCGAAATCATTTTACTGAATAAATCATTAACGGAAATGTGTAAGATTAGTAACATTGAACAACATAATATAATAAGATTTCGTTGCCAGATGCGGATCCAAGATTTTGAAATGTGGTGAGGGGGGGGGGGGGGGGGGGTGGTATAGGCAAAGTTAGTAGTGGAACAAAAAATATAAGTATTAATAGGATATAGGGCCATATATATAAGTGTTCGTTGCATATATATTTTACATGTGCATATTTAGGACGAGAAGATGAATATGAACCAGACTTTTTATTATACCGCACGAAGACATGTCATCCTACCCGGACCAATCTTCGCTCTACTTCCTAAATATTGCGTGCTTAGCAGATAGGCAGTCAATCTTCGATTTGAAACGGGCGAGGATCGAGCCCAAGACCTCCCGCACTCGAGCAGTGGTGTAGCTTTCATCGACGCAAAGAGGCAACCGCCTCATCAAATTTTGACCATTAAAAAATAGAGATAAAGAGAATTATATACCATGTACGTTATAGTATAAAGTATACTGAGTGACGACGGTTCAAAATGTTGACTGCTTTATTCTTTACAAACTCATTCCTCATTATTAACGTCTTAAAAACTTTCTTTCATAAAATGAACAAGGTAGATGCAAATAACTTTTTTTAAGTAACAGACAAAGTATACCTCGCAAAAAACTGATTCAAACAAGAGGTCATAACTGTGAAACTGATATGATGCTTGATTTTTTTTTTTGACAACGAACTTCTTACTTTTGGAGGACAAAGTTTTCAACAGACACTTGGGATTCCTATAAATTATGTAGTACTCTTCTACCTTGGTTAATATAAGCAAGACTTCAAAGTTCACCCAGTTATTATCATCCATACATTTTGACAAAAGCTTAACGCATAAAGTTGAAAGACATAGTGGATCTTAAACTTAATATCCCCAACTCTATACAAAAGCATTTTAGAGGAGGTCATACATATAATTCTGTCAATTATTTTTGTTTTGATCAGGACTGTCTGTAACTGAATACTGAGAATTAAACCTTTAACCAGCAGTTTCATTGAAATATATTGATTTAATGTGCACTAGAAATATTGTTTCTCAATTCCACACAATTTTTCATAGACAGGATCTTTTTGCCATTGTGTGACCTATCAAGAGTATGATTACCTACACCTATTTTGCGATTCATATTTTCAATTAACCGTCCACTCCCTATTGGCATTGACGTCTTTTAACCAAGGTGAGGCTTTGACTTCATAGATTCAAATCATTTGCCTCACCAGAAATAAAATTCAAGTTACACTACTGTCGATTGATTGATAGTAAGTTGGTTAACGTCCAGTGGCAAATATTGCATGCAAAATTTACGTGTAGAGAGCGTGGCATTCTCTCTACAAGAGGCATAGGATTTAACGTCCCCACTCTGACCGGACGGGACTGTGTACTTGTGCATCCCGCACAACCGAACGGACTCCTCACTTTGGCAATGGTTTAACTGCCGATCGGAACAAGACCATTAGTGACCATATTTCTATTCCCCTGATCACCTTAAAGGTTACAAGAGCGCAATTGTTCGGTACTCAGAATAGAATCCTGTACGGCTTTTGATTGGATGATACAGAATTGGAATTACTTTTAATCGAAAGCTTATCCAATCAGGTTTAAAAAATCCAGAAAATCAAATTCACATTTTGCAAAGTATAGAGAAGATATCGGGGCCATTAAAAATATGCCTTTTTCATTAAGCGAAAAAAATAGACGATCTTTTTCAACTGCATTTTAAGTCAATTTTTGCCGCATGACCATGTATATTATTTTGGTTGTAATGCAACACTGGCATTTCTAGTAACAGGAACTGCTACCCGTTTTTCCCTAGTTTGTGTAGTCTTTGAGAAAAAAATGGAACACCACTGGTACCCTATGGGAAATGCATTACGAATAATTGCGCTCTTGTAACCATTAGGGATTACTGTCTAGGCGAGCGAGCGACCAAAAAGACAGTTATGAATATGGAAGATACATATACATGTACGTGTATGAATCAAAATATTTGCAACAAGAATGTGTAGCCTTAAGACACCGTGCCCCTTCACGTGTTCATATTTCCATGTTCAGTGCACCATTTAATCCGGGTCAAACTCTTATTTGGTGTATAATTCCAAAAGTTTTACATTTTGAACAGAACGGACGAACGAGCGGATGCACATACCAGTAAATATAATATCCCCTTGCTACATTAAGTTGGTCATAGAACTAAAATGATCATCCTACATGTACTTAACAAAACTTCAATCAAATATTCCGTACATGTCCGTTTTTCGTACGTATTTGTATAAGTTAAACGCCAAACATTTTAGAAAAACAATTTAAGAGCAATGACGTTAAATTACGCATACGTGTGTACGGGTCTTCCTAGAATCCATGCATCATTAAAGACAAGATAAAGGAAAAAAATAAACTGATTCAGTAAAGTGTAATCATATTTTTTCTTGAAGATGCGTCCTCATAAATTCCATTTGATATAATTCTACGAAAAGGTGACAAAGTACTATCAGAAAGATGCATCAGTGATCTGAATTTTTTTCCTTTGTCAAAAGTATCTTGAAATAAAATAAATTATAGAAGCATGCTTAAAAAAAAAGAAGAATAAAGCAAGTCATGTACACCTTTTACATTCAGGCGTGTTTGAAACTCTTGTTTTAATCTTATAACTTTTACATCAAAAATTAAAATATGATCTCGCTTCGGCTTCAAATATTTTTATTTTTTCAAACTTAATTTTTATTTAGTGCCTTTAAGAAACCATCGTTTGAGAGATAAATATAAATATATGGGTCAAGTGAAATGACGAAGTAATGATTGGTGCATTTGATTACCGGTAACTGAATTAATTATTGCCATTAAAGGTTGATGTCAATGAAATCATCCCAAATTTAATAAAAAATATATGTAACAAATTACTACAGCAGTTTGTGCTTATTTTTAAATAGCATCTATTCCAACAAAGTATGTGTTTTCAACGAGCCAAAAATTCATGGAGTCTATGCTCCCCTCCGTCATCCTTCATTGCAATAGGCCGAGATACGGTCAGATAGGTTGGTTATGTCGATTAATGTGATTTTATTGGAAATCTCTAATAAAACCTATCACAGTTGACTTGAATTTATCAAGCAAATTACATTTCTGTAGTGAAGTGTACAATAACACACAGTCATATGTTTGAACATTATGGCCTATTAAAACATTGTTCTTAGTTTTTTCAAGAAAAGAAATTAAGTCATTGAGGCACTTTTTGATATGGACAGCAGGCAACACATTTCCGTTTGATAATAACTGCCCATTCTCAAATGTCAATCAAGTAATCTCTGCCGCCTTTGGTGTTATTTGGTGCTGTAGTAGGACAAATCTGGAAAAAGATTCTGCTGCACTCTTTGCTGCTTATTGTGTGATATGGGATGATCTACCTACAAAAGCAATATTAATACAACTTATTCCAGTTCCTAGATAATTACATAAGCATTACATGTATCAGCAGTTGTAAAAGGTTTTGTATCAAAACAAGTTTACCAATATCACCACAAAATGTAAAGCAATGAGTAGTGATACCATTTAGTTCATATAATATAATGAACAAGTTTTTACACAAGAAATCCACATGCCAAACATATTCATTGCATGTACTTCAAGGAACATGCCAAAACTACATTTGTTTTATTTCAAGGTACATGCCAGACTAAGTGTTCCTATATAGTGTAGAATGCTAAGAAAAAATTAAAGTCCCATAACTCTCTGAGGAGTTGCGTTTACAAAGTGTTAGTATAGTGTAGAATTTTCAAAAACATTAGGGTCCAATATCTCCAATAAGTTGTGTTGAATCATAATGGCAGGTGCAATAAGATCAAGTACATATGGTGGCTTACAATTCTGCAAGATTTGAATGAAATCATATTAGTGAACTTAAAGAATTGACCTCATAAAGTAACTGACTGACGGACAGACACGGAGCATCACTTAAAGGTCCCTCCATCACGTTGTGGCGTGGACAATAATTGTATTGCCAAAAATGTTTTTCATTATAACATACTTAGCCCTGTAGCTTCTATATCAAAGAAGATTTCTGTAACAGAATCATGCTTGGGTGAGGCTTCTATTATTGAAGTTCTTGGAGGGGGTATTTCAGTTATGTTTTCTGGATCCAATCTAGATTCTTCCATGTCTATGTCTGACTGGTATCTGATTCCTTCCCTCACTTCACAGCTTGATATATCTTGATTACTAAAAAAAAAAAATTCAAACATGAACATCAATTGAAATGTTAAGTCCCTACTGTGATACAAAATGACAATAGGCTATTTGTTATCATCCTAATTTTCAAAAAGAGTATTTCTTATCATTACAAACACTGCTCAAAGTCTACAACTTTACTTCATAAGTCTGATTCAGTACTGGATAAGTATTCGACTCAGTCTTCACCAGTCTTAACCTGTCTTAACCAGTCTCGACTTTATTGATTAGTCTCGACCTTCAAATTTAGTCTTGACTGGTCTGAATCAGTCCATCTAACTAAATTAAATATTGATCTTGCAAAAAAAAGGTTGTTTGGTTGGTTCATTGCTATGAAATTAATGAATTTAATTAATAGGTAAAAAAGCAATAATTTTCAGTTTTGATAAATAGTCATCTTTAATTATTTATTTAACTTTTTCAAATCAACTTGGATTTTTTATGAAACTCTACATTTTTCTCAATTATACATAGATCTTAAAGAATGCCAGGTTGTTTGGTAGTTTGATTTATTGCTGTCAAATTTGAGGATTTAATAAATAGGTATAAAATGCGAGAATTTTCAGTCGGACTGAATTCAGATAGTCAACTTTAAATTTGTTTATTATTTTTTCAAATTAACTTTGATTTTCATATACTATACAGCTATCTGAGTCATATATTGATCTTACTGAATCCCAGGTTGTTATGAAGTTTAGTGTATTGCTGTCAAATTTAAGGATTTAATTAATCTAGGTAAAAAAAAGCTAGAATGTGCAGTTCCCACTAAATTCAGATAGTAATCTTTAAAAAAAATTATAACTATTGCAAAGCAACTTGGACTTTCATCACAATCTACAGCTATCTTCAATATATTTATCTTACAAAATATCAGTTTTTTGGGTAATTTGGTTTATTGCTGTCATATTAAAATTATAGGTATCTATATGAATTTAGTCAAAACTGAAATTTTTTGCTTTCTTATACATATTAACTTAGTTCTTAAATTTGACAGCAATACACAAAAATACAAAACAACCTGACATTCTGTAAGATAAAAATGTAATAAAGATAGCTGAAAAGTTTGATGAAAATCCAAGCTGATTTGAAAAAGTTCAAAAAAAAATTTAAAGGTGACTATCAAATTTTTAGGAAAAGTTATAAATAAATTTAAAGGTGACTGTCAAAATTCAGTGCGAACTAAACATTTTAACTGTTAAAATAAATTTCTTTTAAACTGACATGACAACAGTCACAATAAAATAAAGATTACAGACAGCTATCGTTACAATGACCCTTCAACACTCCGTGATAGGGGCCAAAAACATCTTGTACGAAATAGCTGATGGCTGATTTGGATTCTTTTTTTTTTGGGAGGAAAGAGGTCTCATAAACATCTATATCAATATTTTTTTTAAAAGAAACATTAAACAGGCTCTTTTTATTTTAATCTTGTTTGTCAATGAATCTTTCAAATTACCGTTCTGTCTTCAACTCTAATCTTCTCAGTTTAGCCTTCTTCGTAATTGCTATTGCCTTTCTCTTTTTGTACTTGAGATCTCTCAGCGTGCTGACTTTTGATGTGTGAACACCAGGTGAAAGACCAGCTGTTCTATTTGCCTGTAATGTATATATATATATTTGTTCAATCATTGGTATGGGTTAGTAAATTCCTTCCAACTTTATATGAAAAATGATATATTTATATTTTTTACTGAATATATTATGCTTAGTTAACCTGTCATGAAAAGAGTTATCACCCATTGAATTGTGAACTGAAAAAAAAACATTTCATTAATGGCAAATCTAGTGTGGAAATTTTGTTATCCATTACAAAGCAATATATACTGATTCTAATGACATAACAATTATTTCAATAAAAAAAATTGTTTTCTGTAACATGTTATGTAGTTTATTATCCATTGCCTTTGGCCCAATATGAGTAATTTGGACTTCTTGTATTAAATCCAATATCATAAGAAATAACATGCACAAAATGATGAATATATAATAAAAAATGCAATGTGGTAGTCAATATATAAATTGTCAAATTGTTTCATTTTGTCAAAGGAATGAAAATTGGAGCAAAATGTAATTCCTTGTATTTGGTTGGTAAACATTCTTTCAAACTTTAAAATAACTTATACAGTGTTCAAGACAATAAGCCAACATTCATCAAATTCTTTTGAAAACTAAAAGTAGAAAAAAATATTGCTATCCTTTTTCACCCTTATTTTCCTTTGACAGAAATAAACAGTTAATGAAAAAAAAAATTAAAATTAAATAATGATAAAATGCCAAAATCATAAGAAACAGCTTGGCCAGGAGGAAATATGGTACCCTATTGTCCATGAAATGTTTTTTTTTGGTGGTTTTATAGGAGAAAAATGTCAAATTTTAGTTTCAGTTAGTATTTTAAATTCTCAGACTAGTTTCAAAACAATTTTACTATTTAGACTGAGTTTACAACTGACAGACATAAATTGTATACCATAGTATGTCCTGTCAATAGATAGAAAAATAAAAAGTCTCCCAAACTAACATGAATTGTGATGATTTTGTTTTTATGCCAAACTGGTGAAGTAGCAGACCCATCTAAGAATCATGCAATTTGAAAAATAAGTGATTTAGTACCCATTTTTTCATATATATATATATGTTATAGCTCCATATATGGAGTTAAACAAAAACAATTAAAATGTATCCTAAAGTGGCAGTTCTGCTTGATCATAGGACATATTTGACCTTTGAATATGAAATATAAATATTCTATTTGTACTTTATTACAAATTTGAGAGTTATCTCCCTTTGTCTAAGTTTATTGAAATTATATGTAGGCTATAAATCAATGTAGTTCCTATTGCACAATTCTAAGCTGGGGAGATACTTAATTTTGTGTTGAATATTTAGGCAAATTACTTTTCAAATATGTACTATTATTACTTAATAGTTTGCTACAGCTGGCTAATGTATGAATTAGGTTTCAGTGGATCTAAATGTCTACTTTGTACATGTATTCATATGATTCTAGTAGAAACATATGAAATTCTGTGTTCAGGCTTGTTAAGGAGACTAACAATAATTCAATGATGCATTCAATTTTGTTCTTACATCAACTAGGTATTTGTTACCTTTATTTGTTTAACAACACTTGCGGCAACCCTATAGCCAAGACTTCCAGAACTACCATAATGTCTGTTTTTGGTGCTTTTGAAGCCACTGTATTATTGAAGCTTTCATTGCCTTGTGTACTCTCAAGATTAGCTAGCTTTTCAGACTGTGTTATATAATTACTGAACAATGTACTCAATGAGGCCTGCAGTTGTTGGTCTTTAAGAGGTTTACCATATGGTAAAGAACGAAATTTTATACCAGAGTCTTCAAAAGACTGGCACCAACCGGGATTGCAACTGCTGTGGTCACCAAAGGTATGTTTGGATAGTGCAGGTAAATTCTTTTCTATCTCTTCTGGCCTTCCTCTAGCTTGTGCAACCAAGAAATTAAAACATTTCATCAAATAGTAAATGATCTTTGTTGTAAGGCGAGAATGTTTATTTCTCAGAGCAAAAAGACTCTTTCGTAGGGTTTTCTTGACATGATTACTATCTGAAAGCTTTATAATAGACTTGTCGCCTTTAGTTCTCAGTCTGGCTATGGTTGTAGCATCCTCATCTCCAACTATTGTCATAATATTTGTACCTTTTGTTCTTGCATCTGCTCCCATCTGTACAACCATGTCAGCTTCCATTGCTTTGGAACTTCCACTGTAATTCTTTCTACAAATATGTACTTTTGGCTGTTACACATATTCTGCATTCTCAAACTGTAGTCTAATATCATTCCTGTTCTAGTGCCAATCATTGAGCAATGACCTGTACAATAATTCATACAATAAATCAATTCATTCAAATTGGAGAATAATTTATTTTTTATAAAAATAAAAGAAGACTGTGTCGGAAGGACATATATGCTACCGTTTAAAAACTGTACAGGGTATAAGGCTGAAAATCAAACTTGATCTGTGTATTATGATCATAAGAATTGTTTTCAAATTTGAAAACATTTGGTCAAGTATATATAAATGGACGGACATACAGACAGACGGGTGTGTACAGTACAGCCGACTCTTACGAAAGGACAAGGATAACACTAAATACCCCCTAAGCTGAGCGATTGGGCATAATTATTTGTATGAAAATCTTAATGTGGAGTAATACTAAGAAAAACATTCCTCGGTGTATGTACTGATCCCCATTGTTTCTGGTTATATTTGTATCTCTTAAAAATCTTTGTAGTTTTCTTTTTTTATAAAGTTTTTGTCATTTAAAAGTTTTAAAACACATGAAAATTCCCTACATTATTACTTTTTTTAACTTACCTGTGAGACTATCATAAGACCTGCCACTACCTCTTTTTTTCCAACCTGCGTCAACTGCTACAGTTATGTCCTCGTTTCCACTACATCTTTAAGTAAAAATATTGGAAATTAATAACACATGGATACATGTATATCATTTTTGGCAGCTTGGATAAATTATAATTGTGGTTAAATACTTTTTAAATAATCTTAAAACATTATGTTATTGTATTTATACGCCACTTTTAAAGAAATGTTTAAAACAGCCTTAATTTCTGTGTCATTTGGTCTCTTGTGGAGAGTTGTCTCATTGGCAATCATACCACATCTTCTTTTTTTTTTTTTATTTTTATCTTAATCTAATTTGATTAAACATTGATTTATACCCAAAATTAGGATGTGTTGTATAACTTGTTCTTGTCCTGATTAAGCATGCAGGAAATGAGTGACTAGATATAAAAGAACCACTAATCAATATGAACTTCCATCAATAGAAAGACTAAATAAATTCTTTCATTAAAATTGAAGTATACTGTAATTTCTGAAATTATTGCATTGTTTTTATAATTGCGAAAAATGCAACAGGTTTACAATCGCAATAATTCAAACTCACGTTTTGAAATTTATTATAATTTATTTATATGTAATTTATATGTAAAAAGGATTTTCCTCAACATTGTAAAAATTTAAATCACATTTAATCTAAAATGACAAAATCGCAATAATTGATAAATGCACGCAATAATTTCTGAATTTACAGTACCTTAAACTCCAAAATCATTTCAATTAACTTACTCTTTTGTCATAATCTTCTCTTTCTCTGTCCATTCCTTCATAGATTCCTCGGCAATGTCTTCCAGAATCGTTCCAATTTCTTTTTGTCTTTCATCAAACATTCTGTGACTGGCAGGTGGTATGTTCAATGTTGATAAAAATCTATTTACTTGTCTTTCACCAAGACCAGTATGACTTGATGCTAAATAAAAAATGTGAAAAAATAATTAAATTTATCAAAACCGGACTTGACTTTAGTTATAAATCTAGTTTCACAGCCCCTAAGGGATGACTGACCAGCCTTTGTTTTCCCCTAAATTAATAATCTTTTCACTTTTTCATATATCTAACAAGGCTTACATCTTTAACCCGGCTTACCACATTCTATATGTATGTGCCTGTCCCAAGTAAGGAGCCTGTAATTCAGTGGTTGTCGTTTGTTGATGTGCGACATATTTGTTTCCATTCATTTGAACAAGAAATGCACATATATTTTCTTTCAGCCTAATTATCAATTTATAAACGGGGGCAAATCTTTGGTGTCTCACAAAGTTTTTTTCTAATTTAGGCATGACTTATTTTGTTCAACTAATCAAGAATTTATAAAGTTAGACATCTTTGAATGGATGCAATGATTATATTTACTTGTTGCTAACTTTGTATTTACATCCCATATTCTGTTGTGCTGTTTTCCTGTAGGTATAACATTGATGTTTTTACAGCTTTGGTTGACACATAAAACTTTCAAGACAGCAGCCAGGCCACACGTTGTTATGTTTCAACAATTTTGTAAAGAGAGTGGAAGACCACATTGTTTGCACGCAGCGAGATGATCTGCCAATACGCCTAGCTCTACGACCCTTCTTCCATTTCTCCTATCGTCTGATGTTATTTTTACATTGCGTTCATCTACGACTTCCTCATGTATAAAATTTAACAAGTCTGGTTGTTTAAATGAAGATGATTGAATATGAAGTTGTATGTGAATGATCTATTAATACTGTGCGAGCCGTTTTTCTGATGTTCTGAACGTTTCTAATTGACTCGATTTTCTGTTTCTGTTTAGCAGACAGAAATCCTTGTCTTAACCTTCCCATTGAATAAAGATCTTATAAAAGTAGCTACGATGTATATTAAAAGTAAATTAGATATAAAAATTTGACGTTAAATGGTTAAAAAATGTCCAAATGTACTGGTAAACGATCTGTTGACGATTCTTTTGATGTCGTCTGGTGTTAATGTAAACAATTTCCGGAAATGCCGCGTAAATATTATTGTCGTATATTCTGGATCATTTTGACATTCAAAATTGTTTTAAAACCAAACTGTCACTAAAAATAAGGTTAGAAATAATATCTGATAACTTTGAGTGAAATACATTTTATTAAATGTTAGGAAAAAGTATATAACGGCATTCGTTCTCAACTACGGTGCGCAAACTGTGTCAAAATAATGAGTAGCGAACATCCTTAAGAATATTTTACTTATCGTTCAAATACTAGACGCAATATTTCAAATTAACATATTCCAAGAATTTTAAAAAAATCTTTTAACGTTATAGGTTAAAGTGTTTTCCTTTTTCTTTGGTAAAGTGTTACACTGAGTACAAAAATTGCACCCAATAGCAAAATAGCAGCAGCAATTTTACAAGTTTTTTTGGAAACTTAACAATTTGTATTTTTTATGATTTGACATTAAGCACGTCTTTCGACATAGCTAAATACATTTAAATATATACAAAACATCCACAGTTTAAATCAACAGATAAAGTATCCACTGGAAAAGGTAAAATTTACTGAAAAGTCGCGCTACGACGTCCATCAAATACTAACTTTAGCAATTCAAATATGTTACAGGCATCAATTTCTTTTTGTTCGAATGGTAGGCATTTCCTGCACCATATGTGGCACCCATTGTGTTGCTCATGTAAGTACAAACCCATTGATAAGTTTTTTTCGGTAGGTTTCACTCTCTAAAAAGAAGATGGGATAATGTTAACGACAATCGAAACATATCCGTCGTCATCTGTGAAATAAATATTCAATGACAATCAACCAACTCTTCAGTGACATATCAACTTCAACAATTAGAACTCTTGATTGTATAGCTACCTTGTGAGCAACAACCCTCTATCACGAAAATTAAGATGGGAAATGCAAACTCTCGAATATTGAATCTACAGTAAGATTTATATCCATATGTCAAATTGTAAATGTTTATCAATTTTCCCACAGGATATAACTATGCCCTTGGAAAAAAAGCAGCACAGAGTTCAACATGGCATTCAAAATATGCTGCTTCAAAAGCAGTTGATGGAAAGGAAAGCACGTTTACACACACAAGGCACGAAAACAATGCATATTGGAGTGTTGATTTGGGAAAAACAGTCAACGTGAAACAGATCAATATCATTAACAGAAAAAAATGCTGTGGTAAGGAGTCGGAAAAATATATTTGTGATAAGATTCAAAAGAATTTCACGTGAGTTAGGTAAGAGTGTTTACTTTTAAACATTTTAAAAGCAACACTATTTTAAGACATTTTTGTATATGATAATAGGTAAATCTTCAAACTATCATCTAAATTTATTTTTAGTACTTTTTATGATCTTCAGAAAAAATCTTAACATTATATCATATAATAATGAAGTGTTGATTCATCGAAAACAACACCTTCAAACAAATTAAAACCATTTACAGAAACGTTGACTGTCGAACGAAGTCAAATGCTATAAAGTGATAAGATATTTCAGGCGTATTTAGGACGCGTACAAATTAACTTTTAAAGAAATGTTAGTGAGCTAGCTCTAATACCCAACTCCTTCATATTAATCATGATCTAAGATAGTAATATCGTCTTGTGCAAATCAATTCTTAGGAAGAATGATCTTGATTGTCGATCAAATGACCTGAAAATCAACAAGTATCGTCCTCTTCATTCACTTAAAATATATGACACCATATCGAAGAAAGGTTGTAATTCCATGAAGGTGTCAAACCACCCATCCATCCACTTCAATTTGGCGGTCTCTAAACTCGTTGATATATACAATTGATACAAAATCTACTTTTTGCGACGTTTTTCATGCACTATTTAAATATTTATAAGATTCTTGAATAAAGAAATTACTTACCATTACGGTAGATTTGTTAGTTTTTAGTTCACTTTAGCGCAAGTCCAACTTTAAAAAATGCACAAGATGTGCGTAACTTTTTGGTCAAAACTAATCAGACTGTCCGTAACATTTTTTTAGAATATGGGTAAATTTTATTTTCAAAATTGTAAGATTGATAATTGCAACAACTAAAGGACAATAAACACTATCAAACCCCTTATTTATTACCTAGTTTTATACAATTACGATATGTGTCAAAGTAACCAAGAGAAAAGAGACCATATCTAGCTATAAAAAATCAGACACGAGTCTTACTGATTTACCGTTATTTTTTTTTTAATTTTATTCCCGACTTTCGGATACTATTTTGATAGATAAATCCAGTAAGCCTGGTTTAGCAGCATCTAAAGTATACTTTGTAGAGTGTTTACATCAAACGGGATCTGGTGGTACGGCGAAATTTATCTTACATTCTTCTGGCTTTATAGATTGTTCACTGTTGATTCTTTTGCCTTTGTAGCCGCGGAAAAAAAATGAAACCCTTTCCTTTAAATAATTTCCGAATTGTAAGCCAAAAAAGTATGGTCTCTTCTCTGAAACTAGTTCTATGTATTTTGGACTGTGAAAACAAAATTGTCAACATCTCAGCTTAAATGTAAGGCTATATTGTTGAACAGTTGTCTCGGTTCATTACAGCAATTAAAGTAGAGATTTATAAGCTGCATGTCCTGATTTTCAGTCCAAAACTCGTTTCCTTATGCTAAATTTCGAAGTTCCATTGTGTTGGGTGATTGAGCGATCAAGTATGGTATCTATGTCACTGGATGTATAATGGCTAGGTGAATAATAACACATGTTATTTTAAAAAAGAGTCGAGTTTATTAGCTGGGTATAATACCAGAAAGCATGGTATTCACGAAAGAATTATATCATACTAGAAATCTACTTTATTTCTGATCATATATTCGATGCAATCTCTATATTATGTTTAACCATAAATCAACCAATGAACAGTCAGGCTTTTTTGGAAGTTCATGACTTTTCAATAGTTTCTTTAACAGAAATATGTATAGAGAACTGCAAAAAAAATGTATTTTTCATTTGTGAAAACACACACTTCGGCTATAGGCATTTTTGGTCCTAAAATTCAATGTTATTCAATTTCAGCAATTCAAGTATAAATTTGATGAGAGAAAAAAAATGTAAAATTTCTCATGAATTCAAATTTTACAAGCTCTGACATTTAACAACAGCAATGATGTCATATATGACGACACAAATGAGCAATCGTACGATGAAACTCATAGTTTTGACTACATTTTGGCAGATTTTGCCTCTGACGACTGTCGCCACATTCATGAACCACCGTAATTATTTGTTAGGATGTGTATCTTGTCAATTTCCATAATTTTATGACCAATTCGTTTTGGTGGACGTGTGTTATCAGTGTTTTTTTTTTTTTTTTTAAGATTGTTAAGATTTGATATTACAGTCTAATTTAAAGCTAAATTTAGCGCTTTCATTGTCCTTCCGCTTTAAAGAAGTCACAAAAAGTTTCATTTCTTTGGGCCAAAAACAGACCCCACTATTGCTTTTGTTAAAGAGTGCAAATGTACTTGATTCTGATGGGATCGTTTCTCTTCATAAAGACTTTTAATTCGTTTTAAATTATTTGCTTTGTATCAGCCTTCATAATGAATAATGTACTTGTATAATTCAGAACGATCTCTAGATTTATTTATTTTTCAAATAAAACATAGAAAAAATCAACTAGATCATAACCTGGTGATCGAAAAGAGCTTTATAGAATCTGTTATTGATCTTCCTGTTGATGAACGACAATGAGGTGTATATACTTTAAGAAAAATAAAAGAAAATTGGTTTTGAATTAAAATATGTTCGATACTGAAATGTGTTTAATTACAAAGAGTGTACTAGTTATTTAGATTACAATCGATGATATGACTGATTGAAGTCTTAGAATTCCATTTTTGAACAATTCATAAAGACTCTTGAAATTGATATCTTTTCAGGTAATTGGCTGAAGAATATAGCGGTTACAGTTGGACAAAATCGTCATCAGATGAAACTTTGTAGTAATTTCAAAGGACCTGGTAAGACTGGACAAGTAATAATGTTAACATGCAAGAGTCCAATCTCAGGCCGCCATGTTAAACTTTTGAGAAGCGGAAAAGGAATTCTCAGTTTGGCAGAAGTTAAAGTGATAGGCTATACAGGTAAAAACTTAAGTATTTAGCATCTATCTGGTTGAACGTTTGTACTGAATTCCGTTTCCATTGAAAAACTGTCAGTTAAACAAAAAACAGAAAATCCTGTCATTTGCTGTTGCTATTTTTGGCACATGTTTGACACACTTAAATGAAAAAAAAACATACGTTTATAGAGTATGAGCTGTTAATTGTTCTTTGCATCGTTGAATAGTTTTATGTATAAACAATATCAATTAGAAGATGTGGTATGATTGTCAAAGAAACAATTTTCCACGGCAGACCAAAGGACATAGAAGTTAACAACTATAGCTCTCCCTACGGCCTTCAACAATTGAGCAAAACCAATACCACATAGTAAACTATAATAAGCCCTGAAATGACAAATGTATAACAATTCAAAGAGAACACTAATGGCCTCATGTATAGACAAAACAAATAAATATGATATATGGCAACAGACGGCAACAAAGGAATTACAGGTTCCTGGCCTCGTTCAGGGACATGCAGAATGTAGCGGAGTTAAACATATGTTTGCTGGCGCCAAAGCGTCCTCTTACTTGGAACAGTGGTGTAAAAAAACAAAAAAACAACAAACTATAAAAATCAGTTGAAAAGGACTAAAACTCGTCAGATCGATACAAAGCACAAACAAGTAACAAATACACAAAAGACACAAACTACAGATCTGCGAATACTCGCAGTTACTGAAAACTAGTTCCATGCCAATATCAACTAATAAAAAATTATGTTTCTAAGACTTAAATATCAATCAGTACACATCCAACTTCCAATGCATATAGTATTAAGACTTCATTTACAGTCAAAGAAAAACATGACCTTGTGCAATGCCTATATATAGTGAAGCGGGTCAATGGAGAAAAGGCCAGAAACACAAATACACCGAAACCTCTAAATACATAAACCCAAACGAAAACCTAAACTACTTAACTTCCTATCAAAATCTAAAACGAAAGACAACATACCTCTTTTTCGAAAGTGATTCATATGTGTCTTAGGATCAAGCCTAAACTCCTATTCATTTATTTATAGTGAACTTTAATAGTATGCTTGAGACTGATATCACAAATGTATACCAAACAATTCAGAAGTTGCAAATACTTTATTTTGATACATATATATTTAATATATTATAACAACACATAACAGCAGCAAATATTATATAGTAAAAAAAAACTTGCAAATTTTATCAATACTTAGTACACCTTTAGTGAATTTCTAGACAGTTGCTTAGGGTATCTTTCAAAAGGTTGATTCAAATACTATATAAATACTCATAAAGAGTAAACCAATATCTGCTATGATGTTCTCTCGTTTGTTGAGAATACGAGCAGATATGGGACAAAATATTAGATACTCATGTATCAAAAGTACATCCGACCTCACGGGATAAAATATAAGATAATCATGTATTAAAAGTACATCTGACCTCACACTAATTATAGTAAGACTTAATTCAATGAAATATGATATGTTCTATGAAATGAAAGGGAAAATTTTGTTTAGACAGTGTAATAGCTTCCACTGGCTAAAACTAGTGTCTAAAATTATCCAAACTGGATTATTACCAGATTTTCCAAACTGGTAGTTCAATGATTCAGTTGAAGCTTTAATATAAAGTTTTAGTAGAGACTTTGTATTAGTTTCCTCTGACTAAAACCGTATGTCGCATCATTTGCCAAACTTGACCTATACAATAAAATGTGAAATTCAGGAAAGTTAATCAATATCAAATAAAATTCTATTATACAATCCTTTGCTGAACCTGTGTTTTAGCTCCCTTTAACTAAAAACGATTGTCTCAAATTGTAAGCAAAAGAAATTGACAAAAGTTGGCAAGAATTAATTATCTGTTCATTATTGTTTACTAACGAATGTTCCTTTTTCTAAACTATCAAATGTTTAATATTTTAGTAACAAGTATTATATATTTTACTAGAATGTATCATATATTTTACTAACAATTACTTGTATATGTTGTTATAATACCAATTCATTGACTCATAAAGTTGTGGTCTTTTGAAGAAGAATTTTTAGAAATTTGTACTAGTTTCCTTCTCTAGTAGTGTGCAGTTTCATGTGTCTCACTGTCTGAAAACCCTACTAAAAACACTAAACTTTTGCAAAAAGTCTTTGCTTTCGATTAACTGGATTCCTTTACCAGTAACATAAATAAAATATGTTTCCAAATTTAGTTTGATTATGTAAATAGAATATTGGGGTAAAATTGGCTTTAATTGTTCAAGTTCATGAAACCGCATAATCGGCCTTGGCACAATGATTCAGCAAAAAGTATTACCAACTTACTAAATTTCTCAACAAGAAAAATATATGTAACGTAATCTGTATGGATTATGTATTCCTAGATAGATTTAAACCATCATCATGAAAAATAGTATTTCCATAATATTGCTAGTTTCCTCAAGTGTTTTCAAAATTTGGGAACATTTTGCGTAAATCGTTTTTAAACAATTATGTGTTCTTTAAATGTTGAAACCTTTACAAAAAGTAAAGTAAATTGCCATTATTCTTACTTTCTAAAGAATATCTCCTCCTATTTTTGAACGTCTTTGGCCAGAATGACGTCAAACTCGTGTTTTGGGGTTTTAATAATTGTACTTAAAATTAGTGCATTTTTTGTGCAGATTTCGTGCAATTTTCAACCGCGCAATTGCAAGTTTATCCAATAAACCAATGGAAATCATTAACGACTTTTCCCACTTCGGCCTCTATGAAATGTTTTTTTTTATAAAATAATTGTACAAAATCACGCTCAAATGACTTTTTATTTAATTAAATGTTTTCCGTATATAGAATATAATAATCAAAATTCTTTACGATAAGCTAAAATTAATCGTGACCTTCCGTAAATGTTCGACCAATCAAAACGGTTCAGTAACGTTATGAAGATGGCGCTGAACGATGCCAGGTGCTTGTCTGTCAACGAATTCATCGACAAATTATATAGATAAGTAAGTTCATATGAAACTATAAAAAATGAACATACATGTCAAAAACATCACTCGTTCAATGAAAGTAATAATTACGGGGGGTCGTCTCATAACAGCAATTAACAAATGCAATTTCAATATTTCCCAAAGTAAATGCTACAACATAATAAAAATGACTAGTATTATTGTTTATTTTGTCAGTTATCAGTCATAAGATGTTCAATAAAAATCATAAAAATAATCCTAAACAGGAATGCACTGATTCCATCTTTATCTCATTGAAATTTAGGAATGAATTGAATACAAATATAACTTTTTAGAATTAGAAGAAATAGTTATAGTTAAATACAATTAACAACAAATTGGTACCCGTCACAATAGGTATGAACATATTGTAAGACCGTGAGTGTACATATGTGTATAGCAATATTTTTTTGTTTGATTTTTATGTAAATCAATATTTATACAAAATAAAACAATATTCAAAGATCTAATTTAAGTGTTGAATCGGTAACATTAACCTTTAAAACAAGTTTATTTAAAGGATCGATAAATTTACTCGTATCGTATCGAAATTTACTGGCTCGGTAAACAACATCATCGTAAAATTTAGGATGTGTTATCCCGTTTGTAATGAATAAGTTGTCTATAGGTACAGCCAAACTTCCAAACCAAATCTTTGTATGTATGAAAGAATCCTGACCAGTAAATGCTTTTAGTCACTTGTGGTAACCAAAATCCTTGACTTAATGATTTACCATAAAAGTGAACTAGTTGGATTATATAAACACCGTAGGAAGGTGCCAAAGAAACTACACCTTCAATAAAGAAAAATTTGTTTACAATAGGGAACAAACAAATCATCATTTTTGTGGTAAATTTTTGTGCAGAGTATCCTATGTAAAACTGAAAGATCTAAATCTAGTTATTGTTTTTTATATTTAATTTATTCTTAGTATTTTCCTTCGAGTAAATTTCGGTAGAACAGTTTTTTTTCAAGTTTTTACTTTTTCTAAAATTTTGATAAAAAGCAATATTACAAAACATACAACTCGAAAAGTGTAACCGCAAACACTGATCTGAAATCAGATGCATTTAGTCAAAGTTTAATGCTAATCTAAATAGGAGTATATCTAATGAGATATGACTTTTGAGAATTTTTTTTTTTTTTTTTTTTTCATTCATTTTCATATTTGTGATGATACTATATCTGGGATAGTCATAAATCTGTTAAGAACTTTCATGTTAGACTTCAGGAACTATACAGTTTGTCAAATTGTGTAAGCACCTGTTTATTTTAGAAAACCGTTTCCTTGACTTGAAATTTTTGTGGTCGTGACACATACTACACTTTTCTTTTATTTACACATCTCAAGCGTTTTGACTCGAAAGATTTGTTCCATTGTCAAGAGACTTTTATAAAATATTTTAATAAAATGTGTAACATTAGAGATTCATTGTTGAACAAATTTATTTATATTTGTTTATATATTATTATTTTAATCGTATTGATTGGATTTTTTACTTCAGGTGAAAATGAAAAACAACCTGCAAAACCAGAAGGTAAGAAACATGTATTTATGAAAACAACCATGTATTAACGCCATTCTCTTGTGTATGTTACTACATGATGCATGGATGAATGGAACTGAAGTATTGATTTGAAAAATATAGATACATAACATTAAATAATCCTTTCTATAACAAAGTATAAGAATTGAAAACGAAAAATAATATAAAGGGAATCACAAATTCTAAAAATGAATCTAAATTAACGCGTATTCGGTTTAACGTACGGTGACCTATAGTTGTTAACTTCTATGTCCTTTGGTCTCTGGTGGAGAGTTGTCTCATTAGTAATACAACCACATTTTTTTATTTTTATATAAACGTGTGTGTCGGAATAAAAGTAAGTATATCCTAAATGACATATGTTTGTTCGTCTGCTCATTTGTGAGAGCACAATTCAAAATGAGGAAACATTCTATTGACAAATCTGCATGCATGTAAACTTGAAAACTAATACATGTATATTGTACATGCGTTAAAAACTGAAATGAGCAAAAAGAAATAAATAGAAAATACATTAAAGTTTTGTTCCGTTTGTCAAGAGACTTGTGTAAGATTTGATTTATTAAAATGTGTAACATTACAGATTCATCGTTGAACAAATTTATTTATATTTGTATAAATTATTATCATAATCGCAATGGTTCGATTCTTTATTTCAGGGGGAAATAAAAAACCTGTCAAACCAGAAGGTAAGATACATGTATTTATCAAAACAAATGGGTTTTTTTTGTAGGCCAGCTAACGTGTTGAGCGTTTTAAACAAGACATCGTTTGTTTAGTTTTTAAAAGAAATTACAGAATCAAAAAAGTTTCGATATCAAAATGTTTTCAAATACGTTTACATAAGCAGACAGAAGAAGCAACAAAGAAGACGTTAATGCATATCGATTAAGAAAAAAATAACCTTTCCAAATGCCTTGATTTATTATAAGTAAATTTAATTAATTCAGTTTCAAGAATAAGGAGAATGCTCTTGTAGAAATGCAATTTTTGATATGTTCATCAACGAAAAAGAACATTCAGAAAGTTTTTTCAATTTACCTTGGAATATGTTATGTTTGAAATATTGCGTCCAGTATTTAGACGATAAATAACATATTCCTAGTTCATGTTTTCATTTCAGTGAAAACTACTATATTGTACATGCGTTAAACAATTGAAATGAGCAAAAAGAAATAAATAGAGAATACATAAAAGTTTTGTTCCATTGTCGAAATACTTTTGTAAGATTTTTTTAATATTAAAATGTTTAACATTACAGATTCATTATTGAACAAATTTATTTATATTTGTCAAAAGAGCAAAATAGAAATATAGTTTCTCATTTAGCAATAACATTATAATATACGAATAAGCCGTTAAAACTATAAACAAACAGTTTAAGCAAGATATGCATTTGTAAAGCCAATAGCGAAAAGCAGTTAACTAATAAAGCTAAGCTAAGCTAAGCTGAACAAAGCAAAATAAGTAAGCTAATAGAATAATAAGCAACTACAACTGAAACACTCATTCTTACCTTGTATGAGGTACAAAGGTTATGCCTCAACGTATAACTACATCATATGCAGAACTGTCATAAAACCTGTATAACAAATACTAAATTATAGTTACTATGCACAGACTTATATAGTACTTAAAATATATAACGAGTACATTCAACAATGATCATAACTTTATCATCAAGTATATACTATGTAAACTTTTTATAATTTATTTTGAAATGAATTATATAAGTAATTAAACATCAACAATGTGTAAATGTTATTTTTTTTCAATTTCAAAAAAGAGTACTGAATTTACATGTAAGACGTTAGACTTGAGGTGAACTGTATTTAATTTGTTAATAGATATTAATCAGTAAGGGAACTAAAGAGAGGAGAAATGTCTCAAGATTTTTAAAAGGCAAACCAGTATCCGAGTATTAAAATTGTACTCGAGTGCTCAGTCTTCCGAGTGAGTACTCGATGCCATCCCCCCCCCCCCCCCCCCCCCCCCAAAGAAATATCTGTACAACCAAAAGGTATGATACTAATGATACTAGTTACTATCATTGATTCATATATTTCACTTCTGCCATTTTGTATTGAAAACGACGACATTGTACATGCGTTTACAAAAATTAAAGTGATCAAGAAGAAATAAATATAAAATCCAAAAGAAGACACAATTAACAAAAATGAAGAGTATAGTGTACATCGATTAAGATAAGGCCTGTACCAAATCTCTAAGTTTGTTAGAAGTAAAATTCATTTATTTTGTTACAAGAATTATGGTAACGCTCTTGTAGAAATGAGTTTTTGATACGTCCATCAACGAAATAAGGACATTAAGAAATCACGTTGTCTGTCTCACCTGTCCGATCATATTTTGATTTACTGAGATTAACTTCAAATGCGATCCAACGTTTTGACGTTCCTTAGATGTAAATAAATGGTAATGTATATTGTGCTTGTATGCTTCTTCATTATACTTTTTTCCATTTTACTAATACAACTACTATGGTCAACAGTTTCCTTACAAGCAGGTTTTAAATTGATAACATTGGCAGAACGTCTTTATCTAAAGTAGAATAAAAGATACATACTATGATAAACGAGATGATTTTAATTTTGAAATTATCAATCCCCCCACCTAAGTAGCAATTTACCAACTTCACCTGCATATAGGATATATATTACCCAACTCATTCGGTATTCAAGAGCTTGCAGCTGCTACCCAGACTTTTATAAAACGTCACCAGTGTCTGAGCAGAAAGTTGATGAACCAGAGTTATGTCAAAGAACGTCTCGTCCTTTTAAAAAACAAAGATCATCGGAAGATACCAAGACCTTGTTGATAAATATTCCGTATCAACTTCACAAATAATACATGATGGTCTTAAAGTATAGATTCTAGGTACTGGCGTGTTTTGTCATCTTAATTACGTGTTAAAGTGTTCTTTTATTTGTCTTAGTAAATTATTAACCTTTACTGTTTAGTCCATTTTTGGTAATATCCTTTTGGCGTGGCTCGGTACTTATGCATCCCGCCAATGTGTTTTGTGCTGTGGTAATTTTTTGTATTTTTGTCCTTCATTTCTGCATATGTGCTATGTCTATATGCCATTTCTTTCTTTGTTGACATATTTGTTTGTCTTATAGTGATGAAGATTATAACACATTGTTGACTGCTGTTCCTCTATTTTTGACATTTTTACCTATCATGTCTGTTTGTTTTGTTCACACATTATGGTCAATATAATGGAATTTTATGCAACTATCATACAAGTGAGAGGTTTAGCTAGCTATGAAACCAGGTCTAATCCACCATTGTCTACATAGGAAAATGCCTGTACCAAGTCAGGAATATGACAGTTGTTTTCCATTCGTTTGATGTATTTGAGCTTTTGATTTTGCCATTTTATAAGGGACTTTCCGATTTGAATTTTCCTTGGAAGTCGGTATTTTTGTTATTTTACTTTTTTTTTCGCATGTGTTGAGAAATAAAAAAAGCAAGACATAATTAGATATAATTTCCATCCAAGTATTTATTCGTTAGTAAGCGTGCGTAAGATTCAAATCAACGCTTCTCGTCAGTTCAGTTTGGGTACTGTGACGTTATATTCATCAATTGCATAACGATTTTTTCATTAGTTGTTAAAAATACTTGTAATTATATTGACATTTTTGTCATTGTTACGCTTAATGTGTATAACCAAGTAATAGAAAACATGGAAAAAGCACATTATTACAAGAAAACTTAGAAATCTGTGATTCGTCAAAAGATATTATACCTTGAGGTTACTGAAATGAAAACATGAATTAAGAATATGTTACTTATCGTTCAAATACTAGACGCAATATTTGAAATAAACATATTCCAAGAATTTAAAAAAACAATTTTATAACGTTATAGGTTAAAGTATTTTCCTTTTTCGTTGGTAAAATGTTACACTGAGTACAAAAATTGCACAAAATAGCAAAAAAAGCAGCAGCAATCTTACAAGGTTTTTTTAGAAACTTAACAATTTGTATTTTTTATGATTTGACATTAAGCACGACTTTCGACAAAGCTAAATACATTTAAATATATACAAAACATCCACAGTTTATATTAACAGATGAAGTATCCACTGGAAAAGGTAAAATCTACTGTAAAGTCGCGCTACGACGTCCACCAAATACTAACTTGAGCAATTCAAATATGTTACAGGCATCAATTTCTTCTTGTTCGAATGTTAGGCATTTTTGCACCATATGTGGCACCCATTGTGTTGCTCATGTAAGTACAAACCCATTGATAAGTCTTTTTCGGTAGGTTTCATTCTGTGAAAAGAAGATGGGATAATGGTTACGACAATCGAAACATATCCGTCGTCATCTGTGAAACAAATATTCAATGTCGATCAAGCAATTTTTCAGTGACATATCAACTTCAACAATTAGAACTCTTGATTGTATAGCTACCTTGAAAGCAACAACCCTCTATCAAGGAAATTAAGATGGGAAATGCAAACTCTCGGATACTGAATCTACAGTAAGATTTATATCCATATGTCAATTTGTAAATGTTTATCAATTTTCCCACAGGATATAACTATGCCCTTGGAAAAAAAGCAGCACAGAGTTCAACATGGCATTCAAAATATGCTGCTTCAAAAGCAGTTGATGGAAAGAAAAGCACGTTTACACACACAAAGAACGAAAACAATGCATATTGGAGTGTTGATTTGGGGAAAACAGTCAACGTGAAACAGATCAATATTATTAACAGACAAGATTGCTGTGGTAAGAAGAAAAAAAATGAATTTGTGATAAGATTCAAAATGTGGGTGTGGTAGGAGAGTTTACTTATAATGCCACACTATTTTAGAAATTAATCATATGACAATATGTAAATCATCAAACTATCAACTAAAGTAATTTTAGTTTAGTACTTGTTATGATCTTTAGGAAAACTTAAACATAATATTATATACTTATAAAGTGTTGATTCATCGAACAAAATCACCTTCAAACAATGTAAAAAAATTATCAACACAAAAGTTGACTGTCGACAGAGGTCAAATAATATAATGTGATAGGATGAAAAATTTGTTTGGTTTATTTCAGGATTTTAATAATAAGCCCTTATACAATATCGCTCATAATATTTACTTAATTTCGGTGAATTTTTGCAGATTTTGCCTCTGACGACATTTGCCACATGGATGAACCACTATAATTATTTGTTAGTATGTGTATCTCACTATTATTCGTATTTTTATAAACAATTTATTTTGGTCGACGGTTGAGGCCAGTGTTTTGAGAAGGAAATTGACCTTTAAATTAGATTAAAACGGGGGGGAATGTTGGAAGCTATATGTAGTACAATCTCATACCTTTGAAGTTTCAAACGTTTTAAAAACAAACAGTAGACAACTAATGAATTTGATTCTGACGGAATTGTTTCTCTAGACTTAGACTCTTTTAATAAAAAAAAAAAAAATGAAAATTGTCTGCTTTGTTTTCAGCATTCATAATACATAGTATACCTGTATAATCCAGAACGATCTCTAGGTATTTTTTTTTCATATAGAAATATGAAAAAATACACTGGATCGTATCCTGGTGAGCGAATAGTGCTTTTTAGACTCTATAAGTATATATAAATCTTCCTGTTGATAAAAATGGATGAGATATATATACTTTACGGAAAACAAAGACATGTGTATTGAATTAAAATTAGTTCAGTATTAAAATGTGTTTCATTGCTCAGAGTGTACTAGGTAAATTGAATGCATTCAGTGTCATGATGATTAGCACAGCTAGATGGAAATTTTAAAATTCCATTTTTGAACAATTTATAATATGACTCTTGATATTGATATCTTTTTTACAGGTTATCGGCTGAAGAATATAGCGGTTACAGTTGGACAAAATCCTCATGGAATGAAACTCTGTAATAATTTTAAAGGACCTGGTAAGACTAGACAAGTAATAATGATCACATGTAAGAGGCCAATCTCAGGCCGCCATGTGAAACTTTTGAGAAGAGGAAAAGGATTTCTCACTCTGGCAGAAGTTCAAGTGATAGGCGATACAGGTAAAAATTTTAAGATTTATTAAAAAAAAAACCTAGCATCTTTCTGGTTGTATGTTTGTTCTGAAATCCGTTTTTATTGAAAAACGAAAACCAGAAAATTCGTTAATTTTGCTGTTGAAATTGATGGCTAGATTTCAAAAACTTATGTCGATATGTTATTGAATTATGAAAACCTCAACTTATTTCACTTATTTAAAGTGTTGTTGCTCTTATCCATAAGATTTTACAATGACATTTGTTTATATATTATAATAATGCGGTCTTTATTCTTATATATAATACTCAACATGCTCAATTTGGCAGAAAATAATGTATGATTGATTGATTGCTATTTGTTTAAGTGCTTGTCTCACATAAAAACATGCAAAATTGTAAAAATTGTCCAGAAGGGTGGTTTGAAATTTTCCTAATTAGGTTGATTTTTCAGTTCATAGATGTCTAAGGAATTAAAAAAAATATTTCAGTCTTTTCTAAGTTGAGGCTATATACAGTAACAACCTAATTTGCATATTTCAGTGATAAAGGTCGGAAATACCATTTAAAATTGGTAATGTTTGAGACCTCTAAAATCACCCAATGCCATTTCCACCTAATTTTTGGTTTATGATATGATTAAAATATATATTGTAGATTGTGAAAAGCAATATAATGAAAGAATTCCATCATCACTTTTTCGTATAGGATGCTATTTATGAAGCCTAGATTTATATATTTCATTTTTACGTCAAGTTTGAGACACTGGTTCTCCGTAAATGTAGTAAATAAATGAATGAAATATCTTTCGTAAGAAAATTTGTTCTTAGTTCTACAAAATATAAAAAATCCACCGATGGCAAATTGTTTAAAATACCTTAAAATTTCAGTTAAAATACCACCCAACACCCATTTCCACCTATTCTATTTTTGTTAAATATTTCCAAAATAATCAATAATTTATGATTTAAAAACATGAAAAATATCAGATTGTTTAAATAATAATTTTTATAAATCAAAATTTTATAAGAAAATAAGAAGAATCAAAATAAAATAATATTTTGACACTTCACCTACATTGTATGTGCACCAAAAGATATTTCCCCTGAATTAAATCTCCAACTACAAGTACAGAAAGGCAATAATATCAACAGCAGACCAAAATGAGCAATCCATGTAACTTTTCAACATTATGCAACACAGTATGTTCTGATGGTCCTTCAATCCAACTCTTCCACTGTGATAGGGACACAAGTTCTCATTTGTCACTTTTGCAATGCTCAGAGAAAATACCAGACAGGTGCATGCAGTTTTATGACATCCCTGAGGCCTTTCTTCTGATTTTATATAGAACTGGGATATTCTCCATTGACAGTTCGGCATTGAAACTAAATATATGTGCGTCACATAGAGAATATTTTGGTATTCAATGGAGGAGGAAGCAAATCCGTTGCATTTACCAGGGCCATAGTGAGAAGAGCAGATCTAATGCAGATCGAGGACAATGTCCTACTCTGTGCAAGCTGTATTGGTTGAATACAAGACAGATACTTCCAGTAGGAGCAGGTAAACTTATATTTTCATCACATTCTGTAGTAGGGGTTAGCCTACAGAATGCCTTTAACTCGAGATCAGACTAACCCCAGAACAGTAAGGGAGCAACCATTTCAGAGTTCTCGAAATCTTTTTATCTGCTTGACCACAATTATTTCATCACATTGGGGATCAGAATATTTTTTTTAGTAAAATAACACAACCCTCTCCCCTTCTTGAAGTTAAATGGTCGTTCCCTAACTACATGTATACATCAAATATATAAACAGTCACTACAATGAAGCATATATCGTGTATATAGCACTCAATACAGAGCCATCCCAAGAAGGCGAGTATACACTTTTCTGATCTGGACCTTTTTGGTAAGCCTTGCACTGCTTTACATATGAATCTGTGAGCTTTTAAGTAATTAAAAATATTACCCCCCCCTTTTATGCGAAAAATGTAATTGATTATATAGGGAATCACTGAATCAGGCCCCTCTCAGGCAGTCGGCGAGCCCCACTTATGAAAATGATCTGCCACTGGGGGTCAATCTGTAGCCAAGAATTTTGTTTATCAAACAGTTGTGAATTGGGGACTGAAAGGACTTGTCTTTTTATAAACAGTATATCATTAAAGCACAATATTAAATGAAAGTAAATTGTTGTAAATTATCAGAATGGTAAATATTTTATATTCAATTTCATAATAATTATCAAAAATTTCAGATAATCAAATATTTAAAAAAGTATAGAAATCTAAAAGTTGACTATGGCCCATACATGTATATATGTGCATTTATTTCCAACTAAAATGCCCTTTTCACCTACAAATGTATTTAAAATTAAAACTAAGTTTAACAGCAATAAACCAAAATGAAAATTATCTTTGCAATTCGTAAGAACAGTACTATATAAATAATAATAGAAGTGACAGTCAAGTTTTATGATTTGAAAAATTAACATAAAATTTTAAAAGTTCACTGAATTTCATATGAACTAAAATTAAAAAGTCTACATTTTTTCATATATTAATTAAAATATGTTGATGACAGCTATAAAAATCCAAGTTGATTTGAATCTTTTAAAAGTTGACTTACCATCTATTTTTATTTGTTACCTGAGGACATCAGATGTAATTTGGTTCCTTATCATAATATGTAGGATTGAAATAGTGCAGTTAATAGCTTTTTTCTTTTTTAACATTTTCAGGATTATGCAAGAAATGTGCCACTTTATTAAGAAAAGATGTTTGTAATGAGCAAGTGAATTTTGAGAATGAATTGGGTAAGTTAAAGATTATATGGTAATGTATTACAGATACAATTAAACTTGTATAATCTGACACACATACATGTACCTTGAGTTCAGAAAAAAACATGTTTGTTCGATATCACAGATTGAAAGACAATAGAAGCATAAATGTACCCACAAAATGTGTTAGATAATACATTCTGGAATAAGCAGGTGTCAAAATAGACAATTTCCATTGAAATCAAAGAACAACACATCAAATCCTGATAAAATTCCTTTAATAAATGCCAAACAAATTTATATGCCACTGCTATAAACTCACTCACTTTTGTATTTTAAATGAAGTCAAATTTGGCAAAAAAAAAAGGGGGCTGAGTAAGTAATGCGGTAGGTTGTCCTACTTGGGTACATAGAAAATAAAGATTAAAATTTGTATACAATACACAGAAGTTAGTTTTAATGGCTATGACTGGGTTTCACATTCATTAGTTATATTCACTTATATTGTTGGACAAATAACATCTCTAAGTTCATTTGGTAACCTCAATACATGTACATCTACAATACAATTAATCCCCTTGCCAACACATATACTTATAGGTCCCTCAAGTAAGGTAAAGCTATAATGCCTAATTCTACGTTAAAGGACCCACAACCTTTATGCATTTTAATAAACAAACCTCATCTAAGATTACATATTTATCACAATATAGGAAAATTAACATTCATTTTTTAAATCAAAATTAATAATCTGTCATTATTCCTTTTTTATAGAAGCATTTTATGAAGCAAAAAGGTTATTTGGTAGACCCAACAGCAGAATAGAACAAGAGCATAACCATGGTAATTTTTTAATGTGTTAATAATATCAACTGGTTAAGTTTGAGATCAAATGGACTATTGCCATTACATTTACCATAAAAAACCACTGAAGTGTAGCATGATATATAGAAACAAGTTGATACTGAATTTTGAAGCTCACATGGACACATTTGTGTGGCCCCGCATAACATAAATTATGACATAATTTGTTAATGATAATTCATCTGAACTGATTTTAGTAGAAATGGTCTCTGAAATCATGTTATGTAAATTTAAAAACATAACTTTTATAGCTGACTATGGGATATGGGCTTTGTTCATTGTTAAAGGCAGTACAGTGACCTATAGTTGTAAATTTTTAGTCATTTGGTCTCTTCTGGAGAATTATCTCATTGGCAACCATTTGTTATCTTTATTTGAATGATGTAAATGTACACATCTATTTTTACAAAAGTGTGTTGCTTTAAACATTATACATTACTGGTATAATATATTTTTTCAGATGTTAACAGCAAAGATGATCAAGATATGGAACTTGCTTACAGTCAGTCCAGTGTGACAGGTAAAAACATACCCTGTATTGTATTTACTATAATATGTACTAAGAGGGGGAGGTAACTCTTTTAATATTATTATAGCTGCCTTTAAAAGGAGGGGTGTACTGTTTTACCCCTGCCTGTCTGTCAGTCTGTCCCCTGAAATTTTTGTTAAACTGTTCGCAGAAACTACATTTCAGGGGCTTGCAGAAATAAAGAGTCATATATGAGGAAGCTATACCACATGATATGTTTCAAATGCATCACTCAACAACATCTTCATTACCGAACACTTATGTATTCTTACATTAAAAAGCCAAAAAGACAATTTTCATCGCATTTTCCTCAGGAATTACACATGAAGGCTATCAGAAAATTAGAATCAAGGTTCATGAGACAAATTGTCCTGTACATGTGCCATGATGTAACCTTTAACTTTGATCTCAAAGTAAAACATGTTAGTCTTTACACCTAGGCATGTGCATGTATTTGAGATGGTGGGGAGTGTTTTTCATGTGACCTTTGACCTCAGATGTCAAATGACTTGATTTATTTTTACATTCTTTTCTTGAAACACAGCTTTATTACCTTTTGACATATGCTTTAAATATATTGGAGCATCAATGCAGCATGGTCAGACAATGACTTTCGACCTTCAATGTCAAAAAACTAATTTACATGTAGGAAATATAGTTGTTTTAGGTTCTAACAAGATAACGTCATATATTTAATGTGGCAACTACACAGCTTCATGAAAGTCTCTGATTTATTTTTTTAATCACTTCCACTTTTTAACTCACCTGGCCCATAAGGGCCAAATGAGCTTTACTTATTAATTGGCATCCATTGTCCGTTAACTTTTACAAAAATTCTTCTTCTCTGAAACTACTGGGCCAAATAAAACCAAACTTGGTTTAAATCATTCTTCTGGTATCTAGTTTAGAAAATGTATCAGATGACCCCGCCCATCAACCAAGATTGCTGTCATGGCTAAAAATAGAACATGGGGGTAAAATCAGTTTTGGGCTTATATCTCTGAAACTAAAGCATTTAGAGCAAATCTAACATAGATAAAAATGTTTGTTGGGTCAAGATCTATCTGTCGTGATATTATCACATCCATCAGACAACCAGTTGTTAGGGTGCTGCCCCCAAATTGCATTTGTAAGTTTACCGAAATTTTGCAGCTTTTGTTTATTATCTTGAATATTATAATAGCTAAAGATAAACTGTAACCAGCAAAATTGTTCAGCAAAGTAAGATCTGATCTACAATAAGTCAACATGTACAAAATTGTCAATTGACCCCATAAAGAGTTATTGCCCTTTAAAGTCAATTATAAATTTTTGTAATATTTTACAAAAAACTTCTCCTCTGAAACTACTGGGCAAAATAAAACCAAACTTGGCCTAAATAATTCTTAGGGTATCTAGTTTAAAAAAAGTATCCAATTACCCTGCCCAACAACCAAGATGGCCGCCTTTGGGCTTAAAATAGAACATGGGGTAAAATAAAGTAGATTTCTCTGAAACTACTGGGCCAAGTTCATTACAAATAGAGATAATTGTAAACAGCAAGAATGGTCAGTAAATTAAGACCTACAAACAAGTCATCATCACCAAAACAGAGAATTTTGTCATGAATTCTATTCTTGTCTATAATGTGTGTCCTTTGTTTAATATGCACATAGACCAAGGTGAGCGACACGGCTCTTTGGAGCCTTTAGTTGTAAGTACCATGAAATAATTAACACAGTCACTGAACTATTAATGTCACAGATATATTGGATCTTTCTTCTCATTTAATTTGGTAATTCTTTTTTGCAGACACATTTGAAGGATTTTCTGAGCTATCCTCACAAGCAACAACAATGTCAAGCCAGGACTGGCTTGAAACACAAATGACCACCAAAGACAGATTTAATGCAGCTATGAAAATGTTATCACATTCATTTGAACCTCTTAATTGCCAATTGTCAAAACCATGGAATACACTTAGTAAAAGTTCAAGGTCATATTATTTGAAAAAGACACAGGAGTCAATTAGGTTGATTTTAAATGTTATTGCACCTGGACAAGAGGATGTGCTATTAGATAATTTACAGCAAAAAGAGGTTTCGATTGATTCCACTACTAGATGCATAATTGATGCTTTCCACAATGCTAGAAATTCAAGAACACAGATTCAAATTCTGTCTCTAATTGTTAACAAATTTACCAAACTAGAACTTCAAAAATTGATCCCTGGATTATCTGTGGCAAAAATTGATGGTGCTAAAAAACATTCATTAGTTGTTGGGGCAGGAAACCTTGTTAATCCACCCAAAATTTACCGAACTAAATTAACAAAGCCAAGAGTAACACATTTCATTGAATTCGTCATGAATCCATTATATTCTACCATTATTGGTTTTGGACAAACTATGTTAAAGTTATCAACTAATGAAAAAATGGAAATTCCTAGAGTAATAAGAAATGTAATAAATGCAAGAATTATAAGTAACTACCAAAATTATTGTGAAGAAAATAACTTGGAATCATACAGCAGACCAACATTGTACAGAATTCTCAAAGTATGTGCAGCATCTAAACAAAAAGCTTTACAAGGTCTTGACAATACAACTTCTGGTGGAATGGGAGCAATTGACACATTGCTTAAACTGGTGACAAAACTTGAGACATTTGGTAAAAGTCATGAAAGTGTTGAAAAATTGAAAGACAGTTTGCATGTAATTAACCAGTTTTTGAAATTTGAGTACAAACTGCATTTGAATAAACTAGATGGTTGTACAGATCACTGCACTACATACGCTTTAAGTGACCCTTCAATTCCTGGATTTGCCTCTAGTTGTGAACATCAGCATGATGCTAATTGTGATAAATGCAGTCTTGTTGACAATGTGCTTGACCTAATTACAACAGAGCTTTCTAAAGTTCAAGTAAACGAACAGTACAAGATGATATTGACTTTGATCTTAACAGTGCAACAAAGAATTAATTGGAATGGAAAAGGCACCTATTAAGAACTGTGCATCAAGATGCTGCTAGAAATGATATTTTGAAGAATTTAACACCTAATCAGAGTTTGATCATTATGGATTGGGCAATGAAGTTTTTGCCTGTACAATTCCGTGAGACTCAGTCAGAATTTTTCGGAAAGAAAGGTCTTAGTTGGCATATTTCATGTTCAGTTACAAGGTCAGCATCATCAGATGAGTTAGATCTCAACTGTTACATTCACATACTTGAAAATGGGACACAAGGCTGGTTTTCTATTGCAAATATTTTGCTCCATTTGCCATATTTGCTGGAACAACTCAAGTGTAAGAATTAGTCTCTGGAAGAAATTTATCTCAAAAGTGATAATGCTGCATGTTACCACTGTGTGAACCTTTTAAGCTTCATCCAGCAGAACAACTCACCCTTCCCAATAAGAATCAAAGAATACAACTTTAGTGAAGCTCAATCAGGGAAAGACCTGTGTGACAGTAAAACAGGGTCCTCAAGGTTGCACATATACAGGTATGCAAATGAAGGACACAATGTTCTAAATGCAGGAGACATGAAAAAAGACCTTGAAAGCTATGGAGGTGTTAAAGGAACAAATGTTTGTGTTGTTTCTATTGACCAGGCATCTGAGCATAAGATTAAAAGTAAAATTCCTGGGATTAGTGTATTGAACAATTTTGCTTTCACTGAAATTGGAATTGTTGCAAGAAAGGCCTATCAAGTTGGTTCTGGACAGCTTATACAAACATCAGGAATATCTGACCAAAACCTTTCTACAGAAATGGTGTTTAATCTGGAGGTAAGTGATAGAATTAGATTTAATTAAAAATTATACAAAAAGGGTGCACTGAAAAAAAAATTAACTTCTGTAATGTTTTCCAAATTATTCCTGGATTAAACAATATTATATATCTACCAACAAATTATGCCCTAAATAAGCATGGACTTTCAATGTAAAAGGCAAGACATTTTACTAAATTCAAGATATCTTATAAACTGTATAAAATTTATCATATAGTTAATAACTTAAGGATATTTAATATAGTTTATAAGATATATTATATATTTTATAAGTTATCTCTTATAAGTTATAAGATATCTTGTATAATTTTTAACGTATTATAAAAATTATATGAGATATTTTATAAACTATTATATGAGAAACCTTATAAACTATATAAGTTATCTTATAAATTTTAAAGGATATGATAAAGTATATAATATATCTTCGAAAAAATATAATTAACTTTATGAGATATCTCATATAATATACAAGATATCTTATGTATCTAGTTTATACGATATCTTATGAAGAAAGTTATACAAGAATCTTATAAATTGTATAAGATATCTCATGTATAATATAAGATATCTTATGAAGAAAATTATACAAGATATCTTTTAAATTGTATAAGATATCTCACATGTCTCATATGTAATATATAAGATATCTCATATAATATATAAAATATATCATAAAATATATAAGATATCTCATATAATAAAATATAAGATATCTTAAATATATGAGATATTTCATATAATTTTAAATTTATAAGATATCTTATAAAATTTATTATAAAACTACATAATAAAAGTTATCTGATATATTATATGAGATATCTTGAAGATAAAATGAATAGTAGAACGGTTTGCCATAAATGTACATCACATAGAACATTTATGAACTAGCATTAACAATCGATTCCAAAGTGAGACATAAAAAAAATGTATCCTCAGTGATGATCATAGAAAGTACACTTGATTACTCACCTCAACCTAATGATTGACCTTTTTCATCTTGAAAAAAAATACCTTTGCATGTCACCCTTTATATCTGATTAAAACATCAATCTTAATTAATGATTGGCCAAGCAACATTTATTATTATTATATATATATTATAACTGAGAGCATGTACGATGGTGATTTACAAATCAAGTTGGAGTTTTACACTGTGACTGGTAGTGGTAGGGGACTTGTTTGCCTAAAAATACATTCAGAATAATATTATTATACATGAAATATTTTGTTCAACAAATTTTTGACAATATATAATTTATGTATTTAATGTTTCAGGTCCATGAACCTTTTACAGGTATTCAAACAGCCGGGAAGGTTTCATATTCCAAAACAGCACAACACACAGCAAATGAACCATCAGCTATTTCAGAAGATGAAACCACCTATGCATTTGACAATCAAAATGTAAACTTTTTCTGTTGTCCTGATATTTCCTGTAACAAAACTTTTGCTAGAGCAACAAATCTGGAAAAACATATTCTTTTCGGAAATCATTCATATAGAACAAACAAATCTGGATTAGATACTGCAGTTGAAGTATATGCTTCTATTTCTGAATCTGTTCAGGATACACAAATAAATTTGATTCAAACCGTGAGTGCAGCTACGCAGTCAAATGCAACTAGTAATATGATAAATAAGGGATGGGCTCTAAAAGGCAAAAGAACAAATATTCGCTTTTCACCAAAAGTTAAATCCTATTTAAATGAGATATGCTTTAATTGTGAGAAAACTGGGAAACGGCCAAATTATTTTGCTCTGTCAGATGAACTCAGAAAATCATGTGATGAAAACGGAGAAAGATTGTTTAAGATGGAGGAATGGCTGAATCCTACACAAATTAAAGGCTACTTTGCAACACTAGTGACTAAACTAAAATCAGGAACTATAAGTTCTAATTCTATAACTGATAATAGTGCTGTTGTTCAGTCCATTGAATTGAGAGAAATTGAAGAAAATGTGGAACAAGATGAAAAACTGTATGAAGCTGTTGCAATTATAGATGCAAATACATATAATGAAAATGTTGAAAATTTTGTAGATGAAGTATACACGGCTGTTAACATGTAGTGTCACATAGGTTTTAACTTTATCTGACCAAAAGCAATATAAAGTTATCATTATAATACATGTCAATTATAATGCAGTACACAAGAATTTGAATGGGTAAAATGTTATTCATCCACAGGTCTGCCTTGTCTTTCAGGCCTGTTCTTTTCAGTCAGCACTACAAACCTTCATATATGATAAGAACAAACTACAGGAAATAATGATTCAGTGATTTTTACTAGGAGTTATGCCCTTTTGAACTTGGAATTTTTAGCCTTAAATACACTAATGCAATAGTCCTCTGAAACCACACAACATAATTTGATTTAACTTTGTAGATAATTACATAATACAATGTAGATATGTATATTGATAGGAAATTAGAATTCAATATTTTTGCTTTCAGTTGCCCTTTTGAATTTGTGGCCATGATGTACTACTGCAACAGTTTGTCATCGTGACAGAATTTTATGAAACGTTTGAAAATAGACTATGAGGATGTGCATATCCACAGCAATATTTTATTAGTTGTCTTTTGTAGGAGTAATGAGTCTTTTAACTTAGGAATTTGGTCACATTTTGTTTGTCGAGTGACAACTTGATAATGTGGGGGCATTGGATATTGGAGCTTGTTAAAATTTGTCAGTTTCTATTATAATATCAATGTCAATGCTATATAAACAACATGTATATACACAGGAAAAGAAACTTAGATTAATTGTTGATCCTATGATCTGTCATATGTGAGAAATAACTACGATACAATGTCGCAAAATACCCCATACAAAATAAGTTTGTAATGTTGGTGTCCTATGGGTAAAGCTTGTTAACTGTACACCCTTACTTTGATTTAAGAATTATATAAAGGATCCTTTTTATTAATCTATCCTGTTCTTAAGACTTTCAGACATTTCAGTACTTTTATATGATGTCTTACATTTTTAAAAAGACAAGACTCTCCCTTTCTTTGTATATTTTTTTTACTCAAACTTGCATCAAAGGTGGGGTGCTCTAGGGGCTATTTCTGGTTTACTGATTTGCAGTGTTTCAAATTAAATTGATTTCTGCTGAGAATAATTGTTAGGTATGGGCAAAATGTAAGCTATAATATCTTTTTAATATATTGGCCATTTTCAAAGATTTTTAAGTCAAAATTAGCAAAATTAATTTATTTTTAAATTCTGATTTTTCAAAGAATGTGTTCAAATAAGCATTATTTCAATTAGAAATATTGTTCATATGAAAAAAACAAGAGTATGGTAATATGAAGTGTGTTATTAATATAAACAAACATTATCTAAAATTATGCAGTTTATTCACACATGTGCTCTATATGTGCCCGTCCAAAAACAAGGGAAAATGACCAAAATCTCCATATTTGCCTAAAGACTGGTAAAGTGGCTGTTTATGTGACATTATGACTGCTTAAATTATGACCTCATGGGTTAAAAGCTTATTGTTTTTTATTTTCCATAACCTCAACTTTTAAACAGTCAAAGAAAGAAATCTTAATTCAAAAGTTCATATTTTATATGAAAAATGGCCAAGAATGGCCCTAATTGCCCCATCTCCTTTCATCTTAATTTTCAAGATACTTTTATTTAACCAACTACAGCCCCTTTTTAACAAGAAATCTTACATATAAGCAATTTAAAAGGATTACATGTGTGAAGTATATGCATTTTACAGATATCACAGCTTAATATACCAATTTGATGAAAATCATTTCAGTACACATGTACCCAAATTTTGAAAAATTTTCCTTTATCTCACGATTATTTGCCGTGGGTGGATTTTTTATATGTTATAACCCTTAAGTTAAGGTTTATAGAAAGTCTTTTGATTTTGATTTATTTTCATCATTTATGGAGATACGCTTGTTTCATTTTGTGCCATTTTAGCTCTATGAGCAAAGTGCCTTTATATAGATATTTTGAAATTATTTTGACAGAATGCTGTTCAAGATAAGAAAAAATAATTTTATGGTATGAATCATTAAATATAGTTCTTCTGGAAATATTAATAGAAAAATGCATCATTCTTACTAATAAAAAAATATTTCAGGTCAAAAATGATGAAAATTGTGATTTTTTGGCTATTTGCATATGTAAAATGACATGTAAAGTTTCACCTCCTCATAATTTTTTTTTCTAATAAAATTTTAGAAAAATATTTTGTGTTTTCATTTTACCTATCCATATGTACTGTCTGGTAAAGATTTCATTTGTTTTTGAAAAAAGTAATTTCGGACCATTTTGCATGGTTTTCTGTGAGACTTGCACTTAAAGTCATATGAAACTTCATATTTAATAAAAAAAAAAAAGTTGAAGATGTTTTATATACTTGAAGTTTTACTATAGAACATGTGTAAGTGAACTTTCTTGTAAATTTCTTCATAAATGTTCTGCTATTGAATCATTGTCTTCCAGTACACTAATTCGCCATAATTTTCCCTAATACAATGACCTTTGCTCCGAGACCTCTCAGAACTTCGGCCACCGCACAACGCGTAAACAAAATGTTCCTTTTAAGGCTAGCTAACGTGGTGAGTATTTTCAAGAAGGAATAATTTGTTTTCTAATGTGTTTTATTTTATTTTGTTGTCTTATAAGATCTGAAATAATATTTTAAAAGAGAGATGTACAGAGCAATGTTTTACTTAGATTAGAGTTGAACAAATGTATTCAAAATACATTTTGTAACTTAATATGTCCTCATTTATTTGGCTTTCGTTTGTAGAGGACACTCAAACTTACAAATTACAATTTTAAACGAAATTTTACAAAAATTGAGAATGTTAACACAAGGTCTTTTGGGTTTTTTTTTTTTAGTTTAAAAAACAATTTACAGAATCAAAATCGGTTTGATGAAAGTAAGTTAATCAAGCATATACAAATGTTGCATAGATAGCTAATTGCTTGTTTTTGTCTAACAAATAAATTGAAGGTTATTAACAAAGTTGAGTAAGATAACATAACATTTGAAAATCATGAATTTATTTGTATACATTTTGAAAAAAGTAGAATTAATGCTCTTTTATTTTAGGAAAAAGGGTAAATCCTGCAAAACATACTTGTTTCTATCATAGATTCAACTTTTATTCCTTAATGCCATTTTGTCTTGAAAACTACTTTATTGTACACGTGATAAAAATTGAAATGAGCAAAAACAAATCAACAGAAAATACATAAAAGTTTTGTTCCATTGTCAAGAGACTTGTGCAAGATTTGTTTTTATTTAAATGTGTAACATTACAGATTCATCGTTGAACAAATTTATTTATATTTGTATAAATTATTATCATAATGATTCGATTCTTTATTTCAGGGGAAATTAAAAAACCTGTCAAACCAGAAGGTAAGATACATGCATTTATCAAAACAAATGTTTTTTTGTAGGCCAGCTAACGTGTTGAGCGTTTTAAACAAGACTTCATTTGTTAAGTTTTTAAAAGAAATTACAGAATCAAAGAGGTTCGATATCAAAATGTTTTAAAATACATAAGAAAACAGATCTAGCAACAAAGAAGACTTTAATGCATATCGATTAAGAAAAAATTACCTTCATTTTGATACCTTCATCAACGAAAAAGAACAATATGAAACCTATAACGTAAAAAGTTTTTAAAATTTACCTTAGAATATGCGATATTTGAAATATTGCGACCAGTATTTGGACGATAACTAACATGTTCTTAGTTCATGTTTTCATTTCAGTGAAAACTACTATATTGTACATGCGTTAAACAATTGAAATGAGCAAAAAGAAATAAATAGAAAATACATAAAAGTTTTGTTCCATTGTCGAGATACTTTTGTAAGATTTTTTTAATATTAAAATGTTTAACATTACAGATTCATTGTTGAACAAATTTATTTATATTTGTCAAAAGAGCAAAATAGAAGTATAGTTTCTCATTTAGCAATAACATTATAATATACGAATAAGCCGTTAAAACTATAAACAAACAGTTTAAGCAAGATATGCATTTGTAAAGCTAATAGCGAAAAGCAGTTAACTAATAAAGCTAAGCTAAGCTAAGCTGAACAAAGCAAAATAACTAAGCTAATAAAATAATAAGCAACTACAACTGAAACACTCATTCTTACCTTGTATGAGGTACAAAGGTTATGCCTCAACGTATAACTACATCATATGCAGAACTGTCATAAAACCTGTATAACAAATACTAAATTATAGTTACTATGCACAGACTTATATAGTACTTAAAATATATAACGAGTACATTCAATAATGATCATAACTTTATCATCAAGTATATACTATGAAAACTTTTTATAATTTATTTTGAAATGAATTATATAAGTAATTAAACACCAACAATGTGTAAATGTTATTTTTTTTCAATTTCAAAAAAGAGTACTGAATTTACATGTAAGACGTTAGACTTAGGTGAACTGTATTTAATTTGTTAATTAATATTAATCAGTAAGGGAACTAAAGAGAGGAGAAATGTCTCAAGATTTTTAAAAGGCAAACCAGTATCCGAGTATTAAAATTGTACTCGAGTGCTCAGTCTTCCGAGTGAGTACTCGATGCCATCCCCCCCCCCCCCCCCCCCCCCCCCAAAGAAATATCTGTACAACCAAAAGGTATGATACTAATGATACTAGTTACTATCATTGATTCATATATTTCACTTCTGCCATTTTGTATTGAAAACGACGACATTGTACATGCGTTTACAAAAATTAAAGTGATCAAGAAGAAATAAATATAAAATCCAAAAGAAGACACAATTAACAAAAATGAAGAGTATAGTGTACATCGATTAAGATAAGGCCTGTACCAAATCTCTAAGTTTGTTAGAAGTAAAATTCATTTATTTTGTTACAAGAATTATGGTAACGCTCTTGTAGAAATGAGTTTTTGATACGTCCATCAACGAAATAAGGACTTTAAGAAATCACGTTGTCTGTCTCACCTGTCCGATCATATTTTGATTTACTAAGATTAACTTCAAATGCGATCCAACGTTTTGACGTTCCTTAGATGTAAATAAATGGCAATGTATATTGTGCTTGTATGCTTCTTGTTTATACTTTTTTTCTATTTTACTAATACAACTTCTATGGTCAACAGTTTCCTTACAAGCAGGTTTTAAATTGATAACATTAGCAGAACGTCTATATCTAAAGTAGAATAAACTATGACAAACGAGATGATTTTAATTTTGAAATAATCAATTTCCCCCACCTAAGTACTGTAGCAATATACCAACTTCACCTGCATATGGGATATATATTACCCAACTCATTCTGTATTCATGAGCTTGCAGCTGCTACCCAGACTTTATAAAACGTCACCAGTGCTGAGCAGAAAGTTGATGAACCAGAACGTCTCGTCTTTTTAAAAAAAAAAGATTATCGGAAGATACCAAGACCTTGTTGATAAATATTCCGTATTAACTTCACAAATAATACAAGATGGTCTTAAAGTATAAATTCTAGGTACTGACGTTGTTTATCATCTTAATTACGTGTTAAAGTGTTCTTTTATTTGTCTAAGTGAATTATAAACCTTTACTGTTAAGTCCATTTTTGGTAATATCCTTTTGGCGTGGCTCGGTACTTATGCATCCCGCCAATGTGTTTTGTGCTGTTTTACTTGTTTGTATTTTTTTCTTTCATTTCTGCATATGTGCTATGTCTATATGCCATTTTTTTCTTTGTTGACATATTTGTTTGTCTTATAGTGATTTAGATTATAACACATTGTTGACTGCTGTACCTCTATTTCTGACATTTTTACATATTATGTCTGTTTGTTTTGTTCACACATTATGGTCAATATAATTGAATTTTATGCAACTATCATACATTGAGAGGTTTAGCTATCTATAAAACCAGGTTTAATCCACCATTGTCTACATAGTGAAATGCCTGTACCAAGTCAGGAATATGACAGTTGTTTTCCATTCGTTTGACGTATTTGAGCTTTTGATTTTGCCATTTTATAAGGGACTTTCCGATTTGAATTTTCCTTGGAGTTCGGTATTTTTGTTATTTTACTTTTTTTTCGCATGTGTTGAGAAATAAAATAAGCAAGATATAATTAGATATAATTCCATCTTAAGTATTTATTCGTTAGTAAGCGTGCGTAAGATTCAAATCAACGCTCCTCGTCAGTTCAAAGTTTTCCTGTTGTGTTTTTTTAAAACTCCTTTCATAATAAAGTGGAAAAATGAAAAAAAAAATATAGGTCAATGCGCTTTTTTTTTTTTGTAAGAAGGGCATTTATGGTCACTCATACTGTCAGTTTTGCAAAATCCTGTTTTTTCAAAGAATTTGAACATCTGCATTGAAGTTTTAATTACAACAACAATTCGCAAATATAAATCAACGTGCAGACATCTTATATATTCAGGTATTTCACATCCCATCTTTTATGGTCATATTCTATACAAAGCACACAAATGTCTTCATTCTCCCCAAAAGCAAACCAAACCTTTAAACAGACTTACTCACAAGGGATATAGTTACGATACTGTTGTCAAGTCATTAAAGATGGCATTTTTTTGGAATGAATATTGATTCCCTCATAGAATCTGTGCATCGGAAATAAACACTTTTATTCTAAAACCAGTTGTTGGCATGACACGGGTTATATTCTTCTCGTATAATGTATGATGTCATTATACTAAACCCCTAACGGGAAGGATTGTGGTAGATTTCCATATGATGAAGAAATACTCTTTTGATCAGTTTATTTGAGGCCTCGAGCTATCATGTCAGTCGCTGCTAGTAGTCCTTTGTTAATTTATGTTGATCATTGTAATTTGGCTTAGTTTCTTCTATTAACTATTCTAACATCGGACTCAGACTTCTTTTAAACTGAGTTTTATTTCTTGAGCACCTGAAATCACATACGGTGGGGTTGTTGTTTCTTGTTGCTCAGTCTTTAGTTTTCAATATCGTGTTTTGTTTATTGTTGTTTGCTTTTTTGTCCTTTTCTTTTTTTTTTTTGTCATGGCGTTGTCAGTTTATTTTCGACTTATGAGTTTTAATGTCCCTTTGGTATATATCGCCTCTCTTTTATTATGTGTATTGCTGTTTGTTTGTTTATTCCACATTTGCTTGAGGTATAGGGGGAGGGTTGAGATCTCACAAAACAAGTTTAACGGCGCCGCATTTTTGCGCCTGTCTTGTGTGTTTTTTTAAGTTTGGTTCATTTATATATTTCGGGGCTTAGCGTGGCGTCCAATTCGCAGAACTAGTCTACATTATTGTTTAAGGACCAGCTTAAGCCCGAATCCGGGTATGGGACTTATTCGCTGCGTTGAAGACTCCATTGGTGACTTTTGATTCTTTCCTGCTCTTTGATCAGGTTTATGTCTTTTTGATACATTCCGCGTTTCCATTCTTTATTCTAAAATAAAGAATTTACACTGCATGGACTCGATGATATGTATCAGCATTTCATATGCCTTTTAGTCCAGACGCCATATAATTAACCGTCGAGATGATTTCCGAAGACTGCCGACGGTCATATAATCAGATATATTGATTGATTGATTGTTGATTGCTTCACGACGCATCAGCACAAAAAGGCTATATTGCGGCGAGAGCTACTTTAAATATTATAACAACACTATAACCAGATATGAATATAGATATAAATATAAATATATAGTGAGCACGTGCAATTAGATTTTTCTAGGTCTGTTTGATTTCATGTTATAGGTTTAAAAAAAAAATGTTAATCATCGTTTTTACCTGTACAAGAATGTTTTTGTGTGTATTGAATCAATCAACAAAATGGTTAACCCTTGTTTCACTTTCAATATTAACATTCTTTTTCTTTTAATAGCTGAACACCTCTAGTACATGCTTAACCCATCTCCAGCTAAGGGGTTAAATTTAAGGTCAAATACATATGGAATCAAATGAGGTTGAATTATTGACTTGCAAGTCAATAATACATCAGCGATGTTCTTGTGCTTTTTTTTAAAAATGTGAGCAAAACTGAATGCTGATAACGAAATATTATCTCAAAATTCCGCTTTTATTTATACTTGAAACAAACACAATAGTCTTATAAATGTTTATCTCTAGTAGCAAGATTTCAGTTTGAAACGGCCATTTTAGTATGATGATACCTTGACTGAATTTACCGCAAGAGAAAAACGTTAAGACTTTTCTATATTTTAAGACGCTGTTCCGATATATAGTGTTCAGTCCGTTCAGGCATGTCAAGATAAACAAAACAGATTGTTCTAGCGTACGATTAATTATAAAAAGAAGATGTGGTATGATTACCAATGAGACAACTCTCCACATAGACCAAATGACACAGAAATTAACAACTATAAGTCACCGTACGGCCTTCAACAATGAGCAAAGCCCATACCGCATAGTCAGCTATAAAAGGCCCCGAAATGACAAATGTAAAACAATTCAAACGAGAAAACTAACGGCCTAATTTATGTACAAAAAAATGAACGAAAAACAAATATGTAACACATCAACAAACGACAACTACTGAATTACAGGTTCCTGACTTGGGACAGGCACATACAGAATGTGGCGGGGTTAAACTAGTTTGAAGGCGCCAACCCTCCCCTAACCTGGGACAGTGGTGTAACAGTACAACATAAGAACAAACTATAAAAATCAGTTGAAAAAGGCTTAACTCATCAGATGGATAAAAATAGAAATACATCCAACAAAAACACAAAGAGGACATGGACGGGTACTTGTACATCCCAACAACAAAAAGACAGTTAGCACAGATCTGAGAGTACTCGCAGTTACTGACAGCTACTTCAAAGCCAATAATAACTAATAAAAAAAATCATTCATCTAAATTATCAATCAGTACACATCCAACATCCAATGGATTTAGTGTAAAGACGTCATAAACAGTCAGAGAAAAACATGACCTTGTGCAATGCCAAATACAGGTATCGACAGATTGTAGAGCCATGAATGTGCATATGTCTATAACAATAATATTTAGTTTGATTTTAATTTACTGATTACAAAATCAATATTAATACCAATAAAAACAATATTCATAGATATAATTACAGTGTTGAATTGGTAACCTTTTCGAATAAGTTTATTTAAAGGATCGATAAGTTTACCTGGAGACTTTATCAGATCACATTCAGACCAAAGGTAAAAAATGCTGTTTAGAATCTGTAAGATCGTGTTCAGTCGTGTTAAGATTTTGAATATTCGGATGGAAAACGGGCGACATTTTCTCTGTGTTTATAAGGGGTTGCTCCCCTTTATGAATAAAATCAGCAAAGGTTTGAAGATGTTTTTTATGGTCTTTTAATGTAATATTATATGTCAATTTCATTAAATAACGTATGCAAATTTACAATTATATAAGATTTTATTATTTTTTCGTTAGATTTAACATTTAATTGGTTATATAAAAAAGAAATAATTGTTGTAACCGGAAAAGAGTGCTTTCTTTTTTTCGTATAATCTTGTATTTATTCATTTTGTCTGTAAAGATAATTATAATGATTAGTTATATCTCTCCAAAATGTTCTTAAACAAGTTTTCGTCTATGCAATTCGATATAAACTTTAAAAATCTACTTCAAAAAGGGCGTGATGTCTCTTTGACCATTGATACATATTAATCTTTAATATTTTTCATTATGAAAAATCACTGTCTTATGAATTGTTTGCATGTGTACGAATTCCAAAAGTATTATTTAACCACTTCTCCATATCGTAAATAATGTACAACAATTGTTCTAAGTCATATAAAATGTGTCAAGGAAAATATATTTCTGAGTATCTGATTACTTTATTTATTTATTTTTTACTTTTGACAGATGTTTAATGAAAGTCATTTACATTTCAATAAAGGGATTATCGGAACAGTCAACCGAAACAGATTGTCAAACACTATCTAAACAATAGATAACCATGGTTTGCAGAGCAACGATATGGTCGTTTTATCAAACAAATAAAATGAAATATAATACTTCCATGTTTAATCATACAAAAGGATATACTGGGTAAAATTGGACATTTTTTTTTAAATTAATTAAATTGTGATGTCGGATCATGCATGCATTTTACGTACACATGTTTACGGGAGCACAACTTTGTATTTTAATGCATGTTTAGAAATTTGATTGTAGGATTTCTTTAATATTTACGAACTTGGGAGCGATTTCTACGTCATTGATTTTAATTTCTCAATCAAGCGGACTGCACGTGTCTAACGGGAATATATTTTCTTGATTCATTATACAGGTAAACTATTGTCTAATCGCTGAATAGTCTTCATTCATTGCATGCACACAAAAATAATGCTGTTGTTATAGTATTTTAACAAAACGTTTATCGATTAATTTCAGAAAATAAATGAAATGGAGCAGATTTTTGCAGGGATGGATTTCTATTTTAGAAAGAAATTTGTACATAAGAAGGATTAGCATTGTACAGTAAAATGTACGGGACTAAAAGCGATTTTCTTTTCATAGAAATGGAATAACTAAAAAAAAATCAGTTGAAAAAAAGGGGGGAGGGGGGAGAGAGAGTGTAGTGGTAGACTGTGGTTGATAATTGAGATAAGAAACATTTACAACATCATAGCTGCAAAGTTTGAAGTTTTTAATAAGTAATTTGTTGATTCGACCATAACAGGGACATTGACCCTGCAATAAAATGACCAGTACCATTTCGACAAAAAATTTCTAGTAAGGACGTGTCGCGACAAACATTTTGGTTTAATTGTTTTGTCGATATCTATAACTCTTTCTAGGAAGAAGCGATATGAACTTAATGTAAAAAAATCACAACATGACCTTGACCTTTGACCTTGACCTTGTTTTCTTTTCTTTGGACCAAGGACCTCAAATCAACAGACCCTATGTCTCTATCACTTATGGTTTACCAGTTACAAATGCATATCACTTATTTCAAATGCATTAGGTGATATAACTCTTATATGGAGTCTACGTATCGCTTCCGTCAAATTGGACAAAAAATCATGAGGATATAGCGAGCAATTTGGTAAAATCAATTTGTCGCTTTCTATTACGGTTACGGAGGAGATGCACCCACAGCAAAAACAGTGTTTGGGGAGATAACTCTTACAATAAAAAGTCTTCGACTAAACAGGGTCAGTCTCAAAAGCGCAGTAACGGTTCGATATCATATGAAGAAAATCTAAGCGACATCTTGCGAAACCACAAAACAAGTTTTGAAATTTGGCGGAAGAAGAAAAAAAATAATCAGAACAAATACAATAGGTCTTTCCACAAAATAGTGGAAAGACCTAATTATATGAGAGACATATATACATATATGTGTGTATATGTCTCTGATTATATTATAGAAAAAATATAAAATGGTATAAGATTGATTAAAAGAAAATGTACATAATTATAAATCTAGTCTACGGTTTATGTTTCGTAGCAAATTGGTTTTTCATTGCACCAGTTTTGCTTTTGAAAACAGTGACACGCGTACTTGATTTTTCGGAATTTATCAAAGAGCTATGAAATAACGTAACGAACTGACATGTACTTATAACCGGGAACAGTTTATAACATTTTCATTTCGATAAAAAAAATATGCAAATGAAGTAAATTAAAGGTATTTGTATCATACTGTTGCATTTAAAAGTAAATGATTGATAGAAATACATTGATTGTATTGTATCGATTTTAAAATTAATGTTTAGTGTCAAGTATTACACATGGATGACCACTTAGATTTTTAGCTAATTGAACATAAGATTAAAGTTAGACTAAGTTCAAATGCAGTTCATTATGCTACAATTGTAACCTTTAATTATAGTTTTTAAACATTTATGTCGAGGAAAAGACGCAAGTGATATGGATATACGCCAAAACTTTCTTGTTATGCCCATTTTCATTATATGATGTGCATTTACCTTTATATGATGTGCACTTGTCATTATATGATGTGCAAACACTTTTATATGATGTCCAAATATCCTTATATGATGTGCAAATATCCTTATATGATGTGCAAACATCATTATATGATGTGCAAACATACTTATATGATGTGCATATATACTTATATGATGTGCAAATATACTGATATGATGTGCAAATGTACTTATATGATGTGCAAACATTCTTATATGATGTGCAAATATCCTTATATGATGTGCAAATATCCTTATATGATGTGCAAATATACTTATATGATGTACAGATGTACTTATATGATGTGCAAAGATCCTTACATGTATATGATGTCCAAATATACTTATATGATGTGCAAATATCCTTATATTATGTGCAAACATCTTTATATGATGTGGTTGTGTCATTATATTATGTGGTTGTGTCATTATATTATGTGGTTGTAATATTATATGATGTGGTTCGATTTACTTCATTATATGATGTCGAAACGTCATTATATGATGTGCTTTCATCGTCGTTATGGTCAATGAACATGATTACGATTAGAATGATTACTGTCTACGTCATAACTGATTTCGATCTGCTTCTGCGGGGTAATTATACACCCGGCTCAAATCTGTAGCTATCGCTAGCGAAAGTGCAATTTATAGGAAAAATGAGACAATGCAATTTAACAAAAAAAATCAACGTTTCAAACATTTCGGAGGAAGATTAAGATCAATTAATACAGGAGCTAGTTGAAGAAATTTCCGACTGCGGCGAAAATATTATAAAACAAATTTTGGGGCTCTTTATAGCTTGCTATTCGGTTTGAGCAAAGGCTCCGTGTTGAAAGTCGTACTTTAAACTATAATTGTTTACTTTTACAAATTGTGACTTGGATGGAGAGTTGTCTCATTGGCACTCATACCACATCTTCTTATTTCTATTCATTTAAAAAATATTTCATAACAATAGCTATAAAATTATTTACTCATGCATGTCGTTTGTTGATGTGGTTCATAACTGTTTCTCGTTTCTCGTTTTTTTATATAGATTAGACCGTTGGTTTTCCCGTTTGAATGTTTTTACACTATTAATTTTTTGGGGCCCTTTATAGCTTGCTGTTCGGTGTGAGCCAAGGCTCCGTGTTGAAGGCCGTACTTTGACCTATAATGGTTTAATTCTATAAATTTCTTAGTCAGTAAAAATATTACAGAACTTAAATCTACAGCAGAAGATCTGGAAAGAGAATTAAAAATATATCTTAAGTTTTTTATTATAGTGTACGCAGATGACACGGTATTGTTGGCCGAAACAGCACAGGACCTGCAGACTCAACTCAATGCCTTCTATGATTATTGTAAGGCTTGGAAATTGAAAGTAAACGTTGTCAAGCCTAAGTGTTTGGTTTTAGACGTTTGCCAAAAAATCTCCGATTTTCTTACAATGACACTAACATTGAGACAGTAAAGCAGTATAACTATTTGGGAATTGTTTTTACGAAAACAGGGAATTTTAATATGACAAAAAACATTTATCCGATAAGGCCTTAAAAGCCATGTACGAAGTCCTGAGAATTGGACGGATGTATTAGCTTTTTTGTTAAATGTCAGCTTGATCTTTTTGGCAAAATAATCAAGCCCATTCTGTTGTATGGGTGCGAAGTTTGGGGTTTTAGTAATTATGATATATTAGAAAAAATACATTTAAAATTCTGTAAATTACTTTTAAATCTGATATCCTCAACACCAAATTATATGGTTTACGGGGAACTATGTCACCATCCGGTCGACATAGCTGTGCATGAACTGATTTTGTGTCATGGATGGATATCCCATATCCTTTGTTTTTCTATTATAGATATAAAAGTTCGAGCAGTATTATTTTGGGCAAATTTGATATCCGGAAAACAAGTAAAGTTTTCGTTTATATTATAAACTTTCTCGCCATATGAACGGTCATCATAACATGCAGACTACATGGATTCTGTTTGTCAAAAAAATATTTCAAAATTGTGGTTTCTCATATATATATGGGAAACACAAAATTTCATTAATAAAGATTGGTTAAAAAGTATTATAAAGCAAAGATTGTTAGACCAGTTTCTTCAGAATTGGAATTCGCGAATCCATAATTCGTCAAAAGCTATTAACTACAAAACTGTTAAGAAATACCGGGAATTTGAGGAATATTTTAATATTTTGAACTTTAAAGATGCCGTTGTTCTCTGTCGATTTCGAACGACTAATAACAAATTGCCGATTGAAACAGGAAGGTGGCAAAACGTATTAAGAGAAAACCGTTTTTGCCATCAATGCAAGAATCGACAAATGGGAGACGAATATCACTATATATTTGAATGTACTTTTTTCGATCAAAAACGGAAAGAGTATTTATCATCCTATTTTGTACAACGACATAATACAGTTAAATTCTCTGAACGTATGTCGAGTACTCGAAAACCAGTCCTGAAGAAGCTTTGTTCATTTATAAAAAATATAAACACGTGTGTTTGTCCTCCTGGCTAGTGTCTTTTGTAACCTCTCTCCCTTGTTTTGAATATATTGTAAATAGTAATTGTTGTTATCTCTGTACTGATGTCATGCATTGGCTTTATGAGAATAAAGATATTGATATAGAAGCCATAATTATACCGGTATGGATGCTTGATTGATTAATTTGTTGATTGATTGTTGTTTAACGCCACTTTCAACTCTAGCATGCTATTTCGTGGCGGTGAGTTTATATTGGTGGTGGAAACCGAAGTGCCCGGAGAGAACCACCGACCTTCGGTAGGAAAACTGACAATTCTAATCAATTAAGATTGGAGTCGAGCTTACCTGCCACGTGCCGGATTCGAACTCACAACCTAAGTGTTGACAGGCTAGTGATACAGTAGTTCGATTACCTAGACAACTCGGCCACCGAGTCCCCCCCTCCCTCCCCGAAATGGAATAAAGGAGATATGAAATGAACTTCAAATCGGTGCATTACATTTGCGTGCAGCTTTTTATTATGTTTTCGTACATATATTTCACAGCTTCAACTAGATGATTATGGATGGATGCTTAACGTCCAGCGGCAAATTGATATGCATATTCGTACGAGAACATGTTACTGTGATATGAATACTAACCCTGCTTTGTACTAGACCGACACCCTGAGCCGGATTTTAACATGCTAGTTCACAACGTAATAATCCGAAGGAAGACATGTCACCTTACCCGGACACATTATTCTGATTCCGAGCCGACCAGCCTTTGTCTTACTCCTTAATTTCGCGTGCTTAGCAGGGAAGCAATAAATATCAATTTTAAAGTCTTTGGTTTTTTTCCGGCCGGGGTTCGAACCCACGACCTCCCGCACTCGAGGCGAACATGCAAACACGAAAGCACCGCCACTAGACAGTAACCCGCAATATAAAAGGTTTCGTGGGAAGCCGCTCATATATATACACCTCCAGACTCAAGTAAACAGTGCTAACGTACCAACTATTTTTTTTAGTGAGTGGGGGGGGGGGGGGGGGGGGGGGGGGGGCATGTTTTTTTGTAAATTTTTTATTCCAAACTTCTTAAAAGAGATTTTATCTATTTCAGAAGTGAAGCGAAATAGTTTGTTTCTATTTAAAATGAAGGAAAAAATAAAATAATAATGAAATTAAAAAAAAAAAAATAACCATGTTATTTTCTATTAAAGTCGAAAAATGTGTTTGTCCTGAGCACAAGGAAATACACAAGCTCCTGCCCACAATAGATGAAGAGTCGGTGCCTAACCAATCTGATTAAGATACAAATGTACAGATCATCTGTCTAAGCTTTGGTTACAAGGATCTGACAACACTTCATTTTACTTTCTGTTCTGGTAAATATTACATCAGCCAATGAAATTTCAGCCTTTATATTTCTGAAGGTGTGGATCAATCCGACAAAACCAGAGAATCCCAATGGTCTTTAAAACAGAAAATAGAATGGAGCGTTTTCAGATCCTTGCAAAATGGTATAGACAAGAACAGATTTTAAAATAAATAAATCATAGTAATGGTGATTTTCTTTATTTTGGGGGTGGGGACGTGGGAGGAAACATTGGAGTTTCTCTTATTTTTTTCAAGTCTACACTTTGAAGAAGGAAAAACAATCAAGACCCCCCTTTCCAAAGACATAAGCATTTCAACCGCCCCCCCCCCCCCTTTCCCCCCCAAAAAGCCACCACCGAACAATCACACACAAACACACACACACATTTTCAATACTTTTGTTCGTAATAACAAAACAAAAAGCAACGCATTAAGTTTCTATTGCATTATAAGTTAAAAATATTGCGTCAGAAGTGGATCTAGAACTTCAAGTGTGGAAGTTGTTTGCGACTTCAGGAAACTTAATTTGGATATGCCGGTTATGGTCTCATTGATATTTACCACACCTTCATTCAATATTATCTTCAGATGAAAAATACTCTGCTAGAAGAAATTGTTGAAACTAAGAATTTAGCGGAACGAGGCGTAAAAATTGATGTCTACGGATGACGAAGACATCGCCATTACATTATACGGCGGCAAATCTATAACTACAAAAAATTGAATACCACCTTTCCATTCCAAAAATAATAAAATTAAAGGCCCTTTATGTCTTCCTGTACCCTCTTTTTGGGTTACAAATGACCGGTCCCTTATATGAGCCATTACCCTATCAATATCCGATTTTTGCCCATTTTTGTGTCTATCTTGAGAAAAGTAATATATAAAGAGAAACTTGAACAGCTAAAATGATCAACAAGGCAAAATTTACAAAAATGAACATACTGGAAATTCATGTATTAACTTCTTGTAGAAAAAACGCTAACGCTAGGTATAAAGATATTGACAAATATAATGCCTACCCTTGTTTAAATGAGCATAGAGCATGGCATACAAGAATTATTTCTTTAAATTTAATAACTTTAACCGTATGTTCATTATTGTAGACTCCGTATGTTCTTTATTGTAGACCCATCGATTAAAACTAAACTTTGCAATTCATATTTTGACAATTTTCCACAATATCAGATGTGATTTTTTACATCTTAAAACGAGGTACCAACATGCCAATGTTTATCTCTTTATAAATCTCAACCATTTTCCAAACGATAGCTACAGATTTGAGCCGGGTTTATAGTAATTCCGCAGAAGCAGATCGAAACAGATTGGATTGTGACGTCAGGAAAAATGGAAGGTTGGAAAAAAATTCGGCTTCACCTCGATAGTAGTTTTTAGGCTAAAAAAGTGTCCAGAGACATGTAAATCAGGAAAAAAGGTTACAACATGAAGGATGATATATTCGCTTATTTCTGGTAGGACATTTATATCACTTTAACTGATTTTCATAGAAAAAAAAATGAATTGAACATAAATCTCTCCATCGTTGAATTTGTATGGACTGCAGTATCTAGGAAACAGAACGTCACAATTTAATTGTTGCGTCGTTAGCAACTATTGTTTCTAAAAATGGCGACGTCCATATCTCTTCAAAATGAACAAACATTAATTGCAAATGAAACTATTGCAAAAGATTATTCATTAAATAAACAAAGATCTCTTAAAAAAAACTTGATGCAACCCAAAATGAGCATTTTCGATACAATCTAACAGGGGTGGACTTAGAATTTGGTTAAGCGCTAGCTGCTATGAATCATTCAGATGGGCACTAAATACTTTTTATGATAACAAAAGGAAGGAAAATGAAGGAAACATCATATACAAAAAGGTATTTGACAAATCCGAAACAGTCAATGTTGAAGATCAATATAAAATAAAATGTGAAGGATTTGATACACGAGGCCGAAATATAAAACTTAGTTGTTTTTCTATTAATATGTACCATACAACTTCGTCCTTACTAGTAAATGGAAAAAAGTTACTTGTGTTCATCAATGATCATCTTCCAGAAGTACTAAACTGTATGAAAAACTATCAAATTAATGAAAAACCAGTTGATCTGAATATGCTAAATAAATGCATTTATGACATGATTTCTGTATACTTTCCGGAACAGAAAAATCATTCAAATTCAACCACGACAAATGAAAAATCATGTGAAAAAATTGGAATTTCGCAAGCTAAATCTATTACTTCTATTACATCTAATACATGTACAAACACTGAAAATAATAATATCCATGAAGATAATTCTGAGATTTCAACCGAAAATAATAGTAACATGAAAAACAAAGAAGATATACAAGAAATTCATTCCGATACAGGTACCGTAAGCCAACCATTACAGAATATTAATGAATTATTACAAGCACGTGAAAATATCACACAAGATGAAAATTCTGTAAAATCACTTTTACGTCAATTATTAGATAAAACCGACAGTTTATTTGAACTCGTTAAATCAATAGATGAACAACGCATCGAAGATAAACAAGATTTTCAAAATAAAATCAACCAAGTTAACGATAAGATAACTGCTTTTTCTAAACAAATGTTTAAAAGTGACGAACACCAGACAGAACATTTGCGTGAAATTGAAAACAGTGTCAATCTTGTAAAAATTGAGCAAGACAAAAATTTTAGTCAAGTTCACAATAAAATACAAAGCCTCTCTGATAGAGTAAAAGATATACCAAGCCGTAGTCAGTGCATCGCCAAACACGTAACTCTTGAGATGGAAAAATCAAATGAAAATATAGAATATCGTAATGTTAATATTATTAACAACAGCAACACAGCCAGTACATCAAAGGCATTAGATCAATCTCAAACAAAAAGAAAAACCTTTCGAACATTCCCATACGATCGGAAAGATAAAACTTTAATAATAGGAAGTTCAATTATTAAAGGAATTGATGCCAGCAAAATTGGAAAAGATGTTGACATACGAACAAATAGAGGAGCAACAGTCCAAATTTTAACAGAAAAAATTAGAAAGTCTAATATTCAACATTATACAAGTATAATTTTAGTTGTTGGTGGAAATGATGCCTCGTCCAGAACACAACCAGAAGCCTTCAAAGAGAACTACGAGTTTATGATAAAAACTGTCAGATCTATAAACCAAAACATTGATATTGTCATATCAGAAATTTGTCCAAGACGGAACGTAAATACAGATGTTTATAATACTATCTTACATGGGATTTCAACAGAACTTAACTTTAAAATCATCAAACAAACGGATGCATTTGTTTCCAGAGGCGGCGATCTTGTGTCTACTTACTATCACCGTGATGGCATACACATTACTAATCAGGGTACAATTCAGCTACTTAGAAACATTAACAGGGTTGTAAACATCTTCATCCGCACAAATAGTTCTCAGTCCAATAATGAAAATAATGAGCAGCATGGTAAAAGACAAAGCATTGTAAATACATTCAATGGTATCTGCTTTAATTGTGGCTTATATGGTCATCATTATAAAGACTGTCACACATTTTAGGATAAAACTGATGTATTTCAATTTGTAGACAAATTCTCAAATCATAGTAAATCATTACTTCTTCATAACAATTTTGATATACTTCTCTATTTATGTCCAAATTGCAATACATCAAAATGTATATGTACTCAAAACTCTATGTCTGAAGCTGAGATTTTTAAAAACAAAAATTCCAGGGAAAATTGTCATACATCAGAAAACGGTTTTTGCACTATATCTTTAGCTCAAAACTTAAAAGTGATAGAAACAAACATTATAAAAAAAACCTGTCTTAATCTAAAATGTAAAGGTTTCAATGCTGTATGCCTTAATGTTAGACATATTTTATCTAAATTTGACGAGTTAAAGAATATAATTACTATAAACAACAAATATTTAGATTAATTTGGATTAGTTGAAACATTCTAAAAACCTGATATTAACAATGAACAATGTAAAGTGCCAGGATACAAAATATTCAGAAAAGATCGCCAGAGTAAGGATGGTGGTGGTCTATTGGTTTATGTCAAAGATTGTATTGCAGTTAAAAATAGATCTGATTTATCAATAAACACATTAGAAACTTTATGGTTAGAGGTAGAATTTCCAAAATCTAAACCTTTCTTCATTTGTACTGTTTATAGACCACCAAATTCCCTTCAGTCCTGGATAGATCTTTTTGAGGAGGAATTTAACGCAGCTCTTTCAGAAAACAAAGAGATCATTTTAATGGGGGACTTTAATATTGACTTGATAAAAATTGAAAATAAAAAATGGATGAATTTCATAAACCATTTTAATCTTCAACAACAAATTTGCACTGCAACACGTATTTGTGACAAATCAGAAACTCTTATTGATCATATTTACACTACTAATCCTGAAAATATTGCTCATTGTCATGTTCCTTCATATGCTTTAAGTGACCACTACCCTGTATGCCTAAATAGAAAAATCAATATAAAGGTAAAGAAAGAAAATCATATCGAAATAAAGTATAGGTGTTTCAAAACCTTTAATGAGGATGCCTTTTGTGCAGACTTACATCAAACCCCTTTTCATATTGTTGAAATGGAAGAAGATATTGATATTTCTGTCGACAAATGGTATGAACTTTTTAATCAAATTATTAACAAGCACGCACCAATGAAAACTAAAAGAGTAAAAACATTTAAACAAGCCGAATGGTTCAATGAAGAAATTAAAAATTCCATTCAATACAGAAATATGTATCATTCAAAAAAAGATTGGGTAAACTTTAAAAAGTGGCGTAATAAAACAACGTCGTTAATATTTAATGCAAAAAAGGAATATTATCAAAACGCTATATCTAGTTCCAAAAATAGTAAAGAACTTTGGAATAACATTAAAGAGTTAAATCCAAAAATGGATAATATTTTTCCACCTAAAATGCAGTATCAAAATCAAACTGTTTATAACCCCAAAGATATTGTTAATACACTAAATGTTCATTTTTCTTCCGTAGCTGAAAAACTTATTGGAAATAATACTTCAGATATAAATTTGTCTAAGCTACAAACTTTTACAAGTACAAAATAAAAGGAAACTGAAATTTTTAAATTAAAACTCATTTCTGTTGGAGAGGTGTGTTCACAACTAAAACACCTTAATATTAATAAATCCGCAGGTTTAGATGGAATTGGTCCAAAACTTTTAAAGCTAAGTGCAGAGATAATATCGCCATCACTAACTTTTCTAATAAACAAAAGTATAACGTCGAATCGTTTTCCGCAAAAATTTAAACTTGCAAGAGTAACTGCTATACATAAAGGAGGACCAACAGATATTCCCTCCAATTATCGTCCAATTTCTATTTTAAATACCATATCTAAAGTTTTTGAGAGACATGTATGTACACAGTTATATGCATTCTTAAATAATAAAAAATTGTTACATATCGCTCAGTCAGGTTTCAGGCAAGGTCATTCATGTCAAACAGCGCTGACTAAACTAATTGATGAATGGTTGAAATATTTAGACAATGGAGAAATAGTTGGTACTGTGTTTTTAGATTTCAGTAAGGCTTTTGACCTTATTAACCATGCCATACTTTTAGAAAAGTTAAAATTTTATCATATCGGAGAACATTCGATATATTGGATAAAATCATATTTGTCTGAGAGACAACAAGAAGTTCAATACGCTAACATTAAATCTGATAAATCGTTTGTAAAATATGGAGTGCCTCAAGGTTCTATTTTAGGTCTCTGTTATTTTTAATTTATATAAATGATTTACCACTTCATGTTAAACAATCCGACGTGGATTTATATCCTGATGTTTCAACATTGCATTTTCATAATAAAAACATTGAAAAAATAAACAGCATATTGCAAAATGATTTAAATGCTATACAATCTTGGTGCAACAATAACAGTATGAAAATTAATGCACAAAAAACAAAGTGTATGAAATTGGGTTCAAAACAAAAACTTACACAACTATCAGAATTATGTATTACCGTCAATGAAACATGTATTGAAAATGTCCATTCTTTCAAATTACTTGGAATTGACATTGATTAAAATTTAAGCTGGGAGGATCATGTTGATCGTATATGCAAGATTATCTCATCTAAAATATCACTTTTGTTTAAAATTAAAGTACATTTGCCTATACACACAAGACAACTATTTTATAATGCATATATTCTACCATATATAGACTATTGTAGTTCAGTTTGGGGAAATTTATTACAAAAAGATTCAGATAGAATCATAAAACTTCAAAAAAGAGTAGCAAGATTTATACTTGAATGCGATATTTCTGTTCTATCTAATTTTATGTTTTCATCTTTAAAATGGCTATCTTTTACAAAAAGAATAAAATACCAACAATCAATTCTAATGTATAAAATTGTAAATGGACTAACACCTGATTACTTAACAATGCTAAATATTAATGATGTGCAACACCACAACTTACGATCTGTCTCTAATAATGATCTATTTGTTCCAAGACCAAACACAAATTTTTATAAAAAAACTTTTCATTATTCTGCAACAAAGGTATGGAATAATTTACCACTTAAAATAAAAAAATGTCGAAATGTGGAATTATTTAAGAAACATTGTTATAATCATTTTCTTGAAAATTCTATGCAAGTCGAATAATTTGTGTTCTTTCTTTTATTGTAAGAATAAGAAAATTTAATCAAAACTTTACCAATTATTGCCATTTATTGCCATTTGTATGTTTGAATGATTGAATTGTGTATATACTAGTAATATATATTGTATTTTAATGTATGAATCGAATGTATGAATGTTAACTGTATACATGTATTTTGTGTGAGGGCCTGAATGAAAATTAGACTACTTCTAATTGAGTTACCCTCTTTATATAAAGAATTTATTATTATTATTATTATTATTATAAATTATTTATGACGTAGACAGTAATCGTTCTAATCGTAATCATGTTCATTGACCATAACGACGATGAAAGCACATCATATAATGACGTTTCGACATCATATAATGAAGTAAACCAAACCACATCATATAAGGTTACAATCATATAATATAATGACACAACCACATCATATAAAGATGTTTGTACATAATATAATGGAAAATGCACATCATATAAGTATATTTGTGTAACAGCCACTATGTTCCGTCAGTTACTTTGTTCCGGCGGAACTTTTCAACTAGTTATTTCGTTCCGATAGAACTTTCCAACTAGTTGTTTTATTCCGAGTGCAGTCGAAAAGTTCCGGAAAAAAGTAGCTAGTTGAAAATTCGCTGAACAGTCAACTATTAGAGCCCAGCCTGTGTACTTCGGAATACAATTTATAGATAAAAATAGATAAATCTGTTTAAATTTATGTACATGGGAAATCATGAATCGTGTGTCGTGTGCTACATATAATCCTTTAATTCATAATATTGAAATTAATTATTATTCATATAATTATTTTTTTTCATCTGCGCAACTCTATATGCGTGTTTTTGCCTCTTTAAGTAGAAAGACGTGCATATATTTTAATTTTATTTCAATCAAATCATCTTATTCAATTTCTTTCTACAAAACATTTTTGGTAACACCATCGAAGTTCTAGCTTACTATGTGTTTAATGATTTCTCAGGTAAATATCAAAAATGAATCCAGAGTTTTGCATGTACATATTAATAAGAAGATGTGGTATGAGTGCCAATGAGACAACTCTCCATCCAAGTCACAATATGTAAAACGTAAACGATTATAGATTAAAGTACGGCCTTCAACATGGAGCCTTGGCTCACACCGAACAGCAAGCTATAAAGGGCCCTAAAATGACTAGTGTGAGACAATTCAAATTGGAAAACCAACGGTCTAATCTATATAAAAACGAGAAACGAGAAACACTTATGAACCACATCAACAAACGACAACCAATGAACAACATGCTCCTGACAGGTGTATTTTAATGCAGCGGTTTTAAAAGTTTTAACAGGCGCCAACCTTCACCCTTACCTGAAACAGTAGTGTAACATTACAACTTAAAAAGACATACTATAAAATATTAATTGAAATAGCTTAACTCGATCACAAAACATGTTGATTACAAATACATGTTCTCAAAAAAATGTGTTCATGAAATTTAATTATCAATATTAATATATATATATATATATATATATATATATATATGAAACGATGAAGAATTTCATTTTGCACTCAGTAACGTCAGCGTATTTATACGCAATAAAGAGTGGTTTAAAGCACACTCAGAAACTGCCATATGATTACTTCGGATGACCCCTCAAGGTCATCCGAATAAAATCTTGTATGGATGTCAATTAAGGACAAGGTACTTTGTGGAAAACTCATTTCTCTGGGTGATAGTACAAATTTGTATTTATCCTTAGTTTGTCTTTTTAATAATTTAAAGTTTTAAGGAACATGATTCATCTTTTGCCAAAAGATCAAGAATAAAATTTCGATTACATACAGGCAGAGAGTAACATTTTTTTTTATTATTTCAAATAATTGCAGAAGATTTTTAGTACGTATATAAATTTTCCAAATAGCAAATATTATTTGGTTATTTTTTCTGCACATGGTAGATGAAAATTTTTTTCATGCAGAGGTCTGTCAAATTTTGAAATATGACGATCCCGGGAATCACACGTAGATGTTTAGAATTTCTTGTAAAATTCCGAAACTTGCAGTACGGCCAATGTTATATTTCTCCGTTTAAAAAGACAGTGTAAAAAGAAGAAGGCGAAAACTGGCGATGGGAGGGTGTTACACAACTTTTTTTTATTGACAGGTTTCAGGATGCATTTGATTAGATGTCAGTTTAATGTAGGCGTGGCAATCTATAACTTTTATCCAATCAATTGTCTTATTAAACAAACATGTGTGCGATGATGCTTGAACACTGTCAATGCCATAGTTTTTATTTGGATGACCTTGAGGGGTCATCCGAAGTAATGATATGGCGGTTTATGAGTATGCTTTAACCCACGCTTTTCTGAGTATAAATACACTGACGTTATCGAGTGCAAAATGAAATTCTTCATCATTTCATATATATGTATTAATATTGATGATTAAATTTCATTAACATATTTTTTTGAGAATATGTATTTGTAATCAACATGTTTTGTCTTGAAAATATATATCAGTAGAAATCATAATTATCATAATAACGAACAGATACCTAGATAACATTGGTCATATAAGTATCCATAATGCACGGGGACGAAATTTTAAGAATTGTATGCATCTTCCGGTTAAAATGATTTACATAGGCGACAATGGTAGCCTTTTTGGGTTCTGCGTTTTCCCTATAAAAGATTTGTTGATAAAAAACTGTCAAATCCTGAATTTTCAACATCTTTGGGTGTGAATAAAACTGCAAAACGCATATGGTGCCGCAGCTTTTTTGATAGAAAAATGGCATTTTTAAGGGTACTCTGAGGTTCCGGAATTTTCGAAATAGTATGAATGAAAACAACCCTTGCTTAAAATTGCTCAGAAAATTTTGCTCATCACAGAGAGTTTCATCCAAATTTCTCGCTATTTCTACAACAATAGCCAACACTCATTTCTCACTATTTCAATTTTCTTTTCTAATTGACAGGGCAGCAGAAAATAAATTTACTCCTACCTATTATCTTGGATGTAAAATCTAGGTGGCGCCAGTCATCTTTAATTACTTCCTTTTAACCTATTCCTTGTATACAGAGTTATCTACCTTTTGAATTATTTATATCACTACTTTTGTTACATCATCGATCGATCAGGTTTCATCTCTTATCAACATAACTGGTAACGCTTAACTATTAAGGTTAACATAGAAATAATACATGAAACTGACTGCATTTATTCTGTACAATAGTTCTTATAGAATAATTGTTTCAAAGACATTATTATGTAGGCGTCCGTATTTTTAAGCAATCGTTATAAGCCTATATCTATAAAAAAAAATAATTAAATCCAGTTTCCAAGAGTTGTAGTATATCACGACTTGTTTCAATGATATTTATAGAATAACTAATCGAAGAATTCAAATAGAGAAAAATATTCAACGAGTGACCGAACAACACATTAATTCACGAATGCGCGTAGCGCATGAGTTAATTATCAGTGTTGTTCGGTCACGAGTTGAATATTTTTCTATATTTGAATTCTTTGATTAGTTATTCTTTTTATTACATTGGCAAATGGCTTTTTTTATGAAATTAAGTAGAAAATGTAAGGAACTATATCTTTTTCTACGCATTCACAATTTGTTTTGATCCGACGTTATCGACGTCTTGACAACGCCTATTGTTGTATGACGTCAGAGGAGTGAAATAACCACGTTTATTTCACATGTGAAATTATCGATTACAATGGGAAATCAATGTAATTCATTGCAACCAATGTAATAATTATTTATCACTGAGATTACTCTTAGTTTATCAACATAACACTACGAAGACAATATATACTGTCATCTCATGATTGTCCATAATTGATAACTATTCATTAGCATATACTTTACACAATACACAGAGTCCGATACACAGCTTGCTTATAATATCAATTTTTGGAAGGAATGTTTGATAACAACAATAAGATAATTTAAACTTTGCGTAAACGTTAAGAAAACAGAAGTAAAGTACTATCCCTTTCCTTATTTTGTTTTTGTCAAATATTTGTAAGGATCAACAGGGACTGATCCAAAAATTTTCAGGGGGTGTCACCAAAACCAATTTTCAAAATATTTCAATTGTTTTATTTGATATTAAGGTCATTATAGCTAGTAACAAAATAAATGGTGACACATAGATTACAAAATTGATTCTAATTATATTTTGCATTGACCGCCTCGTGGTCTTTTGGAAGCGTGCTCCCCTCGAGTGCGGAAAGTTGTGGGTTTGAACCCCGACCGGGTCAAACCAAAGACTTGGAAGTACATCTTTGCTGCTTCTCCGCTAGGCACGCGGTATTTAGAAAGACCATAGACTTGTCGACTCGGAGTCAGAATAATGTGTCCGCGTAGGCTGACATGTCTACATGTGGACTGTTTTTCTTGTGAAAAAGCAGGATAAGAAACAGGTTTAATGTGTCGGTTTATTACAGAGCAGGGTTTATATTCAATCTGATAATATCACATCTTTTAATATGATGCCCGAAAAGTGTAAACTATCATATCAAGGTATAGGCGTAGGTATATAATACACGTACATCAGCGCTAATCCATTAAGTCATTTCTCACATAAAATTGCACGTTAAAACATTCAGGATCATGATATCACTATCTAAACGCTCACATTCGGAAATGGTTAATATCATGCAGACAATTTAAGAATGACAACAATGCATTTGGATGGTCAAACTAGATGTATTTCCTAATGCTTTCAGTTGCTGACCTTAGGCAATGTTTCTTTTATATTTTGCCAGAAAGAAAGTCCACTTTTCTAAACACAAAACAGTTTAAGGTTTTCGAGCTATGACATGCTAGGTCTATACTCTTAGGAGGGGACATTTTCTAAATAATATGTGGTAGGGATTGGTAACTGTTGTCTGCTTCATTATACGGATTAGACTGAAAGGGATTGATTCTAAAAGTGGAAAGCAAAAATTAGACTTTTCTATAGTCAAATAGTCTAGAAGTAAGTCAGTTGTGTCCCTTGCTCCAACGCCCTTGAAGTTTAGCAGGCACTTAGTTCCAATTTCTGAATTAAAGCAAAGCAAGCGATATTTCCGATAGACTTTGAATTTTAAATATCGCAAATAGTCAATAGATGTCTATGCATGTTAATCTTTTATGCAAGGTTGGTGACTCGCTGACTTTTAACTAATTATATCATCATTCATATCTTAAATATTAGTAGTTAGTATAATAGTAGGTTTGGCTCCTTCCTCCTCCCTTTATTATCACGTAACCACTCCTCCTTTGTAATAGTTCCTTGATTCACTACTGATTAAACTAAGCAAACCAATATATGCTTCTGTGATGTACCTCTTCCGTTTGAATAAATCATCAAGACAAACAAAACAATTGCTATTATAAACATGGTAGAAATTACATGAAATTAATTTGTTACGCATTGGTGGGGTCATGGCATGATTAAGAAAAATTGAGTTAATTATAAATATTTAAAACTATTCAAAGAACAAAAAAGGTCTACGCTGTAAAGTTTTAAGGAAACGGGCAATCAAAACATACTGTTTACACAAGCAAGAGTCACAGGAGTATAGAATTGTATTGTATTGGGAAAGGGTGTGTGTTTTAAACACAATCACGTCTGATAGAAATGCATTCATTAAATGTATTATTCAGTCGTCACACTGTGCTAAACACATTTAACTTTTTTGTTATCACTTTCGACCCTCTATGCCCACAGACCCTTGATAATTGATTACATGTTAAATACATGTACTAGTATGTTGACGTCTTAAAAGTGGCTGATATGTTTGATATTTGACTTGAAAAAGCAACTGCTAGTCCAGGGGCGGATCCAGGCGGAGGCGTGGCGGGCGTGCCCTTCCCTCTAAAATTTGCCAAGCGTGGGAAATCCTCAGCTTAATTGAAGAATATTTCGATAAAATTACCTCAAAAAAATTTTCGCCTCCGAGCGTAGCGAAGCTAAAACAAATTTTACGACTTTGTGCTAAAAAATGATATATTATTAATTCTCCAATCAGAGGGGGAGCGTGTCTTGTTTATTTTGCCATAACTGAACGGACTTAACACTATCGATCGGAACAGCATCTGAAAGTCTGAAAAATTCTTAAAATTTTTCTTTTGTGGTAAATTCAGTCGATTAATATTTGATCTGACCAGAATGGACGTTTTAGACTGAAACCTTGCTACCAGTGGTAGCTTATGCTGCTTTTAAGGAATATAACCAACAATCAATTCAGCATTTTTTGCAGGAAGGAAAAGATAAACAAAAGTTCTTGTACTGTTATGTAATGAATATGTAATGTGTCATCTGAGATTTTCTGAATTTTCAGTTACAACAATGTGCAATTATGATGTTTTGACTGGTTTTAAGAGTACCCCAAAATTATAAAAATTCAGTAAATCTTAACTGTTAAAATATCACTATTAAGTTTAACAAGACTTTGTATGGACCGATAATCATTGATCAGTATAACCATAAGAAAGAATTAACGAGAGAATTTTGTTTATACCTAGACCTACATGTATGACCGGAAGGATTAATTAAAATAATAGTAACTTATTTGAAGAAAGTGGTAATTTAAAGGATTTTTTTTATTTTATTTGATCGGTTCATATTAAAATCAGTCTTCACTGTAATTCAATTCGATTCGTTTATACAATTATTTAAAAATATGTAAATACTCAAAAACGTTTGTGTACCTCTGAAATCGTCTGTTATGAAAGGCATTGAAGAACAAATGGACGTCTTTTAGTTATTTCACTTTGCTTTTAATGATACTTTATTTTTCCCTTTTATAATGTTAATATTGTCATTGAAAATAAATTTTACTGACATCAATTAGATATAAAAAAAAGGAGATGTGGTATGATTGCCAATGAGACAACTATCCACCAAAGTTCAAATGAAGTTGATGTAAGCAATTATAGGCACACGTACGGCCTTCAACAATGAGAAAAACCCATAGCGTATAGTCAACTATAAAAGGCCCCGACATAAAAAATATGAAACAATTCAATTGAGAAAACTAACGGCCTAATTCATAACAAAACAATTCACGAAAAACAAATATGACAGACATGAACCAACGACAACCATAAACTACAGGATTCTGACTTGGGACAACCACTGAACTACAGGCTTCTGACTTAGGACAGGCACATAAAGAATGTGGCAGGGTTAAACATGTTTGTGAGCGCTCAACCCTCCCCTAACCTGGGACAGTGGTGTAACAGTTCAACATAAGAACAAACTATGAAAATCAGTTGAAAAAGGTTTAACTCATCAGATGGATACAAATAGAAATACATCTAACAAAAACACAGAGTGATCGTGGATGGGTACTTATACATCCCAAAAACAAAAAGGCACTAAGCAGAACAATTAAACAAAAACACAGATCGGACGTGGCCGAGTATTTATCAATCCCTCATCCCTAACAACAAAAAGGACTCTAGGTACATATCTGAGAGTACTCGCAGTAACTGGCAGCTAGTTCAAAGTCAATAACAACTAATAAAAAAAATCATGTATCTAAGACTAAAATATCAATCAGTACACATCCAACATCCAATAGATTTAGTGTAAAGGCGTCATAAACAGTCAGAGAAAAACATGACCTTGTGCAATGCCAAACTATAAGTATCGACAGATTAAAGTACCGTGAAAGTACTTATGTGTAATATTTTGTATGATTTTAATTTACTGATAACTAAATCAATATGTATACCAATAAAAACAATATTCAAAGATTTAATTACAGTGTTGAATAGATAACCTTTTAGAATAAGTTTATTTAAAGGATTAATAAGTTTACCCGGATCGTATCTAAATTTACGGGCACGGTTTACAACATCACCGTAAAATTTAGGATGTGCTATTCTGCTTGAAATAAGTTTTCTACGGGTACAGCCAAACTTGCAGACCAAATCTTTGTATCTATGAAAGAATTTAGTAAAGGATTTAAGTAATTTGTGGTATCGAAATCCCTGACTAGTAATACATAGATTACGCTCATTGAAATCCAAAACGTCACTACAGACACGAGCAAAGCGAACGAGTTGGGATATATAAACACCATAAAGACGGTGCCAAAGGAACATCACCGTCCAAAAAGGGAAAATTAACAATAAGAAAAATCATCCCTTTTGTCGTAAAATTTTGTGTAGATTTTCTGGTGTAATACTGAAATATCTAAATCTAGGAAAGGACGGATATTGCTGTTAATATTTTATTTATTAAGTAAGTTCTTTTGGTAAATTTCATCAAGATAACGGTAAGTGTTGTTGAATTTATCAATTCAATGGAATTGTGACGGTTCTTTACTGAGTTTGGCCATAAACTTTTGATTCATAACAGTAAAGGAATAAGTTTGCTATTAAAGGGGCACAACTGATGCCCATAGGAATACCTACAACCTGTCGATAAACTTTATTGCCGGAACGTTTATAAATGTTGTCGAGGAGAAAATTTAGTGCTTTAATCATCTCATCACACCTCCAGTAAGTATATCTAGCATATTTACCTTTCTCGTTATTGAAAAGGACTTTATATGAGTTGCAGCAAATAAATTTGCAACCAGATTTATCAAACGACCATTTAATTAGATGGAAAACTTTTGTTTGATAAGATTGTGTGGAAGTGTAGTATAAAGAGTGGAAAAGTAAAAACTGTCAACCGAACCAAAAGGACCATCAAAAGCACGTAATTTATCTAAAACATCCAAAGATTTTTTTTACACTCCAAAAATGGTTCAAAATGTATTTTTGACTCGCACATTATCATCTAAACATTTTCAAAAATGAATTTTGTAGTCAAATTCGATCTTCAATCAAGTCATTCAATGATATTTTGGTTTCTAAAAAAAGACCATTTACTTTTATGCAAAGCTAACAGCAACACATATAACACAAATTCCCCATGTGAAATTGAAAAGTCGTCTAAAAGAAATAATTCACAATGTTTTTCAATATATAAATGGTAGCATACGCTATAGATTTATTACTTTGGAATACCATACATCATATTTTGTTAATAGTGAACAAAAAGGTAAAACATGCTACACAGAGGAACAAATATGCTGGAGTTCTTATTGACAACATATTTGTTGAATCTGGAGGTAGACTTTTTCAACAAATTGTCGGCATTCCCATGATTACGAACTGTGCGCCTCTCCTTGCCGACCTCTTCTTTTTTTCATATTAGTCGGAGTTCCATCAGACACTTGTCAAAAACAAGAAGATCAAAGAAGCCAGATTATTTAATTTCACATTCAGATATATTGATGATGTTCTTTCCATTAACAATCCAAACTTTTCTGATTTGGTTCCATTAATATATCCTCCAGAACTAGAAATTAAAGAAACAACAGACACGGCTTTCTCCGCCTCGTTTTTAGTCTTATACCTCGAATTTGACATAAACGGTCATCTCAGTACCAGAATCTATGGCAAACGAGACGATTTTAATTTTGAAGTTATCAATTTCCCCCACCTTAGTAGCACTATACCAACTTCACCTGCATATGGTATATACATTTACAAACTCATTCAAGAGCTTGCAGCTACTACTCAGACTTTATAAAACGTCATCAGTGTCTGAGCAGAAAGTTGATGAACCAGGGTTATGTCAAAGAACGTCTCGTCCTTTTTCTAAAAAAAAGTTCATCGGAAGATACCAAGACCTTGTTGATAAATATTCCGTATCGACTTCACAAATAATACATGATGGTCTTGATGTATAGATTCTAGGTGCTGAGAATATTTATCATCTTAATTACGTGTTATAGTGTTCTTTTATTTGTCTTTGTAAATGATTAACCTTTACTGTTTCGTCCATTTTTTGTAATATCCTTTTGGCGTGGCTCGGTATTTATACATCCCGCCATTGTGTTATTGTGATATGATCATTTTTTGTATTGTTGTCTTTCATTTTTGCTTATGTGCTTTGTCTTTATGCCATTTTGTTTTTCTTTGTTGACATACTTGTTTGTTTTATAGTGATTTAGATTATAAAACAATGTTGATTGCTGTACCCATATTTTTGACATTTTTACCAATTATGTCTGTGTGTTTTGTTCACACATTGTTGTCAATATGATGGAATTTTATGCGACTGTCATACAAGTGAGAGGTTTAGCTAGCTATAAAACAAAGTTCCTAAATTAGAAAAAGGTATATTAACATGTGGCGGGTTAAACTAGGCTACGTTTATTAGCTTTCTTCTTTTTATATGACTCATTAGAATAACAAAACATAAATAGATGAACGTGCAATAAAAACATTGCTGAAAAAAAGTGTATGGCTCCTATTTCGGTATAACAGATAACAGCTCGTATGCATTAAAACTTATCAAAGATATCACACTTATAATTTGGTACATTTAGGCAACAGTAGTTCATTGATTTACAAATCTCAAAAATCGATTTAGAAGATACAAATCAATTTAAAAAAACAAAGTATATAAGGAATCGCATGAACTAAAAAATGAGCGAGGCTAGGTGTATGTGTTGACAGGATAAGAGTGTCATGCTATGCATGTATCACCAAAATGCGAATTCACACTCAAAATAGGACACAATAAATAAAATTACAGATTGGACTACTATTGTTATATCCAAAGTTCTAAGACAGCGAAAACATGTCGTTAAGGTGTTGAGACGCAGACACGTCTTATCTGTCAACCATAATCTGGTACTGCAGACGTCTACATAACACTCATCAGTTGTAATGGAATATATGTGTTAAACTATTCCCTTTATATTTAAATAAATATGAAATGCATTACGCCATAAAAATTAAAACACAACAAAAAAACATCGAGTACGTTTTATCTTTTTAATCAAATGATATGTATTCAATTTTCAGGCACATCAAAGAAAAGGCCAACAGCCAGAGTTAAAAAACATGTTTCTGTTTAACGCATATAGAATTGCATCTATGGTAACTTTTCAATTTTGAATAAGTTCTGACAGACCTTTCCTTTTTGTATTTTTAAAATTGTATTATTCTTTAGGAAACCCCTAAACCAACGTTTTTTTTTACCAGATATTTTGATAGTAAGACGCACACGATTTACTTTTGCATATAGATTCTTGATTATTGTTTTACCATAATTCCATTGAGGAAGTTAGGTAACTACCTCACAAAATTTCTGACCAAATAATAATAATTGTGAGTAGAAATTTACGTGTACTCCGTGGTATAGAGTGAAATAGTTCACAACATTTGACTTATCTCCCCTTTAAACAAGTATGTATATTTCTAGGCTTAGACAAATTGAATTGTTTTTCATAAAAAGGCCAGCAACTATACTTTTTTTAAATAGACAAATCATACTTTGTAAAAAGAAAAACTTTCTGATTCAAGCATGAAGTTCTGTGAAACTGTCATGAAATGTTAGAATTTTTTTGACAATACATTTGTTTTATTTTTGTGGGGTTTTTTTTTTATAATGGACTGGTGGTATTCATATGGAAACCAACTGTTCCCGTTATCTCACGGACTTTTTTCTTTATTCCTATGGGACATCTTTCATACAGAGTTCCAAAGAAGAATGAAGTGAAGCTTTCACTATCTTTTAATTTAAAGTTGCTGTATGTAGATGAAATAAAGGATATCACCACTCCAGCATCTCCATACGGGGTATGTATGTCCCCTTGATACGGTCTTCTTTGCAGTTTTTTTTTTCTTTGTCTCCTTGAGAGTCGCTGCTTACACTTAAGTTCCTATACCAAAGGTTAGTAAAGATATTGTTAAAATCAACACTTTGAAAATTACTGACGTCATCCTGATTTAATTTTCCTTTAAGGGATATTTTTGTCGCAGATGACCAAGTGCATTTTGAAATTGTAGCCACAATTGAACGAACCCCATCCTGCATTCCTAGTTTAGTAACAATCCAATGTTTATTATCACCCAATTGCTACTTGCAATTAGCAATTCACATGGAATGGAAAATTTGATACAATTAGACGAAGAACATTTTTTGGAGATATTTTCATTGAAGGTTTAGATTTGATTTTTTACATTATTATAATTGATATATTAAGATTAGTTAAATAATGCGATATATTCCAAGTTCATATGGTTAATGACAGTCATTGTTATTGTCGATCATTTAACAGTATGGGGGAGAAAGAGAAAAGGAGAAACTCAGCGAAATCACTGCCTTTTTGAAAGGATGTATTATTTAGCTTTCATTTAGAAAAGCAAACTACTAGTATTTCTGTTCAAGATATTTTGTCATTAGATATTTTGAGTTTGTCAACTCTAGTAGATTATGCTACTACATTCTGTGGCAAAATAGAAAAGTGCAGATTTTTTAACCTTGTTAGAAAAACTTAGGATTTTTGTAATTTTTGTTTCAAGAGAGTAAGACTTCAGAAAAACAATTTCCTGAACTTTTATAGTCTTATTGTAAACATTCCATAGCATATAAGATAACATATTAAAGAGAACTGTGCTTTTGTAAATTTTGAAACTTTTAATTGTACTGGAAAGATTATAGTACACCAAAAATGATAAATTTGTATTCAAAGATCTTGTAGATAGAAATGTGCATCTGCCAAAAGACGAATTCTTCCAATGGAAGTTATTACTAGATATAGAAATTGTTCAGAATATATTATCATTGTAAAACAAAATGTAAAGACACATGTGTAGGAACTTTTCAAGATAAATTATTGCTTTGAAAAATTGCAACCAATACTTTCTTGTAAACTTAAAGATTCAATACTTGGTACATTTTGTAAGGTTTCTGTTGATACCATGTAGCATTTGTGTTCAATAGCACATCTTATATTGGAATCCTTTTCAAGAAAATTGAAAAAAACATTTCGTGAACTTTACGTTAATGCAGACCCACATTTGTCTTGGCCTTAAAATGGAGTTTACTTTTCAATTTGTTAATTTTATTCCAAAAGCTGTATATAAAAATGCAAATTGTATGATAAAAAACCGAATATTCTAGAGCTAAAAGTTGAAATAAGAAAATACCAAGCAAATGAATATTATAAAGCAAAGAAAATGTTACCACATATTTTTTTTCCAAAATGTTACAGCCCAGTAGATTACATTTTTACTGATAAGTATCAGTTACTTTTGATTCAAACTATGATAAAAAAAAATTGAATAAACTTACAACGAATATCTTCTGTTCATATAGAGCAGATTTTTGCTTGCCAATATAGCATTTTCCTTTGCAATAAACAAGTTATGTTATCTAAATGCAAGTGTAAGAATGTGTGTATGTGTTCCAGTGCTCTCTACTCCTTTTTGTTATAACGTTTATATTCATATAATATATATTTATAATAGTAGAAAAACTGTAGATTATTGTTTAGTTTTTAATAATCAAAACCCTTAACACCATAGTCAGGTGGTGATGTAAAGGGGTTGTAAAAGCCTGACTATTAAACAAACAAAAAATTAAAATTAAAAAAAAAACATTTCGTTATAGGTCAGATTAATCATTTTCAAAATCCTTCCAACCGCTCCGCAGAAAGTAATGTGGTTGTCCACTTACTATTGAAACAGGTACTTTCACTAAGATTAAACGCCCGTCTGGCGTACCAAACTCTAGACTTGTTATCTTTTATTAGTTTTTACCCATCCGGAGCACATGATTTCATCTGAAGGTTATATATTGGTTCGTGTTGCCGAATCATTATATACTTCTAGATAGTGTTTATGAGATTGTTGGTGTGTGTCCATTTCTTGGACGGTTTTTGATTGCCTGATAAATATATTCTTATATATTCTTCTATACAGTATATACACAGACATTCTTCTATACAGTATATACACAGATATTCTTCTATACAGTATATACACAAATATTCTTCTATACAGTATATAAACAGATAAGTCCGGACAGAATGGTCTTTGGGCGTTAAATCTGCTAGTGCATGATCAGGGTGAGAATCAAGCTATCTGTACGTCAAGGAATAACTGTTACATCTATCTCAGAGTTTCGTAGTTGTCATGTTCTATTAGGACCATATGTCTCTCCTATCCTTCCTCTTTCACCAGTGTTAGTCTAAACTTCCCGTCATCCCGTGATCCACCCATTTCGAAGAACCTACATACTGGACTTGTTGATTTGTTGTCATCCTGAATATGTAAAAATATTTGCCTTCAGTCTGATTAAAACACAGATCCTGTATTCACGCTTGTAAACGAAACGCGGACACAGTATCTCAATTTGAATCATGCCTTTGGACGTTAAAAAGATCAATCAGCAAGTAAATTCTTTATAAAATTCGCTTGTTTGTATCTGTAGGGTTTCGACCTTTAAACAATTCTTCCCAATCATGATCAGCATTGTAGCCCATGATGCATTCTGAGGCCTGGAGTCGTTTACCTCACTATAAACAAGGATCAAGCTACGCCACTGCCGGAAAATTGCAATCGGTCTTATCTGTATGGAGCCCAAAAATTGAGATTTGAAACAAGATTTTGGCGGGTGCTTATGACCGAATTCGGGTCATAGGAACGACAAAGAGATAAACACTGTTGCAAAAAGGAAGGAATATCAACAGGAGAGTAAAGATAATTATAATGTTGGTATGTTAATATTTGATATCAACACAAGCTATTGAGCGCGAACAATAACCCCACCAAAAGCTAGTATAAAAAAGGGGATTCATTTAAGAGAGAGTACAATATCATCAGGAGAATTAAAAGAGATTCAGTGTGGACTAATAACCTCCAATAAGGTAAAAAGCGATGACGTAGCACTACATGTAGTAGTAGCAGTATTTTTGTGAAAGAATACTATTAAAACTGGATTAATATTTGCGAGGTTGTCGAATTTTCCTTCATAAGTCTGATTAAAGTTACCGATAATTAAAGGTCCGTAAAGTAATATCATTGACAGTTTTTTCGTGTTCTGGTTTCTTATTCGTTGTCAGCCGTTCTTTTTATATACCCAATAATTTTGTCTTTTGGAACTATAAGTATATCGTTTAAGTACATTCAACTGTTCGTTTTTCACATTATTTCATGCTTTGACATTAAGTATGAGGAACAGGTATATCGATTAACGCAGAAAATTGCTTGACATAGATTTTCAAAAGATTAGGTTCGATAATGCCCCCATACGGCCCTTATTTCTAGCTGTTATTTCAGAAGTCTCTTTGTTGAAAATTACGAATCAGTGTTATTTTTCAAGACGTCATAATTACCACAAAGTTTGATTTTCAATAAAAGTAAATGTAAGCAGGACAATTTCCATTGGTTGTTAGGAACAGAAGCATACCGCGACAAAAATCTTTAACACCATGTTTGCTATAACAAATAACATATCTGACTTTTTGAATATTTGGTTTGTCGAACCCTACGCAATATGTTTCCTAGGCCTAAATGATGTAGAAATCAAGACGCTTGTGTCGACTTTCACCAAAATTTGGCCTATTTAGGGTGTAAATGTCAACACATTAGAAGAATAGGTTGATAAAAATAGTTTCTATTCCTCTTTCTTACATGTCTTTTTGTCACGTCGAACCAATTTTTATTTTGAAACATATAATATTCAGGGACCATTACCGAACTTACTGCTTATATCGGTGCATGTGCTCCTTGTTATTTGAGGAGATTTGGATGTTGACGTTTTATCTTTTTTTTTTCAGCACAATCTATTCACACCTATCTGTTGGTAAAGACTGTATTATATGTTGCCCTCTAGATGTATTTTGGTTATTTTATGTTGTTGAATCTCTGTCTAATTGACGTATACCCACATCTCTTTTTATTCACATAACACATCATGTCTCTTTTTAAATGATTTTCTTTTTGGTATTTAGATTATAAGTATTCTGAAATTTCCAAACGTCTTTTTACAATTTAAGAAAAGAATGCATATTTACATTGTAATGACAGTCTGTATAATTATGTGGCATTTAGTGAAAGGTTTATCTAGCTATGAAACCAGGTTTAATCCACCATTTTCTACATACCAAGTCAGGAATATGACCGTTGTTTTCCATTCGTTTGATGTGTTTGAGCTTTTAATTTTGCCATTTGATAAGGGACTTTCCTATTTGAATTTTCCTTGGAGTTCGGTATTTTTGTTATTTTACTTTTTACAGTTAGTGCAACAGTCTTTATAAAATAATTGTCTTAATCCAAAAGCAAAACGGCTCCAATTAGAAATTCATTCCAAAATCGATTTATATCAGTGCATCCAAAAAGTAATATTATATATAGTTTCTACCTCTTACAAACTCACATATTCATTTCTATCTGTAAAAGCATATTTTATCAAGACGATAGTTATGCGAGACAATTATATTTAAGATTTTATATGGAAAAGCTTAGAGTTTACTTTCTATAGTATATTAAAAAGCCATTGTATATTTTTTTTCAATTTTCATCACTAAATTGTAAGACAAAGCTTTCTTCCAAACTTTGTTGTGAGATGGACGTAAAATCTATGTTCGTCAAGAAAGAGAATAAATATCTATTGCAAACAACTTACTGATCGGTACTTTTAATTCTTATATTCAAAAACCAAATCCGAATGAGTTGCTGTTAGATGACATTTGTTGTTGTAATAACAACTCTGTTCAATCACGTTGTACAAAAATTTTATAGACAAAATGTCCAAAAAAGTAACATTTTAAGTTATGTTTTGAATTGATAGCTTCAAGAGACAAAGATTCCCTATTGTCATAATTGATGAGCTTTATGTCTATGAACACCTAAATCCGTAAAATATACTCTTACTGTTAACTATGAGAAAAGGGTTGAACTAAATAAATTATTTTGTCACATGAAATGCGTATAACGGTTGAACAAATTTCCGTCAAACTTTTCCAAGGATATTACACATTTTTTTTTACCTACATAATTCTGAGTTAAATAGATGAAATACAAAATTTAGGAGTTTCGGATCACCAGCAGTGTTATACTCTTAAATAAATTCTGATTTCACTTTCGGAATGCCACTATTCCTTAAAAAATTTAATATCATGTTGTATTTTAGTTACATATGAAACTGGCACATGATTACATTGAACTACACAAAAAAAGCATACTTTTCAATTGATTTTTATAGTTTGTTCTTATGTTGTGCTGTTGCACCACAGTCCAGAAAAGGGGAGGGTTGGGCCCTGCAATCATGGTTAAGCCCGACACTTTCTGTATGTGCCTGTCCCAAGTCAGAATCCTGGAATTCAGTGGTTGTCGTTTTTTGTTTTTTGCTGTATATCATATTTCTTTTGTTTATTGTTTTGTACATAAATCCGACTATTAGTTTTCTCGTTTGAATTTTATTTTAAATTTGTCATATTGGGGTCTTTTATAGCTTTCTATGTGGTATAGGTTTTGCTTATTGTTGAAGGCCGTACGTTGACCTATAGTTGCTAACTTCTACTACATTTGCAATCATACCACATCTCCTTTTTTGAATCAGATGTTTCCAGTGATTTAGAAAATACAAGTGTACCTATCAAATAAAGGTTACCGATCTGTTTCACTTTAATAGCTGATTCCATTTTTCTATATTTGAACTCTGGTTAATTGTTGTCTCATTTGCAATCATACCACATCTCCATAATTTTATACTAACCCCTGGAATGATGATACTTTCAGGGATGACACCTCCACCAGCAGTGGCATCGACCCTTTTCTTATAAAGAATAGGACTTTAAACACAAGTATTTAAAGCTATTTTTCTATATAATGGAAAGGGAACAGTCTTTGTTGAATTTATTCCTTCCAATCCATTTTTCTTTGGTTTTAGAAAAAAATTACTTTAAACCCAGAACACTTCTCAATATCACTAAATAAATTCTACAAAACTCGCGCAGAATATTCATCTTGTAAAATCATTAGCCAACTGTGATGTTTTTATTTTAGTGTCACCAATATTTATACATGATATCTGATTGTTCTAAAGAATACTTACTGCAAGCAGTTTAACGTCCAACATAAATTCAGAAAAGGAGACAAAAGACACCCTTGTTGAACACATCCCTCAATTCTGAATTCATTAGAACTAAATCCATATCTAAATACAAGGCTAGATGTTTTTGAGTTCAACGTTAAGATCTATTTCCTGAACTTGTTGTCTTAATATAAAAAAATCAATGCCCTATTACCAAATGTATCATAATACTTTTTTTTTTCAAAATCCACTAGTAATACATTATTAGACCTGGATAATTCTTTGTGTAGTGAGCGATATGATATCGACAATGAGTTGTAGATTTTTACCACTGTATCTACCAGCCACATATCGTGTCTGATCTGGATCTATAAGTTTTGGAAGAAATAGTTTGATTCTTTTTGTAAAGACTTTGGCTTTTAGTTTGTAATCATGATTTAAGTGACAAAGATGACGTCAGATCAATAAAAGTGCGCCGTCTTTCATCTATTGAGAGGGTTCCGGTTTTTAAGGTACATTCAAAGCTTTTTATTACATATTTTGATGTTCATCCAGAAAAAATTATAAAACTTATATAATAAGCCGTGAGCACATCTGTACCAGGGCTTTTAATAATTTTTAAATGATTTAAAAACTTTTAGGCACTCAGAATCTGTAATATCTGCATCGAATATATATTTTTCAGATTCTATAAACTTAGAAACAAAAATTGAATTATAAAAAAGTTTAAATTAACCGAAAATTTATCAACATCTTTTTTTGACGAGTAGAGTTTTTTTTATCAGAGAGAATTTTCTTGATTTCATCGTGTCGGTTTTTTTTAAAGCTCATCTGGCCCAAAAACATGTGTTCATATATGCCAAATTTTCATGCTTTTTAGGCTGTACGGTAGTTTTTAATATGTAGCTGTCTATTCAACTTTACACTGAATTTCAAGGAAGCTGCACAACTGGAATTTTCATCACAAGAAGCTTTCATGAAGAAAAAAATCTTTCTATGTTTCTTTTTAATTTAAAATTACATATCTAATGCTACCAGTATCTCATTCTACTTCAACCTGTTGCACATTATATCGTTTTATACCTTTGTATAGTGGCCTTAAAATCATAATTATTTCATAATTTCTGTTTTGTAAGTGTAACTAATTATCATTGATATGGTCATGATTATAAACTAACTGATCACAAACCTTTAAATTTTTCGAACTATTAAGGATTTTCTACCCCAGGAATAGATTTCCTTAGCTGTATTTGGCATAACTTTTCGGAGTTTTGGGTCCTCAATGATCTTCAACTTCGTACTTTCTTTGGCCTTTTTAACTTTTTTGATTCGAGCGTCACTAATGAGTCTTTTGTAGACGAAACGCGAGTTTGGTGTACAAATTTGAATCCTGGTATTTATGATGAGTTTATTTGATACTACGTGTTTTTTTTCTCAGAAAGTACTTAAATCATGATGTTTTATCATTCTGTGCACACAAATATCCACATGAGGTACTTCCTTGGAGTGAACATATTCAAAAATGTCCTTATGCAGGTTGCAGTCTTGTAATTGACTGCTCAATATACATGTAGGCATACATGCAAAACAGCTGATCTTTGAAATTTAAAAAAAAAATGCTACATAGAATCATTTTTTCATATACATAATATGTATGTAGTTATTTGAAATTGTGATTTAATGAGTGAAAAAAAAATACCTCATGCCACGAAGAATAAAAAGTTATGAAACCCTGAAGACAAAACTACTTTTTTCTATTTTCTGTTTGCTGTTTTTGTTAGTCTGCACCACTTCCTGTAAACATGATATCCTTCCAAATTCCTGGTTTGATATCCTAAAAAGATGCAACATTTTTTATTACATCTACATAGAAGTTTCAATTTAGCATAAACAGTTAATCAAACAGAAAAATTTTAGTCCAGTTCAAACAAAAAGTCAGGAAAAAATGAATTAATTTAATTCACTCCATGTTTCATGCACCGGAAACTCGAGTTCTTGCACCGAAAACTGGAGTTGTAATACAATACTGGTGTAACCTAAATAGATACCTTGAAATAAAAAAAAAAACTAGATTTGCTATGTTAAACCATTGCCATGACGTCAGGCTATTCATTTACCGTGGTTTCTTTTTTCTAAAATCAACGCTTCCTAAATCCGTTGCTGAAATGGACGTTGCTGAAATTGACTCACCAAATTATATTGGCAGTTGCTATTTGTCCGGCTAGCCGGACGAACAGTGCTTGGACTATAAAAATTAGTAGTGGTGGTACTATTTTTCAAGTTATCCAGGTGAATAAGGATGCAGCAATTTGTCTAGATGAACCCATAGTAATGGATAGTGTAGTGATGCATGTCCAGCATTTCCTATACACATAACAGATCATAGCATACTTATCCAATATATTGCTTTTTTGTCAAAAAGTATCCTTTAATTGTTCATAATCCTCACTACAAACCAAATCAAATAAATTAATTTTTAACAACAAAGATATAAGCAACTTTGACTTTGAAACCTGGGACATAATATATTGACGGGACTTGACACTCGACAATCGTATCGATTACCTTGTCGGGTTTAGTATAATAGTCCCAGTTTTTTTTAAACTAACCATTCTGTGAAACTAAACGCCCATTGAAGAAAGATTATAAGGTTAAACTCAAGCTCATGTAATCCATTTTATAGTGATATATAGAATAGAAACTGTTTACTGCAAAAGAACTTGTTATCACAATTTTCTTTTTCTACTGAAGTCACACCAGTAAAGAAAAAGCCCAACAAAACAAAATATAACACTGAAAAGGTATTGTCAGGAAAAATAAGAAAATGCATATGGTTAAAAGATGGGAATCTTAACTGTTTTCCATAAACTATTAAATCATAGGATTTTCCATGCCCTTATTATTTAAAATGTTGAACAATGGACACAAATACAAGATTAATTATTGCGATTTCCGGAAATAACTATAAAAACATTACAAAAATTACTGTAAAATGTCATTTTGTCATTATATGGCCATTTTTACACCTTGGTGGCATGCTGACTCTTTATCTCATAGGTTTTAGATTTTTATTTGTAAGTTTTAATCAAGTTTCATTTATCATTTGTGAACTCTGAATCTAGAGTAAAAGTAGATAACCACAGAACAAATGTGCAAAACATGATATATGTATAGTCCTGGTAGAACAGCCTGACTGTTTGATGCAAGTGAAATATGAGGAGCTTTGTACATAAAAATTTAGGTCCATCATAAATATTTCGCTTAATCTGTAAAAAAAAAAGAAGGACATTTTACATTGATAAATGTAAATTACATAAAAATAAGGAGATGAGGTATGATTGCCAATGAGACAACTATCAACCAAAGTTCAAATGAAGTAGATGTAAGCAATTACAGGCAACCGTGCGACCTTCAACAATGAGAAAAACCCATACCGTATAGTCGGCTATAAAAGGCCCTGACATAAAAAATATGAAACGATTCAATTGAGAAAACTAACGGCCAAATTTATAACAAAGCAATTTACGAAAAACAAATAGAACCGACATGAACCAACGACAACCACTGAACTACAGGCTTCAGACTTAGGACAGGCACATAAAGAATGTGGCAGGGTTAAACATGTTTGTGAGCGCTCAACCCTGCCCCTAACCTGGGACAGTGATGAAACAGCACAAAATAAGAACAAACTATAAAAACCAGTTGAAAAAGGCTTAACTCATCAAATCGATACAAAGCAGAACAACTAAACAAAAACACAGATCGGACGTGGCAGAGTATTTATTCATCCCTCATCCCTCACAACAAAAAGGATACTAACAACAAAAAGGATACTAAGTACAGATCTGAGAGTACTCGCAGTTACTGACAGCTAGTTCAAAGCCAATAACAACTAATAAAAAATTCATGTATCTAAGACTAAAATATCAATCAGTACACATCCAACATCAAATTGATTTAGTGTAAAGACGTCATTAACAGTCAGAGAAAAACATGACCTTGTGCAATGCCAAAATAAAGGTATCGACAGATTGTAGTACCGTTAAAGTGCATATGTGTATAAAAAAACTATTTAGTATGATTTTAATTTACTGATAACAAAATCAATAATTATACATATAAAAACAATATTCAAAGATCTAATTACAGTGTTGAATTGATAACCTTTTAGAATAATTTTATTTAAAGGATTGATTAGTATTTCACCGAAAGTGAAAAACTTTACACCAAACCATACTGTCTGCAAGAAAAGTAGAATGCAAGAGTCAAATTGCACTCAAACTTCTTGTATCGTGACATCTTAGCATAGAAATGAGCAAAAAGTAACAAATTTCTATTTTCTATAGCTTCTGTTTGCATTTTTATATGTAAATATATACGGCCTAAATTGACCCAAAATAATTTCAGTCTTACATTGCCTTATACCACTTTATACTCATGTGGTATACTATTTGTAACCTTTCTTTTCATTAAAAGTACATTGAAAATCTACAAAAGAACTATATATAACAAAAAACTTCAAAAAAATTTAATTTGTTGGAAAAATTACTTTTACATATAAGGCCCACTTCATTCCAAAATCTCTATTTTCAGGCACAGGCTCATATAAATTTGACTTTTGAATAGTTGTAATAAATCTGACACATCAAATGAGTGTTCAGTTACTTCAAATACAATCTACATTATATATAAGGGCATTAAAAAAAGCATTTTTTTGCAATCTTCGCTCTCCTCAATTAATCAATTTACTGACCCCACATATATCGTATAAGGTCAATAGCACACTGTGTAACGAATTTATCTTACCGACTATCTTAACATGTGGTATTTAGACTAGTGGCCTATCAAGGTGATCGAGTCTTCAATACCGTTAGTATTAAAAACCTACTTCCATTGGTCTATACAAAAACAAATGGCACAAAATTAACAACTTGTTAGCTTTAAATGTGTTTTATAAATTTATTGCAATCGTTCATCATCAATTTCTTCGTCTGTTGAAACCTTTCAGAGTTTTCCACAACACTGTGTTGTTTTTATAAAGGGACGTAACACCACTACTAACTGTGTATTGAAGTAAGCCCCGCCTACTACAATTTTAACCCCATGTGAAATACACACTGTCTCCTAGCGGTTGCTTTTAACCAATCATATTCCTAGAAATGTATAGGAGGTAAGATAAATTTATCTATTAGTCCCAGGATGAAACTGTCAAAATGAATTATAGCCCCCCTTAACATAAAATTATCTGCATTTCTAATTAGAGGTGGTAAACATTTCTATAATTTTGATTAAATTTATCCCAAAAGTAGTTAACAACACTGTAAGAATCTTATTAAAACAACCCAGGTGGGGTTTTTTAAATATGCATGTATTGTTCTACGAAATGCACTACAAAATAAATGTGAGATGGTGCTCCTTTCCCAAATCTATCTTTTTTGTATTTTTTGCCTACTTCCAACTTTTTTTCCTTCTTTTCCCCAGATCCTACCTTTTTAACCCCCTATAAGCCACATCCTTACTTTTTTTACCCCTATACCCTACATCCCCATTTTGTTACCCACTATATATCTCACCTGAGACATATATATGTCTCTGATCCCACATCCAAAAGTGTGTCCCCCTCCCCCTCGCTTCATTTGTGCTTGCAAGATTCATTTTCGGAATGCAATAGAGAAAGGCCTTTATAGATTCATTAAGTTACACATGTCTTTGTAAAGGCCTTTCTCTATTAGTCTTGCTTTGATAATCTTTTCCATCATTCGTACAGCTATATATTGTGTCTTTTTTTTGTTGCTAAAACTTGAGTTCTCCACTCAATTACCTTTTATAATTCCCCCTTTTCTTGCGATTTCGATTGATCTTAAATTCCTTTTATCAGATTAGATCATTCTATGAATTATTAAAGCGTATAATTAATTGGAGAACTCAATTTTACCAATTCGCGTGTCAAGTTCTGAAAATTGGAAAATTTATCACAAACATTGTTACGCCGTTTTCCAGCCATGATCCCAACATAATGTGATCGGATTACACGCGGCCCCCTGAAGATAATATTACGCGTACGCACATGGTGATAGAGTTACATGCGCATTGCAATGGGCAAACGAATAACGCTAGAACAAATAGCCACTCCAAATCATACTTAATTGTTTCCTTTGTGTGCCTAATTTCCTTAAGTTTGAATTGGCTAATTTACTGATTTCTGTTCACTAATGGAATTAGTTTAACTTACCTTTAACTTTTGTTATTTTCAAATGCCTTCACTGGGAATAGAACCCCTCCTTGAAGTCTGTTATGTGAGACTTACATCAACACATCGACGGAACCTCTCGGCTACCAATGGGTTGCAATTTAGATGTCTATTTTATATAGTCAACAAAAGTAACGTTACACAAGTTTGAACTCCAATTTATCATAAAATATAATAAATAGGAAAAACTGTAAAATTATCCAATGAAAAAAAATCATTTACAAAGCAAATGCATATGATTAAAAGAATCTGACCAAATTGAAAAATGAGAAAATATCGTGTTATTGAACACACTGGTCAAATTTATTTTGCGGAAAATGATGACAAAAGTCGGCACTTAATTTCGAAGATGAGAATTAAGTATTCAAATATTTGCAAAGGCATTCAAAATTTTAAGCAGACCATGTTGAAGTTTAAAGTTTTAAGTTCTAATATCGATTTTTGAATTTTTGGGTGAAAATACGTTTTTGAAATAACAAAAATTGCAAAAGAAAAAATTCGCGTATTTGCCTCAAATGAATGGTTTTGATAAGAATATAACACTCTGTAAATATTAGACCAATTGGGCAATAATTTACCTTGGTACAGTGTATCCAATTTCATTATACATGGAAAATACATTGCCTTGTATCGTTTCTTTTGTTGACTAGTATATATAAATGAACATATGACACACATCGGTACAACGGACACAGGGCGTGTACCTTTATATGTGCATAATAAACAATCTTATACATGTAGTATAAGTTGGTAGCCGCGAGGTTTTGATCAATGAGTTCGAATTCCTGTTTTCTTTTTGTTGTTCCTATTCTTTTTTCTGTTTTTCTTATTTTGTATGTTATTGTGAATATTTTTGTAATAATAGCGGGTTTTCCCGTTTATTTTTGGATTATTATTGGCTATTTCACGTATTTGAAAAGAAAATGATTACATTCAATTTGTCAATTTTTGTTTTTATAAATATAGTTTGATTTCATCTGTTTTACTACATATATTTACAAATGTTTATTCGCAGATCCCTATACGAGTAAATCGTGATGTGCTTAGAATTAGGTTTCTTGCTAGAACTTTCGGTAACATACTCATTATACATACTTAGAAATAAGTTCGAATATGTCTGATTTTGTAAATTACGGATATTCAGATGCATAATAATTTAAACACAGACGTGTTATGTTATATTTGTATTTCTCTAACCAATTAATTGTGAACTTTCAATTATTAATGCATCGTTGAACATGATAACATGGTTATTTAAACCCTCCGGTCTCATGGTTTCTTTTTCACAAATTAACGTTTATCCATTGTATCTATGTATTAGATACAGAGCAAAGGTAACAAAAAAACAGGCTGATAACAACCGTTGCCGTATAGTTTTTCTGCAAGAGTAGTCAGGTCAAGTCCGTGGCGTTAGCCGAGGATCTTGACCTGACTTAAAGTGTAGAAAAACTATATGGCTGGTTGTTACCATCCCGTTTCTTTTGTTTCTTATGTTTTGTATTTGACTTGTACGACGTTTTTAATTATTTTGCAATTAAAAGACGATTGCATAATTTTAAAGATTGGAACACAAAAAATTTGCAGACCGGTTTATGTGCTACGATGTTTGGAGATATTTAGTCAAGCTTTAATGGATAAGGGGTTTTGCGTTAACACTAGCGCTTCTCAATTCTATAAGCTGTGTGTGAGAATAATTATTGCTTATTTCTTTGATTCATATCAGTGATGTATGAGTAGATCAAAAAGTCCGGAGGGGATACTTCTAAAAAGACCTTTAATCTATATTTTCTATCATAATAGTCTAAAAGTCTAGAAATAAGTTAATGTCCTCTTGTGTAGCCATTTTATGTTCTAATAACAAATAAATTGCCAAAAAGTGGGGGAGGGCTTATAGTTTTGCCCCTCACTTTTGCAAGTGTGTAATGCGGGTATGGTCCCCTTTCCTGGTACCTACGCCCCTTCATTTATATACCCTCCACACCAAAAAAAATCCAAACAAAGACATATGTTTTGCCTTATCCCTCCCCATTTTGAAAATGTTGGGGGGGGGGGATTTTCCCCTTCCCCGGTTCATACCCCCCCCCCCCCCCCCGCCCCTAAGAAAACCCCAAGATAAACAACAAAAATATGAATAACAGATTTCAGACATTTAAAAATTCTATGGCGTATGAAAATGAAATGCGTATGTAATCAGACAAACGTAAATACAACATGTATGAATATGAAATCAATAAAGTATTTAAAAGAACAAAATATATAAATATAAAAACAGATGTTTCTCTTTTTTTATGGGGAATAACATTTAATGAAAAATAATTGATTTTGTCTCGTTTTAAATTTTCTGATCCACTTATTTTGGAAACTTTTGTTTTTATTTCATGCTTATTACAGTAAAAGAGAGGCGAAAGATACCAAAGGGACATTCAAACTCAAAGGTTAAAAATAAACTGACAGCGCCATGGCTAAATAAACAGCTGCGCCATGAGCGCATGATACGCCCGTCGCTTTTTCAAAGAATAAAGTTCAATAATTTCTCAATGGCATATCAGAAATTTATAAAAAAAAAACTAAAGGGGGGGTATTTTAAGCTATAAACCAGTCAGCAAAGTTTCATGAAAACTGCTCAAAGCACTTCTGAGTTATTGTCCGAAACTGGAAAAACATCCCTTTTTTATGAATAAAATCCCATAACTCGAAAACATAAAATCTGAAAATTATAAAAATCTAAAGGGAGCTAATGTCAATAGATATAAACAATTCACCAAAGTTTCATGAAAACTGCTCAAAGCACTTCTGAGTTATTGTCCGAAAACTGGAAAATCATCCCTTTTTATGAATAAAAATCCCATAACTCGAAAACGTAAAGTCTAAAAATTATAAAAATCGAAAGGGAGCTTATGTTAATAGATATAAACAATTCACCAAAGTTTCATGAAAACTGCTCAAAGCATTTTTGAGTTATTGTCCAAAAACTGGAAAATCCCCCTTTTTTAATAAGTAAATCCCCATAACTCGAAAACGTAAAATCTAAAATTTATAAAAATCGAAAGGGAGCTCACGTCAATAGATGTTAATAATTTAGCCAAGTTTCATGCAAATTGGTGAAAGTGTTTTTGAGTTATTATCCAAAAACTGGAAAATCCCCCTTTTTTAATGAATAAAACCCCATAACTCGGAAACGTAACATCTAAAATTTATAAAAATCGAAAGGGAGCTCACGTCAATAGATATAAATAATTTACCCAAGTTTCATGCAAACTGGTTTAAGCGTTTTTGAGTTATTGTTCGACATGTTGACGACGGACGGACGGACAGACAGATGGACGGACGGACAACGGTATATCTTAATACGTCCCGTAAACGGGCGTATAAAAAGAAAAAGACCAACAGACAAACAACATTACACAAAACACATGTAATATGATATTCATGTAGACCCAAGTATTGATCACGTGACGCAATATAATTTTCATTTTCCATCCCTATATCCAAAATGGGTGGTAGTTTATTTTACGTTGAGTCTGATTTTGCGCTTTCACAATTCGACTTGAACAAACTCCTTGAACATGAAGAGAAAAGGGGAAATCCTCCGTATAGTGCGATTTAGACGACTCGAAAAATTTCAGCTTAACTGCTAAGCAAACCCACGAGATGTTTGTACATGGAATAATTTTATGTTGCAGTTACTCTTGCAGTCAGTAACTTCCTAGACACTGTATTTAATTTCAGCATTTTGGGACATAGTTAGCTTTTTATAAATATTATTTTCATTTTTCATATAAAATATATTTATAAAACCAGGTAATTAAGATGTACGATAAAGTGCCTATGAACTCATTGAATGCACGACTAACTCTATTCATAAAAAGTGTCCGTATAACTTCAAAAAAAGTGTCCGTATAACTTCATAAAAAGTGTCCATGTATCACCCATTCAGGCGGAAACCCAGTTGAAATTGAATACAAGAAATGGAACTCTTTGTTAGAGAAGGTAAAAAAGGCCAAGTTGGTAAATTTGAATTGTTTACATCTGTTTCTATGAGCTTTAAAAGTTTAATGAATGTGCATAATTTAGGAATTTATGCATCTTATATGTGTGTTTTTACTTAAATTATAGTAAAGAGCTTCGAGATATTTGTAAACTTTTAAATTATAGACACATTTTCACAAAACGGTCGATTGGGGTAGGTGCAAATACATGTGGATTTTTTTTGTGCATAAGCATTAATTCCGCCGATAAAAAATTCCGAAGAAAGATAACAGATTGATCTTTTTAAAGCATTAATTTCCATCTCTGCTCCCGGCGATAGTTTTATGGGAAAAAAATCCCCAAAATGGGCAATAGTTTTATCGAAAAGAGAAAGTCGAGTACACCTTTTTATGTTCAAGCGTGTTTGAGTTGACTATTCAAATATTTGATACATCATCTCGCTTCAGATTCTATTATTTTTCTATATTTAGGCTATAGGTTGATATGATAACATTGAAAACTTACAGTACTAAGAAATGAAATATATGGGTCAAGTGAAATATCTTTCTAATGTGTCATAACAACAGAGTAGGTGTGTTCGAATTACAAAATTTTACTAAAAGTACATGACGACAGACGTAAATATACAAGTGGGATTTTAAAAATTCATATCTTCAAAAAAACTTAATTTTGTGTGTGTGTTATCTACGGTAATTAGTCCTCAACCTCTGAAAATTTTTAGTCCTCCCTTCCACGAAATATTTGATTAATAACTTTTTTAAATATTTTTTAACTTTTGAAAATCCCCCCTTGCAACCGATCACACAATAGTTTTAAGTTGACCAAATGCATCAAAGTACATTAAATGATGCCCAATAGAAAGAAGATACATTTGTCTTTTAAGGTGCAATTGGCATATACGGATTGTAATGATGCTATGAGGATAAACTGATCGGGTTTCAAGAGCTAAATTGACAACGAGTCATCACTACAATGGTTTCTATTTTTACGATTATAAAAATTGGGAGACGTAATGGGGAGATAATTTTGACGAAGTAGAATCCTGACTGCATTAATGTACTGTTTTTTTATCGCTCTGATGGGGGAAACGTCATACAATATACTGATACCAATATATTGACCGGCAGTAAATGAAATATTGGAGATTCATTTGTTACTCTGTAAAAACCGAGACTAACCCAAATTCGATAGGTAACTTTATCATATAACTTTTTTAACTAATTTTTACAGTATGATAATACATTAGCATTAAATTTACGTGAATTCAATATTTTCCGAAATTGTGCTTAGCGGGCTGATATGAAAAATTTATCAACTGCTTCCGGCTACTATCGCATACCTTTCCGTAACGTTATCGCATGGACGTTACTCACGATATTGCGTCTAAATTGGTAACGTCTTAATTTGAGGTTTTACGCCGATAATCGAGGATATTTTTTTGAAGGCAATTTTTTTCTGCAAATCAATATGGATACTTCTAAATGTTTGGTTGTACTGAATATGCATAAAATATTTCCCACTGGAAGTTACGCAAGTAACAAACAACACAATAAATGTATTTGCAATTGGGTAAGATAATAGGGTCTGTATATAAAAAAAAAGAAAGATATTGTATGAGTGCCAATGAAACAACTCTATACGGAAGACCAAATGACGTAGAACGTATTTAGCATGCGATGTTTCCCCATTTAAATCCGAGAAGAAGGGAAGGAAGATATCCATTTTGCTTTAATAAATTAAAAAAGTGTGTGTGTGTGTGAGCGGGGGTTACAAGTTGAACGGGTCTTTCTTATAAAGTACCCTATTATAATTTGTATCAAAATGGTCATCATTTTTCTTTCGGAATTCGAGTTCCTGACATTTTGAATCATTTGTACCTTATTAAAATTTCCTATAAATTGCGTTTTGTCGCAATCGTATATTTCTCCATGAAATCAGTTATCACAATTATAACACAAGAAGTATCGGATAAGAAGATTTTTAATAAAATGTTTGGATATTATTTGGTGTATTTTGTGAGTCTGTTCCACGGGTTTACAATTTATATTACAACCAAGGTTCTCCGACTTCCTCTACCATATAAAACTGTCCGTTATGATACAACCAATGACGCTAAAAGTTGCGTTAAACACCAAAACACAAAACAAACAAACATTTCGACTAGATTTTAAAAGACATAAATAGCGTCCCGAATTGACAACGTTGAAAACATAAGAAAATCGTTCAGTGGACAAACTTGCAAGACATTGGATTTCTTTAAAAACGAAGTCGGTTTTGACTACGCAATTATCAAAAAGTATGTAACTGTTTTGTAGGGTTAAAGTACAATTACGGAAAAGCACTATTTTGTAAGCTAACAATCGAAATTTTATTTAAATGACATCGCAACTGACAGTTTATTCGTTAAAAGCGGCGTAATTCGACATTGGACATTCGTGCAAGACATTTGCCAGAAGCGGTTGCATTTTTATTTGTGGTTTGAGTGCTGTAAAAATTCGGTTTTGAAATGCTTTATCTATGTACTTTTGTGAGCATGTTTTATGAAAAAACGAAATTCCATACAATCTTATATTTCAAAAACCTATAAATTTTGACAACTTACCATTTTCCGAAATCTGACCGTTAGGAAGACTACTTATGTTTGCAAAAAATCAGCTTTTGCAGTTGCATCAACGAAAATTCAGTAATGACGCAATACTTTATATAAGACGCATATCATTCATGCAAATTTTCGCGGATTTTACACTGTTTCGAAGAGCACAAACACCCCTACAAAAATTATTATGCGTATAGTCTGTTACGTCTGACATGCATACATGTATTTTTTACGTTTTGCCAAAATTTTTGTTCTTATTTTAGACTATTGTAAAATATTATAAAACAATTTGTTGATTTTTTGGGAACAGTAATACCTGCCTATTCTATGAATATAAATTGTATATAGCTTAACTGTTCTGATTTCATAGAAAAGCTGTTTATCAGTGTGGACTGGTTGATTTCACGGTATTGACGCAATAACGTGCGTAACGTCATGGCATTCTGGCGTTACTCGGCAAATTCCGGAAAATACATCTCAATGTTACGTTTTCAGTATAAAACATAACAAAGTAGGGTGCAAAACAAGTATTAAGAAACAGGAAAATATATTATGTAAAATGCAAAACAAATGATACAATAAGTAAAATTGAGGATAGAAATGGGGAATGTGTCAAAGAGACAACAACCCGACCAAAGAGCAATAAATGCATTTTCAAAGTTTCCAGCATAATTTAGCAAGTTACTTTACAAATGTTGACTTTTCCAAACAGTGTTCATTTTGTTTTGTTGATATTTTTATCGTGAATATAGAAATATATTATACTGTTGTTTTTCTCCTCTGTTGAGGCATATGATAGAAAGATTTCATATCGGATGTATTACATTTGGCGTCCGTCGTCCGTAAATTTTTCACTTTTTGAAATTCTACTTGAGAACCACTTAAAAGGATCAATATATTAAACTGTTGTTTTTCTCCATTGTTGAAGCATATGATAAAAAGATCATAACATGTCATTTTTCATATCAGATTATTATCAGCCCTAGGTCAATATCTACAAGCACAAGACAAAATTAAAAGATGCGGATATTTGGTTTGTTAGAAAAAGATTGAAGACTACTTGAAATGTTTATGGTGATACACAGCTTGGGTTCGTGTTTCTCAAACTGTTTTATGCACTGATACATTATGTTGATAGTTTTTATTAGTTTGTCAGTTCTTCTTCCATAGGAGTTTGAATGTCCAATTAGTAGCTTCTGTCTCGGTGTTGCACAGGTGCTCATAGATCGGAGGAAATAACTCAGAGAAGAAGAAGACAACCTAGAACACTGATGATTAAAACATTTCTCAGTGGTGCTAGTTTGTAGTATTTCTTTTTTTTTTCTGAAAGATACGAGTCAAGTTCTGTCTCGGTGTTACACAGGTGCTCCAAGAACGGAGGAAATAACTCAGAGAAGAAGAAGACAATCTAGAACTCTCTGATGATTTAAACATTTCTTCAGCGGTGCGAGTTTGTAGTATTTTTTTCGAGTGGTGCGAGTTCTGTCTCTGTGTGACACGGGTACTCCGAGAAAGGAGGAATTTACTAAGAGAAGATGAAAACAATCTAATGATTAAACACATTTCTTCGAGTTTGTAATATTTCTTTTTTTTTTTTTTTGGAGTGGTGCGAGTTTGATAAAGTGATGCAAGTTGTTATAATTAGTAAGAGTGTTTGAGTGGTGCGAGTTGGCTGTGGGCCGAGTTGTCGGGCAGTACGTCGACTGAGCATGCACGAAAGCGTATAAGACACGGATCGATAACGGTCTCCGAATTTGGATATTTTCTCAAAAATTGGCGTTTTCTGTGAAAAAAAGATTGTTTCAAAGACAAATTTAGGAAGTACAAAACACTACATGGTTACGTCATATCACAAATATTTCCGACTTTGTATGGTTTCAGAGGAGTTGCGGCTCAATGCAATTTTTAACAGTATTTATTTCATTTCCCAACAAATGTAACTGAAAAAATGTTTTTGTTAGCTATATTTTCCTATCGATTGAATAGTTTTCAACATTTTTAATAATCAATGAAATGCCAGATAAATACCCATGCTTAAACAGGCAACGTTATTGTGGACTCAATATCGTGGCCGAAATATTTTAACATTTTTATTTTAAAACTTTGATAGGACAGAGCTTGAAAACCATCACGATTGCTAAGCACTTCCTTTGCTCCAATAAATTTGTTATTAATTTTTCAATCATAAACAAATTTTCAGAAAATTTCTGTCGATTGATAAATTTTAAAATTCTGATTTCAAAAAAAGTATATCTGCCTATTTTTATGTATTCTTGACGTATCAACTATTTCAACAATTATTTCTCAAAAACTAAAACGGTAGCCACCTTTTTAAAATAATGTCTGGTGTAATTAGCCATGATAGAGGCCGTAAAACTTTTCAAGTGAATGTTTTATATACGAAACACATAAAGCTGTTTGTATCGGGACTCCCTCGATTAGGTTTCGACCCTGTATTTTTCTCTTCATTTTTTCTTATTTGAAAGTTAATATTAACCCCATATGAAATCTAATATTAAGTTATAATTTTAGTCGAAATTTATGCCAAATACGGCCGTAATTGTACTATGTCTATTTAGCTTACGTTTGCCATGTCATTGAATGAATCTTTTCCCCTTTAGTTCGTCTAAAATTTGTGAACAAAGCTTTTAGCCTAGAGTTAAAAAAACTTTATGGCCGGACAATTTCTCACTGCTATCTAATTCCTGCATATGTCAATGTGGGCGGATCTCTCTTCAAGGTTTATATCATGTGTAAACATAAAAATTCTTCAGTCACCAAATGTTTGCTAAACAATTGCACGTTGTGAAGAGAATCACCAAATATGAACTGAAAAATGGCACGTCGTTTAGAAGAAAAGTTGAAATGCAAAAATTCGGATTCTACAATAGAAACAATTTATAGAATGATTATGATATGCAGCAACCAGCTGTACATGCAAAAACATGTAGCTAATCTATCAAAACGCCAATTATCAAATCAAGAATCATGTTGGCGAAAGGATTTAAATTTATACCAACGCCATCAAGCAAAAATTAAGGATGTTCGCTCCTCTTGTATTTGAATTTTTGTCAGATATTTGGAATCCTCTGGTTTTATCCATGAAGTGCTAATAAATATTTTGCCCCCTAACCACTACTTTTCTTTTCATAATTTTATTACATATAGTTTAAAAAGCCACATTTGAAAATCTTATAAAATCCTTGATATTTTTCATAATTTTTGAAAGAAATAGGTGCCAATGTTAAATGTATGAAAAATCTAGACTACATTGAATTTGCACTTAAACTACGATGTCGACATTGGTTAAGTTAAGAAAACACTTACCATCCCCCATCTCGTAGTAATACAGTATATAAGCCTGCTATACGTTACCCTCCTCCATCTCGTAGTTATACAGGATATAAGCCTGCTATACGTGACTCTCCTCCATCTCGTTGTTATACAGGGCATAAGCCTGCTATACGTTACCCTCATCGTCTCGTAGTTATACAGGATATAAGCCAACTATACGTGACTCTCCTCAATCTCGTAGTTATACAGGATATAAGCCTGCTATACGTTACCCTCTTCCATCTCGTAGTTTTACAGGATATAAGCCTACTATACGTTACCCTCCTCCATCCCGTATTTATTTAGGATATAAACCTCCTATACGTGACTCTCCTCCACCTCGTAGTTATATAGGGTATAAGCCTGCTATACGTTACCCTCCTCCATCCCGTAGTTATACTGATATAAACCTGCTATACGTGACTCTCCTCCACCTCGTAGTTATATAGGGTATAAGCCTGCTATACTTTACCCTCCTCTATCTCGTAGTTATACAGGGTATAAGCCTGCTATACGTTACCCTCCTACATCTCGTAGTTATACAGGGTATAAGCCTGCTATACGTTACCCTCCACCATCTCGTAGTTATACAGGATGTAAGCCTGCTATACTTTACCCTCCTCCATCTCGTAGTTATACAGGATATAAGCCTGCTATACGTTACCCTCCTCCATCCCGTATTTATATAGGATATAAGCCTGCTATACGTGACTCTCCTCCATCTCGTAGTTATACAGGATATAAGCCTGCTATACGTTACCCTCCTCCATCCCGTAGTTATACAGGATATAAGCCTGCTATACGTGACTCTCCTCCATCTCGTAGTTATACAGAATATAATCCTGCTATACGTTACTCTCCTCCATCCCGTAGTTATACTGATATAAACCTGCTATACGTGACTCTCCTCCACCTCGTAGTTATATAGGGTATAAGCCTGCTATACTTTACCTTCCTCTATCTCGAAGTTATACAGGATATAAGCCTGCTATACGTTACCCTCCTGCATCTCGTAGTTATACAGGGTATAAGCCTGCTATACGTTACCCTCCTCCATCTCGTAATTCAGGATATAAGCCTGCTTTACTTTACCCTCCTCCATCTCTAAGTTATACAGTATATTAGCCTGCCATACGTTACCCTCCTCGTCTCGTAGTTATACAGGATATAAGCCTCTTATACGTTACCCTCCTCCATCTCGAAGTTACACAGGATATAAGCCTGCTATACGTTACCCTCCTCCATCTCGTAGTTATACAGGATATAAGCCTGCTATACGTTACCCTCCTCTATCTAGTAGTTATACAGGATATAAGCCTACTATACGTTACCCTCCTCCATCCTGAAGTTATACAGGACATAAGCCTGCTATACGTTACCCTTCTCCATCTCGTAGTTATACAGGATATAAGCCTTCTATACGTTACCCTCCTCGTCTCGTAGTTATACAGGATATAAGCCTGCTATACGTTACCCTCCTCCATCTCGTAGTTATACAGGATATAAGCCTGCTATACGTTACCCTACTCCATCTCGTAGTTATACAGGATATAAGCCTGCTATACGTTACCCTCATCGTCTCGTAGTTATACAGGATATAAGCCTGCTATACGTTACCCTCCTCGATCTCGTAGTTATACAGGATATAAGCCTGCTATACGTTACCCTCCTCCATCTCGAAGTTACACAGGATATATTAAGCCTGCTATACGTTACCCTCCTCCATCTCGTAGTTATACAGGATATAAGCCTGCTATACGTTACCCTCCTCCATCTCGTAGTTATACAGGATATAAGCCTGTTATACGTTACCCTCCTCCATCTCGTTGTTATACAGGATATAAGCCTGCTATACGTTACCCTCCTCGTCTCGTAGTTATACAGGATATAAGCCTGCTATACGTTACCCTCCTCGTCTCGTAGTTATACAGGATATAAGCCTGCTATACGTTACCCTCCTCCATCTCGTAGTTATACAGGATATAAGCCTGCTATACGTTATCCTCCTCGTCTCGTAGTTATACAGGTTATAAGGCTGCTATACGTTACCCTTCTCCATCTCGTAGTTATACAGGATATAAGCCTGCTATACGTTATCCTCCTCGTCTCGTAGTTATACAGGATATAAGCCTGCTATACGTTACCCTCCTCGTCCCGTAGTTATACAGGATATAAGGCTGTTATACGTTACCCTCCTCCATCTCGTAGTTATACAGGATATAAGCCTGCTATACGTTACCCTCCTCTATCTAGTAGTTATACAGGATATAAGCCTACTATACGTTACCCTCCTCCATCCTGAAGTTATACAGGACATAAGCCTGCTATACGTTACCCTTCTCCATCTCGTAGTTATACAGGATATAAGCCTTCTATACGTTACCTTCCTCGTCTCGTAGTTATACAGGATATAAGCCTGCTATACGTTACCCTCCTCCATCTCGTAGTTATACAGGATATAAGCCTGCTATACGTTACCCTACTCCATCTCGTAGTTATACAGGATATAAGCCTGCTATACGTTACCCTCATCGTCTCGTAGTTATACAGGATATAAGCCTGCTATACGTTACCCTCCTCGATCTCGTAGTTATACAGGATATAAGCCTGCTATACGTTACCCTCCTCCATCTCGAAGTTACACAGGATATATTAAGCCTGCTATACGTTACCCTCCTCCATCTCGTAGTTATACAGGATATAAGCCTGCTATACGTTACCCTCCTCCATCTCGTAGTTATACAGGATATAAGCCTGTTATACGTTACCCTCCTCCATCTCGTTGTTATACAGGATATAAGCCTGCTGTACGTTACCCTCCTCGTCTCGTAGTTATACAGGATATAAGCCTGCTATACGTTACCCTCCTCGTCTCGTAGTTATACAGGATATAAGCCTGCTATACGTTACCCTCCTCCATCTCGTAGTTATACAGGATATAAGCCTGCTATACGTTATCCTCCTCGTCTCGTAGTTATACAGGTTATAAGGCTGCTATACGTTACCCTCCTCCATCTCGTAGTTATACAGGATATAAGCCTGCTATACGTTATCCTCCTCGTCTCGTAGTTATACAGGATATAAGCCTGCTATACGTTACCCTCCTCGTCCCGTAGTTATACAGGATATAAGGCTGTTATACGTTACCCTCCTCCATCTCGTAGTTATACAGGATATAAGCCTGCTATACGTTACCCTCCTCGTCTCGTAGTTATACAGGATATAAGCCTACTATACGTTACCCTCCTCCATCCCGTAGTTATACAGGATATAAGCCTGCTATACGTTACCCTCCTCCATCTCGTAGTTATACAGGATATAAGCCTGCTATACGTTACCCTCCTCGTCTCGTAGTTATACAGGATATAAGCCTGCTATACGTTACCCTTCTCCATCTCGAAGTTACACAGGATAGAAGCCTGCTATACGTTACCCTCTTCCATCTCGTAGTTATACAGGATATAAGCCTGCTATACGTTACCCTCCATCTCGTAATTATACAGGATATAAGCCTGCTATACGTTACCCTCCTCCATTTTGTAGAGATACAGGATATAGGCCTGCTATTCGTTACCCTCCTCCATTTTGTAGTTATACAGGATATAGGCCTGCTATACGTTACCCTCCTCCATCTCGTAGTTATACAGGATACAAGCCTGCTATACTTTACCCTCCTCGTCTCGTAGTTATACAAGATATAAGCCTGCTATACTTTACCCTCCTCCATCTTGTAGTTATACAGGATATAAGCCTGCTATACGTTACCCTCCTCCATCCCGTATTTATACAGGATATAAGCCTGCTATACGTTACCCTCCTCGTCTCGTAGTTATACAGGATATAAGCCTGCGATACGTTACCCTCCTCCATCTCGTAGTTATACATGATATAAGCCTGCTATACGTTACCCTCCTCCATCTCGTAGTTATACATGATATAAGCCTGCTATACGTTACCCTCCTCCATCTCGTAGTTATACAGCATATAAGCCTACTATACGTTACCCTCCTCCATCCCGTAGTTATACAGAATATAAGCCTGCTATACTTTACCCTCCTCCATCTCGTAGTTATACAGGATATAAGCCTGCTACACGTTACCCTCCTCCATTTTGTAGTTATACAGGATATAAGCCTGCTATATGTTACCCTCCTTCATCTCTTAGTTAAACAGGATATAGGTATACGTTACAAAATTATATTTAACAAAGCTTTAGTCATCTTTTCTACAAATATAGTAAAATGAATTAAAAAAACTATCTTACTCAGAGCAAAAGAATAGCAAAACCAAATAATTTGAAAATTAAAAAAAAACAATTGTAATTAAAAAGACAGATACAAATTCAATTTTTTTTCATTTTATACAGGTTATACTGCATAGTAGACGTAACGGTTTATTCACGTTTCTCCAACATTTGATAATTAGATTAAAACAAAATTAAGGAATAAGGGGTCCTCTTAAGGACTGGCATCTTGATATTTATCTGTAATTCACCTGTATCAGTATAACTAAAATATTGTAAAAAGGGGTATTGTTTAAAGATCATATATATTAAAACATTAACAAAACATATTTATTTCTTTTACAGTAATTGGTTTTTCATATTTTTTTGGTTGAATATAACCAGAACAATGTTGCGTAATTATTTTTATCCGTGTTTGAATTACAAGATCAAAAGTTATTCAACAAAAATAGTCCATAAATAAACAAGAAAAATTCAAACATTTCTCCTTCAACCTACAAAATTTCATAAAAATTTATCAAGAAATAATCTCAAAATGATTTTTTTGAAAAAAATGATTTTTTTTATGAAAATAACATGAAAATCGAAATGTTCACTGACTGTACCTCATTTTAGTAATTTATTTTATTACTTGATAATTATTTTTTTTGTAATTGTATTACATGTAGATATCCAAATCTAAAACGAGTCGCAACAACGAAGTTTAATGTACGTATATAGTCATCGAAAGCTGTGGTCTTCTAGTGCGAAGAACTATATCCCGTACCTGGTCATTCTGTCTGTATATCGGAAGAGCCGAAGTCAATATTCTTGGCATGCCATCTTAAGCATATGGAAGTGTTAGTCGTATATCTGTTCACTTCTTCCAAGAAAAAGGGAGAATACAAATTGGATACATCACGACGTGAACTGTATGGTGTTTAACTGTTGGGACTTGAATTGTGATCTACAAGTATTCTCGATTTGTCACGTAAGCTTTGGACAATAAATTTAAGCTGATTAAGAAATTTAATTATACTACATCTTTGATAATAAGCAGCGTTTGATACTTAAAAATATCCTTTTTAACAATATTTTAGTTAAGAACTGAAACAGGTGAATTACAAGTAAATATCAAGATGCCAGTCCTCCAGAGGACCCCCTAATCCTCAATGTTGTTTTAGTCTAATTATCAAATGTTGGAGAAACGTGAACACACCGACGTTACAAAATAACTGGATACTCAACAATCACTGCAATTAGATTCATTTAAGATAGCATTCAAATTTTTAACAAATGGTCAAAAAATTGAGAGATGCACGTTTAGGGAGCTTTATATCATTCTTCCAAAAATGCACCGTCTTGAAACGGAAACGTTCATACAAATCCAACAGACTGGTTTAAATGAATTAAATGTAATTCCACCTGGCAGACCAATTATATCACAGTGTGGTTCCGTAACTGAACTTATCTGCAATCATCTAAATTGTTTTCTCATAACAATAGTTCAAAATCAATCTACATATATAAAAAAATCCACATCTTTCATAAATATCAACAAAAAACTAAAACCTGGATCATTAAATTGATCACAAATGTTAACTAATCTTCCTCAAACTGCTCTCTTAAGTGCAGTTGAACGAGGCAACAATTTTGCAAATCAAACTTCAAAGTCAATCATCCGGCAGTCAATGTATTACTAGTAATAGATCTGTTGATTCTCATTTTGGAAAACATAACCCGACTATACGGTATGGGTTTTTTTCATTGTTGAAGGCCGTACGGTTGCCTTTAATTGCTTACATCACTTCATTTGAACTTTGGTTGATAGTTGTCTCATTGGCAATTATACATCATCTCCTTATTTTTATAATGTATTTGATTTTCATGGGAAAATATATAAACAAATAATGGCTTCGGCAATTGGCGCAGTCCCTTCCCCAGAAATCTGTGACATGCTTATGATGAAATGATGATTAAATAGTTTCTGCATTTCAACATAAAGACAATATTCTATCATGGCAGAAACAGGGACGAGATGGATTCATAATATATAACGGAAAATCAGATGAAATTTAAGATTTTTTTCGTCTGGCAAATAATGATTACCCCTTATTCAAGTTCACCTATGAAACTCAAACGATAAAATGTCGGATTATGAAGTTGATATAATTTAAGGTCAAAGATTTACAACACATGGCATTCTTGACCTTCCAATACATTTTAAAGAAACACATTCTTTTCTCTATCTGCACCGGAATAACTGTCACTCACAGCATGTATTCCGAGGATTTATTAAAAGTGACGCAATAAGACAGATCAGAAACACACGTTACCATATCAAATTAGTACACAAATAACTGATTTCAAAAATTTTATTAGATAAGAGTTATATAAACGACGAAATAGATGATAATATCACTGATGCTTTATCCATTTAGTAAATAACTATATATATTTTTAAGAGGTGGTATCATTAGACGTGTTACGAAAAGGTATATACATTTGTACTCGACGCTGAGGCTGACAAATTAGACTTTAAATGTGGGGACTGTGTCAAAACATTGATTATCGATTAAAACAGGTAAAATTCAATTTGAGTGATGTTAACCAGGTATCCTAAACACTTCTTGGTTCATTAAAAATTTAATTAATCATTGTTTGTGATTGTAGGATGGGAAAGGTGTAAGTGTTTGCGGGGAAGGGGGGCGGTGGTTTTTCTAGTATGCACTCCTAGATTTGAACAAAATCAATTAATAAGCCAGTTTGATTTTTTTACTTTATTAATATGATATCAATCTATCACTCCACTACCGAACCTCGTCCTGATAATGCATAAAATATTTGTCACTGGACGAAAAACAAACAACACTCAATCAATCTCCACAAAACCCGCACAAAGCTCTACAGTCTGGTTGATTTTTTTCGGATGTCTCCATAAGCTTCCACTGACTTTAAAAGTTTTTAAGCGCCTAATAGAGTGTTCCACATATATACCCGTCTGATACCCAAACGACAATTGCAAGTTTATTTTTTACATCATATTCTTTCTGCTCTTGTTCAACACGTAGCTCTAAGTTTATGGCGACAATAGAGGAGAACGAAAGGAGAACGACATGCGGTATTTTTTATTTTACCTAAAATGACAAAATCCTGGGGAAATCTAATGTCATACCTGGCCAATTTAAGGCAGTAAATTAAACTGTTGAGCATCATCCTGTTTTCCTAGGAAACTACTGCGTGTGAACCTGCTATGATTCCTATTGTCCGCAAAAACCTGCGTAGATATGCGGAGTAAAATTGTGCCCGAGGCTCCGTGTCTGGTCTGAAAATGGCAGGAAATTTGCTGTCTAATACCGTTAACGCTTCGGGCATTTTATGCAACCCTTCCACGTAGTTGTCGACGATGTGCAACCGGCGAAAAGCGAGTCACATTTTACATAGAACCCTTACAAGAGAATTACAATTTTAAGTTTAAACTTTTTTGTTTTTGTTTTTGTAAAGACTAGTTAGAGTTAAAGAAATAAACAAAGAAAATACATGCATTAGAGTGTATATGACATTCAGCGAGTCCTTTTTGGACTGTTTGAAAGGCAGGTCAAACGGGTAAAACAATTTCAGACCTCAGAAATTACAATGCGGAATGTTTTAAAACTTTATAGGAATATGTATAAGATGTCTTTTTCCAAAGAGTTATTTCGTTGGGTCGAACCAGTCACATGAAAATAATATAAGGGAAAATAATCTTTTCCTGAGTAGGTATTTTAAGATTATATATATAAAATCATTTCCAACGTCTAATAAGGGCTAGTGAGGCCCTAGAGGTTGGGACTTTATTACTCAAAACGGGTGACATCTTCTCCTGCTCATCTGCACGTCACCCGCTCGCCAGCTGAATTTCATAATATTGTATGATAAGTCGGTTCTGCATTGAGTACAACCCGTCCAAAAGTTCTGACCACGGGTACACACACCTTTAATTAAATGTCCGTCACTATTGAGTTCGAAAAAAATAAAAATAGCAAGTTGCTTTAATTTTTAAGGGTTGGCGAGGGATTCCTTCTGGATTTTATATCCTTTCTGTTATACTCTCGCCTCCTGTCAGTGTTCCAAAATATAAAAAGAAAGAAATATTTATGGGGTATATCATTTTTGTTCTTCACGGAATAATTATTATTGAATATTTGTTCCATAAGGAATATCTATAATGAAATTATTTATGATAAAGTTTTCAAAGGGACGTTTGTTATAAGAGTTAATATACGCGGACATCATTACTTTGCAGTTTAAACACAAGATTTAATTGATACACAGGTAATTTAAATCTTTAAATCACTTTTGTGTTTTGATACGGTACCCACATTTAAAGTCTAATTTGTCAACGTCAGCGTCGAGTATATACCATTTCGTAACTCGTCTATTTTTGACGTGTTACGGATGTTTTATCCATTTAGTAAATAACTATATATATTTTTAAGAAGTTGTATCATTAGACGTGTTACGAAAAGGTATATACTCTACGCTGAGGCTGACAAATTAGACTTTAAATGTGGGGACTGTGTCAAAACATTGATTATCGATTAAAACATGTTAAATTCAGTTTGCGTGATGTTAACCAGGTATCCTACACACTTCTTTCGTTCATTTAAAACTATATAAATTTAGAAAGATTATTTTCTGATATCATTGCTTATGATTATAGGACGGGAATGGTGTACGTGTGTGCGGGGGAAGGAGTTGATGCTAATTCAAGTATGTACTTCTAGATTTGAAAAAAATCACATAATAAGCCATTTTGATTTTTTTATATTAATTACTGTTCTACGAGCATAATTATCAATCTGACACTCCACTACTTAACCTCGTCCTAAAAATGCATGAAATATTTGTCACTGGACAAACAACAATCAATCGATCTCTACTAAACTCGCACAAAGCTCCACAGTCTGGTCTGGTTGATTTTGAGTTTGAAAGTTTTTAAGCGGCTATAATAGCGTGTTCAATATATATCCGAAATCACGAACGATAATTGCAAGTTCACTTTTTACATTATATTCTTTCTGCTCTTGGTCTACAGTGGAGATCACTTCTAACCTCTCACCAAATCTGTCAGAATCTGTCAGGAGATCTGTTCTCGGACAATATGTAGAACTGTCATCCTGACACCTTTAAGACAGTTCTAGCTAGAACAGTTCTAACCTAGAACTGATTTGGTCAGTCCTACCTAGAACTGATTTAGACAGTTCTACCCAGAACTGATCCTGACAGTTCTACCCTAGAACAGTTTTAGACAGTTCTACCTAGAACTGATCAAAGATTCTACGACTAGAACAGTTCTACGGATAGAACAGTTCTACGACTAGAACAGTCCTACGATTAGAACTGATTTGGTCAGTTCTACGGCTAGAATTGATTTAGTAAGTTCTATCCATAGAACAGTTTTAAGAACTCTTTGTCTTAAATATAAATAAGTCAAAAGAATATAATATATATTAAAAAATTGCAGTGACGTCATTTAGAACTGTTCTACAATCCTGACAGGTTTGGTCGGTTCTACGGCTAGATCAGTTTTAGACAGTTCTGCTGACAGTTCTACGATTAGAACTGATTTGGTCAGTTCTGCTGACAGTTCTACGACTAGAACTGATTTGAACAGTTCTACCTAGAACAGTTTTAGACAGTTCTACCCTAGAACTGATCCTGACAGTTCTACCTAGAACTGATTTGGTCAGTTCTACCTAGAACTGATTCTGACAGTTCTACTTAGAACAGTTCTAAGGTAGAACTGTTCTAGGTAGAACTGTTCTAGGACAGTTTAGAACAGTTCTATGACAGATTATTCTGACAGTTCTAATGAGAGGTTAGAAGTGATCTCCACTGTACATGTAGCTTTAAGTTTACGACGCTCAGTATAGAGGGTAACGAGCGGAGAACGACATGCGGTATATTTTATTACCTAAAATGACAAAATCCTGGGGGAAATCTAATTCAATACCTGGTCAATTGAAGGCAGTAAATTAAACTGTTGAGCATCATCCTGTTGTCCTATGAAACTACTGCGTGTGAGTTTTAAAAAAATATAATGCACATGATTCCTATATATTGTCCACAAAAACATGCGTATGTATGCAATGTCGGTATCTGGAATAAAATTGTGCCCGAGGCTCCGTGTGTGGTCTGCAAATGGCATGACAATTGCTGTCAATTGCCCCTAACGGTTTGGGCATTTTATGCCACCAGCCACATAGTTGTCGCAATTTTTCTACGGTACACTAGGAAGTATTTAGTGTATAGATTTCACAAAGAATTGGTATCTAAACATGTATTTGTGCACTTGAAGCATGAACAGAAAGATCAAAGAGAAATATGCTGAAATATGTATTAAGGATGTCAAACAGGCGAAAAACGAGTCACATTTGACATAGAACCCTTACAAGAGGAATAACAATTTCAGTTTAAACTTTTTTTTCCTAAGACTTAGTTAAAGTTAAAGAAACAATCAAAGAAACAACATGCATTAGACTTTTCGGACTGTTTGAAAGGCTGGTCAAACGGACAAGACAATTTCAAACCTCAAAACTATAATTCGAAATGTTTGAAAACTGTGCATGAATATATATAGGATGTCTTTTTCTAAAGATTCTCATTTCGTTGGGTCGAACCAGTAACACTTTACATGAAAATAATATAAGGGAAACTAAGCTTTTCCTGAGTAGACATTAACAGATTATTATATCATAAAATCATTCCCAAGGTCTGATAAGGGCAAGCGAGGCTACAGAGGTGTCATGTTGGTCATATGCATGATATGTACATTTGCCAAAAATTCACGAAGGTTCAAACTCCGAAAAAGGCAAACTATATCCAAAATGAATCTATAAAAGGAGTTGCACATTTTCTATGTATATAAATACCGCGGCATTGTACAAAGTTTAGAAGCTCCTAGGTTAGGAGTTTATTACTCAAAACGGGTACCCTCTTCTCCCGCTAGCCTGCATGTCCGCGCGCCCGCCAGCTGGACTTTCATCATATTATAAAATAAGTCGGTTCTGCATTGTTTGCAACACGTCCAAAAGTTCTGACCTCGGGTAAATTCGAACACTGAAAAAATTAAAAATAGCAAGTAAATATTGATTAAATTTATAAGGGTTGGTGGAGTCGGGAGTAGGGGTTGTTTCTCTCATCTATTACTTCTTTTTCTCGGCTTTCCTTCTCTCTTTTCTTCTGGATTTTACATCATTTCTGCAATACTCTTGTCTCCTGTCAGTGTTTCATAAGGAAGAAATATTATGGGATTCTTCATTTTTATTCCTCAAGGAATTGTTGTTATGGACTTTTTGTTCCATTATGAATATTTATAATGAAATGTCCTTAATAAAGAGATCAAAGAGACGTCTGATATAAGGAACAAATTAACGTGGACATCAGTTTTATGCAGTTTAAACACAAGATTCAATTGGTACACTGGTAATTTAAATCTTTAAATCACTTTTGTGTTTTGATACGATACCCGCATTTAAAGTCTAATTTGTCAACCTCAGCGTCGAGTATATACCATTTCGTAACACGTCTATTGATAATAATGGCGACATATCAATAATTACCGCGTCCTCTCATATTTGATATAAATAAATGGAATAAAATGAATGAGGAAATTTAGTACTTTTGGAGCGTTGATGGTCGCTACCTGTACTTTCGAAATCATTGATCCAAATTGTTATTGATTTTGCTTGTAAGTAAAATGCGCTGTATAAGTATTTTTTTTGTGTGCTGTCAGAATATCGGACTGTCAGAAAATCGGATTCAAATCAAAATTCGATCAGGGATGAATGATAATAAAAATGATAACTGGCATGCATTATGTTAACACCAAAGGGGTCAGTCGTCTTGAGATTGCTTACTGTACGATATTTTACTGACTTCATTGTTGAAGACCTCGCAGAAGCTTCAAGACGAGGAACAGCAGAAACCACTGGTGTTAAACTGATCGTGGTAACTGCAGTTACCACGATCCCAACATGGTGGAGGTAGAAATCGGTTAAAACGTTTTCTGCTTATTTCTCCGTGTAAACGTGTTGTTTTCAAGAATTACTCAGCCGCCAGTTTGATCTCTACGATTTTGTTTTGTGTATGTGTTCTTAATATCATATATGGTATCGTTACCAAGATAATAGCCATAGAAAATGCGAGGAAGATAATCGTAACTCCAAAAAAAGATAATCGTAACTTGTGGACAAATAATTGGAAAGATAATCGTAATTGTAGAAAATTTGTGAATGATAATCGTAACTGATTTTTTTAGTACCTCTGCAAACGGAATATTTGATTAAAAGATTGCGGCAATTTGCGTCATAATAAAAACTAACGCGTAAACAACAATCAAGATTGAAATACTCTTTTAAAATAAAATAAGTTTGCAATTTTCTTTTATACAAATATTGGTCTACTTTTCTGGGCTGCCACCGTAATGACGCTATATAAGGCCGCTTCGATTATATCAGAAAACGTTTAAAGAATTGGAATAATTCACGGAATCTCCTGATCCTGATCCTAAGGGTAAATTTGACACAGTACTACTTTGTTTCCTCATATGGTATACCATTGCTCAAAGTAATTTCTCACGGAACTTTAGTATACTTGTTTAGGCGCAGCATCGGGATTCAGGGCTTGCCAGTTCTATAAATCGCCTTGATCTAGCTATGTATTCCCCTACAATTTGAGATGTTGCTTCTTAAGTTTCTCTCTTTGGTGCACGTGGTGACGATATTGATTCTATGTCTGTTGGGATGTTCATTATTTCCATCTGTCTTAACATGTCTTCTCTTTCCGGTTGATGTGGCTGTATAGTAAGAAATGTTCTGTTGTTTATATAATGGCGTATGACATATAAGGCGTGAGGGATTGACATATTTAGTTTCTGTATTTATTCAATGTGCTGTAACCTGTTCTCATATCTTACAAATTAACGTGGACATCAGTTTTATGCAGTTTAAACACAAGATTCAATTGTTACACTGGTAATTTAAATCTTTAAATCACTTTTGTGTTTTGATACGATACCCGCATTTAAAGTCTAATTTGTCAACCTCAGCGTCGAGTATATACCATTTCGTAACACGTCTATTGATAATAATGGCGACATATCAATAATTACCGCGTCCTCTCATATTTGATATAAATAAATGGAATAAAATGAATGAGGAAATTTAGTACTTTTGGAGCGTTGATGGTCGCTACCTGTACTTTCGAAATCATTGATCCAAATTGTTATTGATTTTGCTTGTAAGTAAAATGCGCTGTATAAGTATTTTTTTGTGTGCTGTCAGAATATCGGACTGTCAGAAAATCGGATTCAAATCAAAATTCGATCAGGGATGAATGATAATAAAAATGATAACTGGCATGCATTATGTTAACACCAAAGGGGTCAGTCGTCTTGAGATTGCTTACTGTACGATATTTTACTGACTTCATTGTTGAAGACCTCGCAGAAGCTTCAAGACGAGGAACAGCAGAAACCACTGGTGTTAAACTGATCGTGGTAACTGCAGTTACCACGATCCCAACATGGCGGAGGTAGAAATCGGTTAAAACGTTTTCTGCTTATTTCTCCGTGTAAACGTGTTGTTTTCAAGAATTACTCAGCCGCCAGTTTGATCTCTACGATTTTGTTTTGTGTATGTGTTCTTAATATCATATATGGTATCGTTACCAAGATAATAGCCATAGAAAATGCGAGGAAGATAATCGTAACTCCAAAAAAAGATAATCGTAACTTGTGGACAAATAATTGGAAAGATAATCGTAATTGTAGAAAATTTGTGAATGATAATCGTAACTGATTTTATTAGTACCTCTGCAAACGGAATATTTGATTAAAAGATTGCGGCAATTTGCGTCATAATAAAAACTAACGCGTAAACAACAATCAAGATTGAAATACTCTTTTAAAATAAAATAAGTTTGCAATTTTCTTTTATACAAATATTGGTCTACTTTTCTGGGCTGCCACCGTAATGACGCTATATAAGGCCGCTTCGATTATATCAGAAAACGTTTAAAGAATTGGAATAATTCACGGAATCTCCTGATCCTGATCCTAAGGGTAAATTTGACACAGTACTACTTTGTTTCCTCATATGGTATACCATTGCTCAAAGTAATTTCTCACGGAACTTTAGTATACTTGTTTAGGCGCAGCATCGGGATTCAGGGCTTGCCAGTTCTATAAATCGCCTTGATCTAGCTATGTATTCCCCTACAATTTGAGATGTTGCTTCTTAAGTTTCTCTCTTTGGTGCACGTGGTGACGATATTGATTCTATGTCTGTTGGGATGTTCATTATTTCCATCTGTCTTAACATGTCTTCTCTTTCCGGTTGATGTGGCTGTATAGTAAGAAATGTTCTGTTGTTTATATAATGGCGTATGACATATAAGGCGTGAGGGATTGACATATTTAGTTTCTGTATTTATTCAATGTGCTGTAACCTGTTCTCATATCTTACAAATTAACGTGGACATCAGTTTTATTCAGTTTAAACACAAGATTCAATTGGTACACTGGTAATTTAAATCTTTAAATCACTTTTGTGTTTTGATACGATACCCGCATTTAAAGTCTAATTTGTCAACCTCAGCGTCGAGTATATACCATTTCGTAACACGTCTATTGATAATAATGGCGACATATCAATAATTACCGCGTCCTCTCATATTTGATATAAATAAATGGAATAAAATGAATGAGGAAATTTAGTACTTTTGGAGCGTTGATGGTCGCTACCTGTACTTTCGAAATCATTGATCCAAATTGTTATTGATTTTGCTTGTAAGTAAAATGCGCTGTATAAGTATTTTTTTGTGTGCTGTCAGAATATCGGACTGTCAGAAAATCGGATTCAAATCAAAATTCGATCAGGGATGAATGATAATAAAAATGATAACTGGCATGCATTATGTTAACACCAAAGGGGTCAGTCGTCTTGAGATTGCTTACTGTACGATATTTTACTGACTTCATTGTTGAAGACCTCGCAGAAGCTTCAAGACGAGGAACAGCAGAAACCACTGGTGTTAAACTGATCGTGGTAACTGCAGTTACCACGATCCCAACATGGCGGAGGTAGAAATCGGTTAAAACGTTTTCTGCTTATTTCTCCGTGTAAACGTGTTGTTTTCAAGAATTACTCAGCCGCCAGTTTGATCTCTACGATTTTGTTTTGTGTATGTGTTCTTAATATCATATATGGTATCGTTACCAAGATAATAGCCATAGAAAATGCGAGGAAGATAATCGTAACTCCAAAAAAAGATAATCGTAACTTGTGGACAAATAATTGGAAAGATAATCGTAATTGTAGAAAATTTGTGAATGATAATCGTAACTGATTTTTTTAGTACCTCTGTAAACGGAATATTTGATTAAAAGATTGCGGCAATTTGCGTCATAATAAAAACTAACGCGTAAACAACAATCAAGATTGAAATACTCTTTTAAAATAAAATAAGTTTGCAATTTTCTTTTATACAAATATTGGTCTACTTTTCTGGGCTGCCACCGTAATGACGCTATATAAGGCCGCTTCGATTATATCAGAAAACGTTTAAAGAATTGGAATAATTCACGGAATCTCCTGATCCTGATCCTAAGGGTAAATTTGACACAGTACTACTTTGTTTCCTCATATGGTATACCATTGCTCAAAGTAATTTCTCACGGAACTTTAGTATACTTGTTTAGGCGCAGCATCGGGATTCAGGGCTTGCCAGTTCTATAAATCGCCTTGATCTAGCTATGTATTCCCCTACAATTTGAGATGTTGCTTCTTAAGTTTCTCTCTTTGGTGCACGTGGTGACGATATTGATTCTATGTCTGTTGGGATGTTCATTATTTCCATCTGTCTTAACATGTCTTCTCTTTCCGGTTGATGTGGCTGTATAGTAAGAAATGTTCTGTTGTTTATATAATGGCGTATGACATATAAGGCGTGAGGGATTGACATATTTAGTTTCTGTATTTATTCAATGTGCTGTAACCTGTTCTCATATCTTACAATATTCATCCTATTTGGGTGTTTGGTGTGTCAAATTCTACATCCTTCCCAACAATAGGTACTTGATCAAAAAGTTGTCTCCCAGTTTCACAAATTGTCCATCTACTTTGCCATTTCAATTGTGTAGACATGTTAACTGCGCTTCTTACTTCTGACGTTGTTATGACATTATATTGGTCGTTTAGGCCTCCTTTGCAGTATCTTTTGTCGATTGGTCCGCTATCTCACTACTGACTATATAAGCATGGCCTTGAGATTAAAGTTAGGGTTGTTAGTATGTCGTATTTCAAGAGTGTCCCCTTGCTTTCTCTCGTGTCTGTTATTGTATTTGAAGATTTCAAGTTTTGAGTCAAAATGCCTACAGCAGTCTTGCTATTTGATAGTATTTTGACCTCAGAGAACTGGTCTTTTTAAATTGTTTAATGCAGTGCTCCAGAACCATTAGTTATCACCTGCATGCTTAAAAGATTCAGCACACTGCTGATCCGGGCCTGTACGGAGGCGGTATATATCGGCTTCTAATGAATATCTCGTCTTTGTTGATTCTCTATCAAAGCAATCTCTGTGTTGATCTGTTCCACTAGTTTCTTTATATATAATTATTTGTTGATCGCCTCGATGAATTCTTTATCAAATGAGCCAGCTTTCAGGTGGCTCCCCCAAAGAAGATACTTTCTTTCAATGTACAACTTTACCTTTAGTGTCGAATATAGGATCTTTATTTTCAACAATTAATGGTAGCACTGAGTAATGTTTTGTTTTCCTGGACAAATTTTTGTAGGTTTTCCAAAAGTCTTTTAAATTAGAATAACTTAGCCTGGTTTATCTGGTTTACGAGGTTATTACACCATTCTGCTTGTGCCTCTTCTTTTGCTTTAGTATGTTCCTCATTCTGTATTGTTTCTGTCAGTGATTAAGATGTTTTTTGGCTGATGTCACAATGCTATTACTTTATCGTCCAGCTACCGCTACCACTCAGGCTACAATAATTACTCTAAATATCAGCACAACAATGTGAAATCTGCAAATTTGCGGAAGCAAATTTTTGTTCTATCCTCGCGAACACATGCTATTGAGATATCGAGACAACACCGCCTGCATATATATAGACTATATTTACAAAGCAAAAAGTAAATTAGTTAAAGATAACCAATAATTCACTAATTATGGAAACACTATCAAACTTTTAAACAAGATTTAGATATAGACGCCGTCCGCTTCAAGAGATAAAGTTACGATTATCACTGATAAGTTACTATTATCATGTTCAAATTACGACTATCTGATAGTCCAGTTACGATTAACATTTCAAATAAATTTCATGGAGTTACGATTATCTTCCTTAAATTTTCAATGGCTATTATTTTGGTAACGGGGCCATATATGATATCAAGAACACACACACACAGCAACACCGTACAGATCAAACTGGCGTTTGAGGTTTTTTTTTTAAAACAAAAAGTTTACACGAAGAAATTAGCAGAAAACGTTTTACCGATTTCTATCTCCACCATATTGGGATCGTGGTAACTGCAGTTACCACGATCAGTTTAACACCAGTGAGAAACAGAAACATGTGTTTAATTTCTAATGATTTCATTAGAATTTTATCCCGTGTATATATAATCAAAATGTTAGAATCAAATGCACTAATCTTAAGGGCATAGATTTTAAATAGTCGTGTCCATGAACCAAACTCAGCAAAACTTACTCATACCAATGTCTATAGGAGATTTTATTTCTTGTCTGTATATAGTTTCTATTTCAGAATTTCTAAGGAATAATTCTGCAATATATTTTTTACATTTTATTTCACAATAACTGTGGGTCTGAATGGGGTCCTTCATTTCTGTATTCTTTAACTTTTAGGGGAATTTTTCTCTATCTTTAAAAATAACGCTCACGGATCATTTTATTCCATTTATTTACGTCAAATACATTTTTGGTTCTCCGCAGGAAAATTATGCCAACGCCCAGTTTCAATGGGAATTTTTAAGTTAGATGTTCTGAACTTTGTCATCCAGAATAATGCGTTTACCGGTATCTTTATTAAATAATTTTCAAAACTATAAATTTCTTCAAGCTTTATAAAATACACCACGGGAAGATATCTGAACATCTTGTAAAACCTGTTTTATCAAATCTTTATAGTCAGAACTATTTTGATTGACAAATATATATGCTAATCCTGTATCATTAATTATCTTACCTCCCTATACATTTCTAGGAATATGATTGGTTAAAAGCAACCGCGTGGAGACCGTGTATATTTCATATGGGGTTAGTAAGCGGGGCTTATTTCAATACACGGTTAGTAGTGGTGTTACGTCCCTTTGTTAAAACAACACGGTGTTGAGGAAAATTCTGAAAGGTTTCAACAGACGAAGAAATTGATAATGAACAATTAAAATAAATTCATAAAACACATTAAAAGCTAACAAGTTGTTAATTTTGTGACATTTGTTTTTGTATAAACCAATGGACGTAGGTTCTTAATACTAACGATATTAAAGACTTGATCACCTTGATAGGCCACTATGTTAAGATAGTCGATAAGATACCTTCGTTACACAGTGTACTAGTGATCTAATACGATATGTATTGGGTCAGTTAATTCCATATATATCGTATTAGGTCACTAGAACACTATGTTACTAATAATATTGATTCAATAATATTCAAATGTTTGAAGAACTGATTGCTACTTTGCTTTAAACTAAGTAATAATCTATACATATTACTACTTAATTTTTCACCATGCAATATTTTTCTCCCAAATGATGCCATTCTTGTTTTCACTTTTATTTCTGATGAAAATTTGCCTAATTCTCCATAAACATATAATTAGGTGTGATAGACCTTACTTTAAAATTCGCTTACAAAAACCTAAGTGAATTTCTTTTAACATTTTCAAGTTTTCGAACCCCCAAATCTCACAACCATATAATAAAATAGGCTCTACCATAGCATAAAAAAGTTTGAGCTGTAAGTCTAATGGAATGACTTGGTTTCCTATATTTCTATACAAGCTGTGTGATGCTTTTTGTGCTTGGTTTATAAGTTTTTCAGTTTGCTTCTAAAAAAATCCATTACATTTAAATATTAGACCAAGATATGAGTAGGTATCGACTATTTCTATATTTTTGCCCTGTAATTTAAAAATTTAAATTCAACTTTCTGTCGCACTTTGCGTATGCTCAATACCATACTTTTTGTTTTCGTAACATTAACTTCCACTGACCATTGTACCAGTTTTTTAGATTACAAGTTGCAAAAATCTATTGTTTGAATATCATAAGGTAATGAAATAAAATCTATAAAGCACTTATTAATGTAGATTCCGTATGTCTCAAAATTGCATCGAACGTAAGCTTGGTTTTACTCTATTTGGTTGCTCTTACATGACCAATCGATTCTAAAAAGGTCTTAGCTTAGATTTGAACTTGAATGTCAAAGTTTTATTAATATAATATTTAGTCTCCAGCATAATAATGCAATTTTGGGGGACAAAATTTTGACATGACGAAATCATCGGAAAACAGTTTTTTTTCACCAAATTGCACTGATTGTAAGCTTGATTTTACGTCTTGTAGTTGCTCTTACTTCACCGAATACCAAAATTTTCAACCACAGAGTTAATATATTCAACATCTTCAGTTTCATATCCTATAACAACATTTTTTAGACAAAAAAAACATGTTGACCAATATTAAAATACATAAATATTTTGTGTAATAATGTCTAATAGTTTTTAACCCATATGCATTCAAAGAAGAAACGGTTATAGTTATCATATTTGAAAAAAAGTTTTCACTTTTAACTAATTTCCAACGATACAGATCATGGTTGATTGCTAAAATGTTATGCATAGTTTCCATCTAAAAAAATTTCAATCTATTATCTTTTAAAAAATGGAAAGTAAAGGATAGATTTTTCTTTATAAAATATATTATATTTTTACCTACTGGAAGCTCTTTATTAGACCTGAGTATAATATTATAAATTTCTTTAAACTTAAGTTTGTCCAGATTGTAATACAATCCTCGACAAAGCATTTTATATCTTGTGGTATGTTAATTTAAGTATGTTTTGATATATTTGAGGAGTCAAAATAGGATGAACGGATCATATAAACCCGAAGGCAAATATAATACAAGCCCAAACGAAAAAATATAAACAAGTCTAAATTGAAAACAACGGTCAAACCTATGATTGCGTTGGATAAAAACCGAATTTTTTATACGTGTGCATGCAAAACAAATTTCTTGTTAGAGGGGTCTAAATACAGCACAACAACATTTTCCAAAAGACCAAAAAAGTGAAAAAGTATATTTTTAAAACAAAACGCATTTGGTTTAACAGGTCGATCAACAAATGTTCTTAAACCCTGCTGACTGCCATTGGCGATTGCAACATAAACGGATCACCGATGTAATAAATCCATCTTAATAATACATTTTATACTAAACAGAAAACAATAAACTTGCGGAAATGATGATATACCGCAAACAGAAGGTGCAAAGGTTTTTGTACACCATATCCGGATTTCGACAATTAATGTCTCTTCAGTGATGTTAGGAATCGAAACGGTATTTGGAAAGCCATACAATTTACCTCAATTTAGGATAAACTCTTGAATTTTGAGGAGTCAAAATAGGACGTATAAAAATTTCGGTTTTTATCCAACGCAATCATAGGTTTGAACGTTGTTTTCAATTTAGACTTGTTTATATTTTTTCGTTAGGGCTTGTATTATATTTGCCTCCGGGTTAATATGATCTGTTCATCCTATTTTGACTCCTCAAAATTCAAGAGTCTATCCTAAATTGAGGTAAATTGTATGGCTTTCCAAATACCGTTTCGATTCCTAACATCACTGAAGAGACATTGATTGTCAAAATCCGGATATGGTGTACAAAAACCTTTGCACCTTTTGTTTTCAGTAAATCATTTTTCCCGCAAGTTTATTGTTTTCTGTTTAGTATCACTACAAAAGTCTAAAAGTCTGAAAAGACCAGTTTTTGTCTTAATTTGCAAGAACTTTTACTCGACATTCTCCAAAAGTATGACTTGTGTCTTAATTTTTCTTGACAAATTCTCATTTATATTAAATTTGTATGAAATTTACTCGACATATTCTCGACATTCTGAATATGCTCTTAAAATTTCTTGACAAATTCTTGACATTTGAATACTGTCTTGAAATTTCACGACATATTCTCGACATTCTTATTTTTTCTCAGTATGGCTTGACATATTCTGAACATTTTGAATGGTGTCTTAAATTTACTTGACAGTTCTGAGTTTTACAAATCATGACCAATATTCATGATATAACTTTCATCTTTATTTCTCTTTATATGATATACTGTTGTTTCAAGTTACACTTCTTTACAACAAAAATAAAAGTTGGGCATGTAAAATAATTGAAAATTTGGGTATATAAATATTTTTACAAATGCAAATATGGCTATGAAATCTAAAGTATAAAATAATTCAAATGTGGGTGTGTTGATATAAAACAATTTCAATGTGGGTTTTTAAATAATTACAAATTTTGATTCCTAAATCTTATAAATTAAATGATTCAAACCAATCATACTGTAGACATATTTCATTCTACATCCATAATATTCAATGTTGATATGGTAAATATTTATTATACTAAAATGTGGTTTATATAAATAGCAAATTATGATGATATACAAATCATTCATTTAACAGAAGAAAAATTTGTGTAATGTCATCTGTTGGAATATATTAAGTATTACACATGGACAGGATGTTCCCCATACAATTAAGGTATTCCACACCCAGAGTACACGCAACTGTCAAATAGAAGTTATTGCTTTACCTGTAATCAGCCATACAACTTATCAGTTGACCGACCGTGCCACTACAATTTAAAAAGTTTGTTGATAGATGAAATTGAAAATCATCATTTTGATGAAAAAAAAATGAATTGAAATGGATTTTCTTCATCAAAATTATGAAGTTAATTATTTTAACATAAAAACAAATTGAATAATTCCCAAAGATTAAAAGAAAATTATTATCTACTCCAGGAATAATAAAAAAAATGTATTTATAATGGGTCTCATCAATGATTTCTGTAGAAATCATCGGTCTTATGAAATGGTTCTCAAACAGACATGCATAATATAGATCTAAACATTTTTTTCTTTTCAGGAAGGAGTTATCACATATATTTATTTTTGATAAAAAATTATAAAATTCAACACTCAAATTTGAATAAAAAATGTTTTTGGGTTGTTTTAAAAAATGAATAAGGTTTTTGAATCAAGATGGGAACAAATTCTTTGCCCTAAACGAAAGCGCCCCCCCCCCCCCCTCTTTTTTTAGCCACACAAACCCAAAAGATGAATTGTGGGGTCCAAAAGAGATACAAGACACCTATTTTAGAAAAGCAAATTTGACTGGCAGTTTTGCGAACGGCAAAAATCTAAATGCTGTTTGTCAATACCTTCGACTTATATTCCAAGTGAAAACAATTACTTAAATGTTTAATAAAAATAAATCAAAATTAAACTACATGGGGGATTATTCAGGGTATTCCAACTTAGTTGCACCAAAAGGGTATCTTACTATACCAAATTAATCCTTGATTCTTCAAAGTTTAGTTTAGCCATAATAAAAAGGAGTATATAACAGCAATAGAATGTCATAAACAGTGCAGAATAAGTCTGTTCACATTTCAAGCGAAATTTATACTGTTGAGATAGTGTCAAGACATATTTAAGACTGTCAAGAATGTGTCGAGACATATTCAGATATTATTTAGAATGTCAAGAATATGTCGAGACATATTCAGACATTATTAAGAATGTCAAGAATATGTCAAGACAGATCGAGACAAATTTAAGACAGTCAAGAATTGGTCGAGACTAATCCAGACTCTTATCAGATGATACAGGAAGTGTCGAGAAATTTTAAGACAATGTTCATACTGTCAAGACACTTGTCAAGAAAAATCAAGAACCTTATTAGACAAATTCATACTATGTCAAGAATTTTTAAACATTATTCAGACAAATTAAGAATGTCGAGTAAAATTCATGCAAATTCAGACAAAAACTGGTCTTTTCAGACTTTTTGACTTTTGTAGTGTATTAAATTTATAATTAAGATGGATTTATTACATCGGTGATTATGTTTCGGTGAATCAAAACGGTATTTGGAAACCCATATAATTTACCTCAATTTAGGATTGACTCTTGAATTTTGAAGAGTCGAAATAAGATGAACGGATTATATAAACCCGAAGGCAAATATAACACAAGCCCAAACGAAAAAATATAAACAAGTCCAAATTGAAAACAACGTTCAAACCTATGATTGCGTTGGATAGAAACGGCAATTTTTATACGTGTGCATGCAAAACAAATTTCTTGGTAGAGGGGTCTAAATACAGCACAAACAACATTTTCCAAAAGACCGAAAAAGTGAAAAAGTATATTTTAACAAAACGCATTTGACTAGCAGGTCGAACAACGAATGTTCTTAAACCCTGCTGACTGCCATCTACGACAGTGTTACGACGCTAGATAAAAACTGACGAGGAAAGGTAACAACCGAAAGCTTAATTTTTGTCGAGCCTAGGTGGTCGAGTGGTCTAGCGCGTCGGGCATAGTGCAAGGCGTTTAGTGCCACGATATCTCAGTAGCATGAGTTTAAATACAGGCCAGGGAATAACAAATACAGATCTACCATTGCTGGGTTGTTATTTGGACGAATTATATATACAGAATGTGTTTTCAGCCTTGTATCACCATCATTGGTGATCCGATGGATAAACTCTGTCGTAGAGTTGTCACTGGTTCAGACGTACTTATAATATAATTATTTCTGTGACTGCATCCTACATTACGTGAATTTTGTTTGATAATGTAGATGAAATTGCTCCAACATTTCAGCACACTTATAAGCTATGCAAAAAGATATGATCAAAAACTGATACAAGATCGTTCAACGTTCGCTCACAGCAACGAACGAAAGACACTAAATTACATCATGTTCTTTAAACATAATGTTTTCAACTGATATATAAGTTTATTAATTGGAAGCACAATCGAAATGAGTTTATATATATACAAAATTAAAAGCATATTATACTAATCCTATGAAGTATAAACATTTTACTTTGAATAGTTATATTTTCATTGTTATTCTTTCCATTAATGTATCTACTCCAAAACCTTCAATCACAAGCATGACAATTTTGCAGTAATATCAAAACCTTTAACTTTTTTACGCCTTATACCACTATTTTCCATTCTTAATTGAATTATTGCATAGCCTCATTAAAGCCTTTTCTATACAATTGGAAAAGTAGAAAAAAAATCCTTGTTTTAGGTCATGAACAAACTAACTTTGTGAATAGCCATAGAGTTACATTAACCTGGAATTTGTTTAAATTCTGCACATTGTGCGGAAACAAACGTACGGAAAAAAAGATATATACATTATATAATAATAAAACCGGGTCCTTCTATTTTAACATGACCCATTTGTTTCGTTCCATGCATGGAAATACAACTATTTTGGTGGTCAAAGTGGCTTATCCTGAAATCTCCATGTATAGATCTTTCTTTCCGTACGTTTCTTTCCGTACGATACTCACTTTTTAATGAGAAATTAAACAAATTCGAGGTAAAGGTAACTCTAGTCATCATTTTGAGGTGACTTTTTACTTATTTCTCCGTTAATCTACATCGATTGTAGAAAATATTACATCTCACAATCGGAAAAAGTTATATGTGTATTTATATTCTTCAATTTCATACAAATAACAAATAAATAAACAGAAATCCAATCTTCCCTCTGTCTGTTGGTGGTCCGTCACCGTATCGGATATTAGATACTATCGAGACTAAACATTGTTTGCCGATGTACTTTAGACAGTGTTATAATTTAAAGTTAATACAAAAAATATAGACAGACTTCATCTTCAGGGGATTGTGTACCGGTGTGGGAGTGGAATAGAATGCAGGCTATACATTTATGTACAGTACATTCACATGTTTGTATAATTTGCAAATAGCCCAAGAGATTTACCATTAATCTGTTTTTCAAAAAAAAAATATTGTTTTTTCTGGAGATTGGAAATTTGATCGAAATAATTTATTAGTGTCAATACATGTAGTATTGCATCCATTCTTTTTGTTTTGAGATAAGCTGTATGGGTACTGAAGATGCTTGGTTTATTTCGTTTGTTTTGTTTTTAGGCTGTTTGGTGTTTTTTCTTGAAACATTTTTAAGTAAGATGAAAAAAGATTTAAACGAAGTAATATATTTATCTAAAGTTTCAAAACTTTATAGTTCATACGTCTGTCCGCGATTCTCCCTAACCAAATGACTGGATTTCAATAAAACTTCAGATCGTCTTCAATACCTTATGTGTTTTGCATTCTTATTAAATTTTCTATTTCAAATAATGAAATTATAATAATTGTGCTTAATAAACGATTTCAAGATCTGTAAATGGTTACAATGTACTACCAATGATTAATCAAATGATTAAATATGATACTGTTCTGTAAATAAAATCAATATTGCTAGTTTTAATGCATAAAGGGAAATACAAAAATGCCTGCCAGCCGTAGTCAGAGATATAGATCTTATAAAGGGAGAAACAATTTCTTAAATGCTATATGGGAATTAGCATATCATATTTTGTGTAATAATTACTCTATCGTTTCTCTTTCTTTCTGTCCTTTTATGGAAGAATACATTGAACTCAACCTTTATATGAAACAAAATTGAAAAAGTTCGATTCTCTACCGGTTGTATGTTTTCAAATAAGGTAATAGTTATTGGAAATTTCAATCTCACCTGACCCAAAGGGCCACTTTGAGCTTTTACCATGACTTGTTGTCCATCGTCTGTCGTCCGTCGTCGTCGTAGTCGTCCGTTGTCCGTTAACTGTTACGAAAATCTTATCTTTTGCAAGTAAATGGCCAAATAAAACCAACTTGGTCAAAATCCTCATTGGGTATATAATTTTTAAAATGTGTCCGATTATCCTGTCTGCCAACCAACATGACTTCCAAAGGTAAAATATAATATAGGGGTTAAATGAAAATAGTGTACATCATCTTGTAGACCGTTATAGATAGAGAAAATCTGATAGGGCAAACATATTGAGCATGTCAAGAATTACCAACCATGTATTTAAACAAAACTGTCAGACTACTCCTTAAAGGAGTAACTGCCATTAAATGTCGATGTTTACCAATTTTCAGCAATATTTGCTATTATTTTTTAAAACTATAATAGATAGGGTTAAACTTTTATTGTAAAGATCTACAAATACGTCAACATGGCAGAAATCGTCAGTCGACTCCTTATGGGATTTATAGTCCTTGAAAGACGATTGTTTACCAATTTTGTTGGGTTTTTGTGGCGGAACCATAGTATACAGCTAGAAACGATAAACAATGAAAATGATCAAAATTGGCGTAATTAGCAGCCGCCTCCTCAAAGCAGCTACTGTCATCGAAAGACTCGGTTAACAAAAAATAATACATGTTATAGTAGTTGAAGAAGGAAATTGTATATAGAAAAATGACCAGTTGTTTGTTTTTTTTCGGGTCGTTTTTTCTCAATGGCGTTGTAAGTGTTTCATCGACCTATGACTTTGAATGTCCCTTTGGTAATTTTCGCCCTCGCTTTTATATGAGTGATTGCCCTTAAAAGACGATTTTTACGTTTTTTGCAGAACACATAGTAGATAACTAAAAACTGTTAGCAACACAAATGATTTTTTTTTGCGTAAAATATAGTAGACCGATAAATCTCCTTGGAGCCTCTTGTTTAATTTTATCTTTAATTTTCCATAAAATTGTATACATCAAGCTTATTGAAAAAAGAGAAATTTGTCTGTTCGTCTGTTCGATCGTACGTTCTTATGTTTGAAACTCCTTCCCAAGTATAGTGAGAGGATTTCAGAAATTACAAAAAATTATTCAAAGTCTAATGGCATTGTACATTTCCTATTTCATTTTTTGATCCGAGTGAATTTTGCCTATAAATAGCAACACATAACATACAACTCTATTTGAGTGCGGATTGGTCAGTAGAAAGATTAATACAATTATACAAATACAATTATAAATTGCCTTATAATGTAATTCTAACACTCAAATAGTATGTAAATATTAAAATATTTTAAAAATATTTACAATATTATAAAAAAGATAATAATCAGATTCGATATGTTGCCTAAAAAACACAAAATTGGCAATTCAGGTCGTCCAATTGTTTCTTCAAATGGTTTCCCAACAGAACAGATGTCTGAATTTATAGACCAAATACTCAGGACCCAATGTTAAAGAACTGCCCTCTTACATTCAATATACTACTGATTATTTAAATAAAATGGAAAGCCTAAGCCTTTACCAAACAATACTATATTCGCATCCATGGACGTGCCTTTTTATATACAATTATTCTACAAGACAAAGGAATAGCAGCGTGTGAAGAGGTATGGAACAATCGCAGTGACAAAAAAAACCTCAACTGAGTGCATTGTTACACTTCTGAAACTAGTGATCTGGAGAACAACAACTTCTATTTCAATGACAAACACTATCTACAAATAGACGGCACTAGTATGGGCACAAAATGGCACCGTCATCTGCCAACGTATTTATGGGCCAACTTTGAAAACGCCTTATGGCTAGTGCTCCATACCAGTCATTATCATGGTTTCAATTTATTGATTATATTGATTTTAAATGGACAGCTTTACAAGACTATCTGAATGAATTTCTTGAACAATTTTACTCTTTCCATCGTTCAATTAAATTTGCAAACGAAACATCATTTGGAAAACATTAACTTCTCCATACGAAGAAAACTGACAAACATCAATAATTTCTCTCTCCAAAAAGTTGGCATCCAAAAAACTGCTCCCGTGTTGTCCCTTTCAGTCAGGCTTTGCGAAACAAGATAATATGCTAAACTGAAAAAAAGCAAAATGCTAAACTTGGACAACTACGTAAACATCTAGTTGCTCGATGATACAATAAACAACAGTATTTATGGAGCTTTCGAAAAACCAAACAGACTTGACCACATAGAACTTCTGGAAAAACCAAACAGACTTGACCACATAGAACTTCTGGAGTATCAAGGAGCCAATAGAACACACCTTGTACTCATCACTTACCATATCGATTTCATAAATGTGTTCATTGTTAAAAATCATTGGAAAATTATAGAGAATGACTCCAATTTGAAAAAAAAAATCCTCACCACCAGTCATGACCTTCAGAAAAACAAAAAACCTCCGTGACAAATTAGTAACAGCTGTTTTAACAAAGCAACCTACTCCACCTTCTGATTGCTACCAACTAAATAAAAAATCTTGAACGTCATCCAATTTATGTATTATGCAGCAAAATTAAATGTACAATGAACTGCAAAAGTTTCTTATCTGCATCCGATTTCACCAGGATACATACACGCCAGATGAAGCTAGTTTGTCTAGCGAAATTGTGCGTTTGTCTTTTTATGTTAATATTTTTAACATTTTGATATCAACATACTCTATAGTGTGTTAAAAATACATTGGTAGGCAATTTATATAAATATGTTAACACCACGTGCACACATTTCGTTTGTTTACTTCAATTGTCGTGTTTTCTTTAATTACATAAACGCGGGCAAAATGGAAATTTCTAATGATACCCGAAGAAACGCGCGTTTGCTAAAAATTTCTTCATCCCTCCCTTAGACAGTTTTACGCTTGGCGAAAGCAAGCTTGGTAATGTCTCCTCACACATTGTGACGTCGCTGATAACTTCTCCTTAGACATTGTGAGGGTGCTGATAATGTCTGCACACATCTCAAAACCGTGATTGAGAGTTACGAAGCGACAAAGAAGGGTGATATTGGCGGGTTTTCGAAAAATATCAGCCGCGAACCACAATGTCAACTTTTTTTGGCGAGTGATCGCAGCGAACCAGCACCTGTTCTATCTCCATGATAAATAAGTTGCTGTCCCCGCAGATAAAGCTCCAAACAACATAGTTTTAAAACTGCTTGATAAAGGAATAAGGTATTGACGATTCACTTGGAAACTCAACATATACCCCCCACGACACTTACCAAGGAGAAAAATCAAAGTAGTGGATACCTAAATAACATAAGTGTCCTTACAAACAACTTTATATTGCTGGGTTTTCTAAGTGCTCCACGAAACCTTTTTCTAAATTATTAACAATAATTGTATAGAATCAAAGGTGTTCTGGTGTTCAAGTCACTTTTAAATCAACTAATGAATTTCCTTCTACAACGTATGCCTTCATTCTATTGAACAATCCTTGATGCAAATCGTTGTCAAAAGCTAAAATAGAATAGTCACAGACAACAAAACAGCCTATTTTTTTAAATTTTCAAGTGATTTTAAAATACAGTTATAAATTTGTAAAGGCTGGAGAACTGTTGAACATTTTGGGAGAAAACTAATTGGTATTCATAAATTTGTTTATTTCTTTGTAAGTGATTGAAGACATTTTTATAAGCAACTCGCTCCATTTATTTAACACAAATTATAAATGATAAATGATATTGGTCTATAATATTTAGATGGTAATGAACTATCTACTTTTTTTTAAAAGCAATTGTATTTGCAATCTTATAGCTGGTGGGAAATTTATATTGTTGCCGCGATTTATTAAATGTTATATTTAAAGGAATTGTTATTTTTTCAGGACAATTTTCAATATTTTATAGCTTATCAGTTACAGATGCCTTATAAGAATATGTCATTTTGATTATATCAACTATTTCATCTTTTTTAATTACTAAATCATTTAGTTCAATATGATAATTGACCAAACGTTGAATTCTCTTAAACAATAACACATCTTTGGATTTATCTGTTCAGTCTATGTCCTCTCTCTCTCTCCTTTCTGTTGTTTTTGCAACTTTATATCTGAATGACATTGTTTTCATAATTGAGGTTAAACAGAAATAAAGTTAAACATAATCATATCTTGTTAATTAAATGTTGATCAATGTAAATAAAGTTAATAAACTTCATTATGACGAGCATGCTTCAACCCAATATCGAATCTCACAAATGACATTATTTATTTAGGGAAATGATAATGACCTTTTAAGCCCAAATTATTATGTCCCGCCTACAATGGTAGCAAAAACCGGTTTATTCGACCGTCCGAGGAATCATCTCACGGGATCAACTACAGGGTTTTTGGAGTAAATAAGTGTGAATTGATCGTCCATTGAAATTTGCTGCTCCTTCCGGAGTACCTGAGCTCACCCGCAAATTTTGTTATAGGGATTCGTGTTGATCAGTTTTTAGTTATCTACGCAATGTTTTGTAGAATGATGTTTTTCTTTTTGTCGTTTTTCAAACATGCCATTGTTATTGTCATTTTTTAATCGACTTATCAATTTGTATTGTCCGCTTACTGTCTTCTCTGTCTCTTTCCAAATCAACCTAAATGGACAAGCCCGTGACTTTCTTTATAAAGAGTGTCTACTTAGATAAAGGTCTACCCCACAATATCACTAAACCAGGTATATTATGAAAGTTTTTTTTTTCGGCGTCGTCGGTAGTTACCAATGTCCACGAAAAAATAAAGTCATAGTCCCATATGTACAGTGGAGATCGCTTCTAACCTATCATTAGAACTGTCAGAATAATCTGTCATAGAACTGTTCTAAACTGTCCTAGAACAGTTCTACCATAGAACTGTTCTAAGTAGAACTGTCAGAATCAGTTCTAGGTAGAACTGACCAAATCAGTTCTAGGTAGAACTGTCAGGATCAGTTCTAGGTAGAACTGTCAGGATCAGTTCTAGGGTAGAACTGTCTAAAACTGTTCTAGGTAGAACTGTTCAAATCAGTTCTAGTCGTAGAACTGTCAGCAGAACTGACCAAATCAGTTCTAACCGTAGAACTGTCAGCAGAACTGTCTAAAACTGTTCTAGCCGTAGAACTGACCAAACCTGTCAGGATTGTAGAACAGTTCTAAATGACGTCACTGCAATTTTTTAATGTATATTATATTCTTTTGACTTATTTATATTTAAGACAAAGAGTTCTCAAATCAGTTCTAATCGTACAACTGTTCTAGTCGTAGAACTGTTCTATCCGTAGAACTGTTCTGGTCGTAGAATCTTTGGTTAGTTCTAGGTAGAACTGTTTAAAACTGTTCTAGGGTAGAACTGTCAGGATCAGTTCTGGGTAGAACTGTCTAAATCAGTTCTAGGGAGAACTGACCAAATCAGTTCTAGTCGTAGAACTGTCAGCAGAACTGACCAAATCAGTTCTAACCGTAGAACTGTCAGCAGAACTGTCTAAAACTGTTCTAGCCGTAGAACTGACCAAACCTGTCAGGATTGTAGAACAGTTCTAAATGACGTCACTGCAATTTTTTAATATATATTATATTCTTTTGACTTATTTATATTTAAGACAAAGAGTTCTCAAATCAGTTCTAATCGTAGAACTGTTCTAGTCGTAGAATCTTTGGTCAGTTCTAGGTAGAACTGTCTAAAACTGTTCTAGGGTAGAACTGTCAGGATCAGTTCTGGGTAGAACTGTCTAAATCAGTTCTAGGTAGAACTGACCAAATCAGTTCTAGGTTAGAACTGTTCTAGCTAGAACTGTCTAAAAGGTGTCAGGATGACAGTTCTACATATTGTCCTAGAACAGTTCTCCTGCCAGATTTGGCGAGAGGTTAGAAGTGATCTCCACTGTATATATAAAAATAAGAAGATATGGTATGATTGCCAATGAGATAACTATCCACCAAAGTTCATAAGAAGTGGATGTAAGCAGTTATAGGCAACCGTACGACCTTCAACAATGAGAAAATCCTATACTGTATAGTCGGCTATAAAATGTTCCGATATGAAAAATATGAAACAGTTCAATTGAGAAAACTAACGGCCTAACTTATAACAAAATAATTTACGAAAAATAAATATGACAGACATGAACCAACCACCACCACACTGCACTACAGGCTCCTGACTTGGGACAGGCTTATAGAATGTGTCGGGGTAAAACATGCTTGAAGGCCTTCTCTAACATGGGACAGCGGTGTTAGAACAATACCCAGGATTTCTCGATCCAATATAATACGGTTTATGTATATATCGTGTACACATTATCCCTTAGATTTCACCGGTGAATTGGCATAAAATTAATTTTTAGAAATTTTGAAAGGGGCGCCATTTGAATTATAATTTTGTGATTTTTTCTTTAATACATGTTACATCATGCACAGCCGAATTCAATATTATATATTTCTTGTATAGGTCTCAATTCGTGTGAATATAATGGAGCAGAGCAAAATAAAAGCTTATGTATTTAAAACGAGACTTTCGTTTGGCCATATCGGATGTCCAACTTGCCAAAATTAAAATGAGATTTTAATTACAAAATGGTCACCACAAGCAAATACGATTTTTGTCTGTTCTAATTTAAGTATGAATTGCCCAAGCCGAATGAAATCGAAATATTTACAAGGACGAAAACAGACATTAAATGCTAGTTAGTTACACATAATACCGAGATTTGTGCCACAATAGATTAGCGCAAAAAAAAAAAAAATACATTTCAGGAGTCTGTTGAAAATAATAAAACAAAAAATATTCACGTAAAAATAATATGGTCTGGCGTGGATCCTGGATTTTGCTTCTAAGCATAGGAATGCATTTTGATTTATTTTTCGTATTTTGCATGAGTTTATTTAAAAGTTGATGTTTTTCCAATTTTAAAAGGTCTATGCTTCTGTCTAGATCGGCACTGCAAGTCTTTTGTTTCAATTCTTATTTACTGCAGTGTCAAAATCTAATATTAACCTCAAGTTTAACAAAATTTTAGTATTGAATTTAGTTGTTTAAAGCAATCTTATAGAAAACACACACATGCACAATTCAAAGCTTTAAGCATTTAGGAATTATACATTTTTTGTTACTTTCAGTGCAAGTATTAAAGAGAGAGAAAAGGTCCGGTAAGTGTTATCATAATGATTCAAGTAATACAATATTTTAAATGAATTTTGATACCATCATGTATGTCTTATAAAAATAAGAAGATGTGGTATGATTGCCAATCGGACAACTTTCCACAAGAGACCAAATGACCTAGAAGTTAGCAACTACAGGTCACCGTACGACCTTCAAAAATGAGCAAAATTGATACTGCATAGCAAGCTATAAAAGGGCCTTGACATGATAAATTCACACGAAAAAACATATATGATATACAACAACAAACGACAAAACTAAAAGGCTCCTGAATTTGGACAGCCATATACATGATGTGGCGGGGTTAAACATGTTTGCGGGCGCCCAGCCCTCCCCTAGCCTGGAACAGTGGTGTTACAGCACAATATAAGTGCAAACTATAAAATTCAGTTGAAAAAGGCTTGACTCATCAGATCGACACAAGGCACACATTGACATAAGGAACAGATCGACACAAGATACAGATCGACACAAGGCACAGATTGACACAAGGCACAGATCGACACAAGGCCCACAAGAACACTAACAAAAAGACGTAAGACACAAAGTACCGATCTGATAGTTACTCACAGATACTGAAAACTAGTTCAAAGCCAATAACAGATCACGCGTTTTCATTCGATGAAAAAGTTATCATTTTGAAGAAAAACATTGAAATATATTTTAGGCACGTCTACGCAAGGTAAAAAGCTTGTTTGTCTTAACAGAAAATAGCATTTTTCAGTCATATTAAGCTGGTATCATTACAATATAATCCAAATGAAAACCGTGAGTTAATGAAGATAAAAAATATAACCGACCTGTCTATTTTTGCAAATAAAAAGTGCATTTGATCATTTTAAGATGGATGCATCTACTTCACAAAATCTTGTTAAGTACTTTAGTAGATTAAAAGTAAAGCATATGGGATGTTTTCTGAAACACAAGTAACAATGATGGTAAGATATTGTTTTTTTCATACATATTTTCGTTTAACTAGCTATGTAAACTCTTTGTAACGTGGAATTTTTGTTTACTATTTTTTACCAAGCTCTTGTCTAGACCATCAAGTGATTTTATCCTGTCAAATACATTTCCTGTCCGTCATGCCCTTTTGAATTTCTCTACGGATGTTAAGCGCTAAATCATGTTTGTCTCGCGCAATTTCGCTTGAATATTCATCTTATTTGAATAAGTGTTTTAACTGTCTCTATGTATTTAGCTGTTTTCGCCATTACCGTTTAAGACATTAGCATTTATATTTAGGAAACAAAATATTGATAAACTTCAGGTTGGCTTATCTTACATTCAATGAGAACCTGTTGATAGCCATTTTTATTTTCAAATCACTTTAAGTCCCATATAAGACTGTTATAACTATTGTTGGTTTAGATATTGTAACTGGTGAGGGTGTAAAGGCAATATGTAAAGGGTCACATTTAAAATCGCCCTAGTAATAACGTACATCGCAGTTTCTTGGGATGTGCAAAGGGAGGATATTAGAATAGTTCATATATTAGAGATTGGTATGGTATTTCTTTTAATCTAAAAATTATTTTAATGGATGTTACTCCTAAATATTCTTATGACGAAGCTATGGAAATATTCGTGGATTTAAGATTAGTTTTAATGGATTTATATCAATAACATGGTCACAATATGTCTTTTAACAGCAGATGACGATTTGATAATGGGTGAAGACTTGGCACTTGGTCTAGAAGCAAAACAAAGCTCATGGGCAAAGAAATACGACTATGTTACTTCAAATGGCGTGGATGGTGATCCTTCGTCAATAGTTGAAACTAAGCGGAGTACAAATCCATATTGGGTTGTAGGGTTTCCAAAGGAAGAGAAGATCAAAGGAGTAGTATTCATCAACAGGGTAGATTGTTGTGGTCAGTAACAAGTGTCCTAAATTATAATAGAACACGACCTATAAGGGAATGTCGACTTGATTAAAAGAACAATGTGTCTTATTTTTTTCCAACGCCTGATTGTCTTAACATGTGCTCCATTACCGCAACGTTCTATTTGTTCTCGACCTTTTAATGTTTCTTTTTTTTTTTTTGTTATTTTTTCTTTTAGATTTATCAATTAAATGGAATGTAGACGGAACTTTACTAAGAGAAAGACCAGTTAACAATGAGAAGAGCTATGTTTTTTTTTTGCTAGATAAATTATTCTGATTCCCAACTCTAAAGAAAAAAACATTTTGATCAGGGAGAAGGAAGAAGACAATTTTCTGATTGAAATTTTTGCTATTTAATGTTAAGTTCTCCAAAAATATTCTTTCTTTTCGCGACAAGAAAAAAAATAAAAATTGATGATTGTGTGGTAAAAAAAAATAGAATGGAAAAAGAACACCTCCAACCCCTTAAATCAAATGGCCATTCCCTTATTTTGACCAACAACTATGGTTCATAACAAAACAGCAACAAACACAGTGTTGAAATTAATGAAAGTAAACAAGGCGATTACCAGATCAATATCATTGGATTCAAAGATAGATAAAGGGAACGAAGAACTAAGGGTTTTTCAATTTATACAATTAGGGAGGACGGATTAATCAACTCTCGAAAGGATGGAAATTAGATGGTTAACTTATTTCAGCACCACATATTAAACACATAATCCAAAAAGATACCATATTATATGTTCTATATTATAACAATATGCCAAGTCGGTTTCAATAGACCATCTCAAGATCATCAGGAAGCAGTCCACTGAAAGATATTTCACCATACACTGGAAAATCATTTTAGATCCAAAAGTTTTACGAAAGTTTATTAAAATAATGTTTTAACTCTTTATTTTTACTTCGGTATAAGTGTTCTAATCGCCGACTAAAGAAGGTCATGAACAAAATAGTAAATAGAAATTCAACTGACACATTCATGGAATAACTTCATAGTAAAAGATAATAAAATCATGATAGTATGGTCATTGTTTTAGAATAGAGAGATACTCGAGTACTTGCGCGCAAAAATATCTACAAAATGGGAAAATAATAATATAGATATAAGAAGATGTGGTATGAGTGCCAATGAGACAACTCTCCATCCAAGTCAAAATTTATATAAGTAAACCATTATAGGTCAAAGAACGGTCTTCAACACGGAGACTTGGCTCACACCGAACAGCAAGCTATAAAGCATTTTTCGCTTTGAAGGTCGTTGCCTAGGTCGTTGCCTATTTAACGTTAAAACCATCTGCATCATTTTATCGCACCTTTGGTAAATTAGTTAGACTGACGTTGTGATTGATTTAACACTGCCACGTGGTGACCACATATGGATCCGTAGGGATCAGAAGACAGTTATCATGACGTCAATTCTACTATTAATGGTGACGTCGTCTTTTAATGTTATTGTATAAAATTGTTTATTTTTATTCAAAACTTGGCAGGAAAAGTTCCGTGTGCGACAAATTCGTTATACAGTTCACTACTGACCCCCTCCGTATCCATAAGAAGTTGTGGTAAGATTGCCAATGGGACAGCTCTCCAACACGGCCCAAATGACATAGAAGTTAACAACTATTGATCACTGTATCACCTTCAACAATGGTTAAAACCCATACCGCTTAGTAAACTATAAATGGCCCCGAAATGACAAATATAAAACAATTCAAACTAGAAAACTAAAGGCATTTATGTACAAAACAATAAACGAAAAACAAATATGATATACAGCAACAAAGAACAACCACTGCATTACAGGCTCCTGACATGGGACAGGCACATATAGTATGTGGCGGGGTTGAACATGTTTCCTATCTCCCAACCCTCCGCTAACCTGGGACATTGGGTAACACTACACCATAAGAGCAAACAATAAAAATCAGTTAAAAAGGGCTTAACTCATCAGATCGTTACAAGATCTATCGATACAGATCGATTTACATATCTATTAAACGATGAATTTATTCAATAAGCACTTTTTAATAAAAATATAATTTACCAAAACAAATAACATCCAAACTCTATGCACATGCCCATACGGGAGAATCCAGATTCCACACTAACGGTAGTTTATGTTAAAAAAAGATAATTCACGGCGCTAGTATTGTTTTTGATTTGATGCATCGGCATATGCCCATCAATATTATCAGTCAAGTATGTCCAAAATCAAAACAAACAGGAGACATCATTCCTTGTTGAGGAAAACAACTTTCATGATAGAGTGTGCTAAATTGCATTTAGAATCATTCTCTCAACGCATATGCCTATACCGGTCAATCATATTTTCGAAATTAAGTAACAAGGAGTGTGTGTGTGGGGGAGGGGGAGGCGGTGGGCCATGTACATTAAGTTTTTTAAAAGTCGCATTTTTTTACAAATACACTAGGAGGATTTGTGTATCTTTTGCCATTTTCACTTTTGTTAGTGCAGATTTATTAGACAATATTTGCATTAAAGTCTGCATTTTCTTATGTCACACTCTTACTGTATTATACCTTGCCAATTTTCATCGAACCTTGTCAAATTATTAGGAATGAAAACAGAGGATCGTTAAAAAAGTTTTGCTGATATTTCAAATATGTGTTCGTAGAGAAATGTGACTTTATTCGGCGAAAATGGATAATGCAACACACTAACTCGTTCTCTTTGACCAATTTTTGCCGCATTTCTTTAATAGACCACGGAATTTAGTACAATTTTTAAGAAAATTCTTCCACGGCGGACCGAGACTAAAAAACTATGACAGACCGAGACTTCATAAAACCATGACAGACCGAGACTATATAAAACCACGAAGGACCAAGACTATATGAAACCATGACAGACCGAGACAATATAAAACCATGACGGACCGATCGAGACTATATAGAGCCACGACAAACCGAGACTTTATAAAACCATGACGGACCGAGACTATATAAACCATTACAGATTGAGTCTATATAAAACCATGACGGACCTAGACTATATAAAACCATGACAGACCTAGACTATATAAAACCACGACAGACTGAGACTATATAAAACCATGACGGACCGAGACTATGTAAAACCACGACAGACCGAGACTATATAAAACCATGACAGACCGAGACTATATAAAATCATGACAGACCAAGAGACTATGTAAACCATGAAAGACCGAGACTATATAAAACCATGACAGACCGAGACTATATAAAACCAAAACGGACCGAGACTATACAAAATCATGACAGACCAAGAGACTATGTAAACCATGAAAGACCGAGACTATATAAAACCATGACAGACCGAGACTATATAAAACCAAAACGGACCGAGACTATACAAAATCATGACAGACCAAGAGACTATGTAAAACCATGAAAGACCGTGAATATATAAATGATTGAAAACCCTTGTATTTATAACCTGATGCTTACAACCTTGTTGTACAATTATCAATAACATTTAATTTTGATAAGAATGTACACTAAAATTAATTGTTATGAATTTCATTTATCATAACAGGAGAAAGATTTAATAATATACATGTAATGGTTGGGAAAAAAGAATGTGCAACTTTCAAAGGACCAGCATCAAATGGTGAAATAATTCCATTAAGGTGTAGCCATCCGTTAACCGGCAAGAAAGTGGAAGTAAAATTAAAAGGAAAAGGAATTCTGTCTTTTGCCGAGATTGAAATTATTGCTGCTAATGGTAAGTACCAGCTAGATCGTTAACAGACAGGGTGAGTTGCGGTCTCGAGACCTTTATATTATTTTGCAACAATAAATTTTAACGATATAGGTAGATGGAAACCCGGAGAGGAAATAAATGTTTACCCTGATCGTCTCCAAGATCACAGTTTAAGAACAGTTTCATTAGGTAATCTGTGGTTAGCAGTTCTAGATCCAAAAAAATATTACTCTTTCTCTATCTGGTAAGATATTTGAATATTTTTTCAAACTCAAATTTATCTTTTATATAATTTGTATGATAAGCCTTTTGAAGAATTACACATGATAGTATCTGAATGTAACTTGTTTGATAATAAACTCATCATAAATACCAGGATTAAAATTGTGTACGCCAGACGCACGTTTCGTTTGTTCTCCAAGTTGAAAATGATTTTACTGTTAAATCTATCTCTAGATATATGATTTCTTTACTCTGTTCATCGTTTATGTACGTTATTACCTAATTCTTTTTTTTCAAAAGTTATTCCAAATACTTTTGCACCCAATTATTCTGTTTTCTTTAATTTTTCTATTTTTTTTTTTATCTTTTCATTAATTTTTTGCCATTATTCTCTATTCTGTAAACCCCATCCATAGTTACCCTTATTTAAATATCCGGGCTTTTTCGTTTTCTTCCACTATTTACATTTTTCCAGTATTCTTTTGAATAAGCAGATTGTAAATTATCTATTCTATTCCGTAATTTTATCCCCTCCTCTGCCACTAGGCGATTGGGGCATTAAGTTTAACCCTTGTCCGTCTGTACCTCCTTACGTCCCGAAATTTATTTCCGTTCTTTTACCTTAATTTGCTTCAACCAAATGTTTAATTAAAGATTAAAATAATTCAAGAAATAATGTGTGGAATAAAACCGGCCGCATATGGTAAACGTTTTGCTCATTGTTGAAGGTTGTACGGTTACCTTCAGATGCTAATAACAACGTTGTTTGTACAATCGAGTTGTCTCATAGGCGATCATTCCGCAACTCCTTAAAACTAAATAATTCAAGAAATCTTAAGTGGAATAAAATCGGCCGCAGGGAAAAAACAGTAAACGAGGTCTGGCAAGACGATACAAACCGCCGGCATTTTTAATATTGGCATTTAGGTGTTCTTCTGGTAACAGAAGTAACAAAAGTTCCTCTAAGGAAAATTAGAGTGAACGAGGAGCACGACCCCACACTGACGCTAGGACATAACTTGAATAACGCTTCCTCTGTACTCGGAGGATAAAATTCAAAACTGGTAACAGTGATAAACCGGCCGCTCTGGTAAACAAGAGAAAGCTGTTTATAAAAAAACACAACTTCCCTGTGGTACCACAGAAGAATATTTTAACAAATGGTCTAACGTAGAATTATAGGGTCATGACCCCCCTGTCATCTTGCCAGATCCCGCCTCTGCACTAATACTGCGACAACTGTTTTATTAAAGATAATACTAACAAACAATGAAAAATATCAAAATGCATTAAAAAGAAATCCTTTTATGGAAACGCACACATCTATATGTTTATAGAGTTGAATTCTAGAAATTAAAGTTTTCTCCTTTCTTAGTAAACGTCCACCATCAAGACATCAGCAGATTATAAGATACGTAAAAACTAGCACTGTCTGTTTGAAATCAGTATCAAGTATTTATATAAAAATGTTCCATCCTCAATTTAAAAACATTCGTAAAAACGTGAAATTGCAATAACAGTTCACGATATAACTGGACACAACCACTGCAATATTATGTTATTCTAGACGAGTCGAAAAGTTCATCCTCTACAATAATTGCCATACTCCATTTAGTCCGAAAATCAATTGTCTCTAGCTGGATCCGTTTCCGGCCTTCCTAAACTCACTAGGCATATACCTGAAAAACATTAAAAAACAACAGCAGAAAAAATAATTCAAAATAGGAGATTGTCGGGGTAGGTGGGTGGAATTGAACAAGCTTCCCGTTCAAACGTTAGAAAATTTGGAAGTGACGTCACAATACGCTAAAGTCACGTGACAGACACGGTCAAAGTTCAGAATGCAAAGATAAAAGGGGGGACTCGAGAATAAATACGGAATTATAACTTTTATTAAACCTGTATTATCAGTAAACCGATAAACATTATTAATTAAAGATTAAAATAATTCAAGAAATAATGTGTGGAATAAACCAGCCGCATATGGATAATGTTTTGCTCATTGTTGAAGGTTGTACGGTTACCTTCAGATGCTAATACCAACGTTGTTTGTAAAATCGAGTTGTCTCATAGGCGATCATTTCGCAACTCCTTAAAACTAAATAATTCAAGAAATCTTAAGTGGAATAAAATCGGCCGCAGGGAAAAAACAGTAAACGAGGTCTGGCAAGACGATACAAACCGCCGGCATTTTTAATATTGGCAAGTAGGTGTTCTTCTGGTAACAGAAGTAACAAAAGTTCCTCTAAGGAAAATTAGAGTGAACGAGGAGCACGACCCCACACTGACGCTAGGCCATAACTTGAATAACGCTTCCTCGGTACTCGGAGGATAAAATTCAAAACTGGTAACAGTGATGAACCGGCCGCTCTGGTAAACAAGAGAAAGCCGTTTATAAAAAACACAACTTCCCTGTGGTACCACAGGAGAATATTTTAACAAATGGTCTAACGTAGAATTATAGGGTCATGACCTCCCTGTCATCTTGCCAGATCCTGCTAAATGAGAAGGTCTATACACTCTCATCCCCAACGAAACGAGTTTACTACCCGTACTAAAATACAATTAACTCATCAATTAGGAAATACTCGACAGTCAGAACTTGCAAACAACTCCAAAGCTCCCTGAACATTATTTAAGAAAACATCATTACCTACATCTGACAAGTGCACTCCGTCATGCCTGAACAAATCTCTTTCTTGAGCTTTTATATTTGGATGGCAAATTACAAGACATGATTTAATTCTTCTTTGAATATATTACGAACAGCTGCATTAACTCGTTTACGAGTCGAATTGATAGCCACCTGATTTTCTGCCAAGTGCCAGTATCTACGAGGCAAAATTTCACTCCATACCAAGTAGAGATTTGGCAATAACACATGTAATCGCATAATGTCCAACCTTATCTGCTCAATAAGCTCTTTTCTTTTGATTAAACCCAAATCGTTAGAACCCAAATGTATGATCAAAATTTGTGGAAGTGGATAACATCTAAGATTTTCTTCAACTGAAGGTAACAATTTTTTCCATTTCATCCCTCGCTGGCCATACCAATGAAAATTATAACCTTTTGACTGTAATCCGAGGTTTTGACCCCCCTGGTCTTCTCTTAATGCTTCTGGCCGCCCAATATACAATATATGATCCCATGACCCAAACTTGACAGGGTTCTACAATGACAAAAATTCTTAAAATTAAAATACAGTTTCGAAGATCTTCGTATCTATAAAATCTACCAAATCCGAATGTAACTCGTGTATGCATCAGAAACCCACTTCTTAATTTCTGAATCCGAAGCCCCCATTCTGCTATAATGCGATGCTCCGCCTATTCTAAACGAATGTGATCGGATGTGGTCTTTAACGCCACAAAAATACAGGGTTTTCTTAAATATAGAAATAAACTGAAAACGAGTCAATGGAGACCCATTGAAATGTAAATACAAGGGTTTGTCAATAGCAGGGTATCTTATTCCCAAAAAGGCACGCAACATGCTCACAGGACAAAGATCTGCCTCCCTTTGAGGAATAACCAAAGTCGTTGAAATACCTCTCTGGTCAGCTTTCGAACTGCAAATCTTCAAATGCAATTCATATTTACAATTTGAAAATTTCAATGACAGATCATTAATGAAAATTGTGTGGGCTCCGATATCTGTACTCGTATCAGCCGTGAGCTCACCTATAATTCTTAATAAAGCAAAAAATGCAAGACTTAATGCAGAAGCAAACAGACAAGATTCATAATGAGAAGAGCAAACGGATGGGAGTGATCGTATAATTTTGTGCAAAATTTCTAAAGTAACAGGAGCGCGAATATCTGATAACTTTGGACTCTTCCTTCGAACTCCCTCTAACATTTTAGAAACTATAAAAGTACATGTAGTGTCAGTTACACCAAATAATTTATGTTTATGGCTAATCCCGGATAAGTATATATTGATTGTAGATGATGTTAAACCAGAATACGATAAGTAAGCTATAAAACGAGTTAACACATCAATTTGTATAGGCCATGATACATTTAAGTCATATTCCTTGCTAAACTTTGCTAACGACTCTAGTGCTGTCTTGTAAGTTTTCCATGTATTTTTCGCCATCGAAAATTGTACCAATTTTTCAACTTCCGCGTCTAAAATTTCCATAGTAGGCTTGGCATTGGAGTAAGTTCCTTGTCTGCTTGTGGTGCTAACTGTCTGAAGAGCTGCCAATGACAACGAGACAAAGCGTCAGCAATTACATTCCGGCTACCCGAAATGTGCTGAGCCTTTATCAAAATATTATGTTTGAGGGAAATACATACAAGTTTTCTTACTAAAATCATTACTCTAGCAGATTTTGATGACTTTTTATTCAAAATTGTTACAACTGACTGATTGTCAATATTTAACAATAACTTTTTATTCTCTAAAAATCGCCCCCACAATTGAATAGCAACGACGACTGGAAAAAATTCCCAAAACGTGATGTCCCTCAAAATACCGTTCTGACTCCACTCTCGAGGCCAATAAGCTTGCGACCATTTGCCATCAAAATAAATCCCGAACCCCCTATTTGAACCTCCGGCGCTATCAGTGTATAGCTGGATTGTCTCGTTTGATGTCCAAAGCAAGTCTAGCATTACAGAAACACCGTTATACTCATTTAAAAAAGATAACCAAATTTGCAAATCATCTTTCATCTCAGACGAGACGCGAATTCTATGCCAAGCGTCCTTTACGTTGCAAGTTGCATCAATTAACCGACGACAAAATGCCATGCCTGGAACAACGACCTGACAAGCAAAGTTCAATAACCCAATAAGTGACTGAAGTTCACGCAACTTTACTTTTTTACAACCAAGTATAACAGTAATCCATTGCTTTATCTCGATTAACTTAACTTTCGGCAGCCGGAGCTCCATGGCGATAGTATCAAATTCTATGCCCAAAATGTTAAAATTTCAACTGGTAAAACTGTTTTATCTTCTGCTAAAGGGACCCCCCCATTTCTGGCATACATTAGTAAATGTTTTCAATAAGTTGGCACACTGGTTCGTGCCTGCTTCTCCGGCGAACAAAAAATCATCTAAATAATGCAGAATATTCTTAGAATGGCTGCACTTTGCCGTATACCAATGCAAAGCCGTGGAAAATTTTTCGAATAAGGAACAACTGAGACCTGCCCCGAGAGGCAAATTACGGTCATAATAAAACTCATCATCAAATTCAAAACCCAACTGATCGAAATCACCTGGCTAAATTCTCAACAATCTGAAGGCGGACTTTACGTCGGCTTTTGCCAACAAAACGTGTGTTTTTCCTAATTTTTGAATCATCTCGACCGCATCATCAATACTCGCATAACGCACAGAACAAAATTCTCGATAAATAAAATCATTAACAGAATTACCATTAGGGAATGAAAGATTCAACACTAAGCGAAATTCTCCTACGGTTGTTTTAGGAATAAGAGCAAGGGGGGAACAGCGAAATGTAGGAAAAGGTGGATGTGAAAATGGACCTGCCATACGCCCGAGCTCAATTTCTTTATTCAACTTCTTCCTAGTGGTCTCTGTATTCTTTAAAACACTTTTAGAATTTTTACAAGTAAAAGAAAATCTAGGCCCAGCGTACATCAGTTTAAAGCCAAAACGTAATCCCTGAAACAATTCGGCGGCAGCAGTTATTTTCCTTAATCTTTAATGGAATATGAGCCCCAATCGGATCAAATATGCTAGGAATGGTTTCCGGAATGTGATTAACTCGGAAAATTTCATTACTGGCCAAATGCGAGCCTGTAATTTGAAACTGGGACCTCCTACTATGATAAAAGGGGGGTGCATTTTGGTCCCCTGTATGTGTATACATACCATGACTATCCTGAATCGATGGGACCATCTCGACTTGGGAAACTATACTAGAATCATTATCGGCTGCTCTTCTGCGGATTGTTGTGGCGACATCGTGTGATTCTGGTCAAAGAGACTCTGTACTCAACATCAAAACTCTCGAAGACGACGGTCCAGGAATGGCTACTGTCACAGGGTCCAACTCCGCACGGTCACTATGGTTTTGGTTGGAGGCAATAATTTCGTCTCCGCTTTCATTTACCATAACTTGAGTTGAATGACTACCCGCCGCAATAATGTTCTGATTCCCACGAGGAGCCATGGGTCTTTCTGGATCAGAATGCACATGATTTTTACTAACGTTTGGTCTTTTATGCTTAGAAGTAGCCTTTTTCTCTGCACCAGATCGTAAACTATTAGGCGGTTGCCTATTTCTTTTCTGAGGTTTCATCTGTGTTGAGGATGGAACTGGATTTTACAAAACAAATTGAACAAGCTTCCCGTTCAAACGTTAGAAAATTTGGAAGTAACGTCACAATCCGCTAAAGTCACGTGACAGACACGGTCAAAGTTCAGAATGCAAAGATAAAAGGGGGGACTCGAGAATAAATACGGAATTATAACTTTTATTAAACCTGTTCTATCAGTAAACCGATAAACATTATAATGAGTGTTATACACAATGCTTATTACCACTAAAGTTTAAATTTTGGCGGAGTTACTTTCATCAATGTCGAGTTAAGTCCCTTTATGAATGAGAAAAAATGCTGAATTTAACGTTTATGCACTCTAACTTTACTTTGCCTCAACCAAATGTATGAAACTTATACACACTGCTTATTACCACCAAACACAGACCAAGTTCGAAATTTCGATAGCGCAACTTTCACCGTTCTTGAGCGATGTCCCTTTATAAATGGAAAAATTGCTGAATTTGCCGTTTCCACAAACCTTACATTGCCTCCACCAAATGTTATGAAACATACACACAATACTTATTACCACAAAACACAAATCAAGTTCAAATTTTGGGTGCCGTCACTTTCACCGTTCTCGAGTTACGTACCTTTATAATGCAAAAATTGATGAATTTGCCGTATATTTACAAACGATGGACACATTTTACTTTTATTTCTCCCAAGACATCGATCTCTACCAACTCTTCCATTTACAACACTAAAATATAAACATTATTTTTTCCAAAAATTAAAAGGCTGTTGCCATGTGAACTGCAGAGATAATATAATCTCCACTTGGCTTCTCTAAAGAAATTATATGCGAAGGTATTTTTTTTAATTTTTCGAAATACCCATTGGGTAGGTCATCATCAGGGTAGGTATAATCACTATTCTAATTCTTTCATCGAATTCACATATTAAAACAAAAACTATATTGTCACCTCTTAATTAACAAGATTCATACTCGATGTCATCTTAAACTTTAGACAAGGAATACTTGGAGTTTACGATGCAATTTCAATCTCCACGAACAACCTTTTAAAGCCTCTTCTCGTGAAATATTTAGTGGCCCAACAATATGTTTACTGGCCTTGGCCAAAGGGCTTGTGGTTAAACGTAAAGACTGGAATTTAAACACACCCTAAGAGTAAGTTTTGCTTTCTTAAGATTAGTGCACTTTAATATAAAACTCAAGAACTAAGTCACTGTCAAAAACAATTAGGCATTTTAATATATATTTTTAGGAATCTATTTTCTACTTTTGTAATAATAAATATACATATGTATGAATACACCCGTATTATTACAGCCTTTTGTCATCATAGGCTATTTCCTAGTATCGATAAACCTGAAAATCATAAACGGCATTTTCTTAAATCAAAATATATAAATAGAGGTATTGATTTTATTAATTTATCTAGTATATTCAATGAATCTACCATCCAAAGCCAAATACCTCCATATCTTGATAATATAGAACCACCTATTATGTCGTATTCTTATAAAAAAAACAGCAGAAGTTTGATTTTTAATTATACGTCAGTTACATCAGACGTCAATATAGAAAATAATGTTCCTTCCACTTGAGACTGTGAAACATCTAGTTTTAGATATGTTCCCTATGATCATGTCCTTACAGGAGACCTCAACATCGTCGAAGACCGTGAGGTCATGACTTTTCTTAAGAAAGGACCGAAATATCGTCCTCCATCTAAAATAGATTGGAAACAGTGTCGTGAGGTCTGTTATGAAGGAAAAAGGGAGAGGGATCGCTGCTCTGTCGAGTTGTCTCCCCTTTCCCTCCAAAACGTTAATAACTTTACTAAATAACGGGGGACGTACATCTTTCGCTTAGGGGACTATTCACACGCTCGTACATTTTGGGGATTTTAGCTTCTTTTGGTGATCTGGGGATTTCTAGTTTTTTTCGGTGAATCAGTCTGGGGAATACTAGCTCACTCATTTCCGGTCTATGTCATACCTTCTGTGTGTGTGTCCCTAATCTCGGACACTTTTTCTTTCGAGGCCTGTCGCTGGTGAATAAAATGCAATCTTGTTTAATGATTTATTCCAAACAGCAATGTAAATTGAAGTGTGATATGTGATGTTGGGAGTTTTCGGTCTTCCCTTTTTAAACTCAACATCACGTGCTGATTTTAACTATTTTATTCGCCTATGAAATTTCAGCGTCAATTTTGAATTTTCTTAAGTTACTTTTTATTGGTCAACTATTTTTTTTTTTATGTAAAAGATTTATATGATTGACATATATTTTATTTAGTAACGTAAAAGCAATTAATGGTTTATCAAAATCTTTACTTAATTTACAGGATTATTTTAGTGGACAATAGAAACACTTTAGGATTATTTTTTATTTTCCAGCGGGCAAATTACATACATTTTTATTCTTTTACAAGATGACAGTTTATTTGCTTGATTTCTCAAAGTCACTTTAATAGCTATGATCAAAATAACTCAAAAAACAGATTAACTATATTATTACCAAAAAGACGAAACTATTTATTACTTAATCTTACGTCACCTATTTAATTTCAAAACTTTAGAAATGCAATATAATACAATTTTATTTATTTATTCGTTTATTTATCTAAGTTTACTTTATTTTATTTTCATTTTCCAGCAAACAATTTTCCATCATTATAGGTCATTAAAGACGCTCTGTCTGTCTACTGTTAAAATTGGTGTAAACGTGAAAAATCCTCCTAACTATCCTACTGCCTGTCGGTACATGTATTTTTGGCATTGCACAAGTCATGTCTTCTTTGACTGTCCATGACGTTAAAATACTAGATCCCTGGGATGTGTTTTAGTTGATTTTAGCATCTGATGCATGATTTTTTTTATTATTAATTGTTTTTGGCTTTTAACTATCTGTCAGTAACTGCGAGTACTCTCAAATCGTACTTTCTTGTTTATTTGACCTGTTGATACTAATTGTAATGCTTTTTTGTTAGTTAATGTTATTCAGGGTTAATATATCTGGTCTATATACCAGCTTTGATAAGTGTTTGGTACATGTATTACTATAAATTTTCACTTCTTCGTACTATGAACATCAAAATTAATTGTTTTGTAAAAATATTTCCTTTCTCTATTTGAACTGTATACCTAACAACAAAATTATTTTCATTTACCTGTGTTTAAAGTAATTGCAAATGGCTGATATTTTTGCTCAAGCATATTGTTTTTCTTAAATTGTTTAACATTTCACAGCGGTATAACATGTAACTTTTATAATTCTTCCCTTAGTTTATTTATTTTGTATTTACATTGTATCATAGCTCAAATTTATTTGTTCAGTGTACACGGCTGGTAATCTACACACGCAGAACAATCGGTTCTGCAATGAAAACCGTGAGAGGATTTTCCGGTTATGCTTGAGTGGAGTAACTGTCACCGCTTCGAAAGGTATGTACATTTCTAAATCGCAATTTTTTAATTCAACTGATCAAAATATTGAAAATCGGAGAATGCTATGCTGTGGTGAATACTTTAACGAAGAGACACATATATCATTTACTGTTGTGCATGGAGTAAAACTCCTACAAAATCAATCGTCCCACGAGTAATTGCCGAAAAAAGTGACATTTAAATTTTGAGATGGTTCTATTAACAGACCTACAAGTTCAAATTTAGATTTTTTTTTCTGTCAACGGGATTGAATGTCGTTTTGGGTGGCGTGTACGCTGTCCGAAGTTGATAGACGTCCTAATAAATCTAAAAACTTCCAATTTTCATTATTTCATGCGTGAGGGGATCGGTTCTGATTGAGGACATCGTGAATGCGTGAGGGGAAGTGCAATCATATCTTTATATCGAAAAATGCAACAATAACTTCAAAGAAGGGCAGGTAACTTGCATAGTTTTATTGAAGTTCATACTAAATATAAATTGACAATGGAAATGGCTACAACGTAAATATAAGTGGATTTAGATTAGATTTATGATTGACTATGTTTTTTTTCTCGTGTGCATGTATTAAGACTTAAATCTATGTTTTAGTTGTGAACGATGCAGAGCAAATTCTATTTCCACAACAGATAAATTTTGGAGGTGATCTTGTGCCGCATCTTTCTTTGCGTTCCACCAATGTATGCTGATAGGAAAACTCCCCTCCACAAATGTCACATTTAATTTTTCCGCGTGCTTCTGTCTTATATGCGCCCGGAGACGACACAAAGTTGAAAATTCCTCCTGAAAATCATTTGTGTTGCACTGCATGAAAAGGCTTGGCTCCCATGTGGATCACAGATTCATGATTTCTTTTACTATCTTTAGATGAAAATGTCTTGTCACAGTAGCTGCACTTTGTGTCTAGTGTGTTTTCATGTACAGCTTTACTTAGAAGTTCAGCTTTGGACGTTGAGTATATGACTTATCACACTGCAGGCAATGGTGGCGTGTTCTATCCATCAAAAACATAGATTAATGTCTTTATTAATGCACACGAGAAAAAAAAAACATAGTCAATTGCAATGTCAATCATAAATCTAAACCACTTATATTTAACGTTGTAGCCATTTCCATTTCCATTGTCAATTTATATTTAGTATGAACTTCAATAAAATTATGCAAGTTACCTGCCCTTCTTTGAAGTGATTGTTGCATTTTTCGATATAAAGATATGATTGCACTTCCCCTCACGCATTCACGATGTCCTCAATCAGAACCGATCCCCTCACGAATGAAATAATGAAAATTGGCAGTTTTTAGATTTATTAAGACGTCTATCAACTTCGGACAGCGTACACGCCACTCAAAACGACATTCAATCCCGTTGACAGAAAAAAAATCTAAATTTGAACTTGTAGGTCTGTTAATAGAACCATCCAAAATGTAAATGTCACTTTTTTCGGCAATTACTCGTGGGACGATTGATTTTGTAGGAGTTCTACTCCATGCACAACAGTAAATGATATATGTGTCTCTTCGTTAAAGTATTCACCACAGCATAGCATTCTCCGATTTTCAATATTTTGATCAGTTAAATTAGAAAATTGCGATTTAGAAATGTACATACCTTTCGAAGCGGTGACAATTACTCCACTCAAGCATAACCGGAAAATCCTCTCACGATTTTCATTGCAGAACCGATTGTTCTGCGTGTGTAGATTACCAGCCGTGGTGTATGGTCACTGGTGTTAATATGTCTTTTGATTGAGTTAAGCCATTTCAATTGATATTTTATAGTGTGTCTTTCTATGTTGTGATGTTACACTATTGTTTCAGATAAGGGTGAAAGTTTGGTACCATTAAAACGTTTAAACCCGCTGCAATTGTTTGCATCTGGCCTAAGTCAGGAATCTGATGTTCAGTAGTTGTCATTTGTTGATGTGGTTCATAAGAGTTTCTCGTTTCTCGTTTTTTTTTTATATAGATAAGACCGTTGGTTTTCCCGTTTGCATGGTTTTACACGTGTAATTTTTGGGGCCCTTTATAGCTTGCTGTTCGGTGTGAGCCAAGGCTCCTAGTTGAAGACCGTACTTTGACCTATAATGGTTTACTTTTATAAATTTTGACTTGGATGGAGAGTTGTCTCATTGGCACTCATACCACATCTTCGGAGGTCACATCGATTGTTAATTAGATGGCTTTTAGACTAACTTGTTAGTTTTCTTGTTTGAATTGTGTTACATTTGTCATTTCGGGCCCTTTTATAGCTGACTATGTGGTATGTGTTTTACTAATAGTTGTTAATTTCTGTGTCATTTGGTCTCTTGTTGAGAGTTGTCTCATTGGCAGTTCTACCACATCTTCTTATTTCTAACTCACCTATGTGATCCGTGTAAACTCATTGTACCTTTAAACAAACTTATTAGTAAAGGTTATCTTACCAATGTTGTAATTAGACCTTTGAATATAGTTTACATTGGCACTAATATCGATTTTGTCATCAGCAAATTAAAACATAACTAAATTTGTATTCTTTTCAAATGGGATATATAAAGATACAACCACGTTCATTTTTATCTATTAAGAGGTTAACTCCTAACTATCCTACTGCCTGTCGATACATGTATTTTTGGCATTGCACAAGTCATGTCTTCTTTGACTGTTCATGACGTTAAAATACTTAATCCCTGGGATGTGTTTTAGTTGATTTTAGTCTCTGATGCATGATTTTTTTTATTAGTAATTGTTTTTTTGTCTTTTAACTAGCTGTCAGTAACTGCGGGTACTCTCAAATCGTACTTTCTTGTTAACTTGACCTGTTGATACTATTTGTAATGCTTTCTTGTTATTTAATGTTTACTTATTCATGGTTATATCTGGTCTATATACCAGCTTTGATAAGTGTTTGGTATTACTTTAAATTTTCACTTCTTCGAACTATGAGCATCAAAATCATTTATCTTCTAAAAATATTTCCTTTCTCTATTTGAACTGTATACCTAACAACAAAATTATTTTCATTTACCTGTGTATAATATTATTGTTAATGGCGGATTTTTGTTTAAGGTTATTGTTGTTTTTCTGAAATTGTTTAACATTTCATAGCGATATAATACTGTTACTTTAATTATTCATCCCTTATTTTATTGATTTCGTATTTACACTGTATCATAGCTCAAATTTATTCGTTCAGTGTATGTTCACTTGTGTTAATATATGTCTTTTGATTGAGTTAAGCCATTTCAGTTGATATTTTATAGTGTGTCTTTCAATGTTGTGATGTTACACTATTGTTTCAGATAAGGGTGAAGGTTTGGTACCATTTAAAAGTTTAAACCCGCTGCAATTGTTTGCACCTGTCCTAATTCAGGAATCTGATGTTCAGTAGTTGTCGTTTGTTGATGTGGTTCATAAGTGTTTCTCGTTTCTCGTTTTTTATATAGATTAGACCGTTGGATTTCCGGTTTGAATGGTTTTACACTAGTAATTTTTGGGGCCCTTTATAGCTTGCTGTTCGGTGTGAGCCAAGGCTCCGTATTGAAGACCATACTTTGACCTATAATGGTTTACTTTGATAAATTGTGACTTGGATGGAGAGTTGTCTCATTGGCACTCATACCACATCTTCTAATATCTATTGGCCTAAATCGTCCTTAGGGTATTTAGTTTAAAAATGTATCCGACGACCCCGCCCATCAACCAAGATGGCCACCATGGCTAATAATAGAACATGGGGATAAATGCAGTTTTTGGCTTATATCTCTGAAACTAAAGCATTTATAGCAAAGTTGATGAGGTAAAAATGTTCATCAGGTCAAGATCTATGTAATCTTTTACAAAAATCTTCTCCTCTGAAACTACTGAGACAAATTTAACCAAACTTGGCCACAATCAGCCTTAGGGTATCTAGTTTTAAAAACAAGTTCTAACAAGCCACATTTTGCTGATAAAGGTAGTAGACTGTCACTCTTTATAGGAGTGATTGCCTGTCCCCTTAAATACGGATTTTTTAACCCTCTTTTGTGTTTTGAGCAAAAACTAAAGAAGATAGAGAGAAACTAGAGACTAAATGATCAGCAATACAAGATCAACAAAACAGAGATTTTTCTGATGAATTCTATTCTTGTCTTCAATGTTGGAGAGTGTCGTTTGTTGAATATGCACATAGACCAAGGTGAGCGACACAGGCTCTAAATCTAGTTATAATATACACATGAAATGCTGATACATATTATCTAGTCCGTTCATTGTAAACTGTTTATTTTAGACTTTTTGTATTTGGAAATACTTTTTAATATGTTTTAAATCAAATATGAGAATTTGAGTCAAATCGGTGAACATGAATTTGACAGCTAATGCCCCTTTAAAGAAGAGCATTTATATTATTTTGTTAGAACATTGTTCAAAAATGCTATATTAATTATTGTCGTATAGTATACAAGGGTGGCCTTCAGAACTGCGTCTTTCTTTCCGTCATTCGAATGTCCTCGATACTACCGAAAATTTATTACACTTAGATCGTGATTGTATTCAAGCAACCGTTCCTTAAATTAAACGTGTTCATGGCTTATTTCATCTTATTCTGAATAAGATTATTTTTCTTCGAAATATCTCAGGCATAGTGTACAGAGCCATCGATTTTACTTTCCATTATTTGCAGGTTAAAATTCGCTTTCTTATTGAACATCTATGTGTTCGGTGTTACATAATTGATGACAAACGTTTCTAGATTACCCTAGAGACGCGTTCAAGAATCAGATTGACTATTGGTGACATTAATTTCTAGACTACCTAAAAGACTCGTCTAAGAACCAGATTAATTGAACTTTGCACAAATGTCTTGAAGCAATGTTTCTAGGCCCTTTTGTTTAGCTGGAGCTACCGGCGTTGTACATAAAACAGTATGGTTCATGTTTTCTCTGCCTTGCATCTTCAATGCTATTCCCAACTGGTGTGAAAGTTGGTTCCATCGCATTATTGTTTATATTTTGTTGAGAAGCCATATTAAATCTCAAATATCAAACGATGTCTCCGTGAAGTAGGAATAGAATAAATTCATCATGGTCACATGTTATTTTACTAAATCATCAATGAGGACTGTACAATCCTTCTGAATAAATGCATCATTTTCATAATAAAGGTTGTTATATTTCATTTTTCAACGAGAGCTGTGCGTACTCCCATTTTATCCACCATTTGTTTATAACAGGATATGTTATCAAACGTGTAATTAGCTCATGCATGATTACTATTTTTTCTAACGTTATTAGCTTAATATCTGGCAATTTTGTGTACGGACTTAATTGAAAGTATTGGTCCTGCTACAGGCCGATAATTTGACCTAGGCACAAATATGACAAGTTCAAATCAGAGGAAAACTGACGGTTCATATCCCTCAGGCAAAGTTGTGCTTAGATGGATTTAGTTACTATACTTACACTTAACTGCGGCCAAGCTTAGCGAAAGGCCCTGCGACATAATCAGTCAAAAAAACTTTATTAGATCAACTCGTTAAGGTACGATCGTTGTCATTGGTCAATTCAAACCTTGACCTCTCATAAACTTTCAAAATCCGCCCAAGCACACCTAAGAAAATAGAACACGCGTACTATAAACGATCGAAAGTTGAATGGACTGATCACGTACAGGATTGTGTACTTGATTATTTCATGGCAATTCTAACTTATAAACATGTGCATGTAAAAATTATTGATATTATAATTTTGTGCAATAGTTATAATAAGGTTCTTTTGTTTTAAATTTTTGAATTTGATAACAGACTCTTAACGGTTTTCACAGCGAAATATTGAATCCAACTGTCTCCTCTAAAATAGTTCTGGATTAACCCCGTGCAGCTTTTTTATTTGTTACGTTACATCATTATGTGTACCAAATTAGGAAATATGAATGAAATGACTCGATGATGTTGGATAAACGTTAATGAGACCGAAGTATTAAAATACAAAAATAACCAAATTGCTGTAACATGATTCTACAGTAAATAGGTTTGTGAAATAAACCGTTCAGTATTCATATTAAATCGCCAGTATATCACAGACACCTCATCGACCCTTAAACTTATACTTAACTTTTTTTCAAATATGAAACTACATAGAAATAGAAAATGGAATCCCAATGATTAGTTAAAAATGACTACTTAAATTTACATCATTTCATGGCATAATCCAGTAAATTTTTTAAGTGGAGTCTTAGGGTGTTAGGGATACAACATGGGATAGTGTGATTTTATTTCTGTTTCAGTTTACTTGATTTAAAAAAAAAATCCGAAATTCTAAGTAAAATCAGAGCAGGTAACCATACTTTGTTTAGGGAAAATTGGATACGGCAAAACATTGGCACTGTGAAAGGAAATGTACTTTATGTAACTCCGACGATATAGTTGTTGAATTTATAATTATTTGGTTTGCTGTTCTCAGTTGAAAAACGAACGTAAATTATATATTGTAAATATTGACATAGAAGACCAAGTATCATGTCAATTAAGTCACTGTTTGGTATTGAAAAACAATCAGTTTTAAAAAGTGTGTTTATTCGTTAAATGTATTAATAAAAAGGTGAATCCCTCTTTGTACATGTATTTTATCATTCTAATTTCTTAATATTTCGTTTAACAGTTTATTATAAATGTGTGATTTTGTACTTTATTTTAAATAAGCATACTACATGTCACTTTGGTGGATAGTTGTCTCATTGGCAATCACTCCACATCTCCTTATTTTTATATATACTGCATTTGTTTACCTTCAAGTTTATTGTATTATTATCAATATTGTATGTTTCTTGGTAAAATTATAATGCTTAGTTTTTGGAGAATAAAATTTCTTTCTATATGTATTACCAGTATTCTACATCTGAATCCGCTAATACAATATTTTTTTAAATACTTCGTCTTGATAACATTGTGACTTGTACGTTTTAAACAAGGCATATAAAAAATATGATTTATTAGGTAAAAACTACTTAGAGACATTAAAAGAAAATGTGGATGTTTCTTTTAATAAATTAATTTCATTCATAATCAATTGTGTAATTATGCACATCTTTTCTGTATTTGCACAAAACAACACGGGCTCAAAAATGTTATGCAAATCTCTATTCTTCCGGTAGGTTCATCTTAGTATGAAATCAAAAGACAAATTTGCATCCAATTAAAATCAAAATAGCACATTTATATTGTTCCTTATAAACTACGACATTTTTCACAAATATTTATTTATTTATTTTAGTTCCACACATGCAAAAGAAAATACTCGCCGATGTTACATTTCGGTCCTTTTTACATAAACAGGCCTTCAATTCATTTTATTTTCGTAATAACCATGATAGTACATTCCATAGTAAGTCAATTGTTTTCATTCGCGTGCACAATACTATTATTGTTGTTTTGTTTCTATCTTTCAGGGAAAATTTGTTTCGTTTGTAATACGTTATTTCTGAATGACCAAACGATTAGCTACTGTATGTAAACAAAACAGAAATGTGCAACCCATAATAAATTATTATTATGTCATTTAGATCCTTACATGTAACTACGACATTGTCAGGATAGTAACCTAGGATATGATTGTATCCCGTCAGAGTGACAGAAAATTAAAAATGGTTCATGTATTCATCTGTATAAAAGTGGCACATGTATTTATCTTTATATTTTTTATAATCCGGTACATGATAATTGTGTTGTTGCATAAAGAACATTACTAAATATAAAAATATCACAAGTTTAATATTTCGACCCACTATTTTAAAATCAGGCGACGACACAGCATTACAAAAACAGTTATTTTTATGTTCGTAGTAAAAGTACATTCCATTGTCGGTCACCTGTGTCAATTCACGTGCACACTACGATTGTTGTTGTATTTGAATCGTTCGTCTAATGAAATGAGACGTTACAAGTTGTTTGTTTATGATATGCCAGAATGTTATCAATAAATTATCAAACGCTAAACTTGACTGCAGTTCAGTGTATGTGTTTTTTGGTTATATAGCTGTTCAACTGTTCAGATCGGTTCTTGTGCATCCTTGGCTTACAAATATTCGGCTTTGCGTGTTCCTGATGAAAGTTAATCCAGTAAGCACTTCGGGCGCATGAAGTATACAAAGTGTTGTTTTCATTTTTTACTAGAAATTCAAAACCCAATAAATTGTCACTAGAATGTGATAAATATATATGTTTATATATCTACGTCTAAATATGTGACAAACGTTTTCCATCGGATAGTCTATGCATGGTTACAGAGCTAACACCATAATTAGCCTAGTAGTCAGCACTTCTGTGTTGACATGAATTATCATTGATATGGCCATAATTATAAATTACCTGTTTGAAATTTTTTTAAATACTAAGGATGTTTTACCCCAGGTATAGATTAATTAATCTGTATTTGACAAAACCTTTCGGAAATTTGGATTCTCAATGTTCTCCAACTTCGTACATATTTGACCATTTTAACTGTTTTGATTCGATCGTCACTGATAAGTCTTTTGTGGACGAAAGGCGCGTCTGGCGTACACAATTTCAATCCTGGTATCTATGATGAGTTCATTTACATATACTATGTCTGAAATTGAACCCCTGCTTCTGTGCAATCGTGGCAACACGTGCCGTCTGCACTGTTACCAGCGCATAAGACAAATCGGCCAACTAGGCTATAAATATAGCTTTCGTTAATCGGTTGTATGTTGTATAACTGCAAGAAGACATACCGTGCAGATCAGCTGTTTGTGTCTGTCGTAAAGGATGATGATTTTACCTAACATGCATGTCACATTAATCTTAATTTGATGTACGTGTAAATATATTACACTTTATGACAGATTCTCCATTCGAATAACCTATGGTTATACAGGGCAAACATCATAATTTGTATATACTTCGTATGAAATTTAGCCCAAAAATGTTAGATCTGCAAATTTGCGTTAGGACACGGGATTCAAACCCCTGCTCTATGACATCATGGCAATACCTCCTGCACTGTGTCCAGCGCCCTAGACCACTTGACCAACACGGTCATAAAATATAGCTTTCTATAGTCGGATAAAGCCTTTCTTGTCAGCTTTAAAGGATGATCATTTTACTTACCATGTAGTCACAACCGTCTTAATTTTATCATATACGCCTAAATATGTCACAAAGTTACGACAGACGTTCTCCATCAGATAACCTATATAGTGGAGTGACCAAGCCAACACATTTTCAACTTTAATGGACCACCCTACCTGCAGGCTAAATTTAGATTTTTAGTTAAGAGAAATGTTTAAACTTTAGTTTTTGCCTGGTCGTAGAGTCGAAAAATGGTGCATTTTTTTTAAATTTGAGGTCAAAGTTCGGTAATTGAGATTTTCATTAGTGTTAAAAAAAATTACGGGGGGTTATAAAAAGTAAGCAAATAATATCTGAATTGTGAAATAGGCAAGAAATTACTCCTTTAATGAAAAGGTATATAATAGCAATTCATTTTCGAGTCATTTCGAAAAAAATGTAATAACAAAATGCCCATTTTTATTGAAATTCAGACATGTCAGATGGGCAACAAGAAAAATGCAAAGACGAAACATGAAATTGCTTTTAATTGATATTTTTTACATTACATGTACATTTAAAGATATATTTCTGAACTTAACGGTTTCTTAAAAGGAATCGAAGATAATTTTGTTTCTGTTTAATTATATACTGGTTGCCAGCGGCAAATATTTCACTAGGTAACTGAATAAAATCATTTAAATGAAGTACTATTGGTTAGATTATATAATTTTTCTGTTATGAACATTGAGATTGCATGGGTGGGAATTCTGACATCAGCAACTTCCTATGGACCCCCTCAGAAAAAGTTGCTGCAAGGGTGCATTAAAATGTAAAATGTGCAAAGTGCACAACATTTTTCGAACACTGGGCTTCTCATTATTAATCCTTGGGTTTAAACATTCCGAACAGTCAAAGTGGTATCCACACTCCATGAGTTATTTACAGTAGTACATTTGTACAATAATTTTCCCAAGATTTCCGACTTAATATATATTGTTCAGACATTGTTTTCATCATCGTCTTCTTCAGAAATAAGTAAGATGATTTCTACTTCCCACATACCATGCACACGATTAAATACTTACAAGTACAAGCCAAAATTTATGTGTTGCATACGCAGCTTTTATTTCAAGCTCTTTACTTTTGCATGTACAAATATTGTCTTGAAGAATCTCCGATGAAATAGGTCCCCCGAAGAAAACCGGTATGTGTTCTCAATTCTTCAAACACATGTGAACGCCTTCCATACGTTTGGTTCAATACTTTTTATACAATTTATGTATATGCGTCAATTGAAAAATGTTTTGAATAAAGGAACCACGAGGGCCTCATATGGCAGTGTTAATACTGGGAGTAAATAACGTCTGCCATAGACCATTTTTCTTGTAGGGCAACAATATACAATTGCTGGTCAAAAGCTTATAACGCATTTTGCTGAACATATCTAAACATTGTTTCATAGTGGTATATACAATAAATGTTGCCATGTTGCTAGGTTTTGTGTCTATGACCGGAGAAAAGGTTAGAAACGTATCTTCAAATTTGAATTATGATAGCCTTTTGAAAAAGCCGGCAACAATTGGGACAATTATTTTTAGTATTTTCTGCAAAAAAATTGGGAATTGGATCTAAGCTTTGTCTTAAAATGAGTCGGAGAAATATCCAAGATATGTCAGCTGTATCTATGTTTTCCTTCAAATAAAACTCAATGTCCCCGTTAGCAAGGAGTTTTTTGTATCTTATCGATTGGTTAGCATTCCATAAGTTTGGTATTAGAATCATCAAGCGTCACAGATCTTTCTAGTTCAAGTTTAACAGTAAAGGAACTTAGAATAGCGTTTGCTGTGTGTTTTTATACTGTGAGACAACCGTAGCAATGACGTGAAAGTTTTTTTTAACCATGAATTGTCTCAGCATTGATGTCAACATTAAATGTTTCCTCCTGTATTATATGACTACCTTCTTTCAATGTAGCGATGATATAGGATATATCTAAGGACTGCGTTCAACTAGGAACTATTGAAGAGGCTGCATGTAATGTTTAGTCTTCATTTATAGTTATTGTCTTAAATTCTGCTTCAATTTTAACGGTATTTTTTTCAGGTTTTAAATGGCTAGCTGCTCGAACGGCTTCAAAAATTTAGATTGAACTACTGAACCCAACATTTGATCCTCCTTCCCTTTTCTGTTGCCGTATAACGATTAATTTTGTTTACTTTTTTTTTTAATGTTGTCAATTCGTGTAATAGGGAGCAACAGAAGATTTCATAAAGAAAAGACATGACAAAGGATGTTGGTGAACAAGCACGTCTTCATGGATGAAACCATTCAGGCAATGAGAAGCCTTCTCGTAAAACATCCAAGTCATCGTTAAATTACTTGTATCTTTGGAATGCTAAGTAAGGTCATAACCAAGCAAGACATGTAGTGAATTGCCTTGGTTTTAAATTCTTGCGAAAAGAGAGTGATTTTATTTCTAAATCTCGTTTTTGTCCGATAATTTTACAATTTTTTGGAGTCCTTCATCAGTTTCAGTATAACGTAGATGTTTGTCGCGTTTGTACGAATTGTGCTTGCAGAAAGTACTAGCAGTGCAGTCAAAAGGAGTGAACAATGATCTGGTCAGAAAAGACTAAGAACAACATGGTTGATCAACGATCAAAAATTTATCTATATGAGCATCTAAAATATCAGGCTGTGTTACCTTTTCTAAATTTACCATACATGTACTAGTATGAATGATTTGTTATATGATTTGTGATACCTTAAAATGTATAAATCAACATTATCAAGCTAACTAGACTAACGTTATGGAGTCGGTGGTACACATCCTACTTTCTTATATTCACAGCATTATAAAGGGTTCCTTTTGCAGTTACATGTAGACAGGAAAGGTTTTTACTTGTTTTAATCGGATGTTTAATTAAAAAATTCCCATTGTTTGAAGCACGACTTCTTTCAGCTTGCGAAACTGTCAGTATTATCAGACTACTAAAAGTAGATATATTTCGGGAATACCACTTATTCGCCCCAATTTGACTTTTACTGTTAGAAAAAATCTATTTTTAACTTTGAAAAACACGATAAATGTCTTTTTGACAAAAAAATATCAGTCAAAAACGTTGAAAAACATTGTTCAATAGTCATGTGATAAATAAATATCCATACTTTTATATTTAATTGACACAAACACGAACTATGGTATGGTGCATTCGACATTAAAAAGTAAATGTTCTTCGTATCGGTTAGAGAAATAAATCCGAAATTCACTGAATTATAATTTCTATTAAAAATATGTCGAAAAACGTGAAATTATTTGAAAAACTGAGCCGAAGTGGTCTCATAACTTTACAAAATGAAGTGTTATTACTTTTTATCTTGAAAATTTGAAAGATATCGATGTAATGTAAATTTACAAATGTTGTAACCACTCCGTTGAAATAAAACAGAGTCCATATTTTTAAAACTGAGCGAAAACGAACATAATAAGGACAAATAGAGGAAATTACTGTTTTACAATATGTATAAGCACTTAAACTCCTCATAAAATGCCAAATCAAGAGTTTGAGGACTATAAAAAAGACACAAAAGTAAAATTTTAGTCGAATTGCATTTTGAATGAAAAACTCAACATGTCTTTTCCTTTCCATTTTATGAAAACTGCACCGCAGGAAATAGCTACGACCGGGCAAAAGAGTAAGATTAAGGTATTGGTTTTGCAAAAAAGTAATTTTCAGCCTGCAGTTAGGCCGGTCCATTAAAGTCGTAAAATAAGCACATTTTTCTTGATTTGTCACTCCACTAATAGTTATACAGGGCTCACACCATAATTCATATACACTTCGTTGACATATTATCCGAAGACTGCATATTGTTATGTGACCCGATATAAGCATATATATTAATATAAATAGAGGGACAAACACGTGCAATAGAAAATGTCGATTTTTCTAGGTCTGTTGAATTTCATGTCATAAGTATTAATGTGAAAGAAATTGTAAATCAGTGCTTTACCTGTATTGTAATATAAATTGCATTTTTTCTTTTGATGTTTTAATGAAATAATTTTCTTTAAAAGTGTGTTGAGAGAAAACCATGGTATATTATCTGCAATTTGATGTTGTACCATACTTTGATAACTAAATATGAAACTCAACTAGAATCTTAAGGAAAGAAGGTGGAGCTTAGCTATGGTACAACATATTCATTTTCATGTTATTCCATGGCTAAAGCTCCACCCATTTTTTGAAAGATATCCGCCTCTGAAATATTTAGGGAACAGAAAAAAAGTAAAGGTCATGAACATTTATATGTTTTCATTTTATAACAAAAAGCAATAAATCATTTGTAAACACAACACACATTAAGAAACATTTTTTCAAGTTAAATAGAATTTTTTACGAGTTCCCTTTAGTTTGGAAAAAAATACTAAATGTTTCTTCTTTCAGTTCTGAAAAAAATAAATAAAAAATTGTTCCTTTGCGAAAATTCAATTAAATTTCGTGTAAAAGAAAATTCGCAGTTGTTAATATTTACAGTTCCACTCGCGTTTGTAATATCATTCAAGCATTTTTCGGCGCATTGAAATTTCATGGCAATTTGCGGAAGTTTCACTGTTGACTGGTTCCAGTTTTGTACACTCCAAAGGTGGTTCCTCAAATTTCAAATCAGGTAATAGAAACTGTATCGTTACTTGGTAGATTTAACACAGCAGACACTTTTTTGCTCTATTTCATCCGTTTTTTTATTTGTATGCCCCTACGGCTGACGACCTGTGTCCAGTACGATTCATTATAGTTTGATCATCTAATCCGGCTTTGTACAATGCTGTTGCGCACGTCCGCTTCCCAGAATGGTTTGTGTAATTTCCAGTTAAGCCCGCTTTTTGGCACATTTCTTTCATTAAACCTTCTAGTTTTACACATAGCGGATTCTTTCCATACCGTATAATATACGTATTTCCAAGCAAAGGTTTCCGATAAAAACATCCATCATTACCAAGCGTGTTAAGATATGTCTCAAAAAGGTTGTACATACACCTTGGCCTGAAAATAGATTATAAAACTAGAAATAATACAAATATTTTATGGTGACTTTTTGTGATAATAATCATATGTGTTGGTAAACTTTTATTCTGAGTATAATGCATATTATGCAATGTCATACAAGTGAGAGGTTAAGCTAACTATAAAACCAGGTTTAATCCACCATTTTCTACATAAGGAAATGCCTATAACAAGTCAGGAATATGACAGTAGTTTTCCATTTGTTTGATTTTGGCATTTGACTGTTCTTACCGCTTTGAATTTTCCTTTTCACTAACTTATGGGAGATGGGATATAACTCTTGTAAGGGATGCAGATTTTCCTCAGTCGAGATTATCTGAGAGCAAACACAAATCTATTTGTAATATTTTTGTTGTCTTTAGCTAGTACGGGCGGATTCAGAAATTAAAATGGAGGGGAGGGGGGGGCGTAACTCCAGTAAAAGGAATAAATACAACCCAGCGGGACAAGACAAACACATTTTTAAACGATTTTATTCTAAAATTCATATAAATCGTAAAAAACACAAGATTTTTTTTAGCGATCAAATAGGAGGACGTACACTATCTACGCTCCCTGGATTCGCCACTGTTTAATGTTTGGTAATAATCCTTGAAATTGTGTTTTAAGGTAGATAGGGTGTCTTCCTCCATCTTGGATTTTGAAATACCAGAAAGCAATCGGTCTAGATCTTTAATAAAAGGTGCAAATTTTGAGAGTAGTTGGTAATTCATGTGTAAGAATTTTCATTTCTATATAGAAAATGACATATTTCATCATATTTATGGTTTTATTTTACAAAAAAAACAGAATACTTTTGTTTGATTCTATTTTTTCCAACTTTGCCACATAAGGGGAGGCAACTCAAATTTAAGGGCAGATAATTCAGATAAAGTTACTTTTACAATAGAATAGGTTAGGAATTTACCTATTTTATTATGTAGTAAGAAAACGGGTCCCGTGACCCCATTTTTTCTTTTCTTATCTGAAAGCATACTATTAGAGCTATCTTCTCATATTTGATCTCAAAATTCTATGGTGTAGTTTTCGTTTTATGGCAGAAAATTGGGTTTTCCATGCATAATCTATACAAAATCTGTCAATTTTGCACAACCTATAGCGTGAAAATAAGCCCCGTGACCCATTCTTTTTATTATTTTTTTTAAAAATGCATGATATAAACTACATTTTGGCAAATTATTAAAAACTTCTATGGATTATAATTAAGACACCCCATCTACCTTAATAAATAATTTATTAGTCAAATTAATAAAGTAACGAATTAAAGCAGTTTGTAGGAAAACCTAAAATGTATAAATTTAAGCATTTTATCAATGAAATGAACAACCTGTAAAATATAAACTTTATTTGTACGATATCTTGAAAACTAACAATAAAACAAAACTTATCGTCATTAGAATAATGTTTTATATCCTTGTTGCTAATTTTCATATGCGCCAGACCACCGTTTAATGTCTTGTTGTTTCGACCGATAAATCTTATGTATTTTCTCTTTCCGTCTTCTCCAGGTTTAAAGTGAGAACATTGTAAATTAAGATGTTCGTCCCTACCCCTCAAGCAAAACATTTTGCAGACATAATAAAATACAGTATACTGAAGAGTCTTTGAATTTGATTGTCCAAGGACACCAGATGACCACATCTTCCTCCGATATTGCGTCGGCCTTCTCTGAAGCCAATAATCCATAGTTTCAACATCCATTGACAACAATTCTGGAATTTCAACACCGTTTTGTCTTCTCGCTGCCCGCCATTCGTTAAACACCTTTATAGCCCACTTCGTGTTCTTTTGTGTATTCGGGTTGGTTTGTGAAGTAATTAGTTTATCGATCTCGTCAGCAGAAACAAATGTAGAAAAGCGATTAGCCCCTTTTTCAACTCCGCTGGTATTTGGTTCCCGCGCCATATAATTAAATTCAAAGGTTCCAAAGTCAAAATTCTCATCGCCTTCAACATCGTAAATGTTCATTGCTTGCGAAAGTGTTAAATTAACATCCATAATATTAGCTGCTTGTGAAATAGCCAGATTGTCAAAATAATCATCCTCAATCTCTTGGGAATCGACTGCCAACTTAATATCAACTTCGATTTCGGTCGCGACTTGAGATAATTGAATATCTTCCTCTGTTTCGGCCACAAGTTGTGATAACTGAACATCGTCTTCATTTCAACTAACATTTGAATGAGTTCGTTTTCCTCCAATTCTAATAAATCTGGAAAATCCAACATTTTTCTTTACTTTGAGTTTCTGGTGGCTTAATGAAATGAACTACGCAGACGATCATTCACGGGGCGCAATACTGACTTGCGCGAGCTTTCATCTCATTGGATAAAATGGCAACGTGCTTAATTTCCAATATTAGTTCAAGCTGTCAATCACTTTATTCATATTACAATTACAAATTATATATACCACGTGTCTTACTCATTAACATATTTAAACAAACTCATCATTCGGATTCGTTTGTTTAAATATGTTAACTCGTAAGAACCATGGTATAGTACTAAGAAAGATTTTTTGTGAATCGAATCAGTCAACGAAAAAGTTCTTCCTGGTAGCTCCCTTGTTTCACTCTTTAATTTTGACATTCTTTTCTCTTTTTTAAACTGATCATTGTGAGCATATGCGCTTGACTCATAAGACACTAAGGGTAAAATAAATACATGCATACAGACCCAAATGATGTCGAATTATGGTCCTGCAAGGCAATGATATAACAGACATGTTTTTCGGCTGATTTTTACAAAATTTAACCTACTTTAACAGTGCTTAACCAAAACTTTCCGTATAAAGTGTAAAGGTTGGCATGGAAATGTAGGGTAGTTTAATAGGCAGGAAATATAACTAGTTTGTTATGACTTGAGAAGAAATATCACTTCCATTTGTGATGTTTTACTGTTAGTTTTAATATAAATCATGTTATATATCATAATGTGTTATACAAGAGGTGAGATTTTACTAAAATATTGAATCAGATTCTGTAAACACGTGCTTTGCTTCTTGCTTTCTATATTTGATATTAAATACTAATTTCCAAGAAAAGAAAAGATCCGTACACAATTGTACATAATCATATTTCCTGTTTTAGATGCTGAAACAGACAAATTGGTCAGGCAAGCTTTTCAGAAAAATTTAAAGCCAGACGGTCAGTATAAAACTTTTGCACCGCAAAGACGTTGATTCAGTGCATATAACTACACAAAACAAATATTCTGAATTTCCTCATACAATACGGGGTATGTTCTTTTCGTAAAATTTATGATGGCATGATACTAAACCCGTAACGTGTAGGTTTGTGCTTGATTTTCATAGTTATACTGATCTAGTATACATTATTGTTAAGTGGCCAGCTAAATCCCGCCTCTCGCTGCGTTGCAGACCCATTGGTGGCCTTCGGCTGTTTTCTGCTATTATGTCGGGTTGTTGTCTCATTGACACATTCCCCGTTTCATTCTAAATTCTAAGTTATAGATAAAGAAGTAAATGATTTTTTTTAAATGACTAGCATTCCAGATTTTTTTCTGTACAGTAACTTAGTAACGATTTCTGCCTACAGTTTAAAGTTTCCGTTTTACAACCATTTAAAATGTTTGTAAATGCATTGAAGATGTGCGTCTCATTGTGTTCAAATTATGATAATGTTTGCAGCTGTAGTAAACTCTCAGCAACATTTTTGAATGAGGTTGTCATTTTGTGTATCGACTCCTTCAATTTACAACCTAGATCATTCAAACTCTTTTGATTGTTTGTATACAAATCACTTTGTAAACACAATTAGATAATGCTTGTAGAATTTCCTTAATACAGAAATTATAAATTTTTCTGTAGGATTTTAGAATGATTGACCGTTTTGTGTATTTATTTGTTTATCTGTAATTTATTTTTAACATAGCTATTTATTCATTTATTTGGTCGACATTATCGCATAGGAGACTGTAGTTTGTTATAAAATTTTAAGTCGGTAAATATTGTTTTTCATTAGTGGTAATTAAATAGCAAGTGTTTGTGCTCATTAAAGCATATAAACTACGGGTTGCAAGTTCAAAGGTTACTCACGATAGGCCTGTTCACAAAGATCAGAGCAGTAAATATCAATACTACAGTCAATCTATATTGTGACATACGTTACCTGATTTATTCTGAACATATAAATTATTTGGTCTTTTCGACTTTTTAATTGCATTTTTTGTTCAATCTAAATATTCCTTGGGTTATTAAGAGAAAAAAAAACAATATACATTGAAATAAAAACATTTAAAGCATATACATTCATTGGTGCAATTATTTTTCATTAAATATGTTCTATAAAAAATATTCATGTTCTTTTTGAAGATTTCTATGCAGTTTTAGGAAAGGATGTTAAACCAAGCGGTAAGTACGATTTATCACCAGAGCTGTTATTTGAATTTATATATGATATGTACAACTTATTGCAGATAACATATTTTTATGGAAAACTTTTCGTTTTTAAAATTATGTTTGTAAAGGAATTGCTATGACTTTGAACGTGGGGGTAAAATAAAACATATCAACTATCTCTCTCTCTCTCTCTCACACACACACACACACACCATTATTTGTTTTTCTATTTTTCATTTTAGAAAGAACAGAAAATCAAAAGATCGGTATGTATGAATAGTAATGTAACGGTTGAAAAAGTAGTTGTTTTGATGATTTGTTTTCCCAAAAAAACTTTCACAACTTCATTTTTTATGCAAGACGGGGAAAATATTTGGTATTGATGCCTATATTGGGGTCTATTATATGGGAAAGTTTTCAGAAAAAAATCACCAATAAAAAAAGAAAGGTTGAAATAAGACATGTTTATATCCAAGTCAGGAATAAGGCAGTTGTTTTTTCACTTGTTCTGTAGATTGATAGCGTTTGATTTTGTCAGTTTTTATGGACTTCCCCTTTTTGAATTTGCCTTGGAGTTCAGTATTTTTGTTATACCTTTGTTTTTATAGTATAACTTGATAAAAACTCATTGAAATTGTTCTAATATAAAGGGACAGGTCAAAATTTATAAAGACGTGGAACCTTGTGAACAATTTTTTTTAATTGAAATATTTCTTAAATCCCATTGTCAAAAGGCAACATATAAAAGTGATGTCCCATAAAATTTTCTTTGTAAACATCTTACAGAAACGCGCTTCGGACACACGAAATTTGTACCGTATTATTTCATTTACACCCCATTTTATATAAAATTGTTCATATTTGTTAATAACTAACGTTTCAGTATAGGATTCCGCATCATTATAAGTGTTCTTACGTGACCTTCTTGTACTTGAATATTCATGTTCTATGTCCTTTGTCAAGTAATATAAATCCATACTGCTTTTTCATAATATTTTTATAATGTTTACTTGCTAGTTTTTTGGGGTTTTATTTATATATATTTGTTGTATTCTTTCATTATCTATATTTGTTGTATAGATTATTCCTTTATTTATTTGTATTTGTTATATTTATCAAGAAAGATTTTTGATAAACATTGTCGAAATGGCTTTGAGTGGGATCCCGTCTGTGGAATGGTGTTGAAGCTGGGGAAAACTAGCTTTTGTATGTGTAGTCGGCTGTTATTGTACTACAAGATACGAACTTGTAACATCAGGTTAGATGTTTCGGTACCAATGTATGAGATATTGGGTTTTAGATAATGGATTGTAATCTAGATCCCACTTCATTCACATCCAAGTCGGCAGTCCAATTCAATAAACATAAATGAATTGGTAAAGTCCAAATGCTTTTAATAGAGTCCAAATATATAAAATAACAGTGATACAAATCAGTAATTTTAAACCAAAAGAAAATACATCTTCTTGCGTTTGAAAATCCGAACGCAGTTCATGTGCTCTCGTTTGCATATCCTAATAACAATTTTACCTTCTTCAAATATCAAATAGCGTTGCTAACAAAGTTTGTAATGGTCATTTTGTCAACAAAAATAAGATAACGGATTGATTCGGTTTTCAAAGTGAACTATTTACACACGTTTGTATTGAACATAAAGATAATTGACCAAATAGAAATATTGAATAACCGTAAGATTTAAGTTCAATCTTGACCATAAGTATTAGCAAATATATATTTATAATCTAACATGTTTCAGGTGTAAGCAAATATTTCGGACATTTTCAATTCATTGTGAATTTCGAGATCATTACTATTGAAAAAATTATTTATGCTTGGTGCACACGAAATGTACATGTTAATAAACTGTAATAGAAATCAACATATTTAGATAGTTTTGAATATAAAATTTAGCACAAAAATAATGTGTCACATATTATTTAACACTGTATGAAGTCTTGCAAAACACAACGAGGAGTTTTTCAAAAGTTATTGTAAAGAGCAACCTCACAAACACTGTTAGCCCTATATAAAGGTAAGACAGTGTGGTATCATTGCCAGTCCACCAGAAACCAAATGACGACGAAAATTTTAAAAACTATAGATCACCGTATATATACGGCCTCCAACAATGAGCAAAACCAATACCGCATAGAAAGATATAAAAGGCCCTGACATGACAAATGTTAAACAATTCAAAAGAGAAAACTAACGGCTTGGTGTGTGAACAGAACAATAAACGAAAGAAAAAAATAATATACAGCAACACACGACAAGCACTAAATTACAGGCTCCTGACCACTACCTAAACCAGATGACTATGATACAATAGTTGTCATTGTACTCTTTTTCACGGTAGGTTTAGTGTCCGGCTAGGATCGTGGTTTTTCGAGTGATTTGATCGGGTTTTTTTTACTGTGACCACTTTTTTTTCGAGTAATTATGATCAAAAATGTAAACAAACAGACTTCCTTTCTAACAAGACGTGATATAGAAGCTTAAGTTTAATATACAAGGATATACAAGGTGTGTTAGTATTTGAGATAAAAAGATATTATCAATCCGACATTATTTTTCGTTAAAAAAGTTGAATTTAGCCTTACAATGCTTTTATTCCAAAAAACAGAATAAAGCCATTTTATACACATACCAATGCAAATGTCGATGGAAATGCATACATGGAATCCATATATCCTTAGATATACAGACACTTTACATAAATTCTTGGTGTTGCATTGAAAACGACATTTTGAGACTAAATTCATTTCTATGTGTTCGGGTTTTTTCGAGAGCAGTCTGGGCTTTTTCGAGTGCGTCTGTGTTTTATCGAGTGATTATACAAATTTCCTATAGCTTAGAATGTTATGTGTCAGTGTATTTGCGTTTATAAACAATAAAAAAAAAGGTTCAAATTGTGCACTTTTTAAGGCACGAAACCAATGAATTCATCAGTTTGATAAAAGTGTACTAACACTTACACTTTATAAACAAGTATCGTTCATTGTATATATTGTTTTTTTTTCACATCTTATAAATTACATGTACAGTATATATTCATGATGTCAACAATCTAATGTAAGCATAGACAATTTGGATTGAGACGTACGTACAAATAGTGAATTAAGCTGATGAATTATTCATTTCATTGTTAACTATATATGAAATTTTATTCAGATTTTACTTACAATGGGAATAAAAACTGGTCGGATTAAATCTGTGAATGTGTGTGAATGAGGGGGCATACCTCTTTTAGTAGAATATTTTTTATTACATAGCATTTTTCTGATTCTTCTCTGCTGTCCAGTAGGTTTCTTACTCCGTTTTATAATAACAGCTGCGCCATGGGCGCATGATACGCCCGTCGCGTTTTCTAAGAATAAAGTTCATTCTCTTATGGTTGTGCCTTATTATATATTTCTTGCATGAATAGACATTTCTAATATCACACTGCACGGAGTGTGGTACTAAAATGTGATACGAAAATCTGCGTTAATTTTATTTGCTTATCCAGCATCATAAGACGAAATTACGGCATTTCCATTGGCTATTCGTTAGGTCATTGGCGACCATCAAAGGTTACGACTATGTACATTTCGTGTGCAAAACACTAGACCAACGATTCGCGGAAATTTTAATTTAACACAGTGACATATCCAACTATAGCAGTCATCACGTGACTTTGGTGACGTCACACATCACCCGTATAATGCCCCAGTAAAATGTATAGAAATGCACAGGGGCTTTCAGGAATCGATAAAATAAATTACTTTAAGTTCATGATACAAAAAGTGTGGAAATATATATTAATTCCTCATATATTTAGAAATATATTTATGCCTTTTGGAAAAGTTTAAATTTTGGTCTTCTCCCTTCCAAATGCTTTTGAAAACTTGTCTTGTTGCCTCGATAAGTTCACACTGTTTAATCATCCAACTCCGATAAATATTGGATATTCTGTCGTGTTAAACCTAATATTGCGATTTAAACAAAACAGATGGAAAAATTGTGGAAATATGTGCTTATTACTATATTCATGAATATTTGAAATATCGTATATGCAATAGTTTAATTTTTTATTATGTCCCTTCCAAATTGATTTGAAAATTAGCTATTTTCAGAATATCTCGTATTATTTTTCAAGATGGCGACCACATTGACAGCGTGGGCCGACTTGGTAAAAATATATTTTGTAAGATTGTTACGATGAAAATCAAATAACTGTTGGATGCTCCCGTTTTCAGTCCTTGTCTTACCTTAAAGTAGTATAGAATCAAACATTGGTTCCTTTTGATAAAGCTGATAAATGCTGTTGTTTTTTTTATTAAATTTTGAAAAAATGGCGACCAAATAATTGTCAAACGTAGACGATGTTTGACACTTATTTTGTCCATGCAAATAATTCAATTTAATTTCAATGTTTATATTGCAATTAAATATGACATGTTATTGTCACTATAATAATACCCAAGGACATAGCTAGATTAAGGAGATATTAAGTCATAACATCAACGTGATCAAAGAAAACAGACATGGCACCTAATCACGATGTAAGTTTTGACAATACCTATGTAGATGTAAGTTTTGACAATACCTATGTAGAGTAGCGTTGTCTGATTCTCAATGAAATTCATTACGATAATATTTTATATTTATAAAAGAAGACCTCGAATGGATGTTAACCGAGGTGAAATAATAATAAATTTTCTTTAAATCATTCATCACACGGGTAACCAGTAAATTTTACATAATCCTAATTAAACCAGTAACATGCAGAGTTATCGAACGTAATTATGACTGGAATAGTTGCATATGTGGTGCTGACCATAAGACAAATAGGTTTAACAACTTGTGAGAATGGGATATCGCTTGATATCAACTCTCGTTATTTAATTCATGTAAGTAAGTAAGTAAGTAATTTTCTCTCGTTATTTTATTCAAATAGTAATATTGAATTCACCGGAGGCTCGTTTATTATTATATTGAAATTAAATAATTCGAGTTGATATCAAGCGATATCCATTCTCACTCGTTATGAAACCTATAAATAATTTCTCAATGTCATATCAAAAATGTATGTACAAAAACTAAAAGGGAGGTTACCTTAATCTATATAAAGCAGTCACCAAAGTTTCATGAAAATTCCTCAAAGCACATTAAAAATATTGTCCGAAAACTGTAAAATCATCCCTTTTTGGCTCACCTGGCCCCAAAGGGTCAAGTGAGCTTTTCTCATCACTTGGCATCCGTCGTCTTCGTCCGTTAACTTTTTCATTGTGTTGTCCCGTGATGCTCGGAATTATACGTCTAGAGTTTTAATTGCTGTTTAACAGATCACAATCTGAGCAGCTTAATAACTGTATTTTAATGTTAAGGATAGCGGATCATGAGCAACGCAATTTTTTTAACAAAAATCTTCTCCTCTGAAACTTATGGACCAAGTTCATTATAGATAGAATAAACAGCAAGAATGTTCAGTAAAGTAATATCTAAATACAAGTCACCATCACCAAAACAGAGAATTTAGACATGAATTTTATTCTTGTCTTTAAAATAGAAGAGTGTCCTTTGTTTAATATGCACTGCAGCACATATACCAAGGTGAGCGACACAGGCTCTTTGTAGCCTCTAGTTTGTTTAATAAAATCCCATAACTCGGAAACGTGAAATCTAAAAATTTTAAAATCCTACCTCAATAGATATAAACAATTCACCGAAGTTTCATGTAAATTGGTTACCGCGTTTTTCAGTTATTTTCCGACATGCTGACGACGGACGAACGGACGGACAACGGTACACCATAATACGTCCCGTATAAAAACTCCGGGGTTCACCTCGAAAAATATTATTAACTGTGACAACAAAAGTACCATAAAATGAAGTTGAAATGATTATGAGTCCCCTGCACTATGTTCTAATGACCTTTTAATGAATAATCCAATAATTTCTAATTTAATACTGGAAAGTTGTGGTAGAACGTTTTCCGAACAGAATTAAATTGAAAATGGTTAATTTTGATCAACGTAGTAATATGTTTTGGTGATTTATTGAAAAAAAATATGATATTGTCATTCATTAAATTACATTTATAAACCAGAAAGTCATTTTTTAAAGTCAAGAATTCTCTTTTTTCTTTTTCAAATTTCTGTAAAAAAACCCGGACCATTTGTTTAAAAACCCGGACGATTTCACAGTTGCTTTCGAAAAAACCCGGACAATAACAAATACTGAATTTTAATGGTTAAATACAAGGAAATTGTGCTTCTTTGTTACTCAAAACATGTATAGTATTCAAAATAAGATGGGTAGTCATGTAAAAGGCTATTTTAAATACGAATTAGCAGTTAATTGACCTAATCGCATGTTTTTTCACTCGAAAAAGCCCGATCTACACTCGAAAAAAAATGGACAGATTCACTCGAAAAACCACGATCCTAGCCGGACACTATACCTACCGTGTTTTTATATTCTTTTTTTTAAATTGTTGAATATGATTCATTTATGATTATGCTTTGTTGCTACTCTTGATTTGTGTCAGATTGCTTCCTGTGCTTGTAATCACTTAACTTAACTTAGATTTACTTGCAGTATGGGTCCCTGCTCATTCTTGAATTCCATATGGAAACCTTAAGTTGTTTACATTTGTACATTAAATTCTATTGAATTGTTATTGGCCATGGTATTGTATAATTGGCAATCCTACCGTATATGTTCCTTTCATAAAAAAAGGCCTCGGTCAATTTTAAGTTCTTTATAGTCAAATTGATTCATTGTTCATTATTTTCACTCATATTTAGTGCTGACTATGGGTTTTTATTTAAGTTAATAATGCATTTATCTACTCAATATTTTTTTCTATATCTGTTAGAATACAGATTGGACCCACTTTGGATTCGATCCTGGGAATTATCTTTACTTTTAGGTCTTTATAGTTTTTGGAACCCCTAAAATATTGTCCTAAAAATTACTGAAGAGATATTATAGTTTGTCGAAATGTGCACCAATAGAAGAAGAGATCTACAAAAGTGTAGTTATCAACTCGAAAATACATTTAGAGATTATTTCATCAACAGATACACAGAGTTGTTGTCAACATCATGATTTGATCACACCACTGATATATGCCTAACGTTTGCGAGTAGTCAATTTGAATGTGGCATTCATTTGTAAGAATTGGCATTATATTAGTCTGACAGTTAGATTGCAGTTACATTTTTAAATTCCATTTTAAATTTACCTGAAGGAGATAATTTAACATTCAAATGCTAATGCTAGGTTGTTTAATGTCGGGCATTGAAATAAGAATTACTATCGCTTTATCACACATGTACAATTAAAAAAATATTATAGTATATGATGATATTGCAACCGGAAATTTTGTAACAAGGTAGTGGAGAGGGAGGACGAAATAGATAACAAGTTTAGCGGGTTGTCCTGCATTTGAACCATTTCTAACGATTTGATGAGGTTTAACTCTTATGAATGCTTCTGATGCTGCATTAGTTAATTATGTCAACAAGTACCATACAAAATCACGATTCTGTTTTATATTAATAAAATAATAGCATTTCATTGTACCCAGCCGTTGTACATATTTTGTCTGCCCAGAACAATAAACTAAAAAAAAATGTTTGGTTCTTTTAAACTTTTTCATTAATATCCTAGACATAAGATCGATAACTATTTATTTTAATTATAATTTATATTTCCAAGTGGCATAGCTTCTATAAAAATAGTTGGTCAACATTCTTCGTTGGCCTTACGGATATAAACCTTTGAAATGAATTTCGCAAAAATCCGACAAGAAATGGAGGTATGTTTGTGTATACTTACAGTACAATGTTAAAAATCAATTACATTCCAGAGGAACACAACTCCTGTAAAAATACTTGATCAGCGCTGATTTTTGAATTCGTCCCAAACATTACTGGTATATACATTCGATATAAATTTCTTAACAATTCTTCAAGCAATGTAAGTGTAAGAGTGCTAACAATGGAATTTTCCAAATAATTAAATTTCCTAGGGTCATAACTCCTGTAAAAATATTTGATCGGCACTGATTTTCGAACCCCAGACATTGCTAATATAAACTTTGATCTAAATAACATCAAAATCTGGCAGAAATTATACAATTGAGAATACTAACAATGATTACAATAATACATATATATCATTTCCATTTCCAAAGGACATAACTCATGTGAAAATAATTGATGAGCGCTGATTTTGAAACTCGTACAAGTCATAAATGATTGCTTATATAAACCTTTCATAAAATTTGAAAAGAATCCCACACGAAATGTAGACAAGAGAGAACTTACAAATGCAATTTTCCATATAATTTATATTTCCAAAGGGCATAACTCCTTTAAAAATAGTTGTATGGCTCTAATTTTCTATCTCGTCCGAGACATTCCTCTTATAAACCTTTGATATAGATTTAATAAAAATCTAACTAGAATTGTTCACGTGAGAGCGCACAGATGGACAGACGGACACACGGATGGACTGACGCCTTGTTTTTCTATGTCTCTCGCACTGCGTTTCTCGGGGGACAACAATTGTGCACCTGGTACCTGAAAAGTTCGAGGTAGGTCGTCTAAAATTGTTTGCAGGCCTTAAATTCGACAGTTTTCCCTCTTTTTTTAGATAAATTTCAAGAACATGATAGTGTGACTTCATATTCCCTGAAATTCTTGAACAAAAAAATGATTTTTGGATGGATATGGATCAAAACAATTTATGTTTATTGCACGTCGATGCATGTCGTTTTGTGGAGTAACAACTTGTTTTCTAGACAGCATTTTTGCAATTAACTGTAAGCCAAAAATGTTCGGGGTAGTCTATGAACGGTGTGCATGGCTCCTCTTTTTGTTGAATGAAAATAAGAAAAAATCATTATGTTTGAATGATACAAGAGACACATGCATGGTTATGCATCCACTGGTTGTTATTTCATCAAGTGGGACAGCTGCAGTTTTAGAGGCTCGTAGGAGGATAATTTTGACTTTTGTTTTAAAACCAAAGCTATAACAAGTTGTTCGATAGAGATGGCTTGAATAAATGAAAATCTTAACTTGTTTATTGAGTCTCCCAAACGTAGTTGTTTGCTCAGGTCTTATAATGGGATACTTATTGTGTTGATTCCGGCTATTAATAAGTCACCCAAACCGAAAAATTAGTGTGCTTTTCCCGTTTTCTTAATTCTGAACTTGACAGTTTTCTTAGAAATTATTAAGGATTGAAACTTTATATAGGTATTGTGTTGGTTCAGCATCACTAGATGTGCGTTTAATATTTTGTATTAAAACAATGGAGTACTTTTTTTTATAATTTGAGGGTCCAATAAAGGGATGGGTAATAACAAAATTATATCTATTACATGGCAGTATAGAAGCTTCATGTCTGAAGGACACAAGATACAAAAGCTCGGTCATGCATTTACTTATTTTTATTCAATCAAGAGGCCCAGTTGCATTTTTACAGAAACTCAAAGGAGAATATTTTTGGCTTTTCTTTTACATCTCCAAAACTATAGGTGATATAAACTTGATGAGTACCATGTAATGCAAGCAAACTATCCTGGTTTTTTTCTAAATTACTTAGATAAGAGGCCCCTTTGCCAAATTTGGGGTTATCCAAAGAGAGATTTTCATGTTATTAGAACTGCGATCTTCTTTTTGTGCAGATCTTTTTTTAACGAGGGACAGCTTCAGTTACGCCGACTTTTGTGTTAGCAACCTAACACATAAATACTTATTAAGCCAACCCGCATCTGACGTTGTTTATACTACAGGTTTGATCTACCCAAATATTTTGGCACATAGTTTTTTTTTAGAAAGGACGTCAAATAAGTATATTACTATAAATACGCCATACATAATGAGAGCATGTTGTCGTACCGTCAAACTTCAAATAAAGTAAGTTGATATTATGAGTATGGAACAAAATCTTGTCTGAATTTTAGTTGTCTGCAAGGAAAGGAGAAGTTACGGTAAGGGCTAGTTTTGGCCTAAAATTTGAAGTACATCTGATGAAAATTTTTTGACATTTTTGAACGCTTAAGTGTCTATTTCAGTCGATTCAATTAGTTTATGTAGAAGATTTTAACTGATTTTGGTCATTAAAGACGCTCAAATTCAAGCTTTAATATGAAAAATCTATCAAATATGCAATAAAACGTCACTTTTCAGATGTTTTTTGTCTAAAATGTAAGTGGCCGCATTAGTGTTCAGTCTCAACCTTTATATATGCTATGTATTATCATCAAATACAACATATATTTAAATATAAAGACTGAACACAAATGCAGCAACTTCCATTTTAGACAAAAACCATCTTAAAATTAGCACAAATGCTAAAATTATGAAGATTTTAGTAATTTTGCATGAATTTATGATGCTAGTACCTGATGCATGTGTATTGTATTGTCAAAAACAGCCCATATTCATAAAACATAAGTATGCTACTTTCCAATAAATAGCTAAAAGTTTGCATTTCAACAAATTTGTAAAAATGCTATATGTTGGGGCCAAAAAAGGTCTTACCGGGCCTACTCCTTTAAAGCAGCATACAAAAGAAATCATTACCCAAGCATTTAACCTCAGTTTATCGGCAGAAATAGTTTCAGTGTTTGAAAATCTGTTGTTTATTTCTACGTTTAGACGCTGTATTGGTACCAATTTTAGGTGTCGATGGACAATAGAGTAGAATAAATTATTCAAATGTACTACGATATTGATTGGAAAGATGAGAATGCAACTGTCCGCTACTGTGTATAGAATATTTTACTTAATATTATTTTTTTTATTAACATAGGTTTAAAGAAAGTTCCGCTAAGAGGTAGGTATTAAATAAGTTAAAAGATTCCATCTGCATTCCTGCATTTGTGGGCAGCAAAAATAATATATATGCTCATAAAGATCTTTAGAACACTATTTTATTGTATGTACTTCGTCCGAAAATTATCCCAAAAATGTTATATTTACATTCGTAGAAGCAAATGTTTGCTCTTCCCTCGGCAGGACCCATGCTCCTGGGACATGTTGTCAACACCTTCACTGTGTCCATCGCCTAAGACCAATAAAAGAACTATGCTATATGAAAAGATAGTTTTCGTAAGTCGAGTAATGCCTTTCCTTGTTAGCATCATCTATGGTTGTAACAGAGTGCTTGGTGTATTGTGGCATGTGGATGGTATGCCTTGCATGTTAGATATTCGTCGTAATCTTACCATGCAGTCACACAAAATCAATGCCATTTTATTATATAAGTTAAATATATGTGTCAATTTTACGACAGTCTTTCTCAATCGCATAACTTAGGGCTGTACAGGGCTAACATTATAAATTACAAAACATTTACCTGAAATTAGTTCCACAATGTTAGATCTGAAAATTTAACGGTAGCAGAATTTGGGTCTTCCCACAGCGATATTCTAACCCATGCTTGTGTGACATCGTGGCAACATCACAGCACAGTTTCCAGCGGAATAGACTACACGGCCAAATAGTCTATTTATAATTTCAACAATTCGTAATATATATATATGACCTTGATAGTTTAACCGATAACATTAATTATATATAATAATCACAATATAAATGTTGTCATCTGGTAATATTGCGAATGTCCTTTCTTTGTGACAGCTGACAGGGACATTAATGTGAGAATATTTCTCAATATTACGTTCAATTCATGAGAATATCAAAATCAAATTTCACACCCAAGTCTTTGCATCTCTCTCTCTCTCTCTCTCTCTCTCTCTCTCTCTCTCTCTCAAACACACACACTGTATTGCCCCATCCTATATAGAGTTAACTTTAAATGTCTTACAGCTGATGGATACACCACAGAACAAATTTCATTTCTAAATATGCATACAACAGACGAAAAAGGAGTTGATGGCAATATCAAAACTATTGTTCATACTAAAAAACAGTTAAATCCATGGTGGATTGTGGACCTTACCAAGAACTACAAGGTCAAGAAAATCAAAGTACTAAGTAGACCCACAAAGTCTGGTATGTTTTCTTTAAATATTATCAAAAGCGGCTCCGATTGTTCAGTTATTTGATATTTTTGACAAAATACGATGACAGATATTTTACAATAGAAATACAAGAAAACTCATGTAATCAATTAATCAGATTGGTTTATGTTATTGTTACAACGCCATGCTTTTTCATTTGTTGTTTTTTTTAAACATAAGGGGGATAATACAGATGTAGGAAAATACCATACAATTTTTATCCTACCTTAATTTCTTGACTTAACTTAACAAAATTATTATTTACCTGATAAATTCAAACATGAAATTAAAAATATTCATTCTTGTGATACTTCTATCCTTTTGGCCATAAAGAAATACTCAACTTTTTTGTTAAAAAAGATAAACAAAAGCGCTTTTTTTGTAAAAAAAAAAAATAAAGAATATCTTCTTAACAAAAGTATGCTCTGAATTTGTGTAACAGTTCTTAGAAAATATTTTATATCTATTCAATTTCAAGAAAAAAGCGGCGATTTTTTATTAAATAAAATGTCATTTAAACAACAGGTTCCCATGTACTCGTTTTCAAGCTAATTACAAAAATCTTTGGAAAAAATACATCATTTTCCCCAATATTTCACATCTTGTATGCCCTTGCAATAAACCATGTGATGGTTTGAGTACTCAAACAATTGTTGGCATCTGCATTCGCATTGGCTCACCTCATTTCCTTGGAGATTATTTGGCCCTGCCTCCTCAGTCATGATGTATTGACTTTGAAACTTTTGCATAATTTACATGTTAAAGTTTGTGATTAGTCCAGTTTAAGATGAAGCACTTATGACAAGTTGTATGCGCATTTGCACGTCTCATTTTCATTGAGATTATTGGCCCGCTCCCCTCATCATTGGTTTTTAATGTTTTGCATAGCTAAATTGATGCCATTGTCATTTCAACATTTGCATTATACTATCAAAATAACTTACAGGCGAGACATATCTCTATATAAACAGTTTATTCTTGAAACCATACATAATCAGAGACTTGAAAATTAACACCTATCTTGGAATTGCTTTTTTCTCACTCTTGTTTTACACCTTTGATAACTTTCTTTTGCAAAATTTTGATAAAAGGTTACTTATTTGTGTGATCAATTCTAACAGTTTTTTACCCAGATCCATTAAACCACTGATTATGTTGTTGTTATACACTTCCCAGCTTGTTATCCTCTTCCCAGGTTGTAAATTAGTTTCTAACAATATTTTCAGGACAGTATTTTTTTTATATTAAAAAAAAAGAAAAAAGAAGGGATTTTATATTCGCCCATATTTTAATCTTCATTTTCAAACATTATTTCAGCATTAGAAAATGTCTGTGCAGCCAAGTAATTTCCGTCATTGATCCCATTTTACTTACTAATAACTTAACAAATAGAGTAAGACATTTATTTTATGAATAAAGATGTCGTTTTCATAAAGTTTAGATGGAAATTCAAAAAAATAAGGATCTGTAACTGATTTTCTTATTTCAATTTAAATGATTTCATCTCTTTTGTCATTTCAGGTGCTTACAAGGATTTCAAAGAAGTAACAGCTTTAGTTGGAACTGATAAGAGAAATATGAAAGAATGTGGCTTTTTCAAAGGACCAGCAACAAGGTCACAATTGATAACTTTCAATTGTAAAGGGCCAATTAACGGAAAATTTGTCAAGCTACAGATGAAAGGCGTTCGTATTTTGAGTTTTTCTGAGGTTCAAGTTTATGCTATTCATTAAAGTTGAAACATATCTATTGTCTATTCTTGAACATTAATTATAGTTTAGCGATGTTCAAAGTTCGTTATTCCATTTAAAATATTGAAACTACTTGGCGAAAAAACCTTGAGCTAGACATGGTGCGTCAACAAGGTATGCATCTCCTACTATGTACGCCATAAAAATCCCAGACTCTGTCGTAAATGTCTCGATAGGGAATACGACACACTCGGTAAAGAACAAAAGGACAAGGTATGATAAGGCCCCTGTTTTGGCTCCTGAATTCGAAAATCAAAAATCATATTAAATCTGCCAAATTTTACTTCAGATGTGCATAAGACATCAGACTATCAATCAACATTAGTATTCATATTTTGAACCTTGTCTTACATATTTGCATGAAATTTTCAAACTTCTTGCTTTTTGTGAAAAACTGGGGGAAAAAATGCCAAAATATCCTCATTTTGAGTACCTGTCTTCAATATTTTGATATGTGCCACAGCTTTACCCAAAAGGAGTTTGCTACAAGATGTACTTTACCAATATGCAAATATGCTGTTGGCATTATATGTCTATTTTTATCAAAAACTTGATGTAAAATTGCCATTTTAGGTCAAATATGTCAATTTCATCATGATTATGACGTCATAGCGACAGCACAAGTGACATTTCTGCAAAAATACCTCAGATAATATCAGCGTGTTCATCTATCAATAAAATTAAGATAACTTTCCAAGGCTTGAGTGATTTTACTATTTTTGTCATTTTTTGGGGCAAAATAATGGCTCTTAACATACCTCCTGCTTTACAGATCAGAATAACGTAGCTCGAGATGTGTCCTGGCGTTCTTATTTTGGCTCACTCTCTCATTGACGTATACCCCACATCTCCTCTTATTCATATTTAAAAAAATATTTCATAGCATCAGACCATTTTCTATTAATGTATTTTCTTGGAAGGACCTAGAGCACTTGTCTCAGGACTATACAATCTAGAAAAAGCAAAGGTTTCGTGTTTTGTATCATACAAGAGACTTGATCCTATTTATGCATCCAACTTTATTCATTCAAATAATAGATCCACTTGCAGTTTGAGAGGCAAACAGGAGAAATTTTCAGCTTTTGTTTTATATCTTTAAATATCTATATCCAGTTCTGTTCCAAATATTTCAGAGGTCCACTTACAGGATTGAAGGTCTTAACAGGGAAATGATTTTTTCCTAGTTTATAACTCTAAAACATGTGTTTAATGATTGATTATTGACATAATTACTACTACCTGTTTTGTGCCTTCAGAGGCTTTTTTCAATTTGTTAAACAATATAACTAGTTATTCCTGCATCAATTGGACCTAAATTTTAGATATCTTCTTGAAAGACTCTCGACCTGCTTATTTAACAACAAAAAAGTGGAAAAAGATTGTCCCATGCATTAATATCGAACAGTCAAATTTCAAAACGATGCGATTCCAATTTTTGTAAATTTCCCAGAAGCGGATTTAGAGGGTTTTTTAGGGGCCCGGCCCCCCCCCCCCCCCTTTTTGTGGGAAAAATTTGGTTGATTAGATAGGGAATCACTGAAGCATCACTGGAGCGGGCCCCCTCTTAGGCAGTCAGTGCCCCCCCCCCCCCCTCCCCCCCCCCCCGCCCCCCTTATGAAAATTTCTGGATCCGCCACTGTTTCCTAAAAGTCAGTTGTAAAAATGTTTATTTAGAAAATCACCTAGAATATAATATTTTGGCAAACTTCATTGCCTTTACTATTTAAATGATGTGATTCAAATTTTGGTAAAATTCTTTGAATATGAAAATAAGAAGATGTGATATGATTGCCAATTAGACAACATTCCACTAGAGACCAATTGACGTAGAATTTCAGTTCACCGTACAACCTTCAACAATGAGCAAAACCAAAACCGCATAGTAAGCTATAAAAGGCCACGGCATAACAAATGTAAAAATCAATTCAGACGAAAAAACTAACGGTTTGGTTTATGTAAAAAATAAAAGAAGAATGTGTCTGATGACACGAATGTGCCCCCGCTCAAGCATTGCAATATTCCAAGTAAAACAGGGGCATTACTCTAGAACTCTGTCTGCGTGTTGTGGTTCTTAGCATTTAGTATGAGTTTCATAAAATTTGGATGAGGAAAACTTAAGTTATGAAGGAGCATTATTCTAGAACGGTAGGTGACCTTCTGCCCAAATTCGCCAGTTTTGGTTCTTAGCATTGTGTTTAAGTTTCATTAAATTTGCAGGAGGCAAACTTAAGTTAAAGCTGAAAATTGAAAGCTAGTTCAAAGCCAATTACAACTGATAAATCAAGCATCGTCGGTGCTGTGATCCAGCCAATTTGTTTCAACTAATCCGACACTTTTCTGATCTTATTTACAACATTTGTTTATTATACTAACTCCTGAAAAAACATTTCAAGATTGTCATCAAAACTTGTAATAAATAGTTTTGGCTCAAAATGTAAATTTGTGTTATGACACCACATCTTTAAAAAATAAAATTGTGACATATTGTTCAGAAACAATTGAAGGTCTTTCCACCAAAAAAATCACACTTGTTGTATTTAAATTTGGATTTAACTTTAATAAAGATACAAAAAAAATATTATATATATAGGAGAAAAATAATAACTTCCAGTATAAGAAGTAACTGTAAGCATAAGGAGAAAGCTTAGCTTACACTTCTTCCAGAGGCTTCTATATTTTTTTTTAATCGAGATAATTTGCTACTTGTGGTGACATTACGCGGATTCCAAAAAAATCTAGGGTTTCTTTGCATTTTGCTTGAAATAACATAGATACTTTGCTACTCCCGGTTAAAGAAAAATTTCTTCCGGTATCATGAAAGCTTACATTACATTGAATACAAAAATATATTGTTTCTATGTACTTTTGCATGAATTAAGTGCAAAAATTGCTACTTCCGGTTTATATTAAGTCTAGTCCGGTTCATCTTTTTTAAGGGCACACGTCTCTAAATCCGACACCCCAATAGTCCGACAAATCATTGGTCCGACACTCAAATAGTCCGACACCCTATTGGTCCGACACCCTAATAGTCCGACGCCTCATTAGTCCAACAAGGAAATATTTCTAAAAAGTATTTATTGTTTCATTAGAAAGCCAAAATAAAAGGTTTGTTTAATGTTAAGAGGTCAGGAGGACCTTGTCCCTCGTGGGAACAGGCGATGCAAGTTATCAAGATAGGTCGGTATATTAGTGCTAAAGTAGAATAACTTCATCACCAGCGTAATTAAAAGCAAAAACTCTTTGTAAAGTGTTGGCTACAGTACAGGGGCGGATCCAGGATTTTGTAAAGGAGGGGCGTAGAATATTAAGTTCGCCTCGCTTCGCTCGGCGAAAATTTTTTTTGACCTTTTCCTGAAATGTATATTTTATAGTTAAAGTGTAAAGGTTGGAAATTTTTGATGACGTATTCTCCCCATTTATTGTCTATTATAAAATGATTGGATGGATCCAAAGCTATATACTAATATATTTGATGTGGGATTTGTCAGTAAAAAATGGACATGGAAAATTCTCGTTTGTTGTATGGTTAGTTAGCATAACCTCACAGATTTCTTGTGGTAAACAAGATATACGGCTATTCAATGAAATTTACAATACGACCGACACGAAGAAAGACAAGCAAGCAATTTTTATCCAAATGTTTGGTTGAAATGTCTCACCCAACTGGCAAGGGAAGTGAGGGTTCCAAATCAACATGCAACCCCCCCCCCCCCCCCCCCCCCAAAAAAAAAAAAATACGCCCGATTTTATTCATCATGTTCATTTAATGCTAAAAAATTCTGTTGGAAATTTTTTTTCTTATAGCAAAAAAGTGGACAAGATTTTTTTCAATCCAGATACGGCCAGAATTTTTGTTTAAATGCAAAAATCAGGGTCAGAATTTGGTGTCTAAAATATCTCAGACTGCCCCCTCAAATCAAATGGTCCGTACATTAGACTTTAAATCTATCTAGAGCTTACTGACTGGGGATCATTATTCAGCAATGTTATTAACGGGCTTGGGCGTGTGGGGTTAAACATTTTTTCGTAGGTAAACAATATTGCTGTGGAACTTTTTTTCACGAGAGTGTAATAGAGTATTACTTTTTGTTGGGTGGAATTGTGAAATAGAAGTCAATACGTTCTTGATCAATCCTTTGTCGCTTTGAAGGCGTCATGCTTGTCATCCTCAGCCTAAGCAATGTGTTACTGTAATTTGAATTTCAAAATAACTGAGCGACGTTTTTTCGACGTACTGGTCAACTCCACCGTAGCGAATCACATGACTTTGACATAATCAATAATATATTACAGTAAATACGAGCGAAAAATATATTTTTAAGTAAAGAATTGTCGCATAAAAATTAAATACACGGGAAATTGCACAGTTCACGAAGTATAGTCTGATTAATAATTTTACCAAAAAAAAAAAACAAAAAAAATCAAAAAAAAAGTGAAAGCAAAGGAGGGGGGCGTACGCCCTCTACGCCCCCCTCTGGATCCGCCACTGGTCTAATTAACTAGATATATCAGGATACACTTTCTCTCATATATAAAGGGGGCGCATTAAGAAAATAAAGGATAATGTGTGTGAATATGGCTCAAGTGAAAAGACGGGCACGTTTTTCTAGTAAAATCTCATAAAGTCATAAAAAGCAATAACGGTTAACTAAATTTAGAACTTCTGATTTAATTGATTTTTCATAAAGAGGAGCTAAAATTTAAAAGTAATGCCATTATTAAAAGAAAAACACTGGTTTAGTTTGACGAATGGGCACCAATATTTAAAGAAAGAAATGAAATTCGGACAGAACATTTGTCTTTAAGTGTTCTGTCGTAAGTTTGGTCTTTTTTCAAACAGTGGGTTAATTGGTTCAATGGGTATCTCCCTTCCAAGTAAAACCCTTCAGTGTTTGCCGCGCTTCCCGTAAGAAATCTATTGACTATATGAGTTAACAAAATATGTTTTAGAAAATAGTAATAGTTATTGGGTAAAATAACAATACAATAGAGTTATCATATAAATGATATCATAACTTTTCCTCGACATGACAAATATGAGATTGTAAGGTTATTGGAGTTTTGTATAAAATCAGTATGTTTCTTTGGTATGAAAAATACTATCGGACCAACTACTATGTTATTCTTAGATAGCTGCATATGTCACAGGAACATGCCATTTCACCTTATATGTATGAAGTTAAAGAAAGAACTAACAGCGATTGACTGGTGTTTGGTTTACGTCTTGTGGAGAATATTTTATGAATTTTCAGGATGAGAACTAATTAGCAATAAATACAATAGGTAAGTCCTGTAAAAGGGATCGCCCGTAATGAAGGTCGAGGAAATTTAGAATGCTACTGGAAAATGAAGGTATACTGGAAAGGGAAAGAATTAGCCTTTCCACAGGTCATATATGGACATTTCAAAAAGTTGTTGTAAGGGTTCTTAATGTGCAAAGAGACTCTTTTCAGGAGGCACTGGATTTTACGTCCTCATTCTGACCAGACGTGGCTGCGAATTCAAACATTCCGCACAGCAAAACGAGCGCCCCACTTACTGTCGGTCGTAAAAAGACCAAGGGATGACCTTATTAAGTGACTCTGCAGCTTTCACCATTTTAACAGAAGAGGAATTTTTGTGTACCCCAATTTGAAGCATACTTATTACCTCTTAAAAATGACATTATTTCTGGTCATAAGGTTGCGGCATTTTTTTTCAAGGACATTGTCTCCCCTTTAGGCGCATTTTCTACCCTGGAGGAATATGCTCGTTTTGATCTTATGGCACTGGACTAAATAATTGTCATATTGCCCGTTTGAAATACCTTAGTAATTTAACATATACATAATGAATCACTATCAAACAATCATTATAGATTTTAAAGTTCTGCTGAGAGCATGGAGAAGGTCATAGCAGTACCTAAACATCATATTTCAGCAAAAATTGAAGTTCAGAAAATAACGTTATTTCATACCATGGAAAACTTCTAAAAAATGCATATCACGTTTATTGTCATGACTCATTTAAAGAATGCTATTCAATAAAAATATGCAAGAAATGAAGAAAAAAAAATGTAACAGAGTTACCATGCAAACTTATCACAGAGGGAAGTCCATATGAAGTGTCCATGAAAGACATTAACCAGACAAGAAAAGAAGATATCAGAAAAAATTCAAAAATGGTTGTCTCATTTGCAATCATACAACATCTCCTTATTTTTATACAGATATATTATCTTAAACATAGAATACAGAAATTATTCATTAACAAGTTCTTAAACAATAAATCTAAATAAACTTGGCAAATTGTATCAAAGCCTAAAAGAGTAGCTAACTTTCAACCAAACTATATTATATGTATTAAAATTTCAACGTAAACCACAATCTTCATTTTTGTATCCAGTTTGACATGACCTCCATATATATATTGTGATTGTGCTGCTGGCTTTGCTGTCTCATTAAAGTTTATCCAACATCTCCAATTGTTCGTATTTAAAATACGTCAAAAAGAAAATGTGTTCTACTTCAATTTTAAGTTTATGTTCTTTCATATGTTGCCATTTATTCTTCTATCACTGTTTCTTCTACATCTACTTCTACTTTTTTATTTTGAATTAATGTATGCTATTTTAATGTGTATATTTACATATAGCTTATTCGTAGTTTGAAATCTATATAACAAAATTCAAATTGATTAAAAAAAAATTTGTTATAAGTACTCAGTCAGCTGTTTTCATTTTTTTTTCTCAATTGTGTTTGTAACTGTAACTTTTTCTTTAATTGCTATCTGGTTATTTGTTTGTCAATTATCACAGGTGCTGGTCTGTTGAAACTCGACTTCTAATTAATAGAAGCCTGCAAGTTTTTTTTTTCACAAAAAAGAGTATTTTTACTAACAAGAATTTTTGTATGAAGAGCTGAATATAGTATCTTTGACAAGGTTTTTTTTCATGCAATTAAACTTGTTGTAATATTGCACTTGTAAAACTAGATCAGCATAACTCAATAAGATTAATAAATAAATCTACTGAGTAAATGTTCAGGCCAATTTGAAGTTATCTATTTCCTATTTTGATTAGACTGTGTTGTTTGTTTGCTGTCTCACCAATATATACCAAAATTCAATGTGTTGTTAATAACATATATTTGCTTTGTGAGTTGTAACGACTTACCTGATACATGTTCCAATCTTATTTAGATCTCCAAGTTCGAAAATCAGCATATCTATTGTAACTGGTTCGCCTTCAAATCTGCTTATTTGGAAAGTTTTTTTTTGTCAGCTGATTGTTCTAGCACTAACTGTCTAAATTTTATTTGATTAGTCAACATCTTTCTTTTCAGTTTTTCTTTTACTTCTGTTGCAGTTTCATTTCTATTTCTTGCCTTGACTTCCAAAGCCCTTGTACAAAGATGACATCCAGTAATTCTCTTTTCTTTTCTAGTTGTTTGGCTTTTTTTGTCTTGCTTTTTTCTTCATTTGCTTTGCTTAAATCCTCCATTTGCATTTTTATTTCTTTGATTCTCTCTTTCTCCTGAAACTTGATTCTGGGTAACATTCTTTTTGATCATTGAACTAGCTTTTCAATCTCTAGTTCAGTTTTCTGATGTTTAACGCAATAAGCGAAAATTCATCGAAAATATACACCACCTGCAGTTCACACCATGTCTTTTGAAGGTTTGTTCTGCTGTAAAAAATCTTCAGGAACTTTTTTTTTTTAAAATACACGACAAAAGACAAACAGCAGTCTACAAAAAACCAGCATGAGACAAATGAACTTAACAAATGGACGCTTTATCTTGGTTAAAAGTTTTTTGTTCATGTACTCAGAAGCTCATACAAACTCTACAATGTTCAATGAAACGGGTGCCTAACCCTCCCAAGATTGTCTGATCTAAAGAACTTGGAATTCTCAGCAAAGATGGGAATATCACATAAATCCCTACAACATTCACGGAAGAAGAGATTTTAGAAAATAACAAATGCGCCTTTCTGTCATCAGCTATAAACATATAAACAAATGACAATGAAAAATCTTTAAAAAGAACACTATACATTTTGGGTCTTTCTTAAAGAGAGGCAAAAGACACCAAAAGACATTCAAACTCATAAGTCGAAAATAAACTGACAACGTCATGGCTAAAAAAGAAAAAGAACAACAGACAAACAACAGTAAACAAAACATGACATAGAAAACTAAAGACTGAGCAGCACGAACCCAACCAAAAACTTGGCGTGATCTCATGATTTCCTGAAGAGTGAGCAAATCCTGCTCCAAATGTGGCACCCGTCGTGTTGCTCTTGTGAGTACAAACCTGATAATAAGTCGTATTCGATAAGACACATTTGGGAAAAAGAGGAAGGGATTGTAATAACGACAATTGGAACATATCTTTTGTCATCTGTAAAAAAGATATTCCTAAACGGTCAACAAACTCGTGATAGCGTAGATAAAATTTACGAAGTAATGATTTTAACTTCACCACTTGGAACTCGTTAATAGCAACCCTCTGTCAAGGAAATCATGATAGGAAATACAAACAATTTTGTATCAACTGGGAGATATATACTTCGTATGCAGGCGATGCGGGAATGTAGCTACATAGAAATTGAAATTTGACAATTGGAAAGCTGAAATCGTATCTTTTGTCGTACACATTTTTTCAACCGACCCTTATAATTATTGTCAATTTTTAGATGTATGTCAAGTTATAAGGCAGATTTAAACTTATCTGATGTAACGATATCAGTATCTGTAAAGTGTTTACTCCCATTCTTTCTACAAATGTACCATCAAATATATCCTCAAATATATTGTGATGGAGTATTTTAATCCAACGAAGTCAACATGGTCAATCAGGTATGGATTCTTACAAATTCTAAAGATGCCAAATTTGCAGTGAAACTACAACCTTTGATTTTCTACGCTTTAGACTGTTTTTCCTAATGCTCGGTTAAAGGTCAACTACATCGTCTTATATTATTAAACAGTGTGTTCTACAAATACAGGATTTGTAAATACAAATTCCTTCATCCTTTTTTATAGCATGAAATATATCACTTCATAAATAACCATTATAATTCCAACATTTAATAGATCGAAGATGATATCATCAAAATGCTGGTCTTTTTGTTTGCTCGGTTCACATTTTAAAAGACAAGTATACTAATTGTACATCTCTACTGGCCGACATGTTTTGGGTACTGATATATAGCAATATTTATAGATAACTTTCCCGAAGACAAAAAGAAACAAAAACATCTTGCATAATGATGTCCTGTGCAACCCTCTTTTCAGTGAGTGCTTACATCTAATATATTCATGTAAATTTGCATGCGGTTTATGAATGCATAGCAGGAGACGCTTACATTGTCGACGCACTTGGTCTTGCTCTTTTGTTGAGTTTACGTAATTCCTTTTGTATTTGTTTGTTACCCTGATGTTTATTTTTTCAATCGGTTTATGAGATTTGAACATTAGTAAACCATTGGTGCTTAATTTTGAAGAATGTTGGTTGTATTTCTAACGCTTGAACATGACAGTTTTTGTGGACTTTTTTAATTTTCATTCGGTATTTTTGTTATACTTTTTTCCTTTTATTTTTGAAGAAAGTGTTGTCATTTTCTCTTTCCATTGCTCCTTTTTTCTGAATGTTTACATCACTAAGTTCGACTTTCCGTCAGATTGGTCTATTATATATAGCGTATATCTTTTTTTATTGTCTGAATATTATGTTTTCTAAAACCCTGCTCAAAACACAAGACGAAAGGTGCGTTTTAGAATAGTTTGTTTAAAATCGAAATTTTAAATATTATCTATTCTAGTAAAAAGACATTTATCAAAAGTACAAAATGTACATTTTTTTTAGTATCTTCTGTAAATAGCCATGAACACTTTGAAAAATTGTCTAAAGATTGAAAATTATTGCTGTAAAAAAAAATCATTCCTATTATCAACATATAGTGGACATACAGTCACAAAGTGTATCTCATCGTCAACTTTATTTGATGTACAGTAACATTTTCTAACACATTTGGGGATTTGAACGAAAAACAGACTAAAAGACTGTATTGTACTAGATAAATAACTCTCAGAGCTAACCAATTTTAACTGCTTAGTTCGATAATATATACAGAGTTGTCTCACTGGCAACTATGCCACCTCTTCTTTTTTATGTACAGTTAAATACAATAATGTGGACAGTTCTTAAGATACAATAAAGAAAATAGCTTATGTTTAATGTGGCTATTCCATATAACAAAGTGCCACTTTTACAATTCTGCATGTTACATTTTTTGGATATGCGTTTCAGTCAGTATATAATAAATCTTTTTAGAATTTTGATTTACTCTTCTGTGGGTTTTTAAGTAATAAATGATGAAAATAACTTATATATATTTCCGCACTTTCTGTGTTGCCATTTAGAACATACATCACACTCTATTGCTTCTTGTCGGGGCCTAACCAGAGAGTGGCACCATATACAGTTGTCGTCTTCCATTGTGGTTATGAGGAGCCGCACAAACATGCCCCATTTTATGAGGAAAGTGGGCTTTGAGACAACTCATGTCAGCTTGTGTTTTGATAATCAGGAATTTCATTTAATAATAAACATTATACATTTAATTCCAAGCTGTTAAATTATATAACAACAATCAAAATTTAATAATATGATGAAACAAGTTGATTAGTTTATAATCAACCAATAATCACACAATCAAAGGAATTTAATATATTAATTAGCATGGTGATTAAGAAATTACATTCGTATTTTTGTCTTAAGTTTTCATTAAAATCTGGTATAAAATTCAAAGATATTTCAATTTTTTGTATAAATCTTAAAAAAAATAATCATAAAACATTCGTATTTTTGTCTAAGTTTTCATTAAAATCTAGTATAAAATTCAAGTAATTCAACTTTTTTTTATTAAGTTTACCAAAAAAAAAATCATAAAACATTCGTTTTTTTATCTAAGTTTTCATTAAAATCTAGTATAAAATTCAAGTAATTCAACTTTTTTTTATTATGGTACGAGTTTGCAGTGGTACGAGTTCTGATTGGTACGACTTCCCAGTGGTACGAGTTTACGTTGGTACGAGTTAACTTTTTTGGTACGAGTTTACAATGGTACGATAAATATATTTTATTTTATTTGAGTGTCACACATTGATTGATACAGTACATATATACAAATGAATTTAAGTAATATCTTCAAAATTCAATCAATGCCCAGCCAAACATTTGACTTATGAGACACTTTAAAAACATACATGTACATATATACAATAAACTGCATATTAATTTGTAAAATATTTCTAGAATTAAAAATCTAATAAATTATTATATTTTTTTTTTTTTTTTTTTTAACGAGTTAACTTGCTTCCCTTTCGACATTGTACTTTTATAATCAAGTCATGTGAATGCTCTTAATTTTTAAAACGTATACTTAATTACAGACACTTATAACAAATTGTGCACTGTAACAGTTTGTGTCTAAATTATTGAAAATATGAAAACTTGACATTTTAGTTACAAATTATATTTTACATGAAGCGTCCTAAAAAATACTTATCACAACAATGTTGAATAGATGTGCATTTTCGTTTATTTATTTACAAATTTGACAAGAAAAGGCTTCGGTCAACAATTGAATATATTTAGTAGCTAAGAGTGGTTCAGATATAGAAACATGTTCATGATGTTGTCAAGTGTTTTATATAGAATCTATTCCTGTAATTTAATTCAAAATACATGTTACCAAAATTTTTAACTGCATAAAACAATTATAGCTTTAAATAAATGAACCAATGGACTGGAAATATTTATTGTTAATTTTTTTAATTTAATGTCCCCAATCCAGACATTTTTAAACTGCTTCGTAGCAATACCATCTAATAAAATTGAATTGCCAACAATTTGAATTTTTAAATTTTTTTTTACTTTTACTATGAAATCTAAATCGGTTTAGGAAAAAGCCAATGCTAAATACTAAACAGGTAGTTAATTGCACCGTAAGCCAAATGCCAGCTATGGACCAGGCAGTCATCGTCTCAACAGTACCGTAGCATCAAATTGATTTGTGTGGTAGATTTTAAAATTAAACATGAATAAATGTATACCAAAAAACTTACTTAGATCTGAGATGAAATAAATCATGAAATTTTTTTCATATTATTAAATCAGATATGTTTTGACCTCTGGGATGTTTCCATGGATATATTTTGTATTTTATGCATTTTTTTATTGGAATCGTGATATATACATCAACCACACTTGAATCATACACAATATATCAGAACATATAAGGCGTCATTTAGAGCCGACATCTTACTATGTGGATGATTAAAGATTGCTTGAAGTATTTGTTCGTCCAGAGAAAAATATTTAGAACTGGTTGGTTTGTTTGGTACGTTGAAAGTTTTGTTAACCTTTAAGTTATACCAAAATCAAAATAAGCAAATAGGATTAACAAAAAAAATCATCAAAGATACCAGGTTTTTAACTTGTAACGCTAGAAAAAAGTAAAATAACAAAAATACCGAGGAAAATTTTAAACGGAAAATCCTTAAGCAAATGCCAAAATCAAAAGCTCAAACACATCAAAACGAATGGATAGCAACTGTCATATTCCTGACTTGGTACAGGCATTTTCTTATGTAGAAAATTGTGGATGAAACCTGGTTTTATAGCTAGCTAAACCTCTCACTTGTATGACAGTCGCATAAAATTCCATTATATTGACAACGATGTGTGAACAAAACAAACAGACATTATATTTAGTCTTAGATGCATGATTTTTTTTATTAGTTGTTTGTGGCTTTGAACTAGCTGCCAGTACTGCGAGTACTCTCAGATCTGTACTTGGTGTCTTTTTGTGTTGGGATGTACAAGAACCCGGCCACGTCCACTCTGTGTTTTTGTTCGATGTATTTCTCTTTGTATCCATCTGATGAGTTAAGCCTTTTTCTACTGATTTTATAGTTCTTTCTTATGTTGTACTGTTACACCACTGTCCCAGATTAGGGGAGGGTTTGGATCCCACTAACATGTTTAACCCCACCACATTCGGTATGTTTGTACCTGTCCCAAGTCAGGAGCCTGTAATTCAGTGGTTGTCGTTTGTTGCTGTGTTACATACTTGTTTATCGTTCATTTTTTTTGTACATTAATTAGGCCGTTAGTTTTCTCGTTTGAATTGTTTCACATTTGTCATTTCGGGGCCTTTTATAACTGATTATGCGGTATGGGCTTTGCTCATTGTTGAAGGCCGTACGGTGACCTATAGTTGTTAATTTCTGTGTCATTTGGTCTGTTGTGAAGAGTTGTCTCATTGGCAATCATACCATTATTTAATAGGTAAAAATGTCAAAAATAGGGTTACAATAGTCAACATTATGTTATAATCTTAATCACTATAAAAACAAGCAAATATGTCAACAAAGATAAACAAAAAGGCATATAGACAAAACACATTAGCAAAACCGAAAGACAAGAATACAAAAATTTACCATAGCACAATGACACAATGACGGGATGTCTAAGTACCGAGCCATGTTAAAATGATATCAACAAAAAATAGACAAAACAGTAAAAGTAAATTTACTATAACACGTTATTAAGATGACAAACAACGGCAGTAACTAGAATTTATACTTCAAGACCATCGTGTATTATTTGTGAATTTGATACGGAATATTTATTAACAAGGTCTTGGTATCTTCCGATGAACTTTTTTTAGAAAAAGGACGAAACGTTCTTTGACTTACCCCTGGTTCATCAACTTTCTGCTCCGACACTGGTGACGTTTTACAAAGTCTGTGTAGCAGATGCAAGCTCTTGAATACCGAATGAATTGAGAAATGTATATCCCATACGCAGGTGAAGTTGGTATATTGCTACTAAGGTTTGGGGGGAGGGGATTGATAATTTCAAAATTAAAATCGTCTCGTTTGTCATAGATTCTTGTACTGAGATGACCGCTTACGTCGAATTCGTGGTATACATGTAAGTCTAAAAATGAGGCAGAGGAAGCCGTGTCTGTTGTTTCTTTGATATCTAGTGATGGAGGATATATTAATGGAACCCAACCAGAAAAGTTTGCATTGTCAATGGAAAGAACATCATTAATATATTTGAATGTGAAATTAAATGATCTGGCTTCTTTGATCTTCTTGTTTTTGACAAGTGTCTGAGGGAACTTCGACTCATATGAAAACAAGAAGAGGTCGGCAAGGAGTGGCGCACAGTTCGTTCTTATAGGAATGCAGACAACTTGTTGAAAAATTCTACCTCCAAATTCAATAAATATGTTATCAATAAAACTCAAGTATACTGATCACTTGTTCCTCTGTGTAGCATGACGCTCAAACGTTGAGCTCGATTTGAAAATTGTAAAAGACCAAATAAAACCGATGTTGTAGAGGGTTGACAATCAAACATTTTGAAATACGGCTAAGGCTGTTTATGCCATGGTGAAACGTCCAAAGCAGTTGCATCAACCCCGTGCTTATTTGCAAGTTATTCAACACCATTCAAACTCTGAACTTCCATGTCCTCACTCGGGATTGTTTAGTTCAATTATTATCATATCAATGTCAATTTCTCTAAATAGCTGAAATGAGGTCTTTGATCCTTCCTTTATTACGTAACGTTTTGTTTAAGTCTGATAATTGCTAGTCACTAGGGGTATATTCAGCTCAGTATTCAGTGAACATCTGAAGAGGAGAGGTGAAATATACCAAAGGGACATTCAAACTCATAAGTCGAAAAGAAACTGACAACGCCATGGCTAAAAATAGAAAAAGACAAACAGACAAACAATAGTGGGATTGTATGTACGACATTAAGAACATATCCGCTGTCATATGTCAACGGATATTCCATAACAGTCAACCAACTCGTGATGGCGTCCGTACAATTTACGAAGGAATGATTTCAACTTCACCACTTGGAAGTCTTGGTTTAGTAGCTTCCTTGTGTGCAGCAACCCTCTATCAAGGAAATAGTACTTTTAATGGTGTTACATAAAAATCAAAAGTTCACAATTTGGACGCTGAAATCATCTCTTTTGTTGGAAAGTTTTGTTTTTAACCGACCCAGCTTGACAATTTCTAGATGTTTGTCAAGATATGACTGTATCTGTTGTATCTTTTATCTCAAGTTCGATGGGATAGATGCGTTCAACATAGTCACCAAATTTTGATATATTAAGTGAAAGAATATCATCTTTATAGCGGAAAGTAAAGTTAAAGGATACTGCTAACTTCTTTTATTTCTTTTTAACAAAGGAACAAGTCGGCAAGAAGAGGGGCACAGTTGGTTCCCATGGGAATGCCGAGTTTTTGCTAAAAAAACACGTCCTCTAAACGTAACAAATTTGTTGTCAATCAAGAAATCAAGCATTTGATAATGTCAGTTTCAGAAAAAAGTTTGTTAGAATCAGAGTTATTTTTTACAAAGAAAGATGTATCCCTCCCTAAGACAAGATACTTGTCGCTACGTTGGCCATTCTTTTTTATGAAACTAAGAAGGACCAACTCTTTCAATTTGTCTTTTAGTTTGAAATGGAGAATACTTGTGTAAAGTGTAGAAAAGTCAAATATTTTAATACTATTGCAAGATGAAAGAGTCTTAAATTGTATGTACCCTAAAAGATCTTTGAAATTTTTATATACGATTCACACCACCTCTAGAATAGGTAGTTTCACAATAACTTTGAAGCCTGGCTTTGATTGCTGATAAAATTGATGTTAATAATTTAGAAAGAAGTTTCGTGAAGCACTCGGAAGACCCAGCAATATAATGTTGTCTGTAAGGACACTTATTTAGTTTAGGTATCTAATACAGTGATGGAAGATCCAGTACTTCATCTTTGGTTGAAATTCCAAAGGGACATATATATAGAACAGACATTACCCAGGATTTCCTCTTTAGTAGGTTTCGTGAGGGTATATGTTGAGTTTCTAAGTGAATTGTCAATATAACTAATTAATTTATCAAGCAGATTATGTAATGTGATTTACACACTAAAACGATGGGGCTTTATCTGCGGGGACAACAACATATTTGTCATGAAGCTAGGACAAGTGTTTAGCAACATTTGGGTCTTTGAAGACTGATGTAGCATGGGTATTAATAGACCCATTCAGTTTCTTAATTCTGATTTGTATCAACGACCTCACAGCATTAATCCATTCGGAAGAGTATCTACATCTTCTTTCTCGCGCGTTCAACCAATTGCCTGACATAATCCTCGACTGAATCCACCAGTCTTTTGAAGTTGTGTTTCCAATTGATGGATTTTGGCTCATGATATTTCGGGCCTTTGGATATCACATTTCGCAGAGAAGTACTAACTAGTGTTATTGACAATGTTTAGGTCACTAGTAATAACGTGGCCAGACGGATTATATATGAATGGGGAACTAGCAATCAGGAGGTTTAAACTTGAAGTCGTCAATAATGAGATTCTGCAACACGTGTTTGTAACTGAAAATTTAGTTTCAATTTGTTTGGTATATGTTTAAAAAATAATGGGTACAGACTGATCACTAAAATAGGGAGGTATTTTCGAGTGAACTGATTTATGATGAAGGATATTGCCCAAGTTGATGGCATCGAGACATTTGAAAAGTCTGTGACTTGCAATATCCGAAACGATAGCTGTAAGTTTGTATTGGTTTAAATGTGGGTTTGTAACAGTAGTTTCTAATCATAACTTATACACAGAATGACGTTTTGAAAGGGATAATGAATAAAGCTTCATGCGAATGTGATGAATACCTAATGGTTTTCGTATCAACAGCAGGTCATAAATAGAAAAGCGTGTTATTTGGCAGATTTGTAATTTTTTTTAAGGTAAAGTTGGGCTTAGATAGACTACGCTTTTTTATTTTAGGTACCGTTTAGCCATATAGCCCATCACTCATACAACTTTAAGCCCCCATTACACTAGACCAAGACCAAGACCAAGACCAAGACCAAGACCAAGACCATGAAGATCCCACTATGATCTATAAAAAAATAAGATCGCGGTGAGATCGTGTTATGGTCGGCTTGAATATTCAATATTTTATAGTTTTCACGTTCAGACTACGACCTTGCTATGGTCCTAATAAGATCCTGCTACAATTCCGCTACGACAGTAACACGTTCTAGTTACAATCTTGTTACGCTCTTGCTACGTCTAATAAGACCTTACCACGACTTACACGATCTCTTTATGCTTCTAATAAGACCTTCTCGATCTCAATACGAGTCTACTACGATCGAACCACAGTTGGTTGACTGTTATGGAATATCCGTTGACATATGACAGCAGATATGTTCTTAATGTCCTATATACAATCCCGTCCCCTTTTCCCGAATTTGACCTACCGAATTAGACTTACCGGGTTTGTACTAACACGAGCAACACGACGGGTGCCATATGTGCAGCAGGATCGGATCTGCATTTACTTCCGGAACACTTGAGATCACCTCCAGTTTGTGGTGGGGTTCGTGTTGTTCAGTTTTTTTAGTTTTCTATGTTGTGTTTTGTGTACTATTGTTTGTCTGTTTGTCTTTTTCTTTTTAAGCCATGGCGTTGTCAGTTTTTTTTCGACTTACGAGTTTGCATGTCCTTTTGGTATATTTCACCGCTCTTCTTCATGTGTTCACTGAATACTGAGCTGAATATACCCCTAGTGACTAGCAATTATCAGACTTGAACAAAACGTTACGTAATAATTGAAGGATCAAAGACCTCATTTCAGCTATTTAGAGAAATGACAAATGTGAAACAATTCAAACGAGAAAACTAACGGCCTAATTAATGTACAAAAAAATGAACGATAAACAAGTATGTAACACAGCAACAAACGACAACCACTGAATTACAGGCTCCTGAATTGGGACAGGCACATACATACAGAATGTGGTGGGGTTAAACATGTTAGCGGGATCCAAACCCTCCCCCTAATCTGGACAGTGGTGTAACAGTACAACATAAGAAAGAACTATAAAACAGTTGAAAAAGGCTTAACTCATCAAATAGATACAATGAGAAATACATCTAACAAAAACACAGAGTGGACGTGGCCGGGTTCTTGTAATCCCAACACAAAAAGCCACCAAGTACAGATCTGAGAGTACTCGCAATTACTGGCAGCTAGTTCAAAGCCAAAAACAACTAATAAAAAAAAAATCATGCATCTAAGACTAAATATTTTGTCTGTTTGTTTTGTTCACACATCGTTATCAATATAATGGAATTTTATGCGACTGTCATACAAGTGAGAGGTTTAGCTAGCTATAAAACCAGGTTTCATCCACAATTTTCTAAATAAGAAATTGCCTGTACCAAGTCAGGAATATGACAGTTGTTATCCATTAGTTTGATGTGTTTGAGCTTTTGATTTTGCCATTTGCTTAAGGATTTTCCGTTTAAAATTTTCCTCGGTATTTTTGTTATTTTACTTTTTTCTAGCGTTACAAGTTAAAAACCTGGTATCTTTGATGATTTTTTTTGTTAATCCTATTTGCTTATTTTGATTTTGGTATAACTTAAAGGTTAACAAAACTTTCAACGTACCAAACAAACCAACCAGTTCTAAATATTTTTCTCTGGACGAACAAATACTTCAAGCAATCTTTAATCATCCACATAGTAAGATGTCGGCTCTAAATAACGTCTTGAATGTTCTGATATATTGTGTATGACTCAAGTGTGGGTGATGTATATATCACGATTCCAATAAAAATGCATAGAATACAAAATATATCCATAGAAACATCCTAGAGGTCAAAACATATCTGATTTAATAATATGACAAAAAATTCAGGATTTATTTCATCTCAGATCTAAGTAAGTTTTTTGGTGTACATTTAATCATGTTACGTTTTAAAATCTACCACACAAATCAATTTGACGCCACAGTACTGTTGAGACGATGACCGCCTGGTCAATAGCTGGCATTTGGCTTACGGTGCAATTAATTACCTGTTTAGTATTTAGCATTGGCTTTGTCCTAAACCGATTTAGATTTCATAGTAAAAAAAATTTAAAAATTCAAATTGTTGACAATTCAATTTTATTTGATGTTATTGCTACGAAGCAGTTTAAAAATGTCTGGATTGGGGACATTAAATTAAAAAAATTAACAATAAATATTTCCAGTCGATTGGTTTATTTATTTAAAGCTATAATTGTTTTATGCAGTTAAAAATTTCGGTAACATGTATTTTGAATTAAATTACAGGAATATATTCTATATAAAACACTTGACAACATCATGAACATGTTTCTATATCTGAACCACTCTTAGCTACTAAATATATTCAATTGTTGACCGAAGCCTTTTCTTGTCAAATGTGTAAATAAATAAATGAAAATGCACATCTATTCAACATTGTTGTGATAAGTATTTTTTAGGACGCTTCATGTAAAATATAATTTGTAACTAAAATGTCAAGTTTTCATATTTTCAATAAGTTAGAAAGAAACTGTTACAGTGCACAATTTTTTATAAGTGTCAGTAATTAAGTTTACGTTTAAAAAATTAAGAGCATTTACATGACTTGATTATGAAAGTACAATGTCGAAAGCATCAACCTATCTCTAACCTAGCTTCCTTAGTACTTTGTAATTAGAAATATAATCCATATAAAAAGTTATATAAGATATCATATTTGATATATTAAGCTGATACACCAAAATGACAGTAATTTAATCACACGATTAACGATTCAATAATACATTTATGAAAAGACCATTGCATTTCTGTTACAATATTCCTGATTTAAGTATTGTTTCATAGCAACTACATAATATTAAATTCTTTTCCGAATTAATCTTTCTCAAAAATCAAAGTATATATATAAAAAAACTATATATCATTTTGTGCATTATGTCTTTGGTAAGTTTTTATGATTTCTTTTTTTTTCTTATTCTATAGAAGACTTATTATATGGTTTTCGTAGCCTTGGCAGTCATATGAATATACTAAACATGCTGATTTATACACTGTACCTTAAAAATTACTGAACAGACTTATAACTTACGTTTATGACTCAGAATTTTTTTACTGCAATGAAATGTAGCATTAATTTCCGTCAACTGTCAAATTCAAGGGAAAGTTTTTTTCGACCCTTTTTCGTGTGCAACCGGATGTGACGTACTATAAGTTGGTGGTATTTAAACTATAATCGAACAGTTTCGGCTTATTTGCAACCCATTTTTTCGGGGCAGTCTGTGCAGTTCCAAATTGGTAAACTTTTACCTTAATGATGCTAAACCATAGTAGCAGCATGGGAGTTGTCGCCGATTTATTCTCTGATTTGACGAAAAAAAAATGTCGAAGTCTTTGTTTAATATTTCATGATGTACAGCAGGTGGAAGTTTCAAATTTATATATCTGACATAAAATCTAGCTAATAACTAAGATACTAATAAAAATGTACATTTTGTACTTTTGATAAATGTCTTTTTACTAGAAAAGATAATATTTAAAAACATAATATTCAGACAGTAAAAAAGATATACGCTATATATAATAGACCAATCTGACGGAAAATCGAACTTAGTGATGTTAACATTCAGAAAAAGGGAGCAATGGAAACTTTAAGTCGGAGAGAAAATGACAACACTTTCTTCAAAAATACAAGGAAACAAGAATAACAAAAATACCAAATGAAAATTAAAAAAGTCCACAAAAACTGTCATGTTCAAGCGTTAGAAATACAACCAACATTCTTCAAAATTAAGCACCAATGGTTTACTAATGTTCAAATCTCATAAACCGATTGAAAATATAAACATCATGGTAACAAACAAATACAAAAGGAATTCCGTAAACTCAACAAAAGAGCAAGACCAAGTGCGTCGACAATGTAAGCGTCTTCTACTATGCATTTATCAACCGCAATGCAAATTTACATGAATATATTAGATGCAAGCACTCACTGAAAAGAGGGTTGCACAGGACATCATTATGCAAGATTTTGTTGTTTCTTTTTGTCTTCGGGGAGGTTGTCTGTGAATATTGCTACATATCAATACCCAAAACATGTCGGCCAGTAGAGTTGTACAATTAGTATACTTGTCTTTTAAAATGTGAACCGAGCAAACAAAAAGACCAGCATTTTGATGATATCATCTTATATTAAAAGTTGGAATTATAGTGGTTATTCATAAAGTGATATTTTTCATGATATAAAAAAGAAAGAAGGAATTTGTATTTACGAATCCTGTTTTTGTAGAACACACTGTTTAATAATATAAGACGATGAAGTTGGCCTTCAATCGAGCATTAGAATAAACAGTCTAAAGCGTAGAAAATCAAAGGTTGTAATCTCATTGCACATTTTGTCATCTTTAGAATTTGTAAGAATCCATACCTGATTGACCATGTTGACATCGTTGGAATAAAATACTTCAATACAATATTTTTGAGGATATATTTGATGGTAGAAAGAATGGGAGTAAACACTTTACAGATACAGATATAGTTACAACAGATAAAATTAAATCTGCCTCATAACTTGATTTACATCTAAAAATTGACAATAATTATTAGGGTCGGTTGAAAAAAAATGTACGACAAAAGATACGATTTCAGCTTTCCAATTGCCAAATTTCCATTTCTATGTAGCTACATTCCCGCATCGTCTGCATACGAAGTATATATCTCCCAGTTGATACGAAATTGTTTGTATTTCCTATCATAATTTCCTTGACAGAGGGTTGCTATTAACGAGTTCCAAGTGGTGAAATTAAAATCATTACTTCGTAAATTTTACCTATGCCATCACGAGTTGGTTGACCGTTCAGGAATATCTTTTTTACAGATGACAACGGATATGTTCCAATTGTCGTTATGACAATCCCTTCCCCTTTTTCCCAAATGTGTCTTACCGAATACGACTTATTATCAGGTTTGTACTCACAAGAGCAACACGACGGGTGCCACATGTGGAGCAGCATCTGCTCACCCTTCAGGAAATCATGAGATCACGCCAAGTTTTTGGTTGGGTTCGTGCTGTTCAGTCTTTAGTTTTCTATGTCATGTTTTGTTTACTGTTGTTTGTCTGTTGTTCTTTTTCTTTTTTAGCCATGACGTTGTCAGTTTATTTTCGACTTATGAGTTTGAATGTCCCTTTGGTGTCTTTTGTCTCTCTTTAAGAAAGACCTAAAATATATAGTGTTCTTTTGAAAGATTTTTCATTGTCATTTGTTTATATGTTTATAGCTGAAGAGAGAAAGGCGCATTTGTTATTTTCTAAAATCTCTTCTTCCGTGAATGTTGTAGGGATTTATGTGATATTCCCATTTTTGTTGAGAATTCCAAGTTCTTTAGATCAGACAATCTTGATAATGATTTATGCATTAAAAAAACAATATTGTTTGAGGCTTTGTCTGCTGGAACAACACCATATTTATCGTGAACAAATGATGACGCATTCACAGCAAGGAATTCTTGGCAACCGTTTCATTGTACATTGTAGAGTTTGTATGAGCTTCTGAGTGCATGAACAAAAAACTTTTAACCAAGATAAAGCGTGGTGAACCCAAGTGAATCCGAATTGGTAAACAGCTCTTGATCCTCTCGATGCTCCCGTCATTTTTCTCTTGACAAGTTAAAAAAATATCATATTTGGTAAGTAATTATATAAAAAATCAAGGAAGACAGATGAAGCATATCCCCGGTCATCCATTCACCATATATGCCACACCGGTCAACCAAATCATGACTGCATTTGTAAGACTTTTGAATAGATTACTATAATTTTGCCCCTGGTCCAATAACACACTTCTAATCAAGAACTGTACATCAAGTAAACGTAATCATGATTGGAAATGCATGCACTAGAATATCGTATCAGTGGGGTGACATATACTTCAAATGGTGGCGGAGCTGACATTTTTTTAGTTTGTTGACCGTTATGGTTTATGAAATATCTGTTTTGCAGATGACGACGGATGTGTTCCAATTGTCGTAACTATAATCCCGTCTCGTTGCCCCCGAATGTGACCTACCGAATTAGACTTATCACCGGGTTTGTACATGAGCAAGCCGACAGGTGCCACATGTGGAGCTGGATCTGCTTCCCCTTTCGGAGCACCTGAGTTCATTCCCTGTTTTGGTGGGGCTGGTGTTGCTAAGTCTTTAGTTAAATGTCATGTTTTATGTACTGTTGTTTGTCTGTTTGTCTTTTTTTTCTTTTTTAGCAATGGCGTTATCAGTTTATTTCGACTTATGAGTTTGAATGTCCCTTTGGTATCTTTCGCCTTTCTTTTGTAATATGAATTATGAAGAATCACAATAATAATGTGCTAGTTCCATTAACCACTTAATGTGCCAAAACCATAATCTTGCCAAAACGATCAATAATATTCTCAAACAAAAAATGTACAGCCTTTGTCATGACTGCGCATGTCCACAAACAAGGGTTATTTTAACTGAAAATGACGGTTCATTATTCCAGACTTTAAGCGAACAAGCGTAAGCTGTTTATAAAAAGTCTAAAAGTTAGACTAATGGTGTTACGGAAACGAACGTACTATTTTTTTTCAAATTTAATTTATTGTGGTGCTTAATTGTATTATTGTTATAACGGTTTGAGGGAATTAGTTAATAATGGGGTCAGGAAGTTAATTAAATGAACTAGAAATAGTGTTTAACGACGTTTTCTTCTTGTACAAATATGGGAACGTGATTATCCTAATTGTAGGATCAAAAATAGGACAACAATGCGTAAAATGGCTTATAAACTTCATTACTGGTAAACTGAATAATTAATTTACATTTCTTAGTGTTTTTATGTGTTTTTATGGTTTTTACGTGCTTTGTGCCGATCTGATGTGCGTTAAGCTCTTTTCCATTTATTTTTTGTTAGCATAATTTTATTTTGTACTGTTACACCACTGTCTCAGGTTAGGGAGAGGATTTGTCACCAGCAATGTACCTGTCCAAAGTGGTTACAGTGGTTGTCGTTTGATGTTGTATATCATATATGTGTTTTGTTTGTTTATTTGTTTTTACATTAATCTGGCCGTTAGTGTTTCCGTTTGAATTGTTTTACATTTGTCATTTCGGTGCTTTTATAGCTTGCTATATGCGCTATTGGTTTTACCTGATGTAAAATCATAAAGGAAAATGATGAACGTTTGATATTTCGCAATAGAAATTAAAAACAACACACTCTAAAATTAAGCTAGACACAGATTTGATTTAGGGTTTATGTTACAGAAGACAATTACCCAACAAGTTTGATGAGATATATTGTATAAAATAGATATTACATGTCAAATGCTTCATAAACTATACCTTGAAATGGAATTGAGTTCAACGTCTCGAAAAGGCATTAATGTCTATCTTATTTTACGCCAGCTCAGCTTAGATGTCTAGTAAGTCTTTTTTAATTAAAATAAAAGTGAGGCCGCACAAATGTTCCTTAGTAGGATACTTTATGCATATCTAAAATTTAAAATGTCTTTTCTTGAGGTTCGAATTTGCTACTAAACTTTATGAGATCAATTAAAGGTAGTTCTTTCTAATCTTTTATCAACTAGTTAACTCTATCAGGTGTATGATTTAAAGATATGATGATTGGCTATTCCAAGTTATTCCTAAAGCCAATGAAGCGTATTAATGACAGAACATTGATTTTTCCATTTAATTACTACATGGCAAGATTGAATACCTTATTAAAATATACACTTTCCCACCCAAAAAAATCAGTCTAACAAACAAACAATAATAGTGTGTTCTTGTGATTTACAGTTACACTACTGTCCCAGGTTTGGCGCCGGCAAACAAGTGTAACCCCACCACATTCAGTATGTTCCTGTCGCAAGTCAGGAGCCTGTAATTTAGTGGTTGTCGTGTGTTGCTGTATATTATATTTGTTTTTCGTTAATTGTTTTGTTAATAAATCAGGCCGTTACTTTTCTTCTTTTATCTGTTTTACGTTTGTTATTTATGGACCTTTTATATTAAAAAAAAGAAAAACACTTATGTCCCGCTAACGGAGCTTAAATGTCTTATATGTTATAGGATAACAATATTATATCTGACGAGCAGAATGGATTTCGTAAATTGCGGTCATGTCTTGATCACATTTATAGCCTATGTACTGTTCTGAGAAACCGAAAACTAATGAACAAAGATACATATTTGTGCTTTATCGACTTCAGTAAAGACTTTGATTCAGTTGATCACACAATGTTTTTATAAGTCACTGTCAATTGGAATACGTGGTAATATTTACAGGGCAATTAAAGCAACATACTCAAAATTGCAAGCAGCCGTACGACTAAACGATCAACTTACTGACTGGTTCGCTGTAGAGGCTGGTGTAAGGCAAGGGGATAATCTTGCTCCTACAATGTTCACACTTTTTATTGATGACTGAGTTCCAGAAATTAATAATCTATGCTTAGGAATTGATATTTGGAATGAGTGTCTGAGCTGTCTTCTCTATGCGGACGATATAGTTCTTTTATCGGATAGCTGCGAAGGACTGCAGACACAGATAAATCGCTTAAGCGAATGGAGTAAAAAATGGAACCTAAAAATCAATACGGACAAGACTAAAGTTATGCATGTGCGAAAAGCTACTAAAGCAGAAAGTGAATTCAGATTCTACTTCAATGACATGGTCCTTTAAATTGTTCCAAAATACAGATACCTCGGCTTAGTTATAACAAAGAATCAGTTGATGAACTGGTGTCAGCAGGGAGCAGGTCCACTTACTTCGAATTACTATGAAATGGACGGTATGGACTATGCTTCATATACGAAAATGTTTTTTCAACAGTTTCTACAATAATAGAATACGCATCCGGCGTATGGGGCTGTAAATGGTATGATTCATTAGAGAGGCTTCAATATCGTGCGATACGAACTTTTCTTAGTGTTGCTATGGCTACTCCCCTACCGGCTATAACGGGAGAGATGGGATGGTATCCGTTTTCCTTAGTACACAATGCAATGTTATGCGGCTACTGTGCAGGTTGATCAGAATACCGGACTCTCGTTTGTGCCACAAAGTTTTTCTGTGGGACCAGGAAATTTCTAAACGATACAAGAATACCTGGTTCAACAACGCCAAAACACTTATATAATCCTGTGGACTTAATTATATTATAACACCCGAAAACGCTTTCAGTTTTTCAATCCCTCATGTGTTGGACACTATGAAAAACTCTTTAAAAGAACGTCATCATTTGTTATGGATTGAAAGTGTACAAAATATGCCAAAACTCAGAACATACAAACATATAAAATCACAATTCACGACGGAAGAATATCTGAAAAAATGTCTCACCAGAAACCAAAGATCAGCTTTGTCGAGAATGCGATGTGGAACGTTTCCCCTAGAACTTGAAAAGGAGCGTATCAAAAATATTCCCGTTGAACAATGACTATGCAAAATGTGTGACAGTGGCGAAGTAGAAGATGAGCTCCACTTCATGATTAACTGTACATTGTATAACAATATTCGTAACGAACTCCTTCGAGAGTTTCAAACTTTACATGACTATGACTTCCCGGACCTTTCATCAATGGATAAACTAAAAGAACTCCTAAATAGTAATAAGAGTAAAAAGGTGGCAAAATTTATTATTGACTGTTCAATTGTGAAAAATCAATCAACATAGTGTGTATATAAATTACCAAACCTATCTTATAACATCTGTTCAAGTTGTAAATGCGTTAAATTTTTCTTTCATGTTAGTAACAATCTTTAAATTTTGACTTCAAAAATCATTTTCATGATTTAGAATAGACTATTATTATCAGAAAGTGCATCATAAGCCTATTTGGCTGGCTGAATTTTTATGTATTTCAAAACATGTATTTATTTGTTTATTCAGGTTGCACTATAATAAATTCTTCTTCTTCTTCTTCTTCTATATTTGAAAAAAAATGTCGGATATTTTATGCATTTTTATTAGGGATGGCAACGAGTACTCGAGTATTCGAGTATCGCTCGGTTGTACCGAGTATCGAATACCAAAACGATACTCGACTAATCGGTTTCCTGTTAGAATATTGCTGTCGTCTTTATATAAAATTGATCTTCTTGAGAATTAAATAGGCATCACTGATTAATCATACTAGTAAATATAATACATTTTGTTTCGAATGCTTGTGTTAAATTAAAATGCCTCCAAAAATACGTGGGCTATACCTAGTCTAACACTTTAAACTAAACATGTCTTCTATTCCATCACATCGGTACCGTCAGAGCAAATATTTTCGTCTGCAAGACTGTTATTTACAAAGTTGCAAAACCGACTGTCCACAATAATAGTTGACAAGAAAATCTGTCCAAATAAAATAGGTTCGTTGCATCCTCTGGTGATCCTCAGTTAATAGTTAAACTTCTAATCCTTGCGCCCTTGTAAACATTAAATGTGTTTTCTTAACGATTACCAAATACTATTGTTTGATATGGTTTTTCCTTGTTATAATTTTTAAATAAGTGTTCATTAAATTATATTGATTAGATTATTGTTTTTTACTTAATTAGTACTTGTAGGTAATGAGCTGTTAATTATGGTGTGTAATTCCTTGTCCCAGATACTTAATATGTAGATGGTTTTTCGTTCGTTGAACAACAAACCACAGAATGTAAAATACGTATTTTTGTGTTTCTGTGTTGTAGATATATTCCCGAGCGAGTACTCGAGTATCGCTCGATGAAACCAACGAGTACTCGATTAGTAATTGTTCACCGAGTTGACATCCCTAATTTTTATGCATTTTTAATCTGAAATGCCTTTTCTTGAGGGTCAAACTTGTCATTAAACTTTAAGAGATTATTTAAGGCAGTGTTTTCTAATCTATTTTCAACTAGTTACCTCTTTTAGGTGTTTGATATAAAGAAAGGATGATTGGCTATTCCAAATTATTCCAATAGCCAATGCAGCTTTTTAACTGCCATTAAATCTATGTTTCAAAATTTTATCACTACAAGCTAACAGGACGACTTCGAAACAGTTCACTCTCAAGTATTGAGTAAAATGAATGGTATTAAAATGTTGGTTATAATTAGCAATCATGCAAATATTGTTTTTAATTTTTATTCTCCATGGCAAGATTGAATACATTATTAAAATATTCACCCTTCCCCCACAAAAAAAACCTAGACAAACAAACAGAAATTATAGTCTGTTTTATAATGAATTGTTACGCCACTGTCCCAGGTTAGGATGGTTGGTTTGATGCCAGTAAACTTGGTTAACTACTCCACATTCTGTATGCACCTGTCCCAAATCAGGACACTGTAACTCACTGGTCGTCGTTTGTTGCTGTATATCACATCTTTCTTATTATTGTTTTGTACATAAATCATGCCGTTATTATTTTTTTTTAGGTTGAAATGTTTTACATTTGTCATTTCGATACCTTTTATATCATTCTATGCAGTATTGGTTTGCTCTTTGTTGAAGGTCGTAAATTTACCTATACATGTAGTTGTTAACCTCTACGTCATTTGATGATTTGGTGTTGGAATAAATATTCCATGATGTTTCTTCCGTCAGGAACAAATACTGTTTGAATGAATGAATGAATAGATACTTTATTTGCAAAAGCATAAATAACATGATATGGCAATAAACAGACAAGTATATATAGTTTGTTAATTATTCTTCCAGAAGTAATAACATTACAGTATACTGCGTCCATTTGGAATTTAAAGTCTAAGGAACTTCTATTTCATGGCACTGATACCCTTTGGGACCAGTTATAGGAAGAACATCAAACGGCACCTATTTTACTGTACCATATTGGAATTTCGAAAATTCAACGAAAGGAATTATAATGAGGGGAATTAAAATGATCAAATCGTAATTTGATATTTCATCTAGGGAAGGCATTATCAGTATTGTATTTCGCATTTCATGATAGGAGTTATTATATCATACTGACAAACATAAAGATATTAGAACCATGTATTACAAATAAGCTAATAAAGTGAAACCCTAGTTTTATCCATTCTGGTATCTCATTTTGTATGGACCTATGTCGGTACACATGTCTCGGTTGTTCTATCATATTAAGTTGAAGTACATTTTACTTAAGATTTTAACACAAGATGAGTCATTTATAGGAATAATGTCCTTCACTTCAACCATTCATCGTTCGCTGACTACGTTATTACAGTTTGATTTCAACATTGCCGTAAGTAGACATATAAGAAAGAAACCATTAAATATAAATACAGTGCTTGAACTAGTTATAAAAATCGTTCAAATTGCCATAAGTTATTACATTGTTTTGGGGTTTTTTTTTAACGTTAGATCATATTTTCCTATTATTGTACCATTTGATATAATTGTTTTAAAATCGTAATGACATAAAGGGTCCGTTAGTTTACTTTGAGATAGCCCATTAAATAGATAGTACGTAAGGTTAATCGTGATAAAGAAAGGAAAGGCAATAATCCTTAATAATCTTATTAACATAATTCATAGAATAGATTAAATTTATAAAAGAAAAGGTATTTTGACATCAAATAGAGAATGGTCAGGATCATTTATCAATGACAGTACAGATATCGATAAACGCCTAGCTAGAGTCAATCAGAGTGGTTTGTTGAATCAAAAATTTTTAGATATCATTGACTGCTGTATCCCTATTTTTGACTTTTGTAGCTATTATGTCTGTTTGTTTTGTTCACACATTGTTGTCAATATAATGGAATTTTATGCGACTGTCATAAAAGTGAGAGGTTTTACTAGCTATAAAACTAGGTTTAATCCACTATGTACTACATCAGAAAATGCCTGTACCAAGTCAGGAATATGACAGTTGTAATCCATTCGTTAAGTGTGTTTGAGCTTTCGATTTTGCCATTTAATTAGGGATTTTCCAATTTGAATTTTCCTTGGAATTCGGTATTTTTGTTATTTTACTTCTTGGAATTAACAGTATCAATTTTTATGTATCAATACGAATTATAAAATAAATATGTTTTTAAACTCCTACAGCTGTAGACTTAAGACATTTCAAAATGATTCGACATTTTAGGTGTTTTTTCAATGGTTTTAACACTAGCATGTCTTTTGATGTGTGGTTATTGTTCTTCTTTCAATGTCATATGCGATACTTGTTATATTAAATCAAAAGTGTATGTACTTTGAATGTATAATCTAAAACAAAACCTCGTTTGCCTTATATTTAAGACATAGCTTAGAACTGATAGTTGAAAAAAGGTCTAGACGAATTTATGTCATAATGTAAAAATGCTGAACGATTAATTGTTTCCTTAATAATGATCTATCACTTAAAAATATGCTAGATACATTTATTGTCATTTCAACTCATAAAATTCATTTTGTACTAAATTCAAGACATTGATTTTAATTAGATATTAAAACTGAATTATATACAATCAAACAGTATTTGTCTGGTCCTGATAACAACATATATGTAGAAGTAACTCCGTTAAAGTACACATCTTTATATAACTCGGGACTATTTATAGCTTGCCATATTAATTGCATAAGACACTTGTTTATTGTTGAAGACTGTATGCTTCACTTTTGATGTCTTTTACTTTTTGTTTTGTCGTTTTATTGCTGTCTTATTTGCTTATACCTCACACCTCCTTCTACTCATGGTGATACAATGTATTTTATATTTCTACTTACTTGTCACAAAGGAAATGGTAGATTATTCTAAGTGCATGCTTCAATTGCTTTCATGGTGGAATTTTATGTGACACTATTCCGAAGTAAGCAATGAATATGAAAATTGCATTTTGGAATATACCTATATCAATGAATCGAATGTATTATAAAATGTGTTAGTCATTTTTGTACAGACGGCAAATGATCGAAAAATTGATGATTCAATCATTTAAATACAGGAGGGAAAAAAATGTGTAAATTTAACTTATAAGATATTCTCATAACTCTCCATGCGCATTGGGCTTAAAATCAACAACATTTCTTTCCTGTATCGTATCGACTCCTGCAATGTAATCTTCCATATCTCCAAAACTGCTATTGAAATCGCCACACAAAGAGAAAATCGATGCATTTCCATACACATGCACTTGGCTCAATAACGAGTCAGAAGAATCATTCGCATCTATGTTACGTGTCGACTCAATAGGCGTTAAATAACACACACATGCTCGGAAGCAATCTCGCCGATCGCTTTGTTGTATATGAATCCATAAAATTTCTTCAACAGTTTTATATAATATTTCGATGTTATAGCGTGATGCAATGTATTCGCTAACTAGAAATCCGACACCTCCCGAACCTTTCTTCGCTCTTGCATGTAATTTTGTCCGGTTATGACCAAACCATTTATAACCATCCATACGGATTTCATTTTTTCCAGTCAGCTGTGTTTCGGCAATCCCTATAATATCTAAACGTTTATTTTGAATACACATTTCACGTAATTTATGTCCATCATCAACGTCCGAAGTGGCCCATCTCTTCACATTGCAAAACCCGCAACGCCACTAATAATGCCGCTCATTTCTGAAACTGCCACGGTGAATAGACTGTCAAAAATTATCGGAGTCTCTTGGTCTGTTTTCTCGTCGGTAACTGCCTCTTCAGTTGATTGGTATGTTTTGCTCATGTAGTCGTCCTCTTTGTTCGTATGACTGCCGGCTTAAATCTGTCCTTTCTCTTAATTCGTTGACATTTCGTTTTGTTTGGATTCTCGACCCCCGAATTTCCAATTTATCCTTGCCGATAGTATTAACTATATGACGAAGGTTTGCATTGAGAATCCTTTCAGCCTTTGGTAAGTCATTTTTAATAAACACTTCTCTATAATTCCTTGCTTCGAGGAGCGTTTTCTTTACCTCCATTACTTTACGCTTGTCCTGTGCGTTTTGGAACTTTACAATAACTTAACCCGGTTTACCCTCTTGAAAGCTTCTCTTGCGTTCTACAGAGTGTATGCTGATATTCTTCAATCTTAATCCGTCCTTTAACAGTCCGCTTACTTTGCTGAAAAGATTTTCATTTTCACTTTCTGCCAGGTTTCGAATTATAGCGTTGTTTCTTTTGTCGTTCTCTGTCTCAGCCTCGGGTCTGATCACAGGTTCTTCACAAGAGTCTTTCAAACTTGATATTTCATTCTTTACATTCTGAAAGGCCCTTTTTACATCTACTTTTAACTGGTCTATGTCGTTGGTAACTTTACTCTCCAGATTTTGCGTTTCCTTAGAGTTTTTGTCTTGCTCTGATAGGAATAACTGTTTAATCCCTCCCTTTTTATTTTTTTCTTGCTCTGATACGAATTAACTGTTTAATTTGTTTTTCATTCTCTCGTATTTATATTGTTTTTACAATTTTTTTTTATGTTGATTGGCCCTTTTTATTTTTATCTTAAAAGTTACTAACAGACAGTACTGATGATAAGAAGGAGTCCTTTATCACCAGTCAGTTTTCTTAAGAGACAACACGTATTTGATGTACTGTTGATCTGTTTAAAATGCGTAACTGTTTTGCTAGATATTCAAAAAAATTTGTAAAAACAATATAAATACGAGAGAATGAAAAACAAATATAGCAAAGTTGTGGAACTTTTTTTAAATCACTTTAAACGAACCAGCCACCTACTCTATCAACGAACTCTATGTAACTTCATACAAACGACAATGAACGGTTTGAGTCTTCGATACAATAGTCATAAAAAGTGCTGCAGATTTAGAATTTTTAAATTATTGCATTCACTTACGTAACATTCAAAATACAGTTATCACATGGGATGCAGTTAGCCCAATAGGACATTTGTATATCTGTACTAATTAATAATGTGAAAAAGAAGATGTGGTATGATTGCCAATGAGACAACTCTTCACGAGAGACCAATGTTGTTTTGTGACGCAATAAAGCAATTATCTTATAAGTCTGTCAATACGGCACCCACTTTAAAGGCAAACAAATTAGTGGTCTGACTGCATGATTAGTAGTATCTTCCGACAACACAATAGGTGATCTGCAACGTATTCAATCTACATGCAACAACACAACATGCACTATGGTAAGTTTAATTACAAGCCTAGGTAAACATTATTCTCTTACATAAGCTATATTATTTATGGCTTGATGTTTAGGTCACTGTACACAGGGCTGGCGTTTTGAGTCTTTGATACAATAGTAAGCCTTTTTTTATTTTCCTATCCGATAAAAATTCACAAAGAGGCCATCCATATGTTTTGAAATGACTGTTCTGCCAATCAATCACATTTTGATTGTATGAGGTACAAAGTATTTAATTTGCAGCTTTGCTGTTAAATTCTAGGTAACTATGCATTTTCCCCCCAAATCACATAAAAATTACTTCTGGCCATGGGTAAGATTCTTGTTAAGATAGATAACCAGCTCTTATTATAATACTTTAAGACTATTGGGTCTATGAAAACCAGTAGTGATCTTGGGTAGTTGAGGGATATATATGTAGATTTTTTTTTATAATTAATCAAAATTTGCATCGTAAGTCAGCACCTATTGCAATTGTTTTGTTTACCGACCCATTTCTTTATGTAAGTGAAAACGTGCATTTCAACTGATGGTGTTTGTACGAGAGTCGTTTAAATAATGTTTTCACTGAATTTCTGTATTTTAAAAGATTTTGTTGTGAAAGTGATATACATGTACACAAACCGTTAACATTTTGCTACATATAAAGTTATAAGATGTGGTATGATTGGCAATGAGACTACCCTACACCAGAGACCTTTACAAGTTCACAACTATACGGCCTTCGACAATGAGCAAAACCTAAACCGCATGTATATTTCAAAATGTAATAAATTAGAAAAATGTTAATGACGTAAGTAGTGCAACTAACCTTGACACGTATCTTCGATAAATTCAGATCAACGAACTCATACTACTCAGATTAACGGACTTTTTCTCCGATGTTAATATTTACAAATGTGGATCAACGGACTGTGTCTTCGATGAACCAAACGATGCCCTTGTATGTCAACAGTTGGTATATTTAAATCCAAGTTAACATAACTTACATGCACTGTATCATACGAAAACTTCATATTTCAAAATAATTCTAAGTTTGAACTACTTCTTTTATCGATGTACTTTATCTATAATTGACAATAAACATTGCAAACATTTCGTATGTATTGTCAGTAATCAGCTGACACAGAATAATGGATACATCGCATCAATCTGTAATGCCCTTATAATATGCATTTATTTTCTAGCTTATTTAAAACATTACTATTAGTAGTGTGCCCAGTCAACGAATTTGATCGATTTGGGTTAACGGAATAACACACGGCTGTATAATATATCATTGGAAAGAGGACAAGCCTTATCGAAATATTGATGTCGGCGTTGTTTACAGTGGTCACAATTTTTCCTAAATTCAGGTCAAAGGTCAAAGTTAAGATATCAAGTAAAAAGCAGAGTCACGTTTAGACAGCTGGCCGCCCCTATATATATGCGTTTATAGCAAAATAAATTCGAATAATTTAAAGTATTATAACTATAGTTTCTATATTTAGGACTAATTAGATGTTTCTGTTGCCAAATATGGTTCGAGATTGACATTTGTACTTATAGGGTGCACATTTACAATTTTCATTTACCTGTTAAATAACAGTGACCTTGACCTATTAAAATTTCCCAATTCGGACTTTTTACACAAGATTCGATATATGTGACCTCTAGAGAAGTTTTTTATATAGTAACATTTAAATGTTACCCTCCCAAAATGTTATTTTCCCGTCTTTTGATAGAAGGTGTTCGTAATGATTTTCTGGGTAAATATCCAATTTTCTTTTGGCGAGTGTGGAAGCACATCAAACTAAAATTTACTCCAAAACTGGTGTAATATTAGCTAAAAATGGATTGAATTAGCAGGTCTGAGTATATCTTTGCTTTATAGAAATAAGAAAAAAACTGCAAACGATGAAAAAGGGGGAGGGTGTCTGCTAAATTTATGAAAACAAAATGACAATTAGAAACAGGTTAATCACTCCATCTTACACACTTATATCAAGTGTATTGTAAATGACTTATTTAGCATAAATTGGACTACAATTGAGTTGAAATTAAAGATTATCTACAAAAAGAGGGTTATGTACAACATCGATGTATTTTACAAACACTTGTAAACAACATCAATATAATTAAAATATAGATCTCTGATTTCGTTATCCTCATATGTGGTTATATATATACGAGCACGCGAGTTAATATAGATCAGAATTTTAATCAGATTGAAACAAAAAATTGCCGAAGCAAGCAGTAGCTGTTACGTTTCATTGTCTACTGTAAAGTTAAAAGCCCACCGACCAAGTTAAAATACGAGAGCTAATTTCGGTTGTTCTTTTTTAGATCGCATCCGACGCAAGTTGCAGAATGCGGGGCATACAGAATACAATCTGATGGTGGCAGTGGCAACACCGTAAACTATTTGTATAGCTTCATATTTTAGAGGGCAGAGGAATTGGATGATTCTTACTTTGTATAAAGAAGTTTCCGTCTGTCATATAATCATTGTCCTTGACCTCATTTTCATTTTTTAGTGACTGCTAAAAAAACTGTATAGAAAAATCAAGGAAAAAAGGCATGCGTAGCAACAGATGAAAAAAGGTCAATCAGGAAAAAACATTCCTGCCGCCAGCACCCACCCCTTTTCCCCGAATATAAAATGGTTGTATCCTAACGACGAGTACTATTAGATCGGTACTTTGTGTTTTTGTCTCCATGTTAGTTAATTTTGTGATTCTTGCCGATTTGATGAGTCAAGCCATTGCCAAATGTTTGTTGTTTGCACATTGTTCGTATGTTGTGTTGTTATACCACTGTCCAGGTAAGGGGAGGGTCGAAAGATCATAAACATGTTTAACCCCTCCAAATTCTGTATGTGTCTGTTCAAAATCAGGAGCCTGCAGTCCAGTGGTTGTCTTTTGTCGCAGTCTGTTGATTTTTTTGTTGTTGTCATAAATGAAACCGTAAGTTTTTTCGTTTGGATTGTTTCACAATTTGTCTGTCGGGGCCTTTTATAGCTGATCCTATAATTTTAAACTACCGATCTTTTTTCGTGTATCATTATCATAGAAAAAACCCGACCATTCCTATTTGAAACATGATAGGTAGATTGAACATGTATGCTTGGCACATGTAGGTCATTGGCTTCAGTGGTTTGCTCGGACAAACAAATTGCCAATTCATCTTTGAAATTACTGCAGTTGTGTCTGCTGGTGTATAATTTATAGCACGAACGGTGGTACATTTTTGTTGTTGTTCGCACCGAATGCAATTTAGGTCGAAAACATCATGCAAGACCATAACATAGAACTGATGTGCCAAATTCCGGGTGTGAAACGAAACTGACCGATTTGGTTCTTATACTACAATTATAACAAAAATATCTAGTCAATAAAAAGTTTAAAGTTTTGAAGAAAAAAAAAGACAAAACACATTTCTCTGAAGAAAATAACAATCTACAAAGTTAGCTGGCTATTCAAAACAAATAAATCAACCACAAAACAAGCAAAATGCGAAATGTATGGAGTGACCACTGTCCTTGTTAATGACCTAATAATGTAAGCTACAAAATGATTAATGGCACGAGATAATCCGTGTTTAATCGATGCCAAAATGTTGTCTTAATGTGCGTTTTTAATTGCTAATTTCTTCAAAACTACTTTTATTTCACATATGAAATTTGGCACACACATGCACTGTGTCTTTTTGTTCAAGTTTAATCAGAGTAAAAAAATATCGTGATGATACACGCTGGGAACAGTATATCTAACAACTTGAATATATATGTTCCTGATACACGTAATAATTTTGCTTCCCATGAAAATGTGGTAAATTTCGGGTACAATTTTAGTCTTATTAAAATGCTGAAATACTTATACTAAAATCACTGACATACTTTCCGCTTTCGTTATATGATATATTTAATATATAAACTATATTATTAGTACTATTTTAATCCCCAACAAAGAGCGCAATAATTTTATTTTTCGTGTTAAAGATTCCCAGTACAATATGGTATCTGGGGTACCCTGTAAAAACATGAAATTTATAAAATCGTGTCCAACGGGAACTTACGACGACAATCATGATCGTAAAATATAATAATTTTCCTATAATTTGCAAATAAAATTAGCCGTGTGTTATCCGTTAATTAGAGGACTTTTTGGACATTGGGCACCCTACTATATGCCTGTCAGCTAAAACGTGTCTGATGTCTGTGGACTGTTATTTGTATTTCACCGTACTTTTCGTTTGGTTAATTATATATGCTGTATGTCGTTCTCTTACTTATCCGTATACATCTGATTTTATTATGAACAAAAGTCATTATTCCATTTGATACTTGAATTATTCACACAGAACAAGACGTATAGAGTACACAAATGTTTATCCAGGCAAAATTAACATTGAAATTATTAGTTTGTATTATCTTTTGTATAAGACTTTGTCATAGTTTTCAATTATTAATGTCAAAGTTTCTTTGGATATTGGTTCATATGTTTATCTTCTAAATGTTTAAAACGGTGTGGGTTTTCTCGTGGTATCTTGTTCGCCTTGAGTGCGGGAGGTCGTGGGTTCAAACCCCGGCCGGGTCAAACCAAAGACTCCTCTTAGCAATCGGCATTGAAGAGTAAGAGCAATCACTAGTCAGTCGAAGTCAGTATAATTTCTCCAGCTAGGGTGACATGTCTTTCTGTGGACTGTTATCTTGTGAACAAGCACATTAAAAATCCAGCTCAGCGTATCGGTCAAGTACAAATCAAGGTTAATATGACCCATTTCATTTAAATGTTCTCGTCCTTAATATGCATTTAATTCGCCACTGGACGTTAGGCAGACACCCATCACCATCATCATCATCACCATCTTCCTAACGTTTTCTGTATCTTTTTTCTATTGTAATTATCATTATGGTACTTTTACCAGGGCGATGATTTTTCTTATTTTTAGCTTAAATTCAAAATTTAACATTAAAAATGCAGCATGTCAAAATATCTACATATATAAACATTTCTCAAAACCTTTAGTCCTTTCTCTATGGACTTTTTTGTGGAATACAATTTCTACACATGGATAATGAAATTTGGGAACATATCAAACTGTATACTTAATTTATGAAAAATCTAGAGAATCGTGAAATTATGAATCCCTTAATAGACCTTTTCAACAACTCTCGACACCGACTAATGACACCTACAATTTACAGGTAAAATGAATGGGTCGTCTCAAAATAAAAAATCATTCATGAATAGTATTACGTTTACACCTTCGATTTATCGTTTTACACTATTCTGACGAAAGAACATATTTCAAACAAATATGAATTATATCTCTCTCTTTTGTATAACATTATAATTACATGTTTTCATACGACATTTTATATTGAATTTATTAAACCTTCAAGTAAATAATTACTGCAATCATTTCACATCGTAATCTGCCTTTTTTTCTTCTTAAAGGGGCACTAGCTGTCAAATTTATGTTCACCGATTTGACTCAAATTCTCATATTAGATTTATTACAATGTAAAACATTTATCCAAATTATAAAAAGTCTAAAATAAATAATTTACAGGGCATGGGCTCGATAATATGTAGCTTCGTTTCGTGTGTATTTTAGTCTAGACGCCATCTAATTAACTATCGAGATGACACCGAAAACAACCGACGGTCACATAACACGATATAAACATAAACATAAACATAAATATAAATAGATATATGGACCTCGTGCAAATGGATTTCTCTGTGTCTGTTTGATTTCATTTTTAAGGTTAAAAAAATAAGTTAACTTTCGATTTTACCTGTATAAGAGTGATTTTTTGTGGATCGAATCAGTCAATCAAATGATTTACCTTTGTTTCACTTTCAATGTTGACATTCTTTTCTTTTAATAGCCTAACACGCATCAATCATGCATAATCCATCTCTACCTAAGGGGTTAAAATTGAAGTTCACATGAATACGGATTCAATGAGGTCGAATTATTCACTTGCAAGTGAATAATTCATCATCGATGATTATTAGCTTATTTTGACAAAATTGAACCATACTAGCAGCTAACAGTGAATTATTATTTCACTATTTCACTTTCATTAATGACTGAACAAAAAAAATCATAATTTAAATTTTAAATGTATCTCTTAGCTAGTACCCCTTTAAATTTTATGATTATGTGAGTATTTAGATAAGCGAGTCTGTCAATGCAGATTGTTCCACATGCCAATAGCGATTAATTCGTTTTCGTAATGCTATTTATGAAATTTGCGGAAGGAACATTGTAACAGGACTGCCGTCCGTCCGCTAGAGTTTGTTTTTTTCAACCGATCTTCACGTCACTTGTTGTACACATTCAATTTTGGGAGGGGTAAAAGCCTAACCTTGGTTTAAAGGTCAAAGAAAAGGGCCACATCGATAAATTAGTTACGAGGGACTTCTCCGCTTCAAGATACCATGTTAAAGTTGAGATGTTTCCTTAATGAACTGGAAACATTAACGGCACCATTTTTTTTCTGCGCTACATGGCATTTTGATAATTAATGTCTCTTCAGTGATGCGTATGGTATTTATATCTCAACAGAACTTGTTGTCATTGCAGTGTCTTTTTGGACAGTACCGAACTGATTGCCCGTTATAGGTTGTCCGTGTCTCGAAAAACAACATACCTTGTCCCTTTGTCGTTGATTCCTTTCCCTGTTCCCGAAAAATTACCTTCGTGTGTCTTGCAAGAAACGAGAACTGCTTACCCTTCCCCTTTTCAGGACATAGCTTTGGTTTTTTACCTTTTCTATTTTTCTTCCATGCATATCTATACTATTAAATGAGAATACCTCATTTTGTGTGTTGCTTCTCTTCCTTCCACAATAAATTAATCATCATCATGCCTCTGTGTCCTATACGTACCATGCATAGTCGCATTTGTCATCCTCGTTTCTGATTATTCCGTTTGGGTTATTTTGGAAGGAAAACGAAAATAAAGGCGTCCGGATATTGTTTCCGTCATCGGACGGACTTTTAAGTCATAGGTAGCAATAGCACGAGGATAAAAGCTTATGTGAACGGTTACTGCCAGTCACCACTTATAAAAAAGTAGTGCTGCATATACCTACGCGTATTATCATAAACAAAACTATAGGTGCCTGCAGGTCACACAAAAATTTATCTGTATTAAATGTGCTTGCAGGTCACACCAAAATTTATCTGTACCATAGGTGCCTGCAGATCACATCACTTAAGATCTGTAACATAGCCTATCATTTGAGTCTGCAGGTCACACTGCTAATTATCTGTACCATAGCCTATATTATGTGCCTGCAGGTCACATCTCCATAGATCTGCACCATATACTATTAAAGGTGCCTGCAGGTCACACCTTAATTATATATCTGTATGGTAGGTGCCTGTAGGGCACATCCCTATAGATTAGCACCATATATATAAAAGGAAGGTGTAGTATGATTGCCAATGAGACAACTCTCCACAATAGATCCAATGACACAAAAATTAACAACTATAAGTCCCCTTGCGGCCTTTAACAATGAGCAAAGCCCATTCCGCATAGTCAGCTATAAAAGGCACCGAAATGACAAATGTGAAACAATTCAAACTAGAAAATTAACGGCCTAATTTATGTACAAAATAATGAACGAAAAACAAATGTGTAACACAGCAACAAATGACAACCACTGAATTACCGGTTCCTGACTTGGGACAGGCACAAACAGAATTAGTTTGAAGGCGCCAACCCTCCCATAACCTGGGACAGTGGTGTAACAGTACAACATAAGAACAAACTATAAAAATCAGTTGAAAAAGGCTTAACTCACCAGATTGATACATACAGAAATAAATCTAACAAAAAGTTGACGTGGATGGGTACTTGTACATGCGAATAACAAAAAAAAAGTACAGATCTGAGAGTGTTCGCAGTTATCATATGTGCCTGTATGTCATTTCACTTATGATCTGCACCATAGCCTATCATAGAGCCTGTAGGTCACACTGATATTTATCTGTACCATAGCCTATCATAGATGCATGCAGGTCACATCCTCATAGATCAAAGCCTATCATGAGTGCCTGCAGATCTCACACCTTTTTATCTGTTCCATAGCCGATCATAGGTGCCTGCAGGTCACATCACCATAGATCTGCACTATAGCCTATCATATAGGAGCCTGCGGGTCACACTGCTTATTTATCTGTACCATTAACTATAATAGGTGCCTTTAGATCACACTGCTATCTATCTGTACCTTAGCCTATTATGGGTGCATGCAGGCTACATCACCATAGATCTGCACCATAGTCTATCATAGTTGCCTGTCGGTCACTTCACTACAGATCTGCACTATAGTCTATCATATGTGCCTGTAGGTCATAAATCTTTTTATCTGCACCATAACCTAAAATGGGTCACACTACTAATTATCTGTACCATGGCCTATTATAGGTGCCTGCTGGTCACATTACCATATATCTGCACCAAAGCCTATCATAGGTGCCTGCAGGACCCAGAGCGTTTTATCTGTATCATAGTTTATAGGTGACTGCAGGTCATACAACTTTTTATGTGTTCCATAGACTATCATAGGTCCCTGCAGGTCACATCACCATAGATTTGCACTATAGCCTATCATAGGAGCCTGCAGATCACACTGCTTATTTATCTGTACCATAGACTTTAATAGGTGCCTGCAGGTCACAATGCTATTTATCTGTACCTTAGCCGATTATAGGTGCATGCAGGTAACATCACCATAGATCTGCACCATAGTCTATCATAGGTGCCTGTCGGTCACTTCACTACAGATCTGCACTATAGCCTATCATATGTGCCTGCAGGTCATACAAGTTTTTTCTGCACCATACCCTATAATGGGTCAAACTGCTATTTATCTGTACCATGGCCTATTATAGGTGCCTGCTGGTCACATCACCATATATCTGCACCAAAGCCTATCATAGGTGCCTGCTGGTCCCAGAGCGTTTTATCTGTACCATGGTCTATAGGTGACTGCAGGTCATACAACTTTTTATGTGTTCCATAGACTATCATAGATGCCTGCAAGTCACACTGATATTTATCTTTTCTATAGTCTATCATAGGTGCCTGCAGGTCACATAACCATAGATCTGTACCTTAGTCTATCATAGGTGCCTGCAGGTCACATTACCCTAGATCTGCACCATAGCCTTCCATAGGTGCCTGCAGGCCATACAACATTTTAACTGTACCATATCATAGCATATGTGTCTACAGGTCACATCACCATAGATCTGTACCATAATCTATCATGGGTCTATCATAGGTGCATGTAGGTCACTTCACTATAGATTTGTACCATAGCCTATCATAGGTGCCTACAGGTCACATCGCCATTTGTCAGTACCTAAGCCTTTCGCAGGAGCATGCCGTTCACACTGCTATTTATTTATACCATAGCCTATCATAGGTGTCTGTAGGCCATACAGCTTTTTATATACCATATTCCATCATAGGTGCCTGTAGGTCACTCAGCTTTTTGTATGTACCATATCCAATCATAGGTGCTTGTAGGTCACACCGCTATTTTAAGTACCATATCCTATCATAGTGCTACAGGTTTATTATTATATAGGTGCCTGCAGTTCACACCGCTTTTTATGTACCATATCCTATCATAAGTGCCTGCTGGTCACACTAAAATTTATCTCTAACATCATTGCCTTAAGGTCACACTTTTATTCATATGTAACATTATCCTTTTATAGCTACCTGCAGGTCACACTGATATGATCTGATATGTACCATAGCCCATCACATGAGCCTGCAGGTCACGTCACCATAGATCTGTATCATAGGTGCATGCAGGTCGTATCCTCATATATCTTTACCAGAGCCAATCATAAGAGCCTGCATATGTATATGTTACATAGCCTATAATCGGTGCCTGTTGGTCACACCGCTTTTTGTCTATACCATAGCCTATCATATGTGCCTGCAGATCACACTGATATTTATCTATACTTTTCCGCATTATAGGAGCCTGCAAATCCAATCACTATATAGATCTGTATTGTAGATGCATGAAGGTTGAATCCTATAATACGATATGGATAAATACCATCGTGACTGACAGGCACCTATGATAGGATAAAGAAAATAACAGGGTGACCTACAGACACCTATTATATGATATGGATCAATACCATGTTTACCTACAGGCACCTATGAAAGGATATGTAAAATAACAGGGTAACCTACAGGCACCTATAATATAATACCGGTATGGAAAATAACATGATGACCTACAGGCACCTATGGTAGGATATGTAAAATAACAAGGTGACCTACAGACACATATAATATATATGATATGGAAAATAACATGGTGACCTACAGGCACCTATAATGTGATATGGAAAATATCAAGGTGACCTACAGGCACCAATGAAAGGATATGTAAATTAACAGGGTGACCTACAGGCACCTATGATAGAATAAAAAAATAATATGGTGAGCTACGGGCACCTTTAACACCTAATATGGATGAATACCATGATAACCAACAGGCACCTATGATAGGATATGTAATATAACTGGCTGTCCTACAGACACCTATAATATGATATTGAAAATAACTGGGTGACCTACAGGCACCTACGAAAGGATATGTAAAATAACAGGGTGATTTACAGGCACCTATAATATGAAATGGATAAATACCATGATGACCTGCAGGCACCTATGGTGACCTACGGGCACCTATAACACCTAATATGGAGGAATACTATGGTGACCTACAGGCACCTATGAAAGGATATGTTATATAACTGGGTGTCCTACAGACACCTATAATATATGGAAAATAACTGGGTGACCTACAGGCTACTATAATATGATATGGATAAATACCATGGTGACCTGCAGGCACTTATGGTACGGATAAATAGCAGGATGACCTTCATCCACCTATAATGTGATATGGAAAATAACAAGGTGCACTACGTGCATCTATTATATGACATGGTTAACAACAGAGTGACGTACGGGCACCGTTCAAATGATTGGTAAAGATCAAAAGCAGTGCGACATACAGGCACCTAGAATATAATATGGTACAAATCAATAACGAGGTGACATACGGGCAATTTAGATAATTATGATAGGATACTATGGTGAAGATAAACAGGAATATAATCTTCAGCAGCTATGATAGATAAAGGCAACAGTAGCATAGCGCTGTTCAAAAGTCATAAATCGATAGAGAGAAAACAAATCCGGGTTACAAACTAAATCCGAGGGAAACACGTCAACTATAAGAGGAAAACAACGGAACAATAGAAACACTAATGGAACAAAAACAAACGCCAACATACATAGAAACGGAATATTTAATAACATCTGAAATATTCCTGACTTGGTAAAGGATATGGTAGATACGAATAGTAGATGACCTACAAGCGCCTTTGATAGCCATTAGGATATGGTACAGATCAACCACAAGGAAGGTGACATTCAAGCTCCTTTGAAAGGGTATGATACGGATCAATAGCAATGTGACCTGTTGCACCTTTGATAGGATGTGGTACATATCAACATCAGGGTTACCATCAGGCACCTTTAAAATGATATGGTACAGATCAATAGCAGGGTGACCTACAGGCATCTTTGAAATGATATGGTACAGATCAATAGCAGGTTGACTTACAGGCATCTTTGAAATGATATGGTACAGATATAGGCACCTCAGATAAATATGGCAAAAATCAGTAACAAGGTGATACAGGTAACGCAGATAATTATTGTACAGATCAATAGCAGGGCGGTCTACAGGCAACTAAGATAATTATGGTACAGAGCAATAGCAGGGTTACCTACAGGCACCTCAGATAATTATGGTACAGATCAATAGCAGGTTGACCTCCAGGTACTTTTGATAATTATGATAGGAAATGGTAAAGATAAAGAGGAATTTAATCTTCAGCAGCTATGGTAGGATATGGTAGAGAGAGACCAATAGCAATGTGACCTCTTGCACCTTTGATAAGATATGGTACATATCAATAGCAGAGTGACCTACAGGTACCTTTGAAATGATATGGTACATATTAATAGCAGGGTTGATATGGTACATATCAATAGCAGGGTTACATACCGGCACGTTTGAAATGATAAGGTACAGATCAGAAACAGGGTGACATACAGGTACCTCAGATAATTGTGGTACAGATCAATAACAGGGTGACCTACAGGCCGTTTAAGTGAAACTCCTGCGGGTTTGTAATTGATCGTCTATGTAAAACGGTCAGAAATAACATTTAATTAAATTTTAAAGTCTTTTAACACGACACCACTCTTTGACATCATGAATTACCCAAAAAGGGGAAAAACACTGCAACACTCAAGGAAGGGAATGGAAACTAGACTCAACTAAAACAACATTTGAACTATGACGAAGTTCACCTGTTGATTCAGTAACTTCCAAGATATGCCCCTGTAGATATTTTCTGGATTCCAAATTCGGTTGCTGTACAGTAAATACCTATGTTTTCACGAACTAATAAGTAGACATTTAATTTTGTTGATTTTCAAAAGTCCATGGGCTGGTTTTCGAAAGTATCCTAATATATGTCATAAGATACATCTTAGGACAAATTTTATGACATCTTATGACTATCATATGATATGTCGTAGAACGTAAATCATGGCTGTCATACGATAGTCATACCTATTATGCTCTTATGACAGTCAACAGAGAAAATATATAAGTATGAAAAACTATTACTATTCTGATCTTATACGAATATTTCATATTTTTCATTATAATGAACACGATGAATATGAAAGTATATATGAAAACGAGTTATATAGGCGAGTGACTTTAACCATAAAATTAAATTTTTAATGCACCCACCTAACACACGGCTAAATTATATATCATTTGAAAGCTACACATCTGTACTATCTGTTTTGCCCGGTCGTAAAAAAAAATCGTACGGTGCAATTTCCGTCGAATCAAGATCAAAGCCCAAGGACGAATAAGTGCATATTTTCTAAGATTTCAGCTTGATTGCATAATATGACTTTTATATACTAAATTCACATATGCAAACCATATAAACTTTTAGCAGAGAGATTAACGGTCATTAATCAAATGCATTTTAAAATATTTAAAACGTGTTTTTGATAGACAACACATGTTTCCTGAAATTCGAGTAAAAGTTAACAAGATGTGAGAAAACCCAAATTTTTCTTTCTGATGCAACTGCTAATCACTTAAAACTAAATAAAACCTTGTAATAACTATCAAAGAAGTTTTTGACATCATAAATTTCCTAAAACTATGATTACTTCTAATCAAACAGCAAATCATAACAACTCATGCAGTTGCCCAAAATACCACCATCTGCGAAAAAACAGCTTTTAAGCATTTCTTCTTATTTAAACATTGTATGTTGTCAAAATAAGAGTTAATAAACAAATTCTTAAGAATCTGAAAAATTTAAAGTAAAAAAGTATGTGTGCGAATCATACTATTGCTTGAAATAAAGGGGGCGAAACTAAGCGATTGCAATCTGCATTGTAACTACCAGACTGAAATAAACATCTTTTGACTTTTCTAATTGTTTGATTTGTAGCTTCATTATAAATATTGGTGTAGTGAAAAGACCTTTTATTTATTTAATGTGAACCATAAAAAATAAATTGAAAATTTAGACAAAAATAAATAAAAAATAAATTGATGAAAATTGAAATTTAAAGGAATTTAAAAACCAGTAAACACATTATAAAACTTGACTTCTTGATTGCTTTAATTGCGTTGTTCATTGTTTAAATGCATTAATTCATCAAATAAGAATAATTTTGAAGAAAAAAAATCCATTAATACGCAACGATTCTAGCTACAACTAGACTTTCTGAATAGCTTGAATGACTAGTTCATTTTTCATACGAGGATGACTTCATGCAAGAGCTTCTGATGACGACTGAAAAGAAGCTACCGTTATCTTGAAACTTCACTTTCCACTATATAGATGGTGTCATCTCGCTGAATAGTGCCAAATTTCTCACAATGTTGGACTCGTATTTTCCATTGAAATTGAAAAAAAAGACTCAACAGATATAGTTTACTCTACCACTTATCTTGAAATCGACGATGAGGGTTGGTTGAGAACAAGTTTTACGACAAAAGAGATGAGCATAAATCAACCCATAAAAACACTCCTTACTAACCAATTATAAACTTTTCATTTCTATGTAGCAACATTATAGCAACACCTGCATATCTATACTATTAAAGGAGGAGACCGATTTCATTGAGCCTCAAATCCTCTGAAACAATAACAAGTCGGAATATTTATGATATGACGTATAAATGTAGGGTTTTGCATTTCCTAAATTTGTCTTTACATGCTTAGCCGACGTACTGCCCGCAAATTTAGATAAAACTCTTTATTTAAACACTTGCCTAATTGTAACGCGATTTCGCGGCATCTTCTTGTGTAGTATATATCTCCAAGTTGATACAATATTCCAGAGCTTGTATTTACTTTCACGATTGTCGTGATAGTGCGTAACTGCTCACAATGAAGATATTAAATAAAGGCAACTATAGTATACCGCTGTTCAAAAGTCATCAATCGATTTACTAGTAACTGAAACAAATCCGGGTCACAAACCAAAACCAACTATAAGAGGAACACAACGGAATAACAGAATCATTGAACTGCTACAAAAACAAACATTAACATACAAAGAAACAGATTATTCGATACCAACTGCCATATGCCTGACTTGGTACAGGACATTTGAAGAAAAATGGTGGTTTGAACAAAGTTGAAATCAACCCTTTGAAATTTTATGGACGCCACTACGAGTTGGTTGACAATAATGAAATATCTGTTTTGCCAGATGACGACTGATAAGTTCCAATCGACGTAACCAAAATACCGTCATTTCTGCCTTGAATATCACCTACCGAATAAGGCTTGGCACCGAGGTAGGAATTACACGAGCCACAAGACGGGTGTCACATGTCGAACATGATCTGCCCACCCTTTTGGAGCCCTAAGTTCACCCAAAATATTTTTTTTTTTTTTGGGGGGGGGGGGGGGGGGGGGTTTGTGTTACTCAATCTGTAGTTTTATATGTTGTGTTTTGTATACTGTTGCTTGTCTTGTTCGTTTTTTGCCCGGCTTTGTCAGTTCGTTTTCAATTATGAGTTTGATGTCCCTTTGATATATTTCGTCACTCTTCAAGTAGTTTAAGTTTTAAAAATTGTAGATCATTGTAGTTAAATGTATCATGATAACGATTTAGTTCTATATATATATATCACCGTGAGCAAATTGAGTTATTTTCGCGGATATTTGTCTTATTGCGTTAATCTTCTTCACTTTTTTTTTTGCCTATTTTCATTACTGTAAGTTAATATCTTTAAAGTGAAATAATACCAAAGGGACAATCAACATCTCAAACCATGAATCAAATAAACTTAATTAAAACCATGAACAAAATAAAATTAAAGTCCAAGAGACGAACAACAGTCCACAAAACACAGCACAGCATGAAAACGATCACTGCCTAAAACAGCGTATGATTTTATGAGGTCAGGAAGGTATTCAACTTTTTCATTTTTTTATTTCACAACTGCTTATAGTGTTTTACATACACAATGACCTGCATTTGTATTTTAAAAGCTTATGTTGGAAATACTCAATCCTATTTCTATACCTTTGAAACTTGGCTTGTGAGAATAAAGATATATAGAAGCAACTTTTATTCAAATAATTAAAGAGATTTAACTTCTAAACCCATTTAACATGTCTAACACGATTTTAAACTAAATAAGAAGCAGCAGCATTATATGTAGTTCGTTTACATCCCGCTTTAAACAACCAAGTATTTCTAAACAAGGTTTTTTTATTTCAATGTTGCCTACGATTTAGTCGCAAAGTCATGTTTGCATTTAAACATGATTAAAAAAGTAAATAAGTTTGACTTCGTAAAAAACATATTTTTACCTCAATTAGCTCGTATATATTCTTTTCGAACTTTAAATACCCCTTCTTTTATTATAGAAAATCATTCTCCTCCCTGATATTGACAATTAGCGATGTGCTATCTTAACATGGAATAACAAAATGATCGCTATTTGCAGATGGCAGATTTTTGGGCAACTGCAAACACTTCATTAGAAGGCTGTTCTATGAACAATAATCAATAATTGCATCTTAAAATTACAAAACAAATATTCCTTGACCTAAAACATATTATTTATCTATTTTTTTAGCATACAAATATCGATCCCCCAAGATATATTTTGCTTTTGGAACAATTTTTCATTTTTTTAGGATTTGTGATGAATTTCAATTTTCGGGAAATATTGCGCATATAACCTCTAATTTTTTGTTTGATTTGGAATCAATGTATTATGTTATATAAAGTTTATAAAATGATCTTTTGAAAAATTTTATGGTACAAGAATTAGAAAATGGCTTTTTGTTTAGTAATCGCAAACATTGGAATGTTTTTTCATGACCTTTGACCTTGATTTAACAGAAAATGCACCGTACGATTTTTTTACGACCGGACAAAACAGAAAGTACAGATTATTAGCTTTCGAATGATATATAATACAGCCGTGTGTTAGGTAGGTGCATTAAAGTCGTTAACTAAGCGTCTTTTTGAAATAAGTCACTCGCCTAATAATCTGAGTTCATAATTTGTTTAAATTTAGTTAGAACTTCCCGTTCATGTTTTATTATAATGAAGTGTTATCTAATTGGGAATACCTTTAAGATATGGTACATCGAGTACCCGCTTAAAGAAATGCCCGTGCAAATACGTTAATGAACTACTATATCAAAAGAGAAATATAATAAATATTTATTAAAAATTATCATGACTATGAAAAGGATTCCAAATTTTACGTCGCAGAAGATTCAAATTTTAAATGACGAAGTGCATGGAAAAGAAAAAATCTTTACTATTTAGCAGATTAAACAACACAACAAACAGTTCCGAAAAGAGAACCAGGGAGGCTGCATGCAGAAATGGATTTAGTAGGAGAGGCAGGGCCTCGCCCCCTATGGAGCTACATACATAGTTTATGTATAATAGACTTTTAACATATTATGCCACTCCAGACGTTGCCTAGTTTGGGCCCCCCTTTTTCAAAATCCTTGATCTGCATGTTTCATGAGCAAATAAAGATGCAGTAAATGACACTTATACCTTAGAAACAAATATGGGATGTCGTAACATTTATGACAATCATAAGACCATCATAAGTCATGTCACGAGGTGTCTTAAGTGTACGATAAAAGTTATTACATATTATAACTTGAGACATCTTACGACTATGAAATGTCCTATAACCATCGTAGGACATGTCTTAGTCATAAGATCCTTTCGAAAATTAGGCCCACGGTCTTGCCTTCAAATTCCTCTTTGACTCTCATATGAATAATTGTAAATCAATGATACCCTACGTGAACAGATCTTAGTTACAACATTTTAAAAGTTAGTTATATGTAAATGTGACCTGCAGTCACCTACAATTTTGCCTGATATGATTGTTAATGGTATTTTAAATATTTCCAATAAACGGCAATCGTCAACGTAATACAAAGAGGATAATCAAAAGATAAAAACAGAATATCTGAAACCTTAAGTTAAAATTAAAGGACACAAAATGCAAAGTATAGAGACTGACAGAATTTATGATATTTAGCAACAACTGAGTCACGTTGCATGTAATAACATCGTTGATTTTAATCTCAATGTTTTACTGGAATTAATCTTACTTGTAAATCACAGGCTATTCTATTTAATTTGATAATCAAGAAAGATTGCACTAAAATTGCAAATAAATGATCAATTACAATGTTTCCCTTTAGTTATTTAGATCAACCTTTTTGGTTGGAACTACATTAACTTGCGTATACAATATTCGTAGTGCTACGGTTTTGACGTTGGTGACTGGTAGTAACCCTTCACATAAGCTTTTATCCTCGTGCGTAGCAATACACAGTTAGAAGTTTAGTTTCGCATTTTGGAATTTTTTAAATATGAAAGTTTTTGTACAATAAAATTGATTTTAAGATAGCTGAGGAATAACATAGTCTTCCGAGTGGGTTTATTTGAACATTAAAATTGTTTTTTGCATGTCTTATAGGCCATTTTTCTGTTTGACAGTCCGTATTTTCACATCCGTACCACCCATAGGTCCAGAAATTATGGTAGTTTTTTTCAACAAAGATTTGACCCTCGAACTTTTCAATTCAATTTTGATCAATTTTATGGAAAAATGAGATTATTTTTGGACCTCTTGGTAGATAAGGAGGGAAATGGTAACATTAAATGGAAGTATTAAAATTGAGAATGGAAATGGGGAATGTGTCAAAGAGGCAACAACCCGACCATAGAGCAGACATGATCCGAAGGCCACCAATGGGTCTTCAATGCAGCGAGAAACTCCCGCACCCGGAGGCGTCCTTCAGCTGGCCCCTAAACAAATATGTATACTAGTTCAGTGATAATGGACGTCATACTAAACTCCAAATTATACACAAGAAACTAAAATTAAAAATGATACAAGACTAACAAAAGCCAGAGGCTCCTTACTTGGGACAGGCGCAAAAATGCGGCGGGGTTAAACATGTTTTTTGAGATCTCAACCCTCCCCCTAACCTCTAGCCAATGTAGAAAAAACAAACGCACAACAGTTCGCACAGTAAAACGCAGTTTAAGAGAAGTCCGAGTCCGATGTCAGAATAGGAAACAGAAGAAAATAAACAAAATGACAATAAAATTGATGATGGAAATGAGGAATGTGTCAAAGAGACAACAACCCGACCATAGAACAGACAACAGCCGAAGGTCACCAATGGGTCTTCAATGCAGAGAGAAACTCCCGCACCCGGAGGCGTCCTTCAGCTAATACATAAATAACAACAGACTACTAGCAGTTACTGACATGCCAGCTCCAGACCTCAATTAAACTGATTGAAAGATTATGTCTTCATCATATGAATATCAGGCACAATCCCTCCTGTTAGGGGTTTAGTATTATACCATCATAAAATATATGAGAAGAACATAACCCGTGTCATGCCAACAACTGGTTTTAGAATATTGTATTTATTTCAACTTATTTCTATTTTTACAATAAATCACAACGTTTTCCCGTGAATTTGTAATTTTTAGCACTATTGCTCAAATAGGACAAACATTGAAAAGATCTAGTGTTTTCATTGTTTACATGGAAGGTTATATTTTTTCACTAGACTTCCTACTGTTATTATTAAAGAAGAGAGACTAAAGATACGAAAGGGATTCAAACTCATAACATTCGAGTAATTTACTATATTTGTATTTATTCATGTACTACTATCAAAGATGTCATATTTGATATACCTTCGGGCCTATTATTTAACATTACATTATTATATCCTATATATATACATAATTAATGATATCAAACAATTTAAATTGAATCTCTAAGCATAGAGCAATTTCATTTGTGTTTGGGTATATTGAGAAGCATATCTATGATAATTAAGGATTTACATTTCTTACTTTTCGAAGGTTATTAATTAATGTTTCATAAAAAAAAGTTGCTTCGCCTCGTGTTATACATATGGAAGAATAATCTGACGAAACTGGTGTCTACAAAAGTCTTGTTTTCGTATACTAAGCAAGTAAACTGCTAAAGTTTATAATGTCATATATGGATAATATTGATTTATTTTAAGTTGACAAAGATTATTATTTACTAGATGTTTACAAAGCAGGTTCCGTATTATCGTATATGTCAATGTTACTAAACATTGTCGTATTTGGTATACTGTTTCGCCAATCTTTGCTTTCGCCTGCAACAATTCTTATGCAAGGTTTAGCTGCAGCTGACTTTTTAACAGCGTTTTCAAGCTACGGATTTGAACCAATATTCCAGTCACAATATCATTGTGAAAATGAAATAGAATTTCCGTCTTGTAGGTTACCATACCCATATTGTTCTTTGGCTTCTCATCTCTCGATATTATCTTTCATGTTCCACAACGTTTCCTACATTATCACAACATGCATCGGCATACAGAAGGTCATAGCCATTATCTTTCCAATATGGACTAATAATCAGCTGACCAACAAGAAAGCCTTAATTGTTTGTGTATTGTGCTTCATGTTATGCATTACAATTAGCATTCCTCGACATTTTAGCTATTTAAATAACAAAGGTAATCAGCCAGGCTACCACTTAATACCGGTATGTGTTTTTGTTTCCGAAGGTGAAGTAATATCGGAATATTCTTCTCTGTATTACTTGATGATCCAAACCATTTTCATGACATGTTGTTGCCTGTTCATGCTACTGTCTGCAGTATTTATTAGCTACAAATTGATCACCAACAAATTCCGAAGTCTTCTTACAAAACAAAGAACAACAAGGAATGAAAGAAGATCAATTATAATGGTATTTTTAGTTCTTGTACTATTCCTCGTGACAGAAGTTCCCAAGGTAATTTTGAACTTTTGGTGGTGTTACAGCTTCATCAGTGGTTTATTTTCGAGACAGTCTGTTTCTTTGTGGCTTACAAAACGTTATGATATTACGATGTCTATCTCACTTGCATTGTATTCAAATACAATGAATGGTGATCTCAACATCTTTCCTTTCCTCGTGGAGGGAATTAAATTATTCACAATTATAGGATGTTTATCCAACTTCATCATCTATATCGCGATGTCATCCAAAATGAGAAGTGAAATAAATCTTATTTTCAAGATAACAACTAACCGCTGTGCGTATGCAAAAGAAAACCGGCGTAATATCAGATTGAAATAAAGAAGGTAAAAGAAACAGGACATCTTCATAAACTCCAACAGAAATGAAACCCTTGGAAATATCAGTAACCGCGTACCAATGTTGAAAATAAATCGGATACAAAATACTAGAAACCGTTGTGCAAACATGAAGAAAATAAATAACAAATGAAGCAAACGACAAATCGACGTCTGAATAAATTATCACCAAATAAACGTTCTTGTTATGATAGTTATGTAATAATAGATTTATTCGTTTGTCAATTGTTATGTAGTGTGTCGTAAATGTATACTTGGACTACTATTGAAGCCATGGTCTTGCAAGACGGTACATATAATTCTCAATAGAATTAACAAAATAAACTCCGTGTAACACTTTTCACTGATCTTAACTGTCATCTCAAATTGGGCATTCATAAAATCGGTGAACTTGCGTGTTATTAGATTTCCTTCAACTGTGGCATACCTTTAATTTGAAAAAAGTCCATTCTATTTTTATAGGTATAAGGTTTGCACGATTGCAGATTTTAATAGAAGATTTTTGATGTGAAATGTTAATGTTATCTGTATTAAGACACTCAAAGATTTCCGAAATTTTGATTTTGTGACTTTTTAAAGTTTGTTTGTTTTGAATTCGTGAGTATTTCAAAATATGGTTACGTTTGTCTGTAAGTTGGTCGTATATAACATTACATGATTTAAAATCTGTATTATTAACGTCCAATATATCACCAATGGTTTTTATTAGATTTTTCAAAAGGAAGAATAAAATAAAGAACTGCTTGAAATAAAATATTTGAGTTCCCAAATAATCGCAGTTTCATTTTATGTTTTGTGTATATGTGAATGTTGTCAACTTGGACCACGATTTTAAAGCGTACTTTTGTAATAATGTGGAAATGTTTTATTATCAAGACCTGACAGGTCGGAACATCTACAAAAAAAAAGTTTATCGCTAAATTTCTTAGCATTATATTTAACCAAAATTTACCTATTGCGTTCCAGCTAGTAAACATGCAGCTTGTGTAATTCAAATTGACCATCCCCATGCCCCTTTTAAACATCCAAACAACATACCCTTCGGTCTACTTGGTTCGCTTTACCATCCAAATGCAAATAAAATTTCATATTAACTTAATCAATTTTTTGGGAAATTTGTTTAGTCATACCTTTTATTTTCAACTCATAACCATACACAGAAATAATTAAATTTTTAACAATAAGGAACTTAAATCAAATAATATCTTTTTTAAATCATCTTATTTCAATTCTACAAATTGTCACAATGTATCAAAATTGTAAATGTAAACCATTTTGGACAATTATAATTTGGTAACACGTTAAAAAAGCTGTCATATTTTTTTCCAGAAAAGTTAAAAATACGTTTTAAACATGTTCCTGTTATAAAACAAATTCATTCAAGAACTTTGACTATTGATAAACTGACCTTTAATTTGATGGTTAGTATGACTGAAAGATTAGCATTGCAGGTAACTCGGAAATTAAATATTAGTTAAAGTATTAATAAATACAAATTACAATACTGTGCCAGTTCCGCCAGTCCCTTTGTTATTTATATAAATAACAATCATCTGTTGTAAAAATGGTTTATTCGCGCTCATATATAGCACGTGAATAAACTAATTTGCCCATTCAAGCATACTCATATTCTTATCTAAAAACTGCTATAAATAAATATTAAATAATGAGACATACGCTGTGTTCCCTTCTCCGTCTATCAGATAAGATAAATCAGTATGACAATATGTCATGGGGTGAACATGCACAGTATAGTTAGTTATCTTCACTTTAGCTTGCTTTATATGGGGAAGAATCTAGAAAAGCGATGAATTCTAAATGGACTTCTCGTTATTTGATTATTGTAAATGTCAAATTGTCGTTCAAATTCCGAGTAGTATACTTCCGTCCTCAGTACAGATATGATAACAAAAACATATCCGAACAAAAGCGCCCACAATATATCTAAATGCAACAAAATAACACCAAACTTACCAATCATTTCATACAAGAATATACACATTCTTTGTAATGGAAAAAGTAATGATACAAATGCCCAGTCTCGTTTCCAATAGTGTTTTTAGAAGAAGGAAACAACTCCTAGATATTATTCACTATATGCCTGTCTATACAAAGCAAAATAATAATTGAGTTTTAGATCCGATATTTATTTTGACATCACAGGAAAATAACACATTCATAGAAAAAATTGGGTTACAAATTAAAGGTGGTATACTGATGTTGAAATTATAAAAATCCATTAAAAACTTACAATGAAAAGGTAAAATCAAAAAGTAAAGATATTGCACGTTCTGCTATATATGCAGTGTTGCTCGCTTGGATATTAAGGAAAATCGTTTTGAAAGTAAATTAACATGTTTCTATTCATTTTGTTTCGTGAAACGATTGAATTTCTATAACACTTTGGTTTCATTAGATCGAGATGACTGCCTTTCGAACGTATATTATAGGTCCGATTCAGAGGAGGTGTTTACTCCCTAAACCAAAAACAGCTAGAATTGTTCAAAAAATCTTGTATGTATTCTGGACCATTCTTGTCGAATAATTTGGCAATACCGTTAAGAAATATTACAAATGTTAATTCTTTCAAATACAAAATAACAGATCATTTATTGAAATCAACCTAGCTGTATAAAAAATATTGAAAACTGATTATGTCATCACGTTTATTTTTTCATAACATTTTATCAAGTTGTATTGAACATTATTATCATACTTGTCTTCTTATACTAATGTATGCAATGTATATGTTTGCATTTTGTTTGATTTTTTATGATGGGGGCCTCAGGGAAGATTAGTTATATAGATAACTGTGTAACCTTCTTAAAACAAAGTATTGTTGTTGTTGTTGTTGTTTCGTTTTGCACACGGCACGCATATTCAAACTATATTATCGATCGGTTTGTCAGTTAAAAAATGGCTGTCGAAGTATCAACATCAACAAGCACTTGGTTAGATTTCTCTGGAATTTGGCTTTTCTTTATTGATAATAATGTTTACACTATACAATTGAGAGACTGTTCAAGTATAAACGTAAAGGTGCGTGTAGGACAAGTACCACCAGCAAACACAACTCTTGTAAGACGTTGTATCCTCCTCGCCGACGACGAGTTACTGCAGTCAACACTGGCAAATAAAACGTCACCAGCCTTGCTACTTGTCAACAATTCTTGTAATTTTAAGATATTTTTGTTTTTCTAACAAAGTTGAATGAATAAATAAACTTTTTATTAGGAATCAATATATTTTTTTTTTAAACAGATTTATACTTCTATAAAACGTACAATCAAAATCATATGGACTTGACTACAGGTCAGATATATAGCCCGTTAATCGTTTACGTGCATTATAAAAAAACAAACGTATGCCCCTTGTGGGTGTTGGATAGTAGTCAAGTCCCTATGATCAAAATTGCACCACCAATAAAAAAAAAACAAACAAATAATCAAATACGTTAAATATTTTCTCACCCCCTTTTTTTGATACTTTGTTATTCACACTTTTTTTTTTAGAATATTGCACAATGTCAATGAGTATTTGGAGCAAAAGGTATTTTGATTTCAGATTTATTAATTAAATCTACCTTCACACAACAACAAAAATTAACAACCAGACTGAGAACAGCAAAATAATACATCAAATAGTTCAAATCTTTATCCGCTTTAAAATGTTCTATCCAGGATTCATATATATATATATATATATTATTCGACAAAGACTGCATGTACATTGCATTATTCAATGCACACATTATATGCGTGTACTGTTTATTGAACATGTCATTTGTCAGTGGAGCGACTTAGATACTTTTTCATATGTATATGTATCACCAGCATTTTTTTTTTAATTTCGAAATGCATTTCGAATACAAAATCGGTTGAAATTATAGTTAAAAGACATATAAATGGACTATGAGGTGCTTGTATTAATTTCTGAATTTACTGAATTACTAGAATGTTTTGAAATAGTTTCATATATATATTATAAATTGAAGAACTGATGGTAATGTTAAAGCATCAAAAACATAATCACAGATCAGGATGCCACATTTGATCTATCAACAGTGGAAACCAACACCAATTACATGTGTGTACTGGACATGTCGTGTATTGCATTGTGTTGTATACATGTACATATCTTGTATTTATATAAAAATTAGAAGATGTGGTAAAATCACCAATGAGACAACTCTCCACTAGAGACCAAATGACATCGAAGTAAACAACTGTAGGTCACCGTACAGCCTTCAACAATAAGCAAAATCCATACAGCATAGTCAGCTATAAAGGACCACGAAATGACAAATGTAAAACAATTCAAACGAGAAAACTCAAGTGTCTGATTTATATAAAAAAAATATACAAATATGCTATACAGCAACAAACGACAATCACTGAATTACAGGCTAGTATACATGTACATATTGTATGGTATTCTATGACGAAGTTTTCTCTGTGTGTTTTATTATAATATTTTCTTTCTGTTTTAGTTTGACAAAAATGCAGTCTGGGGAATTTTTAGCATTGAAAGGGAGTTTTGGGCTGTACTAGGTCCGACTTTGGTATGTATAACAGCTGTCAACATTTTATACCTGGCTAACGGTCGGTATAAAGATCTTTACAAATATAATGCCTACCCATGCTAAGTTGAGCATACATCATGACATAAATGCGAGTTTTCAAAGTAGACTTAATGGTCCATTAACAAAGGTAAGATATTGATAGTGTATTCAAGTCATTCGAAAACAGCCATAATTTTCAGAGTTATTAGTCTAAACTTTTGCAACAACCGATGTCTTTACTTTTGTGACGATTAAAATAGTACTATGCATCATATGCATTTATGGACAATATTACATGCAATGACATAAGTTCTCAATAATGATAAAACTTTTAACCCCGGTTTTTGATCTGGTTTGTATTGCGCAGTCTTTACAAAATTTAATAACACTTTTAGATATTTGGATAATGTATTGGCTCTCAATATTGACAACTTCAGTATGTACACTAAAGAGATGTATCCTGCTGAACTGACTTTAAATAAGCTAATACTAACAATGAACACTGCCCTTTCCTGGGTCTTGATATCTATATCTTTAACGGGAAGCCTCTGGCACTTGTTAATCTTGCAGGTTTTTTTTTTTTATTTTGGTTCATTTATATGTTTCGGAGTATAGTGTGACGTCCATTTTCGCTGAACTAGTACACTTTTTTGTTTAGGGGCCAGCTGAAGCCTGCCTCCGGGTGCTGTAGTTTCTCCCTGTGATGAAGACCCTTGGGTGGCCTTGGGCTCTTGTTTATTCTTTGGTCGGGTTATTGTCTCTATGACACATTCCCCGTATCCATTCTCAATTTTATTTAGTTTTCCATGTTGTGTTTTGTGTATAGTTGGTTGTCTTTTGGTCGTTTTTGGGTAAAGATTGCATGAAATGCCATCAAAACCCTATGGTACTGACTTGATATCTAAATCTTCCAAGTTTTATCACTACCTTTTAGATACACAAAATATAGTGCATTGATCATAACATTCTATACGTCCTATCCATGAACATTTCCAGAAATTTATCAATGAAATACATGCTCAGATATTCAAGTTACAAAATGATGTTATACTTTGTCAAGAAAATTACATAACTTTTGCAAGGTGCAGGAATCTAATATCTGTTCTAAAAATATCAATGATGTCATTGTTAAAGTCATCTTAAAAAATTGGAGTTATCTTCCTTTGTCCAGAAGTTTAGTTGAATCAACTACAACCAACCAATGCTTTATACAATGCAATGTTTAATTTTACTTCCCACTGATAAATTAAAGCAATCTTTACCCTTCAGTGCTTACAAGCACTTTGATTTGATTTTTGTTACATGGCATTGTCAGTTTGTTTTCGACTTATGAGTTTGTATATACTTTTGGTATCTTTTGCCTCTCTTTAACATTTCCAAATTGATTAACATAAATGAAAGGTATTTATACTACTCAAAGAAAGTTCCAAAGAGATTAATAAGGGCAAAATTTTTAAGGAGCTAATATCTTTGTAGAAAATACTCAAAATGATCTGAAATTAACATCATTCCCGGTTATGTCCTTTCACTAAATAATTCAAAAGTTGTTGACTATGTTAAACGCACCTATCCAATCGAACTGAAAATAAAAGATACAACAGATATAGTTAAATTTGCCTCAAATTTGGACATACATCTAGAAATTTACAATGAGGGTCGTTTAAGAAAAAAACTTCACGACAAAAGAGATGATTTTAACTTCCCAATTTTGAACTTTCCATTTCTATGTAGCAACATTCCAGAAGCGCCTCCATGTTGAGTATATATCTTCCAGTGTTACTATATTCTAGAGCTTGCATTTCCTATTATGATTTCCTTAATAGAGGATTGCTGTTTAAACGGAAGCTGTTGAACCAGGAGTTCCAAGTGGTGAAGCTGAAATCATTCCTTCGAAAATTCGATGAACGCCATCATGACCTGGTTGACCGTTAAGGAGTATCTGTTTCACAGAGAACAACGTATATGTACCAACTGTTGTAACCACATTCCCATCCACATTTTTTCAAATGAGACCTACCGAATAAGACTTATGACCGGGTCTGTACTAACATGAGCAACGTATTAACCCGACAGATGTCATATGTGGAGCTGGATCTGCTTACCCTTCCAGAGTATCTGAGATCAACCCCGGTTTATTGGTGGTGTTTGTGTTGCTCAGTTTTTAGTTTTCTATGTTGTATTTTGTGTACTGTTGTTTGTCTTTTCGTATTTTTACTTTTTGTCCATGGCAATGTAAGTTTGAAGAAGAAAAATAAATACGATACACATTTAGGTGCTATTCCGATTTGAAAAAAAAAGTTTTAGTGAAGAAATGTTTATTTCTGTTCATATGTAATCAATTCACCACTTCATCAATTCTGTGCGTTCTATGCATTTCTTAACTAGACCATTTGCCAAAAACTGTTAAAATTGTGACTTTCAATTTTGACAACTCCCTCAAAGTTTTCCAACAGTGTACATTTTGTAGCTTTTTGAAATTTCACCAACATAACTATAGTACTTTTGAATACACAAATAATTGAAGATTCAGAAAAAATAAACTTGAAAGATAAATCGATATTTATTTTTAGTCAGAAGATGTGTTACAAAACCATGTTTGAATACTCATAGTATACAACAATTTTTTCTTAACATACTAGTAATGAAAGCTCCAACTATGCTTTGCTACACAATGCTATTATATGCGAATTCTAAAACAGGGAAATAAATGTTGACCTAACAGTCCCAACAGCATCGATAGTATTACAAAATTAATCAATAGTTTGAAATAACCTGTATCATTTTGCTATAGGCCTATAGGCTTAGTTCTTTATGTTAGGTTGTGAATTCAGAATAATATACATTAGTGAAATACATTTGCAAATTACATATACCATTAAATGATTTCACGTACTTTCACACTGGGGACATTGTAATAAACTAAACCACTATATCTTCTTTTTTATATATACAAATGTATAAATATGCAAATCACATATATACCGGTAAATAATTTATAGTTCAATATATAATACACATTAACACGTGAGCAACATTGCTTTTATTTAAACATATGAATATATCGATCTTGTTTTGGAACTAATATCAGTTAAGTTAAATGAAGCCGCTCGAGGTAGTCAATTGTCTAGACAACTAATCTATAGGCTTGTCATCAAGTCACACAACCTTCATCATCTGAGCGGGCTTCAACACCAGACCTTATCAAGAACACACCCTAGAATTTTAGGGTCCCTCAAAAAGAGGGACGAAAGATACCAGAGGGACAGTCAAACTCATAGATCGAAAACAAACTGACAACGCCATGGCCAAAAATAGAAAGACAAACAGACAAATAATAGTACAAATGACACAACATAGAAAACTAAAGACTAAGCAACACGAACACCACCTTAACTTGCTATAAATTGCAATTGTACTGTACTCTCTATGGTCTATGTGCTTCTATGGGAATATATTTCAAGTATTATATAATTGTTTATATGGATTTATGTTAATGTCGCCAATTCCTATTCCTATATCAAAGAAAACATTCAATACCAAAAGGAATCGAGTCAAACCAAAAAAAAAGTAGGTTAGTACATTTTATAGGATAAATGGCCACACATTCTTATAATTGGGTTATGTGTTTCATTTCTTTATTTGTTCAGGTATCTTTACATAGGGGCTTACCATGAACCATGAAAATGAGGTCAAGGTAGGATGAACCCAGTCAGAATAACATATGCAGCTTAAAATCTTTCTGTACATTAAATTTAATTACCTAATACTTATAATTTATCACCTTATAATTTAAAACCTTTATCACCAAAACTCAATGATGACTGATGAAAGAAAGCAACCTTACCCCCAAAAAATTACCGTTGACAATAATTCAGGAAAATGAGGTCAAGATCAGGTGAGCTATATATATTGTACAGACATGTATCATGACTGACGATGATTATATATCAATAATATTTGCCCTTTTATGCATAAGGATTTTAAAAAAAATGCAAAAACAATCTTCACAGTTTTTATTTTACTAAGTTGCTTCACCATGAACAAATGGTAAACTTAAGGCAAATTATAAATGCCGTACATAATTTCAAACAATAGAAAATCTGGACATAATTTTCTCATCTTCGAATCTATTAAAAAAAACATGCAATTTTGAAAAAAAGTGTATTTCTGATATCATAATTAGTTATAAATCTGTCAGAGCATAGCCCATTTTATATATAGAACAACACTTACTTGCAATACAAAAGCATGAAAAATAATGCTTTTCACATAACAAAAATACTTAGTCATGTTAAATATTCTTCAGAAAAAAGAAGAATGTTCAAGGTAGAAAATTTTCTATCGTGACTGGCATTCCAACATTTGCAGTTAGGGACATTGTCACACTCTTATGAAACAGAATTACTTAATATTTATTTGATATTTCGGTACTCCTCTGACGTGTCCTGCTCTTATGGGAGTAATTTGCAATTATAATAAAGATGTATGATTCCAAGTACAGGCACATCTATTGTGCACATTGCATAGATATACAATACCAACTTAACTTTGTTTAAGTGAATTCCACAGGCAATGTATCAAAAGTAATAAGAGTATTAATATCAGTTTTACATGCAACATTTGTAATATTCAGATAATGCTTATCAGTACATGAATATAAACAGAACATATAAATATTACCTCACATGACAGAATCCATCACAGAAGTATATACAAAATATAGGGTAATGGCACTTATACTGGGGAATATTGTCAGGAGGCATCGAGAATATTGTATACTGCAATATTTTTAAATATAATTGCAGTGCAAAATAGCGGAAATATACTTCCTCCTTAATTTTTATAACAATCACATAGTCCACAAAAACAATTAACAGTGCATGGAGTCGTAAACTGTATCAACGTTTTGTGCGTATGTACGGCTAGATACCACCTAATTATCCACCGAGATTACCCCCGAACACTGCTGACGGTCATATGACCCGATATAAACATAAATATTAAAATTGAATGTAGTCTATATAAGGCTCAAGAAACACAGCTCTTGAAAAGGTTGAAAAGTTTAAATGAAGTAAAACATGAGAGATTCATACTTTAGGAGGGAATAAAGGGATCGAAACTTTGATATTTCAATGTGTATTGTAACTGTCGACGTAAATAAATCTTTAGATTTTGTTTTATGTGTTTGTGATATCAGTTTCAACATTAAAAGAAATAAAAGAATTTAATCCATATAAAGTCAGCCAAAAAATAAATTAATCAATAATTATAAATTTTAAGAATTTTCTTGTACATATAAGAAAGCAAGTCTCCATGTGTGCTTTCACTGCATCGTCCATCATTCATTACATAATATAACTTTATCTAAAAAGGAAGATAAACTATTAAATAATAGAAAATGTTATGTCACTTTTGCCTGTTTGTAGTAGGAAACCATATAAGAATACGTAGTTTATGAAATGTAGCCGTTACATGGACTTTTAGTCTTTATTTTATAATGATACACTTACATTATTGCTATAATTAGTCTTATTAAAATCTTGTTAAAATATCAGTATTATAAAGACGAAGTTTATTGCGTAGGTTCCAAACCACAAATTCAACCAGTCAGTATCAGCATTATTGTGTACAAATAAGCCTACTCTGTAGAACAAACCGTAGTGCCTTTGATGTTTCTGTTTAATATAACTCAAACAAATCTGCATAAATGAAACGTTTGCTGAAAAATGATTATTTGGACTATTTCGAGACAAAAGGGGAAGGTGCGCTCAGGTAAATTTTTTTGCCTACAAAATTGAAGTATTACAAAACTAGGTAATTTAAGCTTAGATATATTCGTTAGGTATATTTGAGTGTTCAAAGTTTAGAATGTAAAATCTTTGATATATCATAAACTTTTACAGAAAGTTTATAGTCTTAAGATAAAAAAAAATCCATCCTTTTACCCATCGAAAGTTGTTCGTGTAGAAAAACACTGCTAAAAAAACTGACAACGCCATGGAAAAAAACGAAAATTGCCGAAAAGACGAACAAGTCCACAAAACTCAAAAAAAGGATATAGGTTAGGCATCTAAAAGCCTATTTTACTGATATATAACAAGCATATTCCTTTCGGTACTTTGTTTACCACTTCATAAATTATATCATTTTCTATTATTATTTTCTTCCTGATATTGAAAACAAACGAAAACATAATGATGCCTATTTTCAGAAGGCGGTATTTTGAGCACATGTAAAAGCTTCAACATAATGCTGCTTCCAGTACAATATACATAAGTTGCAGTTTAAATTGATGACAAAATTTCCTTTACCTATAAATGATAAATTCGCTTTATTTTGGGCTTATAAATATTGATCCCGCGAGATATATTTTCATTTTAGAGCACGAGTTTTAAGCGACTAGAATAAAACAGAAGCTTTGGAATGATTTATATGTATATATTATGTAACAATATGTTGTGTGTGCATTAAAATCGTTAAATGATAGGATTTTGAAAAAAATCAGTCGCCTATATGTACTTATTTATTCTTCAGACTGATAGTTTATACAGGTTTCAACACTTACTTAAAGAAATGTTGACTTATCGTTTAATGACTATTTTGTTTCATCATATTTTCTTGCTTTCACATGCACATGACAACGTGGGAGAAATCTTTGCTTATACAATCATTGGCATAATTCTTACTGAAATTTACTAAACGAGTTAAAAGAGTCAACTCAGAATATATATTTCATATTTTCGAACGGTTCACAACTAATATGCATCCATAATTGACGCAAATCAATTATCTCAATCATTTTAACATTTTCAATCGATTAATCAGAGTTTCCCATGGCAAATGTCAATAAAATTCAGCTTCACTGTTTGAATATAACAATTTTGACCTAACTATTTCAATTGGTGATAAAAACAATATCAATGATTTTCAGTCGTTTTAGAATTTGTTTCGTAATTTGTTTCAATTAATGATGTTTTAAAAATACCAAAACAATAATGACTTAATCAAAATGTGTGTTAAGAGATAAACACATTTCGAATAGGAAACCTGTTTTTTTTTTCTTATCGATAAGAAAATTCAACATAGTAAATAATATAAATCATAAAAACAATTTCAAGAGCAGAACATCATGTTCGGGTCTCTTGCTTTTTACATCAAGCATATATATAACATTATGAACTGTATAGCGATGAGAATGAATTGCAAATGTACTCAACATAATAAATAGAATGATGATTGTATAAAATCTAATGGCAAATGATTCATGTACAAGGTGCGTGCAACCAGGAAGACAACCACAAGTCAGATCATACTACCCTTTGAAAGACGTCAACATGTCATAATTGGGGTTTATGAAGATTGCCGTCGTTCTTATCCCAGGAATAGATTACCATAGCCCTATTTGGCACAACTTTTTGGAATTTTGGGTCCTCATTGCTCTCCAACTTTGTACTTGTTTGGCTTTATAACTCTTTTGATCTGAGCGTCACTGATGAGTCGTATGTAGACGAAACGCGCGTCTGGCGTATTAAATTATAATCCTGGTAACTTTGATAACTATTTGACATATCTAAACATGATGTGGAAGGAAGATTTTCTAATTTATATTAATTGTACTTCACATTTTAAAAACGATGTAGCACAAATATTGGTTGAGAAGCGATAACAATACAAATACTCTTTTATAATCAGAAGGAACATTCTACTTGTTTTATGTGTCTGCGTATTTGTGTCGATCAGTTGCTCTCACTATTGATATATATGCAACACTTTATTTAGATTCAAATAATAAAAGAAATAATAATTATATCTATCGATAATACATTAAAAAGGATAGACGCCCAACTTACAACATAATAATGTGTATAACAGATCAGACGAGCGATAAAAAATGGGGATATTGGCCATTTGTTTCACCAACAAATAGGTTAATGTTATCCTTATTGTGCCCACTGAATCGATCTCCACAGATATTTACTCTTCAGATATTATTGGGACTATAAATTAATGAAAATAGTGAAATATTCACATTTTGATTTCTTTGTACCCTTATTCTAACTCGAACTTAGCTGTTTTGCTTTCTATCGACAGAAGCTTTGTTTGACGGTATCTTCAAACGAAAAGAATTGCAAATATTGTCTCTTCCTAAGAAAAATAATTGATTGTTTCCTAAGTTGCACCAAGCTCTACAATATTTCCCTGGGTCCCATATGAATGCGGAAATACACATAACAGATCTGTTGAAACTTAAGAATGAACCGGTTGGTCGAAAAGCCTCTACATAATTTTTTATGGAAGGGTTCAGTTTTTTGTTTTTGTTCTTCAGGTTCAAAGGGAAAGACTGGTCGAGTAGCATCCTTAAATGATTTCTAGTGAGGATAAAATATCTTCATGCTGACTATATTTTAACAGAAGCATGTCTATTCTTTTAAAAATTGTTATCATTTCAGTGTTTAATAGTTTAATAGTTTAAATCATCTATATGAGAACTTATTCCAGTGAAGACATTCTATGATGATTTCAAACAGTTAAGTTTTCATGTTGCCCATATTCTATCGAATTGAGTCGTTATATTGACTAATGATATGATAGTTATTTTCTTATGATTTACATATTCATTCATTATTTGAATCATGGTTTGATACAGTCGCATAGAAATATAGATGGAGGAAATTGACATAACACTGGGTGTGTGTTTTGATTTGCTTTGTTTACATGTCAATAACAATTATCCTAGTATGACTTAAAGGGGCACTAGCTGTCAAATTCATGTTCACTGATTTGACTCAAATTCTCATATGTAATGTATAACAATGTAAAACATTTATACAAATTATAAAAAAGTCTAAAATAAACAATTTACAGGGCAAAGGGTGGATAATATGAAGCCTCATTTTGTGTGTATTTTAGTCTAGACGCCATCTAATTAACTGTCGAGTTGACCTCCCGAAAACCACCGATGCCCATATAAGGTATATAAACATATAAAAAAAGATATAAATAGATAGCGCAACTCGTGCAAATGGATTCTTCTAGGTCTAATTAATTTCATTTATAGATTAAAAATATATGTTAATCATCATTTTTACCTGTATAAGAATGATGTTCTTGAAGATCGAATCAGTCAATTAAATGATTAACCTTTGTTTCACTTTCAATGTTGACATTCTTTTCCTTTAAATAATCAAACATGCACACAATTCATGCGTTTTCCATCTCTAGCTTAAGGGTTAAATTGAAGTTCACATGAATACGGATTCAATGAGGTCGAATTATTTACTTGCAAGTGAATAATTCATCATCAATATTTCTTTGCTTATTTTGACAAAATTAGACAATACTAGCTGCTAAAAGCGAATTATTATTTCACTTTTTCACTTTCATTAATGATTGAACAAAAAAATCATATTTTATATTTTTTTTATATCTTGTAGCTATAGTGCCCCTTTAATGTTACATTGAGAGAAAAAAATATCGGCATATATAAAGCTTGATGAAGTTATTTTGAGGTTTTTGAATCCAGGAAACAATAATAAACAAACGTCCTCTTTTGGATTGATTTTTTTTTATCATTTGACTATAAATAGCTATTTGTGTCTAGGTTTATTTTGTTTTGCAATCTCCTTTGTTTACGTTTTTTCAATCTATGGTTTTCTCGGCATCTCTAGTATGTCTTCAAAAAAATATCTATTGAGCTAAAAATAATGGAAAGGTAGCCATTCAAGCAACTACGATAGAACAGTGACTCGTTTATTTACTTCATAATAAATAAACGCAATAATTTATTTTTTATTTCGAGGCTACAATTTTAATTTATTCTAATAATCTATAAAACTATTAAATTTATAGCATACACTCATTCAAAAATTTTGTAATAAGCTTCTAAATATGCATTGTTTAGGTAAATAATAAAGTAGGGAAGTATTCGTTTGAATGAGTGTATGCTACAAATTTAATAGTTTAATAGATTATTAGAATAAATTATAATTTATACTCATTGTAAGAAATGTTCAAGAAAAACTGAATACATTCAGGATCTGAAACTCATTTTATACATAAGTTTTTATAGTGTTTCGCATAGCCACAAGCAGCATACTTTAATTGCCAAAACAATTTCAATTTTCAACAAAGTTTTCACGCACATTTTTTTTTTGTTTTCACAGGAACTTTCAATTTATTACAAAAACGAATAGGACACAATGCCCTGCTGGCAGTTTCACATTTCTATGGTCAATGAACCGTGCAATAAGTGTGAAAGCATTATTCAATATATAATTTAAAAGGTCACATCACAATGCATGTGTACTCAAGTTTTCAGTTGATGAGACTACAACTTCATGGTAAACTAACTTGACTAACCAAAAAATTTAACCTGGGAATAAATTGGATTCAGAATACCACATGTCCATAATCAGTGTCACTTTAACTCATAATAAAGCACATTGACTAACAACTTTAACCTGATCTGAGACGGAAGAACAAACCAACGAACATAATGACCTACTACTATAGTAGGCGGTGCATACATATATTGTCTCTTTACACGAGTAATTCTTAAATTAAAATATTTAGTCATGTCTGTTTATGTTTTAAAGGGGGAATATAGTTGACTAAAAAGAATATCCGATTAATTGTTTTTTATTTTTTTTTTAAATTAGATTCGGCTTTCCGATTATGTTTTATTTATGGTTAAATTGTGTTTTATGTTTGATTTATTTCCATTTGAATTCGCCTAGTATATTTTTCATGTACTTTAAATTGAAAAGTGTTACTCTTTGCTACAATTCTTTCATCTTTCAATTCTCTGATGTGATTTCTCTTATTTAGACCAAATTAATAGCCTGAATTCTATGGAGTAATTTTTTTATGTAGACCAATTTATCAGCCTGATATCTTTAAAGAGTTAATTTTTTGCAATGCCATCTATATTGAAAGCATTGGTGCATTTCTATGACATACATTTATACAACCAGTAAACAAGAAAATGTAATTTTGAGCGTTAAAAATGTGTTCGCATAGCAACACTTTACACTTATTGAACACTACTCCTACAGCTAGGTTTTTTCTTTTGAAATGATTTCAAGAAAATACTTTTATATGTGATGATATAAAAAAATAAGAAGATGTGGTATGATTGCCAATGACAAATGTATAACAATTTTAACGAGAAAAATAATTTATGTCAAAAAAATTAAACGAAAACACAAATATGAAATATAGAAACAAACGACAACCACTGATTTATAGGTGCCGGACTTGGGACAGGCACATACAAATGCATAGCATGTGAAGGGGTTTAAATGTAATTGAATTTTCACGTGCAGTTATTAATACTTTCTTAATGATGGTATTATTTTCCAGCCAAACATTTATACTTAATACTTTGTTTTAAGGGTGATAATCTTATTATTAATTTCCAATCTCTCTATCTCTCTCTGCAAATATTTTACAAATAATTTATTTGAAAGACTATATTAATATAACAAGGGTAACTGTTTAGAGTTTGATTTATTTTTTTCTTTGTTGTTTTCGAAAAATTGTTAACATTTTTTGGATTAAATGAAACTGTATCCATTGCATGAAATAAATCGTAATGTTCAAATATGAATGATTGCTGCAATGCAAATATAGTTCGAAGACATTAAGTATTCTACTTGGCAGGATTAAGGGGAAACAAACAAAGCATATATGAAAGCAGAAGATAAAATGACTGCCAACGAATCAAAATCAAGGTTTGTCGTATATAAAAGAAATTGCATTATACTTGTTTACCAATGTCAAGGCGATAATTGTCATTTGCCTGAACTGTAACTTCAATCTTTTGAATGATGCTGTCTCCCGAAATTGAAAAGCATGTAACAAAATAAATGACAACATTTAATTTACTTATCAAATACTAGTCAATGTAATCAAATTATAACTTAATGAAGTGATCAGGAAGTATTTTATGTCCAATATATCAAAGTTACAGCGATTGTGTGCATTTTGTACATAACACCATTCATTCATTCAGAAATGTAAGGGGCCAGTTTATCGACATAAATTCAATATAATCCTTCCTACTGATAATGGAATTCCTAATTTTAACAAAATCTGAAAATGTCTATCATTCAATAGTTAAGCTTATTCCTTGATAAAAATATGTTTGCTCTTATTCCTATAATGTTTCACAGTGGAAATTTGGTGTCAGATTTTCGTCAATAATTTTATCTTTTTAGCTACATTGAAGCTATAAACCAGGTTAACCCACCATTTTCTTCAGAAAATTCCTGAACCAAGTCAGGAATATGGTAGTTGTTTTTCACTTGTTCCGTTGATTGATAGCGGTTGATTTTGTCAGTTTTTATGGACTTTTCCTTATTGAATTTACCTTTGAGTTCAGTATTTGTTATACTTTTTTTATTCCAATAATGTGATATTCTATATTCAGCATGCTATTTGGTGAGTTGTAAGGTGACATACTTCTTAATGATACTATAGCACCTTATATCTGAATAACAATGCTGCTGTTAACTATCTATAAAATGTACCCATATTCCAATTTTTTTCAGATACCAACTTCATATTATTAAAATGTTTTAAAGAAAAGACAAGATAATTTTTCAAAGTTTCAATTAGTTCTCATTTCAGGGATTGTGAAGCGCTGATACAATATTGTTTAACTGTGACTGCATAATAGTATCTTTTTAAACATACAAACAAGTATACTCATGTGGTTAAAGGGTTCAAAATAATTGAAAATTATCAAATTAATTTACATCAAAAGATTGATAAGGCAACATGATAATACATAAAATAGAAAACAGAAATCACATAAAATATGGACAGAACAATAGACCAAACTTACCACCAACACCTGATTCATTCAAAAATAAACAATGACAAACAACACATGGTTCCGGCCTTGAAGTCATTAAACTTTTGAGTACGTTTTTTGTACTCATACTCCAATATCAACCAATCAGAATGCTGGATTTAATGTTGTCAGTACGATTTTTGTACTCCCAGTACTGAGCAAAGTTTTATGATTTCAAGCCCAGATAGCCTGAGTTTTTATCAATACTAATCAATACTTAATTGCAAATGTAGCCTTTAGAAACAATCACACAATAACTTATATTAAATCAAGAAATAAATTGCTACAAAACAATACCATATCATTAATGAACTTGTTTGTGGTTTTGTATCATTAAAACCAAACTGGTTAAAGTAAAATGAACAGACATCATAAATACAGGAATGATTTACAATTTAAAGTTTGTGTGGCTTATCATCTTATATAGATATAAGAAGATGTGGTATGAGTGCCAATGAGACAACTCTCCATCCAAGTCACAATTTGTAAAAGTAAACCATTATAGGTACTTGCGATGAGTTACATGACATGTATTTTCTACTTATTTGTTTTTCATTTCATGTAAGATTCTATTCGGATGTCTGAATATTTGTGATTCTTTATTTTTTGGGTTAATTTCCAGGGCAAAATAAATCTCAAATTTACCTTTAACATAGGAATTTTCTGTGGTTTTTTAACTATGGTCAATCTATATAATTTTGTCTAGCTGTTCTCCTAAAAGGTTTCAACTTTAAACTTTGGCTAATAATCAAAGTGTGACAATGGTTTAATCCATAGTGGATATCAGATGGTACAACTCATGAGGAAGCAATCTTGTTTTGTCATTTAATTTTTATAGAAAAACATGCAGGGTGCATGAAAAGCCACTTTGTGATTGTGTGTGTTGTGTAATATTAGGTTTTCAGTTGTTTGAATTGTTTGCAACACATATTGAGTTTTCCTCTGGCATTTCTTCTAATATTAACTTGAGCAATCTTTCAGTCAAAAATGCATATTTGTCACCAAAGTCAAGTCTGTTTTGTATGGACAATACAGATGAAATTCTAAGTGATGCTTTCTTCTATTGAGAAAAAATATACAACTTTACAAGGAAAAATAAAAACACTTTTATATATAAATTATTAGTCAAAGACAAAAACTATACTGATGATTTAGCTTGTACAAATTTCCTTTAAAATTAAACAGAATATTTTTTTGGTATTTTCTATCTACTTGTTTTCTACACTTCTATATTTCTCTGAGTAATAAATTGTTCAACGTGCATATTCAAACATATAATGTGTCTGTTAAATAAACTGACTGGTTTTTTTGGTCAAAAACTATTCCATTAAGATTTCTGTTTTTTGGAATCACTTTCTTCACAATCAACATCCATCACTTCCTGAATTGCTATAGATGGGGCTATAAACTGCAGCAAAGGATTCTGGGATTGACTGCCAAATAAGGTAGTGAGTAATGCAACACCATATCCTGTGGCTCTTTCTCCCTACATATAAAACAACAGATATATATTAAACTCAGGTTACACAGAGATGCATTTTGTCTATGTTGCATCAAAATAAAAATATAATTAAAAGATAAATTGAGGTCTTTCCACCTTGAAATTACTTTTTGTTGGCCAGTCTGTTTTTAATTACTTTTAAAAAGATATGGAGAAATTAAAACTGAATGCACAAATTATTGTCAGTTAAAATTTAGTGATAAAGTGAGGAGGAGGTGAAATAGTAACTATGGGTTAAAAAAGCCACTTCCAGTATGAAAGATAGTTTATGTTACAAGGATTCTAAAAATATGAAACTAGTTTGATTTTTTTTTGTCATATGATAGTGGACTATATACTGATTCAAAACATTCATCATCTCTAGGTACTTTTCTCAGAAATAAGGGAGACAATAAGATAGTTAACTGAAAGTTACTAGTGGTGTCATTTGATAGCTATCTTATATAACATTGATTCCAAAAATATATAGTTGCAAGGCAATTTTCTTAGAAATAAGTGCAAAACACGAGTGCTTCCATTTGACACAAGGTCACCTCAAATTGACCTTTGTCAAGGTCAGATGCCTCCCATCAGTATGTAATATTGCCAATGGCTTTATCATGTCCTGGATTGATGCTTTAATTCAGTAACCAAAAATTTACAAATAATAGGGACAATAACTCTTATTTAAAGTTATGGGATTGCTTTGGACCTTTTGTGCCAAATCTACATCTCAAAAACATAAACATTTTGCACAAGTTCTTTTATACCATATACTTTCAGAGAAGATGTGAACACAAGCAATATTCAAAATTTAGAAAAAAACCTAGAAATTTGACTTTGACTTTAATTTCTATGTTATGGCCATAGGATCTCAAATAAAATGATCATAGTTCTATACAGCTCATAGTTTATAAGCTACATCAACATGCCAATTATCAAAAAAGTGAAGAGGAATTAAATCCTATAAGGTCATTGGATTGCTGCCCTCCTGGAATGTAGGATCAGTATGTCTTCTTAACTTATATAAAACAACAGATTCCCCCCAAATCAAATAAATCACCCAAAAACTTAACAGCTAGCAGCCAAGTGTTTGACTGGATGAATAAATATGATTATTCCTCATGTATATATTATGGTGGTTCACTACAATCAACAACTTAATACCCAAAACACATATATATATTCACATTGATCTATTACCTTTACAGCTTGAAATCAAAAAATTCTAAGCACTAATGATTAACTTACTTTCTGATCAGTAAAGAAAATCAATGACCAAAAATAAGATTGGTAAATAGCTTACGTTATGCACAGGTGCAGCCATATCTATATGTAACCACATTCCTGGATAAGTAAAACCTAAATGGGAACCAATAAATAGTCCAGCACAAGATACTTGGGCATTGCCTCTGTCCTGTAATACAAAAATTGTATGACAATAATATTAATAATAATAATAAATTCTTTATTCTTAAAGAAAGAAACACAGTACAATTAATTACGACAAACTAATCTTTCCTGAGTTCCTCACATACAATAAAATCTAAAACAGATATTCAAACATAGTTAATTTACAATCATATAGTTTAATATATCTTTATAAAAGATATACAGTTAAAGAGGTGCATGTAGTAACAAAAATAAAAAATATAATAAACAAATCAAAATAATACATTTCACAAACAGTTACAAGCATATATGAAATTGTCATGACTATGTCAACTACTTTATTTAAAAGTAAAAGTGTTTTGCACTTTACACATTTAGTATGGTAGTCTATTCCATAGAAATGATCAAGAATAAACAAAATTTTCTAAAACAGCTTAGTTAATGGCTATGGAACAATCGGGTTACCTTGAGTAAGGATTATTTTCTGTTAGTTAATGGCTATGGAACAATCAGATTACCTTGAGTAAGGATTATTATCTGTTAGTTAATGGATATGAAACAATCAGATTACCTTGAGTAAGGATTATTTATTATTATCTGTTAGTTAATGGATATGGAACAATCAGTTTACCTTGAGAAAGGATTATTTTCTGTTAGTAAATGGCTATGGAACAATCAGATTACCTTGAGAAAGGATTATTTTCTGTTAGTTAATGGATATGGAACAATCAGATTACCTTGAGAAAGGATTATTTTCTGTTAGTTAATGGATATGGAACAATAGATATGGAACAATCAGATTACCTTGAGTAAGGATTATTTTCTGTTAGTTAATCTCTATGGAACAATCAGATTACCTTGAGTAAGGATTATTTTCTGTTAGTTAATGGATATGGAACAATCAGATTACCTTGAGTAAGGATTATTTATTATTATCTGTTAGTTAATGGCTATGGAAAAATCAGATTACCTTGAGTAAGGATTATTATCTGTTAGTTAATGGCTATGGAACAATCAGATTACCTTGAGTAAGGATTATTATCTGTTAGTAAATGGCTATGGAACAATCAGATTACCTTGAGTAAGGATTATTATCTGTTAGTAAATGGCTATGGAACAATCAGATTACCTTGAGTAAGGATTATTATCTGTTAGTTAATGGCTATGGAACAATCAGATTACCTTGAGTAAGGATTATTATCTGTTAGTTCATGGCTATGGAACAATCAAATTACCTTGAGTAAGGATTATTATCTGTTAGTTAATGGCTATGGAACAATCAGATTACCTTGAGAAAGGATTATTTTCTGTTAGTTAATGGATATGGAACAATCAGATTACCTTGAGAAAGGATTATTATCTGTTAGTTAATGGATATGGAACAATCAGATTACCTTGAGTAAGGATTATTATCTGTTAGTTAATGGCTATGGAACAATCAGATTACCTTGAGAAAGGTTTATTATCTGTTAGTTAATGGATATGGAACAATCAGATTACCTTGAGTAAGGATTATTATCTGTTAGTTAATGGATATGGAACAATCAGATTACCTTGAGAAAGGATTATTATCTGTTAGTTAATCGCTATTGAACAATCAGATTACCTTGAGTAAGGATTATTATCTGTTAGTTAATGGCTATGGAACAATCAGATTACCTTGAGTAAGGATTATTATCTGTTAGTTAATGGCTATGGAACAATCAGATTACCTTGAGAAAGGATTATTATCTGTTAGTTAATGGATATGGAACAATCAGATTACCTTGAGTAAGGATTATTATCTGTTAGTTAATGGATATGGAACAATCAGATTACCTTGAGAAAGGATTATTATCTGTTAGTTAATCGCTATGGAACAATCAGATTACCTTGAGTAAGGATTATTATCTGTTAGTTAATCGCTATGGAGCAATCAGATTACCTTGAGTAAGGATTATTATCTGTTAGTTAATCGCTATGGAACAATCAGATTACCTTGAGTAAGGATTATTATCTGAACTAGGTACTGTGCTGCTTTCTTTGGCACACATTTTATATTTAATGGTTTGGACATCGAGAAACTTCTGAAAAAATTCTTCTAAAGCCATACTTCCCTTCAATCATGAGGTGCTATCTGCCAATAATATGAACATATTATGTCAAAAGATATAAGAAAAAAATATTCTCACCGCTACAGAGTTTTTCATGTCAGCAACAGAACTGGTAAATTCACTATAATGAAGTTCTGGTGAATATGGCACTGGATGGACAAGGTCACCAGAAATTCTTCCAGCACTAATACAGGCTAATTCTAAATCTTCGTTGTTTGTTAGTATACTAGCATGATATTTGCCTACAATGAAGATATATGGATGTTCTATAGTTACCAATTAATTAGTTTTTTCTTCTTCAATTCTTTATATTCACTTAACAAATAAAATTTTATTACATATACATACAACCCCAAGGCAAGTTTTTCTTAATTTGTGGCTTTTAAGATCTGTCCACTCTATTTTTTCGATTTTCAGAAAAAAATTAATTTCATGTTTTTTTTGTTCCCACTGACCCTAACAAATACAGTATCCCTGAAATATGAATAAAAATATCTGCTTAGTAGCATTTTCCTGAAATTAAATGCATTATTTTTGCATGTTAACTGATTACACATTATGTTCTAAAATAATCTGTAATGTTCTTGCTCCTAAAAATAACCAATCAAACTAACTTGTCGTTTGTTTATGTGTTACATATTTGTTTTTGGTTTGTTTATGTGTTACATATTTGTTTATGTGTTACATATTTGTTTTTCATTCATTTTTTGTACATAAATTAGGCCATTAGTTTTCACGTTTGAATTGTGTTACATTGTCATTTCGGGGCCTTTTATAGCTGACTGTGCGGTATGGGCTTTCCTCATTGTTGAAGGCCGTACGGTGACCTATAGTTGTTAATTTCTGTGTCAATTGGTCTCTTGTGGAGAGTTGTCTCATTGGCAATCATACCACATCTTCTTTTTTATATTGAAATATTGTTTGTGCAAATAATATTGCAGTACCAAACCTATGTTAAAAGCCTATTACAATAAGTTGTTTTTTCCTGACCGACCCCTTTTTTTCACATAAAAAATCTGTAAATCAACAAATTAAAAAACTCTGGCACAAGGGTTGTCTGGGGTATAAAAATATGGTCATCCCTCGGTTTTCTTCCTGAGAAGCATCCGTTTGGCTGTGCAGGATGTATAAATTTGCTGCCATGTCCAGTCAGAAATGGGACGTTAAATCCCATGCCTCGTGTAGAAAGATTGCCATGCTCTCTGCACGTTGAGACAAATCTTTGAGGGGTTTGTAGGTGGCCTGTTGCAATGCTAAATTTCTGTCCCTATCAAATATATCCTTATTTTACGGTGGCATTCCATGCTTCTGACAACAGACTCACTGCTCATCATTTACATCATTCTGACAGTGTTAAGAAAATATTAATGCTGTACAATCTGACATCAAAATTTAAAGAACTTACCAGTAGCAATTCCCTGAGCACCAGTTAATGTCGCCATATCTACAATGATATCTGCCTTTAAATCTTTCCTTGCATATGCTACCTATAATTACAATTAAAGTATTACAGGGGGATTTGGTAGTTCGCACAGCCTACTAGTTCAGAAAAAAATATGCAATTAAATGGAGTACGCTTAAATCACATTTCAGCAATAACGGAGTCAAACCAGATAGGAAGTAAAGAAAGATGAAGAGCTGTTATCCACATATACACTATTGAATTCCAATAAAATATATATGCTTGATGATATATCATTTTCTAACTTCTTTCAATAAATATCATAAGCAAATATTGTTGAGTTTGTTGTGTATTGACACTTCCTTTATCTATGAAATAAAAATAGAACCACTTGTTATTGATCTATATATAAATTTGTTTTGTATGACCAGTACGTAAAATGAAACTTCATACTGCTTAGTTTAAGAAAACTGTACAACATTACACACAGAGTTAATCATCTTATTGATAATAAAAATTGGACTTCTAAGCCTTTGATATGCATAATATTTTCCACTAGTATAATGTGCAACACTGTTTCATTGACCTCAATTGTTTCTGTTAATGCAAAGTAGTAGAGGGGTCCTATAATAATTAGAAGTATATGCATTCTTATTTAATAACAAATATTAAAATGTCTAATGTAAAATAGATTTCGATCATTTATCAACCTTTTGCCATGTTAAACATTAAAACTAATCACCCCAGCTTTATTTCCAGAAAACACCATCCTTCAAAGTATTGTTAGTAGGAAGGATATAAAAGTCGACTTAGCAGCACATAAAGGGGGAACACTAGGAAAATAGTTGTTTCTATATCTAAACTAACAAGGGTGCACACGCTGAAATGTCTCCACTGCTTTGCTGACCATGATTGATTTTATGTTGAAAGTCTTAATGATAAAAGGTTTTACTACAAGTATTACATAAACTTAACATTATCACTGATTCATGACAATGAGGTCAAGGCATACCTGTCAACTGACCCGTATTTAGCCAGACTTTTCAAACCCGGTCGAGTCATGAAATAACCCAGGATTTCATCAAATGACCCGTTTTCACCCTATTCTACTGCTATGGGACTTCCAATGTCTAAAATGCTAAGTTTTCTTCTGAAAAAACGGCAAATTTGAAATTCTTCCTGGACAGGAAGTTTGATAATTTGCATTCAATTGAATGATTTACAGCTATCAAAACATAATTTTGACACTCTTTTGATTGAAAGGTAATAACAATACCTTAATTACCTCATTACTTGTACCCCAGAAAGGTTGAAGCCAGTCAAGCTTGACTAACAATTTTATGTCCCGATTTATATGTGGTCTACCTGGGACTGCACAGAATGTAAACAACAGAAAATTATTCTTTCTCTTGATCTTCCTCCTATGTATAGGAGCACATTATCTATATTCTTAGTTTGGGTTTATAAAATTCATTCATAAATGAAAGAACCTTAGTGAGCATGCTCATATACCCCACGTCCCCACATTGTCATTAGAGAAATAAAATAAGTGTAAGAAAAAATAAAATGCTCCGCAGGGCGCAGCTTGATACGACCGCAGAGGTCGAACCCTGAACAGTTGGGGGAAGTATGGACACAACATTCAAGCTTGATACAGCTTTGGATTTGGATTGTGATTAAATATTTGACACAGCATAGGTTTCTAACACAGATTGAATGTGGTCTAAGAACTTAAAAATTTTAAATTGGACATTCACCTATTATGGTCCAATATCCAAAATCTAAATACATGGTTAGATTCAGCATATCAAAGAACCCCAAGAATTCAATTTTTGATGAAATCAAACAAAAGTTTAATTTCGGACCCTTTTGACCTCAATGTGGACAAAGTTGATAACGGGGCCCAAAAATCAAAAATCTAAATACATGGTTAGATTCAGCATATCAAAGAACCCCATATATTCAATTTTTGTTGAAATCAAACAAAGTTTAATTTTGGACCCCGATTTGGACCAACTTGAAAACTGGGCCCATAATCAAAAATCTAAATACATGTTTAGATTCAGCATATCAAAGAACCCTAAGAATTCAATTTTTGTTAAAATCAAACTAAGTTTAATTTTGGACCCTTTGGACCTTAATGTAGACCAATTTGAAAACGGAACCAAAAATTAAGAATCTAAATACACGGTTGTTTCGGCATATCAAAGAACCCCAATAATTCAATTTTTGATGAAATCAAACAAAGTTTAATTTTGGACCCTTTTGACCTCAATGTGGACAAAGTTGATAACGGGGCCCAAAAATCAAAAATCTAAATACATGGTTAGATTCAGCATATCAAAGAACCCCATATATTCAATTTTTGTTGAAATCAAACAAAGTTTAATTTTGGACACCGATTTGGACCAACTTGAAAACTGGGCCCATAATCAAAAATCTAAATACATGTTTAGATTCAGCATATCAAAGAACCCTAAGAATTCGATTTTTGTTAAAATCAAACTAACTTTAATTTTGGACCCTTTGGACCTTAATGTAGACCAATTTGAAAACGGAACCAAAATTTAAGAATCTAAATACACAGTTAGATTCGGCATATCAAAGAACCCCAATAATTCAATTTTTGATGAAATCAAACAAAGTTTAATTTTGGACCCTTTGGACCTCAATGTGGACCAATTTAAAAACGGGGCCCAAAATCCAAAAGCTAAATACACGGTTATATTCAGCATATTAAAGAACCCCATGAAATCAAGAATAAAACCCCATTGAAATTGGTCAAGAAATAAGCAATTTATAGGAAGTATTTTCTTTTGCACAATCCTGTGCTATTAAATATTTCTTGCTATTGCGCAATACTGTACAATTGACAATTTCTTGCTATTGCGCAATATTGTGCTATTGGATATTTCTTGCTATTGCGCAATACTGTGCAATTGAAGATTTCTTGCTATTGCGCAATACTGTGCAATTGAAGATTTCTTGCTATTGTGCAATACTGTGCAATTGAAAATTTCTTGCTATTGCACAATACTTATTATATAATAATTTACACATCCTGTTTGGTGTGTATCTCCTACCATATCATTATTATTTGATTTTAAATATAAATCAGAAATAACCAACTTAAAATGGAAAATTTTAAAAGAAACAAAAAAGGAAAAAAAGAAAAAAAAGGAAAAAAAAATAAATCCCCCCCCAAAATTTTTTGAACCCCCATTATGATTCATCACCCCCAAACTCAATCCCAGCCTTCCCTTTGTGGTATGGTACCTTGCAGTACAATTTCAGAGAGATCCATACACTTGAACACAAGTTATTGTCTGGAAACTAGAAAAAAATGTGTTTTTTGGCCCCTTTTTGGCCCCAAATTTCTAAACGTTTAGGGCAATTACCCCCAAACGCAAACCCAGCTTTCCCTTTGTGATATGGAACCTTGTAGTACAATTTCAGAAAGATCCATACACTTACACACAAGTTATTGTCATGAAACTAGAAAAATGCTTGTTTTTTGCCCCTTTTTTGGCCCCTAATTCCTAAAATTTGGAGGCAATTACACCCAAAATCAATCCCAGCATTCCTTTAGTGATATGGAACCTTGTGGTACAATGTCAGAGAGATCCATACACTAACACACAAGTTATGTCTGGAAGTTACAAAAATGCTTATTTTTGGCCCCTTTTTGGCCCCTAATTCCTTTACTGTTATTACCATAACCCCCAAAATCAATCCCAACCTTCCTTTTGTGGTATTGAACCTTGTGGTAAAATTTCATAAAGATCCATTCACTTAAACTAAAGTTAGAGTGCGAAAACCAATGTGTCTTCGGACGACGCCGGACGACGACGACGACGACGACGACGACGCCGGACGACGACGACGCCAACGTCATACCAATATACGACCACAAAAATTTTTTTGCGGTCGTATAAAAATTGAATCGTAATTTCCTGTCAATATGCACATCTACATAGTATGTCCTTATTATCTACACAGTTTCATGAAATTCTGTTGTGTGGTTTGAGAGGAGTTGTGATGACAAAAGGTTGCAGTAGTATATTGGGCAAATAAGTTCAAAGGGGCGTAACTCCTGGAAAAAAAATTGAATCGTAATTTCCTGTCGATATGCACATCTACGTAGTATGTCCTTATTATCTGCACAGTTTCATGAAATTCTGTTGTGTGGTTTGAGAGGAGTTGTGATGACAAAAGGTTGCAGTAGTATATTGGGTAAATAAGTTCAAAGGGGCGTAACTCCTGGAAAAAAAATTGAATCGTAATTTCCTGTCGATATACACATCTACGTAGTATGTCCTTATTATTTGAAAAGGTTTCATGAAAATCTGTTGTGTGGTTTGAGAGGAGTTGCGATGACAAACTGTTGCAGTAGTACATTAAAGTAAATAAGTTCAAAGGGGCGTAACTCCTAGAAAAAGAATTGAATCGTAATTTCCTGTCGATATGCACAACTACATAGTATGTCCTTATTATCTAAAAAGGTTTCGTGAAATTCTGTTGTGTGGTTTGGGAGCAGTTGCGATGACAAGAAACAGGACTGACGGACGGACAGACGGATGGACAGACAGACGGACGGGTCAAAAACATTATACCCTCCGCAACTCGACTCGACTCTTGATTGACTAGGATTGTCAGTTTTCCTACCGAAGGTCAGTGGTTCTCTCCTACTTCCTCCAATAATAAAATGCTTCGCTGAGCGCATCCTGATATGACCGCAGAGGTCTAACCCTGAACAGTTGGGGCAAATTTGGACACAATATTCAAGCTTGATACTGTCTGAATTTGGATTGTGATCAAATTTTTGACATAATATAGGTTTCTGACACAAATTAAATGTAGTCAAAGATCTTATAAATCCATTGCCCAATACTGTGCAATTGAAGATTTCTTCTTGAAACTTTTCAAAAATTCGAAATATTAAAAATTTTGAAAAAAAATATGAATCCCTTAAAAAAATTGGGAAAAAAATTACCCCCCCCTCCCCAACTTTTTGAAACCCTCCTTGGAGCAATAATCCAAGAACTCAATTCCAGCCTTTCCCTTGTAGTATGGAACCTTGTAGTACAATTTCAGAGAGATCCATACACTTACACACAAGTTATTGGCTGGAAACTAGAAAAATGCTTGTTTTTGGCCCTTTTTTGGCCCCTAATTCCTACATGTTTGGGACAATTAACTCCAAACTCAATCCCAGCCTTCTCTTTGTTATATGGAACCTTGTGGTACAATGTCAGAGAGATCCATACACTTACACACAAGTTATTGTCTGGAAACTAGAAAAATGCTTGTTTTTGGCCCCTTTTGGGCCCTTAATTCCTAAACATTTTGGGCAATTACCCCCAAACTCAATTCCAGCTTTACCTTTGTGATATGGAACCTTGTAGTACAATTTCATAAAGATCCATACACTTACACACAAGTTATTGTCATGAAACTAGAAAAATGGTTGTTTTTTGCCCCTTTATGGCCCCTAATTCCTAAAATTTTGAGGGAATTACCCCCGAAATCAATCCCAGCCTTTCCTTTGTACTATGGTACCTTGCAGTACAATTTCAGAGAGATCCATACACTTGAACACAAGTTATTGTCTGGAAACTATAAAAAGCTTATTTTTGGCCCCTTTTTGGCCCCTTATTCCTAAACATTTTGGGCAATTACCCCCAAACTCAATTCCAGCTTTACCTTTGTGATATGGAACCTTGTAGTACAATTTCATAAAGATCCATACACTTACACACAAGTTATTGTCATGAAACTAGAAAAATGGTTGTTTTTTGCCCCTTTTTGGCCCCAATTCCTAAAATTTGGAGGCAATTACCCCCAAAATTGGCCCTCATAACCCCTAAATTGAATCCCAACCTTCTACTTGTGGTATCAAACATTGTGGTACAATTTCAGAGCAATAGAAATACTTATATACAAGTTATTATCCTGAAACTAGAAAAATGCTCGTTTTGGGTCCCTTTTTGGGCCCCTAATTCTTAACGGTTGGGACCATCATCCCCAAAATCAATCCCAACCTTCCTTTTGTGGTATTGAACATTCTTAAAAAAATTCATAGAGATCCATTCACTTAAACTAAAGTTATTGTCCGGAAACCAATGTGTCTTCGGACGACAACGCAGACGAAGACGACATCATACCATTATACAATCCCAAAAAATTTTTGGCGGTCTATAAATCAGAAATAACCAATTTAAAATGGAAAATTTAAAGAAAAAAAAGGAAAAAAAAAATCCCCCCCCCCCCCCAATTTTTTGAACCCCTTATGATTCATCACCCCAAACTCGATCCCAGCCTTCCCTTTGTGCTATGGTACCTTGCAGTACAATTTCAGAGAGATCCATACACTTGAACACAAGTTATTGTCTGGAAACTATAAAAAGCTTATTTTTGGCCCCTTTTTGGCCCCTTATTCCTAAACATTTTGGGCAATTACCCCCAAACTCAATTCCAGCTTTACCTTTGTGATATGGAACCTTGTAGTACAATTTCATAAAGATCCATACACTTACACACAAGTTATTGTCATGAAACTAGAAAAATGGTTGTTTTTTGCCCCTTTTTTGCCCCTAATTCCTAAAATTTGGAGGCAATTACCCCCAAAATCAATCCCAGCATTCCCTTTGTGATATGGAACCTTGTGGTACAATCTCAGAGAGATCCATACTCTTACACACAAGTTATTGTCATGAAACTAGAAAAATGCTTATTTTTTGCCCCTTTTTGGCCCCTAATTCGTAAAATTTGGAGACAATTACCCCCAAATCAATCCCAGCATTCCCTTTGTGATATGGAACCTTGCTGTACAATGTCAGAGAGATCCATACACTAACACACAAGTTATGTCTGGAAGTTATAAAAATGCTTATTTTTGGCCCCTTTTTGGCCCCTCATTCCTTAACTGTTGGAACCATAACCCCAAAATCAATCCCCACCTTCCTTTTGTGGTATTGAACCTTATGGTAAAATTTCATAGAGATCCATTCACTTAAACTAAAGTTTAAGTGCGAAAACTAATGTGTCTTCTGACGACGACAATGACGCTAACGTCATACCAATATACGACCGCAAATTTTTGCGGTTGTATAAAAACTGACTGCCATGAAATAGCACAAAAGTGTTGAAAGTGGCGTTAAACACCAATCAATCAATCATAACTCTAGAACAGTAAAAGTGACGCCACCCAAATTCAAACTTAATCTGTGTTTAGCAGTAATAATCATTGTGCATGTTGTGTATTAGTTTCATAACATTTGGTTGAGGTAAACTAAAGTTAGAGAAAGGAAACCAATTTTGGGACGTATATACGGATGGACGGATGGGCAGACGTATGGATGGACATACAGACAGACAGACAAGGGTAACAATTAATTCCCCCTCCGCTGTGACAGGGGCATAAAAATAGTGTGAATGAAACAATAAGAGGGCATTACTTTATATTGATATTTGATATTTGATTAATAGTTAAATATTTAATAAGCACATAATTAAAATGAAAGCATAAATTGAAATTTCAGATAATTTTCAGCAAATACTTCACAATTTTGAATATTTGTAGGAAACTGGTATATGTCATAGAACAACATATACCAGTTTCCAACAGTATTATCTCTTACTGTATGAAAAAAAATTAAGGTATATTAAACTAACTATGTTAAACCAAGGATTTGTAAAGTGAGAAGGATTGGAATCTCGTGGACTGTTTGCATAGATTTAATAGAAATAAGCTGCGTATGCTGAGATTTTACGATATTTACAGTGATGCATCTCGCTTGTCGTTTTTAGTCCACCATTTTAAGTTGTAGTTTTGTCACTTCAAGATAAACTCACCATTTTGTAAGTATCATCAAATAAAATTACATCATGTGATACTTTTAAGTATAAGTTTATGATAGTTCTAATTTAAAAAACAGTTTATATCGTTGCAATACACATTATCTACATCTAAATTTACTATGCATTTTATCACTTGGTCAACGTAAGAATCCCAAATAGGCGTACCAAACCACAACTTTAATCTCCTCCTTCAAAATAAGGATTTGTGTTGAGAAACTTGAATTATATGAAATAAATGTGTTTGGTACGTGGATATTATAAATCAGGGTTCACCACAGAATGAAAATCAAGGGTGGTGGAGAAAGTTCATCAAATCAGAGATGGTGTGTTGCGTTGTCGAATCGTTCCTTATTTGTTTATTTTATGCCTTACAAGTTGTTTTCATATATAGCTAATATGGAAATAGGGTGTCACATACATTTTGGGTCACCACACTTTAAAAAACCTATTACAGAAGTAAAACCCTTATATTGCTTCCCAGATTTCAGGAATAAGTGAGGGATCCACATACTGCTTTTCAAGTGATAAAGTATTCATTATACAATTTTATTATTTTAAAGAGCTTTCTTTCATGACAAATTTTGATTTGATTTTAATTGTCTTTTGGAAAACTACATTATAAGATAAATGATAAATGAATTAATGATAAAAAACATAACTAGTCTTACAGAATTTCAAAGTCATTTTTAACCAACAAGTCTATCAAGCATATCTGATCATATTTGTTATATATAATGACAATATTACAAATTAGCCCCCCCCCCTTTTTTTTCAATTAAAATGATGTAGATTTATTTAAATGTCTACAATAATCAGACAGTGTTGTCTGTTATTTAGGTGTTTCCCAGTATTTTCGTGCCAAAAGTGCACATGTGACATGGTTCATGTCAACAAAAGAAAACATGTGGTCAGGGAACTAATTTGATTTCTGGATTATACTGCTTTTATTAATTTAGTTTGGATATATTTGCATTCCATTTAAGGTACAGTCAAGCATTTGTATTTAAAGAATAGTTTGGAAACAATTATACTTTTCAATTTGACGAAACTGGGTCATGATTCTTCATTGGATGTTACCTTCTTCAAACACATGAGACAATGTGAACAAAGCTGTCAATGTACGTCCCTTGAGGCGGTGTTCACACCATTAAACACTAATTAGATTTTTTAATTGCCACTGACATGATAATTGGGGACATATATGATAATTGGATTAGAAATATCCGGATTTAACCTCAATTTATTGAATTTGCAAGTGTGGCGGACAATAAAATGAGCGTGGCGCTGGGAATTTTAGCGTACCGCCACGCTTAAATAGGTCATAGTGATCCCTGATAAATCATAGTGAAAGATGATTTTGTTGTTGTTATTTTAATGATTATTTCAGGTCAAAATCGTCCACATCAGTGCAAACTAGGGTGGACTGATAAAATATCAATAAAGTGCCACAATTGGTCGATTTCAACAATAAAACGTAATTATATCCATAAATTACAGTATTTAGTTGTACTTTCTAAAAAATTTGGCTTGTAAATGATAACGTGTGATATTATCATTGTCTCAAAATAGCGCTATGGTCACTAGATGCATCCAAAAGTCGTCATTATGGGCGGGACCAAATTAACATAAATAAACTTCCTGTAATCCCTCGAAAGTAATGAAAAATGTTTACATAGTTTGCATCTGTCGTTTCATCGATGTTTACATCAAAAGGTACCGTTTTTCCTATGGAATTTATATGAAAATGTACTGGGAAATTCCTTTATGCTTTCAAGGGTTTACAGAACCTTGCTTAAGTTCACCACATCAACTGAGTATATGCATACAGTCGTACTGCACATAGCATATTTTGGCAGCAGTAAGTGAATATAGAGGGACACTATCATTTTACACGTTGAAGGCGTGTTCTTACTACTCTATTTATGTTAAGACTTGCTTGTTTTTTGCCCCAAATTCCTACACGTTTGGGGCAATTACCTTCAAACTCAAACCCAGCTTTCCCTTTGTGATATGGAACCTTGTAGTACAATTTCATAAAGATCCATACACTTACACACAAGTTATTGTCCTTAAACTAGAATAAACTGCTTCGCTGAGCACAGCTGGATACGCCCGCAGAGGTCCAACCCTGAACAGTTGGGGCAAAAATGGACACAATATTCAAGCTTGATACAGGTCTGAATTTGGATTGTATTAAATATTTGACATATTATAGGTTTCTGACCGTTTGACGCCTGACGGTAAAGGGCATTCCTACCCTCTTATAATTTCCCTTGAACAAACAAAAATTGTGCACAGTAAGTTTATATCCTAATTTAACAAATTTTTACAAATCACTTTAATATTTTCCAATAAAATGCTTCGCAGAGCGCAGCCTGATACGACCGCAGAGGTCGAACCTTGAACAGTTGGGGCAAGTTTGGACACAATATTCAAGCTTGATACTGTCTGAATTTGGATTGTGATCAAATTTTTGACATAATATAGGTTTCTGACACAAAATAAATGTGGTCAAAGAGCTTAAAAATTTGAAATGGGACATTCATTTTACCTAGAATGGTCTGATATCCAAAATCTAACAACATGGTTAGATTCAGCATATAATAAAACACCAAAAATTTAATTTTAGTTGAAATCAATCAAAAGTTTAATTTTGGACCCTTCAAACCTTAATATGGACTAATTTGAAAACAGGGCCCAAAATAAAAAATCTAAATGCACAATAAGATTCAGCATATCATACAGCTGCAATCATTCAGTTTTTGATGAAATCAAACAAAGTTTAATTTGGGACCCTTTTGACCTCAATGTAGACCAATCTAAAAATGGGGCCCAATATCCAAAAAAGTAATACAAGGTAAGAACCCCCAAAAATTAAAGACTTTAAATTAATCCCATTGAAATTGGTTAAAAGATTTGTATTTATTTTCAATTGAAGATTTCTTGCTATTGCACAAACTGGTGCAATTGAAGATTTCTTCCTATTGCGCAATACTGTGCAATTGAAGATTTCTTGCTATTGCACAAACTGGTGCAATTGAAGATTTCTTCCTATTGCGCAATACTGTGCAATTGAAGATTTCTTGCTATTGCGCAATACTGTGTAATTGAAGATTTCTTGCTATTGCGCAATACTGTGCTATTGTGCAATACTGTGCTATTGAGCAATACTGTGCTATTGCGCAATACTGTGTTGTTGCGCAATACTGTGCAATTAAAGATTTCTTGCTATTGCACAATACTGTGCAATTGAAGATTTCTTGCTATTGCGCAATATTGTGCAATTGAAGATTACAAAAACTTTGAAGAAAAAAAATATGAACCCCAAAAAATTGGAAAAAAAAAATCCCCCCCCCCCCCCCCCCCCCAGTACAATTTTAGAGAGATCCATACACTTACATACAAGTTATTGTCTGGAAACTAGAAAAAATGCAATGAAGTTTATTAAACTAAAGTTATTAGCAAATTTCCAATGGAATTTATTAACAATAAAGTTTTTGGCAAATTTCCAATATACATAATTTAAAAGCAGTTTAGGTGAGATAAACAAAAACGCTTCATCAGCAACATTTTATATTGGCAAATTTCCAATGAAGTTCATTAAACTAAAGTTTTTGGCAAATTTCCAATGGAATTTATTAATAATAAAGTTTTTGGCAAATTTCCAATATACATAACTTAAAAGCAGTTTAGGTGAGATATTCAAATGAGTTTCAATTACCAACCTTACACTGCCTTTAAAATTATGTTGTGTACTTAGGTAATTGTCCATTAACCTGGAAACCCTTTTCCCCCCCTTTTTTACACCTTATTCCTTAACGGTTTGAGCCATAACTCCCAAAGACAATTCTTACCATTCCTTTGTGGTATTCCAATATCCAAAATCTAAATACATGGTTAGATTCAGCATATCAAAGAACCCCAAGAATTCAATTTTTGATGAAATCAAATAAAGTTCAATTTTGGACCCTTTAAACCTCAATGTGGACCAATTTGATAAACGGGCCCAAATATCAAAAATCTAAATACATGGTTAGATTCAGCATATCGAAGAACCCAATATATTCAATTTTTGTTGAAATCAAACAAAGTTTAATTTTGGACCCTGATTTGGACCAACTTGAATACTGGGCCCATAATAAAAAAACTAAGTTCATGTTTAGATTCAGCATATCAAAGAACCCCAAGAATTCAATTTTTGTTAAAATCAAACTAAATTTAATTTTGGACCCTTTGGACCTTAATGTAGACCAATTTGAAAACGGGACCAAAAATTAAGAATCTAAATACACGGTTAGATTAGGCAATTACCCCCAAAATCAATCCCAGCCTTCCCTTTGTGGTATGGTACCTTGCAGTACAATTTCAGAGAGATCCATACACTTGAACACAAGTTATTGTCTGGAAACTAGAAAAATGCTTATTTTTGCACCCTTTTTGGCCCCTTTTTCCTAAACGTTTAGGGCAATTACCCCCAAACTCAATTCCAGCTTTCCCTTTGTGATATGGAACCTTGTAGTACAATTTCAGAAAGATCCATACACTTACACACAAGTTATTGTCATGAAACTAGAAAAATGCTTGTTTTTTGCCCCTTTTTTGGCCCCTAATTCCTAATATTTTGAGGCAATTACCCCCAAAATCAATCCCAGCATTCCCTGTGTGATATGGAACCTTGTGGTACAATGTCAGAGAGATTCATACACTAACACACAAGTTATGTCTGGAAGTTACAAAAATGCTTATTTTTGGCCCCTTTTTGGCCCCTAATTCCTTAACTGTTGGTACCATAACCCCCAAAATCAATCCCCACCTTCCTTTTGTGGTATTGAACCTTATGGTAAAATTTCATAGAGATCCATTTACTTAAACTAAAGTTAGAGTGCGAAAACCAATGTGTCTTCGGACGACGCCGGACGACGCCAGACGACGACGACGACGACGCCAACGTCATACCAATATACGACCGCAAAAATTTTTTGCGGTCGTATAAAAATGCTTGTTTTTTTGCCCCTTTTTGGTCCCTAATTCCTAAACTTTTGAGTCAATTACCCCCGAAATCAATCCCAGCCTCCCCTTTGTGGTATGGTACCTTGCAGTACAATTTCATAAAGATCCATACACTTACACACAAGTTATTGTCTGGAAACTAGAAAAATGCTTATTTTTTGCCCCTTTTTGGCTCCTTATTCCTAAACGTTTAGGGCCAGTACCCCCAAACTCAATTCCAGCTTTCCCTTTGTGATATGGAACCTTGTAGTACAATTTCATAAAGATCCATACACTTACACACAAGTTATTGTCATGAAACTAGAAAAATGCTTATTTTTGCCCCTTTTTTTGGCCCCTAATTCCAAAAATTTGGAGACAATTACCCCCAAAATCAATCCCAGCATTCCCTTTGTGATATGGAACCTTGTGGTACAATGTCAGAGAGATCCATACACTTACACACAAGTTATGTCTGGAAGTTACAAAAATGCTTATTTTTGGCCCCTAATTCCTTAACTGTTGGTACCATAACAAAATCTATGGGTTAGAATACATGTATTTTTTTTCAAAATAGTTATCGCCTAATACAGAAATTAATGGTTAGTAAACAATTAAATGATGATAATTATTGGTAGGTCAAAAATTACAATTACATGTACATGTACACATATGATTGGATATAAATATACAAAATGTTCAGTGTGTTTTAGAAGTTAATCCAGATTTTTTACTGGTTCCACTTCACATTTTGTCCAGTTTGGGGCCCCCCTTTTTCAAAATCCTGGATCCGCATTTGCAATTATTAGTTTTTAGATTACTACAAAATTCTCTAAATGTTATTTGATTAAAAATAATTAGGGATGTCAACTTGGTGAAGATTTACTAATCGATTACTCGTTGGATTTATCGAGCGATACTCGAGTACTCCCTCGGTAAAACATTTACAAAATGGAAACACAAATTCATACTCATTTTATTTATTGTGGGGCGTTGTCTTATGAACTTAAAACCCTCAACATGATTACCTAGGACTAGATAATAGGAAATTTTATACCATAATCAATATCTCATTTATTACATGAACTAATTTTGTAAACTGGCAATACTCTAATCAAGTAATTAATTAATATCTAAAGAAAAATGATTACTCAAACAACAGTATTTGAGAACCGTAAAAAACACATTCAACAAAGGGGTGATGATTAGAATTTACTGATGCTTTTAATCATTTCATGAGGGTCGATACAGGGTGCAACGAATTTGTTCTTATATTAAGAATATTATTTTGTGGGACGAGGCGATTTCTCAACTTTGTTAGGTAACTAACTATTTTTTCTATCAGCCCTGCTGATGGAAATATATGCTCTGACAGAACAGGGGTGGGGGAATGACTAAGATTAGCTAAAAGTGTAAGCCTTGGAAAGGTGTTCTTGTTCATATATCCTATATAGCTACCTCTGTTTGGAGGTATTTTAAATGAAAGTTAAACGCCATTCGAATCGTATTTTAACTTTTATTAATTTTTTTATTAATATTTAATTTCCCGGGAGGCACTCTCAATAAAAATATTATCTGTTTTAACTTAAGAAAGCAACAGCATTCTAACAGGAAACCGATTAGTCGAGTATCATTTTGGTAATCGGTACTCGATACTACCAAGCGATACTCGAGTAATTGAGTACTCGTTGACATCCCTAAAAATAATTATTTAGCTTTTATATACGGACAGCTAGGAGAGTAGCCTACTCTTGATACATAAGTAATGTCAGTTACTGTTTATAAATGTTTTACATCATAGTTGCACTAAGTTTTTTTACTTTCAGATGTAAAAGATAGTTTGTGTTTTAATAGAACATCTCTCTGAAGATAATAGTTGTGGCTGTGGATAATAATCAGGTAACTACATTAATATAAAATAATACTGATACCAGAATTACTTTAAAATCATTATTATATTCAGAATTTGCGCAAGAATCATACCAGTGTGCCACATCTCTTTATATTTTTTACAGAAATTATTGGTTGAGTTCTAGCCTTTAGCACTGCTCCAGCTTTCAGTACTAGTAGTGCCTCAAAATGTAATTCTAAGTGTCTTATTCTTTTTTAATTTGTACTAGGCAGGTGTATTTTGTTTTAATGTTTGATTTTTTAAAATTTTTTTGCTTAAAAAATTAAATGGATTAAAATTATAATTTTACAATATGGGAAATGTCAGGGAAACCCTAATTATATTTTTTTATCTTAGTCTTACAAAAATAAATGTGGATAGTGTACATATGTGGACACAGATGATGCCCCCGCTTGCATATTATATAGTTATAAAGGGACATAACTGAAGAACGGTAAAAGTGACGCTACCCAAATTTGAACTTGACCTGAGTTTTGTGGTAATAAGCATTGTGTGTAAGTCTCATAATATTTGGTTGAGGTTTACTTAAGTAGAGAACAGAAACTAAAAATTCAGCAATTTTTCTATTTGTAAACACGCATAACTCTAGAACGGTTGTGTATAAGTTTTGTAACATTTGGTTGAGACAAACTAAAGTTAGAGAACGGAAACGAAATATTCAGCAATTTTTATGTTTATAAAGGGACATAACTCAAGAATGGTAAAAGTGTTGCCACCAAATTTCGTACTTAATCTGTATTATGTAGTAATAAGTATTGTGTATAAGTTTTATAACATTTGGTTGAGGCAAACTAAAGTTAGAAAACAGAAACAAAAAATTTGTACTTGATCTTAGTTTTGTGGTAATGAATATTGTGTATAGGTTTCATAATGTTTGGTTGGGGTAAATTTAAGTTACAGAATGGAAACTAAAAATTTTGCAAACTTTCGATTTATAAAGGGGCATAACTCAATAATGGTTAAAGCGACACTACCTAAATTCAACTTGATCTGTGTTTTAACAGTAGAAGTCAAAATTAAACATCGCATTGTATAAAGAATTGATTGTAGTTGATTCAACTATAATCATGGACAAAGCAATAACTCCAATTTTAAAAATTACTTGATATTTAGAAGAAAATAAAAATTTTGCAATTTGTCCATTTATAAAGGGGCATATAAACTCTAGAACGGTTAAAGTGACGCCACCAAAATTCAAACTTGATCTGTGTTTTGTGGTAATAAGCATTGTGTATAAGTTTCATAACATTTGGTTGAGGCAAACTTAAGTTTGAGAACGGAAACTAAATATTTTGCAATTTTTCCATTTATAAAGGGGCATATAAACTCTAGAACGGTTAAAGTGAGGCCACCAAAATTCAAACTTGATCTGTGTTTTGTGGTTATAAGCATTGTGTATAAGTTTCATAACATTTGGTTGAGGCAAACTCAAGTTAGAGAACGAAAACCAATTTTGGGACGTACGTACAGACAGACAACCGTAAAACTGAATCGGTGGGGGCAAAAAAATTGATTTTGTTATTTTCAGGATATCAACCAAAGTTGCAGAAAGAGGACAAGTTTCTTTGTAGTGAAAGTGCAAGAAATAACACCATCTTCTGACTTACAAAATGATCACTCATACTGCATGCCATACAGGGTAAGGTGTCAAACCAAGTCTCTAGAAGACATTCATTTGTAGAATTTATTTTCTATGAAGTACACATGGCAGAGGATACTTTATTTCCCCAAAAGTCTAATACAAAATGTGTCAGCTCCTTTGACAAGTTAAGACGGAACATGCGGAAGTTAATCTGAGTATGGTTTAGTTTTTAACAATGTTCCATTTTTTTGGTCTTTCATGCTTGGTTCATAAGGAATGTAAAAAGATATTTCATTTTGGTATAAAAATGAAGAGATGTGGTATGATTGCTATTATGACAACTATCAAGAAAGATTAAAGGACCAGGATGTAAACAAAGACAGGTCAGTGTTCACTAAGACAGGTCAGTGTTCACTAAGACAGGTCAGTGTTCACTAAGACAGGTCAGTGTTCACTAAGATAGGTTTTCTAGTTAGGTACTTTGTCTTTGTAAGTGGACAAACCAATTGATTTGTTGGGATGAGTGGTTGGGTGATTTGGGAATGTATATTCTAGCTTGGTGAGAATTAGAAGCGAACTTGCTGCCATTCAAGATGAAAATGAATAGACTGCTGCATTTTTGCCTCACATTAGGCATGAAAAATTATGTAAGAAGTGAAAATGAAGCTATGCGAAATAAACAATCTGACTTAGCAACAGATGAAAATGAAATATTATGAATATTCTGTCCGAGAAAAATTAAATGATACTTATGCTCTTAATGTTTATAAAAAAATGTCCAATCTTCACCAATATAAAAATTAGGAGATGTGGTATGAATGCCAATGAGAAAACTATCCATCAAATTCAAATGAAGTGGATGTAAGCAATTAAAGGCAACTGCACAGTATTCAACAATGAGAAAAATTAACATACCGTATAGTTGGCTATAAAAGGCCATGAGGGGAAAATGTGAAACAATTCAATTGAGTAGGGTGTATGACACATTAAGCACGTTACCCATTAAAGTTATTCCAGAAATGCTTTTAGTTGCTTTGTGTTACTGATATGTTTTCCTATACACAAGGCACATTTACTTGTACTGGCCATGGGTACAACCATTGATTTAAAAAAAATCAAGACTTTTACTGTTGTTTTTAATCATGAACCTATTTTAACTTCCTGCCAGTCCTTCAATGAAGCCAAGCTTCTATAGTACCAGTTTACACTCATGCATTTGCAGTTTGAACAAACGAGAATCCTTCAAAATCAATGAATTCATTTTTTTTCTCAATTGTTGCAGAAGTTCCTTTAACTTTACTTAACTTTCATAGACTTGGGATGATAAAGATATCAACATACATATATTATATGGGGAACGACTATTCTTGAAGACTATGTTTCCCTCTGTCTATGTTCTTGTGGTAGTAGGGTCAGTTTCATATACTGTGTATTCATCATTATTCGTTGGATACCAATTTTCGTGGAATTCGTGGATGTAGGTGAACGACGAATTTAAATTTTCAACAAATTACAAATTCTATATATGCTTGGATGCAGACTGTCAAAACCACGAAATCAAATATACACGAAATAGCAACTTTTCCTCAATCCACGAAAATTGATACACACGAAAATACATGAATCCACAGTACTAGAAAAAATGACAAATAAACAAGCTGCGAAAATATATTATTGTTTTGACCTTCTCTTTGAGATTATCTAAACAGCTATTACTAGTATCACAAAAATGTGTTGGGCTACTCAAATTACGTTCACAAGAAAAACAACAATATAATTACGATAATTGTTAAGCCTTTCTGCATGAATTTTTGATTCGACAACTTGCCAATTATAAACAACTGTCAAAGTTTATTTCCCGTCTTGGGAGTGGTCCTCAATATGACATACTCAGAAAGAATCGTGTTATCTTCACAAATTTAAACAAAATATTTATCAAAGATGCTAAAACAAACTAACCCTAACCATAAACTAATCGGAAATAATTATCTTCCAATACACGCAGTTCACTTACAGAGGCATATAAATTTAAAGTGGCGAGTACGCGACATCTCACGATACGCAAGTAATAAAGAAGTGTCGATTTACCGTGAGATTCCAATCCTTCTCACGATATAAATCCTTGGTTAAACATTCATGAAAATTTGATGGAACATCTTAACTCTCTGCAGCAAAGCCAAGTATTGATAACAATACCAAATATGTATTTTCCCTAATGAATTCAGAATATAGGAACTTAAGATATTATGCCCACTGGTCAGTGAATATTTGAGAGTCCACTTAAAAAGGACATCCTGATTAAAAGGAGAGTGTAATATTTGGACTTTTCCAAATGTACCCCTTTTCAATCCCAGAATAAATAACCTACCCCATCTCCTAAAACCAGTCTACCTTCAGCATCAGTGTTGTTTATTTCCACTGTTCTGCAAAGACATTTTAAATATATCAAAAATATATATGGAATAAATGATTGTAAAGCCAGAAAACATTTTAAAAGGGGCCTCATCTTGATCTATTGACGAATAACTAATTGCCTTTTCAAGCTATGACATGCGGAAAGCATTTCAATTACACTTATTTTATCTGAATTGAGTTTAAATCTTCAGCTTAGAATGCATATAAAAATCGCATCATGATTTGGTGGACGGTTGAAGAACATCTTTGTATTCAGGGAAATGTTTTGTGTGTTTAAAATGCAATTACATCCTCATTTCCACCTCAAGACTAATAACCAAATACCACTAATTACAAGATTTTTTGGGGGTTATGAGCAACAAGAGAGGTGCAGCTTGTGGAATAGAAACTACCTACCCATCTAAACACTGACAATTAAAACACTGTTTTTGAAGAAAATCGATACAGTTTAAAATTTTAGTGCCACTTTTTGTGATTTTTGTATATCGTAATAAGCTCATGGAAAAAAATTGAAAACTTGTTACCATGTTTGTTTTCCAGAAAAATGAGATTAAAAAAACAGTTTCCCCTCTCAGAGGGCACTTTAGCACAATAGGCTACACTTTAAAGACACATTTATGTAATGGACTTCACTTTAAGGGCACCCTTTAAAGGCACTGTTATGGATAGGGGTTTAATCGAAATATATTATCGTTTCATATTTACTGTTAAGAAATAAACATATACATGTATGTGTATAAGATTACTTATTTAATTCCTTTTGTAATAAAATTATTACTGCTACTCAGTTAATAGAATCTTGATAGTGCAACTGCCTCATTTTAATCAATAACTCTAGTTATAAACTTTGATAATGGATCCCTGATTAACTAAGGATGTGTTGTGAAAGTGTCAAGACTTGCATGGCCAAGAGCATATGCATTGCTTTTTAGCTGCATCAAAGAATTAGTGACAAATACTTTTTGGATCTGACATGTTTATACCAATCAAATTACTATAAATTATTAAACATGAAAAATAGAGAATACCAAATTTCGGACACCTGGTCATGCATGCATGTAGTGGTGTTGTAGATGTAATCAAAACTATAACAGCTAATCTCTTTACTTTAATTTTAAGCAAACGTGGTAGGGTGCCACACCCTCCCATAACAACCTATTAGAAACACTATAAATGGAGAGCTAAATTACTAAAAGTTCTGCCAAAAAAATACAAAAATCTTGTCTTCTGTTTCATTTAAAAACAGAGAGATTTTTTTTTGTATCTGATTTGATGGGTATATATGCAAAATAATTTAATTTCAGATTTAGAGTCCATTAAAAACAGGACATTGAACATAGATTAGCCTATTAATAGTTATCTACGCTGGAACTGTATCAAATTCCCTTAATTGGTTTCATGTTCCTCTGTCTATTTCTTTCTGTGTAGTGTTAGCTGTATTTTTTGTTATTGTTTGTCTCTTTTCTTCCATCTTTTGTTTTATCTGTCCTTTAACTTTTTAAAAGACTTACAGTCCTGAATACATTGTAAATACATCATCTGGTCTGAACGCTGTAGGTCCCACAGCATTTTCTGCTAGACAGAACACAGCATGGAGGTTCTCTTTAAAACCCTACAAAAATAATGCATTTATACAGTAAAAAGATTGTATTTTATTTGCCCATTTTTCAAACTGCAGACATAGAAAATGTTCCTCATGTCAATTTGATAAAATTGATCAAGCAACAAGTATCATTACATTTATCAAAGTTCTGTAATTCGAAGCTTCATCTGGAAAAAGGTAAACGGATATCAATAATCATAAATCAAAATTCCTGGCAGTACCAGCTGTTTTTGTAAATATTTCTGTATCTATTTTCTAATTTCCTAATCTGACCTTATTCATGTATAAGAATTTTACCAGTTTAACTGCTGCATAGAAAGCCCCAAGTATTCCTGCTGCTCCACCACAATCTCTCTTCATACCACACATGCCTGTCTGAAATGTACAGAAATATTTAATTCATAAATTGATCAACTGAGCAATTTTAACCAACACTTGGAAGTTCATTAGAAAATTGTAAGATGTTCCGCGGAACCCTGTGTCTCGCCTATGATTGCTGCTGTCAAGGTAAAAGTGTTATGTTGACTTAAAAAGTAAGACGATTTATCAGTGAAATTCAAAATTGATAAAAAAGAATCAAGATTTTACTTTGGATGCTATTTCATGGTCTTGGAAGATTAGCTTCTGTCCAAGTTTCATATCAATCCATGAAGGTTACAAATTAATCATGTCAAAAAAGTTTAATCACAGACTGTCTGTAAATGTTAACTGTTAAAAACTAAGTCCATCTATCAGGAAAATACTAAAATGAAAAAAATATATTTTTAAAGGTTTGCTTCAGACATTATCTTTTAATCACTAAAAAGCTTCTGCCAAAGTTTCATAAAACTCTATGAAGGTTTGACAAAATAATTGATGTGTTACAAACTTTAACCCCAGACTGTATCTTATTGTTAACTGTAAAAAAAACTAAGTCCATCTATCAGGAAAATACTAAAATGAAAAAAATATATTTTCAAAGGTTTGCTTCAGACATTATCTTTTAATCACTAAACAACATCTGTATCGTTTTAAAAGACCCAATAAATTCAAAAGTATCATTTATCAACACCTTAAGAAGCACAATCATCCTATTAAATATTTAGCAGTTCAACCTTTAGAAGTAGTAAATAAGCAGCCTGGTGAATCTCATTCAAAGTTTGTACGATCACGGAAAATAATTGAATTAAATTGGATTAAAAAATTACAGACAATCTACCCTCTGGGTCTTAATGATAATATCATGGGAATTGGTAATATATCAAGAACCGATTCTGTTAACATTTTGGATATAGTTTCTAGAACTGTTCGTAAAAACCGTTCTCATGGTCGTAGAAAAAATCGCAATCAAAGAAAATTTCGGACCAATCATACCAATATTTCTGTTGAGAATACCGCGGGAGTTAAGACGTCGCGTTTTACCAATTGTATCTAGGGTTGACGTCAATGCGGGACGTAGCCTTAGCAGCTCGAATATATATGAAGTAAACGTTAAACTGTATGGTTGTGTTCTTTCTGTATAACGATAGTTGAGTTAGCCCCGACATTTATGGTGCCGTAACCAAAGGATTACATCGATGGAGAAGTTAAAGAATATTAGGACTGGAAATAGAAGTGCAGTGACGAGACTTTTCCGAAAATTCGAGGAGGCGAAGGAAAACACGGACTTCGACAGAGATGAACTACTTGCAACGTACGATAATCTTACGCAAAAGAAGAAATTGTTGGAAAAACTGAACGAACAGATATTGGAAGCAACGGATTCAGACAACGTTGAAAGTGAAATAGTAGATACAGATGAGTATTCAAATAATTTAGACACTAAACTTAGACATTTTCGTAATTTTATACAAATTGGTCAAAACCGTACACCAAGTTCCAATGTAACACAATCTTCATATCAAGTACTCAATGTAGAAAGCCCTCCTTTCCGCCCGGCAAATGTTGATAACTTTCAAAACGCAACACCATTCTATGCTTCATTCGCCGCTCAACCACAGACAAGCTACAATGGCTCTGATACAGGTCATATTGCACCACAAAATATAGCTAGTACTAGTAACCATCGTTTACCCAAGTTATCACTACCGAAGTTTAATGGCAACATTTTAGATTGGCAAACGTTTTGGGACTCGTACGAATCTGCTGTACATTTTAATCCTACTTTGACAAACATTGAGAAATTTAATTATCTGAAATCGCAACTTGAAAGCGAGGCATTAAATACCATAACTGGATTTGCGCTTACAAATGGTAATTACATGGAGGCTATAAATGTACTCAAGGAACGGTTCGGACAAACACACAGAATTACGGAAGCCTACTTACAGGCACTTTTAGATATTGCCCAACCACGATACACCTTAACAAGCTTAATATTATTTTATGACCGATGTGAAGCCTACGTAAGAGGTTTAGATTCGCTCGGACAACCTGAGACGTCATATGGAACTTTACTGGTACCGATTATCATGAGAAAGTTACCCAGTGAAATCAGACAACACTTAGCCAGAGAACACGGACCGTCCAGTTGGAATTTGAAAGATCTGAGAAGGAGCATATTGAATGAAATTCAAATCATGGAGGCAGGACAAAATACAGGTACATATCTCGAGTCTTTAGACCGTCAGTTCGCAACTGCATCTACATGTACATTTCATACAGGAACAGAATCACCGCGAGAAAACACATCACACAACGCGAAGAGCCAACCCCGGAATATTACAGAAAGACCATGTGTTTTTTGTACAGAGATACATGCACCAGCACACTGTACCAATGTTAGTAATCATAAAGCTCGCATGTCTATCGTAAAACGTGATAATTTATGCTTTAATTGTTTAGGTAATCATCATGCTAATGAGTGTCAATCGAAACGAACGTGTCGACACTGCAACCAGAGACATCATTCCAGCCTATGTAGTGCAAGTAGCAATGTTAACAGCGAAGGTTTAGCATTCATTACAAGCAATACCGATAAACAGATTCAATCTACACCCGTCAATCTTATAAATGACACTGAAAACGAGGAAGATACTAAAGTTTTGCATTCATCGACACAGATGCGTACAAATGTGCTATTGAAGACTGCTGTAGCTCCTGTATGGTCAGGTAATATATGTATGGATACGAATGTTTTATTTGATGAGGGTGCACAAAGATCTTTTTTAACTGATGATCTAGCGAAAAAATTGAATTTGAAAACTGAAGGAGTTGAAATTGTACATTTATCGGCATTTGGAAAGGATAACACCAGCACGAGCGAACTACGTAAATCCACCGTACACATTGAAACAGAGAATAGGCGTAAATTTCCTATTGAAGTCCTTATTGTTCCTACTATAGCAGTTCCAATACATAATCATATGCGGTACGTAAACCGAAATATGGATTATCTCAAAGGATTAAGACTCGCTCATCCAGTTACTCAGGACGATTCTTTTGAGATATCGTTACTTATTGGTGCCGACTACTATTGGAACTTTATCGAAGACAAAGTAATAAGAGGAGACGGACCGGTCGCGGTTAAGTCAAAGCTTGGATACTTACTATCAGGACCCTTACAACCAGGAAGGGTACATTCGTCTACGACATCCAGCATCTTGAACGTACTGGTTTCGAATAAATCAGAGGAATTTTGCTTAAAAGAAATGATAAAGGAACAGACACGTCGCGGATTTATCGAGAGAGATGAGGAAGCAGGACCGACAGGGAAAATATTAAAAGATGGACTGAATGATACGTATCTAATGAACTGTTGTGACTTATTATGGCCTGTCACGAAAATGTTTGATTTATTGACTTACTTTCAAAAACCTATAATATGATACTATTTCATTGAAAGAAGGAACAGGTGCACGGAAAATATAGACATACTGTGATTTGTGTATACGAGATAGACTCATTGTGATTTAATTCGAAGATAACTAATCTGGAAGTTAATGACTGTGCTAAAGTTATTAAGTTAAAGTCAAGTTTAGATTTGATAGACAGTAATTTTCATTCATTTTTACTTTATTGTAATTTAATTTTAATATTTACTTTTAGCGGCCCGGAGAATGTTGAGAATACCGCGGGAGTTAAGACGTCGCGTTTTACCAATTGTATCTAGGGTTGACGTCAATGCGGGACGTAGCCTTAGCAGCTCGAATATATATGAAGTAAACGTTAAACTGTATGGTTGTGTTCTTTCTGTATAACGATAGTTGAGTTAGCCCCGACAATTTCGGACCTAATTTCTATTTCAAAAAACAACAGCAGACATTATCTGTTAGCAAAGCTCTGTTCATTACCGGTTAATAAGTTAAATAAAATTTTAGAGGATTGCAACACAATTTCATATAGCAGTCCTAAGTATGAAATCGTTCAAATTATAATGGCATATTGTTATTCTAAACTGTTTCCCAAAATTGATCGCCCTGAAGATCATACAAAACAGTTTATTAAAATAAAGTATGTCAATAAAGGTTTTGATTTTGCAAATATTGCCGGTATTTTTAACGACCATTCTGTTAAAGAACAAATTCCGGGATATTTTGATAATACTGAGCTCCCTCTTATTTGTTATATTTACAAGAAATCTACCCGGAAATTTGTGTTTAATTATAGCCAATTGTGTAAAGATGTTAATATCAGTGAAAATACACCTACTTCATGTAATTGCAGTAATTCCGAATACATTTATGGACCCATTTCCCATGTTATAACAGGAGATCTTAACATCGTTCAAGACCGAGAGTTAAAATCATTCCTCAGTAAAGGACCTAAATATCGTCCCCCGTCAATTATTACTTGGAATGAGTGTCGTAATATCATCCACGACTCACTCCATACTTACTGTTTTAAATGGATAAAACGGGAAAAAGCTGACAAAAAAATCTTTGGACTCTTTTTTTAATTCAGTAATGAACATAGTTGATATATGTATTCAACATTTTAAAGAACATTTTACTCTTAACAATAACCACAATAAACCTATTTCTCGTATCAAACATAAACTAAAAGAACTAGCCAAGGAATTTGTTTTTGTCCCGGCCGATAAAGCTGCTTATAATATTATTATTGTTTGACGTAAATTTTACATTGAGGTTCTGAAAAAAGAAATCACCAATTCACCAACATTCCAACTGACTCCATTTTCAGAAAACGACATCTGTAACAAACATAAACTTTTAGCTACCGCTTTACAAGCAGAACCAAATACAATGAAAGTCCCAATTATGTATTGGCTTCCGAAGCTACACAAAACACCTTACAAATATAGATTCATTTCGTCTTCAAGCCATTGTTCCACTACTAAATTGTCTATTCTTCTTACCAGTACACTTGGTACAATCAAAAACCTGATAATAAATTGTTCAAATAAGGCCTTCGAAAATAGTGGAATTAATTAATTTTGGAGTGTCAAGAACTCGTTGGAAGTACTTGATAAATTACATGCATATATTGGTGATTTTGAATCTGTTCAAAGTTTTGATTTTTCTACCCTATATACCACATTGCCTCACATTCTCATTAAGAAAAAATTCACACACCTAATTAAATGGGCATTTAAAAAGTCAGAATGTGAATATATATGTTCAAACTCTTTTAGGTCATTTTTTAGTAGCAATAAACAAAAAAACTATGTCAATTGGACATGCTTTGATACTATTTATGCCCTTGAATTTTTACTAGATAACATTTTTGTTCGCTTTGGAGATTCCGTATATCGTCAGGTTATCGGAATTCCAATGGGGACTAACTCTGCACCACTTATTGCGGACCTTTTTTTGTATTGCTATGAGTTACAATTTATGACAAAAATCAGCAAAGACCCATCGAAACAACATCTGATACACAAATTTAATAATACTTTTAGATATTTGGATGATATTTTGGCTCTCAATAATGACGACTTCAGTGTGTATACTAAAGAAATTTATCCTGTTGAACTTACTTTAAATAAAGCTAATACTAACAATGACCACTGCCCTTTCCTCGATCTTGATATCTATATCATTAATGGAAAGCTTAATACTAAAATATATGATAAAAGAGATGATTTTTCATTTCCTATCGTTAATTATCCATTTTTAGATGGTGATGTTCCCTTGTCACCATCTTACGGTGTTTATATATCTCAACTTGTACGATTCGCTTGTGTATGTAACAATGTTTTAGATTTTAACGAGAGAAATTTATGTATTACTGAAAAATTATTACACCAGGGTTTTCGATATCACAAACTAGTCAAAACATTTACTAAATTTTATCATCGGTATAAGGACATCATTCGTAAATATAGCTCAACATGCAGACTTCTTATACGTTCAGGTATTTCACATCCAATTTTTTATGGAAATATTCTTTATAAAGCACAAAAATGTCAGTATTCACCTCTGAAGCTAACAAAACCTTTAAATAGACTTATTAAGAAGGGATATAGTTACGATACTGTTGTCAGGTCATTAAAGATTGCATATTTTGGAGTTAATATTGATTCACTTATAGGGTCTTTGCATCGGCACTAAACACATTTATTTAAAAACCAGTTGTTGGCATGACACGGGTTATGTTCTTCTCATATATGTTATGATGGTATGATACTAAACCCCTAACGGGAAGGATTGTGCCTGATATTCATATGATGAAGACATAATCTTTCAATCAGTTTAATTGAAGTCTGGAGCTGGCATGTCAGTTAACTGCTAGTAGTCTGTTGTTATTTATGTATTATTGTCATTTTGTTTATTTTCTTTGGTTACATCTTCTGACATCAGACTCGGACTTCTCTTGAACTGAATTTTAATGTGCGTATTGTTATGCGTTTACTTTTCTACATTGGCTAGAGGTATAGGGGGAGGGTTGAGATATCATAAACATGTTTAACCCCGCCGCATTTTTGCGCCTGTCCCAAGTCAGGAGCCTCTAGCCTTTGTTAGTCTTGTATTATTTTTAATTTATGTTTCTTGTGTACAATTTGGAGTTTAGTATGGCATTCATTATCACTGAACTAGTATATATATTTGTTTAGGGGCCAGCTGAAGGACGCCTCCGGGTGCGGGAATTTCTCGCTGCATTGAAGACCTGTTGGTGACCTTCTGCTGTTGTCTGTTCTATGGTCGGGTTGTTGTCTCTTTGACACATTCCCCATTTCCATTCTCAATTTTAAGTCCATTTATCAGTAAATAACGGAAAAATGAAAATAAATATTTTCGAAATTTTGCTCTGAATACTGTCTTTTGGTCACAAACAAGCTTCAAAACATTTACTAAATTTTATCATCGGTATAAGGACATCATTCGTAAATATAGCTCAACATGCAGACTTCTTATACGTTCAGGTATTTCACATCCAATTTTTTATGGAAATATTCTTTATAAAGCACAAAAATGTCAGTATTCACCTCTGAAACTAACAAAACCTTTAAATAGACTTATTAAGAAGGGATATAGTTACGATACTGTTGTCAGGTCATTAAAGATTGCATATTTTGGCGTTGATATTGATTCACTTATAGGGTCTTTGCATCTGCACTAAAAACATTTATTTAAAAACCAGTTGTTGGCATGACACGGGTTATGTTCTTCTCATATATGTTATGATGGTATGATACTAAACCCCTAACGGGAAGGATTGTGCCTGATATTCATATGATGAAGACATAATCTTTCAATCAGTTTAATTGAAGTCTGGAGCTGGCATGTCAGTTAACTGCTAGTAGTCTGTTGTTATTTATGTATTATTGTCATTTTGTTTATTTTCTTTGGTTACATCTTCTGACATCAGACTCGGACTTCTCTTGAACTGAATTTTAATGTGCGTATTGTTATGCGTTTACTTTTCTACATTGGCTAGAGGTATAGGGGGAGGGTTGAGATCTCATAAACATGTTTAACCCCGCCGCATTTTTGCGCCTGTCCCAAGTCAGGAGCCTCTAGCCTTTGTTAGTCTTGTATTATTTTTAATTTTAGTTTCTTGTGTACAATTTGGAGTTTAGTATGGCGTTCATTATCACTGAACTAGTATATATATTTGTTTAGGGGCCAGCTGAAGGACGCCTCCGGGTGCGGGAATTTCTCGCTGCATTGAAGACCTGTTGGTGGCCTTCTGCTGTTGTCTGTTCTGTGGTCGGGTTGTTGTCTCTTTGACACATTCCCCATTTCCATTCTCAATTTTATTTTGTCCAAATTTCATAAAATTCAATGAAGGTTTGAGAAAGTTATTGACATTTGGTTGAGGCAAACTTAAGTTAGAGGACAGAAACTAAATTTTTTGCAATTTTTCCATTTATAAAGGGGCATAACTCTAGAACGGTTGAAATGACGCCACCAAAATTCAAACTTGATCTGTGTTTTGTGGTAATTAGCCTTGTGTATAAGTTTCATAACATTTGTTTGAGGCAAACTTAAGTTACAGAACGGAAACAAAAAAATTTGCAATTTTTCCATTTATAAAGGGGCATAACTCTAAAACGGTTGAAGTGACGCCACCAAAATTCAAACTTGGTCTGTGTTTTGTGGTAATAAGCATTGTGTTTAAGTTTCATAACATTTGGTTGAGGCAAACTCAAGTTAGAGAACGGAAACCAATTTTGGGACGTACGGACGGACGTACATACAGACGGACAAGGGTAAAACTTAATGCCCCCACCGCTACGGCGGGGGCATAATAAAAAAAACTAAGTCCGTTTATCAGTAAAATATGGAGAAATGAAAATAAATATTTTCAAAATTTCACTCTGGATACTGTCTTTTGGTCACAAACAAGCTTTTGTCCAAATTTCATAAAATTCAATGAAGGTTTGAGAAAGTTATTGATGACTGAAAAACTTTCAACCTCAGACTGAACCAAATGTTGATGCCACCAACACCGAACCCGCAGCCAACACCGCTGACGGAATCTAGGATCGCTATGTCTCGTTTTTGTGAAGTAAATTTTGCAGGCTCAACCAAAAAGTATGAAAAAAGAAATCTTAAACAAACAAAAAAGATCCATTACCTATTTGATTCAAAAAATAAAGAATTCAATTTATTATTTTCAATCATTATAAACTGCATTAGAAGGGAGTTATTGCTATTTGTGGCAAATACATGTTATGAAATACAGTAAACTGTTTAATTAAAAAAATTAATTCTAGTGTTATAGAAAACTAACTTGCATTAGAACTAGAAAAAAAAGGACCTAACCAAATTCCGATTTAGAATAAAAGGTCTATGATTTTTCTTCCTTTTTATTATTATTCTTTTAAAAGTAAGAGCATTCACAAAATCTAAACACTGATACAGTATTAGTTTTAAGAGAAAGAACACTAAACTTCAGGGGGATAAGTCAACATAAAAGTATTGCAAGGATATATATTGAACACAGCCTTACAATGACAACACATTTTTTATTATTTTATTTAATTACTTTAAAAAGTCTTCACAAGAGGGGTGGGGGCAAAGTTATAACACACCTTATGCAACACAAAAAGTGACATAGATTTATAGCGTTATCATGTCCTTGGAAAAATTATGGAGCCTTGCTTGTTTCATGTCTGCTAAACTAAAGAAAATTACAGGGCTATTATATAATGACTGAAATATTACCTTTGTTTTTATACATAATCCACCAGTATCAAAAACTATCCCTTTTCCAACCCAAGCAATGGTTTTGGTGGCAGTAGTCGGTTTATGACTGAGTACAGCTAATGCTGGTGCATTGACAGCAGCTTTCCCCACATTATATATTCCTATTGATAGAATCAAAGCAAACATAACATTTTATCAAGCACTTATATTTCATTTTATAAATTTTTACTGTATAATTTGTATAGGAAAAGTTATTCTAAACCAAATATTTTTGTGAAAGTTGGTAAGATGAGTTTTTTAGCCAAAAATCACAGGATTTAGTTTTGACCCTCTAACAATTGCTTGCGATTTGAGCCAATAAAATATTCAACAATAATTTCATATCGCCATCTGTCAACTTTCCATTTCTGGTGGTACATACTAATTAAGAGATATTAAATTTCACCTCAATAGACTTCAACTTTTAACTTGTCGACGTGATGACATTAACAATACAATCACTTTTGATAAAATAAATAGAGAATGTGTCCATGGGACAGATTAACATTTTGTTAAGGCAACTAAAGTAAGAGAACGGATACTAATTTTGGAACGTACGGAGGTACTAATGTATGGGTGGACTGAGAGACAAGAGTAACACTAAATTGATTTTGATGGACATTTTTTCATTGCTAGAGAAGTTGTCAAGACAAGCTGAGCTATGAGCTATTGCAGTACAGCATCCTCATAAAAAGCTTGATACTAAATTACAGGAAGCTATAACTCCTGCTTCCTGAGAAAAAGTAAAGAAAGTATCATACAAAGCCATCATGTGTATTAACATCTAAGTATTTGGTAAACAGTAATTAGAAGAGAGATGAATGTGAAAATGCATCACATGGTATAGTATGCTCACATGGTATAGCATGCTCACATGGTATAGCATGCTCACATGGTATAGTATGCTCACATGGTATAGCATGCTCACATGGTATAGCATGCTCACATGGTATAACATGCTCACATGAAGCTTGATACAAAATTTCATGAAGCTCTGATTTGTAGTTCCTAAGAAATATGCAACAAAAAATTCATACATGCCCCCAATATATAAAACAAGTGAAACTGCGAGCTACTACTCCCTGATGATACCCCCGCCGCAACTGGATAATTTTAATAGTGTATAAATATGTAAGTGTTTGGTAAACAGGAAGTTGTTGAGTGATGAATCTGAAATCGCATCACACGGTAAAGCTGACTTATATAAACCCTGAAACCAAATTTCAGAAATCCTTGTATTGTAGTTCCTGAGAAAAATGTGACGAAAATATTCATGGGACAGATGGATGGACTGACAGACGGACGGATGGATGGACGGACGGACGAACAGACAGAGGTAAAACAGTATACCCCCACTTTTTTTAAAGTGGGGGTGGGGGTATATTTAAAGTGGGGTATAATAATAAATATATAATTTAAACACAAGTGAACCAAAGCCTGGTAAATCTTCTGTCAGTAGATTCCATAAAGTGGATACCTCAGGTATGCAGAGTCGTTACGATAAAAACATAAAATGTAGAAGATCCAGTAACAACAACACTTTAAGGAATGTTCAGTAATTTATTGAGATCGATATGTTTCGGTGGCTAGGCCACCGTCATCAGGATAGAAAACAATATATAAAATCATGCTGAGGTACAATATCGGGTTGAGAAAATTAAAACATCACAATTTTGCTATGGTGAGTAACGTTATAAATAGCAATTGAAAGAGAAAGTGAAAGTAAGTATATATGGAAGTAAACTATTAAAATAAAATAAAATAAAATAAAAATATACCGGTAATGTTTTTGTTGATAAAATGTTTGTTAAAATTATTCTGCCATCGTGTGTTAGCACTCTTGCACAGTGGAACGAATTATACAATAAATTATTGTCAGTTGTGTTCTGTGTAAACTTTGTGTTCAATTAACGTCTTTATTTCCAAATATAGACGACTTTTTACAAGCAATTCCGTACCATATCGACTGGCCTCCCTTGGCCAGAGGTACTACTCCCAATCGCGTCGGGAATGCTGTAAAGTGTTTGACCGCCGAAGGTATAGGGAAAACTAAATAAAATATCGCTAGTCTATGCTGAATGTTAATGCTGTGTTCCTTCATTAAACTATCGGAAGTGGCTGGTAATCTGGTAAAGTTGGTAGTATGTTTGATTAACGTATTTTCTGGAACTTCAAAGTGAATTTCATAACAAGCATTCTGAGAGTATTGCATGGCAATACATAGTCCCCTACCGGGTAAAAATTCATTTTACTGGAACAAAATGCTAACTTGTTCTATAACTTGTCATAAATATCATGTCAATATCTTCAAGCATGACTAAAAACAGTGTGGAAAACTGATTATATGAGTGAAAAAAACATTAGATATGATTAATAGTTCTCTAAAATTAGATATGATGTAATACAGTGTATATCTATTTTCAAATTATAATCAAATATAATTAATAGTTCCAAATATTTTTTCTTTCATTTGTCACAAACTAATATAGATTTGTAACTTATCTATAAAATGTCAACAACTTTTATCTACACAATGTAATGTATGGAAATATATACATTAATAAAAATAGATTATTATCTGATTAAAGGATTTCTCTTCATAATTTTTTTTATATATATAGCATTCAGAAAATTAGTTTATACTAAATAACAAACAAACCTGTCAAAAAATTCTTCAAATAATTTAACAAAGAATGTCTTTTAAAAAATGAGTTATCTCCCTTTGTACAGAAATATGGTTTAACATAGTACTCTAACATTAGATATGGTCTAGAGTTATGGTCCATAACTCTGGACTAAACCATCAGACCAGAACAAAATTCGAACTTGATCTATAACTTGTCATGATAAAACTATATACCAAATATCAAATCAATATCTTCAAGAACGAAGACAAAAAGTGTGGAAAGCTGATTTGCCGGATTGACGGAAGGACAGACAGACGGACAGACGGACGGAGTGCAAACCTAAAGTCCCCTTCGACTTGCGCGGTAGGGGACTAATAAGAAGTCTGGTGCATATAATTGCCAAAAAATACTGCAGGAGAAAAATAATCTTATCACAGTTCTTTTCCTCCTTTGCACTCGTATTTGGTTGAGATGGTTCCTCATAATTTACTTTCTTATATGATGAACCATCTCATTTAGCCAGGGTGGATCTTTTAGCAACATACGAAAGTGTAGAAGAAAAGAAGAAGCTATTGAACGATTTGAATCAACAAATTCTTAATGCAATCGATTCGGAGGATATTGAAGATGAAATTCTGAATACAGATGAGTATACTTTAGACTTAGAAACAGAACTAAAACACTTGCATATTTTCATACAGAGTTTAGACAATTCGAACAATCATACAAATCAACAGTCTACTTCTTCCTATCAAACATTGAATTATGAAGCACCGCCTTTTATTCCAACTTCATGCATTGAAAATCAACAACATAGTTATATCGCACCATCACTGTCAACGTTTAGCAATCAAACACACCACCTACCGAAATTAACTTTGTCCAATTTCAGTGGAAATATTCTCGAATTGCAATCTTTCTGGGACTCTTTCGAATCAGTATGTAGTACATATGAATCCAAGTCTACCAGACATTCAGAAATTCAATTATTTAAAATCACAACTTGGAGGTGAAGCATCTCATACTATTGATGGGTTCGCATTGACAAACGCTAATTATAAGGAGGCAGTTAACGTATTAAAAGAAAGATACGGACAATCGAGCAAGATTACACAAGCACACATGAAAGCATTGCTTGACATTACACCCGCAAGTACTGATTTAGCTAGTTTACACGTCTTTTATGACCGTTTAGAAGCATCCGTGCGTGTACTAGAAGCTTTAGGGCAATCACAAGACACTTACGACACATAACTAGTCCCAATAATTTTGAGTAAGCTTCCAGGAGAAGTAAGGCATCATTTAGAACCAGAACATGGATCAAGTACTTGGACTTCATCAGATTTACGCAAATCTCAATATTATTGAAGCAGGTCAGGATTACAGTATCCGACAAAGCTATTCTATCTCGCCTACATGTACGTTTCTCGTTGAAACACAATCTTACGGAAAACAGTTATATATGCCAAGAAGTGTCAATTATGTAAACATTAACCAATGTGTTCTAACCGCGAGACCATGTATATACTGTCAAGAAATTCACGCACCGGTGAACTGTACACGGATTACAGACACAAACGAACGAATGGAAATCGTAAAATGCAGCAATCTTTGCTTTAATTGTCTCGGTATGTACAGAGTCAATGAATGTAACTCTAGACATGTATGCCTTCATTGCAAGAAAAAACATCATACTACCGGTAGCTTATGCAATGAATCAATGGTCGATAACAGAAGTACATATGTCCAAAACCAAAATTACATGAATAGTAACGCCAATCGTAACGAAAATGAAGAACATAGACACGAACATTCTACTGAACCATCACAATCCGTCAATGTTAACATTGTAAATGAAAAAGAGGGAAAAACAGAAGATGACACAAAAGTTCTTCACACATTGCATAAGGCACATTCAAGCGTATTATTGAAAACAGCAGTTGCTCCCATTTGGTCCGATAGTACAGGTATCGACGCAAATATTCTTTTTGATGAAGGTGCCCAACTTTTGTTCATTACAGAAGACCTTGCTATGAAACTAAAACTTAAAATCTACAACACAGAAACAATACAATTGTCCTGTTTCGGAGACACCGATAATAACATACAACACTTAGGTAAGTGTACTTTATTGGTAGAAACAGATACGAGACAGAAAATACCTATTGATGTTCTTGTTGTACAGAAAATAGCCATTCCGTTACAGAATCATGTCCGAAAACTAGACTTGAATCAAAGCACGAAAGCGCTGTAAAGGCAGTTAATTACAGGTTGTGTGTATTTTAAGTCCAGTTATATCATTATCTTGCATAGTACAGTGTACTTATCAGAGGTGGCTTTCAGTATTTAAGATTTAGAGTTCTCTAATGATATTGAATAAGTTTTATGAATGTCATATTCTGAGCACTATATGAAGGCGATTGTTCTCACTTGTTTATGAACTAGTGCATTATGTCCAGTTTGTACCTTTTTTATCTATGTTTATAGTCAAATTAGTTATCAAAGGTACCAGGATTATAATTTAATACGCCAGACGTGTGTTTCGTCTACATAAGACTCATCAGTGACGTTCAGATCAAAATAGTAACAAAGCCAAACAAGTACAAAGTTGAAGAGCATTGAGGACCCAAAATTCCAAAAAGTTGTGCCAAATACGGCTAAGGTAATCTATTCCTTGGATAAGAAAATCCTTAGTTTTTTCATTGGCAATCATAACACATCTCCTTATTTATATAATGATCTATATTCAACGACCTCAGGTACAAAAAAAATGTATGTAACTAAACTATGATGGGAAACCTTTGACTTCTTTCTTTATATAAACTTTTGATTTGGTACCATAGAACTATGTAGAGTAAATGTACATTGCAACATGTCAACTCTTTCAACTCCAAGCAAAATTATATTTCCAAGCATAAAGTAATTTATGAATGAAATAAAATGCTCCGCTGGGGCGCAGCTTGATACGACCGCAGAGGTCGAACCCTGAACAGTTGGGGCAAGTATGAACACAACATTCAAGCTTGATTCAGCACTGAATTTGGATTGTAATTAAATATTTGACACAGCATAGGTTTCTGACACAGAATGAAAGTGGTCTAAGATACTTAAAAAAATTTAATTTACCTATTCAAACCATATCATTATTATTTGCTTTTATATATAAATCAGAAATAACCAATTTAAAATGGAAAATTTTAAAGAAAAAAAAGGAAAAAGAATCCCCCCCCCCAAATTTTTTGAACCCCCTTATGATTCATCACCCCAAAACTCAATCCCAGCCTTCCCTTTGTGGTATGGTACCTTGCAGTACAATTTCAGAGAGATCCATACACTTGAACACATGTTATTGTCTGGAAACTAGAAAAATGCTTGTTTTTTTGCCCCTTTTTGGTCCCAAATTCCTAAACGTTTAGGGCAATTACCCCCAAACTCAAACCCAGCTTTCCCTTTGTGATATGGAACCTTGTAGTACAATTTCATAAAGATCCATACACTTACACACAAGTTATTGCCATGAAACTAGAAAAATGCTTGTTTTTTGCCCCTTTTTGGCCCCTAATTCCTAAAATTTGGAGGCAATTACCCCAAAAATCAATCCCAGCATTCCCTTTGTGATATGGAACCATGTGATACAATGTCAGAGAGATCCATAGACATACACACAAGTTAGTGTCATGAAACTAGAAAAATGCTTGTTTTTTGCCCCTTTTTGGCCCCTAATTCCTAAAATTTGGAGGCAATTACCCTCAAAATCAATCCCAGCATTCCCTTTGTGGTAAGGTACCTTGCAGTACAATATTCAGAGAGATCCATACACTTGAACACAAGTTATTGTCTGGAAACTAGAAAAATGCTTATTTTTGGCCCCTTATTCCTAAACTTTTTGGGCAATTACCCCCAAACTCAATTCCAGCTTTCCCTTTGTGATATGGAACCTTGTAGTACAATTTCATAAAGATCCATACACTTACACACAAGTTATTGCCATGAAACTAGAAAAATGCTTGTTTTTTGCCCCTTTTTGGCCCCTAATTCCTAAAATTTGGAGGCAATTACCCCCAAATTCAATCCCAGCATTCCTTTTGTGATATGGAACCTTGTGATACAATGTCAGAGAGATCCATAGACTTGCACACAAGTTATTGTCATGAAACTAGAAAAATGCTTGTTTTTTGCCCCTTTTTGGCCCCTAATTCCTAAAATTTGGAGGCCATTACCCCCAAAAATCAATCCCAGCATTCCCTTTGTGATATGGAACCTTGTGGTACAATGTCAGAGAGATCCATACACTTACACACAAGTTATGTCTGGAAGTTACAAAAATGCTTATTTTTGGCCCCTTTTTGGCCCCTAATTCCTTAACTGTTGGTACCATAACCCCCAAAATCAATCCCCACTTTCCTTTTGTGGTATTGAACCTTATTTTAAAATTTCATTGAGATCCATTCACTTAAACTAAAGTTAGAGTGCGAAAACTAATGTGTCTTCGGACGACGACGCCGGACGACGACGACGCCAACGTCATACCAATATACGACCACAAAAATTTTTTTGCAGTCGTATAAAAAGGAGTTCTTAATTAAGAAATAAACTGATTCGCTGAGCGCAGCTGGATACACCCGCAGAGGTACTACCCTGAACAGCTGGGGCAAAAATGGACACAATATTCAAGCTTGATACAGGTCTGAATTTGGATTGTAATTAAATATTTGACATATTATAGTTTCTGAATAAATGTAGTCAATGAACTTGAAATCGGTTATATGAATTGAATTTATATTCAATTAAAGATTTCTTGCTGTTGTGCAATACACTGTGCTGTTGTGCAATACTTAATAAATCTGTTGCCAGACTATAAACAAATAAAGTTCAATTTCTTCTCAATGTCATATTTGAAATTTATGAAAATCAATAGGGAGATTACATCAATAGCTATAAATAATTCACCAAAGTTTCATGTGAACTGCTTAAAGCATTTTTGAGTTGTTGTCCAAAAACTGGAAAATCCCCCCTTTTTTAATGAATAAAACCCCATAACTCAGAAATGTAAAATCTAAAATTTATAAAATTCTAAAGGGAGCTTACGGATTGATAATTTAGTCTTAGATGCAAGATTTTTTTATCAGTTGTTAGTGGCTTTGAACTAGCTGTCAGTAACTGCGAGTACTCTCAGATTTGTACTTAGTGTCTTTTTGTTGTTTGGATGTACAACTACCTGACCACGTCCACTTGTATTTGTATTTATCCATCTGATTTTTATAGTTCTTTCTTATATTGTACTGTTACACCACTGTCCCAGGTTAGGGGGAGGGTTGGGATCACGCTAACATGTTTAAGCCCGCCACATTCTGTATGTACATGTATGTGCATGTCCCAAGTCAGAAGCCTATAAAAGTGTAATTCAGTGGTTGTCGTTTGTTTATGTGTTGCATATTTGTTATATTTGTTCATTTTTTTACATAAAATAGGCCGTTAGTTTTCTTGTTTGAATTGTTTTACATTGTCATTTCTGGGCCTTTTATAGCTGACTGTGCGGTATGGGCTTTGCTCATTGTTGAAGGCCGTACTGTGACCTATAGCTGTTAATTTCTGTGTCATTTGGTCTCTTGTGCATGTGTGGAGAGTTGTCTCATTGGCAATCATACCACATCTTCTTTTTTATATTTACATCAACAGATATAAAAAATTCACCAAAGTCAAGGTGAGACAACAAAACTTAGTTGTAAGATCTCTGAAATTTTTTACAGGGTACGAGTTTTTCTCATTGTTGGAGATTGTACGGTGACAGTAACACCTGTAACTGCTTAAACCCATTTCTTATGCACTTTAGTTTGATAAACTCACTGAATATCATACCACATCTCCTTATTTTTATATGCATTACAATTTACATGTGCATGTAATTGTAAATATATATATATCAGAACAAAATTCATTGCGTCACTTTTATTTATGCATCCTTTGGCACAATACAAGTTCTAAAATTACACAACATAAAACAACTAAATGTTATTTCAGATGAAAGTTTTGTTTCAGTTCCATTCATAGGATTTATTAAAATTTTGTATGTTTTGCCAAGTCCAATGATTCGCTCTATGTGACATAGAGACATAGTTGACTAAACCACCAGGTGTCGAACATTCAAGAATTTTCAGTGTTTCTGTTTTTATTTGATGAAAAGGTTGCCTGAGCTCTAGGAGCTTTAGGTTTTATCACGGGATATTCTGTGCTGTCAATAATAATCCAAGTCGTAGGAAACTTTAATTTGAAGTTGGATGGTGAAAAATACCTGACTAAACCACTAGATGGCCAAGTGTTAGCCTCACACCACTGTTTAGACATAAAAACAATCCATGTATACACAATATTCTTAACACTAGATTCAATCTAGAATCTAGACAGTTCAAAGTTGGTTGTATGATGCCTCAATTTCATCAAAGTCATAAAAAAACTGATTTTCAACTGACACCCTATCAATTTGAAAATATATGTATCTCAAACAATGTGCTGCTGGACCAAGCATGCCAAGTGTGGTCAAAACAAATAAAAATTTAGTATACAACTCTAAACCGGTATAAAAATGCATGGCTGTGTCACGTGTATTCATTTCAAAATTCTCTGTTAAAAACATAGGCATTGATGGTGTTTGCGTAATTCCATCTGTGAAGCTCAACATTAGCTCGGCAGTTGGTGGTGGACAGTCATAAATCCTTTCTGCATTATGAATGACTTCTTCAGGAAAACCAACTTTACAATCAAAACTTTCCTCTAGATTTCTACTACAATATTCATCAAGTTTAGTTCTTTTGTTTTCACAGGAAACTGCCCTGATTTTTCTTTTAGCGGACGATTCAGTCTCTTGCTTGGTCCAGGAAAATAGGCTGGGAATTGCAGTAGACTTAAGTCTCTGTATGGTGGGTTTGCGCCCTGAAAAAGGTTATAAAACATTAGTTTTTTTATAATTAAATGAACTTCCATTAGCAATGTATACTTTGTACTACCTGGCGAAATATTAACTAGATTTATTCATTACAATCTGGATAAAACTATGTTTGCCTGATTCAATGTATGTTATGTAAATCCAAAGGACAAACAATGAGAGACTTATGCAACAAACGTACATTGTTTGTACCTAAATAACTATAATATAGATGAGAGCATGTCATTGTTTTGTTCCTGTTAACATTGTCATTGATATTTTTCAAGAAAGTCTATGAGGCATAGCTTATGCATTCCTGTCATTACTACATTAGCATAATTACTGCTAAAATAATTCTCAGTATGATATACCTCTTGTAAGAAATCATTATAATTGTAGCAATCACCAAAAAATCTCAAACAGATCACATTGAATCGTAATCCAAAAAATTATGACGTCTTGAATTACCCACCCCCTTTTATTCTAAAACGATAATTGCGGTTGTAAACAGACTTTGGTTTATTCGCATGGCGATTACATATATAACTATATATTTCACAAAGAAAATAGAGTTTTACCATGAATAGTTTCCTGCACGTAGTCTTTTTCAGTAAAACGTGCCTTGCAAACAACAGCTGATTGAGATGGACTCCACGATATCATCGTGTTTTCGTCCAATCTGCGTATGGGCCATGGCGTTGATCCAACTTTTCCTTCTTTTTAAGTCATTTGGAAATGCATGTCCTCCTCTTAAATGACATCCAGGTACACAACAACAAGTACTTGGCATCGTTAATTAAAAATATAACTGAAATAGTTGCACAGTGCAGAAACCGGAAGAAGAGGAACAGGATCCGCTACCACGGCGCCACCTATTCAGGATCGATAATTTGATACTTTATATAACTGCGAAAATAACGTTAGACGGGTTCACGTGCATAAACAGAAATGCGCTTTAAATTGTATAATATAATTCATGTTCAGTCGACCTTTAATTATTATATCAACGACTGAAATGATTTATAAACATCTAGATTGCAGATAACACTCGAAATTAACCCGAGCTCTTTCCACACGGAATTCAAATAATTCTAGTTTGTCAATCGGTTGACTGCTTATAATGCAAAATACTAATATATCAAAAGTTTTTAAAACTAACAAAACACAATGATCGTTTCTCTATTTCCCAATGTAAATGAAATGAAACAAAAAACATTTTATATCGCAATAAGAAGAGGAGAGAATTCAACATTTCCGGATCTACTTAGAGTTTAATGACCCCCCACGTAGATAAGTTGGATATCGCGGAAGGAAGGATTAACCCGGCAACTAGAAAGGCATTAAAGCACTGCCTTTAAAAACAAGTACATGTATCTACAAGGCTTGAATCTAGCCCATCCAATCACCGACGAAAATATGTTTGAAATTGCAGTTTTAATAGGAGCAGATTACTATTGGCAGTTTATTGAAGACCAAATCATCCGCGAAGATGGACCTACTGCAGTTAAATCAAAGCTAGGCTACCTTCTATCCGGTCCGTTAAAGGAGTCAGCTACACACTCATTATCAGTACTTAACACAGGGCTCACACTACTTCAGAATCATAGGGAGAAGTGACTTCTCTTTTTGAAACTGACAGGGAGAAGTGGTGAGATTTGAAAGAGAAGTGTTCCTTCGAGCGCTGCGCTACAATGTTTGGTTTTTACTTCCTAAAGTACAAAGGGTCATATGTAAATAATGTTCTTTTTATATTGTTCAATTCATATCTGAGTATACAATTAAAGTAACAGTTCAAATTCAAAGTTGTTTAAGTTTAGGTTCTTGTGAGAAACTACCAACTAAATAATCTAGCACTAAAATTTTTTTTTTTATGTCAAAAAGGTAAAGAAATTATAATATATCAATTACAATTCAGTTAAAAAACTATCTTGTTTATCATGTTTATCATGTTTATGAAATTCAGTGTTTCTCATCAAAAGATATACAAAGTTAAGCTGGATCATAATATATTGATATAATAGTATTATAGTCCCAGAGTTATGCAACTTTAATCAATATTTTGAAACAATCCATATGTATGGAATTATATACATTAATCAAGTAGATCTAACCAAAAGTCTGCTTATGCGTGTGGAATGCGTAATTTTCCTTTTGGGATCAATATTCTTCTGTCAGTTGATCCATTCATGCGTCCGTAGTTATTATTGTAAAAAATACAGATTTCTGTCATAGCTGGTCCGTCTCGGATCCGTAGTTAGTAAACAGTTAATGACGGGAGAAGAAAATTTACAAAAATAAACGATGTTGGACAAGCTATTTGGAAAGGAATATGACGTTTTTAATGCAATAAATGGATTAAACATTTACTGGATGAAACTTTTATCACGTTCAAATGAAGTAACAAACTTACTTTGCCACCGAAACTTAGATTGTTGTACGCTCTCGAGTACCGGAAGTGCATGAAGTGATAAAAAATTGTCTTTTTATTAAATAACCTGCTACACACTGTAAGGTCAATGCTTAAACCTCTTTTCTTTAGATAATGAATCGTTTATGTCTGAATTTCTTTGATTATCAATAAAAGATTGATGTTTCATCGACTTGGTAAAAATTGAAAATGTCCGATGATGAAAGTGACTGAAAGCGAGTATGGTGAACAACAGGGCGACTACATTTCGCTTTTGACGGACGGGAAAGCGACTTTATTGCCCCAGTCGCCTGCTAGTGTGAGCCCTGTTAACATGCTTATTTCGCATAAGACCGAGGAGTTCGACATCCCATCATTCTGGAACTTAGACTCCGTGGGAATCAACTCCAAAGAACATAGAAGTTCTGTTGGAAGAATTGATAACGAGGGATGTAACAGAAAAATAAAACATTACATACCGCACCACCGAGTTAGAAAAAAAGAAGATGCGTGTAAATAAAGTACCGTACAAGACATTCGACTGTCCAAGACGTCAAGCAAGTTTAAAAGCTGATGAGGATGAATCTGCCATCAAAACGAGATATGTTAAAGGACAGATGTGAACTGTTAACAACCCCCTTTTTATGAACTGTAAATCGTTATTAAGTGTTAAAGTGTCAAATTTTAATACCACTTTACAGAGACAGTAATTATTTTCTATACATAGAGACTTTAATTTTCAAGCGTAAAGATATTTTTAATTTGAAATTTCTTATTCACATTTGAGATTGTATAGTATATAAAATTTTATCTTTTTGCTGCCCCCCAGAATGTTGTAAATACGGCGCGAACACAACGGGGGAAGTCACTTATTTCTTATATTGTAACGTAAAGACTTTGTGACGTGTCACTTGTATACGTGGGCATTCTATAGATCGATTACAAATTATAACATGTAGAACGTTTTCTTCCTTTATTCACGTATTCTCGACACATACCACATCTTCTTATTTATATATATGATATATATTTCAATTAGACAATCACTTTACAGTATAAATTAAAAAAAAAAGAAATTACAGATTAACATGACGTCTTCCATAATAAATATGATTCTTTACCAGATGTCAAGCTCTAAATAAACCCAAGCCTAGATGAGTTGTGATAGAGACAACTGAAGATCTGCCATCAACTTTCCTTTCAGATCAAACAATATTTAGCTACAAATAACTACAGCAACATACCTCCAAATCCTCTTTCATCTAATAACTCTCCTGAAATTACCATTGGCTTTATTCCTAATTCTTTACCTACTTCATTAATTTCCTGAAACACATTTACAGGAAAAATAAAAATATTACATGTGTACTAAGGAAAAATATAAGAACACTAAAACTAAAAGCATGTATCAGATTGTATTTCAACTCTTCTATATAAAACAAATTTGATTAAAACTCTTTAATACTATAAACATAATAATAATAAAAGTAAAAATACATGTGATTCAAATGCCACCATGCCCAGTTCACTCCATCACATAATTTCAATGTTCATTGAACAATAAAAACTGAGTCTAAATCCTAATTTGGCATATATATTTTTATTAGCACACCTAAATGACCGGGTGTACTATTGATTTTGACCACAAATGTATGGTTTACTACCTGAAACCAAAACAGGATGAGGACAGACAGGCAGACTGGAAAACATAATGGCCCCTTCTCTATTAGGAATGGTATAAAGTGATTGTTGGTACCCACATAACCAGTAGCTGATCCTAAATTTTACCTTCTGATCAAATATGTATAAAGGATTAAAGCCAGTAGTTACCCCAATAAACAGCCCTGTAAATGTGTCTTTTTTTAAACTTCAATTGTTTGAGTAAATCTACTGTGCAAGTATTGCTATTAATAAAATGTATTATTTTTTAAAGTACATGTATATATATTTTTATTTTTCATATTTTATTGAAATCTGTGCATTTGTTAGTTGAAAAACATCAAAGACCTTATCTCGGCCTCATTAACATTAATAAATGTGGATAGTGTCCACATGTGGACACAGATGATCATATAGTTATAAAATGACATAACTGAAGAACGGTAAAAGTGACGCTACCCAAATTTGAACTTGATCTGAGTTTTGTGGTAATAAGCATTGTGTGTAAGTCTCATAACATTTGGTTGAGGCTAACTTAAACAGAGAACAGAAACTAAAAATTCAGCAATTTTTCTATTTGTAAACACGCATAACTCTAGAACAGTTGTGTTTAAGTTTTAAAACATTTGGTTTAGACAAACTAAAAAATTCAGCAATTTTTATGTTTATAAAGGGACATAACTCAAGAATAGTAAAAGTGTCGCCACCAAATTTCGTGATCTGTGTTTTGTGATAATAAGCATTGTGTATAAGTTTCATAACATTTGGTTGAGGCAAACTTAAGTTAGAGAACGGAAACTAAAAATTTTGCAATTTTTCCATTTATAAAGGGGCATAACTCTAGAACGGTTAGAGTGACGCCACCAAAATTCAAACTTGATCTGTGTTTTATGGTAATAAGCATTGTATATAAGTAACATAACATTCGGTTGAGGCAAACTCAAGTTTGAGAACGGAAACCAATTTTGGGACGTACGAAGGTACAGACGGACAAGGGTAAAACTTAATGCCCCCTCCGCTACGGCAGGTGCATAATGATTAAAAAATAACATATTTATACAGCAGTTAGTATTTGTTAGTAATATACATACAATATTACATACTGAAAAAAATTGTCAGTTATATTAAATAAGAAGCTTACCATTTAGATTTTCAAACATAATTATCTACTTTAACAAATGCACAGGTTATGAAAAATATAGAGCGTGTGTAGTTTTGGTGGTAAAATGTAAAGATATCTATTTTGAGTATGTCTGTAGATTTCTTAGTCATCAAACATAATTGTCTTAAAATGAAACACAAATATATTGAAAAAAAAAAGGTAATCAAAGAGAATTGTTATTTTTTTCAGTTAAATGTTGTTTTGTTTGTTTTGGTTTTTCATTTGCACAGATGATTATATAGTATTTCAACATATAAGAGCAAATATATCATATGACAATTCTATTTCTACTAAATTATGTACACATACACATTGTAAATAAATGGAGAATGTGTCCATGGAACACAGATGATACATGTACTCCTGCTTCCATATATCAATAAAAAGGGAAGTTTCTCCAGAACGATAAAGGTGACGCCACCTAAATTCCAACTTGATCTGTGTTTAGTAGTAATAAGCATTATGTATAAGTTTCATAACATTTGGTTGAGGCAAACTTAAGTTAGAGAACGGAAACGAAAAATTCAGAAATTTTTTCAATTTGTAAAGGGCATAACTCTCAAACGGTAAAAGTGACGCCACACAAATTCAAACTTGATCTGTGTTTTGTGGTAATAAGCATTTTGGTAGCAGTGGTGGCGGCATAAAAATAACTGATCAATCACTTAAAAGTATGGCAAAAACATTCCAACTCTTGTCAAAGATATCTACTCTTTTATTTTTAACAGCAATTAATTTTTCAATGCTGTATAGATTTTATTTTACTTTGCACTGCCTGCAATGTTAAAGTTTTTTTTTTAAATATTTTCAATTGAAAATATATTGTTTTATTTGAAGATAAATCAAATTTAAAGCATCCCCCTAAATGATTTTTGTAATATTCCCAAACAGAAAACTTTTTATGGTAAATTGAACACGTATACCATTAGACAAAAACTAAGAGTCAGTTTCATCAATGAATGTTTGAACAATCTCACAATTCCAAAATACATGTTAAATTGTTTCTGCTTCTTCTTGGCAAAAAGTACAATTTGGATTATCAATGACATTAATTTTATTCAAAAATTTATTTGTTCCTAAAATATGCTGGTTTATTCTATATTGTAACCACTACATTTTGAATTTTTTTGTGACTATAAAAGGTAATTTGAATATAAGTCTTCATTCATTTTTATCTGAATTTAAATTTGATTCCAATTTTTCTGACCCACTGAAACAATATTATTTCTAATTAATAGTGAATACATGTCTTGAGTTCCCCTGAGCTTTTCAAAAAATTCTTGGAAAATGAAGGAGTAAATGGAGTGGCTGGTTTATAATTATCTTATTAGGATTTCTATTTTATTAATTCATATTAAATTAATGTTAATTTTTGTATATGTTTTGAGTAGTATTTTATAATATTTATCAAGAATCTCAATAACTTCGAAAGTAATTATAGTTAATAATACTACTTGTTAAAATGGTAAATGACTACAATTATGGTAGGAGATGTGTTTATTGGCTATTAAGAATATGCTGTTACATTTGAGCCGCATTTCTGTATTAATTACACCTTATGTAAGAATCCTGGGTTTTGATTGGTTGATAGCCAGTGTATTTTTCACCAATTTACTTTTATCAAATGAATATCGTTCATTTTTAACAGCGCCGGGGTATATGCAAAAAGGATATGCCTTTCTCACCCTCTCTGCCGTGGTATTTGCCAAAAAATACTCTATCCGACTGGACGCTTGTAATGTCACGATCATCAATGCATTTTATGTCACGATCATCAATGCGTTTTGTACGTTAACATTCAGTGTAATTAAACAGATATAGCATGTTCTTGAGGGGTATTTGCGAAAAATACCAGTCTTCAGAATGAATTTCCCTCGCCTTTCGGCTCGCGAAATTTAACATTCTCTCGACTGGTATTTTTCGCAAATACCCTTCCTTAACATGATATATCTGTTCAAAACAGCAAGTACAAAGGTTAGCTTTAGGGGTCATATTGTTGAACAATCTGGCATTTCATATTACCTGTATCAAACAGTATATATATATTATGTATTATAAATATATCAGCCTGAAACAGAAATATATTTCATTTTAGTTCGTTTTTCTGGAAATTTGTCATATTTTTTTACCATATTTGATGATTTTATATGTGGCGCTACCCCTCACCTATAGAAATTTTGGTTGCAAAGTAAAGACTATGGTATATTTAAAATATTTTAGCAAAAAAATTTGTGGGCGAGTGGTGGCACCACTTTTAATTTTTCAAAAAACTGTCAAGTTATTTTGCCAAATTATGCAAAAAAGCATGCATTAACAAATTCACCTATGTTTATAATGTCAAAAATACATCACTGATGGTGCAATAGGTCAACATCTTTTTGAACTGAAACAGTTAGGCATTTTAACATATGTTTTCATAAAATTTTCACACCACCATTGCAGTTAAACTTTTTCAGATTTTTAGGGCAAAAATAAATAGTTAGTAAATCAACTCATTTCATAACCTGATATTAATAAGTTCTAATGCTAATTCATTACCTCTAGGAATGTATTAGTATGCATAATATTACATGGTATATCCACTATCTTTGCAGAGAGCCTTATACCATGAGCCTGAGCTGTAAGACAGTCTAATTCTGATTGTGATAGTGGTGTCTGACTGTCTTCGTTAGCCAAAAGAAACTGTACAGTGACATTCTGTGGAGAAATAGATGCTGACTTGCCCTGGTAAAGAGGCAGTGCTCTAGCAACTGCACAACCTGTTGCAACTACATCCTTTTTCTCACAAACAATCTGAAAAATAACAGGAAGTTACATATAAATCTATTTAAGTATGCTCCTTAAAAATAAGTGGCCACAGCAACTTAGATGGTTAATCTTTTAATGAAAATCTTCAATGAAATCCCTGGACTCAATTTTGCCCAAATGTAAAAGAAGTACATCTTCAATGACATGCCGTATATATGTCTTAGATAAATTCTATTTACTTTTTCAGTGAAACTGGATTGTAGATCTCAATACTTTATAAAAAATAAAAACCATTTTGACTATTATTCAAATATATCATAGGATCATAAATAAAGAAACCAACAGCAGGATGCTAATGAATTTAACACACAGAGAAGATGAAACATGTAATTAGTTAAAATCTGTAAAGGAAAAAAGAATAGGAAAAATCCATGATGGGCAAAATCCAACTAAAGTGTTATTTACGAGCAATGGTTAACAGTCAATCTCATGTGGTCAATATCCATCAAATGATAATGGATAACATCTGGATTCTATATCATAGATTTAGGGACCTCATTTATCATTTGAGGGTGTGTATTACAATGAAAAGGAAATATTTTGTTCTGAATAAAAAAGAGTGGTCACTTCAAGATAAAACAAAATTCTTTTATAGGTCACATTATTTTACACTAATTTTAAAATCGAACCCTTTCCTGTATAAAGTAAATAGATAATAATTCTAAACAACATTAAAGACTACTCTACCACTACAAATTCATCTCCTCCACGTAGACAGCTCTTCACCATTTTAGTTAAAGCATGAGCCCTTGATGGTGTGTTATGACGACTACATTTGACAGGCAGCTGGGCTAAAGTGGCATTGTTCAACCATAAGGCACATATTTCTGAATTCGAGTCTAAAGCTTTCTTGAAAGTCTGAAAACAGAAAATATGTTGAACATGGCAAGCATGAACTATTCACTCAAAATCAATTATTAATACACTGTGAACAAATATCAATGAACCCATTGTATTGATGTGCAAACAAAAACTGTCAATATATCCAACAAGACATCTACGTTTGACAGTCAAACAGAATGCTCTTCTTTATTGTTGCTTTAAGTCTGTTTTGTGTCAAACTGTTTACATGCTAAATGAAATAATGATAAGAGTGAAAGAACATAATGACTGCTACATGTTGGCTAATCCCAAGTTGACATCCTCTTTGATTATCAGCCATTATGGTTTTCCCAAAATAGCATTACTTTTCTGCATGTCTAATGGATATGAAAAATTTATATTTAATTTCTCTAAATTTATGGCCTTCTTTTCCTCAATTATCTTTGAAAGTATTTTATGTGAATTCTTTTTGTGAACACAGTGTTGTGTACTTTGAAATTGAATCTAATAAAATGAATGTCATACCTGTCAACCTATGAACATGAAAATGCATGGTCATGACCTGCATTGAAGAAGAAAATTTCAGGTTATAACGCGTACAAACTTTTTTCAGCTGAATTTAAGTATTTAGGGGACATTTTTTTAATATTTTAAATCTAACAGTTTCCAAAACATGTTGACATGGTTAAGTATTAACTGAAAATTATTTAAAACTTAAATTTATTTTTTCATTGCATTTTTAAGCTATTGAAATATTAATGTATTATACTATATCGACTCAAGCCAAGCTATACTTACTCTTGTTTTTTGCTTTATTAATTATCATTATGGGTTTTTTTAACATCCTTGACTACCCATAAGGGTCTTGCATGGTCAGTCACATGTGGAGGGAGCTGTTATTAGAATATATCACTTAAAATTTGATCATTTAAAGAAATAGAGATGAAAAAAATAATTTTCAAAATATTTAATTTTTTAATTGTTCTATGGAAGAAAAATAATAGAAAGTAATATTCTGATATTTATTGCATTCAATTTGCCTTAGATTTAATCTTTTTATAAAAAAAACAAGAATGTGTCCATATAGTACAGTGTCCATATAGTACACGGATGCCCCACTCGCACTATCATTTTCTATGTTCAGTGGACCGTGAAATTGGGATCAAGTCTAATTTGGCACTTCAACTTCATCAAAAACTACCTTGACCAAAAACTTTAACTTGAATCGGGACAGAAGGACGAACGGACGGACGATCAGACGCACAGACCGAAAAACATAATGCCCCTCTACTATTGTAGGTGGGGCATAAAAACCATCAATTAAAGGAGTATATTGTGAAAGGTGGCAGAAAAGGGAGAGTTACTCAATTTTTTGTCAACAACTTTGAAATACACAAATTATTTATGACCTTAAGCTAAGTTAATTGGTGTTAATTAACAGTGTGTTTGACACCAAAGCTGTAAAGTGAAGCCATGCACTTAATGGGTCACTTAATTGGACAGTTAACACTGCTAGTTGAACTTCCTGTCCAGGAAGAATTACAAATTTGCAGGTATTTCAAAGGAAAATCACTTATGAAATCAGTCTAAAGGCTCAAGAATTCGGGTGAAAACGGGTCATTTTCCGAATTCCCGGGTTATTTAACAACCCGTGGGTATTTAAATAAAATGCTCCGCAGGGCACAGCTTGATACGACAGCAGAGGTCAAACCCTGAACAGTTGGGGCAAGTATGGACACAACATTCAAGCTTGATACAGCTCTGAATTTGGATTGTGATTAAATATTTGACACAGCATAGGTTTCTGACACAGAATGAATGTGGTCTAAGAACATAAAAATTTTAAATTGGACATTCACCTATTATGGTCCAATATCCAAAATCTAAATGCATGGTTAGATTCAGCATATCAAAGAACCCAAAGAATTCAATTTTTGATGAAATCAAACAAAGTTTAATTTTGGACCCTTTTGACCTCAATGTGGACAAAGTTGATAATGGGGCCCAAAAATCAAAAATCTAAATGCATGGTTAGATTCAGCATATCAAAGAACCCCATATATTGGATTTTTGTTGAAATCAAACAAAGTTTAATTTTGGACCCCGATTTGGACCAACTTGAAAACTGGGCCCATAATCAAAAATCTAAATACATGTTTAGATTCAGCATATCAAAGAACCCTAAGAATTCAATTTTTGTTAAAATCAAACTAAGTTTAATTTTGGACCCTTTGGACCTTAATGTAGACCAATTTGAAAACGGAACCAAAAATTAAGAATCTAAATACACGGTTAGATTCGGCATATCAAAGAACCCCAATAATTCAATTTTTGATGAAATCAAACAAAGTTTAATTGTGGACCCTTTGGACCTAAATGTGGACCAATTTAAAAACGGGGCCCAAAATCCAAAAACTTAATACACGGTTAGAATCAGCATATTAAAGAACCCCAAGAATACAAGAATAAAACCCCATTGAAATTGGTCAAGAAATAAGCAATTTATACGAAGTATCTTCTTTTGCACAATACTGTGCAATTGAATATTTCTTGCTAGTACGCAATACTGTACAATTGGCAATTTCTTGCTATTGCGCAATATTGTGCTATTGGATATTTCTTGCTATTGCACAATACTGTGCACTTGAAGATTTCTTGCTATTGCGCAATACTGTGCAATTGAAGATTTCTTGCTATTGTGCAATACTGTGCAATTGAAAATTTCTTGCTATTGCACAATACTTATTATATAATAATTTACACATCCTGTTTGGTGTGTATCTCCTACCATATCATTATTATTTGCTTTTAAATATAAAACAGAAATAACCAACTTAAAATGGAAAATTTTAAAAGAAAAAAAAAGGAAAAAAAAAAATCCCCCCCCCAATTTTTTGAACCCCCTTATGATTCATCACCCCAAACTCAATCCCAGCCTTCCCTTTGTGGTATGGTACATTGCAGTACAATTTCAGAGAGATCCATACACTTGAACACAAGTTATTGTCTGGAAACTAGAAAAATGCTTATTTTTGGCCCCTTTTTGGCCCCTTATTCCTAAACGTTGTGGGCAATTACCCCCAAACTCATTTCCAGCTTTCCCTTTGAGATATGGAACCTTGTAGTACAATTTCAGAAAGATCCATACACTTACACACAAGTTATTGTCATGAAACTAGAAAAATGCTTGTTTTTTGCCCCTTTTTTGGCCCCTAATTCCTAATATTTTGAGGCAATTACCCCCAAAATCAATCCCAGCATTCCCTGTGTGATATGGAACCTTGTGGTATAATTTCAGAGAGATCCATACACTTGAACACAAGTTATTGTCTGGAAACTAGAAAAATGCTTATTTGTGGCCCCTTTTTCCTAAACGTTTAGGGCAATTACCCCCAAACTCAATTCTAGCTTTCCCTTTGTGATATGGAACCTTGTAGTACAATTTCAGAAAGATCCATACACTTACACACAAGTTATTGTCATGAAACTAGAAAAATGCTTTTTTTTGCCCCTTTTTTGCCCCTAATTCCTAATATTTTGAGGCAATTACCCCCAAAATCAATCCCAGCATTTCCTGTGTGATATGGAACCATGTGGTACAATGTCAGAGAGATTCATACACTAACACACAAGTTATGTCTGGAAGTTACAAAAATGCTTATTTTTGGCCCCTTTTTGGCCCCTAATTCCTTAACTGTTAGTACCATAACCCCCAAAATCAATCCCAACCTTCCTTTTGTGGTATTGAACCTTATGGTAAAATTTCATAGAGATCCATTCACTTAAACTAAAGTTAGAGTGCGAAAACCAATGTGTCTTCGGACGACGACGACAACGATGACGCCAACGTCATACCAATATACAACCGCAAAATTTTTTGCAGTCGTATAAAAACAGGACCCAAAATTAAAAATCTAAATACATGGTTAGATTTTGAATATCAAAGAACCCCAATAATTCAATTTTAGATGAAATCAAACAAAGTTTAATTTTGGACCCTTTTGACCTCAATATGAACCAATTTGATAATGGGGTCCACAAATAAAAAATCTAAATACATGGTTAGATTCAGCATATCAAAGAACCCCATATATTCAATTTTTGTTGAAATACATGTTTAGATTCAGTATATCAAAGAACCTCGTATATTCAATTTTTGCTAAAATCAAACAAAGTTTAATTTTGGACCCTTTGGACCTTAATGTAGACCAATTTGAAAACTGGACCCAAAATTAAAAATCTAAATACACTGTTAGATTCGGCATTAAAAATAAATAAATGTGATCAAAGATTTTACAAATCTTATGCGCCATACTGTGCAATTAAAGATTACTTCTTGAAAGTTTTCAATATGTGAAATTTGAAAAAAAAATAATATTTGAAGAATAATTCTTTTTAATTTCTGAAATCTGAAATGAGAAAAAATTGACCCCCCACAACTTCTTTTTATCCCCCCCCCCTTTTTTCCCCCAAAAAATTCTTTCCCTCAAGATATGGTCATAATCTCAATTCAAATTTCCAATGGAGTTGCCAACCATAATTACCCATTTAAATATACCATAGTGCTAACTTAATCTATTTTATAATAGAATTAAAAATATAGTGTCAAATCTTTCATATGGATTTTTTTTGTAAAAAAAAAGATGCAACATTTGCAGATATTTTTACTGGTCTTCCTTTATAAATATGCATTTCTTTAAACATAATTTTAAAGCAGTGTAAGGGAAGTAACCAAAACATTGTATTTGGATTACCTCCCTTACACTGTTTTAAATTATCTTTATTGTTCATTAACCATTACTTTATACATAATTTAAAAGCAGTGTAAGGGAGATAATTTCAATGATGTATTTGATTTATCTCCCTTACACTGCTATAAATTATGTTTTGTACTAAAGTATTTGTCCATTAACCAGGACAACCTTGTTTTTCCTCCTTTTTTGCCCCTAATTCCTAAACGGTTTGAGCCATAACCCCCCATAGCAAATCCTAACCATCCCTTTGTGGTATGGAAACTTGTAGTATAATTTCAGAGAGATCCATACACCGTTCCACAGTTATTGTCTGGAAACTAGAAAATGCTTATTTTTTGCCCCTTTTTGGCCCCTAATTCCTTAACTGTTGGTACCATAACCCCTAAAATCAATCCCAACCTTCCTTTTGTGGTATTTAACCTTATGGTCAAATTTCAAAAAGATCCATTCACTTAAACTAAAGTTAGAGTGCGAAAACCAATGTGTCTTCGGACAACGACGCCGGACGACGACGACGACGACGACGCCAACGTCATACCAATATACGACCACAAAATTTTTTTGCGGCTGTATAAAAATCCTGTGTGAGAGGTGAAATTTACAGGTGTCACCTGCAGGATATGGGTCAGTTGACAGGTATGGAACGTAGATAAAGTTCAAATGCAAGACATGTGCATGTAGACAATGTCTTGCTTTTTAAACAGATCAGATATAATCATGCATTTTTTTCCTTTGCAATAATCGACCAGGTACATTGCAGCAAAGTAATATATACTTTAGTTTTTATAAGCTTTGAACTAGCTGTCAGTAACTGAGTCCAGTCTGTGTTTTTGTAAGATGTTTTCTGCTTTGTATGGATCTGTGAGTAAAGCCCTTTTCAACTGATTTTTACAGTTTGTTCTTATGTTGTACTGTTACACCACTGTCCCAGGTTAAGGGAGGGTTGGCGCCTTCAAACCAGTTTAACCCTTAACATTCTAATGTGCCTGTCCCAAGTCAGCAGCCTGTAGTTCAGTGGTTGTCATTGGTGAATGTCTATCATATTAGTTTTTCGTAAAATGTTTTGTTATAAATTAGGCAGTTAGTTTTCTCAATTGAATTGTTTAATATTTTTCATGTCAGGCCTTTTATAGCTGACTATATGGCATGGGTTTATCTCATTGTTGAAGGCCATATAGTTGCCTATGATTGCTTACATTCACTTCATTTGAATTTGGTAGATAGTTGTCTCATTGGCAATCATACCACATCTTCTAATTTTTACATTTAAGAGGAAAAGTAAAACTGCATTTTTACAAATTTTTGAGAAATATAATACGCTCACAATTGGTACCGGTATATGTATTAAATAGAATGGAAAATATAAATTGCATAAGATTAATAATATCTAAATAAACATAGCCATAATGGAGGGTGTAATGGGGGTACCTTCATGACGAATAACGGTAAAAAAATCTTGCCAAATGACGAAACGGTAATTACGTGACGATAAAATGTACACTTTCTTTAAGACAATGAAAAAATTGACTGATTTCGACAAATCATGTTAATTTTTTTTCCAAAAATAACAGTAACGATAATTATTACAGACCTCTGATGAATCACGTTAACAATATTTTGACGAATCACGGTAAAATTTTAACCAATTTGACGCTAACTGTAGCCGAAACTAGAGGCTCTAAAGAGCCTGTGTCGCTCACCTTGGTCTATGTGAATATTAAACAAAGGACGCAGATGGATTCATGACAAAATTGTGTTTTGGTGATGGTGATGTGTTTGTACATCTTAATTTACTGAACATTTTTCCTGCTTACAATTATCTCTATCTATAATTAACTTGGCCCAGTAGTTTCAGAGGAGAAGATTTTTGTAAAAGATTACTAAGATTTACGAAAAAATGGTTAAAAATTGACTATAAAGGGCAATAACTCCTAAAGGGGTCAACTGACAATTTCGGTCATGTTGACTTATTTGTTGATCTTACTTTGCCGACATTTATCGTTTTTTACAGTTTATCTCTATCTATAATAATATTCAAGATAATAACCAAAAACAGCAAAATTACCTTAAAATTACCAATTCAGGGGCAGCAACCCAACAACGGGTTGTCCGATTCATCTGAAAATTTCAGGGCAGATAGATCTTGACTATGCTAAGATTCATCATAACAAATAAATAAATGTGATCAAAGATTTTACAAATCTAATGCGCCATATTGTGCAATTAAAGATTACTTCTTGAAATTTTTCAATATTTGAAATTTGAAGAATAATTCTTTTTAATTTCTGAAATCTGAAATGAGAAAAAATTGGCCCCCCATAATTTCTTTTTATCCCCCCCCCCCCTTTTTCCCCCAAAAAATTCTTTCCCTCAAGATATGGTCATAATCTCAATTCAAATTTCCAATGGAGTTGGCAACCATAATTACCCATTTAAATTTACCATAGTGCTAACTTAATCTATTTTATAATAGAATTAATAAAAATATAGTGTCAAATCTTTCATATGGATTTTTTTGTAAAAAAAAAAGATGCAACATTTGCAGATATTTTTACTGGTCTTCCTTTATAAATATGCATTTCTTTAAACATAATTTAAAAGCAGTGTAAGGGAAGTAACCAAAACGTTGTATTTGGATTACCTCCCTTACACTGTTTTAGATTATCTTTATTGTTCATTAACCATTACTTTATACATAATTTAAAAGCAGTGTAAGGGAGATAATTTCAATGATGTATTTGATTTATCTCCCTTACACTGCTTTAAATTATGTTTTGTACTAAAGTATTTGTCCATTAACCAGGACAACCTTGTTTTTCCCCCTTTTTTGCCCCTAATTCCTAAACGGTTTGAGCCATAACCCCCCAAAGCAAATCCTAACCATCCCTTTGTGGTATGGAAACTTGAAGTATAATTTCAGAGAGATCCATACACCGTTCCACAGTTATTGTCTGGAAACTAGAAAATGCTCATTTTTGGCCCCTTTTTGGCCCCTAATTCCTTAACTGTTGGTACCATAACCCCCAAAATCAATCCCAACCTTCCTTTTGTGGTATTTAACCTTATGGTCAAATTTCAAAAAGATCCATTCACTTAAACTAAAGTAAGAGTGCGAAAACCAATGTGTATTCGGACGACGACGCCGGACGACGACGACGACGACGCCGGACGCCGGACGACGACGACGACGACGACGACGACGACGCCAACGTCATACCAATATACGACCACAAAATTTTTTTGCGGTCGTATAAAAACAGCAAAATTTCCTTAAAATTACCAATTCAGGGGCAGCAACCCAACAACAGGTTGTTCGATTCATCTGAAAATTTTAAGGCAGATAGATCTTGACCTGATAAACAATTTTACTTCATGTCAGATTTGCTCTAAATGCTTTGGTTTTTGAGTTATAAGCCAAAAACTGCATTTTACCCCTATGTTTTATTTTTAGCTGTGGCGGCCATCTTGGTTGGTTGGCCGGGTCACGCCACACATTTTTTAAACTAGATACCCCAATGATGATTGTGGCCAAGTTTGGTTTAATTTGGCCCAGTTGTTTCAGAGGAGAAGATTTTTGTAAAAGATTACTAAGATTTACGAAAAATGGTTAAAAATTGACTATAAAGGGCAATTTCTCCTAAAGGGGTCAACTGACCATTTCGGTTATATTGACTTATTTGTAAATCTTACTTTGCTGAACATTATTGCTGTTTACAGTTTATCTCTATCTATAATAATATTCAAGATAATAACCAAAAACAGCAAAATTTCCTTAAAATTACCAATTCAGGGGCAGCAACCCAATAACGGGTTGTCCGATTCATCTGAAAATTTCAGGGCAGATAGATCTTGACCTGATGAACAATTTTACCCAATGTCAGATTTGCTTTAAATGCTTTGGTTTTTGAGTTAAAAGCCAAAAACTGAATTTTACCCCTATGTTCTATTTTTAGCCGTGGCGGCCATCTTGGTTGGTTGACCAGGTCACGCCACACATTTTTAAAACTAGATAACCAAATGATGATTGTTGCCAAGTTTGGTTTAATTTGGCCACGTAGTTTCAGAGGAGAAGATTTTTGTAAAAGATTACTAAGATTTACGAAAAATTGTTAAAAATTGACTATAAAGGGCAATAACTCCTAAAGGGGTCAACTGACCATTTCAGTCATGTTGACTTATTTGTTAATCTTACTTTGCTGAACATTATTGCTGTTTACAGTTTATCTCTATCTATAATAATATTCAAGATAATAACCAAAAACAGCAAAATTTCCTTAAAATTACCAATTCAGGGGCAGCAACCCAACAACAGGTTGTTCGATTCATCTGAAAATTTTAGGGCAGATAGATCTTGACCTGATAAACAATTTTACTTCATGTCAGATTTGCTCTAAATGCTTTGGTTTTTGAGTTATAAGCCAAAAACTGCATTTTACCCCTATGTTTTATTTTTAGCTGTGGCGGCCATCTTGGTTGGTTGGCCGGGTCACGCCACACATTTTTTAAACTAGATACCCCAATGATGATTGTGGCCAAGTTTGGTTTAATTTGGCCCAGTTGTTTCAGAGGAGAAGATTTTTGTAAAAGATTACTAAGATTTACGAAAAATGGTTAAAAATTGACTATAAAGGGCAATTTTTCCTAAAGGGGTCAACTGACCATTTCGGTTATATTGACTTATTTGTAAATCTTACTTTGCTGAACATTATTGCTGTTTACAGTTTATCTCTATCTATAATAATATTCAAGATAATAACCAAAAACAGCAAAATTTCCTTAAAATTACCAATTCAGGGGCAGCAACCCAATAACGGGTTGTCCGATTGATCTGAAAATTTCAGGGCAGATAGATCTTGACCTGATGAACAATTTTACCCCATGTCAGATTTGCTCTTAATGCTTTGGTTTTTGAGTTATAAGCTAAAAACTGCATTTTACCCCTATGTTCTATTTTTAGCTGTGGCGGCCATCTTGGTTGGTTGACAGGGTCACGCCACACATTTTTAAAACTAGATACCCCAATGATGATTGTGGCCAAGTTTGGTTAAATTTGGCCCAGTAGTTTCAGAGGAGAAGATTTTTGTAAAAGTTTACGGACGACGGACGACGGACGACGGACGACGGACGCAAAGTGATGAGAAAAGCTCACTTGACCTTTCAGGTCAGGTGAGCTAAAAATGAATGTTTGACGCCTGACGGTAATGGGCATTCCTACCCTCATAATGTTGCAGCAGAATCTATTTGTGAAATAAACTGATATCATGCTTAAGGTAGATCAGGTGACTTTTTCTGAGAATCCCTTCTGGGCATGTTGCAAATATACTTTTTATATTCAAAAATATTTTACCAAGTATCATTCAATACACAACAGAAACATCTAAATCTTGAAATTCAAAGATTAAACTATAAAAAAAAAAAAGTTTAGTGTAATAAAAATTTTCGAAAAAAAACCCTAAACAATCAAGGTCAGATCAATATACTGAATTCGATAGGAAAATTTGTGTTTTTTAAATTTTGAAGAAATTAAGGCCTGTGACCATTTTTAGTTGATATTTAGGAAGAGTTACCAAAAGCAATTCTCTCATTGTATCTTAACCAATTCTATCTTGTAATGTGTTTTCAGTAAGAAAAATTAAAGTTTCCCCTACATAACCTAAATAAAATACCGGTAACTGTGATTTTGTTCATTTCAATGTATTTCCAAGAAAAAATGAGATCCGTGACCCCAGGTTTTTATACTGAAATTTAAAAGTACATTGACCCAGAAGCCTTTAAAGAGAGTATAAGAAAAATCTATCTTCTGTTATTAAGACACCCCAGCTAACTTAAGGTGTAATACCACCAAATCATAGTACGTCACATCCGGTTGCATACGAAAATAGGTCGAAAAAAAATATTCCCTTGAATTTGACAGTTGTAGGTAATTGATCCTACATTTCATTGCAGTAAAACATTTCTGAGTCATAAACATATATCTTGGGTATTTCAAAGCACCATTATTTCTTTATTTGGGGTTTCTATAGAATATTTTGGAAACTTGAGGTTACATGGTTACTAAAGCTTGTACACAGGTTAAAAAAGGGGGAAAATTTGATTGGTTAACTTCCAGTGATGTTTATTTTCTTATATGCAATGAAATGTTATGTGAAATTTTTTCTATAGTACTGGACAGGATAAAACTTTACTCATGCCAAGTATTTCTTTATTTGAAACAAAGATAAATTCTGCACAATTTTTTGAAAAGTGCAAATTTAACAAAGACTAATAGGGGAAAATCAATGGTGGTATTACACCTTAAAGAAGTTGTTTATTTCATTTTTTTGCTACATGTTGTATAGTTACAATACATGAAAAAATGTAAACATGAACAGTCAGGGGAATTACTTAAATAAGTGATTACTTAAATCACTTATTCAAGTAACATTTTGTCCTGAAATATTAGTGTTGCATGTAAGAGTAGTCTTTCTTTAATAATCACCTTTTTAAGTAGTACAAATCTATCACTAGACTAAGTGATTAAATTTTATTGTAGCTTTAAATATACATGATATATAAAATCAATGATCCTGGGACTAATTATGATGCTAAAATTATCAGAACCAACATCAAGTCACCAGTCATGTCAGGTGATGACCCTGTATTGAATCTTGAATAATAACATGAAAATCACTTGTTTAAGTATCAAACCTCCATTTTCTTCAAAAAATCACATTTGTATCTACCCCCAAATATTTTCAATACCCCCGAACAGTAAAATTTTATTACATAATCTGTAGGTGTAATACCACTATTGTTTTTCCCCTATTAGTCTTTGTAAAATTTGCCTTTTCACTTTTCAAAAAATTGTGCAGAAGTTATCTTTGTTTCAAATAAAGAAATACTTGGCATGAGTAAAGTTTTATCCTGTCCAGTACTACAGACAAAATTTCACATAACATTTAATTGCATATAAGAAAATAACCATCACTGGAAATTAACCAATCAAATTTCGACCCATTTCTTTCCTGTTTACAAGCTTTAGTAACCATGTAACCTCAAGTTTCCAAAATATTTCATAGAAAAACCAAATCAAACAAGCATTCTGTGAGTTTTGCATGGCAATACATAGTCCCCTACCGGTTACAAATTCATTGTAATGGAATGAAATTCTAACTTGATCTATAACTTGTCATGGTGTAAACTACATAAAAATATCAAGTCAAAATCTTCAAGCATGATGAAAAAACTGTTGAAAACTGATTATCTAATTTTCTTATGTCCAAAGACCATAACTCTGCACAAAATTATCAGACTGGAACAAAATTCCAACTTGATCTGTAACTTGTCATGATAAAACTATATACTTATTATCAAATCAATATCTTCAAGAATGACAAACAAACCTACCACTAAATTCGTCAAACAATTTACCAAAGAAAAGGAAAAAATCCAAAATGTCATTTTGTCTTTCAAAAATCTTTTAAAAAATGAGTTATTTCCCTTTGAACAGAAATCTACTAATTAATAAATATTTCATCAAAAATTTAATTCTAGGGAAAGGGCTTTAACTGAACAAAGAGAAAAGCTAAAATCGTGAAAATTGAACTTGACCTGTAACTTGTCATAATAAACCAAATATCAAATCAATATCTTCAAGCACGAAGAAAAAAAGTCTGGAAAACTGATTTGCCGGACTGACAGACAGACAGACAGACAGACAGACAGACGGAGTGAAAACTTCGTCGGTAGGGGACTAAAAAGAATGGTGCTTTGAAACACCCAAGATATATGTTCATGACTCAAAATTTTTTTACTGCAATGAAATGTAGGATTAATTTCCTACAACTGTCAAATTCAAGGGAATATTTTTTTTCAACCCTTTTTCGTATGCAACCATATGTGAGGTACTATGATTTGGTGGTATTACACCTATATGTAAGCTGAAACCAAGAATTTTACAGAAAAATACTCCCACTGCTGGGAAAAATCTATTAAGAAAGTATTAGATCATTATGTAAAGCCTTCATTATAGCATTTTTTTCAACAAATTTAGAATTTACAGATGAATGACTGCATCAAAGGCATAAACCTTGCTACTTAAAAGAAAAAGGTCCATTTTTTTTTCAGTTTTACTAATAATTAGATATAATCTAAACCTGTATTTTTTAAATTTAGGTAAAACTACACAATCACTGCATTTCGATTTTTTCTACTTAAACAGGTGATCTAAAAATCACTTATTTCAGGAATTCCCCTGACTTATGAAAGTGCTTGCAGAACAGTGATATATAGCTGCTTACTTTCTACTTCATTTGGTCTCTAGTGGAGAGTGGTCTCATTGACAATCATATCACATCTTCTTAATTTTATATTGTAGTTTCAAAAACAAAGTTAATAAACTGCTTCGCTGATCGCAGCTGGATACGCCCCCAGAGGTCCAACCCTGAACAGTTGGGGCAAAGATGGACACAATATTCAAGCTTGATACAGCCTTACAGGTCTGAATTTGGATTGTAATTAAATATTTGACATACTATAGGTTTCTGAATAAATGTAGTCAAAGAACTTGAAATTGGTTATATGAATTGAATTTATATTCAACAAGAAATGATTGTAACAGGATGCTGTTACGAAGTCTCCCAAACGAAGCTCCCATAATTCGTAATTCCCAGGGTCGCCTGACATTGGGCAAAGTCCAGTGAAAATTAGTTTGGTCCAGTAAAGTTATATGCATTAGTGATGCCTGGGGACTAACCCTGTATATCATTCAAATCATCTTGGCATGACAAACCAGAATATATATGGTTTAGGGGTGGGGATCTCGACCACTTACAAGATATTATAACTTTCTCAAATGGCAGGGGGTCGGGATGACCCCTGGGGACTAACCCTGTATATTATTCAAACCATCTTAGCATGACAAACCAGAATATATATGGTTTAGGGGTGGGAATCTTGACCACTTACAAGATATGAGAACTTTCTTAAATGGCATGGGGTGGGGGTGACCCCTGGGGACTAACCCTGTATTTCATTTGATTTGCTTTATCATGACAAACCAGAATATATATGGTTTAGGGGTTGGGATCTCGACCATTTACAAGATATTAGAACTTTCTCAAATGGCAGGGGGTCGGGATGACCCCTGGGGACTAACCCTGTATATTATTCAAACCATCTTAGCATGACAAACGAGAATATATATGGTTTAGGGGTGGGGATCTTGACCACTTACAAGATATTAGAACTTTCTTAAATGGCATGGGGTGGGGGTGACCCCTGGGGACTAACCCTGTATTTCATTTCATGTGCTTTATCATGACAAACCAGAATATATATGGTTTAGGGGTTGGGATCTCGACCATTTACAAGATATTAGACCTTTCTCAAATGGCAGAGGGTCGGGATGACCCCTGGGGACTAACCCTGTATATTATTCAAACCATCTTAGCATGACAAACGAGAATATATATGGTTTAGGGGTGGGGATCTTGACCACTTACAAGATATTAGAACTTTCTCAAATGGCAGGGGGTCGGGATGACCCCTGGGGACTAACCCTGTATATCATTCAAACCATCTTAGCATGACAAACCAGAATATATATAGTTTAGGGGTGGGGATCTCGACCATTTACAAGATATTAGAACTTTCTCAAATGGCAGGGGTGTCGGGATGACCCCTGGGGACTAACCCTGTATATCATTCAAACCATCTTAGCATGACAAACCAGAATATATATGGTTTAGGGGTGGGGATCTCGACCATTTACAAGATATAAGAACTTTCTCAAATGGCAGGGGGTTGGGATGACCCCTGGGGACTAACCCTGTATATCATTCAAACCATCTTAGCATGACAAACCAGAATATATATGGTTTAGGGGTGGGGATCTTGACCACTTACAAGGTATTAGAACTTTCTTAAATGGCAGGGGGTGGGGATGACCCTTGGGGACTAACCCTGTATTTCATTTAATGGGTTTTATCATTTAGAACATTTTCAATTAAAAAGATTGTGTCTATTACAAACGGTTTTCAATTTATAATCATTTGAAAATTTAAAAAAATAAAATCCCATAGGGTTCTATAGTAAAACCCTCTTTTCTTTTTGCCCCACAAAGTACCCCTTAATAAACCCCATTGCACAAACAAAACCCTGATTGCACCACTAGACATGTTAGTCTAACATATTGTGAAACCCCAAGTTCATCTGACAAGCGGTTTTGGAGAACGGGTGCGGACAAGTTCAACTTTAAAAGCGGCGGAAGAGGAAGAGGAAGAGGAAGAGGAAGAAGAATAATAATAATAATAAGAACTGAGCAAAAACAATAAGTCTTCCCAAACTTCGTTTGGGAGACTTAATTAAAGATTTCTTGCTGTTGTGCAATACACTGTGCTGTTGCACAATACTTAGCAAATCTGTTGTCAGACTATAAACAAATAAAGTTCAATTAATTCTCAATGTCATATAAGAAATTTATGAAAATGTAAAGAGAGCTTACATCAATAGATTTATAAAATTCTTAAAGGAGCTTACATCAATAGATATAAACAATTCACCAAAGTTTCATAAGAACTGCTGAAGTTATTGTCCGAAAACTGGAAAATCACCCCTTTTTTAATGAATAAAACACCATATCTCAGAAATGATAAATGAAAAATTTATAAAATTCTAAACAGAGCTTACATCAATAGATATAAACAATTCACCAAAGATTCATAAGAACTGCTGAAATTCTAGTCCGAAAACTGGAAAATCACCCCTTTTTTAATGAATAAAACCCCATAACTCAGAAATGATAAATGAAAAATTTATAAAATTCTAAACGGAGCTTACATCAATAGATATATACAATTCACCAAAGTTTGAAAGCATTTTTGATTTTTTCTCCGAAAACTGGAAAACCCCCCTTTTTTATGAATAAAATCCTGTAACTCGGAAACGTAAAATCTAAAATAAATAAAAATCGAAAGGAAGCTCATGTCAATAGATATAAACAATTCACCACAATTTCTTGCAAGTTGGTGAAAGCATTCTTGAGTTATTGTCCGAAAACTGGAAAATCCCCCTTTTTTTAATGAATAAAACCCCATAGCTCGGAAACGTAAAATCTAAAATTTATAAAAAACAAAAGGGAGCTCACGTCAATAGATATAAAAAATTCACCAAAGTTTTATGCAAATTGGTTAAAGGGTTTTTGAGTTAATGTCCAACATGTTGACGACGGACGGACGGACAGATGGACAATGGTATACCATAATACGTCCCGTAAACGGGCGTATAAAAAGGGGAGGGCTGAGATTTCTAAAGTCTAAAGAACCTGTTTCCCTCATCTCCATCTTCAACAATGGCCACTTTTTAGTAAAAATTATCATTAAAGGAGAATTACTCTATTAAGAGTTAACTGATAGTTTCAGTCATGCTGATGATCTAATCCTGCTGATAATTTTTCCTTTATAACGTTTCTATCTATCTATTATAGTTTTCAAGATAACAGGAAAAAACACAATAAATGGTAAAAATTATCATTAAATGGCAATAACTCCAATAACGAGTCAACTGAAGATTTCCACCATGATGGCTTATTTGTAAGTCTTGTCTTGCTGATCATTTTTGCTATTTAAAGTTTTTATCTATCTATTATAGTGTTCAAGATAATAGGCAAAAATGCAAAAAAAGACGCAAAAAATATTCATTAAACGGCAATATCCTCAATAAGGTATCAACTGATGATTTCGGTCATGTTAACTAATTTGCAAATCTTATCTAACTGCTCAATTTTGCTACTCAAAGTTTCTGTCTATCTATTATAATTTTAGAGATAATAGGCAAAAATGCAAAAAAAAATGCTTTAAAGGGCAATAACTCCTATAAGAAGTTGTAAGACAGTTTTGATAGCAATAGACAAAAAATAGTTCTTATCATTCCAAACACATTTGCTCCATCAGATTTTCTCTATCTATAGCAGTTTTCAAGATAATAGACAAAAAATGCATTTTACCCCTATGTTCTATTTTTAGCCATGTTAGCCATCTTGACAGGCAGGGTTATCAGACACAATTTTTGAACTACATATCCCATTGATGATTGTAGCCAAGTTTCGTAAAATTTGACCCAGTAGTTTCTGAGGAGATGATCTTTGTAAAAATAAAGGATGATGCAATTGACGACAACAGACGACAGACGCCAAGTGACAATAAATTACTTCGCTGAGCGCAGCTGGATACGACCGCAGATGTCCAACCCTGAAAAGTTGGGGCCAAAATGGACACAATATTCATGCTTGATACAGGTCTGAATTTGGATTGTAACTAATTTTTTGACACATAATAAGTTTCTGACACAGAATATCTGTAGTCAAAGAACTTCAAATTGGTTATATGATTTGAATTTATATTCAATTTTTTGCATTTGTGCAATACACTATACTGTTGCGAATTGACACCCCCCTCCCCCCAAAAAAAATAAATTTACCTGGTTTTTTGCTTTTGTGCAATACACTATGCTGTTGAATATTAACCCCCAAAAAAAAGTATTTGAAGAAATTTTCTTTTAATTTCTGATATCTGAAATGAGAAAAATTGTCCCCCCCTCCAATTTTTTTCACCTCCCTTCTTTCCCTTATTCCCCCAAAAAAAATCTTTCCCTCAAGATATGGTCAGTATCTCAATTCAAATTTCTAATGGAGTTTGCAACCATAAATACCCATTTAAATACATCATAAAAGTTTTAAAATATAAAATGACATACATAGTCATGGCTAAAATTAATATTAATTAATAGTAACTGCTAAAAATAAATTGACAGCTCAAGACAATCATCATTTCTTAATACATAATTTACAAGCAGTGTAAGGGAGGTAATAACACAGTGTTCTTTTAATTGATTTGGATTACCTCCCTTACACTGCTTTTAAATTTTCTCAATTGTCCTTTAACCAGAAAAACCCTTGTTTTCCCCTTTTTTGCCCGTAATTACTAATTGGTTTGAGCCATAACCCCCCAAAGATCAATCCTAACCATCCCTTTGTAGTATGTAAACTTGTGGTATAATTTCAGAGAGATTCATACACTTTAACACAAGTAATTGTCTGGAAACTACAAAAATGCTTATTTGGGCCCCTTTTTGGCCCCTAATTCCTAAACAGTTGGGACCATAACCCCCAAAATCAATCCCAACCTTCCTTTAGTGGTTATAAACCTTGTGTTAAAATTTTATTGATTTCCATTCACCTATACTTAAGTTATTATACCGAAACCATTTGTCTTCAGATGACGCTGACGACGACGACAACGTGTTACCAATATACGACCAAAAAATTTTTAATTTTTGCGGTCGTATAAAAATAGCTCACAATGGCCCTTTGTAATGATTTAGAGCTTGCAATATAGCTTAGACACCTGTTTATTGTACTGTATGTGCCCTCTAGATGTCTTTTTAGATATTTTTGTTGTTGAGTTGTTGTCTACGGCTAATTGATATTCTGTAAACCAACTTATTTTCGCAGATACTTTATTTCGCGTTTAGCCTTTTCTATCCCAATTCGCGGCGATTTAAATTTGGGATTTTCAAATTTACTTGATGTTGTTAGACAAGGAAAGATTAAAGTTTTAACTTTTGGCGACTATTTATATTCGCGTTTTTTTTCTTCTCGCTAAAGTCGTGAAAATTAGTTGGTTTACAGTTTACATTGGTTTTAATGTTTTACATTGTACAATTTATACCTCTTCATCAACTCTTGGTTCTAACTTTACTTTCACATCACTATATTTTATCTTTGATAAATATCTAGGCTGTCCAATAATCAGTACTGAATTTTTTTGTGGGTCTGAAGGAGTCAGAATCCCTCCAAACTTTAAAGTAGCAGCAACCATTCTTCAACTGAAAAAAATGTACATTTGTTCGTCATGAAATTCAATTAAATCTTCAAAAAAATAACTATGTTTGTTTTTCATGTTTTTGTTCATCTTTAAATAGAACAGTTGGTTTTGCTGACTTTTTTGGTTCATTCAAACTAAAAAGTTCAGGCTTTTCAAATAAGAACCAAACTAATATCATGTTTATGTCATGCATATATAGAGCATGACATGAAAAAATAATTTATTTTTTATCATATTTAGTATCTTGAAACTGATGATTAAATGTTAACATCAAAATTCATTTGAAAGTTAGTGAGACATCAAATATAATGACAATAATCTTATAGAATGAGGTATGACTCTAAACAGATCAAATTAAAGAAATTCCACATTTTCAAAAGAAGAGGACAAATTTTTCAATAGAAAATTTGCTGTGACCAATTGTTTACTAAAACTAGAGGCTCTAAAGAGCCTGTGTCGCTCACCTTGGTCTATGTGAATATTAAACAAAGGACGCAGATGGATTCATGACAAAATTGTGTTTTGGTGATGGTGATGTGTTTGTACATCTTAATTTACTGAACATTTTTCCTGCTTACAATTATCTCTATCTATAATTAACTTGGCCAAGTAGTTTCAGAGGAGAAGATTTTTGTAAAAGATTACTAAGATTTACGAAAAAATGGTTAAAAATTGACTATAAAGGGCAATAACTCCTAAAGGGGTCAACTGACAATTTCGGTCATGTTGACTTATTTGTAGATCTTACTTTGCCGACATTTATTGTTTTTTATAGTTTATCTCTATCTATAATAATATTCAAGATAAAAACCAAAAACAGCAAAATCACCTTAAAATTACCAATTCAGGGGCAGCAACCCAACAACGGGTTGTCCGATTCATCTGAAAATTTCAGGGCAGATAGATCTTGACCTGATAAACAATTTTACTTCATGTCAGATTTGCTTTAAATGCTTTGGTTTTTGAGTTAAAAGCCAAAAACTGAATTTTACCCCTATGTTCTATTTTTAGCCGTGGCGGCCATCTTGGTTGGTTGACCAGGTCACGTCACACATTTTCAAAACTAGATAACCAAATGATGATTGTGGCCAAGTTTGGTTTAATTTGGCCCAGTTGTTTCAGAGGAGAAGATTTTTGTAAAAGATTACTAAGATTTACGAAAAATGGTTAAAAATTGACTATAAAGGGCAATTACTCCTAAAGGGGTCAACTGACCATTTCGGTTATATTGACTTATTTGTAAATCTTATTTTGCTGAACTTTATTGCTGTTTACAGTTTATCTCTATCTATAATAATATTCAAGATAATAACCAAAAACAGCAAAATTTCCTTAAAATTACCAATTCAGGGGCAGCAACCCAATAACGGGTTGTCAGATTCATCTGAAAATTTCAGGGCAGATAGATCTTGACCTGATAAACAATTTTACTTCATGTCAGATTTGCTTTAAATGCTTTGGTTTTTGAGTTAAAAGCCAAAAACTGAATTTTACCCCTATGTTCTATTTTTAGCCGTGGCGGCCATCTTGGTTGGTTGACCAGGTCACGTCACACATTTTCAAAACTAGATAACCAAATGATGATTGTGGCCAAGTTTGGTTTAATTTGGCCACGGAGTTTCAGAGGAGAAGATTTTTGTAAAAGATTACTAAGATTTACGAAAAATTGTTAAAAATTGACTATAAAGGGCAATAACTCCTAAAGGGGTCAACTGACCATTTCAGTCATGTTGACTTATTTGTTAATCTTACTTTGCTGAACATTATTGCTGTTTACAGTTTATCTCTATCTATAATAATATTCAAGATAATAACCAAAAACAGCAAAATTTCCTTAAAATTACCAATTCAGGGGCAGCAACCCAACAACAGGTTGTTCGATTCATCTGAAAATTTCAGGGCAGATAGATCTTGACCTGATAAACAATTTTACTTCGTGTCAGATTTGCTCTAAATGCTTTGGTTTTTGAGTTATAAGCCAAAAACTGCATTTTACCCCTTTTTTTTATTTTAGCTGTGGCGGCCATCTTGGTTGGTTGGCCGGGTCACGCCACACATTTTTAAAACTAGATACCCCAATGATGATTGTGGCCAAGTTTGGTTTAATTTGGCCCAGTTGTTTCAGAGGAGAAGATTTTTGTAAAAGATTACTAAGATTTACGAAAAATGGTTAAAAATTGACTATAAAGGGCAATTACTCCTAAAGGGGTCAACTGACCATTTCGGTTATATTGACTTATTTGTAAATCTTACTTTGCTGAACATTATTGCTGTTTACAGTTTATCTCTATCTATAATAATATTCAAGATAATAACCAAAAACAGCAAAATTTCCTTAAAATTACCAATTCAGGGGCAGCAACCCAATAACGGGGTTGTCAGATTCATCTGAAAATTTCAGGGCAGATAGATCTTGACCTGATGAACAATTTTACCCCATGTCAGATTTGCTCTTAATGCTTTGGTTTTTGAGTTATAAGCTAAAAACTGCATTTTACCCCTATGTTCTATTTTTAGCCGTGGCGGCCATCTTGGTTGGTTGACCGGGTCACGCCACACATTTTTAAAACTAGATACCCCAATGATGATTGTGGCCAAGTTTGGTTAAATTTGGCCCAGTAGTTTCAGAGGAGAAGATTTTTGTAAAAGTTTACGGACGACGGACGACGGACGACGGACGCAAAGTGATGAGAAAAGCTCACTTGACCTTTCAGGTCAGGTGAGCTAAAAATAAGAAAGATTTTTAAAATTTGGATTTTTGATACGGGCAGTTTAGTGGAAAAGTAAATACTGGTACTTTTTTTTGTGCTGATAAAACAATCCAAATGTCAAAATTTTAATTATAACACTTGTAAGTACAGACATACTAAGTACAATTTTTTTTCTAGAAAATCCTTTCTTTATTTTGCCATTGTCTAAAGAACAGACTTATGGGACAAACAGAACTATTGTCTAAGGGAACGACCATTTAACTTCAAGGGGGGTTATGTTTTTTTCCTAAAAAAACATTCTGATCCCCAATTTGATGAAAAAAAAAATTGTGGTCAAGTAGATGACAAAGAAAAATATTCTGAATCCAGATTTTCCCCATACCTTATAGTGTTAAATTTTGAAAAAAATAATTTGATTGATAGTGTAGAAAAACTAAATAAAAATGTTTTTCTGTCTCTGACAAAAAACCATAACCCCCCCTTTGAAGTTAAATGGTTGCTCCCTAATATCATGTGAATATCATATAGCTAAATAACTCATATATGTGCAGCCTCCTGAATCCTGACAGTCATGATCACAAGCAAATAAAGTCGTGGTAATACAAATTTTGAATTTTCCTGTTAAGCAAATTGTAGTTGCAAAAGCTTTTAACCCTAGCCCTAGGCTTTGTGGTCAAATTTGGGTGTTGTATATTGAGGCTTGTACTTAAGCATGCTAAGTCAGGAACAAGACAGTTGTTTTCCAATTGTTTGATATAGTCAAGTATTTGGTTTTGTCAGGTCTTATTGACTATTTTTAGTTTATGTTGGCCTTTGGTATTTTTGTTAACATATTTTTATTCTTCTTTTAGGGTTTTTGGTATTCTATCAAATAGACTGGTGATTATTCATCCCCATTTTGGATAAATTTGTGTTGCTCAGTCTAAATTTTCTCTGCTGTGTTTGTGAACAGTCTTTTTGTTGTTTTTTCTACAGAACCTTATTGCTACTTGAGAATCTGTGACACTTGACCTGAGAATTTGCGACACTTGAATTATTGATGATGTATTACGACGACATTTTTTTATTGTCATGTCAAAATTTTACAGGACCCTTTGTGATGTCCAGTTAAGGTGAGTAAATAGCGATAAGGTATATGGGGCCATTGTGTTGTCTGTTCTTCTTGATTTTTGTTTTTCGGCTCAAGTAGGATATCACGGATATAGGGACAAATAGTTCCTTTATGATTAAAAATTTGTACACTCAAATGTTTTTAAAATATTGTATGCACAAAAATATAAAGTAAACTAGTTGGATTTATCAAATATTGTAGTCAGTCTGTTAGCTGTTATACTTTGGTTGACGGGTTGGAAGATCGTCACTTAACTGTATTAAAGTGGGTGTAATAATTCTTCTTCCCCGTTACAAGCCAGACTCTGCAATTGAGTGTAATTTACTCTCTTTCTTATATGTTTGAAAATAGGTAGGCACTTATTAAAATAGATAAGTATTTGTATTATAATTTAATAAGTAAAGAGGTACAAGTCGGCACTTCTGTATTATATATTTTATGTGTTAAAATGTCTGCAGGTCAGAAATTAAATGTATATTTATCCTCGTCTCATGGGTTTTTGTGCCATTAAGAATGCATTGTGACGTCACAATTTCCATTGAAAAAGCATGCATAGTACGAATTCATATGACATACTAATACATATGATCTGGCCATACATTTAATACACCTTATTGCTATTTGTCCGCCATTACTGGACATCACAAAGGTTCCCGTAAAATTTGATGTCACAATAGAAAATATCTGACGCCACAATGGAAAATTGATTGTTGTATGACGTCAAAAGTTCAACTGACGCAGATTCTCAGGTCAACTGATTTCCAAAAAAGCGATAAGGTGTATAGGATAGCCAGACAGAGTACAGAGTACCAAATTCAGTGATCAAAACATGGATTTTTTTAGTACTACATGTATCAGAAGTCCATTACTAGAAGAATGTGTACAAATAAGATCTGTTATGCATTACGGAGAAAACACTGTCCCCAGTTATATGATCTTAAATATCAGTATATAAGGCGGTATTAGACAATCTTTCTTTGGTTTTGCAACATCATAAAGTATGCCATTAATAGGCACCTTGATAGGTTTTAGTAAACGTGTCTTGTCTTTGCTCTGCTTTGATTATCAACTCTAAAAATAAATTAGAACAAGAGTAAACATTTAAGTTACAAGAAACCGCATACTTAATCATCGGGTCCAAAAAGAGAACCAGTGCCGGAATTTCTAACATTGAAGTGTTGATTACATGTCACAGCTGCAGCAACGTCGTTACAGCGTCATAAAGTGTCATATTCGCAGGCAAAATAAAATAAGAAGCGACATAAATAAGTATATTCTGTTGAATATCTTCAGGAAGTTTAACTTCACCACTACGTACACAAATATCAGTGCATATATATAAGAATGAATTTGAAGGAACGAGGCCATACTTGAGGGTCGTAATGGGGGTACCTTCAAGACGAATAACGGTAAAAATTCTTGCCAAATGACGTTAATTATTAATGGTAATTTTTGGTTCATGACGATAAAATGTACACTTTCTTATAGACGATAAAAAAATCGATTGATTTTGACGAATCACGTTAATATTTTTCCAAAAATAACGGTAACGATAATTATTTGAGACCTCTGACGAATCACGATAATTTAAGGCCGGATATTTTGACGAATCACGGTAAAATTTTAACCCTAACGGTAGCCGAAAATGACCGTTTGACGCCTGACGGTAAAGGGCATTGCTACCCTAATACTTTCTTTAAATCAATTTGAAATGTAGTGGATTTTCATCTTGCATAAAATAGTTCCATTTGATAACTTTAGTTCCAGGTTGATAAGAAACTCCCCAACTTAGTCAGAATAATCTCGGACTATCTCCAACTATCTGTTTCACGACTCTGTAATTGGTCAATTCAGTTTGAACTTTTAAAATCAAATATATTCACAAAGGACAGCAACTATGGTAGATTTAGATACTAGTTCATAAATTGAAACTTCGATATCAGTGTCATCATTTCGGTCGTCGTCAACCGCTCCGATTTCCGAGACAATTGGTATAGGAGAAAATTTTCCTATAATGTTTGTGTTTTCGCATTCATTAATGTTACCTTTTTCTCTTTTTTTTTTCTTTAAGTTTTCCAGTCTTCCATCTATAAATAAAGATGATTAATAGCTGGTGCATACGAGGCCTATTTATTTAAAACAAAATAATATTTTTGTTATATCTAAAAACGGTACAGAGAACAGACGTAGTGATTAAAACTATGTATAGGAGATGAAGCTATTTAAATGAGAGTGAAGAGAACAGCATATGTAAGCTGCTCTCTGAAAGAGTCGACTGTCTGTGTATTAACAACTGTAGTTGGTAATAGATTCCATTGCGTTATTGTGTATGGGAAAAATGACAATTTGTACGAGTCTTTAGATGTATGAATATGTCTGAATGTGTGAGTATGATGTTTTCTGGTTCTTGGGTCTGATGGGATGACTGAGAATTGTGCTAGATGGTATAGCAACAAGATGATGGGTGATCTTGTACATCATAACCAGGCGTGCACGTAATCTGCGTTGTGTTAATTGTGGCCAGTTGAGTGTATTGAGCATGTTTGATACACTGCTAGGTGGGGGCTCATTTGGGGTCTAAGCGTGACGCGGGATTACCGATTTTTTGTAAGGGAGCTACCATTTGATTTTTATGGGGGGGGGGGGGGAGCTAGGATGAAAAATTGTGTCCTGCATTTTTTTTTTTTTAGTTGTAATCTCGGTCCTGCCTTTTTATTTTTCAATTTATTCGGTCCTGCCTTTTTATTAGTTTATCCTGAGTTTTTATACATAATTTGTCACCCTGCCCTTTTTTTTTTGCCAAGTTACTCATCCTGCCTTTTTTTTTTACTCAAAACTTCTGTCCTGCCTTTTTTCAAATTTCTTTGATTGTAACAGTTTATTTCTATTTTTTTCAAACCACTCTCTTTTCTGCTGTTGTCTTTTATCTGTTTTTGATAGTTTCTGGATAACATTACCACTGAGTTGAAGAGATTATTTCATCACCTGTATTAAACGTTAAGTATCAATTGTTGAAAGCAAATTCAAAATTCACAACAACAAAAATAATTAAATCTAATTTGCAAACTGCAAATAAAAGGAAATTTAATCTCAACTAAGAACAAGTAAACGGATCAGTAAAAATCATGGTTTTGCATGAAATAATCAGAGAAAAATACATGTCAAGTTATACAGAACGTATAACGTCAAAACAAGTAAAAAGGCATGATGTGACATTATGACTAGACAAAAGTAGTCGCTGACTGTGTCGTTAATATTTTCGACATATAGTCGAAAATGGGTTCAAATAAATCCCTGAAATGTAGATATTTATGTTATGTAGTATTTTTTGTGCCATAATTTCAACCCCCCCCCCTCACAAACGGTTTTATTTGAATTATCATACTATAAACTAAAATGTAAAAAAACGGTGTTTTGTGACATTTTCACTAGACACAATCAAAAAGATAGTGTTTTTTTCTTTTTAATATTCTCCCTTGCAACTTCTACATATTTGCTTTCATACACTTTAAAAAGACATCTTTTCATGTTTATATAAAATTTAAGATTGTAAAAAAGACCGCAAATGCTTATTGTTTTTCGTTAGACACTAAACTAAAACGCCGAAAACGTCAAAAACTGCAAGTGTGACATTTCAACGGATTTAATCTATTGAACAGCATATGACATAATTTAAACAATATTTTCCACTGGAAGACATAGAAAGTTATAATATATTTATTGTATAATTTTGAAACAGGAAAAGAAAGGTGGATAGGTAAATTGTGATTTGTGTCTGCAACATTCATTCGAATTTTTAAGAGCGCTTTATAAAATGAGAAAATTGGGTTTTGTGACAGAAATAAAAATTTCAAATATTCGTAAATTCTGCGACGATCTTTTGAAATATTGTAACAAACTTTTTTTTTCCCTTGTCATATATACGGAATAAAATTATATATCAATTTCGAAATAATATATTTGAATTATTTTTAAAATTTACTCTTACCTTCTCCCCTATCCATATCAGTTTTTTACTTTTTCAGGCCTGTCCACAAAACAAAGTGAACGTTTCGTCATGGTAATATTAAGGCGCGTCCGGTTAGTTTAAACTGAAATACTAAGTTTTATCATACACAAGAATTGCGGACAGCTCAGCTGGATGGCTTTATCAGCTACCACACAGAGAACCGTAATCATTGAAATTTTTTTAACGTTATTGTCTATGGGGAATTATGACCACTAGCTAATTAAACGATTACTATGTCTATTTTATAAATCTCATATAAAATTAATAAATTATAGAGATCTCACCAATTTTTTAGCTTTGAAATGGTGTAATAAAATCCACTTTATCTTGATATTTACTGGTGTCCCTATCATGTTAAACGTCGGGTTCTCTTTTGGTTGAGATATGTTAAATTACGAGGTATACATATTTTATAAAAAAATCATATTAAATTCATTTTTTATTGTAAATCAAATTAACAAATTATACAGTATTGGCAAATAATTTTCCTATCAAATGGTATAAGAATCGTCATTTTAAAGTAATGTTTACTGTTGTCCCTAAGCATTTGAAAGTGAAACTTCATTATTTATGAATACGATGTATATTCATTCAACTAAGATTGACCGTATTCAAAGACAAATTGGTCTTGTTATTTAGTTGAATTCTCATTTTTATGATGTGAACTTCTTTTCTAATTACATCCATCATTTTAAATATCTAGTTAGGTTTTAAACAATATATTAATTTCTATTATACCAAAGAGTTCTTTAAACATCAAAATTTTAAAAGTAGTGTGGTTTTGTTGACATCTTAAAGAAAAATATGCAAAAAGTGTTGGTTTTGTTTTCGTTTTTTTAAAGGCTCTGTCTAATTAATCTTATTTTGATTTGAGTAATTATATTATTATTATCAAATATTTGAATACGAAATTGCATGATTGTATTATTGAAAAAAAATGTCTACGAAATCTGAAAAACTAAATTGAAATAGAAAAGATGACAACGTGCAATTTTTAATGTTATTCAAAACATACAAAATTTTATACAAGTTTTGTATAATGAAAAGGTATAGGGAATATTATTCTTATCATTATAAGAAATGATCAGAGAAGTAAATGCAAGTATTTTGAATGTATACAGTAAGATATCATAGCATCAAAATCATTGTTAGGATATGCTATCTTTATGTTCTCCGTCATACATTAATCTTATTGTTTAGTACAAGGATTTGTATAGTACTATACAAATCCTTGTTTAGTATATTCATAAAATGTCGTTTAATAATACAAATGACGAAAAACATGGAAGTCCTTTTTAAGAAAAGCTCCATAATTATCGATCTCAGCTAACATATAAACACGAATGTGTCAATATTTACATAGTATATATACTTTATAGAACAGCCCCGATTTTCCTGATATTCAGCATTGAAACCCTGTAATTGATTGTTTATACAAGCAATTAAATGATTAGGTTAAGTGCTTCTCTCACAGTTGGTGTCCACTGATGTTATCAAATAAACACAGATGGTTAGCTGGTCAAGATTATTTAATTTCAATATCACCTACACTAAATACATTATATATTCTTATCTACGAAATATTCTCTTAGACAAGGTGCTTTTATTTTTTTTTCTTCTCATTTTTGCAATGTTTTCATAAAAAATTCAATTAAAAAATATATAATTTTAATGTTTCTTTGAATATTGATGAAAATAGGATTTCTGCTGCTTATTTGGAAATGCTATGATAAAAATTTTAGATTTGCTCATTTAGCAAATTTTATATGTTTTAATAAAACGTGTCAATGTAATTATATTAAAATCAAACGGGTCCAGGACCAATCCATTGTATCTTATTATAACCCTTTGTATTTAATTCCATTTTTTTATGTGCATATATTTAGAGCTGGCATTTTGGTGTTGGATAAATATTTATTGTTATGGAATACATTTTTCAGTATTTAACTTAATTTTTTTTTTTTTAGAATTTCCGACTTGCATGCTTGTAGTATAATTATTGTGTGTGTATTTTTAGACTAGAAATCCAAATCTGGTCTGTATTTCGGTCAAGTAGAATTGGAACTATCCTCATCAGGTATCCCTAGCCTATATGTTTCCTTTCTTGTTATACTTTAACTCGAATAATTCAAGCCCTTTCCGTGTCCGATTTTCTCCCACACGTTAATGTAGCCTTCGTAGATCAGCGGAATATAACGACTGAATTATTCGGGTTAGTTATACTTAGAATGGTTCGAATTTGATTTCACTTATAGGGATACTCAAATAACTATATTAAAATCAATTGGGTCCAGGACCAATCCATATATAAACTGTATATATATTCAGCATTTTTTCAGTATATAACAGACTTATTCGGAAAGGATATAGTTACGATACTGTTGTCAAGTCATTAAGGATTGCATATTTTGGTATTAATATTGATTCACTCATAGGGTCTTTGCATCGGAAATAAACACATTTATTCTAAAACCATGATACGGGTTATGTTCTTCTCATATCTCATATATTTTATGATGGTATGATACTAAAACCCTAACGGGAGGGATTGTACTTGATTTTCATATGATGAAGACATAATCTTTCAATCAGTTTAATTGAGGTCTGGAGCTGGCATGTCAGTATCTGCTAGAAGTCCTTTGTTCATTTATGTATCATTGTCATTTTGCTTGGTTTCTCTTGTTACCTATTCTGACATCGGACTCTGACTTCTTTTAAACTAAGTGCGGGATTTTCTCGCTGCATTGAAGACCCATTGGTGGCCTTCGGCTGTTGTCTGCTCTTTTGTCGGGTTGTTGTCTCTTTGACATATTCCCCATTTCCATTCTCAATTTTAAGGTTCAAATATTACCTACTTCTATTCATATGCAAATGAGGAGTGGACCCTCCCCCTTATTTTCAACTGAATATAGGGGCAATATGTATATAAAACACTTTTTTGTTATATCGCATTGAAAAGAGTGAGATCAAATGCTTAGAATAAGAGAAAATAAGTTGAAATATGAAATGAAAATTAAACACAAAAATAATAAACAGCTGCGCCTGTCACGTTTAATATAAACTTCTAAATGTCGTATCAGAAATTTATGAAAAAGTAAAAGGAGGTTATCCTAATAGATATAAACCAGTCATTAAAGTTTAATGAAAACTGCTCAAAGCACTTTAAAGATATTGTCCGAAAACTGGAAAATCAACCCCTTTTTAACTGGGAAATGTAAAATATACAATCAATAAAAAATTGAAAGGGAGCTTACGTCTATAGATATAACCATTCACCAAAGCTTCATGAGAACTGCTAAAAGCATTTTTGAGTTATTGTCCAAAAACTTGAAAATCACCTTTTTTTAATGAATAAAACCCCATAACTCGGAAACGTAAAATCTAAAATTTATAAAAATCGAATGTGAGCTCATGTCAATAGATATTAACATTTCACCAAAGTTTATGCAAATTGGTGAAAGCATTTTTGAGTTACAGTCCGAAAATAAGAAAATCACTTTTTTTATGAATAAAACCCCATAACTCGGAAATGTAAAATCTAAAATTTATAAAAAAGACTAAATGGAGCTCACGTCAATAGATATAAACAATTTACCAAAGTTTCATGCAAATTGGTTTAAGCGTTTTTGAGTTCATATTCAAATTATATCAACATGTTGACGACAGAGAGACAGACAGATGGACGGATGGACAACGGTATACCATAATACCTCTCATAAACGGGCGTATAAAAAGGAGGGTTCTTTTTCCAAATTGTCTTAAACTTTGCCTAATGAATATTCTATTAAGAATTTCTTTTAAATATTTAGGAAATTTCCTTTTATCATTTAATGACATTTAATCAAAATAAATGTGAAAATTACAAAAAATATTCATTTCTAATGAAAATTAATCTTCAAAATGACAACAGATTATGGATCTATTCTAAATTTTAAAAAAATGGAAAATTAATAAAAAAAAATCATAACTTTATATTACATTCCTTTAACTGTATCTGAACATGATTAATAAAAAAAAACACTGACTAGATTGTCAAAATCTTATGAAGAATATTTATATTTATATTTCAAGTAAAGACAGAAAATGCCAAAATGTTGACTTTCTTATCAGATAACCTATGTGTAACATCTGTGGTCAGTTTATTGGGAAGAGTGATATATAAATTACAAGTACTTCAAACTGTGAAGCTAATCAGTTGTGAAATTTGAGATTCCCTCAAATCTGAGGGCATTCTTCGGGCTGTACTATAAAGTATATATTGTTTAAGCGTCCCATGGTGCCACGGCAAATCCTTTCCGGTGCGGTATCACTATTCAATACCATATGTTACTATTTTATCTTATCATTGAAGTATTATATTGAAAATATAGTAGTCCATGCAAAAGAGATTGTTGGGAGACCCCCTTTTTTAATTTTTTGCAGTTAATTTATAATTTGAAAATAGTCTTTTCACATCAACTTTTTTACCTTGTCTTAAGTGTTCAAACTCTTATCAATGCGATTTAACAATAATAATTTATGTATTTACCCTCTATTCTTATGTTTAAATGTTTAAGAGTATTCTACACATAAGAATATAGGATAATACATATAAACTAATTTTATAAAGTAAAAAAAAATTGAGATACGGTTGAAATATGAACGAATATTTTCAAATAAGATTATTTACAACAAAAAAATAATTATAAAATTAACTAGACAAAGTGATGCCCCGCACTTCACTCTGAAGTAACTGTATCATAACAAAGACAATGTAGAACTTTATCTGAGATTTAATTGTGTCTGGGAGAAACAAATGATGCTCCCGCAGATGCAAAGTGTTATTTTAAAATAACTTCAACTATCTCCCAAAAGAGCAAATATTAAACCATGACCACATGCACACCTTCAATATATGTACAAACCACTAAACTTTAAGGAGAAAGTCTGCGGTTTTATTTACTGATATCTATGTCTAATTAAGGGTAGTGAATTATGTAAGTTTTATGTTCCTAGAGGACAGGAAAATATTACAATTTCCTCCACAGGTGTTAATGAGTTTACGTGTTACCTAGATCAAATAAAATTCAGCATGGAGTATACATCTGGCTTATACAATGTCAATGTCGAATACATGTGACCTACCCATATAAAATAAAATTGACAGTAAAAAAATGTACATCTTGTCATATTTATGATATTGCCTTCTGTAGCTTTTATTTATATGTTTTATGAGATTTCAACCCTCCCTCTATACCTCTAGCCTATGTAGAATAAACAAAACACAGCAATACGCACAGTAAAACTCAGTTTAAAAGAAGTCCGAGTCCGATGTCAGAATAGATAATTAAAGTCTTTTAAGACACTTAGCAAAATGGCAATGATACATGATAAATTAACTAAAAGGACTACTACAGCAATAACTGACATGCCAGCTCCACACTTCAATTAAACTGATTGAAAGATTATGTATTCGTCATATTCATAAATTGTCTATCCTTTTCCAGAATCACGTTGAAGAGTTAAATGCTATTTTTTAATATAAAACATAATCTAGATAATTAAAAATAGGGGTTCTATACAGATATTATCTGTTGGCCATGAAATGTGATACAAACCATGCAGACTGGGCAAGGGAAAATTAAATTTAACTTGTTATATACTGGGACTATTATCGATACTAATAGTCTATTAGTCCCAGTTATATATAAACAATTTATTACTTTTGAAAATGGGACAATTACACAAGGAAAGTATTAAATCCTCCCAATACCACTTTTAAAGTTAATTAAGACATGATTCTACATTTTTAAGCTTTAAATCTTTTAATATGTCTCAGCTTCAACTTAAAAAAATACACTGTAAAAAAAATATAAAGGCCCTTAAGAAAAAAGTAATGTTTTATAATTTTATATACATATCATGCCCAACATTCAGCATACAAAAATTTTTCAAAATTTCATTAGTTATACCATTAAATCCACATGATATCTTGTTTTTCAAATATTTCATGGCAAGCAGAATTTAATCTATGTAATAGTACTTTAAAAAAATCTTTACCTACATGTTTTAAAAAAATTCAAACCATTCCTTAGCTTGTTTAATTAAACTTTGGCTGGAACATGCATTAAATATTTGTCACTGGACATTAAGATTCCAACAATCAATCAATATATTTGAACTTGAACATTGATTTCTTTCCTTTTTGTCTTGCCTTGACAGAGTCCAAAAGCAAGACATAGCATATATTAGGTATGCTGTTTTCAGCGTCATCAACAATGTATTAGTTAGTAAAGTAATATAAAATAGTGAAATATTGCAGACATTTTCTACTGGTAGATATTTGTAACCATGAAAGACAATATATTCATTATACAGTTTTCATGATTAATCGCACAGGCACTTGTCTCAAAAAAAAATTTCCTATATACCTTAATATAACACTGTGACCTTTGTAGCTGACTAGTACTAGTATGTGATTTTTTCTTGACTGTATTTTATTCAATATTTTGACTTTTTTTTATCTTTTGTAGAATCAATTAGAAGAGCCAAAATTTATAAGCTTAGATTCAAGACATTCTGGAGGAGCAGATTGTGTGAAGGTATTTATCCTTTTATAGCCTCAATCTATATCACAAAAATGTATTTGTGTTAAAATATACAATTACCATTGAGAGAGTTGATTTTTTGTAAGACCAAGTAAAGGTTACAGGTCCTAATCTCAGTTGGGAGAATGGTACTGTACAGTTTTATTTTAGTACTGGTGAACTCTACCGTTACAGACTCGTATGATAATAATACACTTGAAACTCCACAGATGTACGTGTATATCTTCCGAATCCAGCCACACTCATTAGATGTCGCTTTTCAATATAAATTTTTATGAATCCAGACTGGATTAAAATAAAATTTTCTTGTGTAATTTGTTGAAATTTAAATTATCTCCACTAGTTTACTCACTAAACAACAGGACTAATCTGTTAACATTATCTTTACAGAAGCCAGCAGAAGTCAAGAGAAATAAAAAGAATGGAACAAAAGAAAAATTGAAAAGAACAGTGAAATGACAAAATTAAATAAAAATTTTGCATTTCTTATTGTTGTTCCATTGTATCTTGTGTATTGTTGACCAAGACAGCAGAGAAAACCATCGAAAAGCTGTTCAGACAGAAAATGACAGATGCTACACATGATCAAACAAAAGATAAAAAAACACTTCTAAGAACAAATTTGTTCAATGCTGGACCAAATGAAATGCATGAGGATATTTATAATCTGAAATAAAATGCTTTGCTGAGCGCAGCCTGATACGACCGCAGAGGTCGAACCCTATACAGTTGGGGCAAATTTGGACACAATATTCAAGCTTGATACTGAATTTGGATTGTAATCAAATTTTTGACATAATATAGGTTTCTGACACAAAATAAATGTGGTCAAAGATCTTATAAATCCATTGCGCAATACTGTGCAATTGAAGATTTCTTTTTGAAACTTCAAAAATTCGAAATTTAAAAAATTTTGAAAAAAAATATGAATCCCTTAAAAAGAATTGTGAAAAAAATTCCCGCCCCCCCCCCCCCCCCCCCCCGGCCCAACTTTTTGAACCCCCCCTTAGAGCAATAACCCCAAAACTCAAACCCAGCCTTTCTTTTGTAGTATGGAACCTTGTAGTACAATTTCAGAGAGATCCATACACTTACACACAAGTTATTGTCTGGAAACTAGAAAAATGCTTGTTTTTGACCCCTAATTCCTACATGTTTGGGGCAATTAACCCCAAACTCAATCCCAGCCTTCCCTTTGTTATATGGAACCTTGTGGTACAATGTCAAGAGAGATCCATACTTACACACACGTTATTGTCTGGAAACTAGAAAAATGCTTGTTTTTGGCCCTTAATTCCTAAACTGTTGGCCCTATAACCCCTAAAATGAATCCCAACCTTCTACTTGTGGTATTAAACAGTGTGGTACAATTTCAGAGCAGTCGATATACTTATACACAAGTTATTATCCTGAAACTAGAAAAATGCTTGTTTTGGGCCCCTTTTTGGGCCCCAAATTCCTAAACGGTTGGGACCATCATCCCCAAACTCAATCCCAACCTTCCTTTTGTGATATTGAACCTTCTTAAAAAATTTCATAAAGATCCATTCACTTAAACTAAAGTTATTGTCCGGAAACCTATGTGACTTCGGACGACGACGCAGACGACGACGACATCATACCATTATTCGATCCCAAAAAAATTTTTGCGGTCGTATAAAAATTAATACCTATATGTAAGTGAAACAAATTATGCGGTATGGGCTTTGCTCATTGTTGAAGGCTGTACGGTGACCTATAGTTGTAATTATTTCTGTGTCATTTGGTCTCTTGTGGAGAGTTGTCTCATTGGCAATCATACCACATCTTCTTTTTCATATGTGTTCAGTGCAAAATACAAAAAAATGGACTATTCAATAAAATTTATATCAAAGACAGGAAATATATCATACCACATCTTCTTTTTCATATGTGTTCAGTGCTAAATACAAAAAAAGGGACTATTCAATAAAATTTATATCTAAGACAGGAAATATTGGGGTTGTCAATGAGACATTAACCCGACAAAAATAGACAAAATATATATAGATTAAGCAGGCATCAACAGCATGCAGACAAATGTAAAAGGAGATGTGGGGTAAAGATCAGTATTACGGCGGTTGTTTTCTCAAATGTGGATCCAGGATTTTGAATATAGATAAAGTGACCCCCCCCCCCCCCCCCCACTCCATTCTGAAGTAACTGTATTAAAACAGTTAATGTAGGACTTTCTTTGAGATATTATTGTGTCTGGGAGACACAATTGATGCCCCCGTAGATGCAAAGTGTTATTTTAAAATAACTATAACATTTAACCGCTTATACCCCAAAAATGACAAAGTTCAACTATCTCCCAAAAGGGCAAATATCAATAAAAATGAAAACCATAACCACATGCACATCTTCAATATATGTACAAACAGACAGCAAAGTGAAAACTTCCTAGGATTCTAACTGTAGGAGGAGTTGTGCTGAATAACTATATACCCATAATGGGACGAACGGACAGACAGACAGAAGGACAGACAGGGGTAAAATAATATGCCCCCAGCTTTCAGTTGCGGGGGCATTAAAAGGGGTCATCAGGCCCCAAACTAGACAAAGTTTTGAGAGTAATAAAAAAATCTGGATTTACCATAAATGTAGCTCCATAAGGGCCATAAAGGGGGGACCCAGGCACCCCACTCCTAAATCTGTCTCTGATATTAAACATTGTTTATATGTTTCTGAATATTTTATAAAAAGACTTGACAGATTATGTTAGAAAACATTTTTATAATGATATTTCGAAGAACATTTAAATGATTTTTTAATGATTTTTGAGAATATGAAGATTATTAAAACATTTTGTTAAAAAATATTTTTTGAACTTTTTCAAAACATTTTATCCTGCAGAAATGAATTTTTATATGTTTTAAAAATGTTTCAGGGATATTTGATTAACAAACACATTCAAATCATTTATAAGACATTTTACAAACATTGTCGTCAAAATTCAGTAACATTTTAATGATGTTTTAAAAGTATCATGAAAATGTTTTGAAAATATTTTTAACGCCATACATTTGTGCATGATTTTGATATTTTTCTACAATATTTTTTCAACATTTTTCTATTTTTTTTGGTGCTAACTGGGAAAGCAGTGGTGAAACAGCACCACATTAGAACAAATAATAAAATCAATTGCATGTAAATCCATTTCATCTTTTATGCATATTTATTTACAATGTATTTTTATGAAATTAGAAAGAACACAGCAAACACAGATAATTCTGGAACCAAGTTGAATTAGAAGTTTTCACGTGGAATTACATGTTTCAGATTGTTTATTCCCCTGCCACAGCGGAGGAGGGGCATTAAGTTTTACCCTTGTGTAACTTTTAGACAATACAAGGACTCTTTTAATGTGAATTCGGTTGGACGACACTTTTCTATCACAAACTACTTTCTTCTGATCTAGTTGGAATTTCCCTTTCAGAAAAGTTTGTGTGTTAATATAAGGAACTGTCTTGGCTAGTAAATAAATCCTGTTCCATAATTCCACTATTTGCCATTTGTTGTCACCTTTGTCAAATTTTTTTTTACATCTGGTTCTGACAGAAGTATTGATCCTCGCACTTGCAGCCACTTGGATTTTAATCATGAATTCATTTCAAACATAAAGATGTATCCCATTCATCACTTCATGGTTGGGTAAAAAGTCTGTTATCCATGATGGCTTCTGAAATATTAAAACAAGAAAACACAAAGCATCATGTTATTTAATAAACTGCAGGTTCAGAAATTTTTCTTATCATTCATAAAGGACAAGCGTTTAATGCGGGGATGTGTGTGATGTTTTTTTCTCACAAAAATACTCTTGATTTCCAACTTTGAAGAATTAAAAAAAATTGTTCTGACAGCTTTTGCCATAAGTTTAATGTAAAGTCCTTAGAAAATTCAGACTTTATTGCGACAAACAAATAGAAAAATTATGCTCATATGTACCATGGTTTTTTTTAGAATGCAATACATGTATAGGGATTGTCATATTTCCCAATACATGTAGTTCTCTTCCTTTCATGCATTGTTTTGTCAGGGAAATATATTTCACTTGCTATAATTAAGTGCACAACATAATTATAATTTCTTATTTACAATGCAAACAAAGGTAAAAGGGTGAAAAAAATGTGAAGACTAGGAAAAAACTTACAAAGTGTGAGGGTATATTTGAAGAATAAAATACATCCCTGTGTCATCCCCCTATTTTAATAAATAATAACCTGTCAAATTATTGGGCTGTTTAATCGAGAAAAAATAAAACAAAGAGGTTAAATACTGTACTAAATATAAGAAAAATATAAATACATATAATAACCTAATCCTGTTGTTATATAATCTCCTGGCATGACCTGGTTATGGCAAACTTGGTCGAATATTTTCCGCCGGGTTTCCCTAGATATTTTTGATGGGTGGATCAACTCTCTTGGTGCCTTCTCTCCATTTTAAAAGAATTTCATGGTCTTTTGGGAATCTGTGGTCCCCCTTCAGAATAATTGCAGCCGGGGACACAACAATTTTGGAGCTTAGTTTGGTGAAATTAGCGAGTGTCGATTGTGGTTACTAATGTAAACATGTGCTACGTAATGCGATTCAAGCGTCAAATTGATTAAAACGTTTCCGACAACCACTTATGGAACACCAGCGACGTCTACAGGAAGAAATATTACGAATGATCCCTATTCTTGTACATGTCAGATAAATCAGTACATAGTATACACAGGCACTTGTCTCAGAAATGTTATATTAAGGTATATAGGGGGGAAAAAATTCTAATACAAGTGCCTGTGATAGTATACAATTCTGTCAAGTTAACGATGACGTCATGAATAAAACATACGTCATTAACACCGAAGACGGCTCTTTCTATGAATACCTCTTTTTTTTAAAGCTTCAACAAAGACGAGAATAGCTTGAACACAACGCTGGTCATATGGTACGGTGTTACTTGTCCACACGCGCAAAATCAGTGTTATAAGGGATCATTCGAGAGGCGGAGTTACAAAATGTAAAAAGTATTGATTTTTAGGCATATCATAGTTCCATTTCTACTTTTAATTACGTACATTTTGATATATACATTTAATTGTTATTGATTCCAAAACTTCGAACAAGTACAATAAAGGCGAACTGGGAAGCAAATCCCGTATTATCACCAACACCGTCGTCTTGAGGTTTTTAACTTTGCCGATTTGTTTGATCACTTTACTGTAGAAAAACCTTAAACTGGTTTTCGGTTTGTAAATAACTGATTATCGTAGATAGCCAATCGTCTATAATATAGTGAAACCAGCTTTGTAACTGCTGAGAAGAAATGGATATCGAAGCTGGAACTTCGACAAATACTTCACATAGCTTTTCAACTGACCGTCATGCAAAGAAAATTTTAGCAGCTTTAAATGAAAATAGAAAGTTACTACGATTCTGTGATGGCACTGTTGTTTTGAATGGTTCAGAAATACCTGTTCAAAAGAATGTTCTTGCTGCAGCAAGTCACTATTTTCGGTACTTTTTTTTATAAATTTGTATCTCCCCAACATTCCAGAGAATAGATAAGCATTTGTCACCTAAAGTACTCAAAAGAATGATTGGTTTGTGTTGTTTTTCAACATGCATAGTCACTTCACATGAAGTTTAAATGATGGATGGTACAGTCTTGCCAACTTTTAATAATGCAAATGCGTGAGATTTGGCTAAAATCGTAAAGATCAAAGAGAAAAAACAATAGATCAAAGAAAATGCCGCCAAAGAAGCATGAAAATGCGTGAGACTTGGCAGCCCTGGATGGTATCAGGTCCGTTTGCTCACAATCTCGAGCTCCCAATACACTTTCACACCCTACACTTTCGCCCCCTGGGTTCGTTAGCACCCTATTTTTTTTTCAAATACTGGTTCATTTATTAGATGTTTTAAGGTGTTTTATCAAAATATCTAAATTTTCATCAATAAAATTCGATAATTTTTAAATGAAAAACTTTTTTTTTGTGATTTAATGATTAGTTATTAAATGTTAATTTCGTGTAATTACTGTTAATTGGTATTTACAAAGCCAAATTTGTTATAATTGTTCTGAGTTTGAAAATCATGATTGTTGTTGTAACTAGCTTTGATGTAAATACTGCATGCAGTTAGCTTGGTATGAGTAAACTCAATGAAGATTTGGTATCTACCGCCTTTCTTTTTAAAATACAAGTCTTAGATGAATGAACTCTGCCTAAATCTTCATGACAATCTTTTATTCATGATTCATTTTGTCAAAATAAATACTAACCTTAGTCTGCAGAATAGTCCCATATAAAACACTAAAGGAAACCTGTTTACATCATAAGAATGTCACTTTCTTGACTTTATTTTGAGGAAACAATAGAAAAAAAACTTATTTATAGCAATACACTTACTTAAACATGATTATAAATGTATTCAACATTAAACTAATAAAGGTTGCGAACGGACCCAGGGTTGCGAATGTGTGAAGTGCGAACGTGAAATGGGGCGAACGTGAATGGGAGCGAACATGATTTTGGGCGAAGGGACCCGGTTTCATGACGGATATGAACATAAATAACGGTAGCAAAAAAAAAAAATAATAGATACAGGCCATATTCTTGCCGGCGAAATGACGATTTAAGTCACCAAAGAATTTAGAAAATCGCTAAATCTCGCCGGCCGACTGACTTCATAGCGAAGTCAAATCGCTATCAAAATAGGAAAAAGGGAGACAACTTGTAATTGACAAATCTCACAGGTAAAAAAATGGCGGCTGACAAGGAAAAATCGAGATTTTTCGAAACGACCCAGGACTTATACTGTCAACGATCAAATTAAATAAATACAACGGCGACTTTGAACATCCTCGGATATAACATTCAAAACTATTCAAACGGAAAACTGACCGTCTGGTTAAGTTATCATTTTACGATAATTTTCATCTGAGGATGTTGCGTAATCACTCAGCTGATTTGTTTTATTTTTATTACTTACACGAGTCGATCAATTTTACTATTCGGTAGGTAAAGGGTTGGAATTCACGGTAGATTTATTATATTGATTGAATAAAAATTGAAATATAAAAGGTAGAAAGACAGCTGATGGATAATGTGATTGCAAACATACGACACTCGACCAGATAATTTGTGATCAGCAGTGGATTTTTTTCTCACGACCATTTCGTTGATATGGATGATATTTTTAAAAAATGATAGAAATTAACTCTTTATCATGTTTATTGGATAATTAATATGCGATTGAAAGATTTTTTCATTTATAGACTTACAATTTTTAACGATAATCTCAATTTACAACTAACATAATGTCCTGGACATTCAATAATGTTTTACAAAATAATGACAAATGGTGATATGAATTAAATTCCCAGTCATGTGAAATTCATCAGGTAAACTGGGAGTCATATTTTTCTGTACTTTTAAAAATAAATTGAGGCAGATGCACATGAATTTAATGCATCAAAATCGTGATAATATTACTAGGCTACTCCCTTATGTCCCAATCAACAAATTTTATTTAGTCTAAGAACACGAATGCAACCGAAACGGTAATGGAATCTCACTTCTCCAAGAAATTGACCACTTCTCCCTTCTCTCTCATGGAAGGAGAAGTCACTTCTCCCTCTTCAAAATCCTAGATTAGGCCCTGTAGATAAGCAAAACAAAGTTAGATGATAAGAAAAGATAACATAAATTTTCAATCAATTTGTAATTAATACCAGAGTCAATGGACTATTATTAACTCAGTTACCCTGACATTAGTAACATTATGGTCAAATAATCAAATTTCTTTATTCCTAATTAAAGGACCCTTATAGAGCATATACATAAATACAAATCACAAAGTTCATCATGTTCATACAATATCCTCACAAACACCACATGCAATCTAACACGGTCAGGCCTCTACAATAACTGATTTTTCAACTTCCCCAATAGGACAAGTACATACCAAAATTTACTTGTCCGAATGGAATTGTAACTTGTCAAAAAAAAAATCCTTTATATTATAAAATTGAGAATGGAAATGGGGAATGTGTCAAAGAGACAACAACCCGACCATAGAGCAGACAACAGCCGAAGGCCACCAATGGGTCTTCAATGCAGCGAGAAACTTTTTTTCATTTTATGTTGATTCAATGAACAAAATGAATTAAAACAATAGAACAGAATTTGATTTATATCTCTTGGTATCCTTTTCAAAAATATGAGTCAAGAACAACTAAATCTAGTCATTTCTAGTCACAGGACTAAGGTTCTAGTTTTCATCAAAGCCAAAGTCTCATCAGATTCTGCATATCAGGCACAGTCTGGTAGGCCGGTCAGTCTACACTCATTTGGTTTGTATCCTGGTCTTTTATGTTGATAAAATATTGATTATTATTATTAATGTCTTACTACTATCAGCTTTGTTTTAAATATATTAAAATGTTTATTCAAACACACTCAAATATTGTTTGTCTAAATAGTAAACATGATCAAATATGATTTTCTGAATTCTATGGTCAATAGTTTCTTCTTTTCATTTTTAAAATATTTTTGTTACATAAAATTTATCATATATTTATTATAAAGCAACAGAATAAGGTAGGGAAACAGGTACTGGTTTGTCTTGGTCCCGAAATGTCTCCAACAGTGCCGAACTATCTATTAAACATGGAGCCGATTTGTTTCCGTGCCGGTGCCAAACTGTCTTGTTACCTAATATACAAAGCGCACCGCTGATTCTGATTGGTAAGACTTGTTCCCTAGAAAAGTATGCCTTTTATTTGTTATAAAGTATCTGACAAAGAACCAGTTTTAAAGTATCGATCGCAAGTAAACATGTCAAATTAATATTTGTTTTTATCTTCTTTTCTTTTTTATTTGTTTATTATGGACTTTGATCATCAAAGTTGGATTTAAGTTATTTTCTACAAAATAATTCTATTTGTCCCGTTGGACAAGCTTGGTATGGCATTTACTTGTCCGAACTTTTTTTCCTCTGGTATCGGACAAATTTTGCTCATATAACAATGGAAGTCTTCCTAATTCATAATATACCATTACATAAGAATTCAACCCCTTGACCTCTAGTTATGTTTTACAATAGTCCAAGTGAACTTTTTCTACATTTGGTGCTTTATGAACACCCCAAACATTAGATACTACATACATATGTGTCAAAAAAACTAATAGAAAGAACGTGTTCAGGTATAAGGATGACGTCCTTTTCCTCATACTAAACATAGCTTTCCTGCCTTGTTTAGCACAAGTGTTTTTGAGTAATATAAAATTTACAGTTATAATGAAATAACACACTAAGATAACAGAAATGATCTAATGTTTTACCATTATAAATCCATGTCTCATTTAGTCTGATTTTTCTACCTTTATCTTGGTTTTCTTTGTGTTAACTGAAAGACCCCATTTCTCAGTATAACCTGATAAAATATTTATAAACATATTTTGCAAGCCTTGGATTGATTCTGACATCAATATCATTTCATCGGCATACATTAATAAACAAAGTGCTATGTCCTGAATTTCTCGATAATTCTAATACAAGATCTAACATTGCTATACATGGATTTTAAAATAGTACCGGTAAGCAATTTTCTGCTGAATTCTTATATAGAAATCTTGTACCACAAACATAGACGATCAACTGAATCAAACGCTTTTAAATGATCAACAAAGCAAAAATATAAACATGCATACTGATAATTAATAATTAAAAAATAATTAATTTTAAAAAAAATATAGAAACCATAGCATAAAGCAAGTTATGAATAAAACACTTAGTGAAAGGAAACCAAAAGTTTGTGGATATGTTGTATATATAGTTCAAACCATACATGAAATATTTGAGTTTTATATATATTTCTTTGTTTTGGCATTCGCAGTGCTCACATTTGAAATTTATTGTTGAGAAACTTATTTGTATTGTATATAATAAAATTGAATAACTTTGATATCGTTTGTGAGAAGCTTGGTAATTACAAACAGTTTAAAAATTAGTAAAGCTCATTTGGTAGAGTTGTGAAAGACTGGTAATGTGTAATGATGAATGCTACTTCCTGCAAGCTAAAATTATTTTTTAGAATTACTGATTTCAGTCTCACTTAAATTTGCACATAGTAGAATGAAATTTCCTGTTGTTTCAGATTGGTCTTTAATTATGATGACTCTACACATACTCACACTACAGACCCCTCTGTTGTGGATTTAACATCTCTAGGTATCAGTGAGGAAACATTTGGCACAATTCTAGACTATATTTACACTTCAAACATCAGTTTGTGTGATGAAAACATACAAGATATATTACAAGCATCAGATCTACTTCTACTGATAGATCTAAAGGCACTCTGTTGTGAATATATAGAACAATGTATCAGTCCACAGAATTGTATTGGCATTAGAGAATTTTCAGCTCTGTATGCCTGTCCATGGGTACACCACAAAGCTTCCAGTTACTTGGATGAACACTACAGGTATAAAGAAAAATGATTTCAATCATTATTAATTTAACCTTTTTTTTTATATTGTGATTATATTTTCTTAGCAGAGTAGCAAAACAGATTTTTAGTACTTGTACGTTTTGATAAGGTGGAAAATATTGAAATACAATACAGTAATTTCTGGATTTGATTTGAATGCTTATATGCTAGATATATGTATTGGTACACCTATCACCTGTTTTAGATATTGTTTGCCGCTGCATGTAACATTATGGTAAGAAAATCTAGCAATACAAAATAAGGAGATGTGGTATTATTACCAATGATACAACTATCTACCAGAGACCAAGGAGATGTGGTATTATTACCAATGATACAACTATCAACCAGAGACCAAGGAGATGTGGTATTATTACCAATGATACAGCTATCCACCAGAGACCAAGGAGATGTGGTATTATTACCAATGATACAACTATCCACCAGAGACCAAGGAGATGTGGTATTATTACCAATGATACAACTATCCACCAGAGACCAAGGAGATGTGGTATTATTACCAATGATACAACTATCCACCAGAGACCAAGGAGATGTGGTATTATTACCAATGATACAACTATCAACCAGAGACCAAGGAGATGTGGTATTATTACCAATGATACAACTATCCACCAGAGACCAAATGACGTATATGTTAGCAACTATAGGTCACCATACGACCTTCAACAATGAGCAAAACCCATAACACAAAGAAAGCTACAAATTGCCACGACTAGACAAAATGTAAAACAATTCATACAGGAAAACCAACAGCCCGATTTATGTACAAAATATACGAAAAACAAATATGACAGACCAGCAACAAAAGACAACAACTGAATTATTGGCTGCTAGGTACATACATATATAAGGATAAAAAGATGTAGTATAATATGTACACAGTGTATTCCTTCCACCACTGTATTTTTTCCAGAGGGCAAGTTACACTAGAGTATAATTTCCAGAGGAATTAATGCACTAGGATACTTTTTCCAAGCCTAGTGTAAATTATAACCCTTATGTTAGATGTGTATCCAAAACACTCTTTTCAGTAAATCATTTCAGATTAAAATTTCACATAAGCTTGTGAAAAGACAATTCCACTATCCATCATATAAGGTTTTCAAAATCTATATATACCTAATTATTATGATAAATGTGTCACCAAGGTAGAACATATTTGCATAATTTATCACAGCCTTGGTGGTCTCGTGGTAGCTTGTTCTCCTTGAGTACGGGAGGTCATGGGTTCAAACCCTGGCAGGGTCAAACCAAAGACTTTAAAACTGGTATTTGCTGCTTCTTCTCTAAGCACGCAGCATTAAGGAGTAAGAGCGAAGAGTGGTCAGCTCGGAGTCAGAAAAATGTGTCTGGGTAAGGTGACATTTCTTCCTGCGGACTGTTACCCTGTGAACTAGCATGTTAAAAATTCAGCTCAGCATGTCGGTCTAGTACTAAGCAGGGTAAATATTCATATAACATTAACATGTTCTCGTCTTGAATATGCATATTAATTTGCCACTGGATGTTAAGCAGCCATCCATCATCATCATCATCATCATCATCATTTATCAATCAAAGGGAGATACTTATGAGAGATTTCCATTTTATGGATACTATATTCCGGAATAAATTTCATAGTGAAATTGTTTCCTTTTTATACGACCGCAAAAAAATTTTGTGGTCGTATATTGGTATGACGTTGGCGTCGTCGTCGTCGTCGTCCGAAGACACATTGGTTTTCGCACTCTAACTTTAGTTTAAGTGAATGGATCTTTTTGAAATTTGACCATAAGGTTAAATACCACAAAAGGAAGGTTGGGATTGATTTTGGGGGTTATGGTACCAACCGTTAAGGAATTAGTGGCCAAAAAGGGGCCAAAAATAAGCATTTTCTAGTTTCCAGACAATAACTGTGGAATGGTGTATGGATCTCTCTGAAATTATACTACAAGTTTCCATACCACAAAGGGATGGTTAGGATTTGCTTTGGGGGGTTATGGCTCAAACCGTTTAGGAATTAGGGGCAAAAAAGGGGGAAAAACAAGGTTGTCCTGGTTAATGGACAAATACTTTAGTACAAAACATAATTTAAAGCAGTGTAAGGGAGATAAATCAAATACATCATTGAAATTATCTCCCTTACACTGCTTTTAAATTATGTATAAAGTAATGGTTAATGAACAATAAAGATAATTTAAAACAGTGTAAGGGAGGTAATCCAAATACAATGTTTTGGTTACTTCCCTTACACTGCTTTAAAATTATGTTTAAAGAAATGCATATTTATAAAGGAAGACCAGTAAAAATATCTGCAAATGTTGCATCTTTTTTTTTTACAAAAAAATCCATTTGAAAGATTTGACACTATATTTTTAATTCTATTATAAAATAGATTAAGTTAGCACTATGGTAAATTTAAATGGGTAATTATGGTTGCCAACTCCATTGGAAATTTGAATTGAGATTATGACCATATCTTGAGGGAAAGTTTTTTTTTGGGGAAAAAAGGGCGGGGGGATAAAAAGAAATTGTGGGGAGTCAATTTTTTCTCATTTCAGATTTCAGAAATTAAAAAGAATTGTTCTTCAAATATTATTTTTTTTTCAAATTTCAAATATTGAAAAATTTCAAGAAGTAATCTTTAATTGCACAGTATGGCGCATTAGATTTGTAAAATCTTTGATCACATTTATTTATTTGTTATGCCGAATCTGACAGTGTATTTAGATTTTTAATTTTGGGTCCAGTTTTCAAATTGGTCTACATTAAGGTCCAAAGGGTCCAAAATTAAACTTTGTTTGATTTTAGCAAAAATTGAATATATGAGGTTCTTTGATATGCTGAATCTAAACATGTATTTAGATTTTTGATTTTTGGCCCAGTTTTCAAGTTGGTCCAAATTGGGGTCCAAAATTAAACTTTGTTTGATTTCAACAAAAATTGAATATATGGGGTTCTTTGATATGCTGAATCTAACCATGTATTTAGATTTTTTATTTGTGGACCCTGTTATCAAATTGGTCTACATTAAGGTCCAAAGGGTCCAAAATTAAACTTAGTTTGATTTTAACAAAAATTGAATTTTTGGGGTTCTTTGATATGCTGAATCTAAACATGTGTTTAGATTTTTGATTATGGGCCCAGTTTTCAAGTTGGTCCAAGTTGGGGTCCAAAATTAAACTTTGTTTGATTTCAACAAAAATTGAATATATGGGGTTCTTTGATATGCTGAATCTAACCATGAATTTAGATTTTTTATTTGTGGGCCCCGCTATCAAATTGGTTCATATTGAGGTCAAAAGGGTCCAAAATTAAACTTTGTTTGATTTCATCAAAAATTGAATTATTGGGGTTCTTTGATATTCCAAATCTAACCGTGTATTTAGATTTTTAATTTTAAGTCCCGTTTTTCAAATTGGTCTACATTAAGGTCCAAAGGGTCCAAAATTAAACTTAGTTTGATTTTAGCAAAAATTGAATTCTTGGGGTTCTTTGATATGCTGAATCTAAACATGTGTTTAGATTTTTGATTATGGGCCCAGTTTTCAAGTTTGTCCAAGTTGGGGTCCAAAATTAAACTTTGTTTGATTTTAACAAAAATTGAATATATGGGGTTCTTTGATATGCTGAATCTAACCATGTATTTTGATTTTGGACATTGGACCATAATAGGTAAATTAAAAAAAATCAAGTTCTCAGACCACATTCTTTCTGTGTCAGAAACCTATGCTGTGTCAAATATTTAATAACAATCCAAATTCAGAGCTGTATCAAGCTTGAATGTTGTGTCCATACTTGCCCCAACTGTTCAGGGTTCGACCTCTGCGGTCGTATCAAGCTGCGCCCCAGCGAAGCATTTTATTTCTTAATTTATTAAGTATAAACTGATGACTTTAACATGTTTAATTAGAAACAGAAAATATTTCACAGGTTTATAAAAAATTACCATTATTACACATTATCCAGTTGTGAAATATATTCATCATACTCTGATTCCTCCATCACTGTAGTCATGTAACTAGACATTTTGTATTTCTACCTTTACTTTTTTAAATTTCTTATTGATCTGTGAAATTATTTCTGGTTTTGTTACATATTTTTTATGATAATTGTTTTCCTTTTTGATATCATGGATATTGTGATTATGAAATTAAAATTTTTAGTTTTAAATATTTTACAATTACCATCTGTGATATTATTTCCTGTAACAAAATGATTGTTTGGTATTTTTTATGATTCCTTTAGCTTTTATTTAATTACTCTATTATGAGTCCATAGTATTTGCAAAAATTTAGTTTTTTTTCAACTTTTCTATACATTTGTGAATGATAATCTCTGAATATGAAAACTTTGGTTCAAAACAACAATTTCACACCTTCTATTCAGGTTTATTTAATTCAAAATCGCCTGATACTCCTCCTGCTCCATATCTAATAATATGTAACCTTTGTTATAATAATATTACAATAAATTGATAATATGCCATTTAATAAAATGCACGGGCGACAACAATAAGAAAATCGGCTTTATGAAAATGAAACTTTTCCACAGTCATCACCTATTGGTCAATTTATTTAAACATTTGTCAGTTCTATTGTCCCAGTGAATAAATACAATATACAATTATGGTCCGCTGAGGAGTTGAATATCCAAAATTGTCAACCCATACTTGGGTTAACAATTTTGGGTATTCACCGACTCAATGGGCCATAACTGTTTTGTCATACCGAAGAAACAATTATTAAAAGTAAAATATTGCCTTACCGGAGTGAATAAGATTGTCAAAACACTAACAATAGGTAATTATTTTGTGTCTTAGAATTTCTGGTATGTACAACAAAGGTAGACTCTTTCTGTAAAATATTGATGGCCCTGTAAAGGGCAGTTTATGAGAAATATCCTTGGAACTAGATGATTTTCCAAGCCTTGTTTGATCTTGTTTCCTTGTAACTTGATGGGCTTGTTACCTGGCCGTTGCCATTTTGTTTACGGATGTCAATGGTGTCATTTTTATGGGAGATAACTCTTGAAAAAATCAAAGGGCTGAAAAGGTTATTCACAGGGAATAATAGGTTTGTTTGATGGAGGCTTCAATTTATCTGGGTTATTCATCGCTCCTGCCAATTTTTGAAAAACCATCCAAATTAAACTATAACACTTGATTCCGTATCAGCCAATCAAATAATTACTATACAATGTAAGGTATAATAATAGCTATTGTTTTCTGTGTAGTTTTTAACTTTATTCATTGGGACCTTTAAATGTTTTCTTAGAGAAATCCATCACTCATGGATTAATTTACCAGAGTAAAAAAAAATATCTTCTAAATAGATGAAAATACATGTTTCAACTCAAAAAACTGTGTGTGATGTTGTATTTTTTCAATATCAATAATATATTTTCAATCTGTTCAATATAAACACTGATTTAATCATAAAAAGTTGATATTTCTGACAGATTTTTTATCATTATTCCTATTGAAATTTTGCATTTTTTTATTTTTTGTTTAATTATAGAATACATTAAAGAAGGCCTTAATTTAAACATTGTGAATAAACTACACATAGAACAATAGCTATTGTATTTATTAAATGGGACAATAGAACTGACAAAAGTTTTAATAGATTGACCAATAGGACAATGTAGGAGATGACTCTGTGGAAAAGTTTCATTTTGTTCGCAATAAATGTACTATTTTTCCGATTTCATTTGAAGTTCAACGTATAAAAGAATAAAAAAAAAATATCAAGACCACATTTTTATTGTGTTTCGACAGAGATATCAGTCACTGTGAAGAATTCTTAAGACTACATGCCAAAGATTTGAGGGAGATATTAAAAAGGGACACCTTGATTGTAAGATCTGAAGAGGATATCTTCAACAGCATTCTTAGATGGAATAAATTTGATGAGAAAAGCAGGAAAGAAGATTCAAAGGTGATTATCAGGGATTGTATAAGAGTGAAGCAGTTACCAGACAATTACCTCCAAAGAATTTGTACATCTGATCCAGAGTTTTATGCTTGTCTTAGTACACATAATCAGAGTCAAGAAAAGAAAGAGGAGGATGACCGTTGTCGTGGATTTACTGATGTCATTTTGGCTGCTGGAGGGGAAGGTCCTATTTCTATGTAAGTAAACATACAAGTTGTCAGTCACCATGTGGATGAAAAAATTATAGCATGTAGAAAAGTCAAAGTCTTTATTGGACCTTTAGAATAACAAGAGAATTAAAAACAAATTTAATATGAGAATAAGGTTGCTAAGTATGCTAAGTGGATGCTTAGATAAAATCTGTCTATTTTATTACTGCTTTAAAAAAATTCAGTAGATTATGTAGGTGCCATTATTGGCATTTTATTTTTTTAATAAAATAACTGAATGCTTATTTTTTGCATTGGTAAAACTTAATATTAGTAGTCTAGGCACAGAAAGAATTTATTTGGAAAGATATTTGAATCACATCAGTATTACTTTTTGCTTAAAATTTATTAAAGGAAGGCTCAAGTAGGATATAGACCAAAAAAAGTTGCTGGGTATCGAATTAGATTACTACGCCAATTATCTCTAAGGGATTTTATAGTATATATAGACATGGAGCTGGGCCTTCTTGTTGAAAAGGTCTATGGGTTGACCAGTTTGAAAGGTTGACAGAGTTGACAGGTTGACTGGTTAGATTCACTTGGTTGGCAGGTTGACAGGATTAACTGGATGGACAGGTTGACTGGGTCAACAGGATTAACTGGATGGACAGGTTGACTGGGTCAACAGGATTAACTGGGTTGATACATTTTATGTATTTTAGAAAAACCATCCATGAAATGTTAGAATTTACATCAATATTGTTAAACTTGTGGACCCTTTCTATTTGTCATTCCTGTCGACCATGGAAATTTCTATCACCCATGTCAACCCTGCAGAACTTGTCAACCCTATTAACCTGTGGACCCCTTTTAAATTGTTGTGTTGACCGTGTCAACCCCTGCAATTTCAACCTGACATCCCTGTCAACCTTTGTAATTTCAATGTAGCTTAACTTATATAGTGCATACTGGCAAAACTGAATCACAACCATTTTTTTTTTAAATTAGCAGGAACTGTTTTACCCTTTACCCTTTTTGTTCCCATATATGGCAACACAGGTTATACAGTGATCCTCATGTCTGGTCTCCTTTTTTTATTTGTTTGGCTCTGGCAACTAGGATGGCTAAAATACCTGTATGTTGCAAACTTGTAGAGAATTAGCTACTGTCATTGACCGTTAACACTTGATTACCATGATTACATTTTCAGTGCTATTTTATTCTTTAGTCAGTCAGGGCATAGATGTATAAACCCATAGATGAAGCTCAACACTGACTTCAAAGGTTCTATGTGCGTTGTAATGGCTTTCACACTTATCTGACAATGACATGAACCAGTTGGTCATTGAGATGGCAATTGACAATCTAGACAATAGAAAACTGACAATCAAATGCTACTTAGCAGTTAAACATGCTAAAAAATAGGAAATAAATAAAATCAAATTATATATTTTAGAATGACTTGGTTATGAAAAAATAATGTTCTTGTAGGTAATACAATATTACAAATTATTCTCGAAAAGAAATTAATAAATGCGGATATTATTTTTTTTAGCCAGAACTAATATTTTTCATCATATTTACATATTTACATTTTTAGATTTTATATCTTTTATCACAATTTAACTTTATTTAAACAATGTACATGTATGTTTACTATTATAAACAAGTCTATTAAAAATATAATTAATAGAAAACATAGAAAAAGTTGAATATATTCTCCATAATATTTATTTACCATGCTTTACATGGAATGTTTTGGTAGTAAACTAAAACTCTTTACTTAAACCATGGATGTATAAAGCTGCTTAAACTTATTTAATAAAGATCATGAATGAAACTATTACTAATTTAGCCATAGATGTATAAAATACATCTTTGATTTAGTAACTTATACGTAAAAATATATAGGCCTAAATGATTTAAAAAGACAATATCTCTTCTAAAAATGTAGAAAAACTGATGAAATAAAGAAAAAAATGTACTTTCTTATTAATTTTTTCCCAAATTCGACGCAGTTCGACACCTTATTGAAGCATATCAAAGAAAAGGTTTATTTTAGAAGTTCAACAACGTGCTATTCCCATTTTCAGGAACTAACAGAAACATAGTTTTTATAAAATATAAAGATACAAGCCTTAAAAAAACATTTTTTAATTTAGTTCAATATTTCCCTTGTAAAATGCGCATTTTCTGACCGATTTCATCCATTTTTTCACCATTTTATTTGTCTGTCCAGTGCGATAAAATTAGACATACTCTCACAACAGAAGGGACATAACTCGAGAAGACAATTAAGAAAATCTATTCTGCTGTACTGGTCAATACAGATCAACAGATAAGAAATGTAGCTAGAGTTACTTGATTGAGGACAACACACATGAAACATCAAAGACAGTCAATTTGGTCATGGTTCTTTTTATCTAAGAAAAGAGAACAGTAGGGAACTTTTGACGAGCTTTATCTATGGGTTTATACATCTATGGTCAGGGGTACTACTTGTACTTGTACAAGTAATTTTTATTTACTTGAAGAAGTAAATATTAATATACTTATATAAGTATATTTGTAGGATACTTATACAAGTGTATTTTATTTACTTGTATAGGTAAAAAAATTTTGGCTTATTTATGTCCCTTATATAAAAACATTCAGATTTTTTACTTATACAAGTAAAAAAGTCATCCTATCTTCTTTTCTTGAATTTCTTAGGACTTCTTTGTTCTAATAGAATTTTTAATCGTCTGTCTTTTGCAGATGTCTTTACTAATCATTTAAGTGTAATTTCATGGACAATGAAAATCTCATTTGTCTGTTATCTTCAGAACACTGCTCATTTATAAGCCCCCAAGGGGCAATTTTTGAAGGCCTTGGCCATGGGCAAATACTTAAGATCTTTGCGCAATTAGTTTCTTTGTTGAATTAATGAGATGAAACATTGAACTCTAATAAAAAATTATGAGCTAACCTGAGAAAAATTGTTAAAGGCTTGTTTTTACATCTCAAAACTTGAGAATTTTTCGGGATTGTAAAAAAAGTAAATTTTAAATTTTTGAGAAAATTAAGGGGAGATTATTCAAACATTATAATTTACTCATATGAGTATATTATTATTTACTTCTTCAAGTAAATAAAGATTACTTGTACAAGTAGTACCCCTGACTGTTAGTTGTTTCCAAATATTTTTTTTCAATGTTATTTTTATCTATTTTTAAAAATAATTTATTTCAATTATTGTGTCTCGTCCGGAATATGCATGAAATATTTGCCACTGGACGTTAAGCAACCAACAATCAATCAATCAATCAATTATTGTGAACCAAATGAAACTTTTTTGAGTAATCTCCTCTTGGTCAAGGTATTTAAACTTTTGTCAGTTCTATTGTCCCATTGAATAAATATAATAGCTATTGTATCTGTGTAGTTTATTCACTAGGACCTTGAAATTTCTTAAACATTGTTTAAAGAGAAATCCAACACTCAATGCTTAATTAACCTGAAGAAAAAAGTAAATGAAAATACATGTATCAACTCACAAAACTGCATGTGATGTTGTTTTTATTCAATATCAATAATGTATTTTCAGTATGTTCAATATAAACACTTGATTCAAATATTAAAAAATTGATTTTTGACAAAATTTTTGACATTGTTCCTAGTGAAATTTGTTTTTTTGTGTGTTTGACAAATAAAAACTGGAAAATGACAATGTTTAAATTAAGGCCCTATTAAATGTATTTTATGACTTATCAAACACACAAAAAAATGCAAATTTCAACAAAACAATGCTAAAAATTTTGTCAGAAATCAACTTTTTGTGATTAACTCGGTGTTTATTTTGAACAGATTGAAAATACATGTATATTATTGAAAAAAAAAGAAATTTCTTCTTTGAGATTTCCAATAAACATGATAAAGCATGAGTATGATTAAATGAATATAGTTTATCACAATGTTGTGGACTGTATAACACAAGATATCATGGTACATTGTACAATCATATGTCATTCCTGAGTGATTCCCTCTTTAATGTAATATTTTTGTGCTTTTATTCCCCCACCAGCAGGTATAGGGGTCATTAAGTGTTACCCTTGGTTGTCCTTCCTTCTATTTCTCTGTCCCATTTTGGTTCCACACTCCAACTTAGTTTTCCTCATCCAAATTTTATGAAACTCATACACAATGCTAAGAACCAAAATTCCCAGACAGTTCAAATTTGGGTAGTGAGTCACTTACTGTTTCAGAGTTATGCCCCTTTATAACTTGGAAAATTGCAAATTTTTTTGTTTCCACTCTCTAACTTAAGTTTGCCTCATTCAAATTTTATGAAACTCATACACAATACTTAAAACCAAAACATGCAGACAGATATAAAAATAAGGAGATGTGATATGATTGCCAATGAGACAACTAGCCACCAAAGTTCAAATGAAGTGGATGTAAACAATTAAAGGCAACCCTATAGCCTTCAACAATGAGAAAAATCCATACCCTACAGTTGGCTATAAAAGGCCCAGACAAGAAAAAAATGAAACAGTTCAATTGAGAAACTAATAATTTAAGAAAAACAAATACTGTAAACCAACTAATTTTCGCTTGCGATTTATTTTGACGACTTTCGTGAGAAGAAAAATAACGCGAATATAAATCACCTCAAATACGCAAAACTTGGATCTTTCCTTTTTAACTACATCAAATATTTTTGAAAATCGTAAAATTTAATCACCGCAAAGTAGGAGAGAAATGGCTAAATGCGAAATAAAGTATCCGCGAAAATAAGTTGGTTTACAGTATGACAGACATGAACCAATGACAACCACTGAACTACAGGCTCCTAACTTGGGACAGGCACATAAAGAATGTGGCGGGGGTTAAACATGTTTGTAAGCGCTCAACCCTCCCCTAACCTTGGACAGTGTTGTAACAGCACAACATAAGAACAAACTATAAAAATCTGTTGAAAGTCAATTTTGGGCAGTGAGTCACTTACCGTTCTAGAGTTATGCCCCTTTTAAACTTGGAAAATTGCAAATTGTTTTGCTTCCACACTCGAACTTCAGTGCCTCATGTAAATTTTATGAAACTGATACACAATGCTATGAACCGCAACAAGCAGAAAGAGATCAAATTTGGGCAGGGAGTCACTTACTGGTCTAGAGTTATGTCTCTTTTTCACTTGGAAAATTGCAAAGCTTTAGTGTGGGCATTCGTGTCCTCAGACACATTATTCTTTTATTTAAGTATGAAATTGCTCAGTTTGCAATGGTTTACTGAAGCCAGTCATTTGTGGTTAGCTATGGCATTCATGTCCATAGACATTTGTTTTTTACTATTTCAGAAAACAAGAAGATGTAGAAATTAAATCATGTGTTAGATGTCTTTTACCAAACTTTTTGGACCAAAAAGGAGAAGGTGTTTGGATAGATCTTCCGTGTTTGAATGGGAGAAGGACAGGCCATGGCGTTGTAGATGTTGGTAAGGGGAGAGAATTAAATACTTACACATTTGTTTATATACAGTTTAAAATACAGTATTAAATTAAAAAAAATCATCTTTCTAAATACCAAACAGCAAAGAATGATAAGAAATGTGATTGGTTAGAAGAGAAACTGTATCACAAATTTATGTATGGAACATATTTGAAAGATTGAAATATTTTCTGTAGTAGTATTATAAGGATATTGAGGGGGAACTGCATGTAAGATACATATCATACTATGCTGTTAATATTGCTGTAAATTTTTCACAAAAGTTTCATTATCAAGAAATCAATATCTTACACTTTCCACCAGACTGGGTTCCTAGTATCAAAATAGGTAGCAATCTTTGTACTCATTACTGAATGTCATACAAAGGTTATCCCAGGTCAACTCTTCCTGTATATATATATATATGTATAAAAAACTGAAAAATGCTGAGGAATATACAGTGTTATGCAATAAGTATTACTCACAATCCTTTTTTTTTTTGCTATATATGTCATATACAAACTAGGTATTTTCAAAAAAATATTTTGAAGGCAGTTATGGTTAGATTTTAATTAACTTGGTGCCTATAGAAGCAGAATTGTCTAAAGTATATTTACTTATTTGTTCATAATTTTGTCTTCAGTTTTTGATTCAATCTTGATTCAGCCATGCTGGATCTATGTTATCACTCCAGATTTAGTAATGGTGCAGAATTCTAAGTTGAAGACATATCATGAAACTAATTATTTATTTTTTTATGATTCGCAGACACTTTTTAATCATCTACTGTTAACTTGTAAAAATGTTATTTAAGAAAATATTGGTCGAACCGCTTCTTAAGATATACATTTACATATAGCTCCTTTGTAAATCAAAATGTATGTTAAATTACTTTTATGAATTAATGTGAAAAAATAATATATATAATATTTAATCATTTGAAAAGAATTATGAAAGTATTTTATAAGTATTTTATGCTTGTGTAAATTATGGATTAAAATTTGGTACAATATATGTATTGATATCAAAGTTGATTCCCACACTTTTTAGCTCACATGGCCAAAAGGGCCAAGTGAGCTTTTCTCATCACTTGGATTCCGTTGTCCGTTGTCTGTCATCGTCCGTCATCTTCTGTTAACTTTTACAAAAATCCTCTCCTCTGAAACTACTGGGCCAAATTTAACCAAACTTGGCCACAATCATCATAGGGGTATCTAGTTTTTAAAATATGGCAGATGACCCCCCTGCCAACCAAGATGGTCGACATGGTTAAAAATAGAACATAGGGGTAAAATGCAAGTTTTGTCTATTATTTTGAAAACCGTTATAAATAGAGAAAATCTGACAGGGCGAAAATGTTCAGAATGTTGAGCTCTACCAATTGTCAATTATACTTCAAAACTGTTAGACGACTTCTTTCAGGAGTTATTGCCCTAAAATGACAAATTTTACCATTTTTTGTCTCGCCTTGACGGAGTCAAAAAGCGAGACATAGGTATTCTGTTTCCGGCATCAATGACCACGTCAACAATGTATTAGTTTGTGATTAGGTGTAGTTCATGGTGATCCACTAGTGGTAGATCAATGATATTTGGTATGCAGTTGTATTAGCATTGGCACATCTCATTACCATGGAGATTATTTGGCCCCGCCCCCTCAGTCAAGGTCTATTGACTTTGAAACTTTTCATAGTTTACATGTATTAGTTTGTGATTAGGTCAATTTATGGGGAACCACTTGTGGTAGGTCAATGATATTTAGTATGCAGTTGTATTAGCATTGGTACATCTCATTACCATGGAGATTATTTGGCCCCGCCCCCTCAGTCAAGGTCTATTGACTTTGAAACTTTTCATAGTTTACATGTATTAGTTTGTGATTAGGTCAATTTATGGGGAACCACTAGTGGTAGGTCAATAATATTTGGTATGCAGTTGTATAAGCATTGGCATATCTCATTTCCATGGAGATTATTTGGCTCCACCCCCTTAGTCATGGTCTATAGACTTTGAAAATTTTGCTAAGTTAACATGTATTAGTTTGTGATTAGGTCAGTTCAAGGGGAACCATTAGTGGAAGGCCAATGTTAATTTGTGTTCAGTTGTATAAGCATTAGCACATCTCATTTCCATGGAGAATATTTGGCCCCGCCCCCTCAGTCATGGTCTATTGACTTTGAAACTTTTGCTTAGTTTACATGTATTAGTTTGTGATTAGATCAGTTTAAGATGAACTGCTAATGTTAAGTCAATGATATTTGGTATGCAAATGTATTGGCATTTGCAAATATCGTTTCCATGGAGATTATATAGCCCCACCCCTGATCATGATTCATTGACTTTGAAACTTTTACATAGTTTACAAGTTAATGTTTGTGTTTAGGTTTGTTTAAAGGGAACAACTTATAATAAGTCAGTGGTATTTGGTATGCAGTTGTATTAGCATTGGCACATCTCATTCCATGGAGATTGTTTAGCCATGTACCTTCAGTTATGGTTCATCGACTTTGAATATTTGCATAACTTGCATGATAAAGTATTGCTATTTTAATTTCAACATTTGCATTATCAAAATTACAAAAAGGCGAGACATATCTCTGTGATAACAGTTTATTTTCATTTTTGTCTATTATCTTAAAGATTATAATAGATAGAGGGAAACTTTAAAATGCAAAAATGATCACCAAGACAAGTTCTACCAATAGGTCTGCATGGTCGAAATCGTCAGTCGATTCCTTATTAGAGTTGTTGCCCTTTGATGACGATTTTTACCAATTTTTTGCGTTTTTTCCTCATATCTTAAAAATTATAATAGATAGATAGAAATTAAAATAAGCAAATATGATCGGCAAGACAAAATCTACAATTAAGGCAAATGTTGAAAATTGTCCAACGTTTCCTTATTGGAGTTATTGCCTTTTAATGACGAATTTTACCAATTTTTTTGGGTTTCGCCTTATATGATAAAAATTATAATAGATAAATAAACACTTTCAATCACAAAAATGATAAGCAAGGCAAGATCTACTAACAAGTCAAATTTTGTTTCAAACTTATGATTTTGATTGTCCCTTGGTTTCTTCTCTGTGAAAAGTGTTTAAACACATGTTAACATTTTGGGCTAAAATCAATTATCCAAAGTTCTGATGGTTGTTTCAATATAAATGTCTTACAGAAGTTTGTATAAAGAAAAAAATATTGAAAATGAGATAAAAGTTATGTCCGACTACCATAAGCTAAAAAATGGCTGGATCACATCACCAATGATGCTTTGATTTTTTCTGCCCCCCGCCCCCGCTGCTAGGCGATTGGATGGGGGCATTAAGTGTTTTCTTTAACTTTCAGGGGTTCAAATTAACATTTGGTACTGGAAGGTCCAGGACCTTTGACACTCCAAACTGAAAGGTCCACAACCTAAATCCCAGGTCCTACTTTTATATGAAATATTGCATAACTCAATAAGATACAAAATTAATGTACTTTTGGAGTAAGGTTAGTTTGTTTCATCATATTTGAACTGCATGTGATGTTTCGTTTCTCATATAATGGGCTATCCAGCGAATAAACAGTTTACAACCTTCAATATTGAACTACTGCTTACACATCAACACCATTTTTGCACTGGATTTCAAGAATAAATTCATAGTCACTGAAGGGTTTCCCTTTTTTGCAATACTGTATGCAGTGGTGAAAAGAACCTTATATCTATTTAACTGATCAGGCTTGCATTGCTGCTTGAGAATACATTGTCCAAGTTTAGTGTCTGACAATTAATCTTTAGACTTAAAATTTGGGTCACTTTCATGGATCCACTGCTTTAAACAAGATAAATGCTGGGGTGTCACTTCGTATATTTTTATTGGGTCTATTTTAAGATTTTGTGTTCCCATTACAAATTTTCTTTTTCTGAATGGGTGGGAAACTTCAGGCAGTATGTGCATGACATTAGGCCAGTTGATTCATCAAAATATAGCCACGGTTTGCTCGATTTTCCACTGGGGCTTAAATGTCCGTTCCGGTTTTTCACGATCGCATTGTTGGTATATAGTGAGATCTTCATTTGATTTCTTTTGAAGACGTTGAAGACACAGGCACTTGTTTCTATCCATGGGAAGGTTGAATATCCTTCTATATTTATGGATGGTCGACCTTCCCATGGATAGAAACAAGTGTTTGTGGTTGAAGACCGTTCATAATCTTCAGGCTTTCTCTTGGAAGATGTGACACCAAAGTGAAACGGATTCATTTTGTTCGATTAAATGATTTGTCACGTGACTTCTCGCAACTATTTATAACCTTGTGTTTCCAAGAAATACAAGGTTAAAAATAACTTTTATCACTCGTCGGCAAGGTCAGGGATGAAACATATTTTTATCTCAATTTCAATAATAATATGACTTAAAAATGACGATACAGATGGTTAAAAAGGTCAGCAAAAATAATTTTGTATTTCCTTTAAAATCGAAGGTCCGTCGGGCGTAGCTAGTAACCAAAACAAAAGTCTGATTGCAACAGTGGAAGGTCACGGACCTCGGACCACTGCTACTTTGAACACCTGACCTTATGCCCCTGCCACTAGGGGATTTGGGCATTAAGTCTTACCTTTTACCATCAGTCTGTCTTTCTGTCTGTCCTTTTTTCCATCCCATTTTCGTTTTACCAATCTAACTTAAGTTATCCTCATCCAAATTTTATGAAACTCATACAAAATGCTAAGAACTGAAGCTTGCAGACAGAGTTCGAATTTGGGCATGGATTAACAAAAAATTACAATTGAAATTGGTTGAAATGCAAATTTCTGGACAAAAATAGTATGTATTGCACACCATTGTAGTATATATTTAAAATATATTATTTATTTATCTTTGCTTATTCTCATAGTGATACATCTCTTATAAATACATATGTATACTGTAAACTGGGAAATTTTTACATTATCTTTTTTTTTGTGATATATCAACAAAATCTAATTTTGCCCCAATTTGGATTTGAATATCCCTGGGTCCTATAAAATGTTCATAAATATGTTTTAAACTCTTAAATGATGTTAGAGGCATATACTTTTGATCAAAAGCTTATATAACCATGTTGAACATGTATAAATGGAAAAGATTAATGTGATTATTCAGGGTATAAAATACTGATTTATTGTTGTTTCTATAATGTTCAGTGGCAAATATTTCATGCATATTCAGGATGAAATACATTTTCTATGCTAATTAGATGATGGTAGATGTCCTCTGCATTCATAATATATAATATAATAATTAAATATTGATATATTATTTATATGAAAACTTGTCATTCAGGAATAAAGTCAATCAATGAATAAAATCATAGATACCAGGATTAAAATTTTGTACGCCAGACGCCCATTTTGTCTACAAAAGGCTCATCAGTGACGCTCTAATAAAAAAAGTTGAATGGACCAAATAAAGTACAAAGTTGAATATCATTGAGGACCCCAAAGTACAAAAGGTTTTATTAATACAGCTAAGGTAATCTATTCCTGGGGTAGAAAAATAGTAGTATTTCAAAATTTTTTAAGTTTTTCAAACGGTTAATTTATAGTTATGACCATATTAATGATAAATCATGTCAAAACTGAAAAATACAACATACAGTTTGGAATTATTTAAGGAAAGGTAAATATGGTAATAGTGGTTAAATTGTTTCAGTATGAGATGTAAACTAGTCATTTCAAGTTGTTTATTATTTCTTATAGGAGGATGTCTCTATGCTTGTGGGGGACGAGATCAGAACTGTGTCATTCTTAACACTTGTGAAAAGTATGATCCCTTGGCTAATAAATGGTGTGAGATTCCTAGAATGAATCATGGTCGTGTTGGCTTTGGACTGTTGGCTATCGATCACAACATTTATGCCATAGGAGGAAGCAATGACATGACTGAACCATTAACATCTATGGAAGTCTATAACATATATACCAACAAATGGTCAGCACTCCCGGACATGAATCTAAAAAGGGTGTGGTCATCATATTGTAATGTTGACAAGAAGATCTATGTTATGGCAGGTGGAGCTGTCGGAAAGTTATTTGAAGCTGTAGAATGCTTTGACACTCGCACAGAAACTTGGACCTCAGTTTCTCCAATGAGGGAAAAGAGATGTGATGCTCGAGCTGTTGCTGTGAATAAAGATATTTATGTTTTAGGTGGTTTTAGAAGAATTGAATGTCCAAGTGCAATGCATGGGGGACACAATATAAAATTCTGTGGAACAGAATTATACTCTACTAGAAATGACTATTGGGCACAGTTACCTACTCGTGGAACAGGGCTTTGTACAATGTCAGACTCATCACAGGTATATGGGGCTCTTTATGATGGAGAGGAAATACTGGTTGTTGGGGATTTGGACATGGAAGGTACTTTCCATTGTGTAAGAGCTTACAATATACATACTGGTATATGGCACTGTATATCACCGAATCCACCACTTAATCAGCGTAGTTACCCTGTATGTTTATTTAGACTTCCGACTTATTTGTTACAACTATTTCAACGGGAACAAGGGAAACTAACATTTCAATCTAGAAACAAGTAGTATACTGTTTTTCGACTTTATATTTAAGCTTTATATAGAAATGTAGTGAAAAAAGTGTGCATGATGTGTCATTGATGTTTGTAAATAGAAATACATTTATATCTACGCTGTACATGTGTAATCCTTATTTCTATTTGTTGTTATGAAAATTTCTCCTTTATGAGAGCAGATATTGTAATTTTGTAGAAAACTAATTAGCAAAAGGCATTTTACATTATTAGATTGAAAGATAAAAAATTATATGTCAAAAATTCATTTAATTTTAAAGAAAGAAATCATGTGATTTTTGCTTCTTGAACAAAGATCAATAGACATTTAACCTTGAGAACAAAGACGTGCCAAAATATAATAAAATGTGATCTAAATCTATCAGAGTAATGGAATAGGTTCTGTAGGATAATTTTCTTGGAAAATCTATTGTTTATCAAATGATTTCCCTTTCCACACATGTCTAAACCTTGAATAAAAGTTTTATTTATTCAGACATTTTTTATTTAGGGTATGTTATAGCTGAAATATGATCACAAGTGTTCTGCAACTGTGGTAAAAATACCAAAATGAAATAATTACAAATGTACCTATCCTGCCTCATTTTAAATCATTTAGTTCAGAACTATATGAAAAATTAAGTTACTGATTTCTTTTTAACTAAAAAGTCTTGTAGAACATATAAGGTTCAAAATACAGAATAAGGCATTAAAAAGAACTTTGGTCCAAAATATTTAAGAGAATGTATCTGACTACCAAATTTGTTATATGGTAAACAAGTTTGTCTAATATATTGAAAGTTTAACATTTGTTTTGTTTAATATCTATTTATATAAAAATTGAGGCAATGGTTTTTTCACTAACTACAGAACAGCTCTCAATTCCTGTTTTTCAATTGTCTCCAATTGCCATACCAGATTAAAACAAATGAACAATAAAAAAATTAACACTAGTTCATCAAGTTCCTAAAAGTATTACCATCATCCAGAACGATATCAGTTATTATCTATCTATATAACACAGTTGTTATCAAAATTTACTCCTGTATTTAGAACTTTGAATTGTTGTAATGTCAAATTGTTAGTTCCAGTTTCTTATGTTGAGAAACAATAATATTGCTTTATTACATTTGTAGTTATGGACTCTTTTGTATTGATTAAAATATATGACTTCATTGTGATCATTTTATTTTTATATAACAATTACGTACAATGGCGCATGTTAAAATATGAAATATAGATGTTAAAAATCAGGGGTTTTTTCGGATGATTGTTACATTCAGATTTAAAATCTGATATATGATGCATGTCTATATTTACTTATACTTATTAGTAGCTAATAATTTATTGTTCATTTGTTATTAACAAAAAATATACCATAATGGTGCTTACTTTTATTTATGAATTTATAATCAGTTAAGCTAATGTGTATTATAAAATTACTAGTTCTTATACACTACTAATATATAAATCATTGACATTTAGAGGGAATGATTGATCTACTAGAATTATAGAAAGTCAGTGTTATGTATATTGGCAAGAATTTTTGCCAATACAGTTTTTAAATTTTAAGTGTTTTCCCTGATAAAATATGCACTGTTAATTTTGCATAATATATTGAAGGTGTATTATTAAACTTAAACTTAAGAAATATAATGCCAAATTTTTCACTGTATGTCATTCTAGCTTTAAATTTGAAACTGAAATAAGAGGTTATTTTTATACATTAATACTTATTACAGTAAGTGTCTGGCATAAATCTTGTTGTTTTTGAATATTTTTCAGAAAACTAAAATCGATGAATTTAAGAACCCACAAACATGTTACTTTTGCTCAAACCACGCAAATTGATACCAACGAATAAAAGTACTTTCACAGTATCTTTATGATCTTAAATATGCAAATTTAGATAAACTAGACCCTTTTCCTGTATGCAGTTTGTTTCAACAGTGTTGACAGCTTCAAGAGTATTATAATTTACAAGTTTTTAGCTTCCTTTTTATGCCCCGATGTAGCGGAGGGGGCATTAAGTTTTACCCTTGTCTGTCTGTACGTAAGTCCTTACGTCTGTCTGTACATCTGTACGTCCATCTGTACATCCGTACATCGGTACGTCCTGAAATTATTTTCCGTTCTCTAACTTTAGTTTGCTTCAACCAAATGTTATGAAACTTATACACAATGCTTATTACCACAAAACACAGATCAAATTTGAATTTGGGTGGCGTCACTTTTACCTTTCTAGAGTTATTCCCCTTTACAAATGGAAAAAATGCTGAATTTTTTGTTTCCATTCTCAGACTTAAGTTTCCCTCAACCAAATGTTTTGAAACTTATACACAATGCTTATTACCACAAAACTCAGATCTAGTACGAATGTGGGTAGTGTCAATATTACAGTTCTTGAGTTATGTCCCTTTCTAACATTATATGCAAGCTGGGGCATCATCTGTGTCACATGGACACATTCCTCGTTTATTTTTCATCTTAAGGTCTGTTTTCTTCTGAAAAACACTGGCCATTTATCCTTCAATAAAAAACAAATGGTTATAAAAAGATACAGATGCACACCTAAACATTTTTTGGTGTTTCATGCATGTTGCAATAACTATTGAAATTAATGCAGAACATTAGTCAAATTATGATTTACTTCACAACATTGCACAATTATGATGTCATTATAGAATCATAAATGTTCTAATGTGTCATTTGATTTTGTATTTGTCAGATATTTTAAAATATTTTGTGTTCAAATATTTAATATTATTACTGCCATTAAATATAATGGAATTATTTTAGGGCCACTATTAACAGTGTCAATTACATGTTTATTCCAATTTTTGGAAGATATGGATATTTTGAGTGAAAAGTAAATCAGCTTTCTTGTTGTTGTTGTTTTATATTTGCTGTATTATTATTTACATCTATGCTGGCATATATATCTATTTTGTCATATACATTTTTTCTGCCATATACATACATCTATTCTGGCATATACATCTTTTCTGCCGTATACATCTATTCTGGCATATACATCTATTCGGGCATATACATCTATTCTGGCATATACATCTATGCTGGCATATACATCTATGCTGGCATATACATCGGTTCTGCCATATACATCTATTCTGGCATATACATCTATGCTGGCATATACATCTGTTCTGCCATATACATCTATTCTGGCATATACATCTATGCTGGCATATACATCAATGTTAGAAGTGTTTGTTATCTATGTTTGTTTTGAATTTTGAATGTGATCACATGTAAATAGCCTATTTGCCAATGGTTATTGACCCTGTTATTTGAGATCTATTTGTAAAAGTTGTTTCCCTTAAGAAAGAGGGACATAACTTTCAACATATATGAAGAGGTAGTGAAAAGAGGAAATTTATCAGTGCATATTGTGTGTAATCCAAGATATTTAAATCTTTTAATAACATTTAATCTTTTGCCGAGGTAAAATCTTCTGATATAAATAGTTATTTTCATTCAAAATTGGTTAAATTGCCTGTACATCACTTTTAACCTGTAATGCTTCGTATGGTCAGCATCCCGTTTAGTCTGTTTTACAACCAGTCTACAACTTACAAAGGGAAACAACTTGTTTTAGAAGTGTGCTATAACAGAATTAAATTAGTAATCGACAAATAGGCTATTTTAAAAAGACTTGTTATTGACAATATTGTTCAAGAGGATATTATTAAAAAGTTTAGCCTAGTTCATATATTCGTGTATGTTGTAGTAATTAGTAATTTAGACATGATAATTTATAATATTTGTGGAACAAGAAATATTTATGTGTGTTCACTTTGAAAGTGATGACAGTTTGTTTAATGTTTGCCCTGTGAAGGTATTTGGACCATATGATTTTTAAAAAGACCTGGATGTTTTATGCAATTTTTTAGCAAATATTATGATTCCAGCAAACATTGGACAACTTCAGAAACCCATATGATCTGGTAATAATCTTTGAAGATTTAAGCAGGTTTTTGTCTCGCCTAACATAGAATTGTAGAAGCAAGAATAAGGTGTAGTGTTTTTAAAAGTCTCACCTGTGACAAAGTCTTTAAAGGGTGACTTAGGCATGCTGTTTTAGCGGCATCATCAACAATTTGTTATAGTTTGTGATGAGGTTAATTAAAGGGGAACCGCTATTGAGCCACTAATGATAAGTCAATGATATTTAGTATGAAGTTGCATTAGCATTAGCACATCTCATTTCCATGGATATTATCTTGTCTTGCAGCCTCAGACATTTTTCAATGACTTTGAAAGCTTTGCATAGTTTACATATTAAAGAGTTGCCATTTTAATTTCAACTTTTGCATTTAACTATCAAAATTACCTCAGGTGAGACAAGTCTCTGTCAATAATTTATTTATAAAGTTTTCTTACTCATGAACAATACATTTGTCAAAAAAAATTATTAACTTATGATTTTCTTCTTATAAATTGTTGATATTTGACCACCATTTTGTTTCTGGTTTGGATATCCAAATATGTTGAAGAAATAGAACTAGAAGCATCTGTTTTAGTGTTAAGTATGATTTAGTATATATCACATAATATTGACTGTAAACACCTTAGATCTGTTAACAGAACAATTAATACATAGTTATTTCTATTAAGTTTGATCATATTCTAGTCATTTTCATCTTTCATCAAACTGCTGAAAATTACTTGAAACAAATAGTATACTGTTTTGATTTTCATTGTTTTTGTATCATTAAAGTACCTGTTGGTAATAATTGACGTATGTTTTAAACATTTCTGTAGTTTCTATTAATAAAATGTGTTGTTGTATCCTGCTTCAGAAAATAAAGAAATGCATAAATAAAAATAAAACTTGTATTTCTGGCCATCTATTTGGGGGGTACACATTGTTATGTTATGTATCCTCTGAAACTACTGAACCAATTCCAACCAAACTTAAGCTGAATGATCTTTAGGGTATCTAGAATAAACAAAAAAAGAAAAGTATTAATGATAAAGATAAACTGTAAACAGCAAATATGTTCAGCAAAGTAAGATCTACAAATAAGTTTTATATGACCAAAATTGTCAATTGACCCCTTTAAGAGTGATTGCCCTTTAAGGACAATTTTACACAATTTGTTTATGTTTTCTAACTTTAAAAAATCTTCTCCTCTGAAACCACTGAACCAATTCCAACCAAACTTAAGCTGAATGATCCTTAGTGTATCTAGAATAAAGTTTGTGTTTAATTTTCTGTTTCGTCAAAAAACATGGCCACCATGGCTAAAAATAGAACATAGGGGTAAAATGCAGTTTTGACTTATATCTAAAATCCAAAGGAGTTAGGGGTGAAATGGGGTAAAAATGTTCATTAGGTGAAGTTCTATCAGCCCTGAAATTTTCAGATGAATCTAATAACCCATTGTTGGGTTGCTGCCACTAAATTGGTAATTTTAAGGAAATTTTGCAGTTTTTATACGACCGCAAAAAATTTTTGCAATTTTTGCGGTCATATATTGGTATGATGTTGGCGTCGTCCTTGTCGTTGTCCGAAGACACAATGGTTTTCGCACTATAACTTTAGTTTAAGTGAATTGATCTCTATGAAATTTTACCATAAGGTTAAATACCACAAAAGCAAGGTTGGGATTGATTTTGGGGGTTATGGTACCAACAGTTAAGGCCAAAAAGGGGCCAAAAATAAGCATTTTCTAGTTTCCAGAAAATAACTTGTGGAACAGTGTATGGATCTCTCTGAAATTATACCACAAGTTTCCATACCACAAAGGGATGGTTAGGATTTGCTTTGGGGGTTATGGCTCAAACCGTTTAGGAATTAGGGTAAAAAAAGGGGGAAAAACAAGGTTGTCCTGGTTAATGGACAAATACTTTAGTACAAAACATAATTTAAAGCAGTGTAAGGGAGATAAATCAAATACATCATTTGAATTACTTCCCTTACACTGCTTTTAAATTATGTATAAAGTAATTGTTAATGAACAATTAAGACAATTTAAAACAGTGTAAGGGAGGTAATTCAAATACAACATTTTGATTACTTCCCTTACACTGCTTTTAAATTATGTTTAAAGAAATGCATATTTATAAAGGAAGACCAGTAAAAATATCTGCAAATGTTGCATCTTTTTTTTTTTACAGAAAAATCCATATGAAAGATTTGACACCATATTTTAAATTCTATTATAAAATAGATTAAGTTAGCACTATGGTAGATTTAAATGGGAAATTATGGTTGCAAATTCCATAGGAAATTTGAATTGAGATTATGACCATATCTTGAGGGAAAGAATTTTTTGGGGGAAAAAAGGGGGGGGGGGGGGTAAAAAAAAATTGTGGGGGTCAATTTTTTCTCATTTCAGATTTCAGAAATTAAAAAGAATTATTCTTCAAATTTCAAATATTGAAAAATTTCAAGAAGTAATCTCTAATTGCACAGTATGGCGCATTAGATTTGTAAAATCTTTGACCACATTTATTTATTTGTTATGCCAAATCTGACCGTGTATTTAGATTTTTAATTTTGGGTCCAGTTTTCAAATTGGTCTACATTAAGGTCCAAAGGGTCCAAAATTAAACTTAGTTTGATTTTAACAAATATTGAATATATGGGGTTCTTTGATATGCTGAATCTAAACATGTATTTAGATTTTTAATTGGGCCCAGTTTTCAAGTTCAAGTTTCAAGGTCCAAATTGGGGTCCAAAATTAAACTTTGTTTGATTTCATCAAAAATTGAATTATTTGGGTTCTTTGATATGCCAAATCTAACCCTGTATTAAGATTTTTAATTCTGGGTCCCGTTTTTTAAATTGGTCTACATTAAGGTCCAAAGGATCCAAAATTAAACTTAGTTTGATTTTAACAAAAATTGAATTCTTGGGGTTCTTTGATATGCTGAATCTAAACATGTGTTTAGATTTTTATATGACCGCAAAAAAATTTTTGTGGTCGTATATTGGTATGACGTAGGCGTCGTCGTTGTTGTCGTCGTCGTCCGAAGACACATTGGTTTTCGCACTCTAACTTTAGTTTAAGTGAATGGATCTTTATGAAATTTTACCACAAGGTTCAATACCACAAAAGGAAGGTTGGGATTGATTTTGGGGGTTATGGTACCAACAGTAAAGGAATTAGGGGCCAAAAGGGGCTAAAAATAAGCATTTTTGTAACTTCCAGATATAACTTGTGTGTTAGTGTATGGATCTCTCTGATATTGTACCACAAGGTTCCATATCACTAAAGGAATGCTGGGATTGATTTTGGGGGTAATTGCCTCAAAATTTTAGGAATTAGGGGCCAAAAAAGGGGCAAAAAACAAGCATTTTTCTAGTTTCATGACAATAACTTGTGTGTAAGTGTATGGATCTTTCTGAAATTGTACTACAAGGTTCCATATCACAAAGGGAAAGCTGGAATTGAGTTTGGGGGTAATTGCCGAAACGTTTAGGAATTGGGGGCCAAAAAGGGGCCAAAAAACACATTTTTCTAGTTTCCAGACAATAACTTGTGTTCAAGTGTATGGATCTCTCTGAAATTGTACTGCAAGGTACCATACCACAAAGAAAAGGCTGGGATTGATGATGGGGGTAATTGCCTCAATATTTTAGGAATTTGGGGCCAAAAAGGGGCCAAAAACAAGCATTTTTCTAGTTTCAGGACAATAACTTGTGTGTAAGTGTATGGATCTTTCTGAAATTGTACTACAAGGTTCCATATCACAAAGGGAAAGCTGGGTTTGAGTTTGGGGGTAATTGCCCTAAACGTTTAGGAATTTGGGGCCAAAAAGGGGCCAAAAAACACATTTTTCTAGTTTCCAGACAATAACTTGTGTTCAAGTGTATGGATCTCTCTGAAATTGTACTGCAAGGTACCATACCACAAAGGGAAGGCTGGGATTGAGTTTGGGGGTGATGAATCATAAGGGGGTTCAAAAAATTTGGGGGGTAGAATTTTTTTTTTTTTCCTTTTTTTTCTTTTTTTCCTTTTTTGTTTCTTTTAAAATTTTCCATTTTTAGTTGGTTATTTCTGATTTATATTTAAAATCAAATAATAATGATATGGTAGGAGATACACACCAAACAGGATGTGTAAATTATTATATGATAAGTATTGTGCAATAGCAAGAAATTTTCGATTGCACAGTATTACACAATAGCAAGAAATTTTCAATTGCACAGTATTGCGCAATAGCAAGAAATCTTCAATTGCACAGTATTGTGCAATAGCAAGAAATATCCAATAGCACAATATTGCGCAATAGCAAGAAATTGTCAATTGTACAGTATTGCGCAATAGCAAGAAATATTTAATAGCACAGGATTGTGCAAAAGAAGATACTTCCTATAAATTGCTTATTTCTTGACCAATTTCAATGGGGTTTTATTCTTGATTTCATGGGGTTCTTTAATATGCTGAATCTAACCATGTATTTAGGTTTTGGATTTTGGGCCCCGTTTTTAAATTGGTCCACATTGAGGTCCAAAGGGTCCAAAATTAAACTTTGTTTGATTTCATCAAAAATTGAATTATTGGGGTTCTTTGATATGCCGAATCTAACCGTGTATTTAGATTCTTAATTTTTGGTTCCGTTTTCAAATTGGTCTACATTAAGGTCCAAAGGGTCCAAAATTAAACTTAGTTTGATTTTAACAAAAATTGAATTCTTAGGGTTCTTTGATATGCTGAATCTAAACATTTAGATTTTTGATTATGGGCCCAGTTTTCAAGTTGGTCCAAATCGGGGTCCAAAATTAAACTTTGTTTGATTTCAACAAAAATTGAATATATGGGGTTCTTTGATATGCTGAATCTAACCATGTATTTAGATTTTTGATTTTTGGGCCCCGTTATCAACTTTGTCCACATTGAGGTCAAAAGGGTCCAAAATTAAACTTTGTTTGATTTCATCAAAAATTGAATTATTGGGGTTCTTTGATATGCCGAATCTTACCGTGTATTTAGATTCTTAATTTTTGGTTCCGTTTTCAAATTGGTCTACATTAAGGTCCAAAGGGTCCAAAATTAAACTTAGTTTGATTTTAACAAAAATTGAATTCTTAGGGTTCTTTGATATGCTGAATCTAAACATGTATTTAGATTTTTGATTATGGGCCCAGTTTTCAAGTTGGTCCAAATCGGGGTCCAAAATTAAACTTTGTTTGATTTCAACAAAAATCCAATATATGGGGTTCTTTGATATGCTGAATCTAACCATGTATTTAGATTTTTGATTTTTGGGCCCCGTTATCAACTTTGTCCACATTGAGGTCAAAAGGGTCCAAAATTAAACTTTGTTTGATTTCATCAAAAATTGAAATCTTGGGGTTCTTTGATATGCTGAATCTAACCATGTATTTAGATTTTGGATATTGGACCATAATAGGTGAATGTCCAATTTAAAATTTTTAAGTTCTTAGACCACATTCATTCTGTGTTAGAAACCTATGCTGTGTCAAATATTTAATCACAATCCAAATGCAAAGCTGTATCAAGCTTGAATGTTGTGATTATACTTCCCCCAACTGTTCAGGGTTCGACCTCTGTGGTCGTATCAAGCTGCGCCCTGCGGAGCATTTTATTTATTATGGGCCCAGTTTTCAAGTTGGTCCAAGTTGGAGTCCAAAATTAAACTTTGTTTGATTTCAACAAAAATTGAATATATGGGGTTCTTTGATATGCTGAATCTAACCATGTATTTTGATTTTTGGGCCCCGTTATCAAATTGGTCCACATTGAGGTCAAAAGGGTCCAAAATTAAACTTTGTTTGATTTCATCAAAAATTGAATTCATCGGATTCTTTGATATGCTGAATCTAACCATGTATTTAGATTTTGGATATTGGACCATAATAGGTAAATTAAAAAATTTTAAGTTCTTAGACCACATTCATTCTGTGTCAGAAACCTATGCTGTGTCAAATATTTAATCACAATCCAAATTCAGAGCTGTATCAAGCTTAAATGTTGTGTCCATACTTGCCCCAACTGTTCAGGGTTCGACCTCTGCAGTCGTATCAAGCTGCCCCCAGCGGAGCATTTTATTGGTTATTATCTTGAATAGTATTAATGATTAAGATAAACTGTAAACAGCAAATATGTTCAGCAAAGTAAGATCTACAAATAAGTTTATATGACCAAAATTGTCAATTGACCCCTTAAGGAATATTGCCCTTTGAGGACAATTTTACACAATTAGTTTATCATGTTTTCTAACTTTAAAAAATCTTCTCCTTTGAAACTGCTGAATCAATTTCCGCCAAACTTGGGCTGAATGAGTTTCAGAGTATCTAGTATAAATTTGTATTTTATTTTTTTGTACGTCAAGAAACATAGCCACTATGGCTAAAATGGCACATAGGGGTAAAATGTATTTCTTTGCTTTTGGGGAAAATATGACCGATACAAACAACATCTCAATGGAATTTTGAAGCCACTCATTAATATATATTAAAAAGGAAAAATAATCATTGATGAAAGATTTAAGCAAAAAAATTCAGGTGAGCGATTCAGGCTCTTGAGAACCTCTTGTTTATATTTCAAACAAAATTACGGAAAGTGAAGAAGGGTGTTGACAGGGGTTTATGAGGTCGTTTATATAGAATAGAGAATAATGGACAAAAAAGATGAAGAATATTTGTTAAGAGAAATATTGACCAAAAAATAAAGAATTGAGAAAAATGAGGTGTTAAAATATAAAGAATGGAGAAAAATGGCATAAAAAAATAAAGAATACAGAAATGAAGACCCCCCGACCAGGCCGAAGGCTATAAATTAACAAGTAATAATAGTTTGATTGAACAATAAACAGGTGACAGGATAATTAAATACTCGATACTCATATTGCTTCTGTCTATGTCACAGGTCAAGGATGAGTAAAGGTAAATACCGGTTTTGATAGAAAATTGTCAAAACATAGATCGGAAGGTTTTGATGACAAAAAACATTTATAAACTTTCAATTCAGCAAAGAAATACTAGCTATTTAACATTTCAGTGCAGATAGAAGGACTAAGTGGATCCAAATAACAACAGAAAAACATTGCCTAAACGACAGTTCACAGCCTCCTAATTATAAGTGTTAGGATTAACAACTACACAAATTGTTACAAGGATAAGGATAACTTTAGTACAGCCAAGTGTATTAAAAGCAGCCAAGTCAGCTTCTACTTCTTTGAATAACCCAGTGTGTCAAGACAAGTGCTGTAGAAATTATTAAATAACATGTGTCCATAATATAGACAGTGCTTTACCTGGGACTATTATACTATTAGTATAATAGTCACAGGCTTTACCTAATATATTTCAAAGTGTTTAACACAATGAGTTAATTTAAGTTATCCAGTAAAATTACTTTCTTAAAAACCATACACAACTTTGATTATTGTTAGTTTCTTCACTTATAACGTTTTAAATATGTATAGCAAATAATTTTTTATATACATGTATATCTATGCTTTTGACATTGCATACTAATAAAACAGATGGATGCATGAATAAAACACTATACTTAAATTTTCTCTAATTTAATTATAAGTAATCAAAGAAAAGGTTAAGTCATAGAATCTGAAATGATTATGATAGTCATGATAGTTGACTTTTATCCAATGTGCGCCCGTTTCATAAAGTTTGTGCTTTAAACTTTGGGTTATCAAAATCAGTAGGCATTTGCATCATGGTCTTTGGACATGTCATATCCCAAAGTCGGATCAATTTGACCTTGACTTTGTCCTTGGATACCTATGATAATAAAACCTTGTATAATTCGTGTCTGGGTCATATCTTTTGTACCTTAAAATGCTGTTGCATTTTGGGCTTGGGGTGTATCATATATCATTTGACCCCTTTGATAGTTAAACAGTGTCTGGTTTGTGTTTGGTTTATACGTTTTGAACTGTAGCCCTTTCATTGACAAAAAGTTGTACGCAGAAGCATCATACTGACCTTGACATTCAATTTCAGAATTTACAGTATGAACCTCACACTTTGTTCCTGGGTCAGTATGATTCTTTAAGATTGACATATACATGTAATTAACAATGTGTCAACTCAACACAGAGGCAAAGATTATATCAAATGAATGGCTGAAAACCAAAAATCTCATAATGTCATCGCCTCAATGCTGAATTTCACAGCAGCAACTAAAATGTATTTCTTGGTTATAAACTTAAGTACCTCTATGAATCATGTGTATGTTAAGTTTTTATTCCTGTCTACATATACGTATAAATTCACTTTCATTACAGTTGTATTGATTTAAGTTTGCTGTTTTATTTAAATTAAGAAATGTGGTATTTTTTGCGAATGAACCAGCTATCCAAAAGAGCTCAAAGGAGAAAGATATATAAACAATTATAGGTCACCATACGGTTGTCAACCATGAGAAAAAGTCATACCATATAGTAAGCTATAAAAGGCCCTGATATAAAAAAAATGTGGAACAATTCAAACAAGAAAACTAACTGCTTAATTTGTAATAATACAAATTACTAAAAACAAATATGAATTAAGGACCTAAATCAATAAAAAATACTTAATCACAGGCCCTTTACATGGGATGGGCACAGAAAGAAATTAACAGAGCTTTCTGTATATTAGATTATTCTAAATCTACAGTTGAAGGTTGCAATAGAAATTATCAAAATTTTACATGACAAACGTATGAAAAAAAGTGATTTTTGATAATTGCTGATGAGACAATGGTTTAGTAAAAAACATCAAAGCTGTGGTTAAATACATATTTGAAATAATACACATCTACAACCTATTTGAAATAATACACATCTACCGTTGCAAACTTTGCACAGGTGCTATCCAGCACTTTGATTACTACTGTAAATACCAAAATGGTCCTTTGTGACTTAGACAATTACATATCATACATATCTTTTAAAAAAACTTAGTCATTTTACAGCAAAGTTACACAAGACAGTGCCAATTGTGTGTAATTAACTTCTGCGTTATCAACCCAGATCATTGAAACTTCACAGAGTGATTGCACATAGATTGCAAGTGGGTACCTGCAATTACAGAATTGTTTCCCATTTTTCAAGACTTCGGAACTTAGTCATTTCTTCAGTAAAGTTTTCAAAAAATGGGAACAATTTTTATACGACCGCAAAAAAAATTTTGTGGTCGTATATTGGTATGACGTTGGCATCGTCGTCGTCGTCGTCGTTGTCGTCGTCGTCGTTGTCCGGCGTCGTCCGAAGACACATTGGTTTTCGCACTCTAACTTTAGTTTAAGTGAATGGATCTCTATGAAATTTTACCACAAGGTTCAATACCACAAAAGGAAGGTTGGGATTGATTTTGGGGGTTATGGTACCAACAGTAAAGGAATTAGGGGCCAAAAATAATCATTTTTGTAACTTCCAGACATTACGTGTGTGTTAGTGTATGGATCTCTCTGACATTGTACCACAAGGTTCCATATCACAAAAGGAATGCTGGGATTGATTTTGGGGGTAATTGCCTCAAAATTTTAGGAATTAGGGGCCAAAAAAGGGGCAAAAAACAAACATTTTTCTAGTTTCATGACAATAACTTGTGTTTAAGTGTATGGATCTTTTTGAAATTGTACTACAAGGTTCCATATCACAAAGGGAAAGCTGGAATTGAGTTTGGGGGTAACTGCCGAAACGTTTAGGAATTGGGGGCCAAAAAAGGGCCAAAAATAAGCATTTTTCTAGTTTCCAGACAATAACTTGTGTTCAAGTGTATAGATCTCTCTGAAATTGTACTGCAAGGTACCATACCACAAAGGGAAGGCTGGGATTGAGTTTGGGGGTGATGAATCATAAGGGAGTTCAAATAATTTGGGGGGGGGGGGGGTGATTTTTTTTCTTTTTTTCCTTTTTTTTTTTTCTTTAAAAATTTTCCATTTTAAGTTGGTTATTTCTGATTTATATTTAAAAGCAAATAATAATGATATGGTAGGAGATACACACCAAATAGGATGTGTAAATTATTATATAATAAGTATTGTGCAATAGCAAGAAATTTTCAATTGCACAGTATTGCACAATAGCAAGAAATCCTCAATTGCACAGTATTGCGCAATAGCAAGAAATCTTCAATTGCACAGTATTGCACAATAGCAAGAAATATCCAATAGCACAATATTGCGCAATAGCAAGAAATTGTCAATTGTACAGTATTGCGCAATAGCAAGAAATATTTAATTGCACAGTATTGTGCAAAAGAAGATACTTCGTATAAATTGCTTATTTCTTGACCAATTTCAATGGGGTTTTATTCTTGAAATCTGGGGGTTCTTTAATATGCTGAATCTAACCATGTATTTAGTTTATGGATTTTGGGCCCCGTTTTTAAATTGATCCATATTGAGGTCCAAAGGGTCCAAAATTAAACTTTGTTTGATTTCATCAAAAATTGAATTATTGGGGTTCTTTGATATGCCGAATCTAACCGTGTATTTAGATTCTTAATTTTTGGTTCCGTTTTCAAATTGGTCTACATTAAGGTCCAAAGGGTCCGAAATTAAACTTAGTTTGATTTTAACAAAAATTGAATTCTTAGGGTTCTTTGATATGCTGAATCTAAACATTTAGATTTTTGATTATGGGCCCAGTTTTCAAGTTGGTCCAAATCGGGGTCCAAAATTAAACTTTGTTTGATTTCAACAAAAATTGAATATATGGGGTTCTTTGATATGCTGAATCTAACCATGTATATAGATTTTTGATTTTTGGGCCCCGTTATCAACTTTGTCCACATTGAGGTCAAAAGGGTCCAAAATTAAACTTTGTTTGATTTCACCAAAAATTGAATTCTTGGGGTTCTTTGATATGCTGAATCTAACCATGTATTTAGATTTTGGATATTAGACCGTAATAGGTGAATGTCCAATTTAAAATTTTTAAGTTCTTAGACCACATTCATTCTGTGTCAGAAACCTATGCTGTGTCAAATATTTAATCACAATCCAAATGCAAAGCTGTATCAAGCTTGAATGTTGTGTCCATACTTGCCCCAACTGTTCAGGGTTCGACCTCTGCGGTCGTATCAAGCTGCGCCCTGTGGAGCATTTTATTGTGTTATACCCAGATCTTAGAACCTTCAAACTTTGCAAAGCTATTGAATTTGTGCACCTTTCATTAGACTTGTTTTAAGTTGTTTAAAGTTTTTTTTCCATTTTCTCTTTTATTGTCTTGCTTCTATGAAGTTAAAAAAGCAATACTTAGGCGTGTTGTTTCTGGCAATGGTATCAACAATGTATTAATTTGTAATTAGGTCAGATTATGGGGAACCATTAGTGGTAGCCCATGACATTTGGTATTCAGTTGTATTAGAATTGGCACATCTCATTTCCATGGAGATTATTTGACCTGCCCCCTATGTAATGGTCTATCTATTGATTTTGAAACTTTTGCCAGGTCAGTTATTGGGGGAACCACTAGTGGTATGTCAATGGTATTTAGTATGCAGTTGTATTAGCATTGACACATCAATTTCCATGGAAATTATTTGGGCCCGACCCCTCAGTCATGGCCTATTGACTTTGAATGTTTTGCTAAGTTTACATGTATAATTTCATGATTAGGAAATATATAAGGGGAACCATAAGTGGTAGGTCAATGGTATTTAGTATGCAGATGTATTAGCATTGGCACATTTTATTTCCTTGCTCCTCCCCCAATCATATTTTAGCCTTAGATATGTTAATTTTTATTAGCTCACCTGGCCCAATGGGCCAAGTGAGATTTTCTCATCACTTGGCGTCCGTCGTCCGTTGACTTTTACAAAAATCTTCTCCTCTGAAACTACTGAGCCATAAATTTAACCAAACTTGGCCACAGTCATCATTATGTTAACAAGTTTAAATAAAATGCTTCGCTGGGCGCAGCTTGATACGACCGCAGATGTCGAACCCTGAACAGTTGGGGCAAGTATGGACACAACATTCAAGCTTGATACAGCTCTGAATTTGGATTGTGATTAAATATTTGACACAGCATAGGTTTCTGACACAGAAAGAATGTGGTCTAAGAACTTGATTTTTTTTAATTTACCTATTATGGTCCAATGTCCAAAATCAAAATACATGGTTAGATTCAACATATCAAATAACCCCATATATTCAATTTTTGTTGAAATCAAACAAAGTTTAATTTTGGACCCAAACTTAGACAAACTTGAAAACTGGGCCCATAATCAAAAATCTAAACACACGTTTAGATTCAGCATATCAAAGAACCCCAAGAATTCAATTTTTGTTAAAATCAAACTAAGTTAAATTTGGACCCTTTGGGCCTTAATGTAGACCAATTTAAAAAACGGGACCCAAAATTAAAAATCTAAATACACAGTTAGATTTGAAATATCAAAGAACCCCAATAATTCAATTTTTGATGAAATCAAACAAAGTTTAATTTTGGACCCTTTTGACTCAATATGAACCAATTTGATAGCGGGACCCACAAATAAAAAATCTAGATACATGGTTAGATTCAGCATATCAAAGAACCCCATATATTCAATTTTTGTTGAAATAAAAAAAAGTTTAGTTTTGGACCCCAACTTGGACCAACTTGAAAACTGGGCCAATAATCAAAAATCTAAACACATGTTTAGATTTAGCATATCAAAGAACCCCAAGAATTCAAGTTTTGTTAAAATCAAACTAAATTTAATTTTGGACCCTTTGGACCTTAATGTAGACCAATTTAAAAAACGGGACCCAAAATTAAAAATCTAAAAACACGGTTAGATTTGGCATATCAAAGAACCCCAATAATTCAATTTTTGATGAAATCAAACAAAGTTTAATTTTGGACCCTTTTGACCTCAATATGAACCAATTTGATAGCGGGGTCCACAAATAAAAAATCTAAACACATGGTTAGATTCAGCATATCAAAGAACCCCATATATTCAATATTTGTTGAAATCAAACAAAGTTTAATTTTGGACCCCAATTTGGACCAACTTGAAAACTGGGCCCAAAATCAAAAATCTAAATACATGTTTATATTCAGCATATCAAAAAACCCCATATATTCAATTTTTGTTAAAATCAAACAAAGTTTAATTTTGGACCCTTTGGACCTTAATGTAGACCAATTTGAAAACTGGACCCAAAATTATAAATCTAAATACACGGTTAGATTCGGCATAACAAATAAATAAATGTGGTCAAAGATTTTACAAATCTAATGCGCCATACTGTGCAATTAAACATTACTTCTTGAAATTTTTCATTATTTGAAATTTGAAAAAAAAATAATATTTGAAGAATAATTCTTTTTAATTTCTGAAATCCGAAATGAGAAAAAATTGACCCCCCTCAATTTCTTTTTACCCCCCCCCCCCCCCTTTTTTCCCCCAAAAATTCTTTCCCTCAAGATATGGTCATAATCTCAATTCAAATTTCCAATGGAGTTTGCAACCATAATTACCCATTTAAATTTACCATAGTGCTAACTTAATCTATTTTATAATAGAATTTAAAATATAGTGTCAAATCTTTCATATGGATTTTTTTTGTAAAAAAAAAGATGCAACATTTGCAGATATTTTTACTGGTCTTCCTTTATAAATATGCATTTCTTTAAACATAATTTAAAAGCAGTGTAAGGTAAGTAACCAAAACGTTGTATTTGGATTACCTCCCTTACACTGTTTTAATTTATCTTAATTGTTCATTAACCATTACTTTATACATTATTTAAAAGCAGTGTAAGGGAGGTAATTTCAATGATGTATTTGATTCATCTCCCTTACACTGCTTTAAATTATGTTTTGTACTAAAGTCTTTGTCCATTAACCAATACAACCTTGTTTTTCCCCTTTTTTTGCCCCTAATTCCTAAAAGGTTTGAGCCATAACCCCCCAAAGCAAATCCTAACTATCCCTTTGTGGTATGGAAACTTGTAGTATAATTTCAGAGAGATCCATACACCGTTCCACAGTTATTGTCTGGAAGCTAGAAAATGCTTATTTTTGGCCTCTTTTTGGCCCCTAATTCCTTAACTGTTGGTACCATAGCCCCCAAAATCAATCCCAACCTTCCTTTTGTGGTATTTAACCTTATGGTAAAATTTCAAAGAAATCCATTCACTTAAACTAAAGTGAGAGTGCGAAAACCAATGTGTCTTCAATGTTATCTTGAATATTATTATAGGTAGAGATAAACTGTGAACAGATTAAATGTTCAGCAAAGTAAGATCTACAAATAAGTAAACTTGACCAAAATTGTCAATTGACCCTTATGGAGTTATAATCCTTTAGAGATAATTTTTAACAATTTTTTCGTAAATTTTTGTTATCTTTTACAAAAATCTTCTCCTCTGAAACTACTGAGACAAATTTAACCAAACCCGCAATCATCATTAGGGTATCTAGTTTAAAAAATGTGTCCGATGACCCAGATTCCAACCAACATAGCGGACATGGATAAAAATAGAACATACGGGTAAAATGCAGTTTTTATACGACCGCAAAAAAAATTTGCGGTCGTATATTGGTATGACGTTGGCGTCGTTGTCGTCGTCGTCGTCGTCGTCCGAAGACACATTGGTTTTCGCACTCTAACTTTAGTTTAAGTGAATGGATCTCTAATACGATAAGGTTCAATACCACAAAAGGAAGGTGGGGATCGATTTTGGGGGTTATGGTACCAACAGTTAAGGAATTAGGGGCCAAAAAGAGGCCAAAAATAAGCATTTTTGTAACTTCCAGACATAACTTGTGTGTTAGTGTATGGATCTCTCTGACATTGTACCACAAGGTTCCATATCACAAAGTGAATGCTAGGATTGATTTTGGGGGTAATTGCCTCCAAATTTTAGGAATTAGGGGCCAAAAAGGGGCAAAAAACAAGCATTTTTCTAGTTTCATGACAATAACTTGTGTGTAAGTGTATGGATCTCTCTGACATTGTACCACAAGGTTCCATATCACAAAGGGAATGCTGGGATTAATTTTGGGGGTAATTGCCTCCAAATTTTAGGAATTAGGGACAAAAAAGGGGCAAAAAACAAGCATTTTTCTAGTTTCATGACCACAACTTGTGTGTAAGTGTATGGATCTTTATGAAATTGTACAACAAGGTTCCATGTCACAAAGAGTAAGCTGGAATTGAGTTTGGGGGTAATTGCCCAAAACATTTAGGAATAAGGGGCCAAAAAGGGGCCAAAAATAAGCATTTTTCTAGTTTCCAGACAATAACTTGTGTTCAAGTGTATGGATCTCTCTGAAATTGTACTGCAAGGAACCATACCACAAAGGGAAGGCTGGGATTGATTTTGGGGGTAATTGCCTCAAAATTTTAGGAGTTAGGGGCCATAAAGGGGCAAAAAAACAAGCCTTTTTCTAGTTTCAGGACAATAACTTGTGTGTAAGTGTATGGATCTTTATGAAATTGTACTGCAAGGTTCCATATCGGTAAGGGAAAGCTGGGTTTGAGTTTGGGGGTAATTGCCCGAAACGTTTAAGAATTTGGGGCCAAAAAACAAACATTTTTCTAGTTTCCAGACAATAACTTGTGTTCAAGTGTATCGATCTCTCTGAAATTGTACTGCAAGGTACCATACCACAAAGGGAAGGCTGGGGGTGATGAATCATAAGGGGGTTCAAAAAATTTGGGGGGGGGATTTTTTTTTTCCTTTTTTTTCTTTAAAATTTTCCATTTTAAATTGGTTATTTCTGATTTATATATAAAAGCAAATAATAATGATATGGTTTGAATAGGCAAATTAAAATTTGTTAAGTTCTTAGACTACATTCATTCTGTGTCAGAAACCTATGCTGTGTCAAATATTTAATTACAGTCCAAATTCAGTGCTGTATCAAGCTTGAATGTTGTGTCCATACTTGCCCTAACTGTTCAGGGTTCGACCTCAGCGGTCGTATCAAGCTGCACCCCCAGCGGAGCATTTTTTTGGCTTATATTTCTGAAACAAAAGCATTTAGAGCAAATCTGACAATGGGTGAAAATGTTTATCAGGTTAAGATCTATCTGCTCTGAAATTTTCAGACAAATCAGACAACCTGTTGTTGGGTTGCTGCCCCTGAATTGGTAATTTTTAAGGAAATTTTGCAATTTTTTGTTATTATCTTAAATATTATTATAGATAGAGATAAACTGTAAACAGCAACAATTTTCAGCAAAGTTCGATCTACAAATAAGTCAATATGGCCGCCATGGCTAAAAATAGAACATAGGGGTTTACTATAGAAGTCTATGGGAAAACAGTAATCAAAGCACTGTAAGCGCTGTAGGCAGTTAACCAAAAACCAAGGCAAACATAATTATGAAAACTGTGGCTATGTTGCTTCATTTGTTTTAAGATTTAAAAGAATAAACATTAAACATTCATATATTGTGCATTTATGTTCATTTAATGAATTAATTATTAAGGCAAATAATTCATATTTTATCAAGGTTTTCAAAAGCAACGCATATATCAAGTATATTTTTAATGGTCATGTGTCTGCAGTGGTACAAGTTCGAAATGATTGCAGTTGTTCTAGTTGATAGTTAACGTTGGTATTAGTTGACTGTTAGTAGTTCAAGTTGACTTAGTACGAGCTTGTAATAGTATGCATGGACTTGCTTCCCTGGAAAGAAAACTGAGTTTGTGTTCTACAGTGCAAAAGTTATGAGACACAAATCAGACAAATGTTTACTACTACGGGGATCAAAGGTGAGGTCTGACTGACCTGCCCATAGTAAATGTAAATGACCCCCGCCTTCACCCCAAGTCCATGATGTCTAAGTTTGGAATAAAATGACAGGTGATTATAATAAAGTTGGTCAAACACTCTTGGGCTTGAAAGATATGTTTTCTTTAAAATGAGCCATATTAAAATGAAATTTTTTATAGAACCAGAAATTATTCAAAATATAATTACCGGTAAGGTAAATTCTTTAAACCTACTCATTTTTGCATCAATAAAATTTTATAATAAACAAGAAATAATTGTAACAGAATGCTGTTACGAAGTCTCCCAAACAAAGCTGCCAAAATTATTCATTCCCATGGTCGCCTGACATTGGGCAAAGTCTAGTACACATTGATTAGGTCTAGTAAAGTGATATGCATATGTGATGCCTATGAGATTGACCTTGTATGTCATTCAAATCTGTTTGAAATGACGAACAAGAATGAATATGGTTTAGGAGTTGGTATCTCAAACTTTTACAAGTTCTTAAAACACACACGAGAGGGGATGGGGTGACCTTAGGGACTAACCCTATATTTCATTTGATTTTTTATGTTGTCCCATACATGAATATATATATGGTTAGGGGTGGGGATCTCATCTGTTTCCAAGTTATCAAACAGGAGGGGGTAGGGTGAACTTAGGACTCTCCCTATATTTCATTTCATTTGTTATATTGTCACATACATGAATAGGTCTGGTTTATGGGATCATTATTTTTTTGTATGCTCCAATGAACAAATTATGTCTTTAAGAGAAAGATATATACCTACATATTACACACAAAATCCTTCCCAATTGAAACTTACTGGTCTATTATCACACTGTAACGTGCCACTGCTAGCAAAAGTGTGCATGTTTCTAAGACATATTGAAAAAATATTTTCATAATACAAAGCATGTTACAATAACTTCATATCCACGTTGCAATTAAGAATTTTAACATTTTAAACTATGGTTTATTTCAATTTTATTGTATGATATCACTTATTTATTTATTGTGTGTCTTGCTTGTAAATGTATAAGTATATATGTAATTGTTAATGTATAATTGTTATCCTCATGTAGCACCATACGTGTGCTTAAGTTTAAATAAATTGTCTTGTCTTGTCTTGGGATCTTGACCGTTTCCAAATTCTCAAACAGGAGGGGTGGGGTGACCGCAGGGACTCCCTCTATATTTCATTTGATTTATTATATTGTCCCATACATGAATATATTTGGTTTAGGGGTGGGGATCTCGACCATTTCAAAGTTCCCAAACAGGAGGGTTGGGGTGACCCCAGGGACTCCCCTGTATTTCATTTGATTAGTTATATTGTCCCATACATGTATATAAATGGTTTAGGGGTGGGGATCTCGACTGTTTCCAAGTTCTCAAACAGGAGGGGTGGGGTAACCCTAGGGACTTCCCCCTATATTTCATTTGATTAGTTATATAGTCCCATACATGAATATATATGGTTTAGGGGTGGGGATCTCATCCGTTTCAAAGTTATCAAACAGGAGGGGGTAGAGTGACCCAAAGGATTCCACCTATATATCATATGATTTGCTTACATTCAGGTATCATAAAATCTAGTTGCACTATTTGCGAAAACAAAGTAAGAAACTTCCAGCTATGTTAACTGACCCTTCAAAATTGAGAAAAAAATTAAAGTAATATGTTTACACTTTAAAAGCATCTTACATGCATTATCAACATTTATCACTGATAAAGAAGATTTATACTGTCACCAGGAACATATATATTGTTAGATATACTGTTCCCAGCTGTCACATTGTATTGGATTTTGACATTAAAATTTGTCAAAAAGTAATTTTGAGTTTCTGTATCAAATATTTTTTGCTTTTTCTTTCTTTTACATATATCTTTTGGTTTCCATTTCTAGTGTTTATATTTATTTACCATGCATAGATGTATTTTGTCACCTGCCTGAAATTTTTTTTTGTAGTTGATCTCCAAAACCCGGAATTACCCTTATCCGCTTCCGGAATCGGACCCGATATTGTAATTGTCTACACGGCATCCATTGTTTTTCAATGTTGTTTTTGTCAGTCAGATACGATTTTACTCGAATTTACACATTACTTGTAGGCGATTATCTGTATAAAGCTAGCGGTTGAACAAAATGAACATCGCTGTCATGAATAATAAAGATGAAAATACGTTTTGAGATCGTTTATTTAGAGACTTTGGTAAAAAGGTTTGCAAAGTTATTTTTAATTTTCTTTCAAGTGAAAGGTCCGTCGGGCGTAGCTAGTAACCAAGTCGAGAGTCCGATTGCAAAAGTGGAAGGTCGCGGACCTCGGACCACCGCTAATTTGAATCCCTGCCTCCAAATTGAAAAGATACGAAAATTTCGTCTTCTAATTTGAAATTGCCGCCAACAGCATGAACAGTGGAACTTATTAATAGACTACTGACGTAGTTGTAACACGTATTGACGACAAACAATATTCCTACGACTTTTGCCATTTGGGAAATCTAAACTACTTGTCTTTAAAGATTTTCGGCGATTAAATATTTCATACAATTGTTCTTTGACATCTTAGCCAAAAGCACAGGGGATAATAAACTACATAAGGATTCCTAATGTGCTCTACTTCCTATGTGCAACTTCAAAACTTTTGGGTGGTTCGACGATCATTTAAGGTTTTTTCTGGTCATATTTTTGTAATCCAGAATTAAAAGTATGAAAAAACTATTCAATTAGTTATAAATAACATTATATCCAGCTAGATAATAACAATGGCACGTATTTCAGCATTTAATGGGTAGAACACAAATCTAGGGTGCTCGCATAAGGCAGCTTAACTGCCTAAAAAAACAATTTCAAATGGTCACAACTTGAAAACAAATTTATAAGGGGTCTTCAGTAACTATTGTAAGACTACAATGGGTTGACCTGCTTTTATAAATTTAACTACTGGGCCAAATTAAACCAAACTTGGTCTCAATCATTATTAATAAGGGTATCCAATACTATTTATTATGATTTTAACCTTATTTTACATGATTTCCAAAACCACAGTAGATACAGGTGAGCAACACAGGCTCTAGAGAGCCTCTAGTTTTTGTCGAGCCTGCGACTTTTGTCGCAGAAAACTCGACATGGGGATAGTGATCCGGTGGAAGGTAGAAGACCTGGATGCTTCATACCTTGTATATAGATGCCTTATGTTATGAAGTTTCCGTCTGTCATATGTCCTTTGTCCTTGACCTCATTTTCATGGTTCAGTGACTTCTTGAGAAAAAAGTTAACATTTTTTGTAATGTTAATTTATCTCTTATTATGAGTAATAGGATAACTATAGTTCATGTCTGTCAGACAGTTTTCACTTGACCTCGACCTCATTTCATGGATCAGTGAACGAGGTTAAGTTTTCATGGTCAAGTCCATATCGCAGATACTATAAGCAATAGGTCTAGTATATTTGGTATATGTAATGATTGTAAGGAGTACATGTCCAACTGGCAGGTGTCATCTGACCTTGACCTCATTTTCATGCATGGTTCAGTGGTTAAAGTTTAGTTTTTGTGTTTTGGTCTGTTTTTCTATTACTGTATGCAACTATTTTTGGTGTATGGAAATATTTTACGACGTACATGTCAGTCTGGCAGGTTTTATTTGACCTTGAGCTCATTTTCACGGTTCATTGCTCAATGTTAAGTTTTTGTGTTTTGGTGTGTTTTTTTAATACTGTATGGAAAAGGTCAAGTATATTTGCTGTATGGAAATATTTTACAATGTACATGTCAGTCTGGCAGGTTTTATTTGTCCTTGACCTCATTTTCATGGTTCATTGCTCAATGTTAAGTTTTTGTGTTTTGGTCTGTTTTTCTAATACTGTATGCAAAGGTCAACTATATTTGGTGTATGGAAATATTTTACGATGTAGAAATCAGTCTGGCAGGTTTTATTATGTGACCGCAAAAAAATTTTGCAGTCGTATATTGGTTAGACATTGGCATCGTCGTCCAAAGACACATTGGTTTTCGCACAATAACTTAAGTTTAAGTGAATGGATCTCTATGAAGTTTAACCATAAGGTTCAATACCACAAAAGGAAGGTTGGGATTGATTTTGGGGGTTATGGTACCAACAGTTAAGGAATTAGGGGCCAAAAAAGGGCCAAAAATACGCATTTTTGTAACTTCCAGACAATAACTTGTGTTTAAGTGTATGGAACTCTCTGAAATTATACCAAAAGTTTCCATACAACAAAGGGATGGTTAGGATTGGCTTTGGGGGGGAAATGGCTTAAACCGTTTAGGAATTAGGGGCAAAGGGGAAAAAACAAGGGTTTCCTGGTTAATGGACAATTTAAAAGCAGTATAAGGGAGGTAATCCAAAAACAAAATTGTACAATGTTGTACAATGTTAGATTACCTCCCTTACACTGCTTTTAAATGATCTATTTAAGACTTTTATGATGTGTATTTAAATTGGTAATTATGGTTGCAAACTCCATTGGAAATTTGAATTGAGATAATGATCATATCTTGAGGGAAAGATTTTTTTTTTTGGAAAAGGGGGGGGGGGGAGTGGGGTTAAAAAAGAATTTGTGGGGGGCAATTTTTTTTTTCATTTCAGATTTCAGAAAATTTCTTCAAATATTTTTTTTTTGCCAAAAAAGGGGGGGGGGGGTCATTACGCAACAGCATGGTGTATTTCACAAGGGGTCAATTTGCAACAGCATAGTGTATTGCACAAAAGCAAAAAATTGAATATAAATTCAAATGATATCAAATCATATAACCAATTTTAAGTTCTTTGACTACAGTTATTCGGTTCAATTATGAAAAGCATGACACATCTCTGTGTCAACAGTTTATATTTCCATATATAGATTGGTTCAAATCCAAGCACTTAAACTTGATACTTACCTGAAAGATATCCCGATTCATTTCTTGGTGTCAAAATTAGAAAAATTGATACCTCATTAACATGTTTTGCTTTGTTTGTATCAGTTTAAAAAAAAAAATTTCTGTGCCTCACACAAAAAAGTGCAAGTGGACCTGACATGTTAGTTTTTTAGTTATTTATTCATTTTTATTCCGTAGGCAATGGGGGCATTAAGTGTTGGCTGTCCTTCTGTTTGTCCAATTTTTGTTTCCGCACTCTAACTTAAGTTTTCCTTAACTTTAGTATTCATCATCCAAATTTAATGAAACTCATACACAATGCTTAGAACCAGAACTCGCAGACAGAGTTCGATTTGGGTAGTGAGTCACTTATCGTTCTAAAGTTCTGCCCCTTTATAACTTGAAATATTGCAAATGTTTTTAGTTTCCGCACTCTAACTTAAGTTTTCCTCATCCAAATTTTATAAACTCATACACAATGCTAAGAACCACAACATGTAGACAGAATTTAATTTTGGCAGTATCTCATCAACCATTCTAGAGTAATGCCCCTTTTAAACTTGGAAAATTTCGAAGCTTGAGCAATAGCATCCGTATCCTCAGACACATTCTTTTTTTATTTTTAAACTGGTTTTGGTGTCTGTACTTGTCTTTAGATAAGCAACTTTAGTCATAACATGTGATGATGTGCAAGAATATTGATCAGTACGCTCCAGACACAATGAGCTTGAATAAATAAAAATACTTTTAATTCTAAAAATATCATTTTTTTTTTCTCCATTTATTACAAAGTTGTATAACTAGAAATGAATGTAACAACAAGTGAAGCCTTTAATGATTGCATGTACCTCAGCATTAGCTCTTAGGTCAGTATGATATTTTTTGACAATTTGCAGCCAATGGTCCCAAATTGTCAAATCAAAGCATTGTTGATGTTGTGATCCAGCCATATTTATAGCTAGTCTGATATTCTTTCTGACCATACTTTTTTCAATATTTTTTTCTCTTTTCATTTCCAATCTTACTGTAAAATTTCTATGTTATTGTCCAAAGGTAGGGAATTTCCGAATATTAATGCAAATATTGATATATATATATATATATATATAGATATTTCAATTTTAGATTTTTTTTTTACCCTTATATTAAGAAAAGATTGGTTAAATTTGAATACAGGACATGTATTATCTCATGATTAATATCTCATGACCGGTGTTTTGACCTCAAGAATTGTGTCTATGACCTGTGTTTTGACCTCATGAATTGTGTCTATTTAATTATGTAACAGGTCATGAGATATTAATCATGAGATAATTTTACAAGAATGGAAAGGGAAATCTTCAAATAAGTGATATTTTTTTTTATATGACATTAATAATAACTGGCTTAATCATTTCCAAAAAGAGGCCTTAGAAATGCACATTCTCAACAACAAAAATTAAAAAAGATAATAACTATTTTTTATCTAAATTGGTGTTCATTCTTCATTAAGAAAAAATACATGTCCTGTATTCAAATTTAAATGTACAAATACCTAATGATGAGATATTTCCAATTACTGTTAAATAGCAATATAATGGGATATAAATGTAGAACAAACAAATAAATTTTATTGCAGAAAATGCTCAGGTAAGAGTTATGCAATTTTTTTGTATATTATTTCAATCAAATTTCTGATAATATTATAACTTATTAATTAGAACTTGATTATTGACTTATGTCAGATGATAATGACACAAGTGAAATAAAATTTGCTTGCATTTTTTATACATATTTTTTTAAATTTTTTGTCTTTTCTTTGAAAAAAAAAAACCAACATCTGATTAATCATTCAGCTAGCTAGCAAAATTAACAGAATCTTTTAGTGTAGTGTAGATTAAAATAAATAATACATTTGTAGGTTTACTATTGAGGTCAAGAATTTGTGTATTCAGTTAGGTGTGTAATAAATTGTGTCTATTTAACTATGTAACAGGTCATGAGATATTAACTGTGGTGAATTAAGCCTGGGGTTGTTTCCAATTAATACTTACACTTTTGATTGTAATTATTTGAAAATCATGACAGTTGATAATCATACTGACTCTTACTGGCCTATGGAAAGAATTGGAGTAATACCATTTCAAAAAAGTGTGGGAATCAACTTAAATATATTAATACACATGTTGACCTACATTTCATTGAACAACAACGTACACAAGCATAAGATACTAATATAATACTTTCAAAATTCTTATCAACTGATTCAATTGATGTACAAATACGTTTTCAAATTAATTCATATATAGTAAATCATTATAAATTTTGATTTACAAAGAAACTTTATGCAAGTGTATATCAAAAATAAAAGGGTTGTTCGACCAATCTTTTCTTAATTTAAGGGCAAATAAAAAACATGTCAAAAGTTGGCAGTTGATGATTAAAATGGTGTAGAAAGTTTCTGCAAGTCATTAAAACACATAATTAGTTTCATGATATGTCTTCAACTTAGTATTCTGCACCATCTCCAAAACCAGAGTGATCGCAAAGATCCAGCATGTCTGAATCAAAAATATCACAAAGACATAAGAGCTACAGTTCTGCACCAACTCCAGCGTTACACTCAATGATAACATTTCAGTTCTCCTAAAATCACATAATGTAATGTTATTTTCATTTAAAAGGAATCTATATTTAAAGTTTGAATAATCTTAAGAATAAAGACAGTTCTATACCTAAATATTACTACACAAATAAAAACAAACTAGAGGCTCTAAAGAGCCTGTGTCGCTCACCTTGGTCTATGTGCATATTCAACAAGGGACACTTTCCAACATTGTAGACGAGAACAGAATTCATGACAAAAATCTGTTTTGTTGATCTTGTATTGCTGATCGTTTAGTTTGTTTAGTGTCCCTTTTTCTCCTTATGTTTTTGCTCAAAACACAAAAGAGGGTAAAAAAATTCTCAATTTAAGGGCAATCACTCCTACAAAGAGTGACAGTCTACTAACTATATCGGCTAAATTTGACTTGTTAGAAGAACTTGCTTTGTTGATCATTTTTGCGATTTAAGTGTCTATTTATATATTATTATTTTCAACATATATGGCAAAACACAAAAAAAAAAAAACGGTAAAAATTGTCATCAAAGGGCAATAATTCCAATAAGGAGTCATTTAACCATTTCCTCATTATTGTTTTAATTATAGATCTTGTCTTGCTGATCATTTTTGCTTATTTAAGTTTCTATCTATCTATTATAATTTTTAAAATATAAAGGCAAAAATGCAAAAAATAAGGAATGAATTGTGCACAATTATAAAATGAGATTAAGTCAACAATTTTAAAATTTACAAGTAAAATTTTACTATAATAATTTTTTTGGAATTCTAGGTAAATGCAAAATAGGATTTCTATTTAGAAACAACAGAAATAAAATATATAATTATAAATATCTATAATTGTAAAGTAACTTATATAAAAAAATACAATTACAAAATGTATTGATGATTATGTGGTTGACTAAAACTGATTGTTTGTTGGTGTTAAATCCTACTTCCTATTCATTCATATCATTTGATGAAGTCCGTTCTATTGTTAAAGGAAACTACCAGTAGATCAAATGTACCTCATATTTTGTAGGTGATTGGAATCCTAATTTTACCCCTACTATGTTGGTGATATGCTTAAATAACCAATCCAGTTAGGTAGAGCCCTCTATTTTTAGGTCCATTAACTATGATTCACAACAACTAAATCAAGAACCAATGATCCTTTACTTTTGGAAGAAGTATTTCAATAAAGATAACAAGCTATCAAAAGCCATACAAATTATTTAGTAACTACAGATGTTATATCTTTCTGGTGTATAAAACAAGATCATTGGTATAGTATTTTGGACTGTATACATGTTTTTTTTTCAAAGTGATGATGTACTGAATGAAGAAATAAAGATTACCAAAAGAGAATTAAGATTTTAAAATACTGTTGATAGGTATTTGCAATTAGTCATTCAGATTCCCTTTAGTAGATGGTTTCAATGTAAATATTGCACATTATAGTTTGAAAAAAGTCTCATTACTGACCAAAATACAAATTTTATAAGTTTTACTGTGACTTGACTGTTAGTGTACGTTGCACGTATATAGTACTCTACCTATTGCAATTTATTCAAAATTCTGACCAAATTGCAATTTGTTAATTTCAATATAGAACCAAACTGTTTAACTGGTCAGAAATTTGAACACTGCTGTAAAAATCCGCAGTAAAAACTTGAAAGTGCAAGGTAAGATGTTTTAATTCAAATGATGTCTGATTCTTATGAATATAGAAGACTTTTCAAAAGAAAATTTTATGAAAGCTTAGTTTGGACATTTTTATAGCAATTCAAAATTACTATCTATCACCTTTAGCATGACAATGACAATGAAATTAGTATAAAAATTGTTAGACTGATTTTTCATAATATCAATGAAGTGGAATAAAGTCTTAAAGGATTGTAAGTATGCTTTATTTTATCATCTTGCACTTTCATGACTTGGCTGTGGTTTTCTACAGCAATTTGTTTAAATTTCTGACCAGTTGAACAGTTTGGTTTTATAAAACAAAATTGGTCAGAATTTTGTATAAGTCGCAATAGGTGGAGAGCAACACTTACAGTCAAGTCACAGTAATTTGTTATTATAAAAAACTGAACTTTTCCCATGAATGGTAAATTTTGCTGAAATAAATAATTAACTATTGGAAATAACAAACAGAAGATAATTTCAAAACTTAAAGTACAAATTCACTAGCTTTATTTGGAAAATACACACATACCTCAGAGAAAATGTCTGGATTACAACTGTAATATTCCTGACTGGGTATAGGCACTTTCAAAATTACACACATATTCATTTGTATATGCTCTTTCAATATTACACACATATTCCTTTGTATAGGCTCTTTCAATATTACACACATATTCATAAGTCACATAATTTCTTGTCATATCAAACTTAATACTTAATAAATCTGTAGACCTGTTTTCAAGAAATGGCATACTGTGGTTACCAATTTTCGTGTATTGATGAAAAAATATATTTTTGTTGATACTTGATTTGATGGTTAAGCCAAAGTTTCCTTATAATCCTATTAATAATCTACAACTTGTTGATCATTTAATGGTTAATCTATACCCACGAAATCCACAAAAATAGGTGTCCAATGTAAAATAACAAATCAACAGTCAAATGATAAAATGCATTTTTTTGCTAGATACTTCTATTCTATTCCATATATTTAAAGATCTGTTCCACAAAATTATTAATTGATTATATTGTATCCCTGGAAATATAAACACTTTATATATTTTGTATATTCAAATGCAGTTCAAAGTGTCCTCAGTGCATACAAAATATCATACAAATATGAAATACTGTCCAAGTATGTATACTGAAAAATAAGCATTGCAAATGGTGTCTTTTATTCATTATCAATTTCTGTCTCAACAAATAAATATTTGACAACCATGCTATGAAAGATACAAGGAACAACATCATCTTGCATGTGTATTGCCCTAAGAAAAACAAAGGCTGTACAGCAACTTACAGCTGTCAATTTTCTACATCATTTAGTCTCTGGTGGAAAGTTGTCTCATTGGCAATCATATCTTATTGCCTTATTTTTAAAAAGCTGGATTTCCTCTTTATATAATCTACTTATAGAACTAAAATATCACAACATCTTTGGTATAGCGTTCATTTTCTTTTTCATTTCTTCTGACATTATTTCATCTTCTTCTCTTTCCTTAAATCCTTCACTGTACTGGTGTTTTCCTAGGATTTCTAACATCGCTTTAGATTCTGTGTCTTGTAAAACACTTTTCTGTTTCTAAAATATAAGACTTCTGAAGTACATATCACAAATATTTCATACAGGGTCGTATAGTGTAAAGATGAGCAATGGATGTAAAAATGTATCCATCAAACAGTAAAGCATGCTCTTTTAAACTTGACACTAAATTTCAGGAAACTGTGATTTGCAGTTCCTGAGAAAATACAATATTTTATTGGATGAATGGACAGGGGTGACAGGGGTCATACAGTATACCCCTCATTTGGGTATAATTATCAAGAGGTGACCAACCATTACATGGAAACCAAGAATTTATTTATCAAGTGGTGACCAACCATAACATGGAAAACAAGAATTTATTTATGAAGTGGTGACCAACCATAACATGGAAACCAGGAATTTATTTATCAAGTGGTGACCAACCATAACATGGAAAACAAGAATTTATTTATCAAGAAGTGACCAACCATAACATGGAAACCAGGAATTTATTTATCAAGAAGTGACCAACCATAACATGGAAACCAGGAATTTATTTATCAAGTGGTGACCAACCATAACATGGAAAACAAGAATTTATTTATCAAGAAGTGACCAACCATAACATGGAAACCAGGAATTTATTTATCAAGTGGTGACCAACCATAACATGGAAAACAAGAATTTATTTATCAAGAAGTGACCAACCATAACATGGAAACCAGGAATTTATTTATCAAGAAGTGACCAACCATAACATGGAAACCAGGAATTTATTTATCAAGTGGTGACAAACCATATCATGGAAACCAAGAATTTATTTATCAAGTGGTGACCAACCATAACATGGAAACCAAGAATTTATTTATCAAGAGGTGACAAATCATTCCCAAAAATAAAGAGTATTTAATTTATCAGGAGATGTCCAAGGAAAACATGAATTTAATTTGGTGTCAGTTCATATAATATCAGTATTATGAATAACAAGGGTAAAACTTAATGTCCCCTCCGCTACAGCGGGGGCATAAAAATTATGCACTTTGAAAGTCAAACAAGCTTTTATGTTCCATGTCAAGCCATAAATTAATCAAAATCCACCCTGCCACAGCTTAGAATAAATCAAAATTCACCCTGCCAAGCCATAAAATAATGAAAAATAAAATGCACATCAATCTCTAAAGTTAGTTACAGTCCGTCATTAATACCTTATCCTTATCTTCATCATCACTGTCCTCAGACTTTGGTTCTGGACCAACTCCCCATACTTCTACCATTTCTACAGTGAATTCAGGAGATTTTGACAGCTGTGGGCTTCCATATGTTGTACATCTAGGCCCAGCTTTACTATGACCATGATTAAAACTGTGGTCAATCCAAAACCCGAAATAGTTGAACTGACCTCCCATACCCTGCAAAAAATAGGAAAATGTACTTCACAGAATTATCACTAAGGGACCTGGAATCTATTTCATGATTGAAAATGACAATTTTATTCCATGGTGTCTAAATTTATCAATGATCAATGGTAACCTGATTGTCTGATGAAATCGACAACTTGATGGTATTTACATGATTAGGATTACAGTGTAAAACTGCAATGTATAGATTCAATTTTCAAAAGGACGCAAAAATTCATACTAATTTAAAACAGTCTTGGTAAAAGAGACATTGTTCAGCTTATCTTTACAATGAACACAAAAAGGAGAAGTAAAAACCTGATAACTCTGTCTCTCCTTTATAGCATTTTATGTCAATAAGTTTACCCTGTGGTTTCTCACAGAGAATAACAGACCATATAATGATTTTAATGGATCATATAATGATTCATAAAGTTATCAGGACTTAAAAATCTAAATCTATATCTTGATCATATAAGTGGAAATGATTTTTGCAGCCTTTCTGAGTTCGACTGTTTGCTACCTACCAAACCATTGGGTAAAGTTTCTTGGCCTTGATTTAAATACATAAAGTTATCATTGTAACCTGTGGCTGTGTATACACCATACTGTGGAGCTATTGTAAACAGGAAACAGTCAGCAGATCCTGTAATCAGATAATAAGTTTATCTTGAAAAACACTTATCATACAGTGGATTCATTTATTTTCATGGATTGAAGGAAAAATTGTATTTTCATGGATATTAGATTTTGTGGTTTTGCCAAAGTCACCAAAAACCATTTAGTGTTTTGATTTTGTTCTTTTTAAATATTTCTAGAACTGTTTTTAAAGCTTCAGAGTTTAAAAGGCCCTTTACTATGGCAGTATAAATTTGTTACGTTTCAAAATGTGTATGGTTGAAGTCAGTTAGATGAAACAGTGGGGCTAATTATAGATTATGCAATAATTTATACAGAGATGTTTCAATGACAAGACAGGAATGACTGTCGGACTGACTGACGGATGGACAGACGGACAGATGGGTCAAAAGCATTATACCCTACGCAACTTTGTTGTGTTGGTTAAAATAATTTTATAAAGTCAACATATTTTAACTGCTCAAATTGAATGAATCCAGTAAAAATGATATTAGTACTTTTCATATCTAATGTTAAAAAGATACATACATATATTGGTACTATTAAGATTTTAAAATTTGTTAAATTTCTTTGGTTTAACATTATTGATCTAGGTTAATTGAGAGTTCAGCACTCATAAATATGTATAACCCTGTTTCATATTTAATGTTCCTGTCCAAAGTCAGGAGCCTGTATTTTAATGGTTGTCATTGTCTTAATTTGATATTTGTTTTTCGTTTTATGTTATTGACTTAAATAAGGCAATTATATTTACCTTTTCAAACATTCAAGCTTAACTTTCACGACTGATAAATTCTGATGAAAAAACTCACATTGTTTACCCATAACTATTAAATCCAAGTCACATTATTTGTGGAAATATAAAGATGTGTTTACACTCACCATAAAACTTTGGTCCTAACTCCCAGCCTTGACTGGAATATCCACCAAAAATATACCCGTCTTTGTCTTTAACAATTATAATAGAAGGTCCCTTGTTAACAATATGACCCACAAGTTGTGAAAAACTGTCACCATACAATGAATTACAAAACAAAAGTCTCCATTCAGATGTCAAATGTTTTGGTAAGTTATAATTATTAAGATAAACTAATGCATTTCTGTCTAGTATTGTTGATATTGGTAGAGTCTTGGAATTTGTTATCACTGGAATGTGTACAGATGAATGGAGAACATCTTTTCTGCTATTCTCCTGCAAAATTTGATAAAGCATGAAAAAAAGGCTTTGAATATCACACTACTACATTTACGTACTTGCAATACCTTCCCTATCCATTCTCTCTACATTTTCTTTATAAACCATTTTTTTTTATTATTATTGTAGTTTAAGTGCTTTAAATTTCTAAATGTTTGTTTTGATTTGTATGAAGTCTATTTTTTGTTGTCTTCTTTTCATTTTTAGGAAATATAAAATTTATTTTCTTATCAATAAGACTTACAAAGAGCTCATTAGGTTTGTCACAACCTGGTAAAGAGGAGGGTACATTTTGGGGCATATTAAGTAGGGTGCCCAGTCAACAAATTTGATCGATTTGGGTTAACGAAATAACACACGGCTATATTTTATATCACTGGAAAGAGGAGAACAAGCCTCGTAGAAATATTGATGTCATCATTGTCTACAGTGGTCATGATTTTCTTAAATTTGGGTCAAAGGTCAAATCTAAAATTTCAAGGAAAATGTAGAGTCATGTTTAGAAAGCTGGCCACCCCTACATATTTGCGTTTATAGCAAAATAAATATGAATAATTCAAATGATTATATCTATAGTTTCTATATTTAGGACTAATTTGATGTTTCTGTTGCCAAATATGGTTAGAGATTGACATTTGTACTTATAGGGTGCACATTTGCAATTTTCATTCAGCTGTTAAATAACAGTGACCTTGACCTTTTAAAAGTTCCAAAATCAGAATTTTTACATAAGATTCGATACAAGTGATCTTTAGAGATGTTTTTTAGATATTAACATTTATAAATTGTCCTCCCAAAATGTTATTTTTTCCGTCTTTTGATAGAAGGTGTTCGTCATGATTTTCTGGGTAAATATCCAATATTCTTTTGGTGAACGCGGAAGCACGTAAAAATAGTACTTAGTTCCAAAACTGATGAATATGAACGCAGAATTTATTGAGTTAGCAGGTCTGAGTATATATTTGCTTTACAGAAATAAAAAAAAAAAAACTGCAAATGGTGAAAAAGGGGGAGGGTTTATGTTACAAGTTATGAAAACAAAATGAGAATTAGAAACAGCAGGCTAATCACTCCATCTTACACACTTATATCAAGTGTAATGTACATGACTTATCGAACATAAATTGGCCTACACATGAAGTTAAAGATTATCTACAAAAAGAAAGTTTTGTACAGCATCGCTGTATTTTAGGGAGCTACCATTTGATTTTTATGGGGGGTTAAGATGAAATTTGAAAAAAAGGCAGGACAGGAGTTTTGAGTTAAAAAAAATAGGCAGGATGAGTATTTTGGCATAAAAAAAAAAAAGGATGACAATTTATGTAAAAAAAGTCAGGATAAACTAATAAAAAAAGGTAGGACCGACCAGAGTGAAAAATAAAAAGGCAGGACTGAGATTACAACTAAAAAAAAAGGCAGGACAAAATTTTTCATCCTAGCCCCCCCCCCCCCCCCCCCATAAAAATCAAATGGTGGCTCCCTTACAAACACTTGTAAACAACATCAATCTAATTAAAATATAGATCTCTGATTTCTTTATCTTTATTTGAGCTTATATATAAGAGCACACAAGTTAAAAAAGATCAGAATTTTAATAAGTGCGAAACAACATAGAAAAATTGCCGAAGCTAGTAGTAGCTATTACGTTTCATTGTCTACTGTTAAGTTGAAAGCCCACCGACTAGGTTTAGGTAAGAGAACTAATTTCAGTTGTTCTTTTTTAAATCGCATTTGGCGCAAGTAGCAGAATGCGAGGCATACAGAATACAATCTGATGGTGGTGGCGGCAAAAGTGTACAAAAGTGAAAATAAATTTTCGCACTGCCAGCCCTCTCCCTTTCTTCATAATATAAAATGTTCTACCCTAACGGCGAGTATTATTATATCGGTACTTTGTCTTTTTTGTCTTCATGTTAGTTGTTTTTGTGCTTCATGCTATTTTGACAAGTCAAGCCATTTCAAACTGTTTTTTCGGCAGATTTTTCTTATGCTGTGTTGTTATACCATTGTCCAGGTCAGGGGAGGGTTGAAGGATCACAAACATGTTTATCCCCTCCAAATTCTGTATATGTCTGTCCAAAATCAGGAGCCTGCAATTAAGTGGTTGTCGTTGGTTGCTGTCTGTTGTATCTGTGTTTTTTTTTGTTGCACGAACGGTGGTATATTTTTGTTGTCGTTCCCACCGACAGGGATTTAGGTCTAAAACATCATACAAGACTTTTGATGTGCCATATTTCGGGTGTGAAACAAAACTGACCGATTTGATTCTTATACTACAATTATAACAAAATATGCATTCAATAAAAAGTTTAAAGTTTTGAAAAACAGACACAAAACAGATTTCTCCAAACAAAGTGACAATCTACAAAGTTAGCTGGCTATTGACAACAAATAAATCAACCACACAACAAGCAAAAAAGACAAATGTTTTGAGTGACCTCTGTCCTTGTTAATGACCTAATAGTGTAAGCAACAAAATGATTCATGGCACGAGATAATCTATGTTTAATCAATACCAAAATGTTGACTTAATTTGTGTTTTTAATTGCTAATTTCTTCAAAACCATTTTTATTTCACGCATGCAATTTGGCACACACATGCACTGTGTCTTATTGCTTAAATCAGAGTAAAAAATATTGTGATGATACGTTCATTATCACTAGTATATATATTTGTTTAGGGGCCAGCTGAAGGACGCCTCCGGGTGCGGGAATTTCTCGCTGCATTGAAGACCTGTTGGTGACCTTCTGCTGTTGTCTGTTCTATGGTCGGGTTGTTGTCTCTTTGACACATTCCCCATTTCCATTCTCAATTTTACCTAATAATTTTGCTTTCGATGAAAATAGGGTAAATTTCTGGTAAAATTTTACTCTTACTAAAATGCTGAAATACTTGTATCAAAATCACATAAATACTTTCCCATTTCTTTATATGATATATTTAATATATAAACTATATTATAGGTACTGCTTTAATTACCAACAAAAAACACAATAATTCTATTTTTCATGTTAAAGATTTTCCTATAATGTGCAAAAAAATCAGCCATGTGTTATCTGTTAACTTAAACTCGTTAACTAGAGGACTTTTTGGACATTGGGCACCCTACTAATTTGGCCTTATAAATTCACAAAAAAAAAAAAAAATTGTATGACACTATATATTAATCATATTTTCTAATTTCAGTAGAAAGACTTTCAAAAAATGTTAATATAATCCAAGTTTAGTTATTACAATATGACTGGGACTTCATTAAAGTGACATCATAAGTGAGATTTTTCTGATATTTAGCAAAATAATATAATTTAAGGTTATTTTGACTAAAATAACATATTGCACAAGTGTTGCCCAAAACAATTTTTGCCACTGAATATAAATATACAAAAAAAGTAAAATCAAAAAAATACCAAACTCCGAGAAAAATTCAAAACGGAAAGTCCCTAATCTAATGGCAAAATCAAAAGCTCAAACACATCAAACGAATGGATAACAACTGTCATATTCCTGACTTGGTACAGGCATTTTCTAATGTAGAAAATGGTGGATTAAACCTGGTTTTATACAAAATACAATTACTGTGTAAATAACTTTTGGGGCAATGGCTGTTCTCTATATTATAGCTTTTACAATTTTTGCTTAACATAAAAGGGGAAACAACTCTATTTTAGATATAATGTGTTAATGCTATGTTCTTTCAGTACCAGTTTGTTTTTCGCTGTCTTTGAGTATGCCATGGATATAATAATAAAGATGTGATAAGGATAACTTTATATTAAAATCAAAGTAATATTTCAAAGCCAATGATAATGTTTTAGTATATGCCACCAAAATTAAGCTTTGTCATGAAAAATTGTCTTTCAAGGCGGCATGCATTTAAAACATTTCTTGAATTTTTTAAATACACAGTGAATTACTTAACAAGAGTGCACACGCTGAAATGTCTCGCCTTCTTCACTAACCATTGATTTTATGTTGATAGTCCTAAATATAAACCTTTACTACAAGTAACACATAAACTTAATATGATCCAAGAAAATGAGGTCAAGGTCAGATAAACCAAACGAGAAATACATGTACACCTTACAATCATTCAATTAACCAAACATAGTTGACCTATTGCTTATAGTTTCTAAGAAACAGTCTTAACCAAGAAAACTTAACATTGACCAATGAACCATGAAAATGAGGTCAAGGTCAGATGATACCTGCCAGACAGACATATACACCTTACAATCCTTCCGTGCAACAAATATAGTTGATCTTTTGCTTATAGTTGAAGAATAAAAGACCAAAACACAAAAACTTAACTCTGAGAAATGAACCGTGAAAATGAGATCAAGGTCAAATAAAACCTGCGAGACTGACATGTACATCATAAAATATTTCCATACACCAAATATAAATGACCTATTGCATATAGTATTAGAAAAAAAGACCAAAACTCAAAAACTTAACTTTGACCACTGAACCATGAAAATGAGGTCAAGGTCAGATGACACCTACCAGTTGGACATGTTCACCTTACAATCAGTACATATACCAAATATAGTAGACCTACTGCTTATAGTATCTGATATATGGACTTGACCACGAAAACTTAACCTTGTTCACTGATCCATGACATGAGGTCGAGGTCAAATGAAAATTGTCTGATGGGCATGAGGACCTTGCAAGGTACGCACATACTAAATATAGTTATCCTATTACTCATAATAAGAAAGAAATTAACATTACAAAAAATGTTGACTTTTTTTTCAAGAAGTCACTGAACCATGAAAATGAGGTCAAGGACAATGGACATATGACAGACGGAAACTTCGTAACATAAGGCATTCATATACAAAGTATGAAGCATCCAGGTCTTCTAGCTTCTAAAATATAAAGCTTTTAAATAGTAAGCTAACGTTGCCACCGCCGGCGGATCACTATCCCTATGTCGAGCCAATATATTAATCCTAAGCATGTGCAAGTTAATTTTACCTCATCCAAACAAAAATTGTTGATAAAAACCACATCTAATATCCAGATCATCATGGAAGTCTTTGTTAACCATTCTTCTATATCTATCACAGTATAACTTGTGTCTTTAGGAACACAAAGCGTAGGAACTGCTAACTTTTTACTTATTCCTAAAAAAAGCATACAGCTGTACTTTTAAAGTGATAATATGCATTTCTACATGAAAATGACATACATTTTTACTTACAATTGCATTATACTTCACCCTATTATATAATCATTTTGATGGTTTTCATCAATATTTGAAAGAGTACAAAGAACTGAAACATGTCTATATAAATCTTTGAATAACCATAACAAAAATTTTAACCATTCAATTATTCAAGCAATATATATATAGACCCTTTGGTAGACTCTGTCTAGTTTATTCTTGTCTAGACTACAGATGATTTAGAGCTTGACATATTGTAAAGACAATAGTCTATCATTGAAATGATCACCAAGAGAAATTTTGTTTTGTTTGACAGTGTTTCTTGGCTGCTGTCTAATTGATATATACAAGTACCCACCCATCATTATGTTGAATTCTAGATAACTTTCTGTTTTCTTACTTGCCAGGTTGGCGTCTCATTGATGCATACCCCACATCCCTTTTATTAATAAATAATTTTAGGTTACATTCATGATGACAAAATATTGTCAGATTTCAGAACATTTTTAACATTAATCAAATGTGAATTTGGATTGGCAATTTAAATTCCCATACCAAAAAAAGTACATGTATTTGCTTAAGATTGTATTTACTATTCAAAATCTCACCTTTGGCATAAAGTTCAAAAAACAAACTCAGAACAAATCTTTCTGTGCCCTGTTCTTTGTAATCTGTTGTCTGCCAATACTTCCATTGTGGTAAATCTTTTATTATATCCTTGAACCCTAACACAAACTCATAAACTGTCTGAAAGAAAAGAAATGTGTCATACAAAAATTAAATATGACAAAAAAAATTATAAAATTATATAAAAACTAGAAATTTTAAGAACATATGGTATTGACTTACAATGTTATAATATTAAAGAATACAAGATGGCAGCCCCATGTTCACACAGTTGGATGCTCAGTTTAAGTGTAAATTTACATTAAAACGTGTGTTTATGTTGTAAGTATTATTATCTGGGGTGTACCAAGTTAAATAAATTAACTTAACAAAATTTTACAATTAAAATGTTAATCTAATAATAAAGAGCTTACATTCTGATATTTTCTGTTTTTATCTCATTAACATTAAAATTCATTTTCTACCATTTAAAACATTAAAAACTAACCATTTCATAAGAATGATGAGCTACAAACATTGTAAAAGCAGGGGAAAATGGACAAAACATATATATGTACTATTGTAATTTGATGGACCTTTGTTGGAAACAGAATTTTTTATAAACGGGGGAAACTAAGTTCAGTTTCTGATGCTGTTATTGGTTAACTATCACCTTGTTTCCAAGGATGTGATAATCTTTTAGCACCAAACACCATGGTTGAGACAGTTCATGATTCTCAGACTCCATAGGAAGACAGTCCACAATTTTCAGATATCATAGGGTAAGACAGTACATGATTATCAGACACCATAGGGTAAGACAGTACACGATTCTCAGACTCCATAGGAAGACAGTCCACAATTCTCAGACACCATAAATTAACACAGTACACGATTATCAGACACCATAGGGTAAAACAGTACACGATTTTCAGACACCATAGGGTAAGACCGTCCACAATTCTCAGATATCATAGGGTAAGACAGTACACGATTTTCAGACACCATAGGGTGAGACAGTACACGATTATCAGACACCATAGGGTAAGACAGAACACATTTCTCAGATATCATAGGGTAAGACAGTACTCGATTTTCAGACATCACAGGATGAGGCAGTACACGATTATCAGACACCATAGGGTAAGACAGAACACAATTCTCAGATATCATAGGGTAAGACCATACACAGTTCTAAGACACCATAAGGAAAGACAGTACACAATTTTCAGATACCATAGGGTTAGACAGTACACAGTTCTCAGATACCATAAGTTAAGACAGTACACAGTTCTCAGATACCATAAGTTAAGACAGTACACAGTTCTCAGATACTATAGGGTAAGACAGTATGCTTTCTCAGACACCATAAGGTAAGACAGTACACGGTTCTCAGATACCATTAGGTAAGACTGTACACAGTTCTCAGAAACTATAGGGTTAAACAGTACACAATTCTCAGACACCATAAGGTAAGACAGTACACAATTTTCAGATACCATAGGGTTAGACAGTACACAGTTCTCAGATATCATAAGGTAAGACAGTACACAGTTCTCAGATACCATAAGGTAAGACAGTACACAGTTCTCAGATACCAAAAGGTAAGACAGTACTAAGTTCTCAGATACCATATATAGGGTAAGACAGTACACAATTCTCAGACATCATAGGGTAAGACAGTACAGTTCTCAGACACCATAGGGTAGGACAGTACACAGTTTTCAGACACCATAGGGTATGACAGTATACAATTCTCAGACACCATAGGGTAAGACAGTACACAATTCTCAGACACCATAGGGAAAGACAGTACACAATTCTCAAACACCATAGGGTAGGACAGTACACAGTTTTCAGACACCATAGGGTAGGACAGTACACAATTCTCAGACACCATTAGGTAAGACAGTACACAATTTTCAGATACCATAGGGTTAGACAGTACACAGTTCTCAGATATCATAAGGTAAGACAGTACACAGTTCTCAGATACCATAAGGTAAGACAGTACACAGTTCTTAGATACCATAAGTTAAGACAGTACACAGTTCTCAGATACTATAGGGTAAGACAGTACACATTTCTCAGACACCATAAGGTAAGACAGTATACAGTTCTCAGAAACCATAAGGTAAGACAGTACACAGTTCTCAGATTCCATAGGGTTAGACAGTACACAATTCTCAGACACCAAAAGGTAAGACAGTACTAAGTTCTCAGATACCATAGGGTAAGACAGTACACAATTCTCAGACACCATAGGGTAGGACAGTACACAGTTTTCAGACACCATAGGGGAGGACAGTACGCAATTCTCAGACACCATTAGGTAAGACAGTACACAATTTTCAGATACCATAGGGTTAGACAGTACACAGTTCTCAGATATCATAAGGTAAGACAGTACACAGTTCTCAGATACCATAAGGTAAGACAGTACACAGTTTTCAGAAACCATAAGGTAAGACAGAACACAGTTCTCAGATTCCATAGGGTTAGACAGTACACAATTCTCAGACACCAAAAGGTAAGACAGTACTAAGTTCTCAGATACTATAGGGTAAGACAGTACACAATTCTCAGACACCATAGGGTAAGACAGTACAGTTCTCAGACACCATAGGGTAGGACAGTACACAGTTTTGAGACACCATAGGGTATGACAGTATACAATTCTCAGACACCATAGGGTAAGACAGTACACAATTCTCAGACACCATAGGGAAAGACAGTACACAATTCTCAAACACCATAGGGTAGGACAGTACACAGTTTTCAGACACCATAGGGTAGGACAGTACACAATTCTCAGACACCATTAGGTAAGACAGTACACAATTCTCAGACACCATAGCTATAGGGTAGGACAGTACACAATTTTCAGGTACCATGAGGTAAGACAGTACATGATTCTCAGATACCATAGGGTAAGACAGTACACAATTTTCAGACATCATAGGGTAAGACAGTACACAATTCTCAGACACCAAAGGGTAAGACAGTACATGATTCTCAGACACAATAGGGTAAGACAGTCCACAATTCTCAGACACCATATAGGGTAGGACAGTACACAATTCCCAGACATCATAGGGTAAGACAGTACACAACTTTCAGACACTATAGGGTAGAACAGTACACAATTCTCAGACACCATAAGGTAAGACAGTACACAGTTTGCAGACACCATAGGGTAAGACAGTTAAAATCTGAAATAATTTTCATAATGTTCACTTGATTAAGCAAAAGTTTTTGTTTATTTTTCAATCCAAAAATAAGTAGGATTAATCTTGACATTACCTACCTGCTAATCTGAATAATTCAGTCCCTTCCAGTAATTGATCTCTCCTACTTGTTAATGTAGCCATCTTAGAACATCTGAATATAATAACTGAATTATTATTCAGGTTAGGCATGACCATAAACATCAACTTAAAAACATAACATCCAATGATGTAATCCCGTCTCATATGGATTAACAGATACCCAAGACTTATATTGTAAACCTACTTGATATAAATTCTGGGCATTAACTGTATCATCTTTGGGGCTGCTCAAGTTAAATAAAATGTTGGATTTATCTGTTACTGTACCCCTGACTGTGCTCTCCAGAAATACTTCAAAGGAAGAATGTGAAAAAGCTACATGTCCTTTGACTTTTTCTTTATGACTGTTCTTCAGATGTTCAAAAATTCTGTTAGTTAATGTTGCAGGAATGAATCTCAATGGTTTCTGAAAGGAAAATAAATAATTCAGTGACAGATGAGAAAAAAATCTTACTTGAAAAATTACTTAATTACTCTATGGTCAAGTAATAAGTGAATGATCTTTCATGTCAACAATAAATATACACTTTGTACAAACATTATAAAAAATATGGCTATGTAGTATGATTGTCAATGAGACAGCTATCCATGAAAGATCAAAGACAAGGTGGTTAATAACTACAGCTCATCATAAGGTCTTCTAAAATGAACAACACAATAAACTAAAAACAGTTATGATTGAGATTAATTGATTGATTGATTGGTGTTCAACACCACTTTCAGCACTATTGTGCTATTTCGTGGCAGTCAGTTTTTATTGGAGGAAGCTGGAGTGCCCAGAGAGAACTACCAACTTTCGGTAGGAAAATTGACATTCCTAGTCAATTACGATTGGAGTTGAGCGCACCTGCCATGTGTGGGATTCGAACTCACAACCTCAGTGTTGACAGGCTAGTGATACAGTAGTTGTACTACTTAGACCACTCGGCCACCGAGGCCCCTGATAGAGTATAAAAGTGTAAGGGTTGAGATTTTAAATAACTACATTTGTAGTTTAACCCCACAATATTTTTATGTGCCTTTCCCAAGTCAGGAACCTAATGTCAGTGGCTGTATTTTATCATACATGGGTATTCTAAATGTTTTTAATAATTTAAGGAATTTGGTATTCATGTTTCTCACTTAGAACTTTTGTAAGGGAGTCCATGCACTTGCTATTTTTGGCCATGGCGAGTCCAACAGTAAGAATAGGAAATGATATTGCTATTTAATTAAGTATATCTCTATATGTGTTGGAAGCCCTAGAGCATGTAGAGTAAAAGAAGGCCTAATTTATTATTCAAGTCTTGAAGACAAAACAGAGCAAGGAACAACATCATATTTAGATTAATTTTTAAACTCTTGCTATAAAATGATGAGATCTGGGCTGAGTTGATACAATATTTTACAATATTGATACTCACCTAAGTGAGAAGTACATTTTGTATTGGTGGTAGATTTTGGACAGTCTCTATTTAATTTATATTCAATTTTACTAGACTGGGATTGATTTAGAGTTTGACAAATTGGATAGACACTTGAAATTTTGTAAATAAACATGCAAACTGTAGCTTTGAACACGAATGTGATCAAAGATAATTCAGTTTTGATAATTTATAATGCAAGCAAAAAACGAAAGAAATCTACAGATAAATTGCTGCAGAATATCCTTCTGTTTGGTCCAAATTACTATCACATGACATTGACAATATGTTTGATTCACATCATTTCCGTTACCAAAACTAGACAAAGTGATGCCCCCGCACTCCACTCTGAAGTAATTCTATTATAACAAAGTCAATGTAGGACTTTCTTTGAGATATAATTGTGTCTGGGAGACACAAATGATGACCTCGCAGATGCATAGTGCTATTTTAAAATACACAAAGTTGAGCATGGGAGCACATAGGTCTATGGTTCACTGTAGGAGGAGTTATCCGGAAACGCTATGCACCTCTTACATGTCTTATGCAAGTATATACTCCAAAAATGACAAAGTTCAACAATCTCCCAAAAGAGCAAATATTAATAAAAAACCCTGATCACATGCACACCTTCAATATATGTATAAACAGCCAGCAAAGATAAAACTTCCTAGCATTCAAACTGTAGGAGGAGTTATGCGGAATAACTATAACGCTATGCACCTCTTATACTCCAAAAATGACACAAAGTTCAACTATCTCCCAAAAGAGCAAATATCAATAATAATCAAAACCCCGACCCCATGCACACCTTCAATATATGTACAAACAGTCAGCAAAGTGAAAACTTCCTAGCATTCAAACTGTAGGAGGAGTTATGTGGAATAGCTATATACCCATAGTGGGATGGACGGACAGACGGACAGACGGACAGGACGGGCGGACAGAAAGACCGACTGATGGACAGGGGTAAAACAATATGCCCCCCAACTTGTAGTTGCGAGGGCATAAAATCTCTTTTACCATTCACTGATTTCTGATGTCATATCTTATTACTATTGATGGGGAAATTGGATCTCTCTGCATCCATCTGAATTGTCTATTTGCCGGTTTGATCCCATTATTACACACTTTTAGATGGTTCCCTTTGCCAATTGCACACTAGTTCTAAAGTGGACAAAAAGAACTGCTGCCATGCAAAGCATGATAACTTTGAAGTGATATATCTATAGACGACATGTTCACCAATTTTTAATGATAAATAACCGCTGATATCAAAACTTTTTAGCTTAACAAAAGATTAAATGTAATTAAATATTTAAAAAAACTTAAAGATAACCCAAATTTAACAGAGACAAATTTTCTCTTTTTGCAAGCTCTTCAATGTCAATTATACAAATGAATGACCTTCCTAAGGGAAACAACTTGAACAAATAGATCTGTCATTACTGGGTCAATTCTGAAATTGGCCAAAAAACTTTACTTACGTAATCTGGTCAACCCTATACCTACATGACCTACAGAATTATATCAATTTAATCAATAAAATTGAGAATGGAAATGAGGAATGTGTCAAAGAGACAACAACCCGACCACAGAGCAGACAACAGCCGAAGGCCACCAATGGGTCTTCAATGCAGCGAGAAACTCCTGCACCCGGAGGCATCCTTCAGCTGGCCCCTAAACAAATATGTATACAAGTTCAGTGATAATGGACGTCATACTAAACTCCAAATTATACACAAGAAACTAAAATTTAAAATGATACAAGACTAGCAAAGGCCAGAGGCTCCTGACTTGGGACAGGCGCAAAAATGCGGCGGGGTTAAACATGTTTTTTGAGATCTCAACCCTCCCCCTATACCTCTAGCCAATGTAGAAAAAACAAACGTACAACAGTACGCACAGTAAAACTCAGTTTAAGAGAAGTCCGAGTCCGATGTTAGAATAGGAAACAAAAGAAAATAAACAAAATGACAATAATACATAAATAACATTAACAACAGACTACTAGCAGTTACTGACATGCCAGCTCCAGACCTCAATTAAACTGATTGAAAGATTATGTCTTCATCATATGAATATCAGGCACAATCCCTCCTGTTGGGGTCTAGCATCACACATCACAAAATATATGAGAAGAACACAACCTGTGTCATGCCAACAACTGGCCTTAGCTTAGAATAAATATGTCCAATTCTGATGCAAAGGCCCCACAAGTACACATTTATCTGTGTTGCTGTATGGGAACTATATGTATATGTCAGTGGCGGATCCAGATATTTTCATAAGGGTTGGGCCGCTCCAGTCATGCTTCAGTGATTCCCTATATAATCAACAAAATTTTTCCCACAAAAGGGGGGGGGGGGGTGTGCCCGGGCCCCTGAAAAACCCTCTTAATCTGCCTCTGTACATGCTGTATGTACCCCAAATAAGATCATGAAGATATTCATCCCTTTCCTCAAAGTTCAATGTCACTCGTTAATTGCTTGTCACTTTTATAAAATTTTAGATGTCTGATAGTCACATTCCTGCTTTCTTCCCAGATTTTCTTAAATTCTGGTCATGGTTTGTTCAGTTTAGTGAAATAATTATATATCTAGTTGATGGACATCAAGAAATGTCAGCTTGTCAAGAGTTATCTTAAGTCAGACTTAAAAACCTGGGTTTACAACCTTAATTTTTTAGTTGACGATACAAAATCTTCAAACTGGTGCTTTTTCACAGAAAAATTTGTCGTTACAATGCAAATATCTTCATGTCACAAATTATGTCCTGTGACTCATTTTCCCCCCAAGATCAACTGGGGTAGTTCATTCATAAATTTGAGATTGGAAACTCATCTTTTCTTGATGTCCACTTCCCAAGAAAGTCGTAATTGCATATAATGCTGTGATCTGGTGATTTTAAACAGAGAAAAGTATTTGAGTGAACAATGTTATAATTGTATTACTAGTCATTGCATTGTCATATGATTGTAAATCAGGATACAGTCTATTTTACTCATCTAAATCTATTCACGTAACAGTTTACCTGACTAACTAATAAATCGTAGTATTGTTTAACATATGATTGTTCAGTCTCGTTAAAAATTCTTCTCTCTGCTTTGCTTTCTCCACCACCCATAACTTATAATATACTATAAGGAAAAACTCACAGGATTCCGAAAAAATAATAACATGACCTTCAATTTGGAAGGCCGTTTAATGACATTCGGAATATCCCTCTGCCATTTTCAAACATTCCGCATGGTGACAAGCTCTACTAGAACGAAAATATAGCTTTTCCTGAACGAGGTATAATTCAGACAACATAATAAAATGTCTGTTCCACCTGAAAAAATCGCAGAATTAAAGCAAATTATCCATGGACAATTGTCTCAGGTAAATATATACATAAAGGAGAACAAGCAACAGAATAAAACTTAAAACGTGCTGATACATGTAAATTTTATAAATGTTTATATCTTGTTTTCATTATAATTGTATTAAGCAACTCGAAATACAAATAGAAGCATATCTCGTGAAACGAAAACTATTTGTGCATGCACAGTACATTTTTGTATTTTACTCTTACAATGGCTTTAATTTGTTTCTACACCAAATTCATCATTCTCATATTTTTTATTTATTTTGTATGGTAGTGGCTGCTTAGCAGGAATCCTGTTTTTTTTTTTTTTCTGATTCCCGTTTGCATCCAGAGTTGTTTCACTGTTTCCCTCATTTTTTATTGAATGTAAAGATTTTTTATTCTAAAGCATGCCCTGTAAATAGTACAGTAGTGTCCGGTAATTCCGCGCGTCCGGTAAACCCGCCCACTCCCATTACTTACGTAATTGTCACTTCTGTGAATATTTCGTCTGCTATTTTATTCATAGTAACTGTACTTATCATCACTGCATGGCAAATTTTAAAGAAAAACACTTTATTACGAAAATATTTAGTGATATATATAATACAGTTCCTGAAGTATAATATTACGATAATCATCTATTGGAGGAAGATATAGAGGAAAGAAGAAGTCAGTTCACCCAGATTCCAGTTCTTGAAAAGTTTTGGTTTGACAAATGAAAAATTAGTTATGAGGTCTTGAAATATAAAAATCAGAAGGTGTAGTATAATTGCCAAAGTGACTACTCTCCATCAGAGTTCAAATGACATAAAAGTTAACAACTATAGGTCACTGTACCGCCTTCAAAGCTATTTTATTTTTTGCTGTGATGCCTTCCTACAACGTCATAATGCAGGCCATTTTTTTGGCTGGACTTTCAGTAAGAATTTTCTTCTCAGTCAGGTTCAGTTTATATTGTCAGGAAATTCTGGTCGGCATATCACACTCTGCACCATTAGCCGCTAGTCCGATGCCCTAGATTACATTTTTGTAGTAACATTTTATTCCGATTAGTAAATATTTGCAAAACTTTGTTTAAACACTTATAAGAAAAGTGTCGGATTATTGGTCTTCAAACTAGTAGTTGGAAAAGTTTTGGTGCAGACTGATAACAACAACATCATGGCCTCTTGGTCTATACAAATTTCATTTCTCAATCAAACCTAGCATAAAGAGGAGAAATGATGATAGAATGAGTGAGACAGATGTTGAATTAGGTTATAAGCAGACTGAGAGTGCTAAGAGAGAGGATATAGAATGCCAGAGTGACCATGAGATCAGAGAAAGAGGAAGAGAGTGATATAGATGGATAAATGAGATCTGCAGATAGTGAAATAGAGTCGTTGTCCTTATTAGTGACAAGAAGAAAGTTTAGTGTAAAGAAAGTTTACATACTATTAAAACAAATAAATTTGTTTAAAGAAAATCATTATGTTGCAGTTTATTAACAAATATCACCAGTGACCAAAAGTCAAGCATGTAAACACTGCAGCATGTAACAAAGGGAAAACCTGTACAATACATGTAGTACCACCTCTGTGGTCTTGTGGTTGTGTGCTTGCTACGAGTTCAGGAGATCAAGGATTTCAATTTAGCATTTAGGAGTAAGAGTAAAGACAGGTTGGCTTGGAGTCGGAATAATGTGTCCAGTAGGGTGACATGTATTCCTTCAGACTGTGGACTAGCACAGTGTTAAAAATACGGCTTAGCATATTAGTCTAGTACAACGCAGGGTTTATATTCATATCAAATAATCATGTTCTTGTTCAGTATATGCTTTTAATTTGCTACATGTACTCTTCCATACTGTACCGTATAAGAATAAGCTATAAATATGATAAAAACTCTGGTATGACAAAATGTTGACCTAGATGGATCTTTGATTTCTTCAATTGTTGAGTTGCTGTTTCAGTGACAAATATGCTAAATCTGCCTGGTATTATTCATATTATTTCCTGTATTTCCTTGTTATATAATTTGTTGACAGATTGGCATGCAGAGTCGTATTCGTGATGTTATGAGTGAGGTTATCACAGAAGATTACAGTAATGGACAGGTGTCTGAACAAGAAATTATGCAGAAGTTAAAAGAACGAGGTTTGGTGGATGATTTAATGCAGAATTTACAGTTTCAAAGTCAAGGAGATGGACAAAGTCTGAGACGTCCAGCAACACATTTCCTTGACCAAGATGACAAGGTCACCAATCTTCCAGTCAAAAGAGGTATGAGAATATAAGAATAAATCAAAATAATTCTAATTAGAATATTTTTTAAATATTGACATGTTCAGCATTTGAAATAATATATATATATATATATAGCTTATATGTTATTGTATTGTCAGTAAATGTTGTTATGGTTGTTGATTTATGTCAGTTGTTGAAGGCTGTCTATTTTTGTTGTCCTTAGATTTATCTGGCTGTCTTGTCTTAGCTTAAGGTTTATATATTGTGTTAATAAGACTGGTAATTGTTGAATTCAGTAACACTATATATATATATAGCTAGTTTATCTTTAACTATAAAATAAAAAATGGGTTACAATTGCCAATGAGACACCTATCCACCAGAGTCAAAATGAGTCTTTGAGTACATTTCTTATCAACTGTGAAACTTCGAAACTTTTAATATTCCTTTGTTTAATAGGGTTAAGATTGCACGATACTACTTATGTGACATACAATTTTATAATTTAGTTTTAAGGATGCATCTGTGGAGGTATAGCAGCATCATACTAAAACTAAAACAGGTACTTTGACCTATGTTTTAAGTTTTACCGACAATACATGTAAGCAATAGTTCCAGTTCTAATCTCAGATACTTAAAAAACCAAGAGTCATATCTTAGTGTAAGCTACACACACAACGTATTTCACTTTGAGTTACATTTATGCTTTACTGACTTACATTAAGTTTACATTAATTAGAGTTCAGATACTAGGTGACCTACAATCATACAACTTTGTGAAAGGTTATATAATAGGGGTATATAGCAGCATCTTCATAGAATTCTAACTGGAAGGTTTGGAATTAAATGCTAGAAGTTATAACAAACAAAAAGGGATTCAGTATTGGAAGGTTGGACAATTTATTGGCATTTTTTTTTCATTTTTTTTTCATTTAAGATTTGCAGTATCTCAAACAATTCAAGTAGGGGGTTAAAAAGAAGGTCATTCAGAAAACTAAAAACACAACAGTTTATTTGACCCTGTGAAAGGTTTGAACTACTCCAGATATATAGTTCTGCAGTATTTACTGCATATGATTATGAAAAAATATATTTGAGTAATAATTTTACACATACTTTTAAGCTGTTTCATGAATCGAAATGAAATGATTGATAGAAAATTTCTTTTTGTGTTTTTTATTATAATTAAATATATTTATTTTCTATTTTAAATTTAGCCAACATTGATCCTACACGAAGATACTTATACTTCAATATAAAGAATGGTAAAGCATTCCTGGAACACATTGAGAACTCTGACCCGATGCCAGGGCAAGTCAGTTCATATTTCACCTTCCACATACATTTCCGTGGACAAAGGTTCAAATCTCGACCAGTTCCATGTGCCTGTGAACCAGATGTTGATGAAGGGTTTCTGTTAGAAGTTCATAAAGAGTCGTCAGGTAAATTCAGGTTTTATTTACCCAAACTGGCCATTGTAATTCATGTAGAACAAAATTTGAATAATTGTTATTACATAATGAAGTATTAATGCATTTATGATGACTCTTCATGTGATCAATTTCAGAATTTTCAGTTAGTGTTTAATTGGTCCCACTTTCACTAAGAACAGTTTTTAATTAGATACATTTTTGTCTCGCCTTGACTGAGTCAAAAAGCGAGACAAAGGTATGCTGTTTCTGGCGTCTGCGGCGATGGTGGCGACGGCGGCGTCAACAATGTATTAGTTTGTGATTAGGTCTAGTTCATGGTGAACCACTAGTGATAGGTCAATGATATTTGGTATGCAGTTGTATTAGCATTGGCACATCTCATTACCATGGAGATTATTTGGCCCCGCCCCCTCAGTCAAGGTCTATTGACTTTTAAACTTTGCTTAGTTTACATGTATTAGTTTGTGATTATGTCAGTTTATGGGGAACCACTAGTGATAGGTCAATGATATTTGGTATGCAGTTGTATGAGCATTGGCACATCTCATTACCATGGAGATTATTTGGCCCTGCCCCCTCAGTCAAGGTCTATTGACTTTAAAAACTTTGCTTAGTTTACATGTATTAGTTTGTGATTAGGTCAGTTTATGGGGAACCACTAGTGGTAGGTCAATGATAATTGGTATGCAGTTGTATGAGCATTGACATATCTCATTTCCATGGAGGTTATTTTGCCCCGCCCCCTCATTCATGGTCGATTGACTTTGAAACTTTTGCTTAGTTTTCATGTATTAGTTTGTGTGATTAGTTCAGTTTAAGGGGAACTGTTAGTGGAAGGTCAATGATAATTGGTATGCAGTTGTATATAAAGCATTAGCACATCTCATTTCCATGGAGAATATTTGGTCCTTACCCCTCAGTCATGGTTTATTGACTTTGAAACTTTTGCTTAGCTTACATGTATTAGTTTGTGATTAAGTCAGTTTAAGATGAACCACTAATGTTTAGTCAATGATATTCAGTATGCAACAGTTTATTATTTTATTAACAATCATATTTGTTTTAAAACTCCTCTCTAAAGTATACCACTGGTGATTTAATATAATTCTAGTAAGATGAAAATTAAACGAGTAGGGGCTATATTTCATTCACCTTGTCTGTTGTTTTGTTAGTTCATTCATCCTACAAATACTTCAGTCAAACTTCTCTAATGTACTACTAAACATAATAACTTCATATTTGGTGAGTAGCTTGACAATGATGAGTTGGAACATGTAACCACTTTTCAGGTCAGTCAAACACCTACTTCCTGTTTGCCAATACTTTGAAATTTTCAATATGTTGAATGAACTTAATATTTTTCGTCAAACTCATATTATGAACAGCTTGACAATGATGAGTTATAAAGTGTGATCACTTGTGAAATATGTCTGACACCTACCTCCTGTTTGCCAATACTTTGAAATTTTCCACATAGAAAAAAACCACAGATTGAAAAAAAAAATATTATCTTCTGAATTAATCTACTTTTTAGTTGTTTGACCTAAATAGAAAGTAAAGAATTTCTTGGATTTTCAAAAATCAACATTTTAATAACCATAATCCAATTTTCTGTAACCTAGGATTTTAAAGCTGAAAAAAATTATTATTTTTTATGAAGATGGGAGATTCTTTAAATTACAATTGTTTAATATACTTAAAGCAATTATCATGTCCTTCCCCGGTTCCTTCAACATCATGGTATTCTGATGCTATATTGCTTGAATGTGATGCTTTTGGAAATTATTTCTTATAAATTGTATTATGGATGTAACGCTATCATTTATAGAAACATGTTGATATTTCAGTCTTTTTTACCAGGATGCAATATGAAATTTGTATAAAGAACACTGATCATGTTATTTACTGAAAATTATTACAAAGAGAATTGATTTCTTGTTATCTGTCATTCTTAGGTGAAGCTGCTAAAATGGTTGATGAATCTGGGATGTTATCCATCTGTGACAAGCTACATATAGCCTTGATAAAAACAGATGTAACAGGGGAGACAACTCTGGTGTCATCACATTTCCTAGAATGGAGACCTGTTTTAACTGCCAAAACTGGGAGATTTCAGACATCCATAGAACTGAAAGGAACAGGTTAGAAAAAACTTAATTGTTGTTTTGTCTTGCCTTAGAGACATAGGGATTCTAATACGGCAACAACTTTGTATAAAACTTCAAATTTCAGAAGGTACATAATCCCTGTCTGTTATACAGATGCTTTATTGTCTGAGGTTTCTGTCGTATGTCCATTGCCGTTGATCTCATTTTCCAGGTTAAATGACCACTTGAGAAAAGGATATTTTGTTTATCAATAGATTTTTTTGGATGATTTTGTATTATTGGACAACTGTATTTTGGTATATAGATTCATTACATGGTATGTATGTCAATCAGACAGAGTTCACCAGATCTTACCTTATTTCATAGTTCAGTGATCAACCTTAAATTTACATGATAAGTAAAATTGAGAATGGAAATGGGGAATGTGTCAAAGAGACAACAACAGCCCAAGGCCACCAATGGGTCTTCAACACAGCGAGAAAATCCCGAACCCGGAGGCAGGCTTCAGCTGGCCCCTAAACAAAAATGTGTAATAGTTCAATGAAAATGGATGTCACACTAAACTCCAAAACATATAAATTAACTAAAATTAAAAAACATACAAGACAAACAAAGGCCAGAGCGTATAAGATGTCTGCATGTTGATTTATATTTACGAATGATGTCCTTGTACTGATGATAAAATTTAGTAAATGTTTTGACTAGTTTGTGATATCGAAAACCCTGGTGTAATCATTTTTCAGTAATACAGAGGTTTCTATCGTTAAAATCAAATACGTTGTTACATACACGAGCGAGTCGAGCAAGTTGAGATATATAAACACCATAAGTTGGTGACAAGGGAATGTCACCATCTAAAAATGGATAATTAACAATAGGAAATGAAAAAATCATCTCTTTTATCATAAATTTTGGTATTAAGCTTCCCATTAAAGATATAGATATCAAGGTCCATTTCTCAGATGATATAAAAAGTAGGTCAACTATATTCAATATAACTGTGACCTCATTTCAAGATTCATTGGTCATTGTTAAGTTTTCATGATTAAATCCGTTTCTCAGACACTATAAGTATTATGTCAACTATATCAGTGTATATCAGATGTATAAAATGATTGTAAGGTGTGCATCATCAGAGGGGGCATTAAGTTTTACCCTTGTCCGTCTGTACGTACGTACGTACGTACGTCCGTCCGTCCATATGTCCCAAAGTTGGTTTCCGTTCTCAAACTTTAGTTTGCCTCAACCAAATGCTATGAAACTTATACACAATGCTTATTACCACAAAATACAGATCAAGTTTGAATTATGGTGGTGTCACTTTAACTGTTCCAGATTTATGCCCCTTTACAAATGGAAAAATTGATGAATTTTTCGTTTCCGTTCTCTAACTTTAGTTTTTCCTCAAACAAATGCTATGAAACTTATACACAATGCTTAAAACCACAAAATACAGATCAAGTTTGAATTTTTGGTGGTGTCACTTTAACCGTTCTAGAGTTATGCCTCTTTACAAGGGGAAAAATTGTTGAATTTTTCATTTCTGTTTTCTAACTTTAGTTTGCCTCAACCAAATGCAATGAAACTTATACAAAATGCTTATTACCACAAAATACAGATCAAGTTTGAATTATGGTGGTATCACTCTAACTGTTCTAGAGTTATGCCCCTTTACAAATGGATAAATTGCCGAATTTTTCGTTTCCGTTCTATAACTTAAGTTTGCCTCAACCAAATTTTATGAAACTTATACACAATACTTATTACCACAAAACTCAGATCAAGTTAAAATTTGGGTAGGGTCACTTTTAGCGTTCTTCAGTTATGTCTGTTTATAATTTTATATGATATGCAAGCGGGGGCATCATCTGTGTCCCATGGACACATTCCACATTTATTTTTTATTAGGTCTGTTTTTTAGATTCAATAAGTAACAGGTCAACTTTATTGGACATATTTACTGATTGTAAGGTCTAACACTGTTCATCTGACCTTGACCTCAAGTTCATGGTAGAATATGTGCAACATAGGGGACATTGGAACTCTGTTCTTTAATTCAGCATTCATGTGAAACAGACAAAAATAATCCTGTGTTAGTAATATGATGATGATGGATGGCTGCTTAATGTCCAGCAGCAAATTAATATGCATATTCAGGACGTGAAGATTGTTAATTTAATATGAATATTGTTAACTCTGTTTTGAACTAGACCAACACGCTGAGCTGGATTTTAAACGTGCTAGTTCACAAGGTAACAGTCTGTAGGAAGACATGTCACCTTCCCGGACACATTATTCTTGACTAAGAGACAACCAGTATTTGCTCTTACTCTTTAATGCTGCGTGCTTAGCGGAGAAGCAGCAAATACCAATTTGAAAGTATTTGGTTTGACCCTGCCCGGATTCAAACCCATGATCTCCTACACTTGAGGCATAGACACTACCACGAGACCACCGAAGCAGTCATGTTACTAATAAGCATAGCATATCTTCATGAAAATGGTTGCCACAAACACCCCAGTAAATTTAAGGAGTTATGTCCCTTATATCCATTAGCTTGTAACCAAAATTTACTTGAAAATATTATCAATCATAGAATATTAATTCTGCTTGCATATGCAGTATACTATTAAACTTAGGAAAAAATGAACCCATGTTTGTTTGGGCAGTTACCTTAAATCATAACCATGTTTGGGCAGTTACCCTAAATCATTACCAAGTTTGGGCAGTTACCCTAAATCATTACCATGTTTGGGCAGTTACCCTAAATCATTACCATGTTTGGGTAGTTACCCTAAATCATTACCATGTTTGTGCAGTTACCCTAAATCATTACCATGTTTGGGCAGTTACCCTAAATCATTACCATGTTTTGGCAGGTACCCTAAATCATTACCATGTTTTGAATAAAAGATGGCAGCCAACAAATCTTCTGACTACAGTGTATATTTCACCTATTATAAAAATTAAAGGTACCTGTATTTCGAAACAAACAACATTTCATTTTTTCAATTTGGTTTGTTCTTTATGCTCAATATCAAGCTTTGATGAAAGTATTATATGAACATTTATAAACCAACCAACTAATTATCAATAGTACGTTTTGAAGAATTATAATTTTGTGATGAATGAATGTGATAACTGCTGAATCAGCATTTGAAAGTTTGTCACCTGGCCTTCCTTTGTCTCAATCAAAATTCAAGATTTTTATTGACCAATCATGGACCCTCAAGGGGCATTTACTCAAAATATAATAACTTCACAATGATTTTAGCATAACAAATTATAAAAGATACATTGGTGGTGCACAAATAATAATACAAATAAGCAAACAATATATTGTATGATATTTATCATGCAAATAGAATTATTTGCTTCCTATTCTAGAATAAAATTTTAAAAGCGTGTTGAAAAAAGCATTTATTTAAAATAAGTAGTAAAGGTAGCATAAATTTGCAATAACAAATAAATGAATGGTTTAAAAGTTATTTTAATATTATTTTTTTCCTAAGGCGATGAGAGTAAGATTCCAGCTGGTGTAATAGAAATCCAGTTAGAGTTGTTTCCTAAACCAGTAAAGATCATTGGCCAGGAAGTACTGACTACACAGCTCAATATGGAACGTAACCGACAGTCAGAGAAAGAGAGACTGTTCCTTGTCTATGCTAAACAATGGTGGAAGGAATATTTACAGATAAGACCAGCAAATCAGGAACGTCTAGTCAAAATATTTGCTCAGGTAGTTATAACTTGAATCTTTCATGCTGCATTTTGATCACAAGTATATGATTTTATGCCTGGTAAAATTAATGGTGTCTTTATTATGTTAATTACAGTCAGAATGTAGTCTTGCTGTATTAAAAGAAATTGCTGATATTCCTAATTTAATGTTTTTATAGCTATGAATCATCACCAGGAGCTGTTAATTATGTGTTTTGGCATATATCCTATATTTTATATGCTACATATTTTTTTCCGCTGATTCACATAATTAACACAGCTTCCAATAACAAACCTTCCATTTGGAGCTACTGTGTTTAGAGACCTCTGTTATTGGTATATCATTACTATATTACTCTTCATGTTTTAGGGGATTATGGCAAAATGACAGAAACATTAAATTTCCAGCTTTAATTATGTTAATAATTAGGGTGTTAATAAAAAGAAATAAGAAATATGGAGTCAGCATGTTACAATAACACTGGAATATGTTGTTCAATTGTAACCCTTTTCTCTAAAATGTTATCCTATGAAACCACACAGTCCTCAATTATATCAAAAGTATTTAAATACACCATCCAAAATTCCTCTATACAGTACACAGGCCTAGTTTAAGTCCCATTAATAGCCACTTTAGTCATTTAAATTTTACAGATTTCATCTTTCAATATCACTTTCATAAATTCATTTGGTTAATTGCAATCAATATATTATTTGCTTATTAGATGTGTATTTTGTACTATTTATTTGTACAATTTTTGTCAGGATGAGAATTCAGTGACCCGTCCAGTTTGTTCTTTTGTTAAACCATTACGTGCTGGAAGGTTGTTAGATTCTGCTCGACATGCTGCCAGATTTGTCAGTCTAATGCATCATAAAAAAATGGAGTCAGTGGGAGGAGGTAATAAACTAGAACAATGGACAACACTACATGGATTTTTATGTCGCAATAGAGGGGTATGTATTCATATTACATGTAAGAAATGTTAAATGATCTTTTTGGTATGAATGCACCAGAAAATACATACGTATGATGTTTTAAACTATGATGACTTTTACTGGTTAGCAAGTTTTCTGTTTAATACGGTTTATTATCTTATCATACATGCATCTTAAATACAGTTTTGTGTTCAATTGTTGATGTTATTTTCAAAAATCTTTCATAAATATTTAATTTAAAATAGATATGGAAGTTCTTTAATATTCAGAACAAAAGTCAATTAACAAGAAAAACTGTGATTGAAAATTTAATATTAACTGGTTCATAATTGGCATGCTATTGTCAATTAGTTCTTATGAATATATACATGATATATGAAAGAATACAAAATTGATTTGTTGAATTTATGCCCCCGCCGAAACCGAGGGGGCATTAAGTTTTACCCTTGTCTGTCTGTCCATACGTCCGTACGTCCCAAAATTGGTTTCCATTCTCTAACTTAAGTTTGCCTCAACCAAATGTTATCAAACTTATACACAATGCTTATTACCACAAAACACAGATCAAGTTTGAATTTTGGTGGTGTCACTTTAACCGTTCTAGAGTTATGCCCCTTTATAAATGGAAAAATTGCAAAATTTTTCATTTCCTTTCTCTAACTTAAGTTTGCCTCAACCAAATGTTATGAAACTTATACACAATGCTTATTACCACAATACACAGATCAAGTTTGAATTTTGGTGGCATCACTTTTACTGTTCTAGAGTAATGCCCCTTTTCAAATGGAAAAATTGCTAAATTTTTCATTTTTTTTCTAAAAATATAAATGATGTCATTGTTCAAGTAATTTTTAAAATTGGAGTTATCTTCCTTTGTCCATGATTATAGTTGAATCAACTACAATCAATGCTTTATGCAATGCAACGTTTAATTTTGCCTTCCACTGATAAAACGCAGATCAAGTTGAATTTGGGTAGTGTCACTTTAACCATTATTGAGTTATGCCCCTTTATAAATCGAAAAATTGCAAAATTTTTAGTTTCTGTTCTGTAACTTAAGTTTGCCCCAACCAAACATGAAACCTATACACAATACTTATTACCACAAAACTAAAATCAAGTACAAATTTGGATAGCATCACTTTTATTGTTTTTGAGTTATGTCCCTTTATAATGTTGTATGCAAGCGGGGGCATCATCTGTGTCCATGGGGACACATTCTCCATTTAGGCCACACCAATTTGATAAATAGTTCTTTGGATTTTCCCGCTCCTGTTTTGGAGAAATTGACTTTTCAATGAAAAAAAATAATTACCGCTTCCGCAAATTTGTGGGCCGCATGCCCCTCCAAATTTTGTTTCTCCTTGGATTTTTTTTTTTTTTCACATAGACGTTTTTCTTGTGCATATATTGCTCCATTCGATTCAAACGCACGTGTGATAAATCGAATTGTAAATAAAAGGTCAAAAATCGGGATGCCAACATGTAGTTGTGTCAGCTCATTGCCGTGGACAAATAGTTACTGAACACACAGTTATCCGAAATGCATCTTGTTTTATCTACGAAGACCTGTTCTAGGAGACAAATCTTTTGTAAGGGAAAATTTAAGAGTTCCAACGTTCGAGACCAAAGTGATGGTATTGTGATTGGCATGCTCATAACAATTAAGGATGTGTAATTGGTTCAACCACTTCTAGTCAAGTTTAAGAGTTTAAAATGCATTGCAGCTTTTAGGAGTAAAAGGAAAGAGTATTTTGCTGTCAGAATAATGCATGTGAATGTTGTGACATGTATTTTAAGGGAATAAATTAATACATTGAGATCTACATGCATAGCAATATAACTATCTTACTCATGATGTTGTTGAAATATTCACCTCACTCATTATGTTGAATGTTGATCCTTTTTATGGATAAATAGTTTCAAAGTGGACATCAAGTAGCCAATAAACAATCATTACCATATATTGATATAATGAAAACAACTATATAAAAAAATATTTAATATTTTGCAGGGGCATTTTTTTGGATACATACACATATTTAAATTTTTTTCAACATATGTCATTTACCTAACTAACACAATTCCTCTTGTTAAACTGCATCTGCTATGCTTCCTTAATATATACACATGTATGAATTTTAATGAAAATTTACACAGACAAAGCTTATTTGATGAAAATAATCAAAATTAACTAAACCCCAGCTAGACAAGAAAGTTGGGTATGGTTCATGCGCCAATCCATCAAATTATATGCATTAGAGCATGTTTCTTCTTCTTTTTGTATGAAGTAACCTAGTTATACGACCGCAAAAAAATTTTGAGGTCGTATATTGGTATGACGTTGGCGTCGTCGTCGTCGTCATCCGAAGACACATTGGTTTTCGCAATCTAACTTTAGTTTAAGTGAATGGATCTCTATGAAATTTTACCATAAGGTTCAATACCACAAAAGAAAGGTGGGGATTGATTTTGGGGGTTATGGTACCAACAGTTAAGGAATTAGGGGCCAAAAAGCGGCCAAAAATAAGCATTTTTGTAACTTCCAGACATAACTTGTGTGTTAGTGTATGGATCTCTCTGAAATTGTACCACAAGGTTCCATATCACAAAGGGAATGCAGGGATTGATTTTGGGGGTAATTGCCTCCAAATTGTAGAAATGAGGGGCAAAAAAGGGGCAAAAAACAAGCATTTTTCTAGTTTCATGACAATAACTTGTGTGTAAGTGTATGGATCTCTCTGACATTGTACTACAAGGTTCCATATCACAAAGGGAATGCTGGGATTGATTTTGGGGGTAATTGCCTCCAAATTTTAGGAATAAGGGGCCAAAAAGGGGCAAAAAATAAGCATTTTTCTAGTTTCGTGACAATAACTTGTGTTCAAGTGTATGGATCTTTATGAAATTGTACTACAAGGTTCCATATCACAAAAGAAAAGCTGGAATTGAAAAATGTTAAGTTCTTAGACCACATTCATTCTGTGTCAGAAACCTATGCTGTGTCAAATATTTAATTACAATCCAAATTCCGTGCTGTATCAAGCTTGAATGTTGTGTCCATACTTGCCCCAACTGTTCAGGGTTTGACCTCTGCGGTCGTATCAAGCTGCGCCCCAGCGGAGCATTTTATTTTAACATGTACATAAATTCTAAATCGCACAATTTAAAAAAATGTTAAACCGCTCGGTTTACTTGTAGAGCACCCGCCTCATAAAAACTCATTTTCAAGAAAAAAATACAATCAAAAAAATTTCGCTCGCTCGCCCCATATTTTTTGGAGCTTTTGTCCGAAGAACTACAAATCAAATTGGTGTGGCCTTATTTATATATCATATAACATTGAAGACAATACCAATACTACTATACAGTCTGACATTAAATTTTATTTCAGATGGATTTGTTAATGCTAGGGACTAATTACAGATGCTGTTGTTAATGCCAGGGACTAATTCCAGATGATTTTGTTAATGTTAGGGACTAATTCCAGGGAGATGAGGGTATATGTCAATGAGACAGCAACTCACCAACCAATAAAAATAAATGATATCAGAGTTCACTCCACCAGTTCCAGATTATATTTTGTATTACAGGACTGTTTTGTAACTTAGGTTCCTACTGTATTTCTCTGCAGTTTACTCTTAGTGATTCGTCTTGATACCTATGTTTGTGCTTGAATTAAATCTAGATGTTTATTATACTGTAGGGGACCATGTGAAACTACTACTACTGTATTACACAATTTACTAAAAGGATTTAGTTATTTACAGGACTGTGAAGACCATGCTATATTACTATGCAGTTTACTATTAGGGTTTGGTCTAGATGCTTACGTCTGTATTGGGACTAAATCTAAAGGATCGGTCCATGCGTGGGTGATGACCATTACTGTAGATGGTTTAGTTACTTTCTGGGAAAGTCTTAATGGTCACAGGTATGGATATTTCACAGTTTGAATTCCAGTTTTATCCTTTCATGGAAAAATGTATTATGACATCAATTTGAACAAAATATGATTTTTCAGAAAGGAACTTTAAATTGATATCTCAACAAAAATTAGAATGATCAAAGTTGTAAATTCTGCTGACAAGTGTATATGCTTAACTAACTAGTGCTTGATCCTTGGGTAAAGACAATTTAAAAAATTACAATTTTTTTATAACCCCGCTTTAAAAAAGGGGGGGTATATTGTTTTACCTCTGTCTATCCATCCGTCTATCCATCTGTCCGTCCCATGAATACTTTTCGTCGCATCTTTCTCAGGAACTACATTACAAGGATTTCTGAAATTTGGTTTCAGGGTTTATACGAGTCAGCTATACCAAGTGATGCATTTTCAGAATCATCACTCAACAATGTCCTGTTTACCGAACACTGGTATCATTTTACACATGATAGCCGAGTTGAAAATTTTCGTCCAATTTTTCTCAGGAACTACAATACAAGGATTTTTGAAATTTGGTTTCAGGGTTTATATAAGTCAGCTATACCGTGTGATGCGTTTTCAGATTCATCACTCAACAACTTCCTGTTTACCAAACACTTATATGTTTTTACACTATTAAAATTATCCACTTGCGGCGGGGGGTATCATCAGTGAGCAGTAGCTCGCAGTTTCACTTGTTCTTTCTTCAATGAGAGGTAAAACTATTTAGAATATATTTTGCATGATAAAAGAAATATATCGATGTAGCAGTCAAAATGGACAAATACGTTTAAATGCATTTTATTTCTATTAAGACTTCAAAGCAAAATGGAAATGTCACTCATTAAAATAAAAAAAATTATGATTTGTGATGGCAAACCAAAAACTACTTCCAAAGGTAAAGCAGTCTACAACAATACACAATTGTCCATGCCATATCTGAGGCTCTTAATCACCCTGAGCCTACATCAGCTGTGAATAAATTTAATATAGACTACCAAATACTCCATCAATACCAACATCTTCAATTTCACAATTTCAAAAAGTTTAACTCAGGTCGAAGCTAGGACACAGTATGAAATATTTGATAGAGTAATTCTGATCATGGAAATTGGAGACCTTAATTATGTTGTATTAAGAAGATCTTGCAGATCGAAATATTGATATCTGCAGATTTTCCAAAACTTTGATTGCACTATCATTTGATAAAGAAATACAGATTACATGTTTCTTTGTAGTCCACTGCCTTAGACAAACTTCATGTACAAAGAAACTATAATTTGAAGAGATATTGATGAATAATTTGTCTCATTTAAAAATATCTACTTTTTACTAAGTTAACTATATATTTGAAAAAATATAACACTCATACATACTGTATTTTCAGACATAGGTTTTATTATGACATAAAAAGTTGATAGACAATTTTTCTTTCCAGATATATCCATGAACCCATAGATCCAGACATGCCACCAATGGACAAAATTCACCGACCAAAATATCCTTATAAAACCATCGGCTGTGTATTTAATCATCAGTCATTTTATGGCAATAATCAAGTAAGCATTATGTCCCTGTTCAATGTGAGTTCAATAAAATGCAGAAGTATGTAACAATTGTTTAGTGACTGCAATCATGTAACTTGGTTGTATAAGGTAACAGCTATATAATCATCTACAATTCTTGTAAATAAAAATAGACAAACTGTCTCAGTTGTCTTAATGCAGTGTGTTTCCCTTGTATGCAGCATTTATGAGTAAAATTGAATACAGGCGTAGATTCATTATGATCATGACAATGATACTAGGTACTATAAAATTACTTTCTACAAACAGTAGCCTTTTGAGGTAGTTTTTATGCCCCACCTAGGGGCATTATGTTTTTAGGTCTGTGCGTCTGTACATTTGTCCTTCCATTTATTCGTCTGTCCGTCTGTCCAGCTTCAGGTTAAAGTTTTTATGCCCCACCTAGGGGCATTATGTTTTTCATTCTGTGCGTCTGTTCATTCATCCGTCTGTCCTGCTTCAGGTTAAAGTTTTTGGTCAAGGTAGTTTTTGATGAAGTTGAAGTCCAATCAACTTGAAACTTAGTACACATGTTCCCTATGATATGATTTTTCTAATTTTAATGCCAAATTAGAGTTTTTACCCCAATTTCACGGTCCACTGAACATAGAAAATGATAGTGCGAGTGGAGCATCCATGTACTATGGACACATTCTTGTTTTTAAATCTGACTCAGTATGAATTACAAACTACAAAGAAGATTATTTTAAATGACATCAATATGCTCATCTGGAATGTGGATGCTCTAATTGATGCTGAATTCTATCACATATCAGTCGCTTACATTTAATGAAAAATAAGTGGACCCTTATGCATTTTCTGCAAACAAAAATATATGTGTTCATTGAAATATATATTATTTTGTTAATATGAAAAAATGTTTTTTTTTATAGATATAAACTAAAAAGCTCAGAACTAACTTATGTCTTTTGATTCAGCCTTCAGAACATGTAGATGTCAGCCATTTTGAACTTGGAAATGAATCTCGATGGAAACCAATGTCCCAGGATGCTGTTCTGTCTGTGTGTGGTCTTGGAGCAAGCCCATCATGGCCAACTCTACCTCCACTCTGTTCCTCCACATTAGATCCTACATTAGTCAGCAATGATTTAGAACAACAGTTGAGAGTTCTACTGTTTGAACACAGAAGGGTATGAATTCCCACTACATTTGTTGATCCAGTTTTCATTTTGTTTCTATTGATCTACTTTTGATTTTTTTTACAGCACATAAGTTTACTTTGCCTGCAATATTGAGTTGATTTCTTATATTTACAATAAAATGTGAAGTTCATAAATTAAGTTGTCATTTACTTTGACTTGACTTTCGTTCTAATTTCTTAACAAAAAGGAAATATGAAAAAAATGCAAACTCTATCTGTAACTTGTTACTTAATAACTGCATTATAAGATCATACCAAAAGTCAACAATTGTTGTTGTTTTTTTTTTTTGGAAATTACACCTGCCCTAATTTTAATGATTTAAAGCAGGGCATATGTGCCATGCCAAATATCTAATTCATCAAACAGTCAGGGGAGTTACTTAAACAAGTAACTTTTTTTAGTTACTTATATAGGTAATTTTTGTTTTAAAAAAATATAAAATTACTCAATAGAGTTATTTTTAAATTTCAATAGAAGCATGGACTAAATGTAGTTTTCATGAATTTTTACATCATTTTATATCATAAAATTAAGAATTTATTAGATTTGAGAGGAGTATAGACATAAAGGGATACTTTAAAAATAATGACAAAAATGTTACTTGAATAAGTTATTTTATACATCTTTGAAAGAATAAGTAATAACACTTATTTAAGGAACATATGTAGTTGTTTTGGGTTACAGATTATAAATAACTTCAAGTCTTAATTAATTCACAAGTTTCTATCTCTTTATATCTGTCTACCTTCAAGATTTTCAAGCTTAAGGAAAACGATATTTTAATAGTCCCAAGAGATCAATCTTTGACCCAGAAGCGTCGATTTGAAAGATAAGTGCGCCAGAAAGGCAATTAGTGTTTCAGAAGAATAAGATTTTATATTTCATGGGAAAAATAACCAGATGACTGTAAAAATTTGTTAAAACTAGTAAAATCTGTATAATTGGACACCTATAAAAATAATATTTAGAAAAGTTACTTATATAAGTAATTTTTGAAATAGCCATCGTTTTCAAAATTACTTGTATAGGTAATTTTAAAAGTTACTTGTTTAAGTAATGCCCCTGACTGTCAAATAAGACATAAAATGAATTAGTGAGAAAAAACCATTGATTATACTTAGATTAAGATTTATTATAAAACTTGTTATAATAATAAAATATCTGATATTTATAAAATCTTATTCAGGATCTAGGATTGACAACAGTTTGGGATGACCAATTAAGTTATCTACTTACACCAGCCCTAGCTGCTTATGAATTAGAGAGAGTAACAGGTATGATGTACATTGTCTCTGGTTCCAACCCCTGTTATGGACTCTGCTATACATCAGTTTAATTCTCAGTGTACTTTTCTCAATCATTCCTGAAGTAGTAGGGTAAAGAGATACAATTTTTATGTAGTGACTACCTACTCTCTATTGTCACATTTTACACATCCCAGTTTGTGGTTGGTCAAGTAAGTGCCACATTATATATAACTTTGTCCAAAAGGAAAAGTCTGTTACTGGTTAAGCAAGTGCCACATTACTAACACGGAAAAAAACAGGACTTTCTGTCATAAAAAAATGATCAAAATATGTAGTTGGACAAATTCTGTACATGTTGTTTATCCACAAGATTTGTAAATCCAACAGGTTTGTCAAAATAGTCTACTATCTGAAAGTCTGTAAAATGGGGGATGTGTCATCCTCAAGAACATATCTAAATTTTTGATATAAAATAAAAGGTACAAAAAATTTCAAAGGATAACACATTTATCCTGATTTAATCCTGCAAACATTAGGTGTCAGGGGATTCTATAATCAGGCACAATAATTCTAAACCTTAGGTGCATCACATTAGTCCACAACACTAGTACTGTTGACGTAGTAAAAGCACAATGTAATATTTTGTTATTCAGGGATAACTGCTGGAAATGAAGAGTTCCAGGATTCTATGAAGCAGTGTGTGCCTGATGGCCACACATTTAAGGGATATCCTATACAGTTTTCCCATCGAAATGCTAGACGAGCTTTTGCTACCTGCCTTAGGTAAGAAATTATAGATTTAAGTTATAAGCAGAAATCAGAATTGTTTAATATACAGGTAGCTTTTAAGAAGAAAAAAAAAATGTATATATACAGATAAAATGAATACTTTGTCCAAATAATTGGTGTGATGTATAAATATATATATTATTTATAATGGGAGTTTTTTATCTCTTTCTTTGCATTTTCCCCCAACAAATAAGATTATATAATAACGAGGGGATCCCTAAGCTGCTTTCCTGGTCAATGTAACAGGTGATTATCATTAAAATATGTTTAAAATTGAAAAAAAAGAGTTATAAGCAGAACGTGTTCATATTTGGGTTTCATTACACAAAGGGACAACAAGTTTACATTTGGATAAGTTATCTACATTTTTGTCTCGCCTTGACGGAGTCAAAAAGTGAGACATAGGTATGCTCTTTCCGGTGACGGCGGCGTCAACAATGTATTAGTTTGTGATTAGGTCTTATTCATGGTAAACCACTAGTGGTAGGTCAATGATATTTGGTATGCAGTTGTATTAGCATTGGCACATCTCATTACCATGGAGATTATTTGGCCCTGCCCCCTCAGTCAAGGTCTATTGACTTTGAAACTTTTCATAGTTTACATGTATTAGTTTGTGATTAGGTCAATTTATGGGGAACCACTAGTGATAGGTCAATGATATTTGGTATGCAGTTGTATAAGCATTGGAATATCTCATTTCCATGGAGATTATTTGGCTCCGCCCCCTTAGTCATGGTCTATAGACTTTGAAAATTTTGCTAAGTTAACATGTATTAGTTTGTGATTAGATCAGTTCAAGGGGAACCATTAGTGGTAGGCAAATGTTAATTGGTGTTCAGTTGTATAAGCATTAGCACATTTCATTTCCATGGAGAATATTTGGCCCCACCCCCTCAGTCATGGTCTATTTACTTTGAAACTTTTGCTTACTTTACATGTATTAGTTTGTGATTAGATCAGTTAAGATGAACTGCTAATGTTAAGTCAATGATATTTGGTATGCAAATTTATTGGCATTTTGCAAGTTATGTTTCCATGGAGATTATATAGCCCCACCCCTGATCATGGTTCATTGACTTTGAAACTTTTACATAGTTTACATAGTTTAATGTAATGTTTGTGTTTTAAGGTTTGTTTAAAAGGAACGACTTATAATAAGTCAATGGTATTTGGTATGCAGTTGTATTAGCATTTCATGGAGATTGTTTAGCCATGTACCTTCAGTCATGGTTCATCGACTTTGAATATTTGCATAACTTACATGTTAAAGTATTGCTATTTTAATTTCAACATTTGTATACACCTTATCGCTATTCCCGGCTGACCCGAGAATCTGTCCCGCTTGAACTTTTGACGTCATACAACAATCACTTTTCCATTGTGGTGTCAGATATTTTGTATTGTGACGTCAAAATTTTACGTGAACCTGTGTGATGTCCAGTAATGGCGGACAAATAGCGATAAGGTGTATTATCAAAATTACAAAAAGGCGAGACATATCTCTGTGATAACAGTTTATTTAAGAAGTTATGTTTATGCATGTCTAATTTGTGATATTTTAGACACTGTCATACATATTTAATCTACATACAATGTTCATGCTCACTGATTTGTGATAATTGGGGAAACATGCACAGCTGACTGACATAGCTGTTTATTAGTGGTATTGATAAAACTTTTTTATATTTAAAATTGAGAATGGAAATGGGGAATGTGTCAAAGAGACAACAACCCGACCATAGAGCAGACAACAGCCGAAGGCCACGAATGAGTCTTCAATGCAGCGAGAAACTCCCACACCTGGAGGCGTCCTTCAGCTGGCCCCTAAACAAATATGTATACTAATTCAGTGATAATGGACGTCATACTAAACTCCAATTTATACACAAGAAACTAAAATTAAAAATGATACAAGACTAACAAAGGCCAGAGGCTCCTGACTTGGGACAGGTGCAAAAATGCGGCAGGGTTAAACATGTTTTTTTGAGATCTTAACCATCCCCCTATACCTCTAGCCAATGTAGAAAAAACAAACGTACAACAGTACGCACAGTAAAACTCAGTTTAAGAACAGTCTGAGTCCGATGTCAGAATAGGAAACAAAAGAAAATAAACAAAATGACAATAATACATAAATAACGACAGACTACTAGCAGTAACTGACATAAAATACTTGTAAACATGAAAATAAGGAGATGTGGTATAATTTTTCGGATAAGACTACTATGAGAACTTTTTTGTAGAAATTAAACAAATGTACTTTCCTATTTTAGATCACCTGTTTGTGAAGAAATTGTAAACTGTCGAGGAGATCACGTCAGACTTGCTGTTCGTGTCAAAATTTACCCATATCCAGAATCAGCATGTGCGACTTGGATTATGTTTGCTTGCAAATATAAGTCTGTACTGTGAGGGTTTGACTTTACTCAGTAAAAGGTTGTTTGAACTTGTGAGGTTATGCCAGTATATTGAAAAAGAGTATCTGAAATCCTTGCCAGAAGATGTGGAGTGAGAAAGCTCAGAATGACAGCATTTCAGACAAGAGTTAATATTGTCTTAATTTGACAAGAATGTTGATGTACTTTAAAAGTACCTCTGATATTATACCACTGATATTTTTAACATATACTGTGCTGTTTGTTTACAAAGTATATGCAAAAACTAAATTTTCTAAAGGAAAGAAAATATTTTCTAAGAGAAATCAATCATACAGTTTAATCATGTTTTCTATATATTTATAGATCACAAAACTGTTTGTTAGGTCCTGTCTGATGTGTTTCAATTTCTGCTTTTAGTAGAAATTATCATTGAAATTAGTATGCATGAAATGACAAACAGACTGGTTTTCTGAACACTATATTTTCTAACAACAGCTTTCATTAGTGGGTTTTAAAAAAAAAATTAAATGTACTTTCCATAAAACTATTTCTTTTATTTTATCGTTTTACAAACAGATATATTTACAGGCCTAGGATTTCATTAGTGGATTCAGATTATACTTTATGAACATTTGTATACTTTACTTCTTCAGAATTTTTCATGCTTGTGAATATAGAAATGATGTGTAGCTGTTTATATTAGCATTAGCTATGTTTAAAAGGTATAGATATATACTTTCTTGAGATAAAAAAGAATATTTTGGAGAAACAGCCACAATTTTAAACTGGTACAATACATAGAATACACATTCCACAGTTTCAAACTATTATAGTAGGGCAGCATCTTTTTGAGAATGATTATTTTGTATACGTCCAAATGGTATCATAATGGTGAAGTTAATATAAAAATTATGATACCAAAAATACTGACTGCTCAAACATAATAACACCAAAGAGGAACAATATTGTTGATGTATATTAAAGAATTATATTGTTGTAAGGTGCTTTGATAATAATTGTGATTATTTTCTATATTTTTGTTTGTATATATGAAATGTTTAGTGCTTGTTTTATTTTTACAAAAGACTGCATAACAAATATAAACTGTGATGTAGTTAATCATTAGATAATAGAGTTAATTTTTATGCCCCACCTACGATAGTAGAGGGGCATTATGATTTTTCCGTCTGTGAGTCTGTTCGTTCATTCGTTCTTTCGTCCGTTTGTCCCGCTTCAGGTTAAAGTTTTTGGTCAAGGTAGTTTTTGATGAAGTTGAAGTCCAATCAACTTGAAACTTAGTACACATGTTCCCTATGATATGATCTTTATAATTTTAATGCCAAATTAGAGTTTAGACCCCAATTTCATGGTCCACTGAACATAGAAAATGATAGTGCGAGTGGGGCATCATTTTTGATAATTTCAAATGTGAGAATGGAAATGTTAAATTTGAACAGTGATTAGTTAAATTTACGATTGATTGTCTAACTATGGTGTAAAACAAACTGTTACGCAATTCTGTTTGCATATATGTTAAAATTTATGTGCAAGTGCCATATTTTGTAACGAGAAGACTTAGAACATATTCATGCTAACTAAGTAAATTTAGAAAACATAATATAATATACTGTTTTTACAAATAGTAAAAACCTTTTTCCATTATCAGACCTGATTTCTTTCTGCATTTCCAATCAAGATTTTACCATTATTGTTTCTGTATTTTATAGTATTTTTGACTTCCATCCCAGCCATTTACTTTCTTTTTTAACCAGTTGGTCAAATCAGGCAAGAACTACATTATGACTGAAAGATGTAAAAACAAATTTTTATAAGTATAATTTGAGACTTAGATGAGTTCAATCTATGTTTTTTTGTTGGGTTTCTGTCTCATTGATGTTTAACAAGAATCTCCTTTTGTTCATTAATGCAACGACACTACATTTGTGATAGACTTAGCAGGTACAGTGACTAAAACATGACCAAATTATAAAGTTTTATATTTCCATCCAAATTTTTGCAAAGAAATATGAGTGCTTTTCATTTTACTTTATAATGTTATAGTTAATAGTCTTATTTCTTCTTAATAAAATGGCTGTCAAATTAATGTTCATAGTATAGAGACCAATATATTTTTTAGATTTTTTCTGCCTATTTTCTTGTGATGTACATGTATTTTATGTTTTACACTGCAGCAGCATTTATGTAATAAATCATTTATCAACTGAGATTTTTCATTTAAACAGGGGAAACAAGATGTAACCTCAGCGTTATATTACAGAGCTGAATGGGGTTTTGTTGATTATTTTTTCTCTAAAGTTAGGGTCAATTGCCTTTTTAACTGCAGGTTTGAAACCACTTGGGTCTGTGTCAACCAGTATTTACAGAGATGATCTATAGTAGCATTGGAAAATTCTTGATTCTGGTTGGTCAGCTTTTGGTTAGAGAAGGCTATCGTTCCAATTTTTTTTCCAAAGCAACAGCCTCCCTTTCAGGAAGTAGCCAGATAAGCTACTGAATCTATATACAATGAAATATAGTTCCCAATAATTCTTATGGCTGTGTATATATGCACAAATGATCTTTGAAAAATTTGGTTTATATCTTTAGAGCAGTTTGTTCAAGTATAATTGTAATTAGTATTGTCAATTTGCTGGCTAGTTTGGTCATTTTAATTGGTAGGAGTACTGATACAATGCCAGAATGATTGACAGCTGTCATGATCAACAAAGAATCGGATAAGTCAGAGCCTTAAATGACTTGTATTTGGTAATTTATTCTGTTTCAAAAATGGTTTATTTAAAACAGGAAATTGTAAACATTATTTGATTACAATATGGAATTTAAATTAAACAAAGTTGTTATGCAAATAAAGGGACACACTGTCATTGACTCACATCTGAGACTACAATAGAAGTCTCAACTCATTATTTAGGAGTTTTACTGACTTTGAACAGCAACTTCAAGTGGTTACAAGTGATTTTGAGTTCCTGAAGGTTTAATTATATCCCTTTTTGTCTTGAAATCCAACAGAATAGAATATGTTATTCAGTCCTCAATCAGTTTCTTTTATCCACTTGAACACAAAATCCCAAGCTGACTTTTGACCTTCCTGTCCAAAAACTTCCTCTTGCTACTACTGGAAATTTTATCCAATTTACTATTGACATTTTTGATTGCTGGAAAAAGCTGGAGTACATGAAACAACTAATAACCAAAAACCAGCATTACAAGATTGCCTTTAATCACACGTAAAGATAAAGAACTGGTGAACCGGTGAACTGATATGAAAAGCGCATTAAAAAGTGTTAGCAAGATAATTAACTACATACAAAATTTTCTCTAACTGTAAAGCCCTGGTCACACCTTTCCGGATAGCGCGAACGGACGCCGAACGGATAACTTTTTTTCAATCCGTTCATGTCAGTTAGACATCCCTTATCCGATGAGCATGTTCAAAACTTTGATCTGATGTCCAACGGATGAAGTGTCCATTGAACGTCCGATAGGCATCCGTTTCCGTTTTTGTATCCGTTACTTGTCTGTTATACATCGGTTGGAGGTCCGGTAGACCAATTCACCAACGGAATTCTACCGGACGTATAACGGATAAAACGGATGTTGAACGGATGTGAAACTGACATGAACAGAAGGATAATGGATAAAACAGATACGTACTGAATGTAAAACGGATAAATGGCAATTGAAAATTTCGCGTCAGAAATGCCAATTATTGGTATGTCAGATTTCTTGAGTGTCATGAATGTTTATTTTTCAAGATGGATCTTGGAGTAAGAGCACTTCTTCACTATCAAGCAGCTTTTATTCAGGCCTAACTGAACTTAAATGTTGCAAATATAAACCTACCAGCTGTCGAAAGGAGAAGACAAAGGAGATGGTGGACAAGATCATGGCTTAGTCCTGAAAGACGACGCAGTTTTTGTCTATATGACCAACTCATGACCGAACTGAGGCGGGAGGATCGGCAGTCCTTTATACACTTTCTTCGAATGCCCCCAGAGATGTTCGACGAGATATTGCAGCGGGTCGGCCCTCGCATAGCAAAGCAGAACACATTTTACAGAAATCCGCTAAAACCAGGACTCAAGTTAGCAATTTCACTTAGACACCTTGCTTCTGGAGCAAAATATCGTAGCATGCAGTACAGATGGAGAGTTCCGCATAACACCATATCCGTTTTTATACCAGAAATACATAATATTAACTGATTTAAAATATCAACTTCAACTTTAAAAGAATGAATTACTACATTGCTTCAAAATTTTTCGAATCAGAGTAGCGCTATATTTGCACACATATCATGCAAAACAAAACGTAATACAAAAATAAAATCAACTAAACAAGTGCACCAAGGTGTCTCTTGCCTTTCAAAAAAAATCGGATTACTTGTTCTATTTGTTTGGTACGCGTGACCTTGAACTTTGTCCTTCTGACCCCACTTACGCAAAAGCAAATATTATAATAAACGGATGACTCATACTGGTATACCATGTCCATATGACACTCTCCAATCATCGCTAGGGACAACAGTGCGCAAAACTTTTTTACAAGTTGGGTTCCATCAGTTGTTTGCATGTATATTATTTCAGGTGTGCCAAGCAATCATCGACGAGTATGTGGATGAAGTCATGCCCTTCCCAAGCACAGCGGATGACGTGAAGCGGATCACGGAAGGATTTATGGAGAAGTGGAACTTCCCTCATGCACTGGGGGCCTTGGATGGTAAACATGTGACATGTAAATGTCCACCTGGTTTTGGGTCCACCTACTTCAACTACAAGAAGTACTACTCCATTAATTAATTATTAAGGTCATGTGTATGTGATTAACATGTATTATTATTGCCGCCTTTAATTTTCCGCTTATCTTGTTCATCCGTTTTATCCGGTACTCTTCCGTTTGGTGTCCGTTTTATGCGGTACTCGTCTGTTGGATGTACGTTCGACATCCCTTCTGTCCGGTACGTTTCCGTTTCTCGTACATTGCATATCCTGTGTGTGTCCGTTAGCCATTCATTACGTGTCCGTTTTATTTGGTCAGTACACTAACGAACTCCCAACGGATAAAAATTTTGTCAACGGAAAACTTTTTTTTTCATCCGTTCGGCGTCCGTTCGAGCTATCCGGTAAGGTGCGACCACAGCTTAAAGGAATGATTTAGATTGATTGATTGATTTTTGGTGTTTTAACGCCATTTTAAGCATCGCTTTTGGGCTATTTCGTGGCGGCCAGTTTTTATTGGTGGAGGAAGCCGGAGTGCCCGGAGAAAACCACGACCTTCGATAGGAAAACTGACAATCCTAGTCAATTAAGATTGGAGTCGAGTGCACCTGCACGAGCGGGGTTCGAACTCACAACCTCAGTGTTGACTGGCTAGTGATTACAGTAGTAACTACTTAGACCACTCGGCCACCGAGGCCCCAGGAATGATTTAGAGATCCACTGCAGAGGTCCTTTTAGTCATGGTAATCATAGCAGTTATAGTTGAAAATGGATTCGATATACTGTATTGAATTGAAGCTTTCTATGCCCCTGCCGTAGCAGAGGGGGAATTAAGTTTTACCCTTGTCCGTCTACGTCTGTCCTTCCGTCCGTCCGTACATCTCAAAATTGGCTTCCGTTCTCCAACTTTAGTTTGCCTCAACCAAATGTTATGAAACTTATACACAATGCTTATTACCACAAAACACAGACCAGGTTTGAAATTTGGTGGCGTTACTTTTACCGTTCTAGAGTTATACCCTTTACAAATGGAAAAATTGCTAAATTTTTCATTTCCTTTCTCTAACTTTAGTTTGCCTCGACCAATTGTTATGAAACTTGTACACAATGCTTATTACCACAAAGCACAGATCAAGTTTGAATTTTGGTGGCGTCACTTTTACTGTTCTAAAGTTAAGCCCCTTTCAAAATGGAAAAATTGCTGAATTTTTCAGTTCTGTTCTCTCACTTTAGTTTGCTTCAACCAAATGTTATGAAACTTATACACAATACCTATTACTACAAAACTCAGATCAAGTACAAATTTGGTTAACGTCGCTTTCACTGTTCTTGAGTTATGTCCCTTTATAATATTTTTAGCAAGCGGGGGCATCATATGTGTCCCATGGACACATTCCCCATTTATTTTCCATGCTCCATTGAATTGAAAACATGTTGAGTGTTTTGTTTTTAATTTGGTTGAATTAGTACAAAGATGTAAGTGATATATACAAATGAAAAAGAAATGACTCCATCAAGTTACTGTTTTTAGACTTTCTTGTTTCTCAGTTCAGTCTGAAATGTACATGGACTGTTTGTGTGGCATTCGTCATTATCATGATTTTTCCAGAGGGAAATCTGGTTGATTGATAAATGATTTCTTAATGTCATAAACAGTCAGGTTTTTTTTAATAGCACAATTGAAAATGATATTGATTACAACGAAAAGGCTGAATGGTTTATGTTTGTGTATTCATTTATGATAGTTGCTCCGATGGTTTTACTCATATGTATATCCATCCATTCATACTTTTAATCCATAGACTTCAAATCAAGTTTTTCAACAATGCTTTGGTATATTGAGCTAAAATTTCACACGATTGTCATACAGGATATTAAATAAAGACTTTGGAAAAAAGCATCACATACTATAAATTGGGTCAATTTCTGATGACATTAAAGTCACTATTGCTCGTGACAAACATGTGCGACTAACACTTTTCTGCATCTCCTTGGAATAGATCAAATCAAATTTCTATTCGGACCCATGGTAGCCTTTGCCATTCATGTTGCAACCCTTGACTGAGTTGGTCCAATGCTTGTGATGTGGGTTTCCGTTGACATCTATCAAGTTTGCCCCAAAGATGTTCTATGGGAAAATAATAAGGTGACTTAAAGGACCAAACATTACATTAATGTTGTTCAGAGATCGATGGTTTCTCTTTTGGTACAGGGCAAGGCATTGCCCTACTAAAACATCTCCCTATGTTTGGTCAATAAACTTGAGCATATGCGGCTGCATAATATCGTCTCTTGAACGTTAAGACCTTAAATATGCCTGGACAAACACTAGGTTTTTATCTCACGTGGCCGAAAGGCCATGTGAGCTTTTCTCATCACTTGGCGTCTTTCGTCTGTCGTCGTCCGTTGTCGTTAACTTTTACAAAAGTCTTCTCGGAAACTACTGGGCCAAATTTAACCAAACTTGGCCACAATCATTATTGGGTTATCTAGTTAAATAAATGGTGAATGTGTCCGTGGGACACAGATGATGCCCCCGCTTGCATATAACGTTATAAAGGGACATAACTCAAGAACTGTAAAAGTGATGATACCCAAATTTGTACTTGATCTGTGTTTTGTGGTAATTAGCATTGTGCATAAGTTTCATAACATTTGGTTGAGGCAAACCATAGTTAGAGAACAGAAACGAATATTTCAGCAATTTTTCCATTTGTAAAGGGGCATAACTCTAGAACGGTAATAGTGACGCCACCAAAATTCAAACTTGATCTGTGTTTTGTGGTAATAAGCATTATATATAAGTTTCATAACATTTGGTTGAAGCAAACTAAAGTTAGAGAACGGAAACGAAAAATTCAGCAATTTTTTATACGAATTTTTTGCGGTCGTATATTGGTATCACGTCGTAGTCGGCGTCAGCGTCGTCCGAAGACATTTGGTTTCCGGACAATAACTTTAGTTTAAGTGTTTGGATCTCTATGAAATTTAACCAAAAGGTTCAATACCACAAAAGGAAGGTTGGTATTGTTTTTGGGGGTGATGATTCCAACCGTTTAGGAATTAGGGGCCAAAACAAGCATTTTTCTAGTTTCAGGACAATAACTTGTTTATAAGTATTTTGATTGCTCTGAAATTGTACCACAAGTAGAAGGGTGGGATTCATTTTGGGGGTAATTGCCCCAACCGTTCAGGAATTATGGGCCAAAAGGGGTCTAAAACAAGAATTTTTCTAGTTTTCAGACAATAACTTGACAATAACTTGTGTTTAAGTGTATGGATGTCTCTTAATTTGTACCACATTTTACAAAATGAAAATTTCTTCAAAATTATTTTTTTTGGAAAAGGGGTTTGGGGGGGGGGGGGGGGTAAAAAAAATATTGGGGGGTCAATTTTTTTTTCAACAAGATTTAAGAAATTGTCAATTTTCCAAAGAAAAAAATTGGGGGTCATAATTTATTTTGCTAATTCTTTGTATATAGTCTGAAAACAGATTTACTAAGTTTTGCGCAACAGCACAGTGTATTGCACAACAGCATGATATCTTCAATTGAATATAAATTCAAATCATACAACCAATTTCAAGTTCTTTGACTACATTTATTATGTGTCAGAAACCTATAATGTGTCAAATATTTAATTACAATCCAAATTCAGACCTGTATCAAGCTTGAATATTGTGTTCATTTTTGCCCCAACTGTTCAGGGTTGGACCTCTGAGGTCGTATCCAGCTGCGCTCGGCGAAGCAGTTTATTCCATTTGTAAAGGGGCATAACTCGAGAACGGTTAGAGTGATGCCACCAAAATTCAAACTTTATCTGTGTTTTGTGGTAATAAGCATTGTGTACAAGTTTCATAACATTTGGTTGAGGCAAACTAAAGTTAGAGAACGGAAACCAATTTTGGGACGTACGTACGTGCAGACGGACAAGGGTAAAACTTAGTGCCCCCTCCGCTACGGCGGGGACATAAAAATGTGTCAGATGACCCTGCCAGCCAATCAAGATGGCCGACGGCTAAACATAGAACATATGGGTAAAATGCAAGTTTTGCCTATTTTTTTGAAAACAGCTATAGAGAAAATCTTACAGTAGCAAAATATTTTCAGAATGTTGAGCTCTACTTATTGTTCATTCACGTCAAAACTGTCAAACAACTTCTTATAGGAGTTATTTCCCTTTAAATATGAATTTTACCATTTTTAAAATGTTTTGCCTATTATCTCGAAAATCATAATAGATAGACAGAAATTTAAATAGCAAAAATGATCAGCAAGACAAGATCTACAAACAAGTTTGCATAGCTGAAATCTTCAGTCAACTCCTTATCAGAGTTATTGCCCTATAATGACGATTTTCACCAATTTTTTTTAGGTTTAAGCCTAATATCTTAAACACTATATTAGATAGATAGAAACTGTAAATAGCAACTAGAGGCTCTAAAGAGCCTGTGTCGCTCACTTGGCCTATGTGCATGTACTATTCAACAAAGGACACTCTCCTACATTATAGACGAGAATAAAATTCATGAAAAAAAATCTCTGTTTTGTTGATCTTGTAATGCTAAACACAAAAGAGGGTAAAAAAAAATCCTCATTTAAGTGCAATCACTCCTAAAAAGAGTGACAGTCTACTAACTATATCAGCAAAAATTTGACTTGTTTAATAGTAGATCTTGCCTTGATGATCATTTTTTTTATTTAAAGTGTCTAGTTGTCTATTATAAATTTTTTTTCTCAAAATACATAAAACATAATATACAAGGGTATATAAATTATCATTTACAGTGCAAACACTTGTAATATAGTTAATTTTAATAATTCTTAAAATTACTATTTTCTTAAGAACAGTTTGAGTTTTCTGCTGCAAATTCATGTGTGTTTTGTATTATTTTTACACTTAAATTTTATCATATATATATATATATATATATATTTATTGAGAAACTACCCCTTTACATCGGGGGCAAACACCAACAGGGTATTAGTGTTTGCGTCATACAAACTATAAATATTATAAATACAGTGTACACAAATAAAAACATCACTATCATTAAAAATGTCAATATATTCGTAAAACAATTTCTTTTAAAACCCAACATTTGGTAATAAAAACTATAAAAGTGAATAAAAGAAACCGTAAAAGTACTTTGCGACATTTTTAAAAGATTACACATATTTACATAGACTTTTTCTAAAAATACATGCATATTCACATAAACTTGACACAATTTCAAACTTTCATACATAACATGTTACTTTTATTATTCTTCCCTTAGTTTATTTTTGTATTTACATTGTATCATAGGTCAAATTTATTTGTTCAGTGTATGTTCAATGGTGTTAATATGTCCTTTGATTGAGTTAAGCTATTTAAGTTGATATTTTATAGTGTGTCTTTCTATGTTGTGATGTTACACTATTGTTTCAGAAAAAGGGTGAAAATATAAGGTAAAAATCGTCATTAAGAGCAATAACTCCAATAAGGGTTTGTTGGAAGATTTCCTCCACATTGTCTTAATTGGAGATCTTGTCATTTTTGCTTATTTAAGTTTCTATCTATTTATTATAATTTTAAGATATAAGGTAACAACGCAAACAATTGGTTAAAATTGTCATCAAAGGGCAATAACTCTAATAAAGAGTGGAATTACGATTTCGAACATGTGGACTTATTTGTAGAACTTGTCTTGCTGATCATTTTTGCGATTTGAAGTTTCTATCTATTTTAGTTTTCAAGATAATAGGCAAAAATGAAAAAAAATAGTAAAATTTGTCATTTAAGGGCAATAAATCCTGGACAATTAGTAGAGCTCAACATTTTGAACATTTTTGCTCCTGTCAGGTTTTCTCTATTTATAACGGTTTTCAAAAATATAGACAAAACTTGCATTTTACCCCTATGTTCTATTTTTAGCCATGTCGACCATCTTGGTTGGCAGGCGGGGTCATGGGACACATTTTTTAAACTAGACACCCCAATGACGATTGTGGCCAAGTTTGGTTAAATTTGGCCCAATAGTATCAGAAGAGAAGATTTTTGTAAAAGTTAATTTAACAGACGACGCGCGATGGACGCCAAGTGACGAGAAAAGCTCACTTGGCCCTTTGGGTCAGGTAAGCTAAAAATGATCAGCAAGACAAGATCTACAAATAAGCCTAATGGCCGAAATCTTAAGTCGACTGGTTATTGGAGTAATTGCCCTTTGATTATATTTTTTCACATTTGTGCCGAATATCTTGAAAACAGTAATAGATAGATAGAAACTTGATAAGCAAGACAAGATCCACAAATAAGCTAAAATGGCAGAAATCTGCAGTCGACTTGATATTGGAGTTATTGCCCTTTGATGATAATTTTTAACATTTTTTTTGCATTTTTTTTTATCATCTTGAAAACTACAGATAAATAGAAACTTTAAAAACGAAAATTATCAGCAGGATAGGATCTACAAATATGTCAACATGACTGAAATTGTCAGTTATCTCTTAATAGAGTTATTCCTCTTTAATGATGATTTATACTAAAAAGTGGCTATTGTTGAAGATGCATGTGAGGGACACAGGCTCTTTAGAGTCTCTAGTTTTCTGCAGTTAAAGGATACTGCTGCCCACATCATGGCACTTCAACTACAAATACTTCCTATACAAAGTCAAGCGGGAAACGCTCATTTTAATGCCTGTATTCCCAAGTTCATCCATTATACCTTTAGATAAGGGAAAAATGTGTTTCAAAGCTCAAAGCTTAAAGTAAGTATGTATACCCAAGTCAAAACTGGTCCAAGACATGGTCTTCTTGGCCAAATTCTGCTCTGCGTAAAAATTCTCTGTAAACCTTGGAAACCAGCAGCAGTTGTAATAAGTGATAGTTTGATTACTGAGATTGATTTGATTTGATTTTTGGTGTTTTAACGCCACTTTTAGGCACCGCTTTTTGGCTATTTCGTGGCGGCCAGTTTTTATTGGTGGAGGAAGCCGGAGTGCCCGGAGAAAACCACGACCTTCGATAGGAAAACTGACAATCCTAGTCAATTAAGATTGGAGTCGAGTGCACCCGCACGAGCGGGGTTCGAACTCACAACCTCAGTGTTGACTGGCTAGTGATTACAGTAGTAACTACTTAGACCAATCGGCCACCGAGGCCCCTGATTACTGAGAAGGAACATTGCAATATACAGATCTTTGGATAGAGTAGTGATTCTTGAAATATGACAGGGAGGACGAAATTGTGCTCTGATAAACTTGAATAGTAAGGCTACTTCAGTTTTAGATTGTCCAGTTTGAAAACAGTAGAAGTCATTGTTACTTATAAGGTCCAATAGTAGCATTTCATGCTAGTGATGACGATAACCTGTTCAACACCAAAAATTATATGCACAATACTTTCACTGTAACCACATGGAAATTTTTATTCTAATAAAAATGATTAATTACTGAGAAAGAATTTTACATTCTTGCAAGATTTTTCCACTTCACTTTTCTAATTGAAACATCAGTTGAAATCTACTCACTTGCATTTACCTATTAAATTACAAACCTGCAATATTCACTTCAAGATTGGTTTTCACACGGTAAACACTCAGTTCTTTTATATAAAATGTATTTGATTTCGAGTTGAAGCGTCGATCAACAATTTCGATAGATTTAAGAGAAAAATTTAAGATTTGAAATTTTGAAGTTCGAGTTGAACAACAATTTCAATAGTTTTTAATACAAATTTGTAATTTTTAGTTGAATTTTTGATCAGCTGTTTATGTTTTACTCACTTTGCATATTGATGTATTTTAAGTTTTTGAATTTACTTTAGCTGTTTTTTTTTGCAAATGCTTTGTTTAAACATGAGCGGTAGACCCACACGAACTGTTCCGCGATGGGATTATAAATATATCAACAGTTTTGGTACATCGGATTCTGTTGTTCAGTTATCATTTAAGCAAAGCCCTTTGTAGATGTCCAGTATGGGTTTTGACGAGTAATGAAGTTGAAGTTGAAGTTGAAAGCATGGATGACACCGGTCTGTTGAATTTATCATCTACACCAGGAGAACAAGAAGACTTTAGTGAAGAAACGTGTCCTGGTGCTGTTGGTCCTGCTCATTCTTCTGATATTGAGCTGGAAAGGGGGGGGGGGGCCTTAATCATGAAAAATACGATAATTTCAAAAGAAGATTAGCAGAAAAACTTGACAACAGTGATGAAGAATTAGAGTTAAATGTGCAGTTATTGGAGAAAAAGAGAGATGTTTGAAGAAGACACCAACTCAGAGAGCGCATAAGGCAGCTAGAGAAAGAAGTACATTTGATGTCGGGGTCCATTTCCGAGTCCAAAGAGAGCAGTTATAATAACCAGAAAAACAACAAGAAGTCAGGAGGCCTGAAAGCAAGGTGTATGTGCACATTGAATTTAAGCGAATATTTTAGTAATCTAGTGACAGTTTTTAGGTTGAGAAATTATGAGTTTTAACTCTTCATATAAAAGTATAGTTTTATCATTTATTTTACCTAGAACAGTAGATTTTAAATATTCTGAAAGCTTAGTGCATAACGTTAATTCACAACTTCATGAACTTTCATGACAGTTTTTATTGGCTAATCCCCTCATTGAGTTATTTTAATCGTGCTCATTAGAACTAGGTTGAGAGGCAACTTTTTACGAGAAAGGCTTTGTTAAATTCTGACCTCTTTTTATAGCAGGGGAGAGTTTTGTAGCAAATTTCTCTTTTGGTTTTTCAGAGGGCTGACTTAAGCAGATCCCTAATTATATCCTTTATGGACACTAAGGAGGCTTGTTTGTTAGCTGACTCTGTTTATATAAACCATTTATATAGTGTGCCTTCTCGGTACTAGTTTGACATTTCTTTTTTTTGGCTGACCTTCGGTTTGGCGTGTTAATTTTATGCAATTACATATTTAGAATTTCTACCTTGATAATTCTTAAATTTGTGTATTGAATTGAACTATTGTGTTGTGTGATAACATATCATCAGCCTAATAAAATATTTTTATGATTTCGAAAGTAATTTGGAAATTTTTATTCTAATAAAAATGATAAATTACTGAGAAAGAATTTTACATTCTTGCAAGATTTTTCTACTTCACTGTTTCAAAATTGTTTACCAAAGTTTTGTTATACATTTTCGAATTGAAACATCAGTTGAAATCTACTCACTTGCATTTACCTATTAAATTACATACCTGCAATATTCACTTCAAGATTGGTTTTCACACGGTAAACACTCAGTTCTTTTATATACAATATATAAATATAATAGTGTGTTGTAATATTATGATTTACTAGTTTAGGGTTAATTTTATGCAATTACATTTTTAAAATTTCTACCTTGATAATTCTTAAAATTGTTTATTGAATTGAACTACTGTGTTGTGTGATACCATATCATAGGCCTACTAAAATGTTTTTATGATACATGTATTTTCATGATTCGAAAGTAATTGGTTTCCTGTTGAATAACTGTTGATATTTGGTGGGTAGAATTATTGTAAGGTGAATATTCCGTCTGACCTTGACCTCATTTTCATGTGTCAAGGTTAAGTTTAGTGATGAATGATAATTGTAGAATGACCAAAAAATTCTGGACATGTCATCTTAGAAAGGATGGGAATGGAAACTAATTTAAAAATCAACCATCAAGTGATAATATGAGCCTGCTAAGTTTTTTGGAGTTGATGACCTAAATGTTAAAGGACCATGTCTATAAATCATTAATGTAATAAAGTAAAATGGATGTGATTAGCATTGCATAATAAGACCACAACATATGTATAACAATATACGACCACAAAAATTTTTTTGCGGTCGTATAAAAATAAGGAGATGTTTTACCAATGAGACAGCTATCTACCAAAGTTTTAATAAAGTGGATGTAAGCAATTATAGGCAGCTGTTTGGCCTTTAACAATGAGAATAAAATGCTCCGCTGGGCGCATTTTGATACGACCGTAGAGGTCTAACCCTGAACAGTTGGGCAAGTATGGACACAACATTTAATCTTAAAACAGGTCTGAATTTGGATTGTGATTGAATATTTGACACAGCATAGGTTTGTGACACAAAATGAATGTGGTCAAAGAACTGAAAAATTTGAAATTGGACATTTACCTATTATGGTCCAATATCCAAAATCTAAGTACATGGTTAGAATCAGCAAATCAAAGAACCCCAAAAATTCATTTTTTGATGAAATCAAACAAAAGTTAAGTTTAGGACCCTTTGGGCCACAATGTGGACCAATTTGGTAACGGATCCCAAAATCCAAAATCTAAATACATGGTTAGATTCAGCATTTCAAAAAACCCCATAAATTAATTTTTTGTTGAAATCAAACAAAGTTTAATTTTGGACCCTGATTTGGATCAGCTTGAAAACTGGGCCCAAAAATCCAAAATTTAATAAAATGCTTCGCTGGGCGCAGCTTGATACGACCGCAGAGGTCGAACCCTGAACAGTTGGGGCAAGTATGGACACAACATTTAAGCTTGATACAGCTCTGAATTTGGATTGTGATTAAATATTTGACACAGCATAGGTTTCTGACACAGAAAGAATGTGGTCTAAGAACTTCAATTTTTTTAATTTACCTATTATGGTCCAATGTCCAAAATCAAAATACATGGTTAGATTCAGCATATCAAAGAACCCCATATATTCAATTTTTGTTGAAATCAAACAAAGTTTAATTTTGGACCCCAACTTGGACAAACTTGAAAACTGGTCCCATAATCAAAAATCTAAACACATGTTTAGATTCAGCATATCAAAGTACCCCAAGAATTCAATTTTTGTTAAAATCAAACTAAGTTTAATTTTGGACCCCAACTTGGACCAACTTGAAAACTGGTCCCATAATCAAAAATCTAAACACATGTTTAGATTCAGCATATCAAAGAACCCCAAAAATTCAATTTTTGTTAAAATCAAACTAAGTTTAATTTTGGACCCTTTGGACCTTAATGTAGACCAATTTAAAAAACGGGACCCAAAATTAAAAATCTAAATACACGGTTAGATTTGGCATATCAAAGAACCCCAATAATTAAATTTTTGATGAAATCAAACAAAGTTTAATTTTGGACCCTTTTGACCTCAATATGAACCAATTTGATAGCGGGCCCACAAATAAAAAATCTAAATACATGGTAAGATTCAGCATATCAAAGAACCCCATATATTCAATTTTTGTTGAAATCAAACAAAGTTTAATTTTGGACCCCAACTTGGACCAACTTGAAAACTGGGCCCATAATCAAAAATCTAAACACATGTTTAGAATCAGCATATCAAAGAACCCCATGTATTCAATTTTTGTTAAAATCAAACTAAGTTTAATTTTGGACCCTTTGGACCTTAATGTAGACCAATTTAAAAACGGGACCCAAAATTAAAAATCTAAATACACGGTTAGATTTGGCATATCAAAGAACCCCAATAATTCAATTTTTGATGAAATCAAACAAAGTTTAATTTTGGACCCTTTTGACCTCAATATGAACCAATTTGATAGCGGGTCCACAAATTAAAAATCTAAATACATGGTTAGATTCAGCATATCAAAGAACCCCAAGAATTCAATTTTTGATGAAATCAAACAAAGTTTAATTTTGGACCCTTTTGACCTCAATGTGGACAAAGTTGATAACGGGGCCCAAAAATCAAAAATCTAAATACATGGTTAGATTAGGCATATCAAAGAACCCCATATATTCAATTTTTGTTGAAATCAAACAAAGTTTAATTTTGGACCCCGATTTGGACCAACTTGAAAACTGGGCCCATAATCAAAAATCTAAATACATGTTTAGATTCAGCATATCAAAGAACCCTAAAAATTCAATTTTTGTTAAAATCAAACTAAGTTTAATTTTGGACCCTTTTAACCTTAATGTAGACCAATTTGAAAACGGAACCAAAAATTAAGAATCTAAATACACGGTTAGATTCGGCATATCAAAGAACCCCAATAATTCAATTTTTGATGAAATCAAACAAAGTTAAATTTTGGACCCTTTGGACCTCAATGTGGACCAATTTAAAAACGGGGCCCGAAATCCAAAAACTTAATACACGGTTAGATTCAGCATATTAAAGAACCCCAAGAATTCAAGAATAAAACCCCATTGAAATTGATCAAGAAATAAGCAATTTATACGAAGTATCTTCTTTTGCACAATACTGTGCAATTGAATATTTCTTGCTATTGTGCAATACTGTACAATTGACAATTTCTTGCTATTGCGCAATATTGTGCTATTGGATATTTCTTGCTATTGCGCAATACTGTGCAATTGAAGATTTCTTGCTATTGCGCAATACTGTGCAATTGAAGATTTCTTGCAATTGTGCAATACTGTGCAATTGAAAATTTCTTGCTATTGCACAATACTTATTATATAATAATTTACACGTCCTGTTTGGTGTGTATCTCCTACCATATCATTATTATTTGCTTTTAAATATTAATCAGAAATAACCAACTTAAAATGGAAAATTTTAAAAGAAAAAAAAAAGGAAGAAAAGAAAAAAAAAAAATCCCCCCCCCCAAATTTTTTGAACCCCCTTATGATTCATCACCCCCAAACTCAATCCCAGCCTTCCCTTTGTGGTATGGTACCTTGCAGTACAATTTCAGAGAGATCCATACACTTGAACACAAGTTATTGTCTGGAAACTAGAAAAATGCTTATTTTTGGCCCCTTTTTGGCCCCCTATTCCTAAACGTTTCGGGCAATTACCCACAAACTCAATTCCAGCTTTCCCTTTGTGATATGGAACCTTGTAGTACAATTTCAGAAATATCCAAACACTTACACACAAGTTATTGTCATGAAACTAGAAAAATGCTTGTTTTTTGCCCCTTTTTTGGCCCCTAATTCCTAAAATTTTGAGGCAATTACCCCCAAAATCAATTACAGCCTCCCTTTGTGATATGGAACCTTGTGGTACAATGTCAGAGAGATCCATACTTTTACACACAAGTTATTGTCTGGAAGTTACAAAAATGCTTATTTTTGGCCCCTTTTTGGCCCCTAATTCCTTAACTGTTGGTACCATAACCCCCAAAATCAATCCCAACCTTCCTTTCGTGGTATTGAACCTTATGGTAAAATTTCATGGAGATCCATTCACTTAAACTAAAGTTAGAGTGCGAAAACCAATGTGTCTTCGGACGACGCCGGACGACGCCAGACGACGACGACGACGACGACGACGACGACGCCAACGTCATACCAATATACGACCAAAAAATTTTCAATTTTTGCGGTCGTATAAAAACAGGTTTAGATTCAGCATTTCAAAGAACCGCATATATATTCAATTTATGTTGCAATCAAACACAGTTTAGTTTTGGACCCGGATTTAGATCAACTTGAAAACTGGGCCCAAAATCAAAAATCTAAATACATGTTTATTAACAGACAAAATTAATATAAGCTTAGTTTTTAAAGGTGTTGGCTTCATCAAAAAGAAAATAAATGGGGAATGTGTCCATGGGACACAGATGATGCCCCCCCCTTTGCATATAACATTATAAAGGGACATAATTCAAGAACAGTAAAAGTGACGCTACCCAAATTTGTACTTGATTTGATTTTTGTGGTAATGAGCATTGTGTATAAGGTTCATAACATTTGGTTGAGGCAAACTTAAGTTACAGAACGGAAACGAAAAATTCAGCATTTTTCCATTTATAAAGGGGCACAACTCTAGAACGGTTAAAGTGAATCCAACAAAATTCAAACTTGATCTGTGTTTTGTGGTAATAAGCATTGTGTATAAGTTTCATAACATTTGGTTGAGGCAAACTTAAGTTAGAGAAAGGAAACTAAAAAATTTGTAATTTTTCCATTTATTAAATGGCAAACTCAAGTCAGAGAACGGAAACCAATTTTTGGGACGCACAGACATACGTATAGACGGACAAGGGTAAAACTTAATGCCCCCTCCGCTATGGCGGGAGCATAAAACATCTAACAATAAATAGGGAATGTATCCATTGGACACAGATGATGCCCCTTTTGCATATAACATTATAAAGGGCCATAACTCAAGAACTGTTAAAGTGACACTACCCAAAGGAGTAGGTTCAATAAGACCCCTTTTTGGCCCCAAAATATAGCAGTTTTACAAAATTTTGAAAATGTAATCTTTTAGCTATTTATTGGAAAGTAGAATGCTTCTACTACATAAATATGGACTGTTTTTGACAATACAATGCACATATTTCGGGTACTAGCATCATGAAGTCATGCTAAATTACTGAAATCTTCACAATTTTAGCATTTTGGTTAGATTTTAGATGGTTTCCATCTTAAATGAAAGTGGCCGCATTCGTGTTCATTCATAATATTGAAATGTAAGTTCTATTTGATGATAATACATAACATATATAAAGGTTGAGGATGAACACGGATGCGGCCACTTTCATTTTTGACAAAAACCATCCGAAAAGTGACATTTTCTGGCATATTTGATAGATTTTTCATATTTTAGCTTGAATCGAAGCGTTTTTAATGACTACATCAGTTAAAATATGTCACATAAACTAATTGAATCAATTGAAATAGACACTTCAGTGTTTAAAAAGTGTCTAAAATCTTTCGTTAGATGAACCTGAAATTTGAGGCCAAAATCGGCCCTTACTGGACCTACTCCTTTGAACTTGATCCGAGTTTTGTGGTAATTAGCATTGTTTATAAGTTTCATAACATTTAGTTGAGTAAACTTAAATAAGAGAACAGAAACGAAAAATTCAGCATTTTTTCCATTTTTAAAGGGGCATAACTCTAGAACAGTAGAAGTGGCACCACCGAAATTCAATCTTTATCTGTGTTTTGTGATAAACAGCATTGTGCATAAGTTTCATAACATTTGGTTGAGGCAAACTAAAGTTAGAGAACAGAAACAAATATTTCAGCAATTTTGAGATTTGTAAAGGGGCATTACTCTAGAACGGTAAAAATGACGCCAACAAAATTCAAACATTAATCTGAGTATTGTTGTAATTAGCATTGTGCATAAGTTTCATAACATTTGGTTGAGGCAAACTTAAGTTACAGAATGTAAACGAAAAATTCAGCATTTTTCCATTTATAAAGGGGCACAACTCTAGAACGGTTAAAGTGACTCCACCAATATTCAAACTTGATCTGTGTTTTGTGGTAATAAGCATTGTGTATAAGTTCATAACATTTGGTTGAGGAAAACTAAAGATAGAGAACGGAAACGAAAAATTCAGCAATTTTCCATTTGTAAAAGGGCATAACTCTCGAAAGGTAAAAGTGATGCCACCAAAATTCAAACTCGATCTGTGTTTTGTGGTAATAAGCATTGTGGATAAGCTTCATAACATTTGGTTGAGGCAAACTAAAGTTAGAGAACGGAAACTAATTTTGGGACATACGGACGTACAGACTGACAAGGGTAAAATTTAGTGCCCCCTCCACTACAGCGGGGGCATAAAAATTCAAGTATCTAAGACTAAAATATCAATCAGTACACATCCAATATCCAATGGATTTAGTGTAAAGATGTCATATGTTGACACACAAAAGTTTTACAAGCGTACATGTACTGTATGTATATTTTGCATGACTTAGAAAACAATATTCATACCTTTTACTCCCAAGGCCATTGTTGTTGCCACCTATTGAAAAGTAATATCTTTGTCTCACTACAAGCAACTTTCCTTGAAAGCAAAACAAACGCTTTCCAAATTTCATCTTCAATGAGGACAACTGAAACCCTAAAAGTTTCAGTTTCCAGTAATTTCAGGACTTGTAAAGTAACTTTTTTGCCAGTATGTTCTACATCATAAAATTAAAGAAAATAAACAAATAACAAAATTCTACAAATATCACATTTATTTCTCATTCTTTCACACAAATGCAAAAAGCTTGAAATGAAAAATATAAAATTTGTAACATCACTAACATACAAAATAAACAAGAATTTTTCTACCAATATAGCTGTAAATAACAAACTAAAATGTTTTGAACTAGATATTTGCTAATATACACTTAATTTGTTTTTTTTTTCTGACTTACTTAGTAGCAAAAAAAGTTTGTTGTGTTTCATGAGACTGTTGGTTATCTTTAGAAACATATTGTTTGGTCCATCACTAGAATTAAATTAAAACTCTACCGTAATTAAAACATTTAAATCAAAACAAAGCTAAGTGCCTAGAGAAGTTAAACCAATTGATACAAAATTATTACCAGTTTTACATAATGATAGAATTTTAATGAGGAAGCCCATATACCCCTTGTCGCTATATCAATATATAATATGGAAATCCACTTCCCCAAATAATAGTTCACCATTTCTGATATCAAAATAAAAAAATATCTCAAATTCTGATAAGAGTAAACTTTCATTCAAATTTGTAGAAAATCTGACAAGAAACGATGGCACTATTCAGTCAACAACAAAGATATTATACCTGTGGACAAAGATTTTACATTTCTTACCTTATCTCATCTAAGATCATTTATATATGAATGTTAAATATTGCATTGATTGCATGCTCACGATTGCAAAGTGTCTTTTTAATGTCGAATTATGAGAAAATATTTTATTGCACAAACATAAAGAGTAAAATTCTAACAAAACTTTTAAAGTCTTGATAGCTATTAGAACATTTAATAAAAAGTCTTATAACAGAAAATAAATATATCATCACATACCACCAGAATGTTCCAATATGTTTCTAACTACTATAAACTTCCTCTAGTAAATAAAATCACTTTCTTCCTCTACTAATTTCCAACTTTTTTTTAGAGGCCTCATTTCATAAGTAATTCAATATAACAATAATAGAATAAACTGCACAAGAAAATTACGTAGTAAGGATCATAATGAAGACTGTTGTGGGATATAAACAGAAATAGTAATAATGCTGATGAGAATAAAATAAATATATAAATAAACAGAATATTTACAAACCTAGGATATTTTAGCACTTTTATATCACACCTAAAAAAACCAATAAAGTTCTTATCCTGGACTAAAAATAAACAAGACATGTCCTCATTCTGGACTCAGAAAAAAACAAGACAATATGTAAAACTATGAACAAGGTTTTTTGTAAAAAGTGGACAAGTTTTGGGATCTTAAATATGCACTACAATTTTTAACTTTTTTCTTTGAAACAGCAATGTTGATTTAATGCATATTTTTAGAATAAAATATCCGAAATGTTAATGACATCATAGATACACCACAAATGATATTTTCATCGCCAAAGTGGTCAGACAATATCAGCCTATTTCTTCATCATAAAAAACATAAAATTGTAAGGATTGAATAATTTTACTATTTCCAGGTGACAAAAAAATAATTCTTATATTCACTGCTTTGCAACAAAATAATAACTTTTTGAAATGCTTACAGTAATGTGTTTGTATATTCGGCTTCACATATTATGATTTTGAGCATACTGGTACTTGAATGGGTCTTAAACAGATTCAAATGTTCTCCACAGTAAAATGTTACGTAATTTATCTAAATTTAAATAATTTCACAAAATTAAAAAATGAAATATATAAAAAAACTGAAATTCAAAGAGATAACGAAAAAACCTTTTTCACACAGTTTTTCTATCAAGTTTCATTTTCATCAGAAACATTACAGTATCAAAACATCAAGTTTAAGGAAATGAAACTAGAATGATTACATGCATTGAGAAGGCAATATACAAATGAAACACAAATAAACATTATAAACAATTATTCATCAATTACTGCAAGTAGTTATAAACATTTCAGAGTAATATTAGTTTGACAAATAAAAAAACATATCTATGCCACATAATACATAGAACAGAGAGCTTTGAAACATTTTTTTTCAAACAATTTGTTTACATCAAAATTCAACAGCTTCAAATTGAATTATCTTAATAATACTTATAATTCCTTTGACAATTTGGAAATAAAGGGTTACCAATGGCACAGCATGCAGAATGATACAACCCCATCATGAAGACCCCCAACAGTGAAACTACTGTCTGTCCCTTTGGCCAATTACAGTTAAGAAACCACAACAGTTCCACAGTGTGTTTGGTGCATTCCATCTAAATCCCTCATCAAGGGGATTCATAGAGACACAATCCCTTTTAAACTGGATTAAAACTATATAAAACATGTTGACTGAAAATTTGAAAGTTCATATTAGTTGGCTACTGAAAGCTTTCATGAAGAGAACCAACCTCCCAGGTTTAATAATCAAATTCTGTCAAAACTTGAGGGAAAATTTCTACACCTTGTATAATAGCTTCCCTTTTCCATGTAAACCTCAGAAACTGTTAGAGCTGTAACCACAAATAAATTATAGTTAAGGTTTTCCATTAGTGAGAGAGTAAAAAATAAAATCATTTAATTATTTCTTAAGAACCATTTTTGGACTATCAGTCAACCAGATCAAAAGTATTTACATGACAAATCATGAAAAACAGCAGTACCATACTATTAATTCAAATTAAGGCTCATATAATGAAATCAGTGTACATTTAACAATATGAATGTGCCCTTTAAAAAAACAAATCTATTTAAGAGGTAGGCAGATATATATATCAAATTTAAAAAAAAACTGTTTATGGTCATAAAACTTACTGGGCCTAAAACATCTGAAATGTTATTGTCAATTTTAACAACAAACCTAACAATATAAAATTAATACTTCCTGTAGCAAAAACTTAACATGTAAAAATATTCTATGGGATCGTATCAAAATTATTCCAAAAGAATAAACAAACATGGTTCTTGTTGTTTAAAAATAATCCTCTAAAATAAGATTAATTACGCAAACACTGGTGAATACCTACCATTTGAAATAATAAGCAGATAAAACAGTTTAATGCTACAAACTACATGTTAAATGTATTGGTTGACTTTTTTCTAAGACTATTTTAAAAGCATAAGCTGGACTGTACAATAAAATAACTACTGTTTTATTTAGCTACTCCTGCAATACGGATTAATTCATTTTAATTAAAAGTTTGCAAATTGACATTTGACATATATTTAGTTTATAAGGTATGAAAATCTGAATGCTTCAGATATTTATATAAATAATGAAACTTAACAGCAAAGAAAGCAGTAATACTTCTATAGGAAAATATGTGTATTCATTGTTTAGACACAAAAATACATGTATCTACTTTGGTTTAGGACCAAAAAATATAAATAGGCCTCATTTAGCTCTTATTTTTTCAACAAATAAATTAACAATTTAACTTTATAATCTTTATCATTTTAAGCTGTGAATAACTTTTGATAATAAATTGGCTTCTAAAATTAAAAAAATAACATCAATCTTGTTCAACATACAAACAAACAAAAACAACAACAAAACACTAAAATTGGTCTCTCTATATATAAAATATTTTCTGAACAACAAATAGAAAATGAAAAAATCTAAAGAAATATGATCTACAAATTAAAGCCATAAATGAGTCTGAACAGAAAGAGATTATAGCTTACCATGAATAATTGATAAATAAAATATACCAATAATTCTAAAAATAACATTGCAACTTCAATAGTTCCATAGCAAGAAATCCATGATGGATGCCATTATAAATTTTTCAATTTTGTTGTTTACAAACTTAAAAAAGAATACTCTTTATTCATATCTGTAGAAAAAAGACTCATTCCAAATTTTATTTTCTTATATCTATGTAAACCCTAAAATTGCATTTAAGTTTCCTTGACCTTGACCTTGACCTGTGACCTTGAAAATGAATAGGGTTCAGCATTCCTAACAAAAAGACATAAGATGATGTTTAATGAAGATTGGACCTATTGTGTCTGTAAGATTAAATCTCTTAAACCATATTTTGAACTTGATATTTGACCCAGACATTACAATAACACAAGGTTTAAGCTCTTCATCAGGCAACTATTTAAAATGTTTTGATTAAGGTTGCATGTAAGAACATAAGTGTCATATAGGAAACATTATTTTAACGCCAACGTTCTTATGCCCTCTTGATAACAAAAAAGGATGCAATGCAAGAGTAGATAGCGCAACATCTCAAAGCTCTAATCTCCTATGCTGAAGTAATCTGTATCATTGTGACCTTTAAATAAATTAGTTCAAGAGCTCTGCCTGGTAGGTCTATGTTCTATTTAGATTAGACTCAAGAACATAGTTCATGAAATAGACTACAAATTATGCCTTCAATTCTTCAAACTTTGTAATTCATTCATATTTTTTTGAAAGATACTCCATATCTATGACTTGTTTCTTAAAAAAAAACATTTGCTTCTTTACAGTATTACAATGTTTAACTGAAAATTATTCATCATATTTAAACCTGCGTTTTGGTCTTATAAGATAAATAAAATACAATGACTCACAAATTGGTGCAAGGTATATTAATACTTTCAATAGTAACTTTAAATGCTTCCTATGTGTAGACAAAATAGAGGGTTTATAATCAAAATAACATGTGGCAGGAAATATATCTGGAATAATAACATGGTTCTGAAATGAACTTGTGTGTATTTGGAAAGAATCAAAATCTATATACTGTTACAGAATACACAAAGAAAAACATAAAATCTAAGGCATCTTGGCAGTATACATTCATATCCACATGCACACACTTCTACAAAGCTTAGAGTCTGGTATCAAAATGATGTGATAGGGTAACAGACAAAGATACACAACTTATGGCTCAAGAACATTGTGGGTTGACATAATGATAAGGGACAGAAATGATTCAAGTCTGATCAAAAATAGATCAAAAACAATAAAATCTTCAGTTAGATGGAAAAGAATATACCAACAATAAAATGTTGATTACAATTCTACAAATTTACATGACAATGATCCATTGTCCTCATAACAAAATAAATGGCAGAAATATTTGAAGGACTAGTTGCCATGGTTATGTCAATGGTAAAATGGTTCCATGAATCCTGTGTTGTAGTTGAATTAAAGCTCAATCCTTTGACCCTCCGACATTACAAATCCAAATGAAATGGTGATCTGAACATACAAATACACAACACGAATTACTAGGTTTTTTCCCATGAATTACATATAACAGTTTAACTAGTAATATGTAGGTTCTGCTCATTAGTTTTTAAGCATAAACATTTCACTTTCAACTGTGTTCCAATATTTTTTCTTGTCAACGGAACGTTATATTTTTCCACAGATAAGAATCATTAATATGTTAACTCAAACAACTTTAAAGTCATAAAGCTTCCATGAATTTCTCCATAAATAAGTTCTCAAGATAGTCTATTCATTTGAAAGCTTTGTAAGTTGAAGATAATGTCTCCAATAAATGTGTTTTAATTCCTTGGGAACAATGACACTACATATAAACAAAACAAGACATCTCTGCTCCATCTACCAGGCATCAGTATAACGTACGTCACACTCCTGTAATGCTGGTAGTTTCTCCTGTAACAGAAAAAACAGCAAACTTCTTGGTGGGCAAACTTTGTAAGGTGTGTTCAGTTTGAGAGGACAAAAATTTAAGACTTAACAAAAGCTCAACATTTCTGATATCTCAAACCAACAAATTTATATTAAAGTCAAGATTTTTAATACAGTGGTTACTTGTAATACAGTCCTTCTTTTCTATGCCACAATTACAGATGGTCATCAATTTCCTTAGAACTCTCTTCTGAAAATTTAAGCTTCTATTTCAAAATTTCTCACCAAATATGCAGCAAAGTATGCAGTCACAGAGTGAATACACTTTAAGAGTAAACAAAAGTTCTTTTTTATGCAAGATTACCCAGTAAAGGACGTACAGATTTAATTATAACACATGAAAATTATCAATTTCTTCTATTAACTGACAGTCTGCAATTAATCTTATGTTTATCAGTGGCTTGTAACTTTTATTCTGAGTGAGGAGACATTATATAAAACATGAACACATTGATTGATTGTTGGTTGTTTAATGTCCATGTTCATGCATGTTCAGGACAAAACATGAATACAAACATACCTTTAATCCTTCAAATGTAAGTGCTGACAGACTTGTACTGTTTAAATTCAACTTCCTTAGGTTTTTGAGAGCTGAAAAGCAAAAAAATATTTTCAAATAATGTCATGAATGTAAAGCACCATACTTTGTGTTTGTATAACTTGAACTAACTTTATAGCTAGTTCCATTCTAATGTTTAAAAGAAGTAAACAAATTATTAGCATAATAACATAAGTAATTTTACTCTGTATATATAAATTTGAATCCCTAATACAATATATAAATGCAACTTAAATATAAGTAGTCTAGATACAATTTTATCATTTGATCAACAGTTACATAAAGCTTAAAAGCATTCACTAAATTATTTAAACTCTGATCTAACATAAAACTGACATAAGCAAGTTATTCTAAAACCATAATTGAAAGTTATCATAATTATTTAAATCCTAACATTCATGATAGAAAATGGCATAAACACATTAAAATTGAATTTTCAGAGAGTGGAGATAAGTTGTGTAAAAGTTGTACACTCAAAACTTACACGACAAGCAGACAAGCCCTTTATCGGTTACTGGTGTTTCACATAAGTTTAGGACCTGTAGTTTCTGCAGATACTCTGATATCAACTGTAGTCCATTATCTCCAAACTGAAATGTTATTATTTTATCACATTATTCTTATTCATTTCACAAAATCTCACTACTGTAAAAGGAAGACAGTAAAAGAATGTAACCATTAAAACATTTTTATATGTACAGGTTTATTTTTACATTTTTTATATATAGGCTTAGTTTAAATACATTGAATATTTTATTCATATCTGTTGTATAATCTGCTTCACCTTATATTGAAATATTTAACTATAGCACTATGAAATAAATAGTATTATTATAAGAGAGGACACTACACATACACCATTTTATCTCATAAAGAGATGTAGAAAAGGGTATCATTTTTAACTTCCCTTAATTCTATTCCTTCAAACAACTCTTCTGCCATTTACTTTTTACTTCAAAATCAGTTTTTGGACTTGGTTTACAGCCGATTTCAATGAGTGTGTAGGCAAAGGTAATATCTTTGGTTAGCTTGCTTGATAGCTGAACCGTGAAGTCATTGTTAGGTAAGGTATACAACCCTCCGTTCGAAGTAGCCTAGTCCAATAGACAGATAAATTGGTTATCTGTCGGACTAGTCTACTCTTAAAGGAGGGTAGTTTACCTAACCTAACAATGACTTCACGGTTCAGCTAGCAAGCAAGCTAACCAAAGATATTACCTTTGCCTACACACTCATTGAAATCGGCTGTACTGAAAGATCTACCTAGTTATCTGTTGAGCCACTAACCTGTGTTGACCATACATTCAGGAATCAGTTATTATGGTAGTATGAAGAGATCATCTACACTTGTGACATGAGTGAAAGCCAAAATCCTACCTTTTAAGTTTCCAATTGATCCAAAATTTTACAGTTTTAATGTTTTAATTTGCATTTATTTATTTCTTTCAACATACTTAATTACAAACAAGAATGTGTCCATAGTACACGAATGCCCAACTCCCACTATTACTTTCTATGTTCAGTAGACCGTGAAATTGGGGTCAAAACTCTAATTTGGCATTAAAATTAGAAAGATCATATGATAGGGAACATGTGTACCGTACTAAGTTTCAAGTTGATTGGACTTCAACTTCATCAAAAACTACCTTGACCAAAAACTTTAACCTGAAGCAGGACGGACGGACGGACGGATGAACGAAAAACGGACGGATGTACAGACCGAAAAACATAATGCCCCTAGGTGGGGCTAAAAATTCAGAACCAGGGAATTTTTCTGTCAGCCTATTTCAACCCTGAACTAACTGTGAAATGTATTCCACTTTTTCTACACTGTTCTACTAACCTGTGTTGACCATAAATTCAGGTAGCGTAAAGATGGCAGTTTGATGAGATCATCAGCACAGGCACTAGTTACATGGGTGAAAGCCAAACTCAAACATTCCAGGTTTCCAAATGATCCAGAACTCAACATTTTGGCAAGGTCTGCGTCTGTTGATTTAGAGGGCAGTGTCAACTTTTTTGGTCCACCTTTCTGTTGCTTAAAAAAAATATAGATACAAGTAAAGAAATTAATTATTTGGTTAGAAGAAAACAATGAGTAAAAGGTGTGGACACCAAAATGATAAGTAAGACAGTTTTCCAATTTCATTATACATAAGATTGAAATAAAGTAAAATTGTGCAAAATGAGAGAAAAAAAACACCATTTGCAATTTTACTATGTTGCAGTCAATCTATTCAGAAGATTATAGGTAAAATGCTTTGCCTGTTGAATATAATAAAATTAAGTTATGACATTGGTTTAATATTCATTGCTGATGCTGTTAAAATCCAATCACAAATTTTCAGAGTGTGTTTCAAAATATTATCCCAACTATTTCATATTCCTAAATGGCAAATTATTTTATCCTATCTCAATTGAAAATAGTAATTCACCCAACCTAATTAGAAACAGGAATGTCGTGACTGTCATGAAGTAAAATAAGTATACCTTCCAATAATACATTTTAACCAAAACAATTCCTATATTTTGCCTTACATACATGTAGCTACCCACTAGATTTTCATTTTTATCAATGACCTTTTCAGGTAAAGGTTGTGAAACTGTTGACACTTTTCACTTCCTACATAGGATATATAAATGTTATCTTATATGCTTCTGAAATTATATACATATTCCCACAACTTTCCTATAGGAAATAATGAAGTCTGGATTTCCAGTAACTTGATATTTTGATGAAATAACATAAATGTACTTGATGAGTAATTTTCTTTTTGTAAAACATTTTAAAATGAAGTCTAATTATAAAAATATTTCAGGATTCATGATAAAACATCAAAAGGTAAGTCTATTTTTATAACAGATCATCTGTATTCTGTCAGAAGATGGTAATTATGTTTTTGTTATTGATTTCTGACAGTCATGATGTTATAAATCAGATATACTGGAATACCGTATCAAACCAATATTTACAAATACTATATTTAATGAGAATTTTATTCTATTTCTGTTTTTCATAAAAAGTCTTTTATGGAGGCATAAATAATATAATCATTGTCTGAATTAATATCGTGACTTGTTTGAAATAATATGGGTATTTGACAAAAAAACATTGGTTTTGATATGATTAATCAATTAAATAATGAAAATTATGTTTATTCCTTTTACTTGCTTTTTCCATTGTAAATCCTTTGATTTATAGATTGTATTCATAGGGAAAGTTTCCACATTAAAAATCAAATATTTTAGAAGCTACAAGCAATGCCTGAAGAGTTGACATCTATGTAGATAATGTAACCTCCAAAAACTAAATGTTAGTGAAAATAGTACTGTTGTACAGGTTTTGCTCATTGTTGAAGGATGTAATCTTGCTGACATTTTTTTCTATTAGTTTCTATCTACACAAAATTGGGTAAAAATCATCATTCAAGGGCAGTCACTCCTATGAACCTTGTTTGATTGGTGGGTTCATGATCTAGTGGTTAAGATCTATGGCTGCAGTGATGAAGGTCCAATGTTTGATTCTGACTTAGGGCGCTGGAAAATTCAATACATCAGAAGGGTGATTTTCATCCTCCCACACAAATCCCTGGTACCCAGACCAGGGCTTAAACTAGGATGGGTACTTTGGGGGCCCCAGACTTTGACCAGCTGGAGATCAATCTGCTGATATCTTTATGGTTTGTCTCTTCACGTCAAGCATCCAGGTGGTTTTCTCATCAGAGTACTTCGTCTTCCTCCAACATAATAACAGACTTCTCAGTGTCCTAGCACACCCTTTGTGTTGGGGTAGGGATTGTCCTTGTAAATATTGTTGTAAATATGTTAGTGACACATCTCAATTAATCCCTATAGGGAGTGTACACAGGTTCCACTGTACCCTTACAGCTCTCGAGGGGCGCTCCGAATAATGGAGGAATCTATCGGTACATATATACATAACTACATGTTGATCATTTTTGCTTTTAAAGTTTCTTTCTATCTTTAATAGTTTTAAAGATAATAAGCAAAAATTAGTAAAATTGCCCTTTAAGAGCAATAACTTCTTTAAAAAGGTGACTGGTGTTTTTGGCCATGTCAACTTATTTGAAAATCTGGTCTTGCTGGTCATTAATGCTGTTTAAAGTGTTTTTCTATCATAGGTTTCAAGATAACAGGCAAAGAAAAATGAATATTTGACCTTTTTGAGGTAGGGGTGAGCAACTAAGACATCCAATACTTCACCCTTTTCATATCTTTTAAATAACAAAAAATACATACTCTATCATATATTTTTTGACAAAAAATATACCTATTGCTATGATGCATACACTATTTCATGGAGAGATGAATAGTTTTGACAAAATTCTGATGTATTCATGACTGTAATTTTAATCGCATCTGTGAAAATTTGTGATTAGTTTCAGATACTTATGATTCAATCAGCAACCTTCATGACCTTGTCATATATTTCATCTTAAATTTTCAACCCTATCACATACCATGCAACCCATTTAAGCCCCTCATCCCTACCATACATTATATAGTAAGTGGCCCCCTTTTCAGTTACTGTGAGTACTCTTAAGATTGGTATGTCTTTTGTCAGTTGCTTTTGACAATTGTATTGATCTGAAGATTCAAGCCCTTTTGAAATGATTTTTAAAGTTCTTTCTAATGTTGTGCTGTTACACCACTGTCCCAGGGTGGGGAAGGGTTGACTGCTAACAAACATATTTAATATCAACCAATCAGTTTGTCTGTCCAAAACCAGGAGCATGTACTACAGTGGTTGTCATTGGTTACTATCTGCCTTAATTGTTAGACTTTTAACGTTTCTACCTTTCAAAAAAAGGCCATTAGTTTTCCGTTTTTGCATTGTTTCTAATCTAATTATTCAGGTGCCTATTATAGCTTACTATGCAGTATTGGGTTTGCTCATTGTTGAAGGCCATACAGTGTCTTTAGTTGTCTTTGTCCTTAGTCCTTGAAGGAAAGTTGTCTCACTTAAATAGCAATTATAACAATTTCTTTATTTCTATATACAAAATAAGTGATATTGAATGACAACTAACCAGTTCCCTGAGAGCTATCTGTCTGTCACAAAGCTGAGCATACAGTCTCTTTCCTGTACTGGTACTCTGTAGAGTTGTTACTATCTGCATCTTCATATCATTGTTCTCTACTACATCCATTTCTAACATTGCACATAAAACCTGAAACAGTGTATCAGAATTATATAACTTAAACTATAAAATGACACATTTTAACTCTAAAAATTAAATATATAGTTTTTCTACCTCTGCATTGAGTTTGATAAATATTTCTCCACTCCAGAAAGTTAAACTTGAAATATTTGAAACATAAGGCTGGTTGAGTTTTTTTATGCAAAATTTAACTGTTAAGAGTGGATAAATATCGTATTGCACAAGATTCGGTGGTGGAATCCATTAAACCAATGATTTTTAGATGATATGCAGACAAATCCTTTTTTCAATGATCTAAAAAAACATGTGTTCTTTGTGACATCATCAGACATTGTGGCCTTTTTTTCGTGATGTAATAAAATAGGAAATTCAGAGGTAAGCAAAAAAAATTTAAGTCATAATTGAATTTTTAATGAGTGAAGAACTGAGATCAAACGAATCACACATTGATTATAAAAAAATTTCAATCAGTCAGGAAAAGTATAAATTGGGTGAGATTAAGAGAAATATATATAAATATATGTTAGCAACTAAATAAATGGTCTCCATACATTAAAGGACTAAACATAAATTATATTTTCCAAAAGAAAAAACCTACCTCCATAGCAGCTTCATTTTCCCGTAAAGCCAGCAACATTACTGGTCCTAACATTTTGTTTAATCCTTGTAGGAACTTCTTTCTTCTTCCACAACAATGTATCAGTGTTTTCAGCTGAAACATTAAAGATCATAGTGCAAAATTTTTACAATATCATGTATTCTTTCTCTTTCTTTCCAAGTTTTGATTTTGTTTCTTTTTGTTTGGAGTCTGAAGCAATGTTTTTTTTTGGGGGGGAAATAAAAAAATATTGCATGGTTTTCTCCAATTTGTCTTCACACAATATCATTAAAAAATCTCTTTCTCATCAATCATAATATCTTATTCTAAACAAAAGTCAAATCATTTCTCTTGTTCCATCTTTCTTTACCTAGCACAACATCCTCAATTTCTCCAGCATCAATACAGCTAAGTATTAAAAAGAGGAATACATCATATTATTCATTCCCTCTTTCTCTCTATACCTATCATAACTTATCCCCAGTTTGCCATCATTAAGAAATATAATGCCAAGTATACAAATATTCAATCCTTCCTCAACTCTACCAATCTATCTCTTCACCATCCTTAACTCCACATTCATAATTTTACACAATTTTCTTTCTTCATCCATGTTTATAAAGATAGAACCAGTCCTTTTATCCACTTCTCCTTTTCTGTTAATCTACTTTCGTATTTATAGCCTATGCAGCCAGGTATATAAAGGTGGAATTTACCTACTAAATTTCTCTGGTTTCTTTCGTTATCATAGGATATACAACCTGGGTCTATCTCTCTCCATCACCTACTAAAACCTTTCACAGTTTCTATCATTATCATAGCTTATACTAACAGGCTTATGAAGTAACCAGTCCACATCTTGACCGTCTCTCAGCTATAACCTACCATAACTCCCCAGAGTTCTCCTTCATCATCACAGCCAATACTACTGGGTATATAAATGTGGAACCCGCCCTCTTTTCCCTCACGAATTTCCAGAATTCTCTCCATCTCTCTCTCTCAAGTATAACCTACCATAACTCCCCAGAGTTCTCCTTCATCATCACAGCCAATACTACCGGGTATATAAAGGTGGAACCACCCCTCTTTTCCCTCACGTATTCCAAGAATCGTCGAGTGTACATCACAGTGTGTGTCGGAGGCTATATTATGCATCACATCTTTCATTTTTCTGAAATAATATTTATTCAAATTGTTAAATCTTATCAAAATAAATAAACAATTAACAAGTTATTGAAGTTGCTTACAAACTTACTGAAGAAATCCTAGAAATGAAGTAAATCTGTCCTATACTCACATGACCTATCAATATACCACATACATTTCTACACTCGTGTAATATAGAGCTTGCCGTATTGTATAAACCCTTGTCTTTTTTATTTTTATTTCTAAAATTATATGTTGAACTCTAGATATTTTTTGTTTATTTTTTTGGCAGGTTTTCTGCTTTAACTACTAATACACTATCTATCTCAGTTAATTCATATTCTCCTCACAAAATTTATTTTTTTATAAAAAATAATGTTACCCAAAAGTATTTTATGTGTTAATACCACAAACATTTTCTTGCCCTGTTTTTTAAAACTTAATTCTATAGAAATCTGTAATATTTTAGCATGTGTTAGTTTTACTTTGCTTCAAATCATGACAGCCAATAACCTTTCTTCAATAAACCTTTTTCCTATTTTTCTGACATTTCAGGTTATCACAGACATAAAATTCTGATAACACAAGTGAAAATGTCTGTCACAAAGCAAAAACAATTTTTTATTTGACATTAATAGGTCAAATATCTCAGAATCTCAAATAGCTATAAGGTTAATGCTTTTTCACTAGTTACAAACTTAAACCTATAAAGATGAGAACTAAACAGTTGTTTAAATGAAAATATATCCCTTGAGCTTTTTCTACGTTTCTAAGAAAAATACTTTTAGTCTCTCATGGGAATACATTAGAATTGAATCAGTCTTTTCTGAGGTATAAAAAAACCACACTAATGAATTATATTAAGTAAGGGTTTGTATGTATAAAAAAAACACAAATGTACAAATAATTTCTTATCCATAATTTACCTGTGATTTAATTAGACCTCGTTTGTTAACTGTAACATTTTTGTCTGACTAATATGACACATTTATAACACTTCTGTTTCTATATTAAATTTAAACATACTAGTATTTTATGACCACAATGTAATATTTCATCTTTTCAATTGATTCCCTAGATCAATGTTGGTTTATCGTATCCTATCCATTTTCTATCCTATAATTCTCCCATGACTCTAAGCAATCAATAACTTTCAGTTTAAATTTTACATTGTGTCAATCATTAAATACAGCCAGTGTGAAGAATAAGAAGTGTTTTAATTTAAGATTTGCATAGTTTTGAGACTATCCCACTTGATTAATCAGATTTTATCTTATATAATACTTACGATGTGAAGGTTTCATCCACAATAGCACTGAAAATTAAAAATTAAAACAAATTTTACATTTAATACATAAAAAAATTACAACTCAACTGTTTACTCAGTGGAAATTATAAAACTGTCCACTCAATAGGAATATTACAAATATGTTTTTAAGTGTGTCCAGTACCCACAGCCAACTGTTTTAGGTGCTGTTCTGACAAAAATACCAAAAAAATTTAAAGCTGTGACTGGTAGTCAACTTAAAATTACAGCATGCTTTGAGTCATAAATACCAATAATATATTATTAAACCAATTATGACCAAGAAATATTTTTATCACATTTACTGGGTTTGATACTAACTTAGAAGATATGACCTTGGACAAATATGATGACAATAATGACAACAATGGTGTGAAGTTCTACCAAGAAACAAGCAGAAAGTACAAATTACAGTTTGAACACCATTTCAGTACAAAGTACAAAGATCTACCATGATTAATGACATATACATTTTGTACATAAGTGATCTTCACCAATTGTGTAAAATATTACTTTTATCAAGCCAGCAATACTGAGGTATACCTGTTCAGTCTCAACACATTTATCAGCCGGAACTTTGACCTTACAGACAGAATAAAGAATCATGCCCAAGAACAGTTTTAATAATCATGGATATAACCAGCAGGTACAAAGATATTACTTTTTAAAAGACAACTTCAATGAGCACAAAAAGCAAAGTCCATATTTTTGGTATAGGAACCCCAAAAGATCACTCAAATCAAATATTCAAATAGCAGGTGCACAGCTTCACTTCCTGTAGCAGAATTTGTTCAAGTTGTTTGAAATCGGTCATGCAGCTTTGAAGGAGTTGCGAATTAACAAAATGTGACAAGGACGGCACAGCAGATGACATGACTACTGTGGCAAAAGATGACAAAAGTTAACCCTTGTTTCACCAAAACTGTACGGTATCGGGCAACACAAAAATAAACAAAAATTAATGATTTATCTAATATTCAATAATAAGCATACTCATTTGGAAATGGAATGGGTTGAAGTAAACTCCCAAGTATGTGTCTCCAGTCTTCAAATGTTGACCTGGGAAAAAAAATCAAAGATTCACTAATTTGTCAAGTATATAGGGTTACATTATTTGTTCAATTATAATTTACCAACCTTTTCATTAAAATTTTTAAATAAACCTTTAAAATCTATTCTACTTGTACTAGTACTTTAGATATATATAAAAAAAAAAATCTGTTCTTTTTAAGACCTCTTTGGCTTCCAAAACTTATGGCTCTGCGACTCATTTCACAAAAAATCTTACAACAAAAAATACTTGCAAGTCATGAACATATCTGAATAACTTATGATCTATTTTAGTCATAAGATAATTTGTAAAAAGAACCCCTGGGCTTTTCCTGGCCACATGTTGATCTGTAAATAGACAGTGCTTTCAAAATAGTTAATTTGATATGTTTCGACTAGACACCAGGAAATTAAAATTATGATACAAAGACAATTTTTACTTAAAATGAAGTCATCATAGATAACATGTGTTTTTAATGCTTACAAAATAAACTACAAAAATAGAGAACGTTAAAAACATTCATCTATATATCTTGATAGATTCCCACATCAATATCATATATTTTAGGAATCACTTGTAATAGAAAGTGTCATGTCCCCCCTTCATTGTTAGACAAGATTTCCCTAGAAGAATATATGTACAAAGCACAGGTACAAAGGTATATAGAAGATAAGTTTTAACAAGTGCTACAACAAATGATAACTAGATTTGACAGATGTTGGAAGATTTCTTTATACACTTCTGTAGTCTTTGAAAGCTGTGGTCTGTACTTTGTTCTTTTGAAACAGTAATGCAATCTTTTTATTTTAATAAAGCAACAACAATAATCATATATTCTATATTATTCCTAATCAACTTGTTTTCATTTCATTATTTTCAAGTCACACTTAGAAATCTATTTCATGCATATTCAAACATTATCAAACAAAAATAAAAAGAATTTAAAAAATCTCTCAAAATAAGTGTAATATCTTACATTGTTGTCAACATTCCTACATATAGTCTAAGTCTTTTCTCCCATTCCTGCTGGTCAAATGATGGAATAAGTGTATTATTCTGCATGGCTCTGAAATACACATAAATCAAAATGTTACTTAGGCAAGAGTACTAGAGGATATTAATATTGCTGACATCTATCAAGACTTGGTAGTAGAAAAAGTTAAATATTTGTCTGATGGATATATATAGAATAATGGCATTATTGTTTTTGATACTGACTTTACCAGCAAGAAAATCTTGCAAGCCCGCTAGGGAAAGCTTATATTTAAGTTGATGAAGACTTTATAAAAATTAAAATCCCATTATCATTTTCATCAGTTATGTATGTTTCCTGGGGTAGAATATAAAATTACAAAAAAATTTTTTTTAAATTCATTTTATGCCCACAAAACATGGGGATAGTAGTTTGGTTTTGAATGAATCAAGTGGTGTGCATATCATTGGTAAACTGATGAGGATGGATATGAAAAGTGTGCATATCATTGGTAAATTGATGAGGATTGATATGAAAAGTGTGCATATCATTGGTAAATTGATGAGGATTGATATGAAAAGTGTGCATATCATTGGTAAATTGATGAGGATTGATATGAAAAGTGTGCATATCATTGGTAAATTGATGAGGATTGATATGAAAAGTGTGCATATCATTGGTAAATTGATGAGGATTGATATGAAAAGTGTGCATATCATTGGTAAATTGATGAGGATGGATATGAAAAGTGTGCATATCATTGGTAAATTGATGAGGATGGATATGAAAAGTGTGCATATCATTGGTAAATTGATGAGGATTGATATGAAAAGTGTGCATATCATTGGTAAATTGGTGAGGATGGATATGAAAAGTGTGCATATCATTGGTAAATTGATGAGGATTGATATGAAAAGTGTGCATATCATTGGTAAATTGATGAGGATTGATATGAAAAGTGTGCATATCATTGGTAAATTGGTGAGGATGGATATGAAAAGTGTGCATATCATTGGTAAATTGGTGAGGATGGATATGAAAAGCATAAAGTTGCTGCATTATTATATGTTGTCAATGCCAAACATTTTTTTAGTATCACATCCTGTCCGTGATCTAAGAAAATATAAGGCAGTAGGATCATACAGACAATGTAAAAATTACAGATAATCAGGTATATCTGTCGAGTTTAATTGTCAGTTAATATCTAGGTATTTTTTATACCATGGAAGGTTTAACGTTTTTCATTTTGCACAGTTGGTTGTGAATTTGGCGATTTTAGCCTATCTTCTAATATTGCTAAAACTACAATCATGGTAAATAAACAAAAAGACTATAAATGGAACATTAGATTAACTATAAATGGAACATTAGATTAACTTGTCATAATATTCAGATTACAATACTAACAAATAAATAAATTTGGTGTATTTACTGTCTTCTGGTTGGATAAAAGTATTACCTTTATTTTCAATTTTGTCAATTTTTGTGTGTACGTTGTTGTTGTTAATATAAATAATATAAAAAGCTCTTTGAGCCTTATTTTTGATAGAAATTTATTTATAATGAATGGCTATTATTTATTTTGAATTTATTGAACCATAAAATTAATTTTTGACTCTTCACATTTTACATAATCCGCGAAAGCCATTCATTAAATAACACTTGCATTTTTTTTCAATCTTTGAAACGGAATTCATAGTTATAAATAAATTTTAATTCAAAATTGTTATATTTAGATATAAGAAGATGTGGAAGATATTTGCACATTAATTTTTCTTTAATTTCATCTTGTAGATAATGTGCTTATAGGCTTCAATTACTATGCTTTTTAAACATAGATATTTAACACAAAGAGTATTATATATAAGGACTTCTGATATAATGTATAGAATTGTGTGAAATACATACAATTTCTTGTCCTCAAATGAACTGTAAACAGCTGCCAGGCATACAGCAACCAGATTAGGTAACACTCTTGGATGTGGACAAACTAATGCTGGACCATGCATGCTGTAAATCATGAAAATATGTTCTTAATGGTCACACTAGTCATGAAAACATTTACACTTAATAAATACCTTAAGTTAGTATAGCAGCCTGGGTCCAATCTTTATTACCAGTCACAAAGACAGAATAGAATTGATTCAGGGCAGGTCAGTTCTTTTTCATGTGTGAATACGCAAATAATATAAACAATCACTAAACTGACAGGAATGTGATATACAGATAAAATCAATAAGGTTTATGGGTTCATTTTAAATAAGATAACTTTTATTATGACTGACATGAATAATAATAAATCAATTTAAAACAAATTTCTGAATTCATTGATATATCTAAAATGATTCCCACCATATCTCAGAAAATAACTCAATACTTAATAGATTGTCTTAACATCTTATAAATGCAAGCTTGTTTTTATGTTCCTAACTGGCTCTATCATCAACAGTGAGTCAATATTACAGGCTATGCATGATAAGAGAGAGTATTCCACAATCATGGATGGAAAATTATGGGTATAGATTTTACTGAAATAAATTTTAATAAAGAAATGCAATTTATTTTATTGACTCGTTTAAATGATGTGGATGTTCATATGGAAAAAACTACAAATACAGACAGTGTTTGATTTATTCTCAAAATAAAACTTTGACATAACTCAGACAATCGAATTTATAACAGATTATACTTTGTATCTAGGATATAGTGTGGACCAATTAATGGTCAAATATTCATCTCATCTACATACAAACAGTTGAATATGATATAAAAGATGACTCTAAGATGATATATACCACTAATGGACCTCTTTGTCTTCATTATAAGGTCCTATTTGGTCCATTTATACCTCTCATTTCCTCAAAATTTCAACTTTTTAGGCCAATAAACCAATAAATCAAAATTTTGGCGCAACTATCACACATTTATGACAAAAATGTGATAATAAATGAGTAATTGAAGTGCTCAAACTGAATGAACTATCCATATAAAAGTTTACTGACTCCATGGAGGTTTCAATAAGTCCTTACGTAAAACTTAAGTTTATGCCAGGCTCCAAAGAGGGACATAAAATGCTTCCCTTTTAGTGAATAATTTGTTGTTACTGCTTCTAAAATAATTTCTTTTACTTATAACTGTAAAAATCGTCATTACGGGCTATAACTCCAATAATAAGTCCTTGGAAAATTTCCTCTCAATTGTCTTAAATGTAGATCTTGTCTTGCTGATCATTTTTGCTTATTTAAGTTTCTATCTTTCTATTATAATTTTTAAGATATAAGTCAAGAATGTGAAAAATTGGTAAAATCATCATCAAAGGGCAATAACTCTAATTAGGAGTCGGCTGACGATTTCGACCATGCATACTTAATTGTAGATCTTGTCTTGCTGGTCATTTTTGCACCCAAAGGTTTCTCTCTATCTATTATAGTTTTCAAGATAAAAGGCAAAAATGAAAAAAAAAAATTGTAAAATTTGTCATTTAAGGGCAATAACGCCTATGAGAAGTCGCCTGACAGTTTTGACGTCATTGAACAATGAGTAGAACTCATTACTCTGAACATGTTTGCCCTCATCAGATTTATTCTATTTATGTCAATTTTCAAAATAATAGACAAAACTTGCATTTTACCCCTCTGTTCTATTTTTAGCCTTGTCGGCCATCTAGGTTGGCTGGTCGGGTCTTCGGACACATTTTTAAAACTATATACCCCAATGATTATTGTGGCCAAGTTTGGTTAAATTTGGTCCAGTAGTTGCAGAGGAGAAGATTTTTGAGCTACAAATGAACAGATGGACGAAAAAACACAGATGGCTGGAAAAGATGATTGCAATATAGCTCTCACTTTTGAGTGGGTATAACTATTTCAATGCATCCTGACAGTTTTTTATCTAGATCTAAAGGTTGTATTTCTGTAAATATAGACAATGCAATTTCCCATAGGAACTCCCTTTACGGCTAAAACTGTGCCACTTTTACTATGAAGTTTCGTGAAAAATTATATCCTAGAATGGAAAGTTGATATGCACTACTAATTGATTCAAAGGTCAAAACATAGGGCTGTGCAGCATATTTTCAACATTTATATGCCCCGAACTTCTAAGAGTTTAAACTTATACTTAAGTTCTGTACTACTCCTACCTTCACTTTAGGTGAACCTCAGAATTCAAAATTCCCTGCTACCACGTGTAAATATACTGGTAACATTCCCAAGTTATGTCTCTATGAGATGAAACATAGAGATCATATCTGGGAACCAGTACGTAAACAAACAAAATATCTATGTATATTATATATCTCCCCAAAAGAGGTGTGGTTTGTGAAACAGCTGTATTTACCTATAATGGGCTAACCAAATAGTTTGACCTATCTTCAGTTTGATAGTCAGATATGAAAAATAAATCTTATGAACTCCACCTTAGTTTTTATCATTAAAGAATTTCTTACCATCTTATAAAATTCTGCACCACATTGAAACCATCATTTTGACAATTCAATGCCAAAATGTATTCTTGCACAAATCCCCTCATTCTTGGAAATTTTCCAAAATCCTAATAAAACAAAGAATTTAGACAATCAAATATAAAATATCATATTCCACTCATATCTTCATTGATGTTAATTATTGATACAAATTAATAATAAAATAAGTATATTAATAGTATGTTCTAATGGTATTTTAGTCTTTCCTTTTTCTTATTTGATGTAAAACTTGTTTTCTTTCACATTCCTGATGTTTTAATTGATACTATCCAGTAACTTTAGTATAAATATATATATATATATATATAAATGTGCTAATTAGTCAAACATTCTATCTGTTAATGAGCATAATAAAAAGTCTATCACCTAGACTTAACACATAGGTTTCCAATCGTAAATGTGTCATGTAATGAGTCTAATGGGCTACAAAATATTTCTATTAGTGATTCTATGAGTACCTATATCATTTTAGTATCTGGTATTTAAACTATTTGCATTAGAAGTACTAATCAGACATGAACATGATCATACTTTTTCATGTGGAGTTTTCTAATTCAAAATCTGAATTCTCTGTTGTGGTCTATTTTCTGTTCACTCACAATGAAACTCTTGTGTGATATCATAGTATGTATGAAATGACTGTGCACTGCATATTGTTAGTATGATCTTACTGTGTACTGTTAGTATGAACTGATTCTGTACTGTTAGTATGATCTTACTGTATACTATTAGAATGAACTGATTGTGTACTGTCAGTATGAAATTACTGTGTACTGCTAGTATGAACTGCCTGTGTACTGTCAGTATGAATAATTGTGTACTGTCAGTATGAACTAATTGTGTACTGTTAGTATAAACTGATTGTACACTGTCATTATGAACTAATTGTGTACTGTCAGTATGAACTAATTGTGTACTGTCAGTATGAACTAATTATGTACTGTCAGTATGAACTAATTATGTACTGTCAGTATAAACAAATTATGTACGGTTTGTATAATTGTGTTTTGCTAGTTTGAACTGATTGGGTACTGTTAGTATGAACTGATTGTGTACTATCAGTATGAACTAATTATGGACTGTTAGTATGAACATATTGTGTAGTTAGTATGAACTAATTGTGTACTGTCAGTATGAGCGTATTGTGTACTGTCAGCATGAACTAAGTGTGTATTGTTAGTATGAACTTATTGTGTACTGTAAGTATGAACTGATTGCATACTGTTAATATGAACTTACTGTGTACTGTTAGCATGAACTGATTGTGTACTGTCAGTATGAACTAAGTGTGTACAGTTAATATGAACTAATTGTGTACTGTTAGTATGAACTGATTGCATACTGTTAGTATGAACTGACTGTGTACTGTTAGCATGAACTGATTGTGTACTGTCAGTATGAACATATTGTGTACCGTCAGTATGAACTAATTGTGTACTGTAAGAATGTTATGTACTGTTAGTATGAACTGATTATACCCTGTTTTCATGAACTGATTGTGTACTGTCAGTATGAACTAATTGTGTACTGTTATTATGAACTGATTGTACACTGTTATTATGAACTAATTGTGTACTGTCAGTATAAATTAATTGTGTACTGTCAGTATGAACTAATTACATACTGTCAGTATAAACAAATTATGTACGGTTTGTATAATTGTGTATTGCTAGTTTGAACTCATTGGGTACTGTTAGTATGAACTGATTGTGTACTATCAGTTGTGTACTGTCAGCATAAACTAAGTGTGTATTGTTAGTATGAACTTATTGCATACTGTTAGTATGAACTGATTATATACTGTTAGTATGAATGATTAGTACTGTAAGTATGAACTGATTGTGTACTGTTAGTATGAACTGATTGTGTACTGTTAGTATGAATGATTAGTACTGTAAGTATGAACTGATTGTGTACTGTTAGTATGAACTGACTGTGTACTGTTAGTATGAACTGACTGTGTACTGTTAGTATGAATATATTGTGTACCGTCAGTATGAACTAATTTTGTACTGTTAGTATGAACTGATTATATACTGTTAGTATGAATGATTAGTACTGTAAGTATGAACTGATTGTGTACTGTTAGTATGAACTGACTGTGTACTGTTAGTATGAACTGCCTGTGTACTGTTAGTATGAATATATTGTGTACCGTCAGTATGAACTAATTTTGTACTGTTAGTATGAACTGATTATATAATGTTAGTATGAACTGACTGTGTACTGTTATTATGAACTGATTGTGTACTGTCAGTATGAATTTATTGTGTACTGTAAGTATGAACTGATTGTGTACTGTTAGTATGAACTGACTGTGTATTGTTAGTATGAGCTGATAGTGAACTGTTATTATGAACTTACTGTGTTATGTTTTAGTATTCTTGTTACTACTGGTGTGAACAGTTCTATCACTATACTTGATCTAGGACTGTTTTTACAATGCTGAAATAAAAATAGCAGTCATCATTGTATTAATTTACCACTAAAAAGCATTCATATATTCTAACATTACCTGTATCTAAATTTTAACTGTAATTATCATATGAAGAAAACCTATGATTTTAGAAAATCTTCATACTAAAGCCCTACAGCATCATAGAAATGTAGTTGTAATCCTTGTCAAGGACAAAAATGTGGTAGAATGTACATCAAGTGTGCATTAAGTTTTTTAAATTCAGAAATTTATGTGATCTTTTTTATCTGTTCACTGAGAATATCTCACTCAAATTCTATTTTTCATCTTCTCCTAGAATGCACTTTCCACAGATGTAATATAAATCTGTTAGGTCATTACAAATATCTGTCATTGACTTTTCCAGTCTGAAAGACCTACTGCAGACATGTAAACATAATAACATTTGTTTGTATTATGATCTAGTGACATAAAACAGCTTTGGTAAACTGCACCATTACCATTTACACTGACACAGAATGATATATTGTTAATTCAGATATTAATCACATGTTTTTATTGATTCCAAAAATTGTGACCAAATTATATTGCATTAGTTTCTCAAATAGTGCAGTTTGCAATAAAAGATTAGATGTCACACAATTATATCTCTGACATATTTTAGTTAACTATGGAAGATTCCCATTAATAAATAAATATAGTTCCTGCAGTGACATTGTAAACAATATAAATATAGTTCCTGCAGTGACAGGTATGTAAACAATGTATATATAGTTCCTGCAGTGACATGTATATAAACAATATAAATATAGTTCCTGCAGTGACAGGTATGTAAACAATGTATATATAGTTCCTGCAGTGACATGTATGTAAACAATATAAATATAGTTCCTGCAGTGACATGTATGTAAACAATATATAAATATAGTTCCTACAGTGACATGTATGTAAACAATATAAATATAGTTCCTACAGTGACATGTATGTAAACAATATAAATATAGTTCCTACAGTGACATGTATGTAAACAATATAAATATAGTTCCTGCAGTGACATGTATGTAAACAATATAAATATAGTTCCTACAGTGACATGTATGTAAACAATATAAATATAGTTCCTGCAGTGACATGTATGTAAACAATATATAAATATAGTTCCTGTAGTGACATGTATGTAAACAATATAAATATAGTTCCTGCAGTGACATGTATGTAAACAATGTATATATAGTTCCTGCAGTGACATGTATGTAAACAATATAAATATAGTTCCTGCAGTGACATGTATGTAAACAATATATAAATATAGTTCCTGTAGTGACATGTATGTAAACAATATAAATATAGTTCCTGCAGTGACATGTATGTAAACAATATATAAATATAGTTCCTGTAGTGACATGTATGTAAACAATATATAAATATAGTTCCTGTAGTGACATGTATGTAAACAATATAAATATAGTTCCTGCAGTGACATGTATGTAAACAATATATAAATATAGTTCCTGTAGTGACATGTATGTAAACAATATATAAATATAGTTCCTGTAGTGACATGTATGTAAACAATATAAATATAGTTCCTGCAGTGACATGTATGTAAACAATATATAAATATAGTTCCTGTAGTGACATGTATGTAAACAATATAAATATAGTTCCTGCAGTGACATGTATGTAAACAATATATAAATATAGTTCCTGTAGTGACATGTATGTAAACAATATATAAATATAGTTCCTGTAGTGACATGTATGTAAACAATATAAATATAGTTCCTACAGTGACATGTATGTAAACAATATAAATATAGTTCCTACAGTGACATGTATGTAAACAATATAAATATAGTTCCTGCAGTGACATGTATGTAAACAATGTATATATAGTTCCTACAGTGACATGTATGTAAACAGTATAAATATAGTTCCTGCAGTGACATGTATGTAAACAATATAAATATATAGTTCCTGCAGTGACATGTATGTAAACAGTATAAATATAGTTCCTGCAGTGACATGTATATAAACAATGTATATATAGTTCCTGCAGTGACATGTATGTAAACAATGTATATATAGTTCCTGCAGTGATATGTATGTAAACAATGTATATATATTACAGTCATAATATTTAGACTGTTTTTTTTTTGTTACTTTGACTTGATTATACAGGATTCTCTTCACCTATTGCAGTTCATTCAAAATTCTCACACAATTGCAATTTGTTTCATCAAAGCAAACTTTTCAACTGGTCAGAGATTTTAACCAACTGCTATAGAAGAACCACAATCAAGTCATCATAGTGCAAAAGAACATTAATGTGAAGTATGTGAGTTATTGACCCAGTTTACACATCAATAACCTATAGAACTTATATTTTACAACCCAAACATTTGCAATTCTTAATAAGCATTTTTTTTGTCATTTGTGGCTTCTATTTACTATCAATTCCAAAATTGAAATCTAAAAATTTTTCTATTACAGCAAGAGAATAAAAAGTTATACAACACCTTCCTCATAAACTTCATTTTTACAATATATTATCCAAATTTGAAGCAAACAAGTAAAGTAATAACCTTTAGCTTTAGAGTTTTCATTTCATTCATGAAATTTCACAGAATTTTATTCTATTTAAATCTTCCACATTTTTCCATCAAAACTTTCCAGCACTAAGTTAAACATCACAATGATTCAACCAATAAGTTATTCTTTCATCAATGACTTCCAACTTCAATTAACAACCATTACATTGCAGCAAAAGTAAATAAACTGCTTCGCTGAGTGCAGCTGGATACGCCCACAGAGGTCCAACCCTGAACAGTTGGGGCAAAAATGGATACAATATTCAAGCTTGATACAGGTCTGAATTTGGATTGTAATTAAATATTTGACATATTACAGGTTTCTGAATAAATGTAGTCAAAGAACTTGAAATTGGTTATATGAATTGAATTTATATTCAATTAAAGATTTCTTGCTGTTGTGCAATACACTGTGCTGTTGCGCAATACTTAGTAAATCTGTTGTCAGACTATAAACAAATAAAGTTCAATTAATTCTCAATGTCATATTAGAAATTTATGAAAATCAAAAGGGAGCTTACATCAATAGATATAAACAATTCACCAAAGTTTCATGGGAATTGCTGACAGCATTTTTGAGTTATTGTCCGAAAACTGGAAATTCCCCCCTTTTTTAATGAATAAAACCCCATAACTCAGAAATGTAAAATGTAAAATTTATAAAATTCTAAAGGGAGCTTACTTAAATAGATATAAACAATTCACCATAGTTTCATAAGAACTGCTGTAAGCATTTTTGAGTTTTTGTCAGAAAACTGGAAAATCCCCCTTTTTTATGAATAAAAAACCCTGTAACTCGGAAACGTGAAATCTAAAATTTATTAAAATTCAAAGGGAGCTCATGTCAATAGATATAAACAATTCACCACAATTTCTTGAAAGTTGATGAAAGCATTCTTGAGTTATTGTCTGAAAACTGGAAAATCCCCCTTTTTTTAATGATAAAACCCCATAAGTCAGAAACGTAAAATTTTAAATTTATAAAAAACGAAAGGGAGCTCACGTCAATAGATATAAACAATTCACCAAAGTTTTATGCAAATTGGTTAAAGCGTTTTTGAGTTAGTGTCCGACATGTTGACGACGGACGGACAGACGGACGGACGGACGGACAGACGGACAACAGTATACCATAATACGTCCCGTAAACGGGCGTATAAAAAGCTTGGCTCTTTGCATTAGAGAAGAAATGTCACTATCTTTCAGCAATTATGGAAACCCAGTTAACCATTAATACTTACTTTACTGAAGAAGTCACAAATTTCCTGTGTTGGGTGGTTATTCTCCAGTAATGGTGCCAAGGCAACAATAATGTTTTCATGAGCAACTCTCGTGATGAAGTCTGCATTCTGTGAGAAAAAAACAAATATATGTTAGGTGAAAATAAATGGAGAATGTGTCTATGGGCTACAGATGCCCCAGCTTGTAAATATGCATGAGTCAACTTCAACATAAAAATGCAGGATTCACATAGTTAAGACCATTTTGTTATTATAAGCATTGTGTATAAGTTTCATAACATTTGGTTGAGGCAAACTTAAATTAAAGAACAGAAATGAAAAATTCAGCAATTTTTATGTTTATAAAGGGGCATAACTCATGAACAGTAAAAGTGACGCCACCAATTTCCACACTTGATCTGTGTTTTGTGGTAATAAGCATTGTGTATAAGTTTCATAGCATTTGGTTGAGGCAAACTAAAGTTAGAGATCGGTAACGAAAAATTCAGCAATTTTTCCCTTTGTAAAGGGGCATAACTCTAGAACGGTTAAAGTGACACCACCAAAAATTCAAACTTGATCTGTATTTTGTGGTTTTAAGCATTGTGTATAAGTTTCATAGCATTTGGTTTAGGCAAACTAAAGTTAGAGAACGGAAACGAAAAATTCAGCAATTTTTCCATTTGTAAAGGGGCATAAATCTGGAACAGTTAAAGTGACACCACCATAATTCAAACTTGATCTGTATTTTGTGGTAATAAGCATTGTGTATAAGTTTCATAGCATTTGGTTGAGGCAAACTAAAGTTAGAGAACGGAAACGAAAAATTCAGCACTTTTTCTCTCTGTAAAAAGGGAATTACTCTAGAACGGTTAAAGTGACACCACCCAAATTCAATCTTGATCTGTATTTTGTGGTAATAAGCATTGTGTATAAGTTTCATAACATTTGGTTGAGGCAAACTAAAGTTAGAAAACGGAAACGAAAAATTCAGCAATTTTTCCATTTGTAAAGGGGCATAACTCTAGAATGGCTAAAGTGACACCACCAAAATTCAAACTTGATCTGTGTTTAGTGGTAATAAGCATTGTGTTTAAGTTTTATTACATTTGGTTGAGGCAAACTAAAGTTAGAGAACAGAAACCAATTTTGGTGACGTATGCGACAGACAGGATGGACGGACAAGGGTAACACTTAAGTCTGCCTCATATCTTGACTTACATCTAGAAATTGACAATGAGGGTCGGTTGAAAACAAAACTTTACGACAAAAGAGATGATTTCAGCTTCCCAATTGTGAACTTTCCATTTCTATGTAGCAACATTCCAGCAGCGCCTGCATACAGAGTATATATCTCCCAATTGATACGATATTCCCCGGCTTGTATTTCCTATCATGATTTCCTTGATAGAGGATTGCTGCTCACAAGGAAGCTATTAAACCAAGAGTTCCAAATGGTGAAGTTGAAATCATCCCTTCGTAAATTTTACGGACGCCATCACAAGTTGGTTGACTGTTGGAATAACCGTTTGACAGATGCTATTGGATATGTTCCTTATGTCGTAACTACAATACCCTTCCCTTTTCACGAATTTGACCTACCAAATTAGACTATTTATTGGATTTGTAATAACATCAGCAACACGACGGGTGTCACATGTGGAGCAGGATCTGCTTATCCTTCCGGAGCACCTGAGATCACCCCCAGTTTTTGGTGGGGTTCGTGTTGCTTAGTCTTTAGTTTTCTATGTTGTGTCATCTGTACTATTATTTGTCTGTTTGTCTTTTTATTTTTGGCCATGGCGTTGTCAATTTGTTTTCGATCTATGAGTTTGACTGTCCCTTTGGTATCTTTCGTCCCTCTTTTAATGCACCCTTTGCCACGAGGGAGCATAAAAACCTGAAAATGAGTCCCCATTTTTTCAATAAAAAAGATGACCAGTCCTTAGAGACACAGAAGGGCAATTACCAAAGCACTGAATTTCTCACTTTAATTTACTTATAAACTCAACCATTAAATATAAATCTTCTTTCCTGGAGGTGTTATCATTTATCAGCAAAAGCTACATTCTTTGGTCATTAAACCATACTAAACAGACTACCTTACGGGAAAGACTTTTTATGGCAGTCAGCCTTGATTAAAATTCTATTATGATGGATTAAAAATATAAGCAATAAAAATATCCTTTTTCAGCTAAAACATCTGGTAAATTTCCATCACCAGTGACATAATATAATTATTTATCACAAACATGTAAAATGAATACAGTGGGTGACTTATCAGTCTATAGTTGCACACATGACCTTAAATGGATCAGAGACTGACTGTGCACATTAACTATAGGTGTTTAATATGAACCTGTCCCAAGTCAGGAGGAGCCTGTAATTTAGTGGTTGTTGTACTACTACTAAGGGGTGTTTAACAACCTTGACTACCCATGAGGGTCTCACACGGTCGGCTGGTGGTTTGTTATTTTCCTGTATATCATATTTGTTTTTCATTTACTGTTTTGTACATAAATCAGGCCATTAGTTTTCTCCTTTGTATTGTTTTACATTTGTCATGTCAAGGTCTTTTATCATGTTTAAAGCTTTCTTAGCAGTATGGGTATAGCTTATCCTTGAAGGCCATAAAGTGACCTATGGTTGCTAACTTTAAGGTCATTTGGTAATCATAAGTGAAATTAATAAGTATGTTATGGTCAATCTAATTAGAATATCATCAGTGATTTCAATATGCTTAAATGATGGAAAGTTGTATCATTGGCAATCATACCACATCTTCTTCTTACTATATTAAAGCCATGTGAAACTTCAAATTTAAAAAATAAAAATAAAATGCTTAGCCGAGCGCAGCCTGATACGACCGCAGAAGTCAAACCCTGAACAGATTGGGCAAGTTTGGACACAATATTCAAGCTTGATACTGTCTGAATTTGGATTGTGATCAAATTTTTGACATTATATAGGTTTCTGACACAAAATAAATGTGGTCAAAGATCTTTAAAATTTGAAATGGGACATTTATTTTACCTAGTATGGTCTGATATCCAAAATCTAACAACATGGTTAGAATCAGCATATAATAAAATACAAAAAAAATCTGATTTTAGTTGAAATCAAACAAAGTTTAATTTTGGACACTTCAAACCTTAATATGGACTAATTTGAAAACAGGGCCCAAATTAAAAAATCTAAATGAACAATGAGATTCAGCATATCATAGAGCCGCAATAATTCAGTTTTTGATGAAATCAAACAAAGTTAAATGTTAGACCCTTTGGAACCTTGTAGTACAATTTCAGAGAGATCCATACACTTAAACACAAGTTATAGTCTGGAAACTAGAAAAAAGCTTGTTTTTTGCCCCTTTTTTGCCCCTAATTCCTGAACATTTGGGGCAATTACCCCCAAACTCAATCCAAGCCTTCCCTTTGTGATATGGAACCTTGTGGTACAATTTCAGAGAGATCCATACACTTAAACGAAAAATTCAGCAATTTCTATGTTTATAGAGGGACATAACTCAAGAATGGTAAAAGTGTTGCCACCAAATTTCATACTTTATCTGTATTATGTAGGAATAGGCATTGTATATAAGTTTCATAACATTTGGTTGAGGCAAACTAAAGTTAGAAATGGAAACAAAAAATTTGTACTTGATCTTAGTTTTGTTGGAATGAATATTGTGTATAGGTTTCATAATGTTTGGTATAGGCAAACTTAAGTTACAGAATAGAAACTAAAAATTTAGCAATCTTTCAATTTATAAAGGGGCATGACTCAATAATGGTTAAAGTGACACTACCCAAATTCAACTTGATCTGTGTTTTATCAGTGGAAGTCAAAATTAAACATTGCATTGCATAAAGCATTGATTGTAGTTGATTCAACTATAATCATGGACAAAGGAAGATAACTCCAATTTAAATAAACTGCTTCGCTGAGCGCAGCTGGATACGCCCGCAGAGGTCCAACCCTGAACAGTTGGGGCAAAATTGGACACAATATTCAAGCTTGATACAGGTCTGAATTTGGATTGTAATTAAATATTTGACATATTATAGGTTTCTGAATAAATGTAGTCGAAGAACTTGAAATTGGTTATATGAATTGAATTTATATTCAATTAAAGATTTCTTGCTGTTGTGCAATACACTATGCTGTTGCGCATTACTTAGTAAATCTGTTGTCAGACTATAAACAAATAAAATTTATAAAATTCTAAAGGGAGCTTACATCAATAGATATAAACAATTCACCAAAGTTTCATAAGAATTGCTGAAAGCATTTTGGAGTTTTTGTCTGAAAACTGGAAAATCCCCCCTTTTTTAATGAATAAAACCCCATAACTCGGAAATGTAAAATCTAAAATTAATAAAATTCTAAAGGGAGCTTACATCAACAGATATCAACAATTCATCAAAGTTTCATTAGAACTGCTGAAAGCATTTTTGAGTTATTGTCGGAAAACTGGAAAATCCTCCTTTTTTTATGAATAAAACCCTGTAACTTGGAAACGTAAAATCTAAAATTTATAAAAATCAAATGGGAGCTCATTTCAATAGATATAAACAATTAAACAAAATTTCTTGCAAGTTGGTGAAAGCATTCTTGAGTTATTGTCAGAAAACTGGAAAATCCCCCTTTTTTAATGAATAAAACCCCATAACTCGGAAATGTAAAATCTAAAATTTATAAAATTCTAAAGGGAGCTTACATCAATAGATATCAACAATTCATCAAAGTTTCATGAGAACTGCTGAAAGCATTTTTGAGTTAATGTCTGAAAACTGGAAAATCCCTCTTTTTTTTATGAATAAAACCCCATAACTTGGAAACGTAAAATCTAAAATTTATAAAAATCAAAAGGGAAATCATGTCAATAGATATAAACAATTAACCAAAATTTCTTGCAAGTTGGTGAAAGCAATCTTGAGTTATTGTCAGAAAACTGGAAAATCCCCCTTTTTTTAATGAATAAAACCCCATAACTCGGAAACGCAAAATCTAAAATTTATAAAAAACGAAAGGGAGCTCACATCAATAGATATAAACAATTCACCAAAGTTTTATGCAAATTGGTTAAAGCGTTTTTGAGTTAATGTCCGACATGTGGACGACGGACGGACAGACGGACGGACAGACGGACGGACGGACAGACGGACAACGGTATACCATAATACGTCCCGTAAACGGGCGTATAAAAATTACTTGATATTTAGAAGAAAATAAAAATTTTGCAATTTATAACGGTTAAAGTGACACCACCAAAATTCAAACTTGATCTGTGTTTTGTGGTAATAAGCATTGTGTATAAGTTCCATAACATTTGGTTGAGGCAAACTCAAGTTAGAGAACGGAAACCAATTTTGAGACGTACGGACTGACGTACATAAGTACGTACAGGCGGACAAGGGTAAAACTTAATGGCCCCACCCCTACGGTGAGGGCATAAAAGAATGTACATATAGGACTTAGAATAGTTAATATGTATGCGTTGGTTCAATAACTTCGATAAACATTGAAATTACAAGAAACTCGTTTCATATGACTTTAACTATTGTTGTTTCAAATCGTTTAACTAAATTTCTTAACCTAAATTCCTCATTTTAAATAGAATTTATGCTCTCACCACATCAAAACTTATAAGAACTGTCAACAGGCCGAACCAAACCCTCCTCAAACAGTTAACAACCAAATGAAGAAAAGATGAGAAAAGGGAACATGTGTAACCCCCACTGTGCTGTTACATCTCTTTCCCTGGTTAAGGCGATGTAAAGCGCCTACAAACATGTTTAATACATTTTGTTATATTCTTAATGTGCATCTCCCAATTCTGCCTGTAATATAGTGGTTGTCGTTGGTTGCCATCTGTCATATTTGTTTTCATTAATTGTTTTTGACATGAATTAGGCCATTGATTTTCTTGTATGAATTGTTTCACATTTTGTAATGGTGCCTTTTGTATCTTACTATACATATGCTCATTTTGAAGGCCATACAGTGCACTATAGTTGCTTACATCCTAGTCCTTTAGACACTGCTGGAGTCTCATTGGCAATCATACCAGTCCTCAATTTTTTCCTAGCTATCCAGGTAAAGGATCTTCTCTGCAGTGTTAGAATCAGACCATAAATGACCAGAAATCATTCACAGTAATCAAATGCACTTATTTCTTGTTTGGGGAACTTAAAAATGCTGTTTTTAATCAATATTCTATTCATGAAATAAAAGATTAAATTACTTCAGAAGAAATGCTGAAGATTCCATCTTAATTTTAATACAAACTAAAACCTTCAAAATCAATCAAATTTGTATATGCATGCCATGCATTTAATATGGGGAAAGTATAAAATGCTGAAACTTAATTTTTAATATCTCAAATTGTGTCAATACAATGACTTCAGGGTTAATAATACATTCCTTGTTATTGTCAACCTAGTGTCCCCTGGATCAATATATAAACATATAGATAATCAAATGTTTTACCATTTATATAATAACCATGTTTTTCAAACTTTCGACAACATTCAATAACAAAGAAGCTACCGATTCCACATATATTTACATTTGATTCAAAACATACACCATTTTTGATAGTTTTTGGCTGTCCAGCTATACCAGTGATCAGAGGATGATGGGTAATTCTTAGATCAACAGTAATTACGTAATTTTTCCCACACTGTACATTTTGTAATCAATCAACAGAGCTATTTTCTGTATGGCATGTAATATCCAGTATTTCATAAATTAAATAAAATGCTTAATTGCATGCCAAACAATCATACTTCAAAGATCTATAACATTTTTGTAAGATATGGAGCTCTTGTTGTAAACTATCAACATTTTTTCATATTTGTAGCATATGCATGTATTGTTCCCAACAACACAAGATTTTTTTCTTTTTACAAGGAAATAATTTCACAGACAAACTTGTCCAAGTGAAAGTATAAAAGATGAATGGATGAATGGATGAATGAATGAATGTTTGATGTCCAACACTAGGCCTGTTGTGTACTAAATTAACACACTCAGCCCTTTTTTTATATACCAGCTCACAGAGCAACAGTCCATAGGAATGTATATCACTTCAAATGTACCCATTATTCTAATGATGAGGAAAGCAGTCTTTGCTTTTATTCCTCAATACTGCATGCTTAGTACAAAAGCAGCTAATACAAATTTGGAAGTCTTATTGTATTGAACAGGAAGCTAGATCAAACCAACAACCTTTCTCATACTACATGTACCACGTGATGGAAGCTAGGAGATCAAACTAACAACCTTTCGCATACGACATGTACCATGTGATGGAAGCTAGGAGATCTAACCAACAACCTTTCACATACTACATGTACCACGTGATGGAAGCTAGATCAAACCAACAACCTTTCTATTACTACATGTACCACGTGATGGAAGCTAGGAAATCAAACCAACAACCTTTCTCATACTACATGTACCATGTGATGGAAGCTAGGAGATCAAACCAACAACCTTTCTCATACTACATGTACCACGTGATGGAAGCTGGGAGATCAAACCAACAACCTTTCACATACTACATGTACCGACTGATGGAAGCTGGGAGATTAAACCAACAACCTTTTTTCATACTACATGTACCACTTGATGGAAGCTAGGAGATCAAACCAACAACCTTTTGCATACTACATGTACCATGTGATGGAAACTAGGAGATCAAACCAACAACCTTTCGCATAATACATGTACCACGTGATGGAAGCTAGGAGATCAAACCAACAACCTTTCTCATACTACATGTACCACGTGATGGAAGCTAGGAGATCAAACCAACAACCTTTCGCATACCAGTACTACATGTACCATGTGATGGAGGCTAGGAGATCAAACCAACAACCTTTCTCATACTACATGTACCACGTGATGGAAGCTAGGAGATCAAACCAACAACCTTTCTCATACTACATGTACCACGTGATGGAAGCTAGGAGATCAAACCAACAACCTTTCGCATACCTGTACTACATGTACCACGTGATGGAAGCTAGGAGATCAAACCAACAACCTTTCGCATACTACATGTACCACGTGATGGAAGCTGGGAGATCAAACCAACAACCTTTCTCTTACTACATGTACCACGTGACGGAAGCTGGGAGATCGAACCAACAACCTTTCACATACTACATGTACCACGTGATGGAAGCTCGGAGATCGAACCAACAACCTTTCACATACTACATGTACCACGTGATGGAAGCTGGGAGATTGAACCAACAACCTTTCTCTTACTACATGTACCACGTGACGGAAGCTGGGAGATCGAACCAACAACCTTTCACATACTACATGTACCACGTGATGGAAGCTCGGAGATCGAACCAACAACCTTTCACATACTACATGTACCACGTGATGGAAGCTGGGAGATTGAACCAACAACCTTTCTCATACTACATGTACCATGTGATGGAAGCTAGGAGATCAAACCAACAAACTTTCACATACTACATGTACCACGTGATGGAAGCTAGGAGATCAAACCAACAACCTTGATCATACTACATGTACCAAGTGATGGAAGCTAGATCAAACCAACAACCTTTTTCATACTACATGAAAGGTTGACATAAGTAAAAATAGAAAGTGAAAGTAAGAATAGTCATAGGTTTTAGGTAACTGAAAAGGGATTTCAAAATGAGATAATGACTTCAAGTTAACATTGTATAACTACAAGGAATAACAATAATGGAATTATAAATAACAAAGTGAGTAGGATGATTGGAAATAATTAAGTCTTTGGAACTTCCATTGTCATTGGAAAATTGGTTATTTGATTTAAAACTAATACAAAAAGGATTGATGAATAATTGTTTGTCTGATGTTTCAGGAAGAGGCTCATGTTTTCATTGAGTACATATACTGACCTGCTGTAACAGATCTGAGACCAGATCTAAAGGAAACTGGTAGATACTGGCATCCTGTATATTTGTAGTTAAAGATACATCAATCATATTCTGAAAGGAAAAATTATAATGTTATACTTCTGTCCTCCTTCCAATAAAAAAATTGAAAAATAAATGAAGAATGTGTCCCCATGGACACAGATGATGCCACCGCTTGCATACAACATTATAAAGGGACATTACTCAAGAACAACAAGCATTCTTTGAGTATTGCATGGCAATACATAGTCCCCTGCCTGTTAAAAATTCATTGTATTGGAACAAAAATTCTAACTTGATCTATAACTTGTCATGGTGTAAACTATATAACAAATATCAAGTCAATATCTTCAAGCATGACAAAAAAAAGCGTTGAAAACTGATTATTTAAGTGAATTTTCTAAGTCCAAGGACCATAACTCTGTACAAAATCATCACACTGGAACAAAATTCAAACTTGAACTGTAACTTGTCATGATAAAACTATATACTAATTATCAAATCAATATCTTCAAGAATGACAAAAAAAAGTGCGGAATACTGATTATTTTAGTGAATTTTCTAAGTCAAAGGACCATTATTCTGCACAAAATCATCGGACCCAAACAAAATTCAAACTTGATCTGTAACTTGTCATGACAAAACAATACACCAAATATCAAATCAATGTCTTCAAGCATGAAGAAAAAAAGTGTGGACGGACGGAGTGCAAACCTAAAGTCCCCTTTGACTTCGTCGGTATTGCACTTGTAAAAGTGACGCTACCCAAATTTGTACTTGATCTGAGTTTTGTGGTAATACATGTAAGTATTGTGTAAAGGTTTCATAATGTTTGGTTGGGGCCAATTTAAGTTGCAGAACGAAAACTAAAAATTTTGCAATTTTTCGATTTATAAAGGGGCATAACTCGATAATGATTAAAGTGACGCAACCAAAATTCAACTTGATCTGTGTTTTGTGGTAAAAAGCATTGTGTATAAGTTTCATAACATTTGGTTGAGGCAAACTTGTTAGAGAACGGAAACTAAAAATTTGCATTTTTTTCCATTTATAAAGGGGCATTTCTGGAGAATGGTTAAAGTGACCTGACCAAAATTCATACTTGATCTTTATTTTGTTGTAATAAGCATTGTGTATAAGTTTCATAACATTTGGTTGAGGCAAACTTAAGTTAGAGAACGGAAACTAAAACTTTTGCAATTTTTCCATTTATAAAGGGGCATAACTCTAGTAGGTTAAAGTGACGCCACCAAATTTCAAACTTGATCAGTGTTTTGAGGTAATAAGCATTGTGTATAAGTTTCATAACATTTGGTTGAGGCAAACTTAAGTTAGAGAACGGAAAGTAAAATTTTTGAAATTTTTCTATTTATAAAGGGGCATAACTCTAGAATGGTTAAAGTGACGCCACCAAAATTCAAACTTGATCTGTGTTTTGTGGTAATAAGCATTGTGTATAGGTTTCATAACATTTGGTTGAGGCAAACTCAAGTTAGAGAATGGAAACCAATTTTGGGACGTATATACAAGGGTAAAACTTAATGCCCCCACCGCAACAGCGGGTGCATAAAAATTTTATAGAGATCCATTCACTTAAACTAAAGTTATTGTTCGGAAATCAAATGTGTTTTCTGTTGACGACGATGCAAAGGATGATGACATCATAGCACTATATGAACCTATACTAAATTTTGCAGTCTTATATAAATTGCTATTCAAAAGATAATGGAAAATTAAATGCATACTTTAAATTTAAATTTGCTTTCAAAATTTCCAATGGACTTTGCAACCATAAAAGCCCATAGTTATTGTCCGAAAACTGGAAAATCTATGAATAAAACCCTGTAACTTGGAAACGTAAAATCTAAAATTTATAAAAATCGAAAAGGAGCTCATGTCAATAGATATAAACAATTCACCAAAATTTCTTGCAAGTTGGTTAAAGCTTTTTTGAGTTAATGTCCGACATGTTGACGACGGACGGAGGGACAGATGGACAGACGGACAACGGTATACCATAATACGTCCCGTAAACGGGCGTATAAAAACCGTAAACATTTTCTACTGACTTTTGAGCTCTTTATATATATATTTAACTAAAATTCAGTACAATGTCTTGCATTTCAATATGTACACAAATCAATTTTCCTATGTAGTAAATATCATTTCTACTGGGAAATCTTTGGTATATGTTTTAATACTTTCAATCTAATTTTGCCTTTCGTACACTAATCTAACTGAAACAGTATCCAGACAACAACTCATCAAATGCCACAACAAGATGGCATTAACCATTTAATCTCATAATAATTTTCAGTAACCAAAATACCGATGCCAAATTAAGAAGGGCTTATCAAATTATAATAAAATGCTCCGCAGGGCGCAGCTTGATACGACCGCAGAGGTCGAACCCTGAACAGTTGGGGCAAGTATGGACACAACATTCAAGCTTGATACAGCTTTGCATTTGGATTGTGATTAAATATTTGACACAGCATAGGTTTCTGACACAGAATGAATGTGGTCTAAGAACTTAAAAATTTTAAATTGGACATTCACCTATTATGGTCCAATATCCAAAATCTAAATACATGGTTAGATTCAGCAAAGAACCCCAAGAATTCAGTTTTTGATGAAATCAAACAAAGTTTAATTTTGGACCCTTTTGACCTCAATGTGGACAAAGTTGATAACGGGGCCCAAAAATCAAAAATCTAAATACATGGTTAGATTCAGCATATCAAAGAACCCCTATATATTCAATTTTTGTTGAAATCAAACAAAGTTTAATTTTGGACCCCGATTTGGACCAACTTGAAAACTGGGCCCATAATCAAAAATCTAAATACATGTTTAGATTCAGCATATCAAAGAACCCTAAGAATTCAATTTTTGTTAAAATCAAACTAAGTTTAATTTTGGACCCTTTGGACCTTAATGTAGACCAATTTGAAAACGGAACCAAAAATTAAGAATCTAAATACACGGTTAGATTTGGCATATCAAAGAACCCCAATAATTCAATTTTTGATGAAATCAAACAAAGTTTAATTTTGGACCCTTTGGACCTCAATGTGGACCAAATTAAAAAACGGGGCCCAAAATCAAAAAACTAAATACACGGTTAGATTCAGCATATTAAAGAACCCCAAGAATTCAAGAATAAAACCCCATTGAAATTGGTCAAGAAATAAGCAATTTATACGAAGTATCTTCTTTTGCACAATACTGTGCAATTAAATATTTCTTGCTATTGCGCAATACTGTACAATTGACAATTTCTTGCTATTGCGCAATATTGTGCTATTGGATATTTCTTGCTATTGCGCAATACTGTGCAATTGAAGATTTCTTGCTATTGCGCAATACTGTGCAATTGAAGATTTCTTGCTATTGTGCAATACTGTGCAATTGAAAATTTCTTGCTATTGCACAATACTTATTATATAATAATTTACACATCCTGTTTGGTGTGTATCTCCTACCATATCATTATCATTTGCTTTAAAATATAAATCAGAAATAACCAACTTAAAATGGAAAATTTTAAAAGAAAAAAAAAGGAAAAAAAAAAATCCCCCGCCCCAAATTTTTTGAACCCCCTTATGATTCATCACCCCCAAACTCAATCCCAGCCTTCCCTTTGTGGTATGGTACCTTGCAGTACAATTTCAGAGAGATCCATACACTTGAACACAAGTTATTGTCTGGAAACTAGAAAAATGTGTTTTTTGGCTCCTTTTTGGCCCCTAATTCCTAAATGTTTAGGGCAATTACACCCAAACTCAAACCCAGCTTTCCCTTTGTGATATGGAACCTTGTAGTACAATTTCAGAAAGATCCATACACTTACACACAAGTTATTGTCCTGAAACTAGAAAAATGCTTGTTTTTTGCCCCTTTTTGGCCCCTAATTCCTAAAATATTGAGGCAATTAACCCCAAAATCAATCCCAGCCTTCCCTTTGTGGTATGGTACCTTGCAGTACAATTTCAGAGAGATCCATACACTTGAACACAAGTTATTGTCTGGAAACTAGAAAAATGCTTATTTTTGGCCCCTTTTTTGGCCCCCAATTCCTAAACGTTTCGGCAATTACCCCCAAACTCAATTCCAGCTTTCCCTTTGTGATATGGAACCTTGTAGTACAATTTCAGAAACATCCATACACTTACACACAAGTTATTGTCATGAAACTAGAAAAATGCTTGTTTTTTGCCCTTAATTCCTAAAATTTTGAGACAATTACCCCCAAAATCAATCCCAGCATTCCTTTTGTGATATGGAACCTTGTGGTACAATGTCAGAGATATCCATACACTAACACACAAGTTATGTCTGGAAGTTACAAAAATGCTTATTTTTGGCCCCTTTTTGGCCCTTAATTCCTTTCCTGTTGGTACCATAACCCCCAAAATCAATCCCAACCTTCCTTTTGTGGTATTGAACCTTGTGGTAAAATTTCATAGAGATCCATTCACTTAAACTAAAGTTAGAGTGCGAAAACCAATGTGTCTTCGGACGACGCTGGACGACGCCAGACGACGACGACGATGACGACGCCAACGTCATACAAATATACGACCACAAAAATTTTTTTGCGGTCGTATAAAAATCTGTCAATGATGATCCAAAGCAGTAATAATTTTTAGTTTTCTTCACAAACATACAATAGTTGAAAAATCCTCCGTGTAATGAACTGTTCCTGCATGACAAGCTTCACATCTATGTATTGATCACATATTGAAATATAATGAGATTTATAGGCAGAGCCTCTATACTTAATTCTTAAAATAAAAAAGACCAACACATATTCGTTTTACCATATAGGTAACCATGTTCCAAATAGTGTGACAAGGACACAGCAACTTGTGAAGGAAACATGATATACAGATTAAAAAAAAGCTGACTATTTATGATTAGTTGTTATATCATTAACATAATTTTCTCCTGGATTCTATTATGGATCAGGTTTCATGCAAGCACACATTTTAATTCCATATTATCACATTATAAATCCTCTTTTAATTCCTTCACCTTCATAAATTCTTAAAAATCCCTTCTCAAGTTCTGTCTTTAGCTTAAAGAATATGGGCCTTATTCAAAATTTTTGCAGATATCCTTTAAAAACAACAACAAAATCAAAAGGACAAAGTTTTGATTTAGATTTTCACTTATTGCTTTACATAAAGAAAAGCATCTCATTAGATGTTATTAAGTTAATCTTTAAAAACAGGATTGTTTTCTGAACATAATTAAGTTTCATAACGACATATATAAACCTTCCATCAGACAATATTTATTACTCAAGAAGATTATTTCTTCAGCAAATATCTATAATATCCTTTTAACATCTTTCTTCACCTGATAATTTATACAAAAGTCCATACGCCTACTTTACTGATCATGATTGAATATTATGTTGAAAGTCTTTAAAATCAAGGTCTTTATATACTTAAGTAAAGATATAACTAAAACTTAAGTTTGACAAATAAACCATGAAATGGTATCAAGGATAGATGACTGTCATACTGAAATGCACACCTTACAATCATTTTATATACCAAATATAGTTGCGCTATCAATAAACTAGAGGCTCTAAAGAGCCTGTGTCGCTCACCTTGGTCTATGTGCATATTAAACAAAGGACACAGATGGATTCATGACAAAATTGTGTTTTGGTGAAGATGATGTGTTTGTAGATCTTACTTTACTGAACATTCTTGCTCCTTACTATTATCTCTATCTATAATGAACTTGGCCCAGTAGTTACAGTGGAAAATATTTTGTAAAAAATTACAAAAATTTACAAAATTTATGAAAATTGTAAAAAATTGACTATAAAGGGCAATAACTCCTTAAGGGGTCAATTGACAATTTCGGTCATGTTGAATTATTTGTAGATCTTACTTTGCTGTACATTATTGCTGTTTACAGTTTATCTCTATCAATAATAATATTCAAGATAATAACCAAAAGCTGCAAAATTTTCTTAAAATTACCAATTCAGGGGCAGCAACCCCACAACGTGTTGCCTGATTGGTCTGATCAGGGCACATAGATCTTGGCCTAATGAACAATATTATCCTGTCAGATTTGCTCTAAATGCTTTGGTTTCAGAGATATGAGCCAAAAACTGCATTTTACCCTATGTACTATTTTTTAGCCATGTTGGCCATCTTGGTTCACGGGTGGGGTCATCAGACACATTTTTTAAACTAGATACTCTAATGATGATTGTGGACAAGTTTGGTTAAATTTGTCTTAGTAGTTTCAGAGAAGAAGATTTTTGTAAAAGATTACAAAAATTTACGAAAAATGGTTAAAAATTGACTATAAAGGGCAATAACTCCTTAAGGGATCAACTGACCATTTTGGTCAAGTTGACTTATTTGTAGATCTTACTTTGCTGAACATTATTGCTGTTTACAGGTTATCTCTATCTATAATAATATTCAAGATAATAACCAAAAACGGCAAAATTTCCTTAAAATCACCAATTCAGGGGCAGCAACCCAACAACGGGTTGTTCGATTCATCTGAAAATTTCAGGGCAGATAGATCTTGACCTGATAAACAATTTAACCCCCATGTCAGATTTGCTCTAAATGCTTTGGTTTCAGTGATATAAGCCAAAATCTACATTTTACCCCTATGTTCTATTTTTAGCCATGGTGGCCATCTTGGTTGGTTGGCCGGGTCACCGTACACATTTTTTAAACTAGATACCCCAATGATGGTTGTGGCCAAGTTTGGTTAAATTTTGCCAAGTAGTTTCAGAGGAGAAGATTTTTGTAAAAGTTAACGGACGACGGACGACGACGGACGACGGACGCCAAGTGATGAGAAAAGCTCACTTGGCCCTTTGAGCCAGGTGAGCTAAAAATGGACCTATAATCAGGAAAACTGAAAACTTAACTTTGATCACTCAATCCATAAAATGAGGTGAAGGTCAGATGAACCCTGCCTAATGACATCTAGACATTACAATGTTTTTCCAACAGAATATAGTTGACCAGTTACTTACATAGTTTTTAAAGGGGTCATTTAAGGATGTTGTCAAGTGAAATTTAAAATAAAATGCTCCGCTGGGGCGCAGCTTGATACGACCGCAGAGGTCGAACCCTGAACAGTTGGGGCAAGTATGGACACAACATTCAAGCTTGATACAGCACTGAATTTGGATTGTAATTAAATATTTGACACAGCATAGGTTTCTGACACAGAATGAAAGTGGTCTAAGAACTTAAAAATTTTCAATTTACCTATTCATACATGTGATGGACTGTGAAACTCAGATCAGGAGATTGGGAAATTTTGGTCAGGAGATTAGGACTCAGATCAGGAGGTTTTTAATCGACATTAATTTTGTTGTAAATGTAACCGTGTGCTGTAAAAATGGTCTTTTAAAGTGTGTTTTCTTCAACTTTTTAACCAATTTATTATGTTTATAGTACCCTTGTACTTATAAAGTTTCTCCATCTTTATATTCTACATGTTCAATCTAACATTGTTTTTTTCCAGTATGTTCTTTAAATTTTTACTTCATATTCTATAAAACAATCATTGCAACCAGAACATTTGTTTAGCTGTCTGCAAATAGTTTTTTTTTAATTTTTTTTCTCTTGCAAATAGTTTTTATTTGCAAACTCAGAAATTCATTCTATCTGTAAAGTTAGGGTCATAGTTATTATATAAATTTCAATTTAAGCCTTAAAAGGAAGTATAGAATCCTCAAATAATTTTCAAATTATTATTTTTTTATTTGTCCTAAGACATTTAAAATCATTTAATAACCATCCTTTTATGATTATTTGTTCAATTTATATTTTATTTATATTCTTTTAAAAATTTTCATTATTAAAAGGAAAGTAACTTAAAACAGGATAAATCAAGGGAAGTAACCCAATAAATACACAGTTTTTGTTACACAACGGCAGTTAGCCTGAGGTAAAAATCGTTGCTTACCAGTATGTTTGACACCCAAGCTGACAAGTGAAGCCATATAATTATGCATGTTAATTGATTTACAGGTAAAATATAACTTCAGGTAATGTCAGTTACACCAGATGCCTGAGATGTTATGTTGGGCAGAAATTTTTCATTCATGAAAAATTTCATACACGGGATTTTTTCAACGGGAGGGGGGAGGAGACCCCTGAAAACGGGATTATTGTACTCCCGTCGGGAGGTTCACATGTATGCCTATTCAAACCATATCATTATTATTTGCTTTTATATATAAATCAGAAATAACCAATTTAAAATGGAAAATGTTAAAGAAAAAAAAGGAAAAAAAAAACCCCCCCCCCCAATTTTTTGAACCCCCTTATGATTCATCGCCCCCAAACTCAATCCCAGCTTTCCCTTTGTGGTATGGTACCTTGCAGTACAATTTCAGAGAGATTCATACACTTGAACACAAGTTATTGTCTGGAAACTAGAAAAATGCTTGTTTTTTGGCCCCTTTTTGGCCCCAAATTCCTAAACGTTTAGGGCAATTACCCCCAAACTCAATTCCAGCTTTCCCTTTGTGATATGGAACCTTGCAGTACAATTTCATAAAGATCCATACACTTACACACAAGTTATTGTCCTGAAACTAGAAAAATGCATGTTTTTTTTGCCCTTTTATGGCCCCTAATTACTAAAATTTTGAGGGAAAACCCCCAAAATCAATCCCAGCCTTCCCTTTGTGATATGGAACCTTGTAGTACAATTTCATAAAGATCCATACACTTACAAACAAGTTATTGTCATGAAACTAGAAAAATGCTTGTTTTTTGCCCCTTTTTTGCCCCTAATTCCTAATATTTGGAGGAAATTACCCAAAAAATCAATCCCAGTATTCCCTTTGTGATATGGAACCTTGTAGTACAATTTCATAAAGATCCATACACTTACAAACAAGTTATTGTCATGAAACTAGAAAAATGCTTGTTTTTTGCCCCTTTTTGGCCCCTAATTCCTAAAATTTGGAGACAATTACCCCCAAATCAATCCCAGCATTCCCTTTGTGATATGGAACCTTGTGGTACAATGTCAGAGAGATCCATACACTAACACACAAGTTATGTCTGGAAGTTACAAAAATGCTTATTTTTGGCCCCTTTTGGCCCCTAATTCCTTAACTGTTAGTACCATAACCCCCAAAATCAATCCCCACCTTCCTTTTGTGGTATTGAACCTTATGGTAAAATTTCAATGAGATCCATTCACTTAAACTAAAGTTAGAGTGCGAAAACTAATGTGTATTCGGACGACGACGCCGGACGACGACGACGACGACGACGACGACGACGCCAACGTCATACCAATATACGACCACAAAAATTTTTTTGCGGTCGTATAAAAAATCTGGAATTAAGAAATTGATACTATAAATCAGAAGAGCATTAGTTAAGGAACAAAATAAGCTAAAATATTGATAGGTTATGGAACTCCCTTTCGAGATATTTTGATTTTGAAAAAATGGCAGGAAAAGGCTGACTCAGACTGGAATCTGCTTAAATTTTGGTAATTACTTTTATAAGATATTGAAGTCTTCTATGAAAAGAAAATGGGTGATATAGGGCAAAATATTTTACCCTGTAACGTAGGAAAAAAATCAAGGAATCAGAACATCTGACAAAAAATCCTAAACCTGACAGGACTACAGTCTTAATTATGAAAATAAGGTCTAGGACAACAGACAATCATATGTCAGATGGAAATTTCCTGCTCTCTAACCTTCTGAAATATGAAGCTTTACCTACGTCCAGCATTCTGGAACATTTGCCACAGGCGAGACAAATAAATGAAGGCACTAAATTATACCAATAAAAAAAAAAAAATTGTCAAAGCTATTGATTTTTTAATGACTAGTCAAATAAGTATGATGAAGTGACTTATTTCAATTCCATTTAAAAGCCTCCCTATAACATAGATTTATTATCCATTTAAAAAAATGTATCATTTGGATCAGCTGAATACCATGTGCATCATCCTATAAATATATTATATGGACTTCTTGTTAAATACTCCATGATTTGTAACAAGTTTTGTGTAAATAAACTTCAAGATACCAGGCTAATCTAGTTGCTGTTTGTCATACTAGTACATGTATTTGATTTTGTTTATTACTTTTTGCATAAATTAGGCTGTTGGCTTTCTCTAGTGAATTGTTTCACATTTTACCTTTCCAGGGCCTTTCATAGCTTATTATACAGTATGGGTTTTGCTCATAAATCTCATCAAACTTCAATGAGTAACACTGGCATGAGAAGGCTAATAATGTTGATTTTTCATATTATAAAAATTCTCATCCAATGGGTATAACTCCCTTCAAAGGGTTATAAGTCACTTCCAAGGGTTATAAGTCCCTTCCAAGGACTACAACTCATTTCTAATGGGTATAACTCTTTTCCAAGGGATATAAGCCCCCTTTTAAAAATATTAAATAAGTCCAAGATATTGGTGAAGTTAATCTTCAACAAATATTTCATTTCCTCTTATTATAACTGTCAGTGTGTGAGTACTTACTTACAATGATGATTTTTCCATATCAATAACATTGTCATGGCTCAGGAGGGCCATTTACTATGTTATGTGTGGTAGTGATGAGCCTGAAATAGGTCACTTTTTCCAGCTTCATGATATGTAATAAGGTAGAGAATTTAAGATGAACTATATGACAAAGGGTGGGGTACTCATCATCTCAGCTTCTCAAACCTACCACAAAAAGGTTGAAGTTCATTTATATTACTGGACGTAGATATAATTCAAACTAATATTACAACTGAAATAGTTACATTGATCATAAACATCAAATATTCTCTTAAATGTTAAATCTAATAACGTATTTAACCTAAAATGTGAGAATTGAATTTGTATATCGGTCATGAGATAAATAGATGTTATTATAGACAAGATGACTATTGTAGTAACACATCTATCAAATCACTGACGTCATCAAGGAGATCTATGTAATCACTTTAAGTCACTCTACATCAACAGTAATTATAAATAACCTTATATAAACATTATTTTTCTCATTAAATCTAGTTTACTTCAGATTAAAATGAGGGTAAATGAGCCTGTATGGCTCACAGTGTATCCATGCCCAATGACATGAATTAGATTATATAAAAGGAGGGTAAAATGAGCCTGTGTATGGCTCACAGTGTATCCATGCCCAATAACATGAATTAGATCATAAAAGGAGGGTAAAATGAGCCTGTGTATGGATGCCCAATGACAAGAATTAGCATAATCCTAATCTACTTCTTTAATCAAAGTAATACTGGCCCTTAACATTCAGAAATTCTTTTCTCCTTTTTATAAACTTAAATTTCTGCATTTTCTAATAGGTGGTCAGTCTTTCATTCAGTCCCAAGAAACACAAGAATTTTCATAAAGGAACTCTTGTGTTAACTAGACATACATACAATAAAATTGTATTTATAACTGGGTTTTTTCGATATTTTAATATAAAGCTACTGCCTTTATCTATCTACTTAATCATTTGTACAAACCACTTCCATAAGGCACCAATCATACATGTAAAATCTCCAACAAACTTTACATATCCTTCTTAATAGGCTAATAATTATCCCTAATTAAATAATTTACCCCATTTCCCAACTGGGGCATTAAATGTCCAATAATCAATATTCATAACCACTGGATGATACTTATAATCAGTACTTTTCATGACAAAATGTAAGTGTTTTATTGTATTGTACCCTCAGACAATTAAGATCGTGTAATTATCTAAAGCTTGCTTACTGAATATATAAACCATGCACCAGTCAAATTGTTTTGACTGTATTTACATTATATGATATACAGCCACTGACCATATAAAGCCTTGCTTGCTTACTGAATATATAAACCATGCACCAGTCAAATTGTTTTGACTGTATTTACATTATATGATATACAGCCACTGACCATATAAAGCCTTGCTTGCTTACTGAATATATAAACCATGCACCAGTCAAATTGTTTTGACTGTATTTACATTATATGATATACAGCCACTGACCATATAAAGCCTTGCTCGCTTACTGAATGTATAAACCATGCACCAGTTAAATTATTTTGACTGTATTCACATTATATGATATACAGCCACTGACCATATAAATCCTTGTTTGTGACGGAACAATATATTTCTGTAGATTTTTATTCATGAGGTTACAAAGGAATTCATGTATGGCATTTATACACTATGCTTCAGGTTCAATATTCACCATGGTCACTTTAAACAAATAGTTTTGAGCATTGTAGTACATAGGGAATAATCCTACACCGTCTCAGATATCAAATTTATTTGTACTCGGCACAAACAGGATAGAAATCTTTTCAGCAATTAGCATGACTATTCTGTATCTATCAGAATAAGTCAAAGCACTAAGTATGACTGTTATTCCATGCCATAGTTTTGAAGTGGCAATTAGTATGACATCATAGTTTTGTTGTGGACGTCATTTTGCCACATCACATCTACAGTGGCAATAAATATGACTTTGTTTTGACTGTCTTATTTTGTTGTGGCAATTGACATGATTGTTTTTCTACGTAACTAGAATAGCTCTCTGCCATATTTCATCACATTAAGAAGAAATTAAACAGTCCTATATTTCTTAAATAAATGTACATGTTTTGCCTTATGATAGTAGAAGTGTATCTTATTTTGAGAGAAACACTTTCTATACATATGTTTTACTCCCTGTATATGCATCAGGGTTGTCTAAGTATTCAGTGATAATTGGTCTTCATTAAAGGCAATCATACCAAGTCTTATATGGTATAAAATAAGTGAGGAAAAAATCTATAATTTACAGAATAGCTTTACTCAATCCTCTACAGGAAATCTGGTTCAAAGAAAACTGACAAATTACATTTAGTAATGAAGTCACAGATGCTGTACTGAAAACAGATTGAAATCAGGAAGGGGATTAATACTTCAGAGCGTACCTGATTGACCATATAAATGTTATTAAGTTCACAAAGACAAGCATCATTTATTGTTCGGTTGTATACAAATTATACTCATGTTATTAGTTCACAAAGACAAGCATCATTTATTGTTGGGTCTGATACAAATTGTACTCATGTTATTTATATGCATCTGTAAACACTAAACCAGATAATCTTTTAAAATCATTGACATGTTTTTATTTTATTTCTGACAACATCTAGAGTACAATTGACACAGCTTAACTATGGCTGACTTTGTATCGATTATTCTGTTAGAAGTCTTTCTTGCCACGAAAGTATATTCCATTTTACAGTGATTAAATTGTCTGATAAACATTCAAATTGCCAATGATTGACTTGCAGGTGGTGTACAGGGCTAATCTTAAGTCATTTCTCTAACAAAGCCTTCTGTCTATCTGTAAGTTTAATAAACATACAAATCTATCTTCAAACTGTATACAGGAACACTGTGCAGATGTAAACAAAAGAGAGAAGATTTTGTTTCTAATGGAATTACTTAACATATTTATATTTTAATGGCAGCAAGTAGCAACCTTTTTACACTTTTAAGCAAAATACAGCAAGGAGATACCTTAAACATATGTTCTTGTAATCAGTGAAATGTATTTTTATATCAGTAGAGCTGGCACCCCAACACATATTCCCCAAAATGCACATTTATTGAGAGAAACATGTCCAAAAATAAAGAAATGGTATTTTTCTAGAGATTTCATGTTGTGTTTTGTGTACTGTTGTTTGTCTGTTAGTCTGGCGTTGTCAGTTTATTTTCGACTTATAAGTTTGAATGTCCCTTTGGTATCTTTTGCCTCTCTTTTTCCTCTATTGGTATAAGTTTTGCCTAATTTAACTGGAAACCTCAATTAATTACCAAGAAACCACAAATAATGCCTTATATGAAACTCAGTTGACCATCTGGAAAACAATTTTTCTGGTTATCTTTTGTAGTTAAACATATTTAGAACTTGACCTACTGTACTCAAATTTAATAGGCTTATTCTCCTTTTCTATATCTTCCATTGGTTTAAGTTATGTTCCAATCAAGTAAAGGAAACTCAAGATTTCATCCAGAAAGCATTTGTTTCAGACTTGCAGATAGATGGATGAACAAATAGACAAAGTCATACACTCCCCAAAAAAATGTGGAGCATAAAATTTGAAAGCTGTTGATAAAATTTCCAAAAAATCATATATAAAGTAAACTAAGTTTCAGTGCTAATTTGAGTAATTTCAGCTTGGATGGCTGAATTAAACAAAATCAATGTTACATGTTTAAATAGAGAGGAGAAATTTATACAAGTCGAATATTTCTTATTTAAGATTAAAATTAACTTACAAGCAGTGCAATCTCATAAATTATAAACTGAATCGGTAATTAATTAATTATAAATCCTGTATGCTTCTGCCAATAGCAAAATTAATTGGTATTCTGAAATTCTCAAGATATGCAAATCTAATTTTGGTTCTAGAAAACTTAGGCAAAAAAAAACCGGACTAGGGAGTAAGACATACATGACGTATACATCATTGTCATTTAATGAAATTTCATTTAAAATGAATGAAGTTTTCAATAGTAGATTATAATCTTTTGATATTCTGGAATCACCTATGAGAAATCTTAAACCAAGCATACAAAGTGTATCCATATGATCAGGATACAAAAATTCATAGAAATTTATGTCATGCATGTGTTCTATTTTTATAGATGAGTACAATGAGCACAAGTATATATACCAATATAAAAGCATGCAAGTAGATGCAAAATAAGATTCAAACATTCCAGTTGCAAAGTGACTGCGTAATTCAAACACAAATAGCAAATCTGTTTTTATAGAACCATTTGTTGACAATACAATTAATAAAAACATCTATCAATGTTATTTTCCATATCAAAGTTTTATGACAGAAAATGCTTATAAAATCAGAACAATTCTGGATCCACTCTTTAAATGTCTTTTCCTTTGGGTGACAATGTAATCAGACAAATACAGAAATGACATTTCTAATTCCTAGTAACAAATGTTATTGAGAACTCCTGCTATTTAATGATTCTGACAATACAAATCACATGAGACATGTCAAACCATCAGTAATGTAATCCGAAACTCTCAAACGTACTTGTATTTCCCAAATTATGTACCAGAAATATGGATCTGAAGTATGATAAAATATTTTATCTATTATCAAAATCGCAAATAGTAGAAATGGACTTAACAACAAAGAACCATATTGAATAATGTACACACCATTTAACTTTCATTACATTGAGTAATGGACACACCATTTAACTTTCATTACATTGAGTAATGGACACACCATTTAACTTTCGTTACATTGAGTAATGAACACACCATTTAACTTTCATTACATTGAGTAATGGACACACCATTTAACTTTCATTACATTTACATTGAGTAATGGACACACCATTTAACTTTCATTACATTGAGTAATGGACACACCATTTAACTTTCGTTACATTGAGTAATGAACACACCATTTAACTTTCATTACATTGAGTAATGGACACACCATTTAACTTTCATTACATTGAGTAATGAACTCACTATTTAACTTTCATTACATTGAGTAATGGACACACTATTTAACTTTCATTACATTGAGTAATGGACACACTATTTAACTTTCATTACATGTAGTAATGTCAGATCTATGTATCAATATCCAAACTGCTGACACTCTTAACCAGAAACTGTCTGCTAACATTACAAAACAGTGATGTGTATAAAACTAAAGCTTTACCCACTAGAATGCACAGGTTGTCATGCTGAACATACTCTCACTAGTAATTTAAAGTATCGGAAAACAGGAAGTAGGTGTCTACACAGATATACGGCCCACACTCATTACAAATTATCATTGTTGAGTTGCTGACCAAATATGAAGTCATTATGTTCAGTAGTATTGGAGAAACATGTGATCATAAAATGCTTCGCTGGGGCGCAGCTTGATACGATTGCAGAGGTCGAACCCTGAACAGTTGGGGCAAGTATGGACACAACATTCAAGCTTGATACAGCACTGAATTTGGATTGTAATTAAATATTTGACACAGCATAGGTTTCTGACACAGAATGAATGTGGTCTAAGAACTTAAAAATTTTTAATTTATCTATTCAAACCATATCATTATTATTTGCTTTTATATATAAATCAGAAATAACCAATTTAAAATGGAAAATTTCAAAGAAAAAAAAAGGAAAAAAAAATCCCTCCCACAAATTTTTTCAACCCCCTTATGATTCATCACCCCCAAACTCAATCCCAGCCTTCCCTTTGTGGTACGGTACCTTGCAGTACATATGATGGACTGTGAAACTAAGATCAGGAGTTTGGGAAATTTTGGTCAGGAGATTAGGACTCAGATCAGGAGGTTTTTAATGGACATAAATTCTGTCGTAAATGTAACCGTGTGCTGTAGAAATTGTCTGTTAAAGTGTGTTTTCTTCAACTTTCCATACGAATGTATTATGTTTATAGTACCCTTGTACTTATAAATTTTCTCTATCTTTTTAAACTTTCAACTTGTTCAATCTAACATTCTTCTTTTTTAGTATGTTCTTTAAATTTTTTAGGTCATATCTTTTTTTTCCATTATTCATTGCAATCAGAATATTTGCTTATCTATCTGCAAGTAGATCTTTTATTTTTATCTTTATGCAAGTAGATTTTTAATGCATGATAAGTAACACATTCAAACTGTAATTATGGGTCATAGTTAATATATAAATTTCAATTTAAGCCTTGAAAGGAAGTATAGAACCCTCAAATAATTTTCAAATTATTATTTTTTTATTTGTCCTAAGACATTGAAAATCATTTAATTACCATCCTTTTATGATTATTTGTTCAATTTATATTTTATTTATATTCTTTTAAAAATTTACATTATTTAAAGGAAAGTAACTTAAAACAGGATAAATCAAGGGAAGTAACCCAACATTCATTTTAAATATACAAAGTTTTATTACACAACTGCAGTTAGCCTGATGTAAAAATCGTTGATTACCAGTATGTTTGACACCCAAGGTGACAAGTGAAGCCATATAATTATGCATGTTAATTGATTTACAGGTAAAATATAACTTCAGGTAATGTCAGTTACACCAGATATGTTGGGCTGAAATTTTTCATTCATGAAATATTTCATACACAGGATTTTTTTGTCTTCAACGGGAGGTCGGGAGGAGACCCCTGAAAACGGGATTATTGTATTCCCGTCAGGAGGTTCACATGTAAGATTACTGTACAATTTCAGAGAGATCCATACACTTGAACAAAAGTTATTGTCTGGAAACTAGAAAAATGCTTGTTTTTTGGCCCCTTTTTGGCCCAAAATTCCTAAACATTTAGGGCAATTACCCCCAAACTCAAACCCAGCTTTCCCTTTGAGATATGGAACCTTGCAGTACAATTTCATAAAGATCCATACACTTACATACAAGTTATTGTCCTGAAACTAGAAAAATGCTTTTGTTTGCCCCTTTATGGCCCCTAATTCCTCAAATTTCTAGGGATTTAACCCCTAAATCAATCCCAGCCTTCCCTTTGTCGTATGGTACCTTGCAGTACAATTTCAGAGAGATCCATACACTTGAACACAAGTTATTGTCTGGAAATTAGAAAAATGCTTATTGTTGGCCCCTTTTTGGCCCCTTATTCCTAAACCTTGTGGGAAATTACCCCCAAAATCAATTCCAGCTTTCCCTTTGTGATATGGAACCTTGTAGTACAATTTCATAAAGATCCACACACTTACACACAAGTTATTGTCATGAAAATAGAAAAATGCTTGTTTTTTGCCCTTTTTGGCCCCTAATTCCTAAAATTTGGAGGGAATTACCCCCAAAATCAATCCCAGCATTCCCTTTGTGATATGGAACCTTGTGGAACAATGTCAGAGAGATCCATACACTTACACACAAGTTATTGTCATGAAACTAGAAAAATGCTTGTTTTATGCCCCTTTTTGGCCCCTAATTCCTAAAATTTGGAGGCAATTACCCCCAAAATCTATCCCAGCATTCCCTTTGTGATATGGAACCTTGTGGTACAATGTCAGAGAGATCCATACACTAACACACAAGTTATGTCTGGAAGTTACAAAAATGCTTATTTTTGGCCCCTTTTTGGCCCCTAATTCCTTAACTGTTGGTACCATAACCCCCAAAATCAATCCCCACCTTCCTTTTGAGGTATTGAACCTTATGGTAAAATTTCATAGAGATCCATTCACTTAAACTAAAGTTAGAGTGCGAAAACCAATGTGTCTTCGGACGACGACGACGACGACGCCAACGTCATACCAATATACGACCACAAAATTTTTTTGCGGTCGTATAAAAATTACTGTTTATTCAGTCCTAAAAATTCAATGTATAGGAAAACAAAAAGTAGATATCTGACAGATCCCAATGGTTAGCACACTTTATATCTTATCCTTGTCAAGCTGCTGACCATATAGGAAGTCAATTTGTTTGAGTAGTTTCAGAGAAAAGTCTGATGAAAATATTTGATGGATGAACAGATCAAAAGACAGACTGACAAGGTGATTGCAATATAGCCTCCAAACCTAGAGTGAGGACTACATGGTCTGCAATATAGCCTCCAAACCTAGAATGAGGACTACATGGTCTGCAAAATGATTTTTTTCTGAGAATTTAGTCTCTTAATAAGCCATGAGTTCAGATAGATAACTAGTATGTGACACTGCCAGTCTCTTTGCTAGAAGTATTTGGTTATTGTCAACACTTGTTAGCAGTAAAATTTGTACTAAAATACCATTGTCATTGATTTCTACCATCTGTGCTTCAAACTTTTCATTTTTCAAATATATGGTTAAACAAGTATACTGTACAAACTTGTTTTTTCTTCTAAAATTTGCAAAATAATTTTTTTTTTTTTAGTAAAACAACTTGTCATCTATTATTTGTTCCTACGACTGTTGCTTAAACTTGACTGCATAATCTACCAGTTTCAGAATCCTTTCAGCATTGAAATCTAACACATTTGTAAACAAACCTCACCTATTTACCTGTATTTTGATTAAGAATTGAATACTATCAGCTATTCTAAGAATTGTTATGCTGGTATTGAGTCACATCTATACTTTAGGAAATCATTTACCAGCTTAACTAACAGTAATTATATTTTGATACAAAAACCTTATGCATCAACAGTTCAAAAAAGGCCTTTCCTTGTAAACTAGTTAGGGATTCCTGAAAAATCTTCCAATCAGATATAACACAGAATGATCGTGTTTTAGTGATACAAGACAATTCATAAATCGGTCTGTCATTATCTGTTGATACTAATTGAAGTATGGATAATATGCTATGACTTTATTATACTTTAGTCCTACTCGGGGGAATAATCAATTGATTTTACCTTAATTTCTTTTAATAAAACTTCTGGTCTCCTTGCACTCTTTAAAATCTTCTCATATTTGTACATATGACGCTGGAAAGAAAGAAAACAGATTGTTACATAACAAATTTTGATAGTTAATTATGTCCGTTTAGGTATAACAACAGTTACTGTACATTCAGAAATTATAATGACGTTTTTATTAATGCAAAAAATGGGACAGTATCAGGTTTGCAATTATAATAAAATGCTTCTCTGAGTGCAGCCTGATACGACCGCAGAGGTCGAACCCTGAACAGTTGGGGCAAGTTTGGACACAATATTCAAGCTTGATACTGTCTGAACTTGAATTGTGATCAAATTTTTGACATAATATAGGTTTCTGACATAAAATAAATGTGGTCTAAGATCTTAAAAATTTGAAGTGATCCATTTAATTTACCTAGAACGGTCTGATATCCAAAATCTAACAACATGGTTAGATTTAGCATATAAAAAAAACACCAAAAATCTAATTTTAGTTGAAATCATACAGTTTAATTTTGAACCCTTCAAACCAGAATATGGACTAATTTGACAACAGGGCCCAAAATAAATAAAATGCTTCGCTGGGCGCAGCTTGATACGCCTGCAGAGGTCGAACACTGAACAGTTGGGGCAAGTATGGACACAACATTCAAGCTTGATACAGCACTGAATTTGGATTGTGATTAAATATTTGACACAGCATAGGTTTCTGACACAAAATGAATGTGGTCTAAGAACTTAAAAAATTTTAATAATTCACCTATTCAAACCATATCATTATTATTTGCTTTTATATATAAATCTGAAATAACCAATTTAAAATGGAATATTTTCTCGTATAAAAAAGGAAAAAAAAATCCCCCCCCCAAATTTTTGAACCCCCTTATGATTCATCACCCCCAAACTCAATCCCAGCCTTCCCTTTGTGGTATGGTACCTTGCAGTACAATTTCAGAGAGATCCATACACTTGAACACAAGTTATTGTCTGGAAACTAGAAAAATGCTTGTTTTTTTGGCCCCTTTTTGGCCCCTTTTTGGCCCCAAATTCATAAACATTTAGGGCAATTATCCCCAAACTCAAACCCAGCTTTCCCTTTGTGATATGGAACCTTGTAGTACAATTTCACAACAATCCATACACTTACACACACGTTATTGTCCTGAAACTAAAAAAATACTTGTTTTTTGCCACTTTTTTGCCCCTAATTCCTAAAATTATGAGGCAATTAACCCCAAAATCAATCCCAGCCTTCCCTTTGTGGTATGGTACCTTGCAGTACAATTTCAGAGAGATCCATACACTTGAACACAAGTTATTGTCTGGAAACTAGAAACATGCTTAATTTTGACCCCTTTGTGGCCCCTTATTCCTTAACGTTTTGGGCAATTACCCCAAAACTCAAACCCAGCTTTCCTTTTGTGATATGGAACCTTGTAGTACAATTTCAGAAAGATCCATACACTTACACACAAGTTATTGTCATGAAACTAGAAAAATGCTTGTTTTTGCCCCTTTTTTTGGCCCCCAATTCCTAAAATTTTGAGGCAAATACCCCCAAAATCAATCCCAGCATTCCCTTTGTGATATGGAACCTTGTGGTACAATGTGTATCCATACAATAACACACAAGTTATGTCTGGAAGTTACAAAAATTCTTATTTTTGGCCCCTTTTTCCTTAACTGTTAGTACCATAACCCCCAAAATCAATCCCTACCTTCCTTTTGTGGTATTGAACCTTATGGTAAAATTTCATAGAGATCCATTCCTTAAACTAAAGTTAGAGTGTGAAAACCAATGTGTCTTCGGATTACGACAACGACGACGACTCCAACATCATACCAATATATAACCGCAAAATTTTTTTGCGGTCGTATAAAAAAAATCTAAATGCACAATAAGATTCAGCATATCATACAGCCGCAATAATTCAGTTTTTGATGAAATCAAACAAAGTTTAATTTTGGACCCTTTTGACCTCAATGTAGATCAATTTAAAAATGGGGCCCAATATCCAAATAAACTGCTTCGCCTGGCACAGCTGGATACGACCGCAGAGGTCCAAACTTGAACAGTTGGGGCAAAAATGGACACAATATTCAAGCTTGATACAGGTCTGAATTTGGATTGTAATTAAATATTTGACACATTATAGGTTTCTGACACAGAATAAATGTAGTCAAAGAACTTGAAATTGGTTGTATGATTTGAATTTATATTCAATTGAAGATTTCTTGCTTTTGTGCAATACACTGTGCTGTTGTGCAATACTTAGTAAATCTGTTTTCAGACTATATACAAATAATTAGCAAAATAAATTGTGACCCCCAATTTTTCTTTGGAAAATTGACAATCCCCACCCCTATTGGAAAAAAATAACATTTGAAGAAATTTTCTATTTGTAAAATGTGGTACAATATAAGAAAAATCAATACACTTAAACAAAAGTTATTGCCTGAAAATTAAAAAAATTCTTTCTTTTAGACCTTTTTTGGCCCCTAATTCCTGAACGGTTTAAGCAACTACCCCCAAATTGAATCCAAACCTTCTACTTGTGGTATTGAACTTTGTGGTACAATTTCAGAGCAATCACAATACTTATACACAAGTTATTGTCCTGAAACTAGAAAAAATGCTTCTTTTGGGACCCTTTTGGGCCCCTAATTCCTAAACCATCACCCCCAAAAACAATCCCAACCTTCCTTTAGTGGTATTGAACCTTTTGCTTAAATTTCATAGAGATCCATACACATAAACTAAAGTTATTGTTCGGAAACCAAATGTCTTCGGATGACGATGACGCAGACGACAACGACGACAACAACGTGATAGCATTATATAACCCCAAAATGTTTTTGCGGTCCTATAAAAAGTAATACAAGGTTAGAACCCCATATCAAAGACTTTAAATTAATCCCATTGAAATTGGTTAAAAGATTTGTATTTATTTTCAATTGAAGATTTCTTGCTTTTACGCAATACTGTGCAATTGAAGATTTCTTGCTATTGTGCAATACTGTGCAATTGAAGATTTCTTGCTATTGCCAAATACTGAGCTATTGCGCAAAACTGTGCAATTGATGATTTCTTGCTATTGCGCAATACTGTGCACCTGAAGATTTCTTGCTATTGCGCAATACTATGCTATTGGGCAATACTGTGTTGTTGGGCAATACTGTACAATTGAAGATTTCTAGTTTTTGCGCAATACTGTGCAATTGAAGATTTCATCAAAAATTTTGAAGAAAAAAAATATGAACCCCCCAAAAAAATTGGAAAAAAAATCCCCCCCAAAATTTTTGACCTACCTTGGAGTAATTACCCCCAAACTTAATCCCAACCTTCTCTTTGTGGTATGAAACCTTGTAGTACAATTTTAGAGAGATCCATACACTTAAACACAAGTAATTGTCTGGAAACTAGAAAATGCTTCTTTTTGGCCTCTTTTTTGCCCCTAATTCCTGAACGTTTGGGGCAATTACCTTCAAACTCAATCACAGCCTTCACTTTGTGATATGGAACCTTGTGGTACAACTTCAGAGAGATCCATACACTTACACTTACACACAAGTAATTGTCCGGAAACTACAAAAATGCTTGTTTTTGGCCCCTAATTCCTAAACTGTTGGTACCATAACCCCCAAAATCAATCCCAACCTTCCTTTTGAGATATTAAACCTTTTGGTAAAATGTTATAGAGAATTTTTTGCGGTCGTATAAAAAGTTGCATTCATAATTTCAGTAGCAATGTTCCTTCATCAAATTTTTGAAATCGCAATAATTTGACTTTGCATTTTACCAATGGTCACATATTCACAATAATAAATGCATGCATACATTTCTGAATTCACAGCATTGTATAATAGTCATAAAAAATATTCATAAAACTATCATAATCTTCTGTTTTGTATACAATTTACAACCAAAAAAAATCATCTGTGTTTAATGATTTTCTTACAAGTGGTTACTTATATGTTAATTTTATCAGTAGATTTTTTTTATATAAAAGTTGCTCAGATAGAAATCTGTTAGGTTTATAAAGTAAAGTCAACCAAAGCCAGCTGTATTATCATATACCTGTGCAACATTGGTTTCAATACATACAAGCTGTTTAAATAGCTCAAGATAAAATTCAATTCAAATAAACTATTTACTTATTACCAACTTTTAACTCCAGAGTATATAATTTTCCAGCAGGTAACCTACTCTGTGATAGAACATTCTGGTACTTGGTCAAATAAGAGCAATTAAAATAAAATGCTCTGAATTTGGATTGTGATTAAATATTTGACATAGCATAGGTTTCTTACACAGAATGAATGATAGAATTTAAAAATTTGAAATTGGACATTTACCTGTTATGGTCCAATATCCAAAATCTAAATACATGGTTAGATTCAGCATATCAAAGAATTCAATTTTTGATGAAATCAAACAAATTTTAAATTTGGACATCAATTTGGACCAACTTGAAACCTGGGCCTAAAATCAAAAATCTAAATACATGTTTACATTCAGAATATCAAAGGACCCTTTTTCTGTTATGGAACCTTGTGGTACAATTTCATAGAGATCCATAGACTTATACTCAAGATATTGTCCAGAAACCATAAAATCCTATTTTTTTTTTTTACTCCTTTTTGGCTATTAATTCCTAAACCATATGGGCCATAACCCCCAAAATCAATCCCAACCTTCCTTTTGAGGTAGGGGGCCTCGGTGGCTGAGTGGTCTAAGTAGTTACTACTGTAATCACTAGCCAGTCAACACTGAGGTTGTGAGTTCAAACACCGCTCGTGCAGGTGCACTTGACTCCAAACTTAATTGACTAGGATTGTCAGTTTTCCTATCGAAGGTCATGGTTTTCTCCGGGCACTCCGGCTTCCTCCACCAATAAAAACTGGCCGCCACGAAATAGCCAAAAAGCGGTGCTTAAAAGTGGTGTTAAAACACCAAAAATCAAGAATCAAATCCTTTTGAGGTATGGAACCTTGTGGTACAATTTCATAAATATCCATACACTTATCAACAAGTTATTGTCTGGACACAAGAAAATGCTTGTTTTTTGCCCCTTTACGGCCCATAATTCCTAAACAATAAGGACCATAACCCTCAAAATCAATCCCAACCTTCATTTTGTGGTATGGAACCTAGTTGTACAATTTCATACAGATCCATACACTTATACTCAAGTTATCATCTGGAAACAAAATGTCTTCGGACGATGACAACGATGACGACAGCAACGTCATAACATTATACAACTGCAAAAATTTGCGGTGGTATAAAAAGTAAAATCAAGCTTACAATCAGTACAATTTGGGGAAAAAATAACTGTTTCTGAAAAATTTGTTGTGTATAGAAAACATAAAACAGATAGTTTTCCATAAAATTTGCACTGATTGTAAGCTTGTTCTTACTTGACAGAGTAGCAAAATGTCCTTCCACAGAGTAGGTAACCTGTCGAAAAGCTATATACTCCATAGTTAAAAGTTGGTTGTATGAAAATAGTAAATTGATCAGTTGCAAAAAAATTGGTAAACATTGATATGATTTATGGTGTACTTTTGTGCAAAGCTTTAAAATAAGGAATGTGATTTATTGTGTTGTATCAATTGAAGTGTTTCTTATGTAACTAACATGTGTTGCCTCACTAAAATGCACTTGTAATTTATTTCTTACAGAAAACTGCTATTGTTTATATAGTGTACCAATCTGTCTATATAAAACTGTGCTTGAATTTATCAAAAATCTCTGCTTACAACAATAAATTAGATAGCAGTAAGAGTTTTATGTATTATGTATCACCATAACGGTGTATTAGTGGATAAGAATGGCAGAGTACGCAAGACAAAGGGAATCAAACAAAAAGAACTTAACTTTAGTATTCAAAAATATGTGAAAATTGTACAGAATTTTGAAAAAATTGCTCTTAAGTTTTTTGTTGCAATTAAACAGCCAATATATATGCAACATCTTCCTTAAGGAAGTACCCAACACTTTGACTTAAATAGATTTGGCTCATTTAATTTTCATAAAATGTTGACAAAATATTTACTATGACCTGTTGACAAAAATATAAAAATTTCATAAAATTTGAACCATACAATTTACAGGAATAATTTCATTGGATAAATGGCAGTTTGACAATTGCTAATTTTGATCACTGAGAAGCTTGATTTCTCTTGATAAATAGTATGTGAACAAAGCGTTCAGCTTATTTTTAAAGAGTTAATTGCCTTAGGTTTTCTGTACCCCCTTAATTCAAAACTAACTTACCTTCCACAGTATAGAGTGTAACCACTGATCTCTTAAGTAGGAATTGTGTGCCTGAAAATAAAAATACACATAACTGTTTACAGGTGAATTTCTGACTCTGAATATAACATTGACAATTTCTGAAATACTGAACACAAACTGAGTACAACTTGACAATTTCTGACATATTGAACACAGACTCTAAATATAAAACATTGCAATGTCTGACATACTGTACACAGACTCTGAATATAACATTGGCAATTTCTGACATACTGAAAACATACTCTGAATATAACATTGGCAGTTTCTGACATACTGAACACAGACTCTGATAAAAACATTGGTAAATTCTGATATTCTGAACACACTCTGAAATAAATTGGCAATTTCTGATATACTAAACACAGACTCTGAATATAACATTGGCAGTTTCTGACATACTGAACACAGACTCTGATAAAAACATTGGTAAATTCTGATATTCTGAACACACTCTGAAATAAATTGGCAATTTCTGATATACTGAACACAGACTCTGAATATAACATTGGCAATTTCTGACATACTGAACACACTCTGAATATAACATTGGCAATTTCTGACATACTGAACTCAGACTCTGAATATAACATTGGCAATTTCTGACAAACTGAACACAGACTCTGAATTGGAAATTTCTGACATACTGAACTCAGACTCTGATTACAACATTGGCCATTTCTGACATACTGAACACAGAGTCTGAATATAACATTGGCAATTTCGGATATACTGAACAGACTCTGAAATAACATTGGCAATTTCTAACAGACTGAACACAGATTATGAATATAACATTGGCAATTTCTGATATACTGAACACAGACTCTGAAATAACATTGGCAATTTCTAACAGACTGAACACAGACTATGAATATAACATTGGCAATTTCTGATATACTGAACACAGACTCTGAAATAACATTGGTAATTTCTGACATACTGAACACAAGACTCTGAAATAACATTGGCCATTTCTGACATACTGATAACAGACTCTGAATATAACATTGAAAACTTTTCACATACTGAACACAGACTCTGAATATAACATTGGCAATTAATGACAAACTGAACACAATCTCTCAATATAACATTGGCAATTTCTGATATTCTGAACACAGACTCTGAAATAACATTGGCAATTTCTGACAGACTAAACAGACTGAATATAACATTGGCAATTTCTGACATACTGAACACAGACTGAATATAACATTGGTAGCTTCTTATATTCTGAACACAGACTTTGAAATAACATTGGCAGTTTCTGATATAATGAACACAGACTGAATGTAACATTGGTAGTTTCTTATATTATGAACACAGACTTTGAAATAACATTGGCATTTTCTGATATACTGATTACAGACTCTGAATATAACATTGAGAACTTTTGACATACTGAACAGATTCTGAATATAACATTGGTAATTTCTGACATATTTGACAGACTCTGATTATAACATTGGCAATTTCTGACTTAGTGAACACAGACTGAATATAACATTGGTAATTTCTGACATACTGAACACAGATTCTGAATATAACATTGCCAATTTCTGACATACTTAACACAGACTTTGATTATAACATTGGCAATTTCTGACCTACTGAAGAAAGACTCTGAATATAACATTGTCAACTAAGACACTGGCATTTGTCTCTGAAAAAATACCTCTATACCTTTATGTAACATGAATTATATAAAGGTATAGAGGTAAATTTGTTTATGAACAAGTGCCTGTGAACTAAGGGTTTAATAAAAAAAAATATCTAGACAACAATAGAAAGATGTCTATGTAGATCTCAATCACCCTGAGTCTACAAAAAGTTGTGGATCAATTCAACAGAGACTGTCAAAGATCTGCTCTCAGTCCGTATTTGGCTTCTCAAAGTTATGATCTCAAGAGTTCCTATTAATGAAAGTTAATTCCGAAACAATTGTGATAAAAACTGAAATAAATATCAAACATTTATGGGATTGTCATTGCTGTTATTCATATAAGTCTAGGATCACAAATTAATGGCATTTAGTGGGCATCAAACATTTTCTACTGTGTTCAAAGGATGAATTTACACTGACCTAAAGATCAGCTCTTTCAATATTATTCTTTCATATATTTTCTCAATAGAAATTACACAGACAGCAAATCAAACCTGTCTAATAAATCTACAGAAAAATGTATTACCTGTTGATAACAACTCTGCTATAAAATTGTCTGTATAAGGATGAGATTGGGTTTTATCTCCATGGGTATTGGTAAACACCGGAAATTCAAACAAAAGAATAATGAGCTTTGACTTTGAAGTAAAAATACACTCCAGGGTAATATTAGAAAAGATATATATAATATTTCCAAGAGAGGAACAGTTAAATGAGCATCCAATTGTGTTACATTGTAATATTATTGAACAATTATGACTTTCTGGTAAATTGGAATATTTCAAAGGAAGATGATGATTGACATAAAGGTCTACATAGTCACAGCAATAAATAATGAAAATTAACATTTATATCAATACTAGTCTCAAATGATGAAACTGTCAATCAGTATTTGTTTTATGTAATGAAAGTGCAAGTATAAGATATATAGCCATGAGGGTGTCAGCCTGATGGGGAATATCTAATACACTATGATGGTATGATTAATGCAAAATGAAAGCTTTCAATCATTTAGAATTAAGGTCTTTCAAAAATTTCGCCTTATTTCAGGATTAAACATGACAATGAGCCATATCCAATAACATGTAGTGACATTGAGTTGCAAATACTTAAAAAGACATGTTTGTGTTTTAAAAAAAATGTGGATAGTTTCCACATGTGGACACAGATGATGCCCCCGCTTGCATATCATATTGTTATAAAGGGACATAACTGAAGAACGGTAAAAGTGACGCTACCCAAATTTGATCTTGATCTGAGTTTTGTGGTAATAAGCATTGTGTGTAAGTTTCATAACATTTGGTTGAGGCTAACTTAAGTAGAGAACAGAAGCTAATAAATTGCTTCCCCGAGCGCAGCTGGATTCGACCGCAGAGGTCCAACCCTGAACAGTTGGGGCAAAGATGGACGCAATATTTGGGCTTGATACAGATCTGAATTTGGATTGTAATTAGATATTTGACACATAAAAGGTTTCTGACACAGAATAACTGTAGTCAAAGAACTTAGAATTGGTTATATGATTTGAATTTATATTCAATTTTTTGCTTTTGTGCAATACACTTTGCTGTTGCGAATTGACCCCCTCCCCCACAAAAAAAATTAAAAAAAATTTACCCCACTTTTTTTTTTGGCTTTTGTGCAATACACTATGCTGTTGCGTATTATTTTTACTGGTCTTCCTTTATAAATATGCATTTCATTAAACATAATTTAAAAGCAGTGTAAGGGAGGTAATTAAAATGTTGTATTTGGATTACCTCCCTTACACTTCTTTTAAATTGTCTTAATTGTTCATTAACCATTACTTTATACATAATTTAAAAGCAAGTGCTTAAAATCATGTTTTGTACTATAGTATTTGTCCATTAACCAGGACACCTTTGTTTTTCCCCCTTTTTTGCCCCTAATTCCTAAACGGTTTGAGCCATAACCCACCAAAGCAAATCCTAACCATCCCTTTGTGGTATGGAAACTTGTGGTATAATTTCAGAGAGATCCATACACTGTTCCACAAGTTATTGTCTGGAAACTAGAAAAATGCTTATTTTTGGCCCCTTTTTGGCCCCTAATTCCTTAACTGTTGGTACCATAACCCCCAAAATCAATCCCAACCTTCCTTTTGTGGTATCAAACCTTACGGCAAAATTTCATAGAGATCCTTTCACTTAAATTAAAGTAATTGTGCGAAAACCAATGTGTCACCGGACGACGACAAAGACGCCAACGTCATACCAATATACGACGGTCAAAATTTTATGCAGTCGTATAAAAATTCAGCAATTTTTCTATTTGTAAACAGGCATAACTCTAGAACGGTTGTGTATAAGTTTTATAACATTTGGTTGAGACAAACTAAAGTTAGAGAACAGAAACGAAAAATTCAGCAATTTTTATGTTTATAAACGGACATAACTCTAGAACGGTTAAATTGACGCCACCAAAATTAAAACTTGATCTGTGTTTTGTGGTAATTAGCATTGTGTATAAGTTTCATAACATTTAATTGAGGCAAACTTAAGTTAGAGAACGGAAACTAAAAATTTTACAATTTTTCCATTTATAAAGGGGCACAACTCTAGAACGGTTAAAGTGACACCACCAAAATTCAAACATGATCTGTGTTTTGTGGTAATAAGCATTGTGTATAAGTTTCATAACATTTGGTTGAAGCAAACTTAAGTTAGAGAACGGAAACTAAAAATTTTGCAATTTTTCCATTTATAAAAGGGGCATAACTCTAGAGCGGTTAAAGTGACGCCACCAAAATTCAAACTTGATGTGTGTTTTGTGGTAATAAGCAACAAACTCAAGTTAGAGAACGGAAACCAATTTTGGGACGTACAGATGGACGTACGTACAGATGGACAAGGGTCTGGAACAGCATACCTATGGCTCGCTTTTTGACTCCGTCAAGGCGAGACAAAAACTACACCCTGGGTGAAACATAAAAGTAAAAATTTTCATTCTATTTCTGTGTTATGCTAATTTATCTGATTGCAATCGAACATTTTTGAATATTTTTTTTTTAATTTAATATTCTATAGCTCTTAATTATTTCAAAAACTCAAAAATGTTAATTTTACTCTAAACTGATATCAAATTTCTACAGAATAATGATTTTTGTCTCCATTTTTGTTTACATTTTCCAAGAATATAAAAACACTTATCAGAAATTGATTTTTAAGATATAGTGTCATAAACAAAACACTTAAATATCACAATTAAAATTATGTTTTACGGCAATAGAAGGCCATTCAAATGATTGTGTAACATATTCAATAATTATACTTATCGATTCAATTTGCATTATGTATTCCAATTTTATGGTGGAAACTGATTTTTTTAATCAAATCAGTACTAGCAATAATATTTTTTTACTGACAATACTCCTCAAAAGGCCAATGTCAACAAGAGGGTACCACGACAAAGCTAACTTATCTTGGGTTTTTTTTTTTAACCTTCATCAGGAATACTGAACGCTGAGGAAGCAAAAAAGAAACTTGTCATGCCCATTTCTATGCACATGACATGTTTCCTGAAAGAACCCAGTTCTGTGTGCATGTCGACACAATTCCTGAAATAGCCATCATCATAAGCACTTTGGACAGGGAGTTTTAAAAGCAATAAATATAACAGGTTAAAAAATATGAAAGCCTTCAGTGACTAGCCAAAACCAACTATGATAAGCTTTCCAGAGGGAATAGCAACTTCAGTTTTTGAAAAATTCACAAAAAATTAATCAACTGAGAAAACAATCATGACCTAATACTATAGAGCACTGACTTTTAGTCCATAAGAAGTGGTATCGACCGTCTTGTAGTACCAAACTTGTTGTGTTCTATTAACAGATTATTTGTGGTATATATAGTAATGGGTCAATATGGCGACATATAATTGCTCATATCCACATCATTTGAACTCCGATAGATAGTTGTCGCATTGGCAATAATTCCACATCTCCTTATTTTTCATCAATAGCATTTCCTCACTGGATAATTTTTCTATATATTTCATATTAAATCATATTTGTAGTAACCCTTTTAATCATGAGTTTTAATCATGTACTGTACAGCAAATACATTATTCCTTATTTAACACTTAATAATCTTCTTTATAAAAAATTGAAATAAGAAATATTTTTGATTTGCATTGAGAACATAATAATCCACATCACATACTCATTATTTTTTAGGTATTGGTTAGATATGAAACCTGAAAAGTAAATATGGTTCTTGCTTGTGCTATATTATATTTGTGTAATTTATTTATTGATTGATTGATTGATTGGTGTTAAATGCTAATTTCAACACTATTGGCTTTTTCATGGTGGTCAGTTTTTTTGGTGGAGTTCAAACTGGAGTGCTTGGAGAAAACCACCGACAAAACTGACAATGCAAGTCAATTAAGATTGGTGTCGAAAGCAACTGTCATATGTGGGATTCGAACTCCCAACCTCAGTGTTGACAGGCTAGTGATAAGTAGTTGGACTATTTAGACCACTTGGCCAATGAAGCCCAGTATTTTGTAGGAATAAAAGAAGAATGTGTCTGAGGACACGAATGCCCCCGCTCAAGCTTTGCAATTTTTCAAGCTGCGTGTTGTGGTTTTTAGCATTGTGTGTGAGTTTCCTCAAATTTGGATGAGACAAGCTTGTGTAAGAGTGTGGAAACTTAAAAATTTGCAATTTTCCAAGTTATAAAGGAGCATAACTCTTGAACCGTTAATGACATACTGCCAAAATTTAAACACTGTCTGTGTGTTGTGATTCTTAGCATTGTGCGAGAGTTATACAAAATTTGGATGAGGCAAACTTAAGTTATAGTGTGGAACAAAAAAAATTGCAAAATTATCCAAGATATAAAGGGGCATAACTCTAGAAAAAAAAGTGACTCACTGCGCAAATTAGAAGTCTGTCTGCAAGGTTTGGTTCTTATAATTGTGTATGAGTTTCTTAAAATTTGGATGAGGACAACTTAAGTTACAGTGCAGAAACAAAAATGGGACAGATGAAAGGTCGGTTAAGGGTAACACTTAATAATGCCTCTGTTGACTACTGCGGGGCATAAAAAATATCCAAGCTTATTCAAGTTTTTTTCATTCAGTTAGTGTATTAGAAATCTGCACACTGGATGCACATCTGGGGTAATAAATTGTAAGCATGGTATCTTTGAAACTAGATATGGACAATGCCCCCCCCCCCCTTTCTGCTCTGCCATATGCATGAGTATAGTTCTACATATTTTAGATTTGACAAACAGTGATGTTGGCATACAACTTGAAATTGTTACGCTGTCTGTAAGTCACAAATGATGCCCCCTTCTGACAAAAAAAAAGTCCAACTACCTGTCATTTTCAGAATATTTGAAAAAAAAAAAAAATATCCTGTGGCCATGCACACCTCCATTATGTGTATGAACATCCTACAAAATATTAAAGCTGTATCTCCAAAACTGTAGGAGGAGAAAGCCGGACGAACCATGAACTCTTTATGCAGCTAGTACCAAAAAAAAGACTTAATCCAACTACCTGTCATTTTCAGAATATTTGAAAAAAAAATCAAAATCCTGTGGCCATGCACATCTTCATTATGTGTATGAACAACCTACAAAATATTAAAGTTGTACCTCCAAAACTATAGGAGGATATTGCCGGACAAACAATGTATCTTAATCCAGAGGGAAAGACGGACGGACAGATGTAACTTAATAAGCCCTTCGACATTTTGTTGCATGGGCATAAAAAATATTTAAACTATTTGTCCTTGACATACTTTATCTGTTGACAAAAAAAATAGATGTGGATAGTGGACCCAGATGATGCCCCCGCTTGCATATCATATAGTTATAAAGGGACATAACTGAAGAACGGTAAAAGTGACCCCACCCAAATTTGAACTTGATCTGAGTTTTGTGGTAATAAGCATTGTGTGTAAGTCTCATAACATTTGGTTGAGGCTAACTTAAGCAGAGAACAGCAACTAAAAATTTGGCAATTTTTCTATTTGTAAACCCTCATAAATCTAGAACGGTTGTGTATAAGTTTTATAACATTTGATTGAGACAAACTTAAGTTAGAGAAAGGAAACGAAAAATTCGGCAATTTTTATGTTTATAAAGGGAAATAACTCAAGAATGGTAAAAGTGTCGCCACCAAATTTCGTACTTAATCTGTATTATGTAGTAATAAGCATTGTGTATAAGTTTCATAACATTTAGTTGAGGCAAACTAAAGTTAGAAAACGGAAACAAAAAATTTGTACTTGATCTTAGTTTTGTGGTAATGAATATTGTGTATAGGTTTCATAATGCTTGGTTTGGGCAAACTTAAGTTACAGAATGGAAACTAAAAATTTTGCAATCTTTCTATTTATAAAGGGGCATAACTCATTAATGGTTAAAGTGACACTACCCAAATTCAACTTGATCTGTGTTTTATCAGTGGAAGTCAAAATTAAACATTGCATTGTATAAAGAATTCATTGTTGTTGATTCAACTATTATCATGGACAAAGGAAGATAACTCCAATTTTAAAAATTACTTGATATTCAGAAGAAAATAAAAATTTTGCAATTTTTCCATTTATAAAGGGGCATAACTCTAGAATGGTTACAGTGACGCCACCAAAATTCATAGCTGATCTGTGTCTTGTGGTAATAAGCATTGTGTATAAGTTTCATAACATTTGGTTGAGGCAAACTAAAGTTAGAGAACGGAAACTAAATTTTTTGCAATTTTTCCATTTATAAAGGGGCATAACTCTAGAACAGTTACAGTGACGCCACCAAAATTCAAACTTGATCTGTGTTTTGTGGTAATAATCATTATGTATCAGTTTCATAACATTTGGTTGAGGCAAACTTAAGTTAGAGAATGGAAACTAAAAATTTTGCAATTTTTCCATTTATGAAGGGGCATAACTCTAGATAGAGAACGGAAACCAATTTTGGGAGGTACGGACGGACAAGGGTAAAACTTAATGCCCCCACCACTATGGCGGGGGCATAAAAAGTGCCGCACTCTTCTTACTAAACTATGAACAATAGTTTGCTGTTATCCCAAAGATGTCTATAATATCCACATTTTGGTCGGTATCAACTTTTATACTTGTTCTTAATCTTCAAATAACAAAAATTTATCCAAACTAATTCTTATGAAAGTGAACCATTGCACTGGTTACTCCAACCTACTCTCTATAAATCATTTCAATGATAGATGTATTAACATTCTGCATAAGATAATTTAGGTAACAAATGATTAATATCTGATTTTGCAGCTTAAATTCATGAAATTGATAAATAGTTTTTTTGTATTAATGTTTTACAATCAATCTTTGTGTGACAAGCAGTTTTGACAAGAATATAATTTATATAATCAATTTTTTATTGTAATTTTATTTAAAATTACATTCTTAAGCAGGATGATTTTGGAAATAATTGTTAATTATGAAAATTCATGAAAATGATATATATTCTTGTAATTTATCATTCAATTTAATTAAAAATGTTTATCAAATACATGCAAAATAAAACTATAGGCTCACCTTGGTCTATGTGCATAATCAACAATGGACTCTCTCCAACATTGTAGACAAGAATAGAATTCATTACAAAAATATCTTTTTTGTTGATCTTGTATTGCTGATCATTTTGTCTTTTTAGTTTATCTCTATCTTATTTAATTTTTGCTCAAAAACACAAAAGAGGGTAAAAAAATCCTCATTTAGGGGCAATCACTCCTATGAATAGTAACAGTCTACTAACTATATCAGCAAAATTTGACTTGTTTATAGATGTTGCCTTGCTGATCTTATTTGTTTTTTAAAGCATATAAGGCAAAATGCAAAAAAAAAGTAAAAATCGTCATTAAGGGCAATAATTCCAATAAAAAGGTCATCGAAAAGTTTCCTCAATACAGTCTTAAATGAAAATCTTGTCTTGCTGATAATTTTTGGTTCTTTAACTTTCTATCTATCTATTATAATTTTTCAGATAAAAGGCAAAAAAACGCAAAAAATTGGTAAAAATCTTTATCAAAGGGCAATAACTCTAATCAGGAGTCGAAAGATGATTTCGATCATGCATACTTATTTGTAAATCTTGTCTTGCTAATCATTTTTGCAACTTTGAGTTTCTCTGTATCTATTATAGTTTTCAAGATAAAAGGCAAAAATAAAAAATATATAAACTGTGTTTAAGACTGTAAGTCATTATCAGCTGTGACTAATCACAGTAAAATGGGCACCAGAAGTGGAGCAAGAGAACTACTTATACTTCTACAGCACCTCAGTTCAATCCAGTTTTTGTTAGTGTTCATGTTACTCAATGCTTTGTTTTCTGAGTAAATTTCTTTTCCCCATTTTTTTATCTGTCAATGCAATTTGTTGTCTTCTTTTCTTGGACTTATGATTTTTGATTACCCCATTTGTGTATCTCCACATTTTTTTTTTTAGGTTTCATGAATTGACAAAAGCCATTTAAGTATAGAATCAGAAAATGTATAGTCAATAACCTGCTATATACTAGTGATAGAGAGACATTAATTAGTAAAGTTAACTAGCGGCACATACTAATAATTACATAATCGATTTCCATAACAGATAGAAACACTTGACATAAAACCACAGAAAAAATATCTCTGTGGAACTAAATGTCTTTTTCCTAATCATAAATCAACATCAATAGCTATTTGTTGTGTAAAACTCCCTGCAAACAAAATTTATTGCTGATAAAAAAAAATTCCTTTGCAAAATCAATATAGGTATAGGACCACATCAAAAGAAAATTGTGATAATTGGTGCATCATTGATAATTTGTATTCATAACTGGTGTATGATATCAGATGATGACAATACATTAATGGGCCAGACTGCTCTTTACTGATACTGAAACACAGAAATCACTGGCTGGCTCTCAGGTGGAATTTAAATAGTATGATATAAATGTCTTCAATGAAAAACATTGGTCCTAACAAATTAGGTCATTCCCAGACTGACTGAACTGATTCCAATCAAACTGTGTATAAATTATCTAGGTTGTTCCCAGACTAACTGAACTGATTCCAATCAAACTGTATAGAAATTATCTGGGGCATTTCCAGACTGACTGAACTTATCTAGGTCATTAACTGTGTATAAATTATCTAGGTCATTCCCAGACTGACTGAACTGATTCCAATCAAACTGTGTATAAATTATCTAGGTTGTTCCCAGACTAACTGAACTGATTCCAATCAAACTGTATATAAATTATCTAGGTCATTTCCAGACTGACTGAACTTATCTAGGTCATTAACTGTGTATAAATTATCTAGGTCATTCCCAGATTAACTGAACTGATTCCAATCAATCTGTGTATAATTTATCTAGGTCATTCCCAGACTGACTGAACTGATTCCAGTCAAACTGTGTAAAAATTATCTAGGTCATTCCCAGACTGACTGAACTGATTCCAATCAAACTGTGTATAAATTATCTAGGTCATTCCCAGACTGACTGAACTGATTCCAATCAAACTGTGTATAAATTATCTAGGTCATTTCCAGACTGACTGAACTGATTCCCATCAAACGGTGTATAAATTATCTAACTTTTTCATTACATATTAACCAGTGTAGGATTTGTAAGAAAAGAGGACATTAATTGGTATGATATAAATGTCTTGAATGAAAAATGTTGGTCTTGACAAATAAATCCATTTCTGGACTAATTGAAATGATTTCACCAAAGCAGACTGCTGTGTGTAAATTATATAAGTTTTTTAAATAATATTTATCAGTGTCACATTTTTCAGAAAAGATAGACAAGTTAATATACCTAGAAAACAAATATAATGTAAATAAATAATGTGTCTGAGGAAACAAATGTCCCCGCTCAAGATTTGCAATTTTCCAAGTTAAAGGGGGCATAACTCTAGAACGGTAAATACTTACAACCCAAATTCAAACTCTGTCTGCGTGTTGTGGTTCTTAGCATTATGTATGAGTTCCATAAAATTTGGAAGAGGAAAACTTAAGTGTGTGGAAACGAAAAAATTTGCAATTTTAGAAGTTATAAAGGGGCATAACTCTAGAACAGTAGGTGATTCACCTCCAAAATTCGATCTCTGTGTGTGTGAGGTTTGGTTTTATCACTGTGTATGAGTTTTATAAAATTTGCATGAGGCAAACTTAATTTAGAGTGCAGAAACCAAAATCAAAGAGCTGATTGCTCTGAGGTGGAAGAAGATGCATAAAAGGTAACTTGAATTACCATAAGAGCAGCCCCACCAAACCAGTCTGCTTTGTCCCATTATTGCTTTTGACGCATTTTTTTCTTTAAAAAATAGTTAGACTCATACCTCAACCAAAACTCACTATACTTAACATAAAAATCTGCAAATACTGTTGATTCAAATTAATTTTTCTATAACTAGATTCCATACATTCGTCTAAGAAAGGTCAACTTGATGCAATGCAAATTTGCAAAGCAATTATAACATTAATTGATTTGGTTTCACTTAAAAGTTTTCTGTCAAAGGTAGATAGTTGACCTTAAAAAAAAATGATTACCAAGTTTTTAGTCAAGTTTGTTTAAACTAGGGTTTTCATTATAAACAGATATTCAATGCAGATATGTGTCAGGCCAAGAATTGGTTTTTGGGCACTCGAGCCTCGATAATGGGTGTACCTAAATGACGAATAACGGTAAAGAGCTGGACTATTTAGTTGTTAAGATCCCGTTTTTGGTCAATATAAAACTTTGAATCGTAAGGGAATAAAGACAATCATTGGGGACATTTCGACAATGACCGACAGTGCATCGTTTGATGTGTAACACACCAGCAGATTCACGTGTGCGCTTGACTCTTTATTATCGCCATAACATACTAAAATATTCTCACTTTCGTATTAAAAAACACATGTTGTCTAAAACTGGAATATGACTTGATTGCATTAAAGATCTAAACGTAGACGGAACAACCCAATCCGTGTATTTTTTCAAGCATCATTGATTTGAAGTCGTACTCTCCACGCAGATACTTGACTACAACATAAGATGGATTGTATGAATATATGCAATTCTGTTTATCAATATTTTAAAACTTTCGTACGCACAAATTGTCAATTAAATTTCCCATTTGTGTACATGCGCAGATATGTAACCAACATGGTTTAGATTAACCTGAATAATCCAGTTGTTTTATTCCGATAATTCCAATCATTAATCTACTAAAGACAATTATTACACCAATCAGAGAATTATTATCATGACATATTAAATGCTCCAAGACAAGCCATCAACTTTTAATTATTTTTTTTCATGTGTTTTCATGAATTTCGAGAATTTCTACCATATAAATATCTGAATTAGTTTATTAAAATTGAATACCCTTAATATTAATATTTTTTAATAATGAAAGGACGTAAAAACGTCATTGATAAAAGTAAGTAGAAGGAACTTAGGGTGAACATACTCTATGGGCGGAAGAACTTAGGACAAACAGACCAAGGGCGAACATTTAAAAAGGGTAAACTGACCCGATATCAAATTCACGCATGCATACTACAATAATCTACATTAAATACTTCCGGTTACAAGTAAACAAATAACGTTCATGTAAGATGAGATGAAATCTAATAATTTACATAAATAAAAGGGTATATATTTTTACATTAAAACATGAGAAACTATAACACTTACGGAAGTTGTAATGAAATTGTAATACACAGAAAGGGATACAGCATACAACCTGGTAATGGTTCAATGATTTTACAGCCGGCAGTAAAGGCTTTCAGAAGACTTGAAGTCTTCTTCCACCAAAAAGACGGATGGATAGAAAGGAGGACGGAGGGACAGTCAAAGGTAACACTTAATGCCTCCTTTGCCTATATATATAAGGAGGGGGCATAAAAATGTAGTCCTAGATGAAGATTATCACTGCTTTTTCGCTTGATTCCCATTTAGATTTGTTTTCCATAACTAAGAGAAAATGTGCCATTATTTCAAGATCTTTATCCATTAAATCAATAAGTAAAAATATATATAAATATATATATTAAATTCTTAGCCACACAGCCACCACTTAACTTGTTTGTCATATTGGAGTCTTGATTAAAAACAGTCCAGAGTTATTATTTAGCTCAGTTGGCAAATAAGTTGTTTATTTTAACAGTGGTACCTAAGGTTCAAATCCAAAAATGGTGCAGAGGTCATTTAAGGAGGATAATCATTTCTACAATTACAGAAGCACACACTCTCTATCCAGAAAATGTGGCATTCCCAAAACATGACCTTCTACATTATACAATCTAGGACTGGGATTTAACATGTGGCATTCCCAAAACATGACCTTTTACATTATACAATCTAGGACTGGACTTTAACATGTGGCATTCCCAAAACATGACCTTCTACATTATACAATCTAGGACTGGGCTTTAACATGTGGCATTCCCAAAACATGACCTTCTACATTATACAATCTAGGACTGGACTTTAACATGTGGCATTCCCAAAACATGACCTTCTACATTATACAATCTAGGACTGGGCTTTTAATATTATAATATAACCAAACAAGACAAAACAGAGACATCCCATAATTGCAACCTAAGATAAGGTTGACATTCTTATAATAAAATGCTCCGCTGGGGCGCAGCTTGATACGACCGCAGAGGTCGAACCCTGAACAGTTGGGGCAAGTATGGACACAACATTCAAGCTTGATACAGCACTGAATTTGGATTGTAATTAAATATTTGACACAGCATAGGTTTCTCACACAGAATGAAAGTGGTCTAAGAACTTAAAATTTTTTAATTTACCTATTCAAACCATATCGTTGTTATTTGCTTTTATATATACATCAGAAATAACCAATTTAAAATGGAAAATTTTAAAGAAAAAAACATACATGTGATGGACTGTGAAACTCAGATCAGGAGATTGGAAAATTTTGGTCAGGAGATTAGGACTCAGATCAGGAGGTTTTTAATCGACATAAAGTTTGTCGTAAATGTAACCGTGTGCTGTAAAAATTGTCTTTTAAAGTGTGTTTTCTTCAACTTTCAATCCAAATGTATTATGTATTATGTTTATAGTACCCTTGTACTTATAAAGTTTCTTTATCTTAATATTCTACATGTTCAATCTAATATTCTTTTTTTTTAGTATGTTCTTTAAATTTTTCAATTCATATCTTTTATATCATTATTCTATAGGACAAACATTGCAATCAGATCATTTGTTTACCGATCTGCATTTGCAGTTAGATTTTATTTGAATAATCAGAAACTCATTTAAATTTAGAACATGGGTCATAGTTATTATATGAATTCAATTTAAGCCTTGAAAGAAAGTATAGAACCCTCAAATAATTTTCAAATTATTATTTTTTGATTTGTCCTAAGACATTTAAAATCATTTAATTACCATCCTTTTATGATTATTTGTTCAATTTATATTTTATTTATATTCTTTTAAAAATTTACATTATTTAAAGGAAAGTAACTTAAAACAGGATAAATCAGGGGAAGTAACCCAATAAATACACAAAGTTTTTATTACACAACGGCAGTTAGCCTGAGGTAAAAATCGTTGATTACCAGAATGTTTGACACCCAAGCTGACAAGTGAAGCCATATAATTATGCATGTTAATTGATTTACAGGTAAAATATAACTTCAGGTGATGTCAGTTACACCAGATGTCTGAGATGATATGTTGGGCAGTTACATGTTGTGATGTCACTGCAGATCTGAGAATACACAGGATTTTTTTCTCTTCAACGCGAGGTCGGGAGGAGACCCCTGAAAACGGGATTATTGTACTACCGTCGGGAGGTTTACATGTATGAAAAAAAGAAAAAAAAATCCCCCAAATATTTTTGAACCCCCTTATGATTCATCACCCCATTGGCCCAAACTCAATCCCAGCTTTCCCTTTGTGGTATGGTACCTTGCAGTACAATTTCAGAGAGATCCATACACTTGAACACAAGTTATTGTCTTGAAACTAGAAAAATGCTTGTTTTTTGGCCCCAAATTCCTAAACGTTTAGGGCAATTACCCCCAAACTCAAACCCAGCTTTCCCTTTGTGATATGGAACCTTGCAGTACAATTTCATAAAGATCCATACACTTACACACAAGTTATTGTCCTGAAACTAGAAAAATGCTTGTTTTTTGCCCTTTTATGGCCCCTAATTACTAAAATTTTGAGGGAATTACCCCCAAAAATCAATCCCAGTCTTCCCTTTGAGGTATGGTACCTTGCAGTACAATTTCAGAGAGATCCATACATTTGAACACAAGTTATTGTCTGGAAACTAGAAAAATGCTTATTTTTGGCCCCTTATTCCTAAACTTTTTGGGCAATTACCCCCAAACTCAATTCCAGCTTTCCCTTTGTGATATGGAACCTTGTAGTACAATTTCATAAAGATCCATACACTTACACACAAGTGATTGTCATGAAACTAGAAAAATGCTTGTTTTTCGCCCCTTTTTGGCCCCTAATTCCTAAAATATGGAGGCAATTACCCCCAAAATCAATCCCAGCATTCCCTTTGTGATATGGAACCTTGTGATACAATGTCAGAGAGATCCATACACTTACACACAAGTTATTGTCTTGAAACTAGAAAAATGCTTGTTTTTTGTCCCTTTTTGGCCCCTTATTCCTAAAATTTGGAGGCAATTACCCCCAAAATCAATCCCAGCATTCCCTTTGTGATATGGAACCTTGTGGTACAATGTCAGAGAGATCCATACACTTACACACAAGTTATGTCTGGAAGTTACAAAAATGCTTATTTTTGGCCCCTTTTTGGCCCCTAATTCCTTAACTGTGGGTACCATAACCCCCAAAATCAATCCCCACCTTCCTTTTGTGGTATTGAACCTTATGGTAAAATTTCATTGAGATTCATTCACTTAAACTAAATTTAGAGTGCGAAAACTAATGTGTATTCGGACGACGACGACGACGACGCCGGACGACGACGACGACGACGCCAACGTCATACCAATATACGACCACAAAAATTTTTTTGCGGTCGTATAAAAATAAGAAGATGTGGTATGATTGCCAATGAGACAACTCACCACCAGTCACCAAATGACATAAAAGTTAACAACTATAGGTCCCCATAGCTTTCAACAATGAGCATAACTCATACCACATAGTAAGCTATAAAGGCCCTGGAAATGACAATTTATGTAAAATAATTCAAACGAGAAAATTAATGGCCTGATTTATGTACAAACAATAAACAAAAAACAAATATGATATACAAAAACAAACCACAACCACTGAATTATAGACTCCTGACTTGTGACAGACACACACAGAATGTGGCGGGGTTAAACTTGTTTGTTGGTGCCAAACCCAAAAACATTAATGAAACATGTAATAGTTTGGAAACCTGTCCATCATTGAAGACAGTATGTGGGCCTCTTGTTGTTTTGTATTCTTGTTTTATTTTTTGTTTTATAGTTTTGGTTTTTGCTAAAAACAAAATGCATATAAAATAGTGGAATTACAGCCATATTAATTATTCCTTTGCAGATTTGTCAGGAAGCTGACAGTAATGAACACATAATACTTTAAATTTCTTTTGTTCTTTTAAACATCTGAAGAACAAATATATGCATCACTAATGAAGATGTCTCTGAGTTAAATTGAAAGAAATTGTAGGCTCTCCATCTTGAAAATGATAGATCTTACATGGTATGTGGGAGGTCAGCACAGCTGAGATATTGATTTTTAGAAGACTGATCATTTAAAACTGTCAACAGATATAAAATCACAATATTGATTACTGAGCTGTAGAACATATGGAAATAATATGTCTTTTTTTTCAAAGGAAAAACAAAAGTCAAATTGTTATTTGCACCACTTTTTTGATTGGAGCGTCACTGATGAGTCTTATGAGGAGTCTTATGACGTACATAATTATAAGCCTAGTATCTTTGATGAGTTTATGTCTGGCTCAGCATGTATGTATGCCTACTGAAAATGAAAAAGTAGGATATAAATATCGTGTTTGTCTGTTTGTATCATCATTTGGTATGTTTGTCAGGACTAGGATATATATATCTCTCTCTTTCCACTGAATCATGCTGTTAGTAGATCACTGCAGATTTGCTGTAGACTGAATGGTTTGATGACTGGGAAGGTTTTATTTTGAACCCCTTTGATATACGGCTAGGCTTAATCCATCAATATGAGGGGTTCAAAAGGAAGTCTTTCTGTTTTAAGTGAATATATCTTTACATTTATATACATTTATGATGTAAAATTCCCTGATATTGCCTATATTTTCCCCAAAACACAGGTGGAAAACCTTTATAAAAACCTAAATGTAATTTTAAACTGCAAACATTATACTGCAATGTAGATTTTCTCTTTGTCATGTAACCTCACCTTTTTAATGATTAAATATTATATAGGTTAACAGGTTAGCAAACTCAGATCAAATTATATTACTCCAGAAATTGAATTGTCACATTATCTGCTTTCTATTGTACCAGCAATAGATTGATTCATGAAACACTTGAGGGCAGCACTGCTATTTCTGTTAACTGAATTGATTAATCAACAAGCTCAGCTACAATGTATACTAGGGTAATACAAACATAATACAATGTTCACTTTCTTCTTTAATATTGTATACTTTCAATCTTCACATCTTGATTGATAACAACCCGAAAGTCATATTGTATTTATTAAATAAACACTTTTCTAAATTATTTTTTATATAATAACTTGGACTTCCATATACATCATGTACATGATGTATTTGGATTTATGTCCTGAACTAAAAGCAAAACTTTGCAAAAAATTGAAAATATTTATCATTAGATAATTTGTTTTAGTGTATTAGAAAAATTAAGAAAATCTTTATCTAAAGTTTAGGGTCAGTTTTTTATTAGTTAATTTTTTTAACATAATTTTCTAAAAAACAAGTTTTATGTTTTCTTCTGAGAAGTAATCATAAGATACTTAATATTCAAAAAGATCAAAAATAGAAGGAGAAAGGAAAAGGGGAATGTGTCAAAGAGACAACAACCCGACCAAAGAGCAGAAAACAGCCTATCATGTTTAGATATATAAACTATAAACCACTGGAACTGAAAAATCTGGCAGAAAAAACTCCTATCAAAATAGGATTAAACATGAGTAATCCATCATAGAAATATAAGTAGGTCTGAAAAAATGCATACATTTGTACAAACCTGCATCAACAACGATCCGTCAGGTATTGTGATTCGTATACAGAATTTTTGGCCAGCGTTCCATCTGGATACAATATGAACATCCTCAATACTAGAATACAGAACAGAACTATCCATCATTCCTGTAGGCTGAAAATATGATATGAGGTTTGGTTATAGTAATAAGTAATAATCATGATAATACCTATATACTTTATTTTATGACCCTGCATTGTAAGAGAGTATGACTTCTGACAAATTAAACTACAGTTTTTTTTCATCAATTCCCTTAAATGTAAAAAACATTTTATTATGCAGTTTAAGACGAAAAGATTTTTCAACTGGGCTAATCAGTATGAAAGCTGCTAGTGCCCATGTTGTTCATCCCTCAAAACCAAATGAGATGATTTGACTTCCTAAGATAATATTACCTTTTGATGATCTGTATTTACCTTTCAAGATAATTCAAGTAAGAATTCTTTTATGACATATGTGCCCTTGAAAAAGAATAAATTAGGGGGCAGAGAAGTTTTGTTTCCGAGATTTATATGTGCTTCCTTCAGCGTACAAAAATTTTGACATTGTACTAAAATTTCTTGTTTTACTCTCTTCACTGAGCAATTTTATTTATATTCAAGTATAAATAGCAATTCGAAAAAGACTGAACTTAAAATACTCCTTTCATAAAACGGATGTTAACGCTAACAATGTAGCAAAATGGCTTCCTGTTAGAACTAGCAAGCTAAATGCATCAGTAATAAAATCAATATCAACTAAGGAAATCTCACAAATGAAGCATATCTTTTTGTTAAAGTCAGTTCCTTTGGTTTTGTATCATTTTTACTCATGGGAATCTTCCTCGTTTAATGGCTACAAATGTAAACATTGCATTATAATAATAATAATAATAATAGTAATGATAATGATTTAAAATTCTTTGTTTAAAGAGGGTGAACACAGTCACAATATGTAGTTACAACATTGTGTAACTGGAATCACAATAAAAACATGTAAAATATGGGATATTAGAAAAGACATGAGGATAGATGTGTTTTAATTCAATCTGTTTGGTACTCCTTACATGCCTTAAAACAGAACAATCTGAAGAATCTGAGTTTTTTCTTATTTAAAATTTAAAGCACAAAATGGTTAAAGTGAGTGTCTTGGAAAGTAGAAACAAACATCTAGTCAATGATATAGGTCATGAAGCCTTCTTTTCCCAAAAAAAACTACTATAAACCATACTTATTTTCACAGAGATTTGTTAAGCACTAAAGTCTACACACGATCTATTTCACAATTTTTTTACTTTCATGGTAATGTATTTGCAAGGATTTCATCTGTGAATTTCACATTAGGCTAAAGTATAAATATACCTTATCTAGTTCTATTTTTAATAATTACCTCACAGCTCAGGTATTCAAAACAGCAATTTAAGGTCAAATGTCTAAGAGAACTTTTCATATATCAACTAAAAGTGCATTGAGCAAAAGCAGCTGCTGCCTCTAAGCAGAAAAATCAAAGTGATTTAAATCACTGGAATGATTGGAAGAGTTGTGTGCATAATTTCAATCATATTTGAGTCTTCCATTAAAGTATGAAGGTGAACAACAAAAAAACCCTATAGCTGCATTACTGCAGTTCTCAGAATGATAAAAAAAAAATCAGTAGAAAAATGAGCTAAATGTGTGTCAAACTGTCAGTAGCTCACTAAATCTGCATAGCAATTTTTATCAAATCTTGTCCATAGATTCAAGTTTAAAGTGTACTTTTTAAAACAGAAGATATTACCGAATAACAATTCCTATAAAAAAAAGTGTACTATTGTACTTCCTCAGTAAGCATGGGCCGATAGATAAAGGAACTTGAAACAATCATCTTTGAGGACCAAATTTACCTGTAAATGGTTGATTTTTGGGGGATTTCTATACATGTATGTACAAAATTACATTGTAAATATACCATTTTTCTAACTCTTAATTTGGTTGCTTAATGATATTGATAAAAAATTAAATGACACTGAAGAATAAAATGCTTTGCTGGGCGCAGCTTGATACGACCGCAGAGGTCGAACCCTGAACAGTTGGGGCAAGTATGGACACAACATTCAAGCTTGATACAGCTCTGAATTTGGATTGTGATTAAATATTTGACACAGCATAGGTTTCTGACACAGAAAGAATGTGGTCTAAGAACTTCAATTTTTTTAATTTACCTATTATGGTCCAATGCCCAAAATCAAAATACATGGTTAGATTCAGCATATCAAAGAACCCCATATATTCAATTTTTGTTGAAATCAAACAAAGTTTAATTTTGGACCCCAACTTGGACAAACTTGAAAACTGGTCCCATAATCAAAAATCTAAACACATGTTTAGATTCAGCATATCAAAGTACCCCAAGAATTCAATTTTTGTTAAAATCAAACTAAGTTTAATTTTGGACCCTTTGGACCTTAATGTAGACCAATTTAAAAAACGGGACCCAAAATTAAAAATCTAAAAACACGGTTAGATTTGGCATATCAAAGAACCCCAATAATTCAATTTTTGATGAAATCAAACAAAGTTTAATTTTGGACCCTTTTGACTTCAATATGAACCAATTTGATAGCGGGCCCACAAAATAAAAAATCTAAATACATGGTAAGATTCAGCATATCAAAGAACCCCATATATTCAATTTTTGTTGAAATCAAACAAAGTTTAATTTTGGACCCCAATTTGGACCAACTTGAAAACTGGGCCAAAAATCTAAAATCTAAATACATGTTTAGATTCAGCATATCAAAGAACCCCATATATTCAATTTTTGTTGAAATCAAACAAAGTTTAATTTTGGACCCCAACTTGGACCAACTTGAAAACTGGTCCCATAATCAATAAAATGCTTCGCTGGGCGCAGCTTGATACGACCGCAGAGGTCGAACCCTGAACAGTTGGGGCAAGTATGGACACAACATTCAAGCTTGATACAGCTCTGAATTTGGATTGTGATTAAATATTTGACACAGCATAGGTTTCTGACACAGAAAGAATGTGGTCTAAGAACTTCAATTTTTTTAATTTACCTATTATGGTTCAATGTCCAAAATCAAAATACATGGTTAGATTCAGCATATCAAAGAACCCCATATATTCAATTTTTGTTGAAATCAAACAAAGTTTAATTTTGGACCCAACTTGGACAAACTTGAAAACTGGTCCCATAATCAAAAATCTAAACACATGTTTAGATTCAGCATATCAAAGTACCCCAAGAATTCAATTTTTGTTAAAATCAAACTAAGTTTAATTTTGGACCCTTTGGACCTTAATGTAGACCAATTTAAAAAACGCGACCCAAAATTAAAAATCTAAAAACACGGTTAGATTTGGCATATCAAAGAACCCCAATAATTCAATTTTTGATGAAATCAAACAAAGTTTAATTTTGGACCCTTTTGACCTCAATATGAACCAATTTGATAGCAGGCCCACAAAATGAAAAATCTAAATACATGGTAAGATTCAGCATATCAAAGAACCCCATATATTCAATTTTTGTTGAAATCAAACAAAGTTTAATTTTGGACCCCAATTTGGACCAACTTGAAAACTGGGCCAAAAATCTAAAATCTAAATACATGTTTAGATTCAGCATATCAAAGAACCCCATATATTCAATTTTTGTTGAAATCAAACAAAGTTTAATTTGGGACCCAAACTTGGACCAACTTGAAAACTGGTCCCATAATCAAAAATCTAAACACATGTTTAGATTCAGCATATCAAAGAACCCCAAAAATTCAATTTTTGTTAAAATCAAACTAAGTTTAATTTTGGACCCTTTGGACCTTAATGTAGACCAATTTAAAAAACGGGACCCAAAATTAAAAATCTAAATACACGGTTAGATTTGGCATATCAAAGAACCCCAATAATTCAATTTTTGATGAAATCAAACAAAGTTTAATTTTGGACCCTTTTGACCTCAATATGAACCAATTTGATAGCGGGCCCACAAATAAAAAATCTAAATACATGGTTAGATTCAGCATATCAAAGAACCCCATATATTCAATTTTTGTTGAAATCAAACAAAGTTTAATTTTGGACCCCAATTTGGACCAACTTGAAAACTGGGCCAAAAATCTAAAATCTAAATACATGTTTAGATTCAGCATATTAAAGAACCCCATATATTCAATTTTTGTTGAAATCAAACAAAGTTTAATTTTGGACCCAAACTTGGACCAACTTGAAAACTGGGCCCATAATCAAAAATCTAAACACATGTTTAGATTCAGCATATCAAAGAACCCCAAGAATTCAATTTTTGTTAAAATCAAACTAAGTTTAATTTTGGACCCTTTGGACCTTAATGTAGACCAATTTAAAAACGGGACCCAAAATTAAAAATCTAAATACACGGTTAGATTTGGCATATCAAAGAACCCCAATAATTCAATTTTTGATGAAATCAAACAAAGTTTAATTTTGGACCCTTTTGACCTCAATATGAACCAATTTGATAGCGGGTCCACAAATAAAAAATCTAAATACATGGTTAGATTCAGCATATCAAAGAACCCCAAGAATTCAATTTTTGATGAAATCAAACAAAGTTTAATTTTGGACCCTTTTGACCTCAATGTGGACAAAGTTGATAACGGGGCCCAAAAATCAAAAATCTAAATACATGGTTAGATTCAGCATATCAAAGAACCCCATATATTCAATTTTTGTTGAAATCAAACAAAGTTTAATTTTGGACCCCGATTTGGACCAACTTGAAAACTGGGCCCATAATAAAAAATCTAAATACATGTTTAGATTCAGCATATCAAAGTACCCTACAAATTCAATTTTTGTTAAAATCAAACTAAGTTTAATTTTGGGCCCTTTTGACCTTAATGTAGACCAATTTGAAAACGGAACCAAAAATTAAGAATCTAAATACACGGTTAGATTCGGCATATCAAAGAACCCCAATAATTCAATTTTTGATGAAATCAAACAAAGTTAAATTTTGGACCCTTTGGACCTCAATGTGGACCAATTTAAAAACGGGGCCCAAAATCCAAAAACTTAATACACGGTTAGATTCAGCATATTAAAGAACCCCAAGAATTCAAGAATAAAACCCCATTGAAATTGATCAAGAAATAAGCAATTTATACGAAGTATCTTCTTTTGCACAATACTGTGCAATTGAATATTTCTTGCTATTGTGCAATACTGTACAATTGACAATTTCTTGCTATTGCGCAATACTGTGCAATTGAAGATTTCTTGCTATTGCGCAATACTGTGCAATTGAAGATTTCTTGCAATTGTGCATTACTGTGCAATTGAAAATTTCTTGCTATTGCACAATACTTATTATATAATAATTTACACATCCTGTTTGGTGTGTATCTCCTACCATATCATTATTATTTGCTTTTAAATATTAATCAGAAATAACCAACTTAAAATAGAAAATTTTAAAAGAAAAAAAAAAGGAAAAAAAGAAAAAAAAAAGAAAAAAAAAAATCCCCCCCCCCAATTTTTTGAACCCCCTTATGATTCATCACCCCCAAACTCAATCCCAGCTTTCCCTTTGTGGTATGGTACCTTGCAGTACAATTTCAGAGAGATCCATACACTTGAACACAAGTTATTGTCTGGAAACTAGAAAAATGCTTATTTTTGGCCCCTTTTTGGCCCCCAATTCCTAAACGTTTCGGGCAATTACCCCCAAACTCAATTCCAGCTTTCCCTTTGTGATATGGAACCTTGTAGTACAATTTCAGAAATATCCAAACACTTACACACAAGTTATTGTCATGAAACTAGAAAAATGCTTGTTTTTTGCCCCTTTTTTGGCCCCTAATTCCTAAAATTTTGAGGCAATTACCCCCAAAATCAATTACAGCCTTCCCTTTGTGATATGGAACCTTGTGGTACAATGTCAGAGAGATCCATACACTTAAACACAAGTAATTGTCTGGAAGTTACAAAAATGCTTATTTTTGGCCCCTTTTTGGCCCCTAATTCCTTAACTGTTGGTACCATAACCCCCAAAATCAATCCCCACCTTCCTTTCGTGGTATTGAACCTTATGGTAAAATTTCATGGAGATCCATTCACTTAAACTAAAGTTAGAGTGCGAAAACCAATGTGTCTTCGGACGACGACGACGACAACGACGACGACGACGACGACGACGACGACGACGCCAACGTCATACCAATATACGACCAAAATATTTTCAATTTTTGCGGTCGTATAAAAACCCTTAATCAGCATCATTTAACAGTAATATCTAAAAATGGAAATTACATCATAAAGGTATTAAAATAGAAAATGACATCATAGTCATGGCTAAAAATAAACAAAATCCTTAATCAGCATCAGCAACATTTTATAGTAATATCTAAAAATAAAATTCCTTTGTAACCATAAAAGCCCATTTAAATACATCATAACAGATATTAAAATAGAAAATGACATCATAGTCATGGCTAAACATAGCAAAAACCTTAATCAGCATCATTTAACAGTAATATCTAAGAATAAAAATTTCTTTGCAACCATAAAAGTAAAATAGAAAATGACATCATAATCATAGCTAAAAATAAACAAAAAATTTTTTTATTGGCAAATTTTAAATGGAGTTTATTATACTAAAACAATAAATTTGCAACCATAAACATGATAAAACCCCATTTAAACACATCATAAAAGTATTAAATAATTCAACTACATCATAAGGCTATAAAAATAGAAAATGACTTCATAGTCAAGGCTAAAGGTAAACAAAAACCTTCATCAGCAAAATTTTATATTGGCAAATTTCCAATGAAGTTTATTACACTAAAATTGTTGGCAAATTTCCAATGCATTTATTAACAATAAAGTTATTGGCAAATTTCCAATTTACATAATTTAAAAGCAGTGTAGATGAGATATTTAAATGAGTTTGAATTACCAACCTTACACTGCTTTTAAATAATGTTCTTCACTCAATTATTTGTCTATTAAAATGGAAACCCTTGTTTTAACCTTTTTCCCCCTTATTCCTTAAACATTAGAGCCATAACCCCCCCCCAAGCCAATTATTACTTTCCAATGTAACCTAAATTTCCAATATACATAATTTTAAATTTCAATTCCTCATGATATATAACCGTATCATTATTATTTTCTTTCATATATAAATCTGAAACAACCATCTTTAAATGGAAAATTTTAAAGAAAAAAAAAGGAAAAAAAAAAAATCCTACCCCCCCACACATTTTTTCAACCCCCTTTTGATTCATCATCCCCCACCTCAATCACAACCTTCAATTTGTGGTATGGTACATTGCAATACAATTTCACAGAGATCCATACACTTGAACACAAGTTTTTGTTGCAAACTAAAAAAATCCTTATTTTCGACCAATATTTGGCCCCTTATTCATAAATGTTTGAGCAATTAACCCCAAAACTCAATTCCTACTTTCTCTTCGTGATAAAAAATAACTAACTTAAAATGTAAATTTTAAACAAAAAAAAAAGGAAAAAAAAAAATTACCCCTTTTTTGACCCCGCCCCCCTTATGATTCATCACCCCCACCCCCCTTTCCCCCCAAACCAAGCTCAATAACAGCCTTGCCTTTGTGGTATGGTACCTTGTAATACAATTTTAGAGAGATCCATACACTTGAACACAAGTTATTGTCTAGAATCTAAAAAATGCTTATTTTAAACCCCTTTTTAGGCCCCTTATTACTAAACGTTTTGGGCAATTACCACAACACTCAATTCCAGCTTTCCCTTTGTGAAATGGAACCTTGTAGTAAAATTTCAGAAAGATCCATACACTTACACACAAGTTATTGTCATGAAACTAGAAAAATGCTTGTTTTTTGCCCCCTTTTGGCCCCTTATTCCTAAAATTTTGAGGCAATTAACCCCAAAATCAATCCCAGCATTGACACTTTGTGATATGGAATCTTGTGGTACAATGTCAAAGAGATCCATATGCTAACACACAAGTTATGTCTGGAAGTTACAAAAATGCTTATTTTCGGCCCCTTTTTGGCCCCTAATTCCTTAACTGTTGGTACCATAACCCCCAAAATCAATCCCCACCTTCCTATTGTGGTATTGAACCTTATGGTAAAATTTCATAGAGATCCATTCACTTAAACTAAAGTTAGAGTGCGAAAACCATTGTGTATTCGGACGACGACGCCGGACGACGACGACGACGACGACGACGACGACGACGACGACGCCAACGTCATACCAATATACGACCTCAAAATTTTTTTGCGGTCGTATAGAAATCTAAACACATGTTTAGATTCAGCATATCAAAGAACCCCAAAAATTCAATTTTTGTTAAAATCAAACTAAGTTTAATTTTGGACCCTTTGGACCTTAATGTAGACCAATTTAAAAAAACGGGACCCAAAATTAAAAATCTAAATACACGGTTAGATTTGGCATATCAAAGAACCCCAATAATTCAATTTTTGATGAAATCAAACAAAGTTTAATTTTGGACCCTTTTGACCTCAATATGAACCAATTTGATAGTGGGCCCACAAATAAAAAATCTAAATACATGGTAAGATTCAGCATATCAAAGAACCCCATATATTCAATTTTTGTTGAAATCAAACAAAGTTTAATTTTGGACCCCAATTTGGACCAACTTGAAAACTGGGCCAAAAATCTAAAATCTAAATACATGTTTAGATTCAGCATATCAAAGAACCCCATATATTCAATTTTTGTTGAAATCAAACAAAGTTTAATTTTGGACCCCAACTTGGACCAACTTGAAAACTGGTCCCATAATCAAAAATCTAAACACATGTTTAGATTCAGCATATCAAAGAACCCCAAGAATTCAATTTTTGTTAAAATCAAACTAAGTTTAATTTTGGACCCTTTGGACCTTAATGTAGACCAATTTAAAAACAGGACCCAAAATTAAAAATCTAAATACACAGTTAGATTTGGCATATCAAAGAACCCCAATAATTCAATTTTTGATGAAATCAAATAAAGTTTAATTTTGGACCCTTTTGACCTCAATATGAACCAATTTGATAGCGGGTCCACAAATAAAAAATCTAAATACATGGTTAGATTCAGCATATCAAAGAACCCCAAGAATTCAATTTTTGATGAAATCAAACAAAGTTTAATTTTGGACCCTTTTGACCTCAATGTGGACAAAGTTGATAATAGGGCCCAAAAATCAAAAATCTAAATACATGGTTAGATTCAGCATATCAAAGAACCCCATATATTCAATTTTTGTTGAAATCAAACAAAGTTTAATTTTGGACCCCGATTTGGACCAACTTGAAAACTGGGCCCATAATCAAAAATCTAAATACATGTTTAGATTCAGCATATCAAAGAACCCTAAAAATTCAATTTTTGTTAAAATCAAACTAAGTTTAATTTCGGACCCTTTTGACCTTAATGTAGACCAATTTGAAAACGGAACCAAAAATTAAGAATCTAAATACACGGTTAGATTCGGCATATCAAAGAACCCCAATAATTCAATTTTTGATGAAATCAAACAAAGTTAAATTTTGGACCCTTTGGACCTCAATGTGGACCAATTTAAAAACGGGGCCCAAAATCCAAAAACTTAATACTTGGTTAGATTCAGCATATTAAAGAACCCCAAGAATTCAAGAATAAAACCCCATTGAAATTGATCAAGAAATAAGCAATTTATACGAAGTATCTTCTTTTGCACAATACTGTGCAATTGAATATTTCTTGCTATTGTGCAATACTGTACAATTGACAATTTCTTGCTATTGCGCAATATTGTGCTATTGGATATTTCTTGCTATTGCGCAATAGAAGATTTCTTGCTATTGCGCAATACTGTGCAATTGAAGATTTCTTGCAATTGTGCAATACTGTGCAATTGAAAATTTCTTGCTATTGCACAATACTTATTATATAATAATTTACACATCCTGTTTGGTGTGTATCTCCTACCATATCATTATTATTTGCTTTTAAATATTAATCAGAAATAACCAACTTAAAATGGAAAATTTTAAAAGAAAAAAAATAAAATGCTCCGCTGGGGCGCAGCTTGATACGACCGCAGAGGTCGAACCCTGAACAGTTGGGGCAAGTATGGACACAACATTCAAGCTTGATACAGCACTGAATTTGGATTGTAATTAAATATTTGACACAGCATAGGTTTCTCACACAGAATGAAAGTAGTCTAAGAACTTAAAAATTTTTAATTTACCTATTCAAACCATATCATTATTATTTGCTTTTATATATAAATCAGAAATAACCAATTTAAAATGGAAAATTTTAAAGAAAAAAAAGGAAAAAAAAATCCCCCCCCCCAAATTTTTTGAAACCCCCTTATGATTCATCACCCCCAAACTCAATCCCAGCCTTCCCTTTGTGGTATGGTACCTTGCAGTACAATTTCAGAGAGATCCATACACTTGAACACAAATTATTGTCTGGAAACTAGAAAAATGCTTGGGTTTTTTGCACCTTTTTGGCCCCAAATTCCTAAAAGTTTAGGGCAATTACCCCCAAACTCAAACCAAGCTTTCCCTTTGTGATATGGAACCTTGCAGTACAATGTCATAAAGATCCATACACTTACACACAAGTTATTGTCCTGAAACTAGAAAAATGCTTGTTTTTTTGCCCCTTTATGGCCCCTAATTCCTAACATTTTGAGACAATTACCCCCAAAAACAATCCCAGCCTTCCCTTTGTGGTATGGTACCTTGCAGTACAATTTCAGAGAGATCCATACACTTGAACACAAGTTATTGTCTGGAAACTAGAAAAATGCTTATTTTTGGCCCCTTATTCCTAAACGTTTTGGGCAAGTACCCCCAAACTCAATTCCAGCTTTCCCTTTGTGATATGGAACCTTGTAGTACAATTTCATAAATATCCATACACTTACACACAAGTTATTGTCATGAAACTAGAAAAATGCTTGTTTTTTGCCCCCTAATTCCTAAAATTTGGAGGCAATTACCCCCAAAATCAATCCCAGCATTCAAACCCTCAATCAGCATCATTTAACAGTAATATCTAATAAAATGCTTCGCTGGGGCGCAGCTTGATACGACCGCAGAGGTCGAACCCTGAACAGTTGGGGCAAGTATGGACACAACATTCAAGCTTGATACAGCTCTGAATTTGGATTGTCATTAAATATTTGACACAGCATAGGTTTCTGACACAGAAAGAATGTGGTCTAAGAACTTGAATTTTTTTAATTTACCTATTATGGTCCAATGTCCAAAATCAAAATACATGGTTAGATTCAGCATATCAAAGAACCCCATATATTCAATTTTTGTTAAAATCAAACAAAGTTTAATTTTGGACCCCAACTTGGACAAATTTGAAAACTGGGCCCATAATCAAAAATCTAAACACATGTTTAGATTCAGCATATCAAAGAACCCCAAGAATTCAATTTTTGCTAAAATCTAACTAAGTTTAATTTTGGACCCTTTGGACCTTAATGTAGACCAATTTAAAAAACGGGACTTAAAATTAAAAATCTAAATACACGGTTAGATTTGGAATATCAAAGAATCCCAATAATTCAATTTTTGATGAAATCAAACAAAGTTTAATTTTGGACCCTTTTGACCTCAATATGAACCAATTTGATAGCGGGGCCCACAAATAAAAATTCTAAATTCATGTTTAGATTCAGCATATCAAAGAACCCCAAGAACTCAATTTTTGTTAAAATCAAACTAAGTTTAATTTTGGACCCTTTGGACCTCAATGAAGACCAATTTAAAAAACGGGACCCAAATTAAAAATCTAAAAACACGGTTAGATTTGGCATATCAAAGAACCCCAATAATTCAATTTTCGATGAAATCAAACAAAGTTTAATTTTGGACCCTTTTGACCTCAATATGAACCAATTTGATAGCGGGGCCTACAAATAAAAAATCTAAATACATGGTTAGATTCAGCATATCAAAGAACCTCATATATTCAATTTTTGTTGAAATCAAACAAAGTTTAATTTTGGACCCCAATTTGGACCAACTTGAAAACTGGGCCCATAATCAAAAATCTAAATACATGTTTAGATTCAGCATATCAAAGAACCCCATATATTCAATTTTTGTTGAAATCAAACAAAGTTTAAATACTGGACCCTATCTTGGACCAACTTGAAAACTGGGCCCATAATCAAAAATCTAAACACATGTTTAGATTCAGCAAATCAAAGAACCCCAAGAATTCAATTTTTGTTAAAATCAAACTAAGTTTAATTTTGGACCCTTCGGACCTCAATGTAGACCAATTTAAAAAACAGGACCCAAAATTAAAAACCTAAATACATGGTTAGATTTGGAATATCAAAGAACCCCAATAATTCAATTTTAGATGAAATCAAACAAAGTTTAATTTTGCACCCTTTTGACCTCAATATGAACCAATTAGATAACGGGGTCCACAAATAAAAAATCTAAATACATGGTTAGATTCAGCATATCAAAGAACCCCATATATTCAATTTTTGTTGAAATCAAACAAAGTTTAATTTTGGACCCCAATTTGGACCAACTTGAAAACTGGGCCAAAAATCAAAAATCTAAATACATGTTTAGATTCAGCATATCAAAGAACCTCATATATTCAATTTTTGCTAAAATCAAACAAAGTTTAATTTTGGACCCTTTGGACATTAATGTAGACCAATTTGAAAACTGGACCCAAAATTAAAAATCTAAATACACTGTTAGATTCGGCATAACAAATAAATAAATGTGATCAAAGATTTTACAAATCTAATGCGCCATACTGTGCAATTAAAGATTACTTCTTGAAATTTTTCAATATTTGAAATTTGAAAAAAAAATAATATTTGAAGAATAATTCTTTTTAATTTCTGAAATCTGAAATGAGAAAAAATTGGCCCCCCACAATTTCTTTTTATCCCCCCCCCCTCCTTTTTCCCCCAAAAAAATTCTTTCCCTCAAGATATGGTCATAATCTCAATTCAAATTTCCAATGGAGTTGGCAACCATAATTACCCATTTAAATTTACCATAGTGCTAACTTAATCTATTTTATAATAGAATTAATAAAAATATAGTGTCAAATCTTTCATATGGATTTTTTTGTAAAAAAAAAAGATGAAAACATTTGCAGATATTTTTACTGGTCTTCCTTTATAAATATGCATTTCTTTAAACATAATTTAAAAGCAGTGCAAGGGAAGTAACCAAAACGTTGTATTTGGATTACCTCCCTTACACTGTTTTAGATTATCTTTATTGTTCATTAACCATTACTTTATACATAATTTAAAAGCAGTGTAAGGGAGATAATTTCAATGATGTATTTGATTTATCTCCCTTACACTGCTTTAAATTATGTTTTGTACTAAAGTATTCGTCCATTAACCAGGACAACCTTGTTTTTCCCCCTTTTTTGCCCCTAATTCCTAAACGGTTTGAGCCATAACCCCCCAAAGCAAATCCTAACCATCCCTTTGTGGTATGGAAACTTGTAGTATAATTTCAGAGAGATCCATACACCGTTCCACAGTTATTGTCTGGAAACTAGAAAATGCTCATTTTTGGCCCCTTTTTGGCCCCTAATTCCTTAAATGTTGGTACCATAACCCCCAAAATCAATCCCAACCTTCCTTTTGTGGTATTTAACCTTATGGTCAAATTTCAAAAAGATCCATTCACTTAAACTAAAGTTAGAGTGCGAAAACCAATATGTATTCGGACGACGACGCCGGACGACGACGACGACGCCGGACGACGACGACGACGACGACGACGACGACGCCAACGTCATACCAATATACGACCACAAAATTTTTTTGCGGTCGTATAAAAATGGAAATTACATAATAAAGGTATTAAAATAGAAAATGACATCATAGTCATGGCTAAAAATAAACAAAATCCTTAATCAGCAACATTTTACAGTAATATCTAAAAATAAAATTCCTTTGTAACCATAAAAGCCCATTTAAATACATCATGACAGATATTAAAATAGAAAATGACATCATAGTCATGGCTAAACATAGCAAAAACCTTAATCAGCATCATTTAACAGTAATATCTAAAAATAAAAATTTCTTTGCAACCATAAAAGTAAAATAGAAAATGACATCATAATCATAGCTAAAAATAAACAAAATTGATTTTTATTACCAAATTTTAAATGGAGTTTATTAAACTAAAACAATAAATTTGCAACCATAAAACCCCATTTAAACACATCATAAAAGTATTAAATAATTCAACTACATCATAAGGCTATAAAAATAGAAAATGACTTCATAGTCAAGGCTAAAGGTAAACAAAAAACCTTCATCAGCAAAATTTTATATTGGCAAATTTCCAATGAAGTTTATTATACTAAAATTGTTGGCAAATTTCCAATGCATTTATTAACAATAAAGTTATTGGCAAATTTCCAATTTACATAATTTAAAAGCAGTGTAAGTGAGATATTTAAATGAGTTTGAATTACCAACCTTACACTGCTTTTAAATAATGTTTTGTACTTATTTGTCTATTAACCTGGAAACCCTTGTTTTTTCACCTTTTTTTCCCTTATTATTTAAAGGTTTGAGCCATAACCCTACCCCAAAGCCAATTCTTAAATTCCAATGTAACCTAAATTTACAATATACATAACTTCAATTTAAGTTTTTGATAAAATCAAACCACATCATTATTATTTGCTTTTATATCTAAATCAGAAATAATTAACCAACTTTAAGTGGAAAATTTTCACACATCACGCCCCCCCAAAACTCAATCCCAGCCTTCAGTTTGTGGTATGGTACCTTGCAGTACAATTTCACAGAGATCCAATTACTTAAACACAATTAATTGTTGGAAACTAAAAAAAAATGCTTATTTTTAACCCCTTTTTTAGCCCCTTATTCCTAAACATTTGAGCAATTATCCCCCAAACTCAATTCCAACTTTCTCTTTGTGATCAGAATTAACCAACTTAAAATGGAAAATTTAAAGAAAAAAAAAAGGAAAAAAAATCCCCCCCCCCAAAAATTTTTTGACCCACTTCCCTTTGTGGTATGGTACCTTTAAGTACAATTTCAGAGAAATCCATACACTTGAACACAAGTTAATGTCTGGAAACTAAAAAAATGCTTATTTTTGCCCCCTTTTTTGGCCACTTATTAATAAATGTTTTGGGCAAACATTTTACAATAATATTTAAAACTGAAATTAATTTGTAACCTTAAAATTAAATAGAAAATGACATCATAGTCATAGCTAAAAATAAACAAACTATTGGTAAATTTCCAATGGAGTTTATTATATTAAAACAATAAATTTGCAACCATAAAAGCGCATTAAAATACATCATAAAAGTATTAAAAAAAATTTAACTACATCATAAGGCTATTAAAATAGAAAATGACATCATAGTCAGACTAAAGGTAAACAAAAAACCTTCATCAGCAAAATTTTATATTGGCAAATTTCCAATGAAGTTTATTATACTAAAATAATTGGCAAATTTCCAATTTACATAATTCAAACATAGTGCAGGTGAGATATTTAAATGAGTTTGAATTACCAACCTTACACTGCTTTTAAATAATGTTCTTTACTCAATTATTTGTCTATTAAAATGGAAACCCTAGTTTTTTAACCTTTTTTCCCCTTAATCCTTAAACGAAAAAAAATAATTACCCCTTTTTTGACCCCCCCCCCCTATGATTCATCACCCCCCCCCCTTCCCCCCCAAACCAAGCTCAATAACAGCCTTGCCTTTGTGGTATGGTACCTTGTAATACAATTTTAGAGAGATCCATACACTTGAACACAAGTTATTGTCTAGAAACTAAAAAATGCTTATTTTTCACCCCTTTTTAGGCCCCTTATTACTAAACGTTTTGGGCAATTACCACAAAACTCAATTCCAGCTTTCCCTTTGAGAAATGGAACCTTGTAGTAAAATTTCAGAAAGATCCATACACTTACACACAAGTTATTGTCATGAAACTAGAAAAATGCTTGTTTTTTGCCCCCTTTTGGCCCCTTATTCCTAAAATTTCGAGGAAATTAACCCCAAAATCAATCCCATCATCGACCCTTTGTGATATGGAATCTTGTAGTACAATGTCAAAGAGATCCATACAATAACACACAAGTTATGTCTGGAAGTTACAAAAATGCTTATTTTCGGCCCCTTTTTGGCCCCTAATTATTTAACTGTTGGTACCATAACCCCCAAAATCAATCCCCACCTTCCTATTGTGGAATTGAACCTTATGGTAAAATTTCATAGAGATCCATTCACTTAAACTAAAGTTAGAGTGCGAAAACCATTGTGTATTCGGACGACGACGCCGGACGACGACGACGACGACGCCGGACGACGACGACGACGACGACGACGACGCCAACGTCATACCAATATACGACCACAAAATTTTTTTGCGGTCGTATAAAAAGGAAAAAAAGAAAAAAAAAAGAAAAAAAAAAAATCCCCCCCCCCCAAATTTTTTGAACCCCCTTATGATTCATCACCCCCAAACTCAATCCCAGCCTTCCCTTTGTGGTATGGTACCTTGCAGTACAATTTCAGAGAGATCCATACACTTGAACACAAGTAATTGTCTGGAAACTAGAAAAATGCTTATTTTTGGCCCCTTTTTGGCCCCCTATTCCTAAACGTTTCGGGCAATTACCCACAAACTCAATTCCAGCTTTCCCTTTGTGATATGGAACCTTGTAGTACAATTTCAGAAATATCCAAACACTTACACACAAGTTATTGTCATGAAACTAGAAAAATGCTTGTTTTTTGCCCCTTTTTTGGCCCCTAATTCCTAAAATTTTGAGGCAATTACCCCCAAAATCAATTACAGCCTTCCCTTTGTGATATGGAACCTTGTGGTACAATGTCAGAGAGATCCATACACTTACACACAAGTTATTGTCTGGAAGTTACAAAAATGCTTATTTTTGGCCCCTTTTTGGCCCCTAATTCCTTAACTGTTGGAACCATAACCCCCAAAATCAATCCCAACCTTCCTTTCGTGGTATTGAACCTTATGGTAAAATTTCATGGAGATCCATTCACTTAAACTAAAGTTAGAGTGCGAAAACCAATGTGTCTTCGGACGACGCCGGACGACGCCAGACGACGACGACGACGACGACGACGACGACGACGCCAACGTCATACCAATATACGACCAAAAAATTTTCAATTTTTGCGGTCGTATAAAAATGGTTGTATAGTGCAGGCGGAAACCCAGTTGAAATAGAACAAAAGAATCGAAGCTCTTTGTTAAAGAAGGCAATAAATGCTTACTGTAATGTTTACTATAGTAACAAAATTTTAAAAAGTTAATAGAAACAAATAAAATGACAGTTTTCAGCTAAATTACAAAGTATTTTATCATAAAAACACAATTTGCATAAGTTTTCAATTTATCTATTACATAATTAAACAGAACAATTAGATATCAAGTCGACGACATGGGTGTCTATTCAGTTGGATCTAAAAAATGCATAACCTCCGATTTTTTTATTTTTTTTACCACGGACGGAGAACATATCAATCTATTTGATCCTTAATTTTCATTTCTGCCCTTCCATTATGTAACTCAAGAAAAACTTCAAAAAAATGGGTAACAATTGCATCGAAAAGATAAAATCGAGTGCACCTTTTTATGTTAGGGCTTGTTTGAGTTAAATATTTTGTCTTGAAAACGTATAAAGCAAGTGTATTTGATACATCATCTCGCTTCAGATTCTATTATTTTTATATATCAAGGCTACAGGTTGACTTTATAACATCGAAAGTTCACAGTACTAAAAAATTAAATATATGGGTCAAGTGAAATACCTTTCTAATGAATCACAAAAACAGAGTAGGTGTGTTCGAATAGCAAATTTTTACTAAAAGTATTTGACGACTGACTTTTAAGTTGGATCTTAAAAATGCATATCTTCGAAAAAACTTCATTTTTTGTGTGTGATAATTAGGGTTTATAGTCTTCAACCACTGAAAATTTTTAGTCTGCCCTTCCACGAAATATTTAATTAGAATTTTTTTAAATGTTTATGAATTTCCGAAAATTCCACCTGACAACCGATCCGACAATAGTTTTAAGTTGACTGAATGCAGACAAGTACATTAACTGATGCTCATTAGCTAGTAGATACATTTGTCTTTTAAAATACACCTGGCATATAAGGATCGTAATGGTGCTATGTGGATAAATTTATCGGTTTTCAAGAGCTAAATTGGAAGCGCGTCATCCCTACAATGGCTTCCATTTTTACGATTGTAAAAATGATCTGGCGTAATGGGGAGATAATTTTGACAAGGTAGAATCCTGACTGGGTGGCATAGGGTAATTTTCGTTTCCATAAGATTACTATAACATTTTTATTCAATTTGTTCAAAGATGGAGAATTTAAAACTTTTTAAGCAAATACTTTTAACATTTCAATTTTAGAAGGTGGACTACTTTTTTCCTAAACATTTGTCATTATGGATTTTGATATGGACATGATGGACAGAGAGAGAATTTTCAAAGGATTTGATTGAACTTTGATTTCACAATTTTTCCAGGAACTGGCTTTCAAAAATGAACTTTTCAACAATAAGAGACTCATCTTTTATTCATTATTACAATCAAAGTTCATTCTTCAAAGTGAAAAAAATCGTTTCCTGTTTTCAAGTATACAAATACCTTATACTCTTAAATCTACACTATAAGTCAATGTCTGAACAACATAAACTTTTTGTATGAGTCTTAGAAACTGGGAAATTGCTACAATTACAGTTTTAAAAAGTAAACACAAAAATATTTACCATCCCAAAAACCCAGTCCCAGATTGTGGAGAAAAGTGATGTGACATGAAATTGACATTGCACCAAAATATCACTTTACTACTATATTTGGTATATAAACATTAGAGTTACATAATAATTTTACAGCAAAGAAGACCCCATGGCCATTTGCATTTTTTTTTATTTGTTAACATTTTATTTTCAAAAAATTTAATCTATTATATCTATATTTTATAACATTCTTTTCCCTAATTACTTTAAATTTCATTTGACTTAACAATGTATACCTCAACAGGGGTTAAAAAATCCACTAGCCCGACGCCCGGGACTAGACTTTTACACTTCGGGCAATTAAAACTTGTAACCGAATATGCCCGACGGACTAGTAACAAACAGTTCTTGGCATTTCCAAAATAGTAAGTGGAAAATCCCCTCATCACTATTCTATCTTAGCCAATCAGATTCAATTACGTAACGTCATCCGGGATTCCAAGAATTTGAACCGATTTTGTACATGTTTTAAAAATAGAACAACTAACTCTGGGTGGACAGGTATCATGTATTGATCGCAATTCACGTACTTTCAATATCAATTTCTCAGTACAGGGGGTATTGTACATTGCTTATGCCGAGATTTTCAATTAATGGTACTTGGGTGTATGATGTAATGATCGATATTGACCTGTCTTGTCGGACAGCTGTTAATTTGAGCTTGAAACCATGCACAAATTATTTCTAAACATTTTAGTACGGCCACCACAGGAACTAAATGTCAGTTTCAAAACGAAAAACGGTAGATGAAGGGGTAATGAGGCTGAAAATTTATCCCAAAAAATGCCAAATACGACCAGGAAAAGCGGAAAAAAACATTTATAGTGTCATGGACAGAAAGATTCCCCATGGGCAAGGTCGACTGTTACTGATGGTAAACAAGAGATGATGTTTTGTGAATATTGCCGTTATTTTCCTGATCACGCTGATAAAAAGTCTGCTTTGTATGTGGGAACAACAAATATACGAATTGAACCACTGGTTTCACATGACAAGATCAATAAACATGTTTTCTGTGTCTGAAAATATTTAACAACCCATAGTACAAGGGATATCCAAAAAGATGTCTAAAGATCCTTGTTATAATTAATAAAACAAAAATTTATTTGATTTATTTTATCAAATACCGTGTATAATGCCGCATTCAAAACAAAGGACACCCATTCTAAATTTGTAAGGTATGCTCGGGCTAGCAGGTCAGTTTTGATGGGCTAGCAGCTCTTTCAACAGGGCTAGTAAAATCCTGCTACCAATAAGTCCTGGGCTAGTGAGCTGTAACAAATTTTTTTAACCCCTGCTCAATCAAGTTCACTGTAGTACATACATCGTCCTGACATTCCTGAACAATACATGAAATATTTCTGACTGGACATTGAGCAACCATCAATCAATCAATCAATAGTATATACTTATTACTGATGCTATCAAATTTGTTGTCATATACAGATATATACAACTAAGAAATTGAAAAAGCCCTCGCTCCAACTAATATTTTAGTAAATTTATACACCAAATGTTCCTGAAAGCATTTATATCCAAAAATATCAAATGTAAATGTCCGATCTGTACATACTGTAGCCTACATTACTGGCAGGACATTTTTTTTCAAACAGCTTTCCATGTGTCACAGTATATTAATATTCCATTAAAGTACATTTGTTGTATTTATACATGTACGTATACACTACTCAGGCGATTAATTAAAATTTCGGTGTATTTATAGATGATCAAAAATTAAAAGATCTCATTGATTTGATTAATAGGCCATTACGATGACAAAGACAGCTTTTAATTAGTTCTGTAATTTTTATTAATACTGTAATACCTTGTATTGTATGAATTAATACATACTGCACATGTATTGTTTAAAAAAAACACAATAAAACTTTTCATTTACAGAAAAAATAAGTTGAGATTTCCTTTTAATGTCAGATGTCACTTGTAAAACTGTCAACAATTAAGCACAGGATATACGTGTACATGTATACCAATGTACCTTGATAAGTATGTTTCTGTTGAACATGAAGATACAGTTTCCGTTCACATCTGTCATATTACTTAATCTTCAGTTCACAGATATCATGTTAACATTTTAAAACCCATGTAAAATACTTTACCTCATGTGCAGGCCCTGTATGTTTTCTTAATTTACATACAAATGCATATACATGTACAGTAACACCTAACATAAAAAGGATTTTTTGGCACAATCATTTAAATCAATTTAAACTTATGCACAAAATGGGTAAATTGCTAAAGTAACTAGAACTGTAAGTAATTTCACAAAAGGATATCAGGATCCCATGCCCAAATGCTATTAGCACAATTTTAAGTATTTTGTAGTCAGTGAATTTGATTCTTTAATCTACAATTGTGTAAATGTTTATTAATATCAATCTAGCTGTTTAGAAGGAGTTGCGCTTACAGTGCACATGGGCAGACAGACGGACAGAGTGATTCCTACATGTAAATATACCCTCCAATACTTTGTTTGCTTGGTGTATAAAAAGTATATGTGTTTTACATGTGATTGTCACCTGAACTACCCAATTTTTAACACCCTACTCTTTTTCTTTTTTAACATTTTCCAATAAGATATAAGTCACAATGACTGAAGGTTAACGAAGATTATGTGTTGTCATGAGACACTGGCAGTATCACATTACCATGTTCAGTGAACTCATGGAATCTGGATCAAAACCCTTATTTGGCATTTATTTTTAATAGTTCACATTATAAAAGACAACATTCCCCATTTCCATTCTCAATTTTATCAATTATCAAAATTTAAAAGGTGCCCCTTATCCATGTTACATGTATCTTACCTAAACAATCAAAACAAAATTATATATGATTATAATGATTGATACATCAAACATGTGTACTACTTATAGTTTCTAGTTTATGTGACCACAAAACATTAAACCAAAACTTTAGCCTCATGCTGGCCATGACTGGGAGATCAGACAAACAGGCGCACAGACCATAAAACAATTCACCCACTACAATCATAACCACGGCCAAAAAATGTAAAAAAAAATCCCTTTGTAACAGATCATTATTTTTTCATCATGTGATAGCAAACACAAGTACAATATAAGAGAGAGGTAAAGGATACCAAAGGGACATTCAAACTCATGGTTGAAAATAAATGTACAACAACACTGGGGGGGGGGGGGGGGGGGGGGGGGGGGGGCTTAAATAAGTCCTGTACAATGATATAACTATACATCTAATTTTTTTTAGCTTCTTTTATTGATAACTTTTCAATCTACATTTGTAACTTTCAATAATTAGGCCATTACTTTTTATATGCACTTCCGATTTAACAAATGTTCCATGGGTACAAGCAACTTAAGGGACTTGCACTTTAATGATTGTATAAATTTACCAATTTCAACCTAACTTAAGAACTTAGCTACAAATGAAATCTTTGTCAAATTAATGATACAATGATTAAATCAAATAGTTTTAGAATACTTTAACAGTTTTATACAGTTTGCACTTGAATTGTTTTTGTGCTTAAATTTCTCTTATGTCATGTATGTGCATTGTGTCTGATGGATATATTTTGGGAATCAAGAGGGTTCTTTTTTCTCAGCCAATATAATGATCACAGTGATAATGAGTAAATATACATTTACATGTACACTGTAATGTTTATTGTTGTAATTATCAATTATGTCAATCAATTGTAACTGATTTAATGCCCTTTATGGGCCCTGTAATTTGGGAAATACAAATATTCTATATTCTATTCTATTCTATAATGTAAATTGACCGGAGCCTAAAATGCTTCTTATAAAATATTTGGAGGTTTCCACTTGAACTGCTGGTTTATTCTCACATTCATTATAATAATAAATAGAATTCAGAAGGAATTTTAAAATGTTTTTATTTATTTTAAGACTGCAGTACTAGTGCAAAAAGATAATTTGCAAATTTCAGTAATTATCAAAAATTTATTTTTTACAAATTATTATATGTTCACTACAAAAATGTTTGATTTGACTAACACACATCACATGTACAGACACCATAGCCTTTGAATACACAGAAAACTATTTTTAAAGATATCATTAATTCAATTGTGTAAGCCCTGGGACTAATACATTTAGCCACTTGTCCCAGGTAAGTCTACAGAAAAGCCAATTTATATATGTTGGACTAATGGGGAAAACAAGGATGGTTAATGGCTTAATAATTCTGTTTCTATTTCCGTAAACAACATGGAATTTGACACTTAACTTTAATATTTTTTGTTTAGAAATCTGCAATTATCATTAATCTGTTGGCTAATAAATAACAAATATTAACTTATTATGCAAGTCAACTTCAGTTGTACTTTTCTCAATATTTATAACACAGATATTTTCACCGTCATGGTCCAGTTGCACCCTTGTAAACAAACCAACTTACCGTGGCCGAACATATCTCTGTTTTGTCCAGATAAATTTTGTGAACTTCCCACCTTCTTAAATATCTGGAGTTCATGATCTTACTGACAATCGTTCGTGTGTGATTTAATCTACAAATTGGGATATCTCCTTCATTAATTAATTTATAACGCGGTCCCTGAATCGGTTTTGTGTTAACTGAATTCTGTGAAATCAAACTACTGAAACTCGTTCCGCTGTCATTTCTTTCAAAGATTCGTCTATTTTCGAGAGGTGTTATCTCACAATCCTCATCCTCCTGGTCATCATCATCGTCGTCCTCAACATTGTCTCTTTCCTCTTCATCGTCATTTGAAACGTTGTTTGTTGGCGCATCATCGGCTGTGCTATCCTCGCACACATCTGCAATCCCAATGGTCGCCATGTTCACTATTTCACCCTTTTCAACAATATTTTCCCCTGTTACTCCACTAAAGGCCACTAAAGGGTTACAATATCTGTAAATACAAGCCAGCTTGATCGTTTTTCGGTGTCACCCGTAATGAAGCTGTCGTTTTTCTTACATTATCCCCGAATATTTCTCCATTAATTGATGGAATACACAGCCATTGTGATTCTAATACACATCCAATATTGTCCTTATCACGTGACTAGTGACGTGAAACGGGACATTGTTTTCATATTTAGCATAATGTGTATTCATTGTATCCAAGTAAATTTCTCTTTAATCAAAAGTTAACATGTTGATCTTTGTGAATGATTTTGATTAACTTTAATTGTGTCATGATTACGAAGGCCGACGGTTAACCTACAAAAAAAGGAAAATTTTACAGTCAGTTTAAATATCATTGCAGTTGAATGTTCGCTACTTCGAAAGTGTTTCACCAAGGATTTGTATAGTCTTACAATACAAATCCTTGGTTTCGCCTATCGGAAATTCCCCTATTATTTCATATAAACACATAAATTTTACTGAAGATATTTTTCGTCCAAATTGAATAATTTTTTTTCAAGTAAATCAAATACAGAAATGTTGGCAGTTTTTTGCAATAATTAGCAAATGTAGTTTAACTTTTGATTTATATTTGTTTATTTCTGCAAAAAGAAATCATATGGCAATATAGGAATTAATCAAAGATCAAAACTGCTTTCATTTTATATACATGGCTCATGGGCGATCAACCAATTTTGCTTTCGTTTTAAATATGTCTCATGTGCGATCAAACCCTTTCTCGAACCATAATAGTATGTGTGAAATGTATAAATTCGGCTCCTTTTGTTTTTCAAGGATAAATATAATCAACAAAGATCTAGAACTTGGAATGATATGGCTACAGTTTTAATTTTTTGCGCAGACAAGATAAGGCAAGATGAACGTATAAACCGCCGAACCATTATTTTTGGCAAGCCTGTGCTTCACTGGTAGGCAATGAAAGCTACAATCCTCTACGTTAAATGCTAAATAGAGAGATCGTATGAAAAATGAGCCCCGATACGTAGCAAATATTCCCCCAAGAACTCTTTGGTTTCCATTGCAGCTTATTAATTATAAAATTCAAAGAGAACACCCTAAGTTCCAAACTGGGACCAATTCAGGAACCGGTCTCTTTGGTACATTCAAAGAAGACCCAATTTAAACTCTGTGGGAACACAGAAGAATATAACCCCAAATATAAGCTAGCGTACAATGTGGGGACATGTTCCATTTTCATCTTGCCATATCCCGCCAAATGAGTGGGGCATACCCACTCACTATAGGAAATAATGACGTTCTATTTCAATATTTGTGTATAAATAATCATTTCTCAGTAATTACATGTCATAAAAATATTTCACAATAATCATAAAAAAATCAATTTTTTATCAAAATCGGACCTCAAATTAGTTTTTGACAATGTTTTACAAAATATGTTTTTATATGAAATAATAGGGGAATTCGGGGTAGGTGAAACACCTAATCCTGTTGTGTGTATACTGAAAGGTGGGACTCGAGGGGGCCGGGAGAACGAACTTCTGAAAGTGACAAAAAAACTAGAAGTTAGTCAGTGTCCTCGTTCATTTCCAGCTTTTATTATTTATATATTTTTTGCCAAAAAGTTGGGGACATAGTTTAACCTCTCTAATTTTGAAAGTGGGGGACATTTGCCTCATTGGTGGATCCAAGTGGGGAAAAGGGGGGGGGTTCCGGGTGTTGAAACCCCACTTTTTTCGATTTTTTTTTATTCTATATATATATATATATTTTTTAATTATGTGAACATTTCATGGTGTTCCATGGGTTGGAACCCCCCCTTTTCAAAATGGCTGGGTCCGCGCCTGTGTCTCCCCCAGCTCCTACGCCCATGAGGATAAAATTGTAAGAAAACACAAGGCTCAAGGTGTCCCGCATATTTAAATGACAGACATATCGACGAATGCCATAGTATAACACTAGATCAAGCCAATTCAATTTTTGTTATTCCAAAAGTTAAAAGAGTGTACTCTAAATCTTTTTTTCTTCAATGCTTTTAAAGATTGGACTGTGCTTCTAAATAAAATAAATACATGACCACGACACTTTCATAGCTACAGTTAAACATATGATAAATGTTAATCATTATTTGTCACTGAAATTCAATATGCGGGAAACGGATTTATAAAAGTTTTTCCAATAGATATAAGAAGATGTGGTATGAGTGCCAATGAGACAACTCTCCATCCAAGTCAAAATTTATAAAAGTAAACCAATATAGGTCAAAGTACGGTCTTCAACACGGAGCCTTGGCTCACACCGAACAGCAAGCTATAAAGGGCCCCAAAAATTACTAGTGTAAAACCATTCAAACAAACCAACGGTCTAATCTATATAAAAAACGAGAAACACTTATCAACAAACGACAACTACTGAACATCAGATGTCTGACTTAGGACAGGTGCAAACAACAGCAAACATGTTTCCGAACCCCATATTTGAATTTTATGTAAAATTGTGCTATTTCATTGTTATAGTTTTTCATTATTAAATACTGTTTAAACTAATATATATGCGGTACCTCCTACTAATTATCTAATCTAAGTGATCGTGACATACTTAAAGGACCCCATTGAAAATAAAAGCGGAAACGCTTTCAATGTTTATCCGTGGAAGTATATCATTGTTCTTTAAGTGCATTTTAGCCTTGACGTACATGTTTTACTTCATATATATTTAATCACGCATATTATCAAACTACACTGGTATATACTTGATATCGATTCCTAAATGAATTTTAAAATTGAAAATAGAAACGGGGAATGCGCCAAAAGAGACAACAACCCGACCAAAGAGCAGAAAACAGTCCAAGGCCACCAATGGGACTTCAACACATCGAGAAAATCTCGCATCCGGAGGCAGGCCTCAGCTGGCCCCTAAACAAAAATGTATACTAGTTCAGCGAAAATTGACGTCACACTAAACCCAAAAAACATATAAATGAAGCAAAATAAAAAAAAAACATACAAGACTAACAAAGGCCAGAGGTTCCTGACTTGGGACATGCGTATAGAATATTAATTGGAATAGAAGCAGGTATGTAAGTAGAATGTATAACACGGGGACGATTTTTATTCACCAATTTGGAATTTCCCTGCCAAATGGGATATGTAAAATAAACAGGGACGTCTCCGACCACTATGTCAGCTGCCCTGGACAGCTTAGGGTTTATTTATTCCGGGTGATTTAAAATAAAAGATGTTGTCCATTTAAAAAAAAATATAGATTCTGCATTAAAATTTTTGCACCATTGGGATATCTGGTGAGAAGAAAAAAAGTGTCTACTGTGGCAATTAGGGAGAAATAGTAGTATATATGCCTTTTAGTAAATTTGTTGATATATGTATCAGTGTAACCAGACTTAATAATGGGACTAGAACATTTATGTATTGGTCCAAGTTGAATGTTATTTTGAAACTAAAATCATATGATTACTTTCACTATTTATCAATAAAAATCTATTACATTCTTTGCTTGTTACACTAATTTGACTGCTAATATCCGCTGCACACTGACAACAAAGCTATGGGAAAAATTTTGCACACCATGGTAAAAGCCATTATGCACATACATGAAGAGATGTGACAGTAACACAACGACACAACAGAAACCGTAAGCGGTCACTATACATATGAATAAAAGTAATGTAGATGCATTAGCATGATCATATCATCATAGTAGATATAATAGTAAATACTCATTTTCACTGGGCTAATTATGGATAAAAGAAAAACGATATGTAATAAAGGTAAATGTAAAGCCAATTTTGCGTCAAAAAAGGTCCTCTACTACCTAAGTATCAGGAGCGTCCCTCCCCTAACATCTAATCCTGGATCCGCGCCTGAGCCACAACTCAGTCAAAATGTCACCATCTGGAATAGGACACACACACACATCGTATCGGTCAACCAGTTCGTGATGGTGATGTAACGATCAAAATAAACTTATGCTATGTATACGTTTAGTTTGGTCTTAAACTGGAGCAAACTTACAAAGTAAGAGTCCAAATAAGAGTTCAAAGGCAAACATTCTCCTAGCCAAGCGGTCTTTGGTCTTACTGTTAGATGCTGCGTGTAGCACATACGTATTTGTGAAATGCATGTAAATGGCAGTTACCAGTTCCTTCTTGGGATCGTATTCATATTGATTAGGAAACAAACTTCTGAAAGTGACAAAGTGACAAGCAAAAAAAAAAACCTTCTATAGTCCAATAGCGTAGTCGTTAGTCAGGGTCCTCTATCATTTTCTTCTTATATTTGCAATATATTTTTGGGGGCCAAAAAGTGTGTGGAGGACAAAGCATAATGTCCCCCCCCCCTTTTTTTTTCCGGCGCGTGCGTCCTTTATGTATTTGGAAAATATAGATTCAATGCATAATGAACAATGCAGTTCCGATGTCAAGTTTATTTTTGCCTATTCGACATTTTCCCACGCTGATCAGAAGATTCAAATAGTACTTGTGACACTCTAAAAACGGATGACAAATTAATCTTCAATAAACGTAAATGTCAATAACATATCTTTTTAAAGATTCATAGGAGATGGTTGCGACCTATGACAATTTGAAGTTAGAATTTTTCACTTTTTGCGAAATTTACTTGTATTCTATACATTTGTTATATCGATATTCCGGATATTGAGTTGCAAATATCGGAAACTATAAATGTTACATAAATTGTTTTTCTATAATGCTCAAGTTGCATAAAATTTACAACATTTACGTAACTTTTACCTTAATCATACAGAACGAAAACTAACTTAAACTTTTTTTGTCTCTGAAAAAAAATACCAATATACTTTAATATAACATTAAAGTATATAGGTAATTTTTTTGTTCAGAAACAAGTGCCTGTGGTTCAACGTACTATGAAAAGAACCGGATGAATTTCGGTACAGGTCACTTAAAACCTAAATCATCTATAAATTTTCAACCTTCGTTTTTTTTTTAATTCCTGTATCGTAGCCTATCGCATCTTAAAAAAAAAAAATAATGTTCGTGGTTTTGGGTAAGAATGTTTAGTAAGCGATCCTGGAATTCTTTTGAAATAGTGTACTGAGAAACAATGTCCTGACGTCATAGTAATTAGCTTATATCATTTTGACATGCCCACGTAAAATACTAAATATATTAAATTTTTACTACTGTTACTAGTTTAAAAATCATTATCATCATAACAAGCCATAAATAAATATATAAATTGTTCTGTTTTTTGTACAGATCGAACATTCAGCTAGTGTTTCGTGACTCTTTGGATCTAAAAATAAAAACCTTTCCGCTGCAGACTATTGACAATTTTTATGTGTAGAATATTCTGTGAGCGAAAAAAATTAACATAATGAAACTGACTTGAATGCTTAAAATAGATATACTGATAATTCAACGGTAGTTAGTTAGTAAGGCACAGTGATTGAACGCATTAGAAAAGGAAAAACATTCAAACAAATATATAATTTTTTGTATATACATATATTTCTCTAATTCTTCGTCAATTTATCCCTTTCTGCACCCATAGTATAAAAAAATTTAATCAACGTGTGGTTCGTTTTATCTCAGTTCTTCATTGGTTAAAATCCGATTATGACGTCGAATTTACTTGCTTTCCTCTGAATTTCTTATTGTGACGGCATGAAAAAAGGCGACCATGCCTGATGACGTCACATAGAAAGAACACATCTTTTTACAGATCATTCGAAAAGACGGAATAAGTTTGCCTGCATATTGTTTGAAAATCATTAGAGAAACAGATTCCACCACCAAATCTCGTGTAATACGATATTTATCCACTCTCGACAGTTAAATTTTAAATATTTAAAACGCTCGGCGAGCCTCGCGTTTTAAATTTGAAAATTTAACTGTCTCGAGTGGATAAATATCGTATCACACTCGATGCAGTGGTAGAATCTATATATATATACAAGTCTAAATTGAAAACAACGTTCAAACCTATGATTGCGTTGGATAAAAACCGCAATTTTTATACATGTGCATGCAAAACAAATTTCTTGTTAGAGGGGTCTAAATACAGCACAAACAACATTTTCCAAAAGACCAAAATAGCGAAAAAGTATATTTTAACAAAACGCATTTGACTAACAGGTCGAACAACAAATGTTCTTAAACCCTGCTGACTGCCAATGGCGATTGCCAAATAAACGGATCACCGATGTAATAAATGGATCTTAATTATAAATTTAATACTAAACAGAAAACAATAAACTAGCGGAAAAGATGGTATACCGCAAACAAAAGGTGCAAAGGTTTTTGTACACCATATCCGGATTTCGACAATTAATGTCTCTTCAGTGATGTTAGGAATCGAAACGGTATTTGGAAAGCCATACAATTTACCTCAATTTAGGATAGACTCTTTAATTTTGAAGAGTCAAAATAGGATGAACGGATCATATAAACCCGAAGGCAAATATAATACAATCCCAAACGAAAAAAAATAAACAAGTCTAAATTAAACAACGTTCAAACCTATGATTGCGTTGGATAAAAACCGCAATTTTTATACATGTGCATGCAAAACAAATTTCTTGTTAGAGGGGTCTAAATACAGCACAAAAAACATTTTCCAAAAGACCAAAATAGCGAAAAAGTATATTTTAACAAAACGCATTTGACTAACAGGTCGAACAACACATGTTCTTAAACCCTGCTGACTGCCAATGGCGATTGCCAAATAAACGGATCACCGATGTAATAAATGGATCTTAATTATAAATTTAATACCAAACAGAAAACAATAAACTAGCGGAAAAGATGGTATACCGCAAACAAAAGGTGCAAAGGTTTTTGTACACCATATCCGGATTTCGACAATTAATGTCTCTTCAGTGATGTTAGGAATCGAAACGGTATTTGGAAAGCCATACAATTTACCTAAATTTAGGATAGACTCCTTAATTTTGAAGAGTCAAAATAGGATGAACAGATCATATAAACCTGAAGGCAAATATAATACAATCCCAAACGAAAAAATATAAACAAGTCTAGATTGAAAACAACGTTCAAACCTATGATTACGTTGGATAAAAACCGCAATTTTTATACATGTGCATGCAAAACAAATTTCTTGTATATATATATAATTTAATTTTGGATATAACGCGTCTTCTGATTGGCTGACGTTGTTTTGTTTATCAGCTCATAGACATAATTTTGTCATGTGACCGTGACGTCATCAACATTTTTCATGGTTTACTCCGGTTTAAAATGGAATTTAGAATTAAATTATAAGAAATGACTGTAATATTTTTTCTGTCTATTCGAAATAACATAAAAAATGTGGTGCACACTTTAAAATAACCCGCTACGCGGGTTATTCAGTGTGCATCACATTTTTTATGTTATTTCTTCATAGACAGAAAAAATATTACAGTCATTCCTTAAATATATATATATATGGTGTACAAATTTTTGCACCTTATGTTTGCGGTATACCATCTTCTCCGCAAGTTAACTGTTTTCTGTTTGGTATTAAATTAATAACTAAGATCCATGTTACATCTCGTGATCAATTTATTTGGCAATCATCAATGGCAGTCAGCAGGGTTTAAGAACATCAGTTGTTCGACCTGTTAGTCAAATGCGATTTGTTAATATATACTTTTTCACTTGTTTGGTCTTTTGGAAAATGTTGTTTGTGCTGTATTTAGACACCTCTAACAAGAAATTTGTTTTGCATGCACACGTATAAAAATTGCGATTTTTATCCAACGCAATCATAGGTTTGAACGTTGTTTTCAATTTAGACTTGTTTATATTTTTTTGTTTGGGCTTGTATTATATTTGCCTTCGGGTTTATATAATCAGTTCATCCTATTTTGACTCCTCAAAATTCAAGAGTCTATCCTAAATTGAGGTAAATTATGTGGCCTTCCAATAACCGTTTCGATTCCTAACATCACTGAAGAGACATTAATTGTCGAAATCCGGATATGGTGTACAGAAAATCTTTGCACCTTTGTTTGCGGTATACCATCTTTACCGCAAGTTTATTGTTTTCTGTTTGGTATTAAATTTATAGTTAAGATCCATTTATTACACCTTGTGATCCGTTTATTTGGTAATCGCCAATGGCAGTCAGTAGGATTTAAGAACATTTGTTGTTCGACCTGTTAGTCAAGTGCGTTTTGTTAAAATATACTTTTTCACTTTTTTGGTCTTTTGGAAAATGTTGTTTGTGCTGTATTTAGACACCTCTAACAAGAAATTTGTTTTGCATGCACACGTATAAAAATTGCGGTTTTTATCCAACACAATCATAGGTTTGAACGTTGTTTTCAATTTAGACTTGTATATATATAGGTTTGAAATTGAAAACAACGTTCAAACCTATGATTGCGTTGGATATATATAACAGATTAGCAATAAAAAGCAATGGTTTACAGCTATCAACTGGGTTAGCACAAATGCTTGGCGATGACACTGCATCACTGGCAGGCTACTATTTTTTTTACAACGTAGGTCATAGTAACTTAAATATTATGTTGTATTGTGTGTTGTCAATGTAAAGAAATTATACGAGCAGATTTAGTTAATAGCATGTTTTCAGTAACTATCAGAATCCTTTTAAAGGGCATTGGCTGTACCCGTAGAAACCTGATTACAAACGGGACTTTCCCATCCTTACTTTAACAGTGATGTTGTTAATAGATCCCGTAAACTTAGATATGAATCATGTAAACTTATTGATCCTTAGAATAAATTTTTTAAGGTGAATAATTTAACACTAGTCAGATATTAGATTTTTTTTATCGGTACTTGCATTGAATTTGTCTGTAATGAATCAAAACATAACTAAAACCATGTATTGCTTTACCGCTATGAATACTTATGGTCCTACATCTTGTCGATACTTTTCATTTTTGCATTGCACAAGGTCTTAAACTCTTTAAGAGGTTTTTACATGCACTAAATACGTTGGATGTGTACGGATGGATAGTTAAGTCTGATAAAACATAAATTATTTATTGGTTGTAATTAGCTTAGAACTAGCTCTCTAATAGTACTCTGTATCTTAACTTTTTGGTAGCAGCTTCTTTGTTCTTCATGCCGATCTGACGAGTCAGGTTCCTTCCAACTGCTTTTTACAGTTTGTTCTTATGGTGTGCTATAACACCACTGTTCCGGGTTAGGTTGATATTGAGCGCCCACAAATTGATTTACCCCGCCACATTCCGTTTCTGTGCCTGCCCAAAGTCATGGGCCTGTAATTTAGCTGTGTTCGTTGGTTGCTGTCTGCGATATTTGTTTTTCGTTTATTCTTTTATTCAAAATCAAAATTATAAAAGTCTTACGATATCGTTGCACAAACCTTAAGACTTATATATATAAAAAAATAAGAAGAGCAACATGGAGGGACAATGAGTCATATATATCCGGCCAGTGAAATCACAGAAATAACAATATTCTTCAATCATTTAAAAATGTTGTTCATTTTATTGATAAATGAAAAGGATGATATAAACGTGACATTTTGCCTCAGAAATAACAGTGAGTCTAGATAATGTAAAAAAAACCCGAAATTTGCAAATTTGTCACACAATGGTTAATTAACACTTTTAAACAATATATAAATAACACATAGCTGAGAGGGTGATAGAGCAGATTGTTACCCCGAGAAAACATTGTCAACTGAGGCGAAGCCAAGGTTGACAATGTCTTTTCGAGGGGTAACAATCTGCTCTATCACCCTCTCAGATATGTGTTATTTAATTTATTATACTGAATGTTCTGTTATTACTGTCGATTAAATTTCAAATTCAAAGTAATAAACTATGACGTCTTGTACATAACAACCATCCGTATTTAATAAAGCGCACACTTGATCAAGCGTCTCCGTGAAGGGTAATAGAGTATTTGCCATAGGATAGAGTCGTATTTAATAAAGCGCACACTTGATCAAGCGTCTCCATGAAGGGTAATAAATAAATTAACACCCTCGTATTAGCCAATCAAAATATGGCAATTTGACGTGAAGTATAATAATCAAATATGTCAAATTATACATACAAACTCATCAAAGATACCAGGTTTAAATTTCCAAACACCAGACGCGCGTTTCGTCTACACAAAAATCGTCAGTGGCGTCCAAATCCAATAAGTTGGGGTTACTAAAATGGAAATTTACGTAAATTGAAATCTTGTCTAAGACATTTTGGAACACAATACTAGTATTTTCATATCTAAATATTAACGACAACATTTAACTAGAGTCTCCAAGCTCACTTGGTAAAATATGCAACATTCGTATTATCAGCAACAGTGTCGGCCATCTTTTACACGCTAAATAAGATTAGTTCCAGGTTTAATCCAGATCCACTCTGTGAATAATTAAAAAAAAAGAAGGTGAAGTATTATAGATACAATAATCAACTCTTATCCATTGTATCTATAACTTAAACTATTGTGTTGATGTCTTTTCAAAATTATATAAAGCATTTTCTTAATTGGAAGGTATTGTTAGTGAGTATAAATAACCCTGTTATCATGTTCAACGATGCATTAATAAGTCAAAGTCCATAATTAGTTGGTTAGAGAAATACAAATAGAACATAACACGTCCGTCTTTAAATTATTATGCATCGTAATATTATCCGTAATTTACAAAATAAGACATGTTCGGACTTATTTTAAGTATATATAATAAGTATGTTGCCTCGCCGAAATTTCTAACAAGAAACCTAATTCTAGGCACATTACAATTTACTCGCATAGGTATTCGCGAATAAACATTTGTGAAGATATGTAGTTAAACAGATGAAATCATACTATATTTATAAAACAAAAATGGACAAATTGAATGTAATCTTTTTTTTTCAAGTACGTGAATTGGCCAATAATAATCCAAAAATAAACGGGAAAATCCGCTATTATTACAAATATATCCACAATAACATACAAAATAAGAAAAACGAAAAGACTATAAAGAATAGGGAGAACACAAAGATAACAGAGATCCGAACCTAAACCGACAAGTCTCTACTTCTAACTTGACTCTATAACTCATGAATCTTAACCTCACTGCTACCAACTTATACTATACGATTGTGTATTATATATTTTCATATGTTCATTTATATATATATAATAGACATCTAAATTGCAACCCATTGGTAGCCGAGAGGTTTCGTCGATGTGTTGATGTCAGTCACACAGATTTCAAGGAGTGGTTTGATTCCCAGTGAAGGCATATAAAAATTATAAAAGTTAAAGGTAAGTTTTTGCGTGAACCCCTGAGGGTTCACGCATATTAATTAGTTAGAAATATAGTCTATGGAGGAATATTCGAAACCCTTATTATCGTTCATTCGGAACATTTATTCTTCTTATCTGTATTAGCTTCCTGCAATTAAGAGCACCTCTATACGGAGCATTTCAGATATCTAAAACTTGGTATTAATAAAGAACTTTACACAGATCGCTAACTCACTTATATGCTATATGGTAATAAAAGATATAGTTTATAATCTATATAGAAAAAAAAGAAATAGATTCCCATATATACGTATAATTCTTAATGAATAATAATGATTCAAAACATGGACACATGTACCTCAGTCTTTCAAAATGTCATTAAATTAATCTAGAAATAATTAATGAGGCATTGCGAAATGGTCAACTAGTAGGAGACATTAATTAATGTTCCTTATGACTGATCATCAATAAGTTTAACTCTCCCACGAGACGCATTGAGAGATTAAATGATCTAATATAAAACCATTTCTGAAGAGGCATAAGATTTCATTAATAAAACACACGAGGTAAACAGGGAATGCATTCTTATTGCCTACGATGAAACGTAAATGTACACAAATATGATCATTGACAATTTAAAAGAAACAGTTATCAATGCAGAAGAATTAATTGACACAAACAAATATCCTTTATAGATTCTCAACAAAAAAGATTAAACTGCATTTGTTTAATTAATTCTAAGAAACAATAAATTTGAGTTTAAAGTTATAGAAACAAGTTATAGGAGCACCCCCTCCAAGGTGGTATATTTTCACCATCATGCACATATCTGCATCTGTCTGTCCTATTAATAGATATCTTAGATAAGTTCAAATGGAAAGAAAACATCAAATTACACTGTAAATTTAAAGATGACGGTTTAATGGTCTTCACAGGCAAAATAGAGCAAGTTGAAGATTTCTTTAACATAGCGAACAAAATTTCCCCTATACTTAAGATCACATATGAGGTATTAGTTGGGAGACTTTTGAAAAGGGACCCATGCTTCAAAAGTTAACTTTAAGCAAAAAATCCCAAAACACTGTTAAATTTCTGAATTATAGGCAACAAACATAAGTTAGCAAAAAACATTGTTAAGTTTTGAGATTTATTACGTATGTTGATTGAAGGAACCGCATTTCATAATAATCGAATTATCCTGCGACTGATATGATTATATAATATTTGGTAAACTGTGCTTGCCAGTGAGAGAACTTTTCAATAAACATATGGCGTTGAATGTTGAGTCTTAGCAAAGCGAGCTAAATGACATCAAATTGACCAGTGTTGTACAAGATATAAATCAATGGCAATATTTTTATACAATTAAAAAAAAAAACGAAAAACAGACACGATAATAAGCAAACAAAAAAAAAAGTCTCCAGATTTGGACAGGTTTATTAAGTATACATGTATAAGCAGAAAATCGAATGTGTTAGCTGGATCCAAACCCACTTCTAAGGTGGAACAGGATATTACGGCACAAAATAAGATGGTAAGCAAGTAGATTTTGTCTTATTTGGTAGGAATAAAACTTTCACAGTTTATGAAACAAAATATAGTACTTGCTCTGAAATATGTATTTTAAAAAGAAAAATATATAAAATTACTGAGGGATTCTATGTGAAATATTACCTCTACCAATAAACACCCTAGAAGTGTCATCCATTGGTAGTAGTTCGACCTTTCACACTGGTAAAAATGAAAGCTAACACCATCCAGAAATGAACTATTGAAATAAAAACATTCTTTATCTCCTTACTTTATATTTAACACCACTCTCAACATGCCATGATTGTCCTGATTTACAATAAAAAAAAAGAATATTATCCTCCACACACGTGGTAATGAAAATACTGAGATATAATTTACAATTCAGTTGAAATGATAATTAGCATAAAAAAGTTCTAAGGTTCACGTATTGACTTATTTTATTTAAAAAGCAACTTGTTAAATCAATTCCATTAGTGAACAGAAATCAGTTAATTAGCCAATTCAAACTTAATGAAATTACACACACAAACAATTGTATATAATTTGGTGAGTCCATTTTAAGTATTAGATACAATATAAAGGTAACAAAGAAACAGGCCGGTAACAACCGTTGCCGAATAGTTTTTCCGCACGAGTAGTCAGGTGAAGGTCCGAGGCGATAGCCGAGGACCTTGACCTGACTACAAGTGCAGAAAACATATACGGCAGTTTGTTTCCGGCCTGTTTTTTGTTACCTTTGTTTTGTATCTAACTTGTACGATGTTTCAAGAAAGAAGTGGTACATTTTGCATTTAGAAGAGATAGCAAAATTAAACAGATTAGAAACTTAAATGACCATATACCAGTTAAATAAATGTAAGTTATAATTTAAACAAATTTTTTTTTCACTTCCCTTCAGCCGAGAGTTTTTTCTCAAGAAATTCAAGAATCTTATAATTTTGTAAAAAAAAAACTTGTCAAGTAAAAGATGAATGCCGAACACATTTGCGACTTTTTAAAATGTAACTTCGCAAGTAAGTAATGTATAAAAAAGATTTCAGATGTAAGCAATCTAACATTTGATATTTTTGGGGAAAAACGGAAAAGGGGAGGGGTTAAAATAAATTAAAAATAAACAGGCTTAATCCTTTTTTTGTTGAAAAAATGCAGGATGTGTCATTCCATCCCCCCTTTCCCCTTTAAAAAAATAATCAAAACCGTGCGTTTGCTCCCAAATATATGAATTCAATATATATGAATTCAAACAACACTATAAATGTATCAAAAGAATTAATTTCCTATTTCATTAGTGAATGAAATGTTATAAAAATGTGTTTTGTCTTGTTATTAGATATATAAAGGCATATATTTTGGATTTTTTTTTTTAATTTTTCATGCTTATAGGTTTTTATATGTCTCTAATAGTGTTGGTCAGGATTAAACACGTGTCACAATATGATCCAATCGCAGCTTACCGTCTAAAATTGGTGACATTAGTTGAATGATTTTCTTCAAGATTTGCAGCCTATTTGAACATGTATTACACGGACACTTTTTATTTATAGGATCAATCGTGCATTGGTGAGTTGATAGGGATTTTATCTTTTGATTAGATTTGATTTTTTGTATATATTTCCTGTCTTTTTTATTAAAATATAAACGTCGGTACCAGCATTTCTTTACTTTCAGCATTGTTCAGAATACTATTCATGTCCATATATTGAAAAAAAAATATACATTTACGGACCGACCATTTACCTTCAAAGGGGGGGGGGGGGGGTATGTTTTTGTCTGAGTAAGAAAATTATATAGTTTTTCAACGCTTTCACCCAAATATTTTTTTTTTCGAAATTAGCACTATTATATACGGTATTCGGAAAATCAAGAATCAAAACCTTATTTTGTAATCTGCTTGACCCAATATATTTTTTCTCATAACAATTGGGGATCAGAATATTTGTTAGGAAAAAAACCATAACCCCTTTTTGAAGTTAAATGGTCAATCCCTTAGTGTACTGATATGAATAGTAATATACTGGAATTGTTTGAAAAAAATATAGTTATTGATGCCAACGTAATTTTTTTAATAAAAAAGACAGGAAATATGTCGGTGAATAAAAAAAATTCAAATCTAATTGAAATTTAAAGTGCCCATGAACTCACTGATCATGCACGAGTGATTCTATTCATAAAAAGTGTCCGTGTAACAACTAAAAAGTGTCCGTGTAACACCAGTTAATGTACTGTTTTTCTATAGCTCTGCTGGGGGCAAAGTCGTACAACGACAGATTTAGGAAGCGTTGATTCTAGAAAAAGAATCCACGGTAAATGAATAAGCTGACGTCACGACAATGGTTTAACACTCAATAAGAAGTCAATTGACGACTTCCATCACCTTTTGTTCTTAATGCAGATCTTGTCTTGCTGGTAACTTTTGCTGTTTACAGTTTCTCTCTACTTATTGTAATTACCAAGGTTATAGCCAAAAATGCTAAAATCGTCGTTTTAAGGAGACATTAGATGCCAAATTCATTACCACTGAATTGACCAAGTCTCTTATATTTCATTTTCAACATACTAAAATATTTACCACTTTATACAAAATGTTTATAGGAAACAATAGACTGCATGACATCGTATCAGTATCTCGTGCGTATATCGCGTATTTTAAGACTAGACAAGCAATCACGATTTGTCTAGGTCAGTTCGATATGATGTCATGGATTAAATAAATATGCCAATCAATCGTTTACCTGTATAAGATTTGTATATGTGGGCCAAATCAGTCAACGAAATGGCTCTTCCTGATGGCTCCCTTTTCTCACTTTTCAATTTTGACATTCTTACCTTTAAATATAATAACTGAACATGCGGATCACATGCACAATCCATCTAAAATTAAGAGTAAAATTAAAGTTTGCATGCAAACGGACCCAAACAAGGTCGAATCATTGTCTTGATCGCATAGCAGCGATGTTTATGAGCTTATTTTCACCAAATAGGATTAAGTGGCTGCATGCTTATAGCGAATTATTATTTCATTATCCCGTTTTTACTAATGTTTGAAACAAAGAAAATCATACTTCATTTTTTGTCAAAATTGTAGCTTATCCTCCTTTAAGGACAATAACTCGTATATGAGACTCGATTGTCAATTTCGGTTATGTTTTACTTGTGAGTCTTATTTTGCTGATAATTTTTCCTGTTACATTTTTCTCTATAACTATATTAGTTTTCAAGATGATTACCCAGAACACCCAAAAACGGATATACATCGTCAGTTAAGGGCAATGTCTACAATAAGAAAATGGTTCTTATTCTGATGATATTTGAAAAATAAAGTTTACGCTGATGACGGACGACAAGTGATGCCAATAACTAATAACTCACATGGACCTTTTAATAACAGTGAGCTAAATATGATGCCCTTTTGACAAGTTTTCAGGTTTGCATTTTTGCAAATATGTAAGACAGAAATCTGATATCTGACAGATTGTTGCCCTTTTAACATAAGTTCACAAGTGAATTAAGGGGTCAAGTGTCAAACTGCTCAAAACTAAAAAAGTAAATCATTTATAAATTTGGTGCGACCGAAGCATGTTCTTGAATGACCTTCGTCAGGAATGCCCAACACTAAACATTTGAAAACCAGAGACGTATAAATACTTGAAAAACTCAATGACCAAACGAGACCTTAAAAGAATAGCTCAAACGGTAAACTAATTAGTCTAATGAAATCTGTTAAGTGTATGATAACATGGCATTGTCAGTTTTTCTTCGACTTAAATAACATTTGAATTTCCCTCTTGTAACATCTGTCTCTTCTTATTATTTCAACATATCATGCATTATTTCTTATTCTTTGAAACAAACCTGACAAAGCCCACTGACGAAGCATGAAATAGCATGAGCGAGGTCAAGGTAATGAGACAATGACTGACTGACAAAGTCTCATTATAAGCCTCTTTACACATATGTGTGATGCTAGGTGAAAGTGAAAACAAGATATGATGGCTATTGGTAAATTGCCGATAACGACACATTTGCCACCAGCGGAACAGTTATAACCATGTGTTCCCTACCACAACCTATGTGGACAATAAATACTATAAGTTTTTGTGTGGACTATAATATACGTAATACCTCAACAGTTAAAGATTAATATCCTTTACCTAAGACAAAGGACACAACTGTGAAAAAACTTGACTTGTGGACTGTTCATTGCCAGGATTAGTAAATTTCTCCTACTGGTCAAAGATTATATTTAGTCTGCATTGGTCGACAATCGTCTTCACAGGAAAAGTGAAAACCTCAAAATCTTACTGCATAATAGAGGAAAATTTTCATAATTCATGTTTGAAATTTTTTAAAGAAAATTATATTTACTAAATTTGTATCTTCAAGCTTTCTTCTTCTGACATAAAGCCGACCTACGTCTTAACATGTACAAATATGCTAGAACTGTTACAACTGACACAAAACCAACTATTTATTTAGCAGTAAGATTTTTCAATCTCAATCTTGAGAACTGTTGTATGTCTTTAGGTCATGGTGTTGCCTCTTTTCGATTAATGATTTTTTATTACACATTGATTGATTGATGGATTGATTGATTGAATGATTGTTGGTTGATTAACGTCCAGTGCCAAAAATTGAATGCAACTTCAAGACGATAACAAATTAACCATAAATACAATAGGTAGGTCCTGTAATAGAGGCCGTCCGGGATGAAGGCGGGGGAAATCTAGACTGCCCCTGGAAACTGAAGGTAAATTGGATAGGGATAAAAATTTGCCTTGCAACGGGACACCTATAGACCATTCAAAGAGTTGTTGCAAGTGTTATTAGAATGCACAGAGCGTGACATAATCTCTACACGGGGCAGCGGATATAACGTACCCATTCTGACCGGACTTGTTTTCGTACTTGTACATCCCGCAAAGCCAAACGAACGCCCCACTTTTGCCAAGGGTTTTACTGCCAGTCGGAAGAAGACGCAAGAGTTACTATATTTCTATTCTCCAGTCCCCATTGGGGGAGATTACAACTTGATATCTTCATGAAATTACGAAGATCAAACAGAAAACTGAAGCAAAAAGAATACCGAAACTGATGGCACCACGGACACGGTGTCGTCTGAAATAGCAGGGTCTCCTTATCACCAGATATGACAAATACCTCGGATACGACACATCATCATACTTATGACAGTAGCAACCACAATCTTCGAACCCGGCCGTGTACTTCAACAAGACATTTTGGACTTTAATGACACTGACAACACTGTCTCATTTCTAATATAAAGCCAAAAATTGAAAAACTGAAAATGTTTAATAAAAGATGCTCAATTTACAATAAACAAGCTTAATAAACGTATTTGTGGCCAAAGATCAGATATTAACAACAATGAAAATGACATTGTTTACCAACTGAATTTAATAAGTCTGATCATCACTCAATCCATTTATGCTAGTTCGCATCATCGAAAAAATATACCACAGGACTAACAATTCCAGCTTTACTCACTACCCCATTCAAAAAATTCATTCTCTGTACAACTTATGTTTGGAAAAAAAGTAAAAAAAAAAAACAAAAATACCGAACTCAAAGGAAAATTCAAAACGGAAAATCCTTTATCAAATGGCGAAATCGATAGCCCAAACACATCAAATGTGGACTTGGTACAGGCAATATTTCCTTATGTAGAAAATGGTGGATTAAATCTGGATTTATAGATAGCTAAACCTCTCACTTGTATGACAGTCGAATGCAATTCCATTATATTGACAACAATGTGCGAAAACCAAACATACATAATAGGTAACATCAGTCAACATTGTGTTATAATCTTAATCACTATAAAAACAAATAACTATTTCAACATAAAAAAATGGCATATAGACACTCTATAGACAAAGTACATAAGCAAAAACAAAAGACAAGAATACAAACATGACCTTAGCACAATAAAACGATCTTATGGCAGGATGTTTAAAAACTGAGCCACGCCAAAGGTATATTACCAAAAAGTGAAAACCACTGTTTCAAACCCTATTCAAACCAATACAAACTTACAGCTATCATCTCGGATATCGCCAGTGACGGTTCGCATTGGAAAAGATGAAAAGGAGAAAAGAACCTTTCTTAAACTTTCCTTTGTCGACAAGGGTCTTGATGCCATAAACTTAGGTAAAATCCTTCATCATGAATCAGTTCACTCGAAAATAGCTCTCTACATCAAAGATCGGTCTGTACCTGTCATCTCTTATATCTATACCAAACCAATTGCAACTAAAGTTTTCAATTACAAACACGTAATGCAGGAACTCAACATTGATCACTTCAAGTCTTAACCCCGTGATTGCACCTGTGATAGCTTCCCATTTGTATATAATCCGTCTGACCACGTTATTACTGGCGACTTGATATTGTCAACAACACTTCTCTGCGAAATGTGTTATCCAAAGGCCCGAAATATAGCGAGCCTAAATACATCAATTGGATACACATCTTTAAAATATTGATGATTCAGTTGAGGATTATACCAGGTAATGGGCTTAACGCGAAAAAAAGAAGACGTAGATACCCTTTCCGAATGAGTTAAAGCTGTGAAGTCGTTGACACAAATTAGAATTAAAACCGAATAGGTACATGAATACACATGCTACATCGATCTTTAGAGACCCAAATGTTGCTTAGCACCTGTCCTTCCTCCATGACAAATATGTTGTCACCGCAGATAAAGCCAAAACAACATCGTTTTTGTGTGTAAATTACATTACATAAACTGCTTGATATAGGAATAAGGCATTGACATTTCACTTGAAAACTCAACATGTATCCTACGACACTTACCAAGGAGGAAATCCTGGATAATCATAGGTCTGTTCTATGCTGCTTTGGAATTTCAACCAATGACGAAGAACTGGATCTTTCTTCACTGGATTGGATACATAAATTACATAATTTTCCTTACAAACAACGTTATATTGCTGGGTCTTCCAAGTGCTCCACGAAAACTGTCTAAATTATTAACATCAATTTTATCAGCAGTCGAAGTTATTGTGAAAATACTTAATCTAAGGCTGCGTGAATCAGATGTGGAAACTTAAGAATTCGAAAGATCTGTTAGAGTACATACAATCTAAATCTTTTTCATCTTGCAATAGTATGAAAACGTTTGACTTTTCGACCCTTTTCACAAGTATTCCCCATTCCAAACTAAAAGTCAAATTAAAATAATTGGTCCTGCGTTGTTTCATAAAAAAGAATAACCAACGTAGAAACAAGTATCTTGTCTTAGGGAGAGAAACATCGTACTTTGTAAAAAGTCACTCTGATTCAGACAAAAAATTCTCTGAAACTGACATTGATGCTTGATTTCTTGATTGACAACATATTTTTTACTTTTGGAGGACGTGTTTTTCAACAAACAATTGGCAGTCCTATGGAAACAAATTGGTGCTCCGTTTCTTGTCGACTTGTTCCTTTATTAAGAGATGATTTCAGCTTCCCAATTGTGATCTTTCCATTTCTATGTAGCATCATTCCAAAACTACCTGCATATGAAGTATATATCTCCCAGCTGATACGATATTTCAGAGCTTGCATTTCCTATCATGATTTCCTTGATAGAGGGTTGCTGCTTACACGGAGGCTATTGAAACAAGAGTCCCAAGTGGTGAAGTTTTAATCATCCCTTCAAAAGTTATATGGACCACATCGAGAGTTGGTTTCACAGATGACGACTGATATGTTCTAATTGTTGTAACCACAGTCCCGTCCTCTTTTTCTCGAATGTGACCTTCCGAATTGTCATCAGGTTTGTACTAAAATGAGCAACACGACGGGTGCCATATGTGGAGCAGAATCTGATTACCATTCTGCAGCATCTAAGATCATCCCCGGTTTTTGTTAAGGTTTGTGTTGATCAGTCTTTAGTTTTAGTTTTTATGTTGTGTTTTGTGTTTTGTGTGCTGTTGTTTGTTTGTTTGTTGTTTTTATTGTTTTTGCCATTGCGTTTTCAATTTGTTTTAGACTTAGGAGTTTGATTGTCCTTTTGGTATCTTTCATCTCTCTTTTCTACTTTTTCTGGTCAGGATGAATAAAAATCATTATATGAACAAGAAAAATCTTCCACTAGTGGATTTTAATTGTCCTTTGGCCAACATATGAAGGAAACTATTTAAAATCAATAAAATAGGTTTTTATGGACGAACTAGAAAAGAGAAACTGACACCAAAACAAGGAGCTATACCAGAAGGGTAAGCATATAAATCCGTTCATGTTGCTGCATGTTACTCTGACGATGATTCAATTGATAAGGGTGAAAAATCTCACCAAAGTTCAAAATCAGTATAAAAATAGAAACAGTAATTGAACTCATATGTGTAACAGCGAGTCACTTATTTCTCACCTAGATGTCTTTGGGTAAAACTAAATATAGCAAAAGTAAGCAAGAGTGCCCATAATAGAATGTCCTGCCTGCTTTTATGTTGATAGTCCTAAATATAAAGTTTTACTACAACTATCACAATAACTTAACATGATCCAAGAAAATGAGGTCAAGGTCAGATAAACCAAGCCAAAAATACATGTACACCTTACAATCATCCATACACCGAATATAGTTGACCTATTGCTTAAAGAATACAAGAAAAAGACAAAACCATGCAATCTTTATATTGACCAATGAACCATGAAAATGAGGTCAAGGTCAGATCAACCCTACCAGACAGACATGTACACCTTACAATCAATCCATGCATCAAATATAGTTGACCTATTGCATATAGTATCTAAGAAACAAACTTAACAAGGAAAACTTATCATTGACCAATCAACCATGAAAATGAGGCCAAAGTCAGAAGATACCTGCCAGACAGACATATACACCTTACAATCATTTCATACACCAATATAGTTGACCTATCTTATTAAAGTTTAAGAAAAACAAACCAAAATACAAAAACTTAACATTGAGCAATCAACCGTGAAAATGAGGTCAAGGTCAAATAAAACCTGCCAGGCTGACATGTACATCATAAAATATTTCCATACACCTAATATAGTTGACCTGTTGCATACAGTATTAGAAAATCAGAACAAAACACAAAAATTTAACTTTAACCACTAAACCATGAAAATGAGGTCAAGGTCAAATGACACCTGCCAGTTGGACATGTACACCTTACAATAGTCCCATACACCAAATATAGTAGACCTGTTGCTTATAATATCTGAGATATGGACTTGACCACGAAAACTTAACCTTGTTCACTGGTCCATGAAATGAGGTCGAGGTCAAGTGAAAACTATCTGACAGACATGAGGACCTTGCAAGGTATGCACATACCAAATATGGTTATCCTATTACTCATAATAAGAGAGAAATTAACATTACAAAAAAGCTTAACGTTTTTTCAAGTAGTCACTGAACCATGAAAATGAGGTCAAGGGCAATGGACATATGACGGACGGAAACTTCATAACATAAGGCATATACAAAGTACAATGCATCCAGGTCTTCAACCTTATGAAATATTAAGTTTTAAAGTAGTTAGTTAACGCCGCCGCTGGCGGATCCTTATGTCTCGCTTTCTGCGACAGAAATTGTAGGATAAAAAAATGACTAATTCATTATAGGATATTTTGAAATTTGGGCATTAATAGGACATTAAATGACACTGACAATATCATAAATATAAGAAAGGGTGTTGAGTCTTTAACCAGAAAACAAAAAAAATGCTAATACTTTTGCACTTTTCAATGAACATAACTCTAGAAACAGAAATAGCTTGGATCCCAAAATGTAATACAATCAGAGGTTAAAAGCCAACAACCTACATACTTCCTAATTTTCAGAAAAAAAGATGAAAATGTGACTTCCCAGTGTTTTTATGGAAACTATGTGCCACCAATGCCGTAATGTGTACGAAAAAATCAACATTAAACAAAGATCATTTGTAGAGGGTCTCCCAATGGTCACTCCTGTTAACTTTCACAATAATACAGTGTTTAAGTTTGAGATTTTTTTTAAATTGGCCATTCAGAATCAATGATTGCCTCTGCTGCCTTTGTTTTTTTTCCAATCAGATCTTCATGAAGAAATCTAGTAGAGATCCTTTTATACATCATTCCTGTCACGTTTATTTCACACTGGCCAAGTGGTTTCAGTGAAGATGAAAATGTGATTTTCCATGTTGTTTCAATAAGAACTATGTGTCACTATGTTTGCAACCTAATCAGCATTAAAATAAAACGATGAAACTTTGTAGAGGGCATCTCAATCATCAATTATATAAAATTTCCAAACATTTCATCTGGTTATTCAGAGATTTTTGGTCAATCAGAATTAATGCTCGCCTCTGGTGGTCATGTTTTCCGTTTGATATGAGCCAAATGAGGATTTGTTTTAGGAGGATCTACCTGACATAATTCCTGCTATGTTTGGTTAAATCTACCTTTGTAGTTTTAGAGAAAAGAATGAAAATGTAATTTCCCATAGAGTTCTACCACCAATGCCAATTTGTTTTCCACCATTTTAAACACTATAAGATATGGGGGAAAATCTGGATTCAGAATATTTTTTTTTGTCATCTGCTTGACCACAATATTCTTTTTTCATCAAATTGGGTATTAGAATATTTTTATAAAAAAACATAACCCCCCTACCCCTTGAAGATAAATGATCGTTCCCTAAATGATGATAAATTGTAGCAGGAATTCAAATCCTCAATCCTGCAAAGCTTCAAAATTGGTTTGCCATGATGTTTCAAGAGATGAAAATGTTTGAAAACTCGATCAGAGTACAAAAATGTTCACTGGCAGTTTTGTTTTTTACCGGATCTTAACCAAATGAGGATCTTTTGTATATGACCTTCCATACAGCATTCCTGCCAAGCTTTATTGAGTTTAGCCTAGTGGTTTCAGAAGAGAAGATGAAAATGTTGAAAATTTATGGACAACAGACATTGGATGACGAAGATGGTTGCCAAATGATGTCAATAGCTCACATGGCCTATAAAGTAAACATAAATCTATTGGATGTTGGATGTGTACTGATTCATATTTTAGTCTTAGATACATGATTTTTTTTTATTTAGTTGTAATAGGCTTTGAACTAGCTGTCAGTAACTGAAAGTACTCTCAGATCTGTACTTACTGTCTTTTTTGTTGTTAGGGATGAAGGATGGATATATACCCTGCCACGTCCGGTCTGTGCTTTTGTTTGATGTTTTTCTTTGTATCAATCTGATGAGTTAAGACTTTTACAACTGATTTTTATAGTTTGTTCTTATGTTGAGCTGTTACACCAATGTCCCAGGTTAGGGGAGGGTTGAGTGCTCACAAACATGTCTAACCCTGCCACATTCTTTATGTGTCTGTCCAAAGTCAGGAGCCTGAAGTTCAGTGGTTGTCATTGGTTGACATCTGTCATATTTGTTTTTCGTAAATTGTTTTGTTATAAATTAGGCCGTACGTTTTCACAATTGAATTGTTTCATATTTTTCATGTTCGGGCCTTTTATAGCTGACTATAAGGTATGGGTTTTCTTGTTGTTGAAGGCCGTAAGTTTGCCTATAATTGCTTACATCCACTTTATTCGAACTTTGGTGGATAGTTGTCTCGTTGGCAATCATACCACATCTCGTTATTTTTATATAAACAGATTGGTGACAAAAACCTTCAATATTTGTTGTGATATCAAATTTAACATACACCATATACAGGTCATAAAGGTATACCGGTAGTTCTAATTAGAAAAGCAAAGCATAGACTGTAAAAACTAAAATATCATGCTTGTTATTAGGTTTTGTGTTAGAATATCTTTTTATGTCTAAGGGTAAGGTGTAAGTCAAAGCAGACCTTGTTGTTTTAGGAGTCCATACTCTTGAGCTCATAGATACATGTATATAAGTTTTAGTTGAACCTCAAATTTGCTGATATTACGAAAAAAATGTATCTATATATAGATGAAATCATTTCTCATCATTATAAAATTGATATTTTTTACCAATATTTTATTACACAAATAAATAAAATAAATAACAAATGAAAATTACACAACATATTTAAATATCATTTACAATATAAAAAAAAATACGGTAAAGTTATTGCTTTGTAATATCTTCAATATTTCAACTTTAAATTTTAAACAAGGACTATTAATTCAAGTCTTTGACAACAGACAATTATCATTTTGTAGTAGACAAGCAAACAAAATATAAATAAATTAATTTTTTTAATGTTCAATCTGTATCATTTTTGAAATAAAAAAAAAAAGCATTTTCCTTTTGAGAGCCAGGTAATAACAGATTTTCTTTTAAAACAACAATTTGACTATGATGCTCATCAGTAAGATGTTATGCATTATGTCTGTAGTGAGAAAACTCAAAAATTATTATGCATTTATAAAAGATATTTCATGGTCTAGTAGGATACATAAGATTCAAATGAGTTTTAAAGTTCATTATTAAATTTTGAGAATAAGTGCAATATAATAAGAAAATGTGGTTGTTAACTGGTGCTTTAAAGGTTATAAAAATATTTAAATGGAAAAAATGCATGTAACATTGACAGAAACATACAAAACACATACATCTTTAGCAGAAAAATGAAAAAAAACTTCAGGGAATATTTTAAGCATTCATGAACTGCCCATCCATAAGATTTATAGAATATAAACAAACAATTTATTTTGAATAAACTAACTTGTCAATAGATAGATCTCTATTTTTATATATCATGTTTTTTTTTTAAATATCTTTGATAATTAACTATAACAAAACTAATAAGAGAATCAAATCTCATATTTCTTGATTTGAATTTTCTGTGTAAGTGGATAAATTAATTAGAATCTAAGTTACAATAAATTGTATCATGATTATCAAATTATAAATATTTTTGAAATCTGATTTACCCTTGACAATAATAATAAGAGAAATACATCTGATATTTTGTTTATATGAACTTTTAAATACAATAGCCATTCATTAAGGATCTGTGAAGATAAGAATGACAATTTGAAAAAGAGTAGATGCAAAAAAAAAATATCAGTTTTCTCCTAAAAGTGGTCAGAACTATTTGTGCTAAGAAAAATCATGATACTGAAAGAGATAATTTGTTCCGACAGCTTAGCTTGATCTATATTTTGTCTATGCATAAAAATAATAAATTTATGGCATTTTAAATCTAATCAAACTTTTTTTAAATCAGACTGTATTGTTACCTAATGTAACACATCATAGCACAATAAAAAAACAAAATACAAAATACAAATAAAAAAAAAAGAAAAGAGGTGATATGACTTGTATCTTTATATTATTTCTAGTATCCAGAGGGTATGATTGGATCACCATAAGCACATCTTGATTCTATATCCAGATTGTACCAGTTCCCTTCTCCATGTTTATATTTACTTGTTACAATACGGAAAAAGCCATGTTCTCCCTGAAAAATAATAGAACAGGTTGACATAGTTGTTTGTTTTTATAGTGATTAAGATTATAACACAATGTTGATTGCAGTTCCCCAATTTTTGACATTTTTACCTATTATGTCCGTTTGTTTTGTTCACATATTGTTGTCAATATAATTGAGTTGCATGCAACTGTTATACAATTAAGTGAGAGGTTTAGCTAGCGATAAAACCAGGTTTAATCCACCATTTTCTACATAAGGAAATGCCTGTACCAAGTGAGGAATATGTTTTCCATGCATCTGGGCTCTTGATTTTGCCATTTGATAAGGAACTTTTCGTTTTTCATTTTCCTTGGAGTTCGGCATTTTTGTTATTTTACTTTTTTTTTTAATACCTTATCTAATAGAGAAAAATATACACATATTAATATTTTAACAATTGCCATGTAATGTTCTCATTATCATCTATAAAGCAATGTCAAGTCTCACAATATAGATCTATGTTTAATGAGGAGGTACATTTTGAGACTTATCCAATGTTCTCCACAGGGTCTTTCAGCATCATGGTAATGATGCTATATTGCATGAATGTGATGCTATTACTTCTAGAAAAAGATGATGTTTCAAAATTTCCGGTTTAACAGAATGCTATATGAAATTTGTGGGGAGAACACCGACTAATCTGGACCTCAAAATTTACCGGAAGAAACAATTGTATAATACCATTATCATTCACAATTTGTCTAACCTTAATCAAAAGTTTTTAGTGAAAGTAAGAATTAGCTTTGGTGGCATAACATAACTTGACTGACATCATTACAGTGCTATCATTAGTGTAGCATAGGGGACAATTAACCAATAACATAGGTTTTCTTATATTTTAATAAAAAAATACAGAATAAGGTATCCACTTTAAGTGAGATATTATATCCTCCACATTTGACAACTGGATAAACTTATACAATTTATACAAATTAGTAAAAAAAAAAAGTACAAAATAGAAATTGACATAAGGGATGAATTTGATATAGTTTAAAAAAATAAACATTTCTTATTACTACTTTTACTCTGCATCTTTTTTTCATTTTGTGCAGCATTTATATCAAATGATGTAACCTGTATATAAAAAAATAATCATCAACCATATTGTTTCAGTTGCCTTAAAGTGGCATTACATTAGCTACAAGATATAAAAAAACTAAAATATGATTTTTTTGTTTTTGTTCTATCATTAAATAAAGTAAAATAATAATTTGCTTTTAGCATCCAGTTTGGTTCAATTTTGTCAAAATAAGCCAAGAAACATTGCTGAAGAATTATTCACTTGCAAGTGAATAATTCGACTTCAATGAATCTGTATTCATGTGACCTTTAATTTAACCCCTTAGCTAGAGATGGGTTATGCATAAACTAGGCCTGATCAGCTATGAAAAAAAAAAGAATGTCAACATTGATAAAATGCTTCGCTGAGCGCAGTCTGATACGACCACAGAGGTCGAACCCTGAACAGTTGGGATAAATTTGGACACAATATTCAAGCTTGATACTGTCTGAATTTGAATTGTGATCAAATTTTTGACATTATATAGGTTTCTGACACAAAATAAATGTGGTCAAAGATCTTACAAATCTATTGTGAAATACTATGCAATTGCAGATTTCTTCTTGAAACTTTTCAAAAATTTGAAATTTGAAAAATTTTGAAAAAAAAATATGAACCCCTCAAAAAAGTATTAAAAAAATCCCCTCCCCAATCTTTTTGAATTCCCCCTTGGAGCAATTACCCCAAAACTCAATCCCAGCATTTCCTTTGTAGTATGGAACCTTGCAGTACAATTTCAGAGAGATCCATACACTTAAACATAAGTTATTGTCTGGAAACTAGAAAAATGCTTGTTTTTTGCCCTTTTTTGGCCCCTAATTCCTGCATGTTTGGGGCAATTACCCCCAAACTCAATCACAGCCTTCCCTTTGTGATATGAAACCTTGTGGTACAATGTCAGAGAGATCCATACACTTACACACAAGTTTTTGTCCAGAAACTATAAAAGTGCTTGTTTTTGGCCCTTTTTAGCCCTTAATTCCTCAACTGTTGGCACCATAACCCCCAAAAAGAATCCCAACCTTCTACTTCTGGTATTAAACATTGTGGTACAATTTCAGAGCAATCAAGATACTTATACTCAAGTTATTATCCTTAACTAGAAAAATGCTTGTTTTTTAGGCCCCTTTTGGGCCCCTAATTCCTTAATGGTTGGGACCATCATCCCCAAAATAAATCCCAGCCTTCCTTTTGTAGTATTGAACCTTCTTGAAAATTTCATAGAGATCCATTCACTTAAACTAAAGTAATTGTCCAGAAACCAAATGTGTCTTCGGACGACGACGACATCATACCATTATACGATCCCAAAATTTTTTTTGCGGTCGTATAAAAATGAAACAAGGATAAACATTATTCTTATACAGGTAAGAATGATGATAAGCATATTTTTTCTAACCTATAATATGAAATCAAACAGACCTAGTAAAATCCAATTGCATGTGTTCGTTATTAATTTATATCTTTATTTTAATATCGGGTTATATGACCGACAGCAGTCTTCGAAGGTCACCTCGATGGCTAACTAGATGGTGTCTATACTAAAACACACACAAAATGCTGATACATATTATTGAGTCCATGCATCATAAATCATTTATTTTTGACTTTTTTTAATTTGGATATAGGTTTCAGTATGTTATAAATCAAATATGAGAATTTGAGTCAAATCAGTGAACATGACTTTGACAGCTAATGCCCTTTTAATAAAGATATATATATATATATATATATATATACTTACCCAAGGTTCTCCCCATGAATTTCTCACTATCCAGTATTCTGTCCCCGATTTTACATCAACTCCCCATCCCACTACAGATACAACATGATTTACCTGTAAAAAGAACATCAATTAACAGTATTTCAAAAATAAAGCTGAAAACAAATATGAAAACAGTCATTTTTTAAACGGACTAAATGTCAGAGTTAATCCTTTCCTCTATGATTTTTCATATACTTATCTTTCATGGGATATTTCAATACAAGAGTGCACACGCTGAAATGTCTCGCCTTCTTTACTAATCATTGATATTATGTTGATAGTCCTAAATATAAAGCTTTATTACAACTGTCACATAAACTTAACATTAACCAAGTAAACTAAACATTGACCAATGAACCATGAAAATTAGGTCAAGGTCAGATGAACCATGCTAGGCAGGCATGTACAGCTAACAATTCTTCCATACAACAAATATAGTTGACCTATTGCTTATAGTTTAAGAAAAAAAGACCAAAACTCAAAAACTTAACTTTGACCACTGAACCATGAAAATGAGGTCAAGGTCAGATGACACCTACCAGCTAGACATGTACACCTTACAATCATTACATACACCAAATATAGTAGACCTATTGCATACAGTATAAGAAAAACAGACCAAAACACAAAAACTTAACTATAACCACTGAACCATGAAAATGAGGTCAAGGTCAGAAGACACATGCCAGTTGGACATGTACACCTTACAGTCCTTCCATACACCGAATATACTAGACCTATTGCTTATAGTATCTGAGATATGGACTTGACCACGAAAACTTAACCTTGTTCACTGATCCATGAAATGAGGTCGAGGTCAAGTGAAAACTATCAGACGGGCATGAGGACCTTGCAAAGTACGCACATACCAAATATAGTTATCCTATTACTTATAATAAGAGAGAATTTAACATTACAAAAAATCTTAACTTTTTTTTCAAGTAGTCACTGAACCATGAAAATGATGTCAAGGACATTGGACTTGTGACTGACAGAAACTTCGTAACATGAGGCATCCATATACAAAGTATGAAGCATCCAGATCTTCCACCTTCTAAAATATAAAGCTTTTAAGAAGTTAGCTAATGCAGCGCCGGATCACTATCCCTATGTCGAGCTTTCTGCAACAAAAGTCGCATTCTCGACAAAAATGTTGGAAATTGCTTATTTCAATGAAAAAAATCTTCTAAAAACATGATGATGGCCATTAAAAAAAGCATCATGTTTGAAATGATAATGCATGGCCAAATAATTTATTTCATCAAGGAAATTCATGTTAGATATTCCCAAGTATATACTTTTTTATTGGATACAAATTTCATGGTCTGATGTGTCAAAAGACATCATTATGGAGGGATGGGGGATGTGTCAAAAGACATCATTATGGAGGGATGGGGGTTGTGCCAAAAGACATCATTATGGAGGAAAGGGTTAACAGTCAAACTTATGTAACAGAATAAATAAGTTTCTATTATTACTTATTACACAAATTAACAACTTTGTTTCCAATTTTATAAATTTGGTAATGGAGCACAAGAGAATATATTTCTAATAAAACAGTAACAATGTAAGTCGTTACGAAAGTACATCCTTAAGGTAGATAGGGTGTCTTCCTCCATCTTGGATTTTGAAATACCAGAAAATAATCGGTCTAGACCTTTAATAAAATGTGCAAATTTTGAGAGTAGTGGGTAATTCATGTGTAAGAATTTTCATTTTAATATAGAAAATGACATGTTTTATTATATTTTGGGTTGTATTTTACAAAAAACAGAATACTTTTGTTTGATTCAATTTTTTCCAACTTTGGCACATAAGGGGAGGCAACTCAAATGTAAGGGCAGATAATTCAGATAAAGTTACTTTTACAATAGAATGTGTTAGGAATTTATCTATTTTATTATGTAGCAAGAAAACGGGCCCGGTGGCCTCATTTTTTCTTTTTCTTATCTGAAAGTATAATATTAGAGCTATCTTCTCATATTTTATCTCAAAATTCTATGGTGTAGTTTTCGTTTTATGGCAGAAAATTGCGTTTTCCATGCATAATCTATACAAAATCTGTCAATTTTGCACAACCTGTTGCGTGAAAATAAGCCCTGTGACCCATTCTTTTTATTATTTTTTTCAAAAAAGCATTATATAAACTACATTTTGGCAAATTATTAAAAAATTCTATGGATTATAATTTAGACACCCCATCTACCTTAATAGAACAAACAATACAAAAGTAAACAAATATAACATTTCAATATATACTGTAGGAATAACACACAGTTACAATTCTAATGTCAGTTTTGTCTTTTTTTTTTTGGTGCTTCATCCAGATCTCATTAGTCAAGCTGATCTTTACAGTTTGTTTCTTATGTTTTGCTGTTACACCACTGTTCCAGGTAAGTGGAGGGTTAAGTGCTCACCACATTCTTTTTTTTTCTTTAACAATTAATCAAAATTTTATTGCAACACTGGCTGTATTACATTTTACCCAGATTACAGCATGTGTTCAGTAAAGAGAAAAAAAAAATATTTACAATGTCTTACATTATTTCATTAATTAATTTTGTTAATTTTTCAAATTCAATTATGGCTCTGTATCATATATTCACCAATCCTAATTGTTCTACAGAACGGGTCTGATTTTTTTCTTGTATTTTAATCATTCTTTATGTCCCTGTCCCTAGTCAAGGACCTGTCATTCAAATTCAGTCAATGATTATAGAAAAGAAAATAAAGTTTACACGTAAAATTTAACTGCACATGAATCCAATATGTATTTGTAAGTTTGAAAATTGATAATGGTTTGATAATCAAAATCACGCATAAATTTACCATTGAAAAGAAATGTTCCTCTTCATATATTCCTCCTGTATAGGCATCTAATTTGTCTGTTGCCATAACGCCACAACTAAAAAATACCATCGAACATATTTCTGTACATATTGGTGTATTGCTTATTGTTTGAAATGAAAATTATTTGGATTAATATAATTTGAACTGGAAATGTATAAATTGGAAACACTTGCTATCTCTGCCAAACCAAAATTACAACTCTTAAACTAATAACTACAAATGAGTCTGTTTTGTTACTCATCATTTGTGAGAAACTCATGTGACAAAAACTATACAATATTTTTAGCAGTTGCTTAACCCTGAAAATGAGGTTGAGGACAATTGAAAAATGACAGATGGTTTATACAAATAGTCAACACTTCTACGGATTGCAGGTGAAACATAAAATATAAGAATGTGTTCAGTGAAAATCATTAATTGCAATGACCAATTTAGAATTACATAATGCTGCCTTTTGAGGCCTCAATGTGGTACCTCAGTGAAAGCATTTTGCCTTCATGAATCTGTATCAGATCACTAGACTTCACACAATTTGTATCCTGTTTAAAAAGTACATACTTTGGAATATGTGACATGATTTTCTTAATGATTTCTTTTTAAATCAACATCATCATTTTTATTTTATTAAAGTAAGCTTATATTCAACATTTCATCGAAATACAATGCATCCCATGCAAAATAAGTGCATGAAAAATTCTCCATTGTGGACTCGAGGAAAGGGTTTACTTAAATGAACTGAGTTATCTCCCCTATATGTACTGAAATGTTTCAGAAAAGCAGGCTAACCCATGATAGGTCCTTGTTGCAGATGAGTAACATCTATTTCCTGATTGATTCCTCTAAATTATAAATATATCTACCATCATTTTAATCATCATCTCTTACCTGATTGGTCCATTTTTGTAGATCTCTGCCATCATTTTATCTCTTCCTTTAACTGTACCAAAATCTCCAACTTTCCACAAAGTATAGTTTTTTAACTGTTCACATTGTCCAAAGGTTGTACAGGTTCCACACTGATTAAAGATATCACAATCTTTAAAATAATAAAAAAAAAGTTAGTTGCACATGTCTGTAATAGCAGAGACATATATACACAGAGACATATAGTGTATATATGTCTCTGGTAATAGTAATGAGTATCATCAATGGTTGCCCTTTCTCCTGAATGTTTTGCATGTTGAAAATTGGGTCTTGGTAACAGGAGATTGGTCACCTCTATTGAATATCACACTCCAGTGATTTTTCATATGTGAGAGACACTTGCCCAATGAAGATGCCTCTATATGATTTAAGGTTAACATATGTTGTTGGTTTGCTGTCTCATTGACATTTTCCCCATGTCTTTATTTTATTCATAAAGCTGCTAGAAAAATGCCTTGGTCAATTTTTTTTTTCAAATTTATTATTTCTAAATTTTCTAAATGTGGATAAATGCAAAATGTATATTTATATACTTTCTTCATTTCCTCTCATCAAAACCAGAAATTACAGAGTCCATATTGTGCCTGTGGCGCTCCACGTGAGGATGCATTTCATCTTCTTTGATTGCAATAACTACACTGATATAAGGAACAATCTATTAATTAACATTAATTGTTTTTAAGTGACAACAAATCTAGAGTTACTCACTGAGGGTAGCAGAAATTTAACATATGAGGAAAACTGTGAAATCTTTAAAGAAGTCTTCAAATTTATAAAAAAAAAATCAAAAAGATTCCTAGTAGTATAATCAAATAAGATATAAATAAATAAAATCACCAAGTCCACAGAATTTCATTTATCTATTATCATTTTATTATTATTAGGTCTTTCCACTTTTCTGTGGAAAGACCTATTTTATTTGTTCTGATTATTATTTTTTTTTTTCTTCTTCCATCTAACCCTTTTCTTGTGGTATAAAGTTGTTTTGCAAGATGTTGCTTAGATATTTTGGATATTATATCGAACAGTTATTGCGCTTTTAAAACTCATCTTTTTTAGCCGAAAACTTTTTTATTGTAAGAGTTATCTCCCCAAACACTGTTTTTCTTGTGAGTGTATCTCCTCCGTAACCAAAAAAGATAACAACAAAATTCTTTTTCATATTTGTTCGTTACATCCTAAGGAAATTTTGGCTGATTTGGATTGAAGTGATCTGGTGAAATTTAATAGTTCTCTACCTTCATCAAATAAATTTGTTGTAAAGTTTTATAAACTCAATAAACCGTAAGCCGTATAAACCTATAGTCTTTTTATTTGAGGTCCTTAGATCCTAACTTAGAAAATGAGGTCAAGGTCAAAGGTCAAGGTCATGTTCTGAATTTTGTCTTTTGCTTGTTTTTGTATTTTCTCAGATATTTTTAATGTTATATATAAAAGAACTAGTGCAAAATGTTTGTAATATTGTGATGAAGATATGATACGTTTGGTCTGAGACAATCCAGCAACATCTTATTGGAGTTATTGCCCCTGAAATGTTTTATTTTAAGGTAAATAGATTATTACTTCATATTGGTACATGATAAAGCCATAAGATCTTTTGCAAAATGTTGGGTGACATATGACCTTGAAAAATGTCAACCGGAAGTGACCTTGAGTGAACCATAAGTAGTCATTTTTGCACTTATTTCATGTAAAAGTACATAGAAACCATATATTTTTTGAATGGTCATACATTAATCTATCATTTGAGACCGGAAGTGACATTTTATAAACCGGAAGTAGCGTATTATCTCCCTTATTACAGGCATAACAAGTATATACAAACTATATGTTTTTTGAATCAGTGTGAATAAAGCTATCATATGAGACAGGAAGTGACATTTTCTAAACTGGAAGTTGGCAATTATCTCCCTTATTTCAGGCAAAAGTATATATAAACCATATATTTTTGAAATCAGTGTAAATAAAGCTATCATATGAGACCGGAAGTGACATTTTCTTAACCAGAAGTTGGCAATTATCTCCCTCATTTCAGGCAAAAGTCTATAGAAACCATATGTTTATTGAATCAGTATGAAGAAACCTATGATTGGACGCCAATAGTAGCTTTGAGTAAACCAGAATTAGCTTCTCATCAATTATTTAGAAAATTGATGTGGAAACCCTTCAATTGTTCTTTGAACAATTTGTTTTTAATTATTATTTTTCTCTTTTCTTTTTTTTTTTGTTAATTGTGTTGGGCTTTATTTCAGACTTTGTGCATACGTCTCATTTTACTAATACCTTTAAGATAGATTTACTGAACTGTGCACACTCTGTATAATTGTAATTGTTAAATTATGGAAAGGAGCAGACTTCATAAGTTGGTTAAACTTGTGTCCAATCCTATTTGTCATTCTTATTTTTGTTGTATTGGTTTGTTAATTCACCATTTGATGTTCCTACCCCAAAATAAAAATAACTTCGCATCATTGGTTGAATTTACATTGTTTAGGACGCTGGTAGCCAATCACAACATTTTGAAGTACGCTATTGAAAATATTACCCAGAACGCATTAGATTCTGAAATTGCGCATTGTATGAACAAGAGTTCACACGCTGAAATGTCTTGCCTTCTTTACTGACCATTGATTTTATGTTGATAGTCCTAATTATAAAGCTTTACTAAAAGTATCACATAAACTTAACATGATCCAAGAAAATGAGGTCAAGGTCAGATAAACCAAACCGGATATACATGTACACCTTACAATCATTCAATACACCAAATATAGTTGACCTATTGCTTATAGTTTCGAAGATACAGAATTAAAACAGGAAAACTAAACATTGACCAATGAACCATGAAAATAAAGTCAAGGTCAGATGAACCATGCCAGACAGACATGTACACCTTACAATCAATCTATGCATTAAATGTAGTTGACCTATTGCTTAAAGTATCTAAGAAACAAACTTAACCATGAAAACTTAACATTGACCAATGGACCATCAAGGTCAGATGATACCTGCCAGACAGACATATACCAGACCTGGGGTCAATCACATGCCAAAGTAATTAATTACATTGATTTTTAAATGTAATTAATTACATCACAATTACATTGATTTTCAAATGTAATTAATTACATTACAATTACATTGTGAATGTAATTCTAAAATTACACTTCAATTACTTTTGTCTAAAGACAAGTAAGAACTATATCATTTTGAATAAAATCATAAAAAAGACAACAGCCTAAAATAAAATGAAACTTTTAAATATAATTGCACTTTATAACAGTGAAACGTTTGTACAAGATTTGTTTTAAGTTTTCAAATTTCTAATGTCATTGTTACATTTAATCACCATTAAATTTTGAAGTGCTGATTATTTGATTGGATTTCTTATTTTTATGGGGGAAAAAATCATAAAGTAATCTTAAAATTTGAAGTTTCTACTGAAAATGTTAATATAGATTTTAAGGTTTTCTTATGTACCTCATGTGAAATTTAAAGTAACTTTAAATTTTCCATTTATTACAGAAGAGTAATGGTAACATTTTCCAGACTTTATAACATAAGGCATCAATATACAAAGTATGAAGCATCCAGGTCGTCCACCTTGGAAAATATAAAGCTTTTAAGAAGTTAGCTAACACCGCTGCCAGATCACTATCCCTATGTCGAACTTTCTGCGACAAAAGTTGCAGGCTCGACAAAAACAAGTTTTGTATAGGTGGAATATAGTTAGTGATGGTGTGCAACTTTGTTCTGAATTTTTATGAAGGTTTTGTTTAAAATTATTCATGCATTATCAATAACCCAAAAGTACATTTATAGTAAGAAAAACAAATTTTAAGCTCTTACAGTTCTCAAATTCAAGCAGCTCTGTAAGTCTCTTGTGTAATCCTTACATGCTTTTTAGGCATAAATAAATAGAAATATTGATTTAGTTTTATCTGACATTTGATGCATTTTTTTCAAAACACAAAAGAGGCAAGAAAAGTAATCTCAGAATATTTTAACATATAACTGGTATATAACAATGCTTTGATATTTCTAAAAATTCTTTGGTTTGACCCAGCAAGAGATCTAACCACAACATTTCACACTTGAGACAAGAATGCTACAATGTAACATTTGAGACAAACATGTTAAGTCGAAACCTTAAAATCTGGACACTAATGTACATGAACAGCTAGTATAGAGACCTTGATCTTTAGCTTGGTAATTGTTGCAGGTTTCATCAGGAATTCCATGTTTATGTGCATACTGCCATACACCAGTGTCATCACCCCCTTCACAACTGCCAGCACCACCACAATCTATGACATTTTGTACTGAGAGGTATGTAGATGGCCAGGCACCTTTGCGTTTAATATTGATCCTGTCTGCAAGAGCACTTGTAGATCCCATGGCCCAGCATGATCCACAGTCTGCAATTAAAAGGTTATCATTATTTAGAACAGCAAAAAAAGTTTTATTTTCTGTAAGAAACAAAATGGATCACTACAAAATTCTTTGTACTTAATAAATCTTTTACGAAATGATGTAATAATTCTAATATATTAATATATTTCTGTGGAAAAAGAGAGTAGGAGAAACCCAGAAAAAGAGAGAGAAATGATGATGACGGATGGCTGCTTAACGTCCAGCGGCAAATTAATATGCATATTCAGGACAAGAACATGTTAATGTAATATGAGTATTAACCCTGCTTTGTACTAGACAGACAGGCTGAGCCGGATTTTTAACGTGCTAGTTCACAAGGTAACATTCCGCAGGAAGACATATTACCTTACCTGGACACATTATTCTGACTCCGAGCCGACCAGTCTTATGTCTTACTCCTAAATGCAGTGTGCTTAGTGGAGAAGCAGCAAATACCAATTTTACAGTCTTTGTTTTGATCCTGGTTGGGGTTCTAACCCACGACCTCCTGGATTCGAAGAGAGAGAGAAAAAGATGCCTTGAATCATTGTTTGAACATTTGTGTGTGTGGCATTTTTTGTACAGTACACAACATGGAATGTTTAAGATGTTATTATATAATTACAAACTTAATAAATTAGATTCATATAGTATCAATGTATTGGTTGCATGAAAATAAGAAATGGTATATAGTTTCTTGGTCAGCTGCACTGCAGCTATTTTGGGTTTGCTATAATGACTATGTGTTTCAGAGACAAGAAAGTTAAAACTTGAGAGAATAAGTAAGAATAGTGGTTTGAGTTTCAGCTTTTTAATTGAGTTTTACTTACAGTGATTCACATGTTGGGAGTAAAAAAAAACACTCCCTTAGAATATATAGGAAATTTTACATGCAAACCAACAGGAACTACTTATCCTTTGACTCTGCATTGCTCTGAGAGCCAGTGCCTCTATATGTACCCAACAAAAGAATAATTTATTCAAATAAAAATATAATGATACACTGTAAGATTCATGATTCTGGAAATGAGTTTCAGGAAACAGCTTGATAACCTTACATTGAGGAATATGTTGATTTCTGGTTGTACTGAGAAAGTTTGTGCCATTAACGTTTCTCCAATCCCAATTCTGTGGCAACGTCTTCAGATTTAGTTTTTCATGTGGTCTCTTATATGTTCTGGAAAATATTAACATCACTATAGTTTAGATTAAAAATAAACTAGATATACAAATATTTAGGTTTATTATATGAATGTCATGTAAAAATATTGTATGTTGTAAAAGATTATATTTGTTACATGTATATATGTCCCTCTGGGGACCTAATTTAGAAAAATAAAATATGTTTATCTTTATAAATACATGGCAATGATTCCAGAACTAATGTGTTTTTCTTCTGTTTTGTAATTGAACATGAAATAGATATATAATATATGAAAGTGATTTCTAGAATATTTCGTGATTTAATTGTGTTTTTTTCCACCATAAGACAAAGCTTATTACCTGTGAACCATTAAAGCATATATTTATGTGCAATAGAAAAATACCTTTTTTTAGTTTTGCTGTAGCATTTTCAAATAATTTTGAGATATTTACATTGCAGTTAAATATATCATTTATACACAAAGCTAAATTTACAACATAATCAAAATTAAAGAAAATATATATAGAAGTCTAAATTGAAAACAACGTTCAAACCTATGATTGCGTTGGATAAAAACCGCAGTTTTTATACGTGTACATGCAAAACAAATTTCTCGGTAGAGGGGTCTAAATACAGCACAAACAACATTTTCCAAAAGACCAAAAAAGTGAAAAAGCATATTTTAACAAAACGCATTTGACTAGCAGGTCGAACAACGGATGTTGGATAAAAACCGCAATTTTTATACGTGTGCATGCAAAACAAATTTCTTGGTAGAGGGGTCTAAATACAGCACAAACAACATTTTTCAAAAGACCAAAAAAATGAAAAAGTATATTTTAACAAAACGCATTTGACTAGAAGGTCGAACAACAGATGTTCTTAAACCCTGCTGACTGCCATTGGCGATTGCCAAATAAACGGATCACCAGATGTAACAAAATGGATCTTAACTATTAATTTAATACCAAAAAAGAAAACAATAAACTTGCAGAAAAGATGGTATACCGCAAACAAAAGGTGCAAAAATTAGTACACCATATCCCGATTTCGACAATTAATGTCTGTTCAGTGATGTTAGGAATGGAAACGGTATTTGGAAGGCCATATAATTTACCTCAATTTAGGATAGACTCTTGAATTTTGGATGAACAGATCATATCAACCCGAAGGCAAATATAATACAAGCCCAAACGAAAAAATATAAACAAGTCTAAATTGAAAACAATGTTCAAACCAATAATTGGGTTGGATAAAAACCGCAATTTTTATACGTGTGCATGCAAAACAAATTTCTTGGTAGAGGGGTCTAAATACAGCACAAACAACATTTTCCAAAAGACCAAAAAAGTGAAAAAGTATATTTTAACAAAACACATTTGACTAGCAGGTCGAACAACGGATGTTCTTAAACCCTGCTGACTGCCATTGGCGATTGCCAAATAAACGGATCACCAGATGTATCAAAATGGATCTTAACTATTAATTTAATACCAAACATAAAACAATAAACTTGCGGAAAAGATGGTATACCGCAAACAAAAGGTGCAAAAATTAGTACACCATATCCGGATTTCAAAATTAATGTCTCTTCAGTGATGTTATATATATATATATATATATCCTGATTTCACAATACAATTTAATGTAGGGGGAGGGGTCAGTGTTTAACCTGTTACATTCTTTATGTACCTGTCCCAAGCAAAGTCTAAGCATGTTATATATGGTTGTCATAATATCAAAAATCTGCCATAGTTTTTTTTCATCCAAATTTGTTTACTTATTCAGGCCTTTAGTTGTCTCTTTTGAATTGCTTCAATTTTTTATATTGCATTACATTAATTTCCTACTGGAATTCATGAACATGTATAATAACTTTCCACCCACCAAAGAACAGAGAAAGATGATATAAACAATCACAGGTAACAGTCACTGTATGGCCTTCGCGGTGTGGGAAATTTGCAATTTTTCATAGGACATTAATTTGTGCTTTTCTTAATGGGCATTTGCGCTTCAATTTATAGGACATTTCCTCTTTTTATGTAAGGCATTAGCGCTTTTTATGTAGGGCAATTGCGCTTTTTATGTAGGGAATTTGAGCTTTTACAATATTTGCTTCTTATGACTTCCCTCCTATGTTAATATCCGGGCTTAGGTCCTGTAGGTTTGACCAGGCAGAATTAACGTAATAATTTTCATTATGATTAAAAGTTTAATAGTCATTTCATAGCACATTTGTGTTTAAAAGTCATTTCATAGCACATTAATATAGTTATATATAGCTAAAAGTAAGCATTCTTAAGACATAAAGACATGTATATATAGTCATCACAGATCAGTTTTTGCTTGATATCTGAAGCTCAGGGAATGAACAAATTTAGCTCTTGTAATCTGTCCTGACTGGTATTTATAAATATTCTAGTGTCTCTTTCTCAATTCTTGACTGAGGTCCCTGTTCATCAATATAACAAATTTTAATGTAGTTAACCGACTGTTGTTCAATGATAAAAATCCATCGAGACATATACATTTTTTTCCCTTTACTAGTCTATATATCTTTAAACTCTATGTTTAATACTGTGTCAATGTGAACTAACTAACCACAAATATAAGTTAAATTTATTTACGTACTGATTACAACTCATTAAAATTACAGGTAGACGACTATACGCAAGCAAATGTCCGGTCAATTTAATACAGGTGTATCAAAATTTAAAGCACAAATGTCCTATCGTATTACAGGTAAAAAAGCGCAAATGGCCCTTCAATGATGAGCAAAGTCCATGCTGTATTATAAAAGCTATAAAAAGTTTGTGAAAATGAAGAACTTAAAGAACCTAAAAGGTACAACTGAAGAACTGATTTAAATTTCATGGACATTTTTTTATGGCAGACAGCAACCAACAATAACCACTGGACTACAAGATCCTACAAATACTAGCATGAGACAGACAAATACATGTAAAAAAAAGGCATGTTGCAAAGTTTAGCATGTTTGTGAGCACTCAACCCTGCCATAATTTGGTAGCATCTGAACAATGTAACAGCCCAACATTAGAACAAATTGTAACAATCAATTGAAAAGAACTTCACTTATTAGACCAGCAAAGGCTGCACTAATTACCATAACAACTAACAAAATGGCAAAAAGCAAAAAGTATTAATACTGGAGTACTGGCAAACTGGCATTTTCTAAAAGCTTAAGGTTCAAAGCGCAATTTTAACTTAGAAATAGACCATCTTTTTCTCAGATTAAGATATAAATCAATGCACCTGCAACAATTTTAGCATAAAACAGCATAAGCACACGAAATGACCATGTGCAATAACAAAATAGAATAATCAGCTGAATGCAGGGCTATTAATATATACATCTTTTCTTATAATAAAACTGATTACTAGCAATATACAATAATGCATTGTAGCAATTTTAAAAGGCATCATTATTTTAATGGATTACATTTTTTAAAGAAACACATGCATGCATTCAGCTACAAAATGTATTAACATTTTTAAAATCATAGGAAAGAAAAAAAAATGTAAATTTAAGGGTCCTGGGACCCTGTGTCTTCCCTGCTGCTGTCAGTGTAAAAGTATTATGTTGATCCCAAAAACTAAGTCTGTTAGTAAAATACTGGAAACATTTTTTTTAAAACCAAACCATTTTTTTCAGATGCTATTTCTTGATCTTGGAGAATCTTATTTTCAAGTTGCAAAAAGATTTCATGAAGGTTTAACAATTTTATTGATGTCTAAAAATATTATCCAAGACTTATGTAAAAGTCCATTTATCAATAAAAATTTAAAACATGAAAAACATCTTTAAAAAATTTGGATTCAGACATTTTTTATCATTAAAAAAGGCTGTTGCTATAACCCCAAATTGTATCTTAAATATAATTATATATTTTTAACTGCAGAAAAAAATTCTGTAAAATACTGAAAAATGTTCAAATTGTTGCTGTGGATACTCTCTTGATCAGAATAAAGATTCTGTCAAGTTTAATAAAATTCAAAAAGGTTTGACCTGATGTTGACAAAGCTATATTGCACAGTAATAACTTCTTCTTTCTTCTTCTTTATAATTCAGCACTCCATCAACATACTGATGATAACGTGCTGGGCACTGATTTTGCCCAATTTAGTGTTTGCAGCATTTCAGTGACTGAGCTGGTGTTATGGTATCTGTTGCATGTGTACCTCGCTGCTCTGCGCTGGACCATCTCAAGTTGGTGTGTTTGTGATTTTGTTCCATTTTAGGTCAGTTTGTATAGTAATGCCCAGATATTTTGTGGATGTTTCTTTTTGCAGTACATGTTGGTGGAGAGTGTAGTCAAATTTTAATGGGTTTTTCTTGGTTGTTATCTGGAGGACTGAGCACTTGTCTGGATGGAATGACATGAGCCAGTCCTTCTCCCATTTTGCTGCTGATGTAAGGTCTTCTTGCAGTTTTTGTGTGTCTTCTTTGTTTCGTATTGTTTTATAAATTATACTGTCATCTGCAAATAATCTTAGGGTGCTGTGTTTGATGTATTCATTAAAGTCGTTTATATACACAAGGAACAGGATAGGGCCCAAAACTGTTCCTTGGGGAACACCAGATGTTACGTTAAATTTGTCTGACTGAACACCATCAATAATGACTGTTTGTGTGTGAGATGTGAGGAAATCTTCTATCCATTTTAAGGTGTTGTGTTCAATGCCATAATATTTCAGTTTGTATAGAAGTCTTTTGTGAGGAAATTTGTCAAATTCTTTGGCAAAGTCCATCACAATTAGGTCAGTTTGAATGTTATTGTTGTTATTTTTTGCTAGTTCTTGGATGAATGATACTAGTTGATTTTCTCATGATCTAGATGCTCGGAATCAATGTTGAAGGTCGTACAAGATTTTGTTATTTTCTAGGTGGTGCATCATACTACTGGCTATAATGTGTTCCATGATCTTACATAGTATACATGTGAGTGATATGGGTCTATAGTTTATTGTGTTGTGTTTATCACCTTTTTTAAAAACAGGACAGACATTTGCATGTTTCCAATCTTTTGGGATTTTTCCTGTGTCAAGTGATATTTGAAAGATGTAGGTGATTGCAGTTGAAATGTCACTACTAAGTTCTTTAAGTACTGTTCCGCAAATTTGATCTGGACCAGTTGCTTTATTAGGATTGATCTTATCCAGTAATTTTATTACACCCTTCTTGGAAATGGTGATGTTCATTTTTGGATAGTTTGATTTCCCTTTATCCGGAATAGGTTCACTTGTTGTTTCTTCGGAAAATGCTTTTTGAAATTGACTATTTAGGATGTTAGTTTTGTCAGATGTGTTATCAGTTAGTTTACCATCTTTTCTAAGTGCAGCAATGCCTGTATTGTCATTTTTCATACTTTTGATGTATGTAAACAAGTTCTTAGGTTGTTTTTTTCTGATGTTGTCGTCTGGTTCTTCTACTGGTAGGTCAAATATCATTTTTTCGATGTATTTCCAGTAGGCATTACGCATTTCTTTTTGTAATGTTCTTTTTAAGTTTTTGTATTTTTTCATTTGATCTGGACTGTTTTTGCTCTTTTTATGTAGTCTTTTAACTTTGTTTATCATGATTTTTAAGGTGTTATCAACCCAGGGTAGTTTTTTCTTGTTTGTGATTGTCTTCTGGGGGATGTTTTTCTTGACTGATTGAAGTAGCCTTTCTGTGAATGTATTCCATAGATCATCGGTAGATGAACTATGATAATGACCTTTGATTTCTTGTGTGAGTTTGTTCACATCTTGTTTGATGTTTTCCCAGTTAGCTTTTCTATACTGGTAAGTTTTTCTTGTCATTTTCTTGTTGCGTTTTAAAGATAGTGCACATTCTGCATAGACGATATCATGGTCTGCATTTTCGATAGGAGGCATAGTCTCCAATTTGTTGACTATGCTTGGTATGTTGGTGAAAATGAGATCAAGTGTTCTGTCTCCCCTTGTGGGCTTTGTTACAATCTGCTCAAGTGATTATGTTCATTCATAAGGTTAAGAAGTTGTTCATGTAGCTTGATGTCTGGTTTGCTCGGGATGGTGCATGGAATATCCCAGTTTATGTGCCCAAGATTAAAGTCGCCACCAAGAATGATTGTAGATTTTGTATTTTGGTTTATGCGATCTAGTGAAATTTTAAGCTGTTCAATTGATGTGCCATTATCAGATGGAGGTCGATAATAACTTCCAACAATTAACTTTCTGGCATTTGTCATATTTATTTGTACCCAAATAGACTCTGAGTCTGTTTGTAGATCTCTAATTTCTTCAGATAGTAAGTTTGTTGTTACTGCAATAAGTACACCCCCATGGCTAAGATTGTTATCGCTTAGAGGTCGGTCTTTCCTATATACAGTATATTCTATCATTGGGAAAAATTCAGATGATAATATGTCTTTGTTGAGCCAGGTTTCAGTTCCTATGATGATGTCAGGTTTAGTTGATATCAAGATTTCTTGTAATTCTTGTCTTTTATTTTTAAGTGACTGAAAACTAATTGATGTCTGAAAATCTTTGACCATACTGTTTCTTAAGGTAACACTGAGAAAAAAATAAATGATTCAGTTTATCAGTTAAATATGAAAAATGAAAGAAAAATCTTATTTTTGGTCATAAGAAAAATTAAGCTCGTCAAAAGTTTCATAAACTGTGTGATTCCATGAAGGTTTCACTTATTAAAGTTATTGATGTCCTATCCTAAATTATTGAAATCTATCATGTTGCATTAACAATAATATCTTGATGTAAATAAGATACAACAACTGGTCGAACACCCTATTTATTACCTGCAATACATTTTTTGTTGTAGTAGAAGTAGTAGGGTCTTTTACCTTTGTTTTTTGCAGGTGCATAATTTTAAATAAATTAATTAACTTACTTTACAAATTCTATTCCCTTCCCAAACTTCGGGTCAAAACAGTATGATTTTTTATTGTACTCTATGTTCAATCCATCTATAAAATAAACGAAAAAGAATAAGAAGAAGACTGAAAACATTTTCCTTTCTGTTTTCAACTGTTTTGTTTAGATGTTTAGTGAGTTATGTTCATCACGTGCCTTTCACAAACGATGTTATCACATGATTACTACAAGATTTATCCTGTATACCAATGAGTTAGGATTTGAAACAGAGCACACATATGTATGAACAAATATTTTTATATTTCTGACATTTTATTCTTTAACTTTTTTGGCCATAGTCTATTCTTATAAGTTTTTGCCCATTATTCTCTATCTTTTATATTTTTTTGGTTCATTATTCCGCTCCATTCTGTAAACTCAGAGACATATATATCCATCAAGACACATACACAACAATCAGGGACAGCTCAGCGGGGGTAACGTTATCAGTGACCAACAAGGGAGCACTTTTTGACTGATAAAATTTAACATTGTTGTATATGGAAAAAACATGACAGTTGCTTTAAAATGATTTGTCAACATTTTATTTGTACAATCATAAACAATTGCCATGGCAGGTGAAAAAGTTATTAGATTTATCTTTATTTTGATGTAAAAAAAAATATTTTATGTTATTTTAAAGTGGTGTCCCTAATGATTTGAAAAGTTCCCATGAAAAGATACGTTTTTCCTACATAACTTAACCAAATTCAATGATGACGAGTGGCAGTAAAAAATTCCTATAAAATTCATTATTGCAGTGACATTATTTCGCCATGTCCCATATTATTTTTGTATAATTCTTCTTTCTGAAGGTGCAAAAAAAAATATTTTAAGTTTACATTTGATGGTGTCCCTGGTAGTTTGAATATGGTGATTATTTCGTTGTCAAACGTCAGTTCATGTATACGTATATTGTAATTTAAAAGAACTGAAACCGATATCTATACGTACCATATTGGGAAAGACGGAAAATGTTTGATATAAGATAGCGTCGAAACTTAAAAAAAATAAATAATATTAATCATTTTTCAATTATTGTTTAAAATAAATTCATGATGACGAAAATGTTGAATTGAATAATAGTCCTGATTAAAAATTTGTTGGTACTGAAATGATTTATGACAAACTTTTCGTATGTTCTCCGTTCAACGGTTGCCTCAGTCGATCGGATAAATCGTAAGAAATTATTAAGAAACGAAGGTTTTAAACCACTCAGGCAAAGTTGACCTTAGACGAATTTGGCTATTTTTTAGGTCCTTTAAGGTATTTTTTGGTCATATAGCTCATTATGTGTTTTGGACTTCTACATCCTTGGCTTTCAAATATGTAAGATTAAAAGTGTCCCGCCGATGAATGTAAATTCAGAAAAGGCTCTTTGGACGCACGAAATTATTTTTTTTCTTTTTCTCATTTATAGCTTTCTTGTAGATGATTCTGAAAAACATATCGGTAAAATGATGGGATTGTATCATTTGTGACAACCAGAACTACAATTCCTTAATATACTATGATTCTATAGCTATTCCATCTTATCACATCAGTTAATTCTAGTTCATTACTAGAAGGCAAACTTGACATCAGTACAACGTCTCAACGAGGAAATGTAAAACCAAGACACACATCAACTCCAAGGCGACCAAATTTCAGAAAAACAGAAATAAATCATATGTACCACTAAGGATCCTAAATATTTACTCTCAGTCACTAAGAAAACCTCCGTACACAATACTAAGTTCAAAACCTCATAACGGATGATAGAGGGCCAGATGTTATGATTATGACAGAAACTTGGTTATAGGAGTAATACCACCATTGTCTTTACCCTATTAGTAATTTTTAAATTGACACTTTTTCAAAAATTGTGCAAAATTTATCTTTGTTTTAAAATATTTGACACATCATAGGTTTCTGAGACAGAATTAATGAATTTGGTAAAAAAAAAATGAAAAATTTGAAATTTGACTTTTACCTATTATGGTCCAATATCCAAAATCTAAATACACGGTGAGATTCAGCATATTCAAGTACATGGGATGTATAAATTTCCCAACTCATTCGGTATTCAAGAGCTTGCAGCTGCTACCCAGACTTTATAAAACGTCACCAGTGTCTGAGCAGAAAGTTAATGAACCAGGGTTATGTCAAAGAACGTCTCGTCTCGTCCTTTTTCCTAAAAAGTTCATCGGAAGATACCAAGACCTAGTCGATAAATATTCCGTATCAAATTCACAAATTATATATGATTGTCTTGAAGTATAGATTCTTGGTTCTGACGTTGTTAATTACTTTAATTACGTGTTATAATGTGTTTTTTTATTGGGTTTGTATATTTTAACTTTAACTGTTTAGTCCATATCTGATAATATACTTTTGGTGTGACTCGGTTTTGACACATCCCGCCATTGTGCTATTATGCTATGGCCATTTTTTGTATTCTTGTCTTTCATGTTTGCTTATTTGCTTTGTCTATAAAGTGTCTATATGTCTTTTTGGTTTTGTTTGTTTTTATGGTGATAAGGATTATATTACAATGTTGTCTTCTGTATCCCAATTTTTGACATTTTTACCTATTATGTCTGTTTGCTTTGCTCACACATTGTTGTCAATATAATGGAATTCTTTGCGACTGTCAAACAAGTGTGAGTTTTAGCTAGCTATAAAACCAGGTTCAATCCCCTATTGTCTACATAAGAAAAGTCAGGAATCTGACAGTTGTTTTCCATTATGTTTGATGTGTTTGAGCTTTTGTTTTTGCCAATGGATAAGGGACTTTCCATTATGAATTTTCTTTGGAGTTCGGTATTTTTGTTATTTTACTTTTTCCAATTAGAAGGTATCTGTCAAAATGTGGTTGGTCCGATCAAATGTTCTTTAACATGCGTTTTAATGTTCAATGCATCTTTCCACATAAGATGTAAATATTGGTTTTACAGAATATAAGCTACATATATCCGCCGTTTTAACTTTATTTTAAGCCACATGTAAATCAAAATCTATGAGGGAGAAACTACTCTGTAGAATGCAACAAACAGTGAGTCTGCTAAACGTTACATGTGACACCTAGGTTACAGCCTTTCGATATCTCGCACATAGTCCACAAACATAGAACTGTATTATAGGCTTGGCATCTTTGATGAGTTTTTACCTTGTTTTCTGATTTCTATTCTAGCGATTCGATCAAAGTTTTCTACCACCCGGTAAACTGATAGTTAATCTATGATTGGCCTATCATCTTGCAATTGGATGAACTGTGTTCTGGTACAGACCATATAAAAGATAACATCTACCATTATTGCTAATGATACCGGGGTAGTATAAATTCTGAAAAAAATCTTCACAAGACGTCCACTAACAACCTTATTTGTTGTTTCGTTTACTGGTAGTTTGTGTAATGAACCGTATTAAGAACACCTTTAAATATTATAGCACTTGTTGTTCTAGTTCCGAATGCAATTGTCTCTAATATAGTATTACAGTTTTTTTAGAATATGAATCTTCCCACTGTACCGGCTTCATGTCATCAGTTTATAATTGATACCTGAGTACTTTAGTCCATTGATACCGATATTTTGTTTCCTCTTTGGTGCAAACTATTGAGCCTATCAATATATCATTTGTTATTAACAACGTATCGTCTGGAGTTCATCTAATGTACGCCAGGAATGTTTCCTACAAAAGGTAATACGTTAGCTCCTTTATATACATAGCTTCTATTCGACCAATATCATATGGTGTTTCGATATCTATCTTCGTAAAAGGAAATTGCCTGATAATTTTATCAATTAGAATGTATAACAGTTATTATGTTAATTAATCGCCAGAAACCAGTTGACGTGCACAACATTTATGAAGTGTTTATTTCATTTCAATAAAAAAATCATTGGTATCTTTCGCCCTTCTTTTACAAGTACTAATGGGTAATATGTCATCTATATTTTGTCTACAGTCATAATCAAGTGGTTCATGTCAGTCAGAGTTAGATCACATTACTTCATGACAATCTGATCAAGGTTTAATTTAAGATCTATCCTCAGGTCTACATAATGCACTCAGTTCCTATAATAGGTCATCAGAATCAGTATAAGATGCACATGATCATCTGTTCGTGGTCATATATCCTAAATCTCTCTTATCCTCGCCAGTTTACTTATGATAAGTAAAAGGTCAACTACGTTTGCTTTTTTGAACAATTATTTTAGCATGTCTGTCTTACAGAGGTCGTCATTGCTTTTAACGTATGCTGTATCTTCTTTTTTATCTGGATTAAGCTTGTCTAATGATCTTGATTTGAAAATTGTCCCATTGGTTTTTATGTTTATAGTATGTAAAATACAGTCTTACAAAAAGGTAAAACATGATACACAGAGGAACAAATGATCAGTATGCTGGAGTTTCTTATTGACAACATATTTGTTGAATATGGAGGTAAACTTTTCAACAATTTGTCGGCATTCCTATGGAAAAGAACTGTGCGCCACTCCTTTCTGACCTCTTCTTATTTTCATATGAGTTGGAGTTCCTTCAGATACTTGTCAAGAACAAGAAGATCAAAGAAGCCAGATCATTTAATTTCACATTCAGATAATTATATTGATGATGTTCTTTCCATTAACAATCCAAGCTTTTCTGATTGGGTTCCATTAATATATCCTCCAGAACTAGAAATTAAAGAAACAACAGACATGGCTTCCTCCGCATCATTTTTAGACTTATACCTCGAATTTGACATAAGCGGTCATCCCAGTACCAGAATCTATGACAAGCGAGACGATTATAATTTTGAAATTATAAATCCCCCCCACCTAAGTAGGAATATACAAACTTCACCTGCATATGGGATATACATTTCCAAACTCATTCGGTATTCAAGAGCTTGCAGCTGCTACCCAGACTTTATGAAACGGTACGTCTAAAAGCCGCTCAGGACCTCCTGACTGCACTCAGGACATAAAAAGTGCACTCAGGACATGTAATAGATGTTTTAGTGAGCGTTAAGTTTATGCATTCGATAGATAATTTAATTTTTGATCTTATATTTTTTATTTTGGTGAAATCAATTCAATATTTGAGAAGTTATTTAAGTTTGTATCTGCACGCGCCGTTATTTGGGATTAGTTATGCACGACCGATGATCATATTCACTATGATACCAATTATCGTGTTGATTAGGTCGTTTGATCTTTAATAATTAGCTGTGTCACTGTAATCAGTGATGGTAATAAACACATACAAGTAAAGTCGGTAAACAAACAAAAAAGGGTTCCTTAGAAAAATAATAAACATATATTGTTTTGCCAGAATGTTAAAAGCCAATTGAGAAATTTTCACAAATTCGGAAAATTTTTCCATAGAAATTTATTTAATTTGAAAATGGCAAAAAACTACAGAGCGAATTCATTACAAAACGTGGCGTTCTTAGGGATCAAAACCTCGTTTTATCAGCGTTTGTGTACTTTTGCTTATTACCGAACATTCTATAAAACATAATAAAACTCGTCCTCAATATCACCGGAATTGCATAAAGTGTACAAGTTCTAAATCTACAAAAAGAATCACTATTTCTGTTATATAGAATACCAAAATAGGCTTCGCAAGTTAGACCAGTGGCGGATCCAGAAATTTGAATAAGGGGAGCCCCCGACTGCGTAAGAGGGGGCCCGCTCCAGTCATGCTTCAGTGATTCCCTATATAATCAACCAAATCTTCCCCACAAAAGGGGGGACGGGCCCCTAGGCCCCCTCTAAATCCGCCTCTGTAGACTGTTTTTACATAGTCTTTAATTGTTCCCCCCCCCCTATTTATTTAAACTCCTGATAGAGTTGAACATTATTAACAAACAGCAAACATATGCAAATTTTCTTTTAAAAAAAATATTCGCGACTAAAACTCATTCTTGTCCAGGAATACATTTTTTGAACGAGTGAAATTCTGAAATAATTATTTTTTTAATCTTAATTACGATTGCCTATTTGTGAAATAATACGATCTAATTTCAAATTTCATTTATTCCCCCATTAAAGATTAACTCGTTCTTGTCCAGTATTAAATTCCTCGACCGAGTTTGACTGAAAGGGAAATAAAATTTGAAGAAGAAATTTCTCATCAACATTTCCCCTTAATTTTGATGAAGCAAGTTTTTGTTTTGAATCGTAATTTTTCGTGTATATATCTTATTTCTCAACCATCCAATTTACATTGGTATAGGACATGAAGAAAAATCTGTCCGTATGGAACAAATCCTAATTTAAGTAGCTTGATGCATACAAGCCCAGTATTTATAGCCATGAAAAGAATTTAGATAAATTCTGAAAAATGAATCTTTCTTCTTTTTCATCTCAGTTTCTGTCATTCATCATATATGGGTAATTTTCTGATAATCAAAATTAAGTTTTTCGTAAAGCATTTTTGTTTCACACTCCGTGCGTGCAGTGTGATACGAGAAATATGTCTACATGCAAGAAATAAATAACAGACAAAGAGCATAAGAGAAACTGTATTAAAATGCATTGAAAGTGATTTTTTTTATTTGTTTCTACATAATCGTAAAAATGCACAACGCATAAAGTAAATTTAAAAACATGAAACAATCCTGAAACAACTCAAAAATAATAAATATCTCTAGAAGTTCGTTTTCAAAATCTACCAAAATTTACCACTGAAATAAACAGCGTGCAACGAATGCCTACATTCGTCCTGTGTGCATATACGATAACTATAAAGAGTCCTGAGTGCACTTTTTAAGTCCTGAGTGCACTCAGGAGGTCCTGAGCAGTGTTTAGACGTAAGTTGATGAACTAGGATTATGTCAAAGAACGTCTCGTCCTTTTTCTAACGAATTCATCAGAAGATACCAAGACCTAATTGATAAATATTCCGTATCAACTTCACAAATAATACATGATGGTCTTGAAGTATAGATTGTAAGTACTGACGTTGTTTATCATCTCAATTACGTGTTAAAGTAGGTTTTTTTTATTTATCTTTGTAAATTATTAACCTTTACTGTTTAGTCCATTTTTGATAATATCTTTTTTGGCGTGGCTCGGTACTTATGCATCCCGCCAATGTGTTGTTGTGCTATGGTCATTTTGTGTATTCTTGTCTTTTTTTTTTGCTTATGTGCTATGTCTATATGCCATTTATTTTCCTTTTTGACATATTTGTTTGTTTTTATAGTGATTAAGATTATTACACAATGTTGACTGCTGTATCCGTTCTTTTTGGCATTTTTACCTATTATGTCTGTTTGTTTTATTCACACATTTTTGTCAATATATTTGAATTTTATGCGACTGTCATACAAGTGAGAGGTTTAGCTAGCTGTAAAACCAGGTTTAATCCACCATTGTCTACATAAGGAAATGCCTGTACCAAGTCAGGAATATGAAAGTTGTTTTCCATTCGTTTGATGTGTTTGAGCTTTTGACTTTGCCATTTTATAAGGGATTTTCCGATTTGAATTTTCCTTGGAGTTCGGTATTCGTTGTATATAAGAAAGGCTATATGAATAACTGTAAATTCAGAAATCATTGCGAAGTTTATGATTAGGCTAAATACGAAAAATGCAACAGCATCAGGTTCGCTATAATAAAAACGATTTCCCTTCAAATTTTTTTTTTGCAATCACAATAATAATATCTCTCATTTTCGCCAGAGGGCAAGGTTTTGCAATAAAATGTACACATAGATTTCTGAATCTACAGCATGCATTTCTCAATCATCTTTAATGGAAAATAAGAAATGCTTCACAAATTCAATACCTTAATTGTAACATTTATCAAAAATTTGTTAGGTTTCCTTTATTTAGTATTTTGGGCAAAATTATTTCTCAACTGGTCATAAATGACCCAGTCTTCTTTCTCAATTAAAGTAAATGATTCCTTAAATAATATAGAAAAGATTTCAGCACTTCAAAAATATTACAAAAATTCTAAATCATCAAATGGCTTCTACTGATGGACAAATACATGTCTAAATTACTACAGCCAAGGAGGTAAACAAAATGTATTTTATTACACAGCAACTTGAGACGAAATTAATTCACAATACTTGATTCATGTATCATTGTTTGAATACAAAAGCAGTAATAGTTAATTTTAAGTTACCTAGAAATGAACAGAATCGGAATTAAACATTTATTCATTTTTAATTTTAGTTTCTTGTGTATAATTTGGAGTTTAGTATGACGTCCATTATCACTGAACTAGTATACATATTTGTTTATGGGCCAGCTGAAGGACGCCTCCGGGTGCGGGAGTTTCTCGCTGCATTGAAGACCCATTGGTGGCCTTCGGCTGTTGTCTGCTCTATGGTCGGCTTGTTGTCTCTTTGACACATTCCCCATTTCCATTCTCAATTTTAGACATATAAAATTTAATCAACTTAAATAAATAAAATGCTCCGCAGGGTGCAGCTTGATACTTGCAGGTCGAAACCTGACCTGCTGGGGCAAGTATGGACACCAAATTCAAGCTTGATACAGCTCTGAATTTGGATTGTGATTAAATATCTAACACATCATAGGTTTCTGACACAGAATGAATTTGGTCAAAGAACTGAAAATTTTTAAATTGGACTTTTATCTATTATGGTCCAATATCCAAAATCTAAATACACGGTTAGATTCAGCATATCCAAGTACACCAAGAATTTAATTAATTTATTTATTAATGGACAAATTAGCTAACTTTTTTTAAATGGGTTCGCTTCATCCAAAAAAAAAATATAGCATTCTGAAAATTGATTTTTACAAACAAACCTACCACGAAGTTCTTCCAAAAATTTACCAAAAAAAAAAATGAATAAAGCAATTAACAAAATAGCATTCATCATTAATGCAATTCTTTTAAAATCTATAAAACATACCTTTAATTATTTTTCGAATAAGTTGATTTAAAACTGTATTGATATATAATTTCTTCTTTAAAATTAGAATTTGATGCTGTATCTATTTTTAACTATGAATATACTTACAATTTCTTTTTATTGAGCAATACAACTCTAAATTTGAAATTGGATTGTGATTAAATATTTGACATAGCATAGGTTTCTGACAAAGAATGACCAAGAACTTAAAAATTTGAAATTGGACATTTACTTAATATTGTCCAGTATCCAAAATCTAAAGCATAGTGATATTCAACATATCAAAGAACCACAAGGGTTACATTTTTGATGAAATCAAACAAAGTTTGATTTTGGACCCTTTGGACCTCCATGCAGACCAATTTGATAACGGGACCCAAAATATAAAATCTAAATAAACAGTTAGATTCAGCATATAAAAAAACACCATATATATAATTTTTGTTGAAATCAAACAAAGTTTAATTTTGGACCCGATTTGGATTAACTTGAAAACTTTGGCCTAAGTCAAAATTCTAAATACTTTTTTAGGTTCAGCATATTTAAGAACCTCAAGAATTCAATTTTTGTTAAAAGCAAACTAAGTTTAATTTTGGTCCCTTTGTACTTAATGTGGACCAATTTGAAAATCGGACCCAAAATCAAAAATCTAAATACACGGTTAGACTCAACATGACAAAAAACCTCAAGTATTCAATATTTGTTGAAATCAGACAAAGTTTAATTTTGAACCCTTTAGACCTTAATGTGGACAAATTTGAAAACGGAGCCCAGAATCAAAAATCTATACACATGGTTAAATTCAGCATATTAAGAACCCCAAGAAGTCAAGACTCTGAATAAAACCCCATTGAAATCGGCCAAGAAATAAGCAATTGATAGAAAGTATAAGAAAAGTATTGCTTTTGGCCCCTTTTTCTAAACGATAAACCATAACCCCCAAAATTAATCCCAACCTACCTTTTTTTAGTATTGAACAATTTCAATGAAATCCATAGACATATATACTCAAGTTATTGTCAAAAAACCAGAAAAATCCTAGTCCCCCCTCCCCCTTTGGCCCTTAATTTCTACACAGTTAGGACAACAACATCCAGAATCAATCCCAACCTTCCTTTTGTGGTATGGAACTTTGTGGTACAATTGCATAGAGATCCACATATTTATAATCAAGTTATTGTTTGGAAACCAAATGTCTTCCGACGATGACAAGGACAACAACGTCATACCATTATACGACGGCAAAACTTTTGCGGCCGTATAAAAAGTAAAGACAAATAGCTAAGATGATAACAATTTGTGAGAAAATAATTGAATTATCTATGATCATAATTTTTCTATAACTGAAAAAAGTAAAAATATTTTCCAAAAGCTGGAATTTTTAATACAAATCAGGAAGATGAAATTAAAAAAAAAGATTCAACCTTATTTCCTTGTTACTATTCTTCCTAGTTCCAGGCTATAATAAGGGCTATGGTATTTATCAATCATGCATGTTAACATTTACTAAATAAAAAAAAACTACCTTATACAGCAACAAATACAAAAACTGAGTTCTTGTATTCAATACTTATAATGATCTAGCTGCATCATCAGAAACAGTTTTAACCTTTTTTCCCATGGATTTACAAAATAAATGTCTGTGTACCAAACACAAAATAGTTTCATGGGAGCTTTAGTCTTAACTCATTTGTCTGTACTGGACAATGTACACTTAAAAATAGAACAATATTTACAAGTGCTAAACAAGTCACACCATATCTATGGAATCAATGCCTTATAAATGAAAAAAAAAAATAATGCAAAAACAAACCACACCATATTGATGGTATCAGTTCCTTGTGTAAATGAAAAACTTGCTGATGGTTCTGTAATTTTCTCCATATAAATTCCTTCTCCATACTGTTCCAATTTATCTGTAGCCATTAAACCACAACTATAAAACATCAAATGCAATTATTTCATAAATATAGACTTGAATAAAGGCATAAATGGTCTATCATTTTTTTATTTACCAGTACATTTAGCCATATTATCCAGATCCTCAGTTTATGTCAATCAAGAACCAAAACTCTATAATTGCTGATGCATAATATGGAAAAAAAAATGGCTGCATTTATATTGCTGCTGTCCATTAAACATTTCAGTATATATATACATCTATGCAGGTGGTGTTTAAAAAATGAAGACTTTACCAGAAGACACACGTACAATCAAGTATAATACATTACCCTACACATGAACCTCTACAGATAAATTTGTGAATTCTTTGTTTACCTAATTTTTGTAGATATCAGCCATCATTTGATCCCTTCCTTTAACCCTGTGTCGCTCACCTGATTCTACTTTGGTTTTGGAAATCATGTAGAAATAGATTAAAATCATAACAGATACCCTAATAATGATTGAGGCCAAATTTGGTTCAATGTTGGCCCCATAATTTAATCAAAAGCAGAAGACTTTTGTAAAGTTTACAGAAATAACCAATAAATTCATTGAAATTGTAGAAAATGACTGTATAAGGACAATGACAAATCAGCTACAAAGTAACAACACTTGGTCAGCACCTCAAAAAACATTTATACCACGTTTGGTTTCAATCCTTTAAGCAGTTTTCTAAAATAAGACATTTGTATATATTTCCCATAGGGTCCTCTGTTAAACTTAGTCCACCGTTGGCAGCCATCTTGGTTGATGCATTTGCTACGAAGTAACAGCACTTGGTCAGCACCTCATAAGGAACATGCATGCCATGTTTGGTTTCATTCCATTCAGTGGTTCTTCAAAAGAAGACTTTTGTATGTATTTCACATAGGGTCCTTTGTTAAACTAAGTTCCCCGCTGGCAGCCATCTTGGATGATTGATTGGCTACAAAATAACAACACTTGGTCAGCACCTCATTAGGAACATTCATGCCATGTTTGGTTTCATTCCATTCAGTGGTTCTCTAAAAGAAAACATTTGTACGTATTTCCCATAGGGTCCTATGTTAAACTAAGTCCCCGCTGGCGGCCATCTTGGATGATTGATCGCCTACAAAGTAACAACACTTGGTCAGCACCTCATAAGGAATATTCATGCCATGTTTGGTTTCATTCCATTCAGTGGTTCTCTAGAAGACGTTCAAAATGTAAAAAGTTAACAACGACGACAGACGACGACGGACGACGGACGACGGACGCCAAGTGATGAGAAAAGCTCACTTGGCCCTTCGGGCCAGGTGATCTAAAAAGAGGATGTCCAGGTGAAAAGTGTGAGCGTTTTGTATATTATTAAAGAAATTACAAATGTCCGTTGCCATGGACGAAATGTAACCTTTGAAAGTTAACAATGACCTAACGAATAGCCAATGGAAATGTCGTAATATCGTCTCCTGATGCTGGATAAGCCAATCAAAATCAATGCAGTTTTTGTATCACACTCTGTGCAGGGTGATAAGAGAAATATATCTTTATGCAAAAAATAGATAACAGGCCACAATCATAATAGTTGACCAATTGCTTATGGTAATTAACTAGAGGCTATTAAGAGCCTGTGTCGCTCACCTGCATCTTCAACAAAAGTTACATTTTAGTATATATCATAATTAAAGGGAACAACTCTAATAAGAACAATTTCAGTCATGTTGACATATTTGTAGATCTTATCCTGCTGACAATTTTTCCTGTCTTAAGTTTCTATTTATCTATCATCATTAAAGGTCAAAAACTTTAACAAGTCGACGGAAGATTTCAACTATATGGCTTATTTGTATATCTTATATTGCTGATCATTTGTGCTTTTTAAAGTTTCTATCTATCTATCTATTACAGTTTTCAAGATAATAGGCAAAAATGGGGGAAAATGGGAAAATTCGTTATTAAAGGGCAATAACTCAGTGGCTAATTTATTAGAGGGGGCTGCGCCCCCCCCCCCCCCCCACATTTGTGGGAAAAATTTGGTTTGAGGCAGGACTTGAGCGGGCCCCTTTTAGGCAGTCCGTGCCAACCCCTACCCACCTCCCCCCCACCCCCATTCATGAAAATTTCTGGATCCGCCACTGTAACTTCAATAAAGAAACGACTTACAATTTTGGTCATTTGACTTATTTGTAGATCTTGTCTTGCTGATGATTTGTGCTATTTTAAGTTTCTCTGTATCTACCATAATGTGCGAGATAATAGGGGAATTTTTTTTTAAAATGGTAAAATTCGTCATTTAAGGGCAATAACGCCTATAAGAAGTCGTCTGACAGTTTTGATGTAAATGGACATCAAACGTTCTGAACATTCTTGCAGCTGTCAGAATTTCTCTATTTATAGCGGTTTTCAAAATAATATGCAAAACTTTCATTTTACCCCTATCGTCTTTTTTTTAGCCATGTCGGCCATCTTGGTTCACAAGCGGGGTCAACGGACACAATTTTTAAACTAGATACCCAGATGATGATTGTGGTTAAGTTTGGTTAAATTGAACACGGTGGTTTTAGAGGAGAAGATTTTTGTAAAAGTTAACGGATGACGACGACGGACGACGATGAACGACAGACAACAGACGCCAAGTAATGAGAAAAGATCAGGTGAGCTAAAAAAACAAACCAAAACACAAAAACCTAACATTGACCAATGAACCATGAAAAAGAGGTCAAGGTCAGATGATACCTGCCAGACAATCATGTACACATTACAATTATTCCATACACCAAAAATAGCTGACCTATTGCTATAAGTATTTGCAAAACAGACCAAACCACAAAAACTTAACATTCACCAATGAACCATGAAAATGAGGTCAAGGTAAGATGACACTGGCTAGACAGACATCTTCGCCTTACAATCATCACATACACTTAATATAGTTGACCTATTGCTTAAAGTACTTGAAAAACAGACCAAAACACAAAAACTTAACATTGGCCAACGAACCATGCAAATGATGTCAAGGTCAGATGATACCTCCAAGACTAACATGTACCCCTTATAATCATTTCATACACCACTATAGTTGACCTGCTACTTATAGTATCTGAAAAAGGGACCTAATCAAGAAACTTTTACTTTGCTCACTGATCCATGAAATGAGTTCGAGGTCAGTTGAACCCTATTTGACGGACATGTAGACGTTTCAAGGAACCAATATACCAAATATAGTTATTCTATTACTCATAATAAGTGAGAAATTCACATGACAAAAAAAATGTAATATGTTTCCAGGCAGTCGCTGAACCATGAACATGAGAACAAGGAAAATGACTTTGACAGACGGAAACTTCGTAACATAAGGTATCGGCATACAAGGTACGTCGCAAGCGAGACAAAAACCATTGAGAGTTTATTATCCCTTTACATATAAATGCATAGCTTGCTGTTCGGTGTGAGCCAATGCTCCGTGTTAAAGGCCGTACCTTGACCTATAATAGTTTACTTTTATAAATTGTAACTTGGATGGAGAGTTGTCTCATTGGCACTCATACCACATCTTCCTATATCTATATATGGTTACACTTTTCAAGTCTGGTTTTCTAGGGTCATTAGAAATTTATATTATCTGTCAATAATTGATTGACATGCTTTCTATTGACTTCGGAAATTCATTTTACTGTAATACAGTAAAACAGAGTTTTAATAAACTATTTAGTACATATACATATACTGCAGGAAAGATGACCTGTGAATCTTCTGATAATAAAACATGTACCTCTGTCTAGTGAGCAAACTGTTCTTCCTATTACTCTTGAAAATACAATTAAAATTTTATTTCAGTTTATAAACTGTTAGAATAATTGGCATACGTGTACAGTACAACAAAGACATTATGATATTTCATTAGATAATAAACTTGCAGGGTATCTTTAAATTTGGTGTATTTTTAGGAGTATAGTTATCATCAAATCCTATATGTTCATCGTCATACCAAGCAAACCACAATCTCTTATATACTAATTACTGTCTACTGTATTTGCAAATCGTCTCCTCAATCCTTAGATCCTTTAAGGAAAAGTATATTAACTGTTTCCTTTTTCTCAATTTTAAAAACATTATGTTTGGTTTAAACTACTGGAGCAGAAAACACTTACAATAAAAATATCAATCAATATGTATATCTGAGGATTTTGTAAAACTTGTCAGGTAAAAGCAAATAAAGGGAAGAAAATATGCATTAGTTCAATTTAAACTTCTCCTTAAGTTTATATATATAACTTCTTATTTTTTTGCTGTATATATTGATTGATTGTTTATTGCTTAATGTCCAATGTCAAAAGACTTGAATATAAGTTTCATGCATGTTCAGGACGATTTCTGTATATATATTATCTTGATAAGATATCAGTACCTTGATCTATAGCTTGGTAATTATTGCAGATTTCATCTGAAATTCCATGTTTATTTGCGTACTGCCAGACTCCAATATCCTCACCGCTATGACAGATCCAACACCCCACAGTCAATCACATTTTGTACTGACAAATAAGCTGAAGGGCATATCCCCTTACGTTTAATATTTATCCTGCTAGGGCAATTATAGATCCCATGGCCCAACATGATCCACAGTCTGAAAATAGTCAAATATGTCAGTTTCATACAGTATATCCTCAAATGTTTCTGTGACTGTTAGTGTAGCTTGTTAATTTGATAGTGATTAAGGATCTTTAATGTTTTTTTTTTACATTCAGACTTTACCTCAATGGACGGATCCATGGAGTAAGCGGTTGAAAGATCAATTTATATGAAATCCAGGGCAGGAAAGTCCAAGGGCCAGCTTTATAATTGTATGATTGACTGTCAGAGGGTTTTTAAGTACATTTTTCTTATCTATAACTGCAGGGTCAGTCTGTCTTGTCCATTTTATTTTTTAATTCTATATCAGCCAATGATATCTTAGAAAGAGGAAGTATGTGATACATAATGTTTACAATATTGTTTCTTATCCAAGTCCTTTGATCCTGATGAATATTTGTCTAATTGGCAATCAACCCACGTGACATCTTCTTATTTTCATAGTATTAATCACCATGATCATACAAGTACAGACCTAGCAGAGTGGGTGGCTTTATGATATATCACTATAGTGATGAAATTGAATCCTGTAAAATTTATTAAATATTTGTCATGATGACAAGCAATGATTATTTCGTGGTTGTCCACAGGATAGAAAGTGAAATTTGAGTTTATTTAATATACTTTCTGTTCTTCTTTAGAATCATTTTTTTAAAGTTTTTTTTATATCCATGTTGCATATAGATAACAGCCTCTTGATATCTCGCTCATAGTCCACAATCATTCAAATAAAACCGTTTTCATACATCATGGTATCTTTGATGACTTTTCTCTTGTTTTCTGATTGCTATTCTAGCGGTTCGATCAAATTTACTGTCACCCGGTAAACTGATAATTAATCTGTGTTAGACCTATCATCTTGCAATTGGATGAACTGTTTTCTGGTACAGACCATATGAACGACACCATCTACCATTATTGCTAATGAAACCGGTTAGCTAAAATTTTAAGCTAGAATTATCTAAAACAAGAATGTGTCCATAGTACACGGATGCCCAACTCGCACTATCATTTTCTATGTTCAGTGGACCGTGAAATTGGGGTAAAAACTCTAATTTGGCATTAAAATGAGAAAGGTCATATCATAGGGAACATGTGTACTAAGTTTTAAGATGATTGGACTTCAACTCCATCAAAAACTACCTTGACCAAAAACTTTTAATCTGAAGCGACCAAAAACTTCAACCTGAAGATGGACAGACGGACGAACGGACGCACAGACCGAAAAACATAATGCCCCTAGGTGGGGCATAAAAATTACTTCATAAGACTTACACCAACAATTCGTGTGCAAATTTCATTACTTTGGCTCGAAATTTAAATAAATTCACCACAAATTTGACCTTATTTGTTGTTTCGTCTTATTGGTGAATCATATTAAGTACACCTTTTAAATATAACAATTGCTTTTCTCGTTCCAAAAGCGATTGTCAATACTCATGTTTATAATATTTCAGTTTTTTTCAGAATTTGAATCATCCCACTATGCTGGTTTCATGTCATCAGTTTGCAATCTATGAAACTGATACCTGAGTACTTTAGTCCATTGATACCGCTACTTTGTTTCTTCTTTGGTGCAAACTGAAGAACCTATCACGATATCATTTGTTGTTAACAACGTATCGTCTGGAGTTTATCTAATGCATGTAAATCCAGCTTCGATGAAATCTAAATTATCGGCCATCATACCTAAATAACAATTCTCTCACATAAAGTTTACTCTATATAAAATTGATTTTGATTTCTTCTGCTTTCAACATATATATTTTCTAAGATCATTGCATCGGTCCTACTGTATGGTTCAGAAACTTGGTGTGTTTTAGTAAGAGACCTTCAAAAAGTAGATGCATTCCATACTTGCTGCCTAAGAAAGATCAATAGAATATTTTGGCCAAATAAGATCAGCAACAGTAGCCTTTTGGAGAAATGTAATGCTAAGAGCATAAGAGCAGAAATCCAACAACGAAGAATAAGATAGTTAGGCCATGTGCTGAGAATGCAACAACACCGCAAACCTAAACAGTTCTTTCTATATTGGACACCACCAGGAAAAAGAAAACCAGAGAGACCAAGAATCACCTGGCGAAGAACTATAACAGCAGAATTGGAAGCAATGGGTTACACCTAGGGCCAAGCCAAGTACATGGCTAAGGACAGAGAGAAGTGGAGGCAGTTTGTTGTAGCCTTATGTCCCACTGGGGATGAAGAGGATAAGTATGATCATTGCAATGCTTTTATGTCGGTCAGATAGGGTTCATTTGGACCGCGATTTAATTTGCAGGGTTCATCGAACGGCAAATGTTACACCTCAATAATAAGATAGTATGTTGGTATATATATCTGATAAGTTTGAAAAGATGTTCTATAAGGCACACATGTTTGCTTAGTTAATCCTAATCTTTATATAATGATTCATTGGCAAACGTAAAGCTTTCGTGATTAGATAATCTTATCGGCTAAAATTGTCTTTTAATCGTTTTCATTTTTTGCCATGACAATGTCAATTTGTTTTCAACTAATATCCCTTTAGTATCATTCGCCTCTCTTTTTAAATAGGTAAATACTATTACGTAATATGGCATCTTTATTATGTCTGCAGAATCAAGTTGTTCAAATCTGTCTGAGAGAGATCTCATGCTTTGATCTCATGACTCACTGATCAAGGTTTAATTATGATCTATTTTTAGGTCTATATAGTAGATAATGTTTTCAGTGCCTATAATAGGTCAGCAGAATCAGTATTAGTTGTACATGATCATCTGTTAGATTTCATATATCTTAAATCTATCTAATCCTTCTTACTGCTTTTATGCAGCATCATAGATCAGCACTAATGTTTAAATACCGTACACCTATTTCACACAGGAATGCCCATTCATATTTTGTTTTCCAGTATTAAGACCAAGTCTTTTTTTAGTGGTCCAGAGGCTTGGGAATTGAAGTTTGAAAATGTTCACAACTATGGCTTTGTTGAGGTGCCACATGTGGAGCAGGATCTGCTCACCCTTCCGGAGCACCTGAGATCACCCCCAGTATTTTGTGGGGTTCGTGTTGCTTAGTCTTTAGTTTTCTATGTTGTGTCATCTGTACTATTATTTGTCTATTTGTCTTTAAATTTTTGGCCATGGTGTTGTCAGTTTGTTTTCGATCTATGAGTTTGACTGTCCCTCTGGTATCTTTCGTCCCTCTTTTGAGGAAGTAGCAAAAGACAGGTCCTAAACTGAATAAAACTATTTGGTCTCATAGTTTTATACAGCCGAAATTTTTTTTTACTACATTCAATTGTGTTTATTTTTCATGAATTGACCACCTTCTATATACTAGTCCACCACAATAGATGAAAGTATCCATGTTTTCTAAACTGCACAAAGTAACAGAATAGTACATTAAAAAATAACGGGGATAAACCAAAGATTTGGACTGTACAACAGACCTTAACAATCAAGTCTGGTTTCTTAGTGAAGATCCACCTGAGTGTTGCCTGGTACATTGTACAAGAATTTCAGAAGTGCCATATTGAACTTGAGTATCATGAAATTTTTTGGTATGCAATATGGAGCAAGTTCAAAGTACACATAGTACTCCTTTTTCAGTGTTTGAAAATAGTACAAGTAATGCTGGTGGTTTTCAAAAATTGTTAAACAACTATGGTAATTTCTTATTTTTTTTTTAGAAAATTGAGTTTTATTAATATGTAAATGACATAGAAAATTCAGATTTAAACAGATATCATCACAAAACATACAACAAATAATTGCATTTATATGTTTGAGTCACAAAAGTATATCAAAATATCATTTCAATACAGTTGATACAATTCAAAGCCAAAAATATGTACAAAAACAAAATCATTTTATGACTTTTTTAAAAAAGAGTACAAAAATAAAATTCTAATAAATAGTTGATTATGCCACATTAATTTAAAGATCACTTCCAAGAATTTTAGGTAGTTGAAAATTAACAATATAAATAAAACAATAAATAGCTGCACCATAAGTGCATAATATATCTGCTCCTCTTCTTTAACTTTAAGTTCCATAACTCCAAAACAAACAAAGAAATCAGAGAATTTAAATGAAACATGCTTTAATTTTATGATTTTGGATTGAATTTTTAAAGACTGTAATTTGCTTTTCAGCAGTATCACAACCACTATTTACTATTTATAAATCGCAGAAAATGCAAATCTTTCAAATTCTGTTTGGTCTTAAAAATCTTAAAGATAGATCCAAACTTCATGCTTTATGTCTGGAAGATATTGCAAATGTATTTTGTACAATACAAATTTTCATATGCCAAATCATGGTGACTAACTTAAAATCAGGGCAAAAATAATTTCTTGGGATGTTAATCAATCAACAGCACATTAATATCCTGGTGGAATGATTGGGTCTCCATAGCCACACTGACTCTCTATAGCCAAGTTGTAATCGTCTCCCTTGCCATCCATGTATTTACTGGTAACAATACGCAGAAATCCATGTTCTCCCTGTAAAATCCAACAGACATGAGAGATAAGATAAAGTACTACAATTTTTATCATACAGAAAAAAAAGAGTTTATAGAATGACACATAATCATATAAATAACGATAGTCATAGTTAGAGGAAATCAAGGAACAGTGGTGGGTTTTCATAAAAAAGAGTGCATTTTGAATTGGATGGAAAGTTGTCTCATTGGCACTCATACCACATATTCTTATATCTATACACTGAAATGTTTCGCCTGCTTTACTGACCATTGATGTTATATTGAAAGTCTTAAAGATAAAAGTTTGACTACAAGTATCACACAAATTTAACATTTGTAAAGATCCATGACAATGAGGTCAAGGTCAGTTGATACTTGCCTGACATATATGTACACCTCACAATCATTCCATACAACAAATATAGCTGACCTATTGCTTATAGTATTTGAAAATCACAAACCACAATAAATTGCTTTGCCGATTGCAGCTGAATACGACCGCAGAGGTCCAACCCTGAACAGTTGGGGCACAATATTCGCACTTGATAGAGGTTTAAATTTGGATTGTAATTAAATATTTGACAAATAATAGTTTTCTGACACAGAATAACTGTAGTCAAATAACTTGAATTGGTTATGTGATTTGAATTTATATTCATTTTTTTGTTTTTGTATGCCCCCCCAAAAAAAATTTTTTTTTACACCCCCCCCCCCCCCCCCCCCCCCCCCCCCCTTTTGGGCAAAAAAAAATATTATTTGAAGAAGTTTTCTTTTTAATTTCTGAAATCTTGAGAACAAATTGTCTCCACACCCCCAATTTTTTTTAACCCCCTCCCCCCCTTTTCCAAAAAAAAATTCTTTTCCTCAAGATATGGTCATAATCTCAATTCAAATTTCCAATGGAGTTTGCAACCATAATTACCCATTTAAATACATCATAAAAGTCTTTAAATAGAAAATGACATACATAATCATGGCTAAATTTTAAATTACCTTAGTCAGCATTTTTTAAAATAGTAACTTCTAAAAAATAAATTGACAGTTCATCACCTCAAGACAATACAACATTTCTTTATACATAATTTAAAAGCAGTGTAAGGAAGATAATTCAAATGTTGTGTTTGAATTACCTCCCTTGCACTGCTTTTAAATTACTTTTTGTACTTAAGTAATTGTCCATTAACCAGGACATCCTTGTTTTTCCCCCTTTTTTGTCCCTAATTCCTTAACAGTTTGAGCCATAACCCCCCAAAGCCAATTCTTACCATCACTTTGTGGTATGGAAACTTGGAGTATAATTTTAGAGAGATCCATACACCATTCCACAAGTTATTGTCTGGAAACTAGAAAAATGCTTATTTAGGCCCCTTTTTGGCCCCTGATTCCTAAACTGTTAGGACTATAACCCCCAAAATCATTCCAAACCTTCCTTTTGTGGTTATAAACCTTGTGTTTAAATTTCATAGATTTCTATTTACATTTACTAAAGTTATTGTCCTGAAACCAAATGTCTTCGGATGACGCTGACGACGTAATAACAATATACGACTGCAAAATTGCTGTCGTATAAAAAATGTCCCCCCCCCTTTTTTCCAAAACAAAATTTTTTTTCCCTCAAGATATGGTCATTATCTCAATTCAAATTTCCAATGGAGTTTGCAGCCATAATTCCCCATTTAAATACATCATAAAAGTCTTTAAATAGAAAATGACATACATAATCATGTCTAAAATTAATATTCCTCAATCAGCATTTTTGATAGTAACTTCTAAAAATAAATTGACAGCTAATCACCTCAAGACAATACAACATTTCTTTATACATAATTTAAAAGCAGTGTAAGGGAGGTAATCCAAACACAAAACATTGTACTTAAAAGTAATTGTCCATCAACAAGGAAGCCCTTGTTTTTCCCCTTTTTTGCCCCTAATTCCTAAACAGTTTGAGCCATTACCCCCCAAAGCCAATCCTAACCATCTCTTTGTGGTATGGAAACTTGTGGTATAATTTCATAGAGAGCCATACACCGTTCCACAAGTTATTGTCTGGAAACTAGAAAAATGTTTATTTGGGCCCCTTTTTGGCCCCTAATTCCTAAACTGTTAGGACTATAACCCCCAAAATCAATCCCAAACTTCCTTTTGTGGTTATAAACCTTGTGTATAAATTTGATAGATTTCTATTTACTTATACTAAAGTTATTGTCCTGAAACCAAATGACTTCGGAAGATGCTGACGACGACGACGATGACGTGATACCAATAAACGACCGCAAAATTTTTGGGGTCGTATAAAAACTTAACATCGACCAATGAACTATGAAATTGAGGTCAAGGTCAGATGAAACCTGTCAGACTGATAAGTACCCCTTACAATCATTCCATACATTATATATAGTTTACCTACTACTTATAGTTTCTAAGAAACGGACGTAATTATGTAGCTTTAACCTTGATCACTGATCCTTGAAATGAGGTCAGATGAACCTTGTTTGACGTACATGTAGACATTGCAAGGAACCCATATACCAAATATAGTTATCCTATTACTCATAATAAGAGAGAAATTCACACGACAAAAAAACTAAAAAAAAATTTCAAGCAATCCTTGAACCATGGAAATGAGGTCAAGGACAATGGACATATGACAGACTAAAACTTCGTAACATAAGGTATGAAGCATCAAGGTCTTCTATCTTCTTGAATATGAAGCTTTATACAAATAGTTTACACTGCTGCTGCTGGATAGTCATCCCTATGTCTCGCATATTGCGACTATGAGCGCAGGCGAGAAAAAACCTCCAGAATATTACTATACAAAAAGAAGAACTTAAAAAGCTTCATTATTTTCAGACATATCATTCTGTGTGATTATCTTAATTCTTTTTGATCACTGATTATTATGTTATAATTTTTCTGTATGCTTTCTTATTATTACATATTGTGATTCTGTATGCTTTATTTTCATTGTATTAATTGTGGTGGCTTTGTATACCTTGTTTACTTGATAATTGTATTAAGATGATGCCACAAGCCTTCTACTCCTGACCCAATATTTCAACCTAAAATCACTTAGTCAATGAATATAGTGAACAGGGAATAAAAAGATCCCAGACCAATTGTCTATTATTGTTTTGTGGTAGTTCATACCTTCTAAATTTTGTGCCTTTGAATATATCTTAAATTTTGGCTTTAAATTGATTATCTTGAAGTGTAAATACTACAGATATCCAATTTTTTTTTACATTCAGATATATAGATCAAATTAAGCATTATAATTGTATAAAAAGTTCTGTAAAAATCCTAAATACTGTTCAATTACGTTTACTTCACCTTAGAGGATGTTTTACTCATTAAAAATACTTACCCAAGGTGTTCCCCATGAATTTCTGACAACCCAGTATTCTGTACTTGTTTTAGGGTCAACTCCCCATCCAACTACAGATACAATATGGTTTACCTACAATTATTATAAACATGTTTAAGTTCAAAGTACATCAACAAAATCTTCATTCCTTTCTTTTTTTTTGTTCAATTATTAAACTGATATATGTTAAAAAGGTTCTGTAAAATCATTATCAATGGAAAACAAGAAAATTGTCCTCTAAATTATCTGTACATAAGAAATGATTAAACACCTGTTGACTGACTTCATTGCAACATTTATTAAAAATTTGTGTTATTAAGTTTCTTTCATTTAATATTTTGGGCAAATAATTTCTTAATTGTTACAAGTGACCCAGTCATCTTTCTCAATTTATCAAAGTAAATGATTGCAAAAAAAAAATTAAAATTAAAAAATTTCATCACTTCAAAAATATGACAGAATTCAAAATAGTCAGATAAAATAAAATGAATGCTAAAATGGCTTCTACTGAAACAGGTGTACTAATGCCAATACATGTATAAAATTATACAGACAAGAAGGAAAAACAAACAAATTATTGTTTATACTCAGCAACTTGTGACAAAGTTGATGCATTTTATAAGTTCAGGTATCAATTTTTGTTTACAAAAGTAAGCATAGGTAAATTCAAGCTACCTAGAAATGAACAGACATATAAAAATAAAAAAGGAAAGAAAAATTGCTAAGATGATAGATAAAAATATGTGAAAAAATAATTAAATGAACTTTTATCATAATTTTTCAATAACTGAATTAAGTAAACATATTTTTCAAAAAGAAAATAAGGAATTTTATTTTAATATATCAGGAAGATGACACCAAACGCAATCACATGATTCAACCTAATTTCCTGGTTATTATTCTTGCTATCTCCAGTCTATAATTATATCCTATTTCATCTATCATATATTCTAACATTTGTTAAATTAAAAAAACACTTCCTCATACACAACAATACAGCAACTAATACAAACATTAAAATCTTGTATTTAATTGATATGATCTAGAAATGGAGCTGCCTCATCAGAAATGGTTTTGACTTTTTTCTTCCTGGTTTTACAATATAAATGTATGTGTACCAATGCAGTTTCAGGTGACCTTTAGTCTTACTGTGAATTCATTATCTTTTGTTGGATACTGATTTTCATGGATTTCATTGGTATAGGTGAACCACACATTTAAATGTTCAATGAAGTACAAATTTTCTAGAGGCTTGTATGCCGACTTTGAGAACAACCACGAAATCAAATATCCACAAAATTTTTTTCCTTAATCCACAAAAATTTATGAATCCACAATAACTCATTCATCTGGATTGGATAATCTACACCATAAAATTATTTTATGTAAGTATTTACACTGCCAAAAAGTCACAAACTATCTATTGAATCAGTTCCTTGTGTAAATGAAAAATAATGACAAACTTACTGATGGTTCTGCATTCTTCTCCATATAAACTCCCCCTTCATACTGTTCCAATTTATCTGTAGCCATTATACCACAACTGTAAAAATTAAAATGTATTTATTTCATAAATATAAACTTGAAGAAAGTTATAAACGTGTATACTTATTAGTTTTAATTCCAGCATAATCAGTCATATTATCCAGGATCTCAGATTTTCTTATATATATAATTTATCAAGAACAAAAACTAGATTTTTTTGGGTTTACCATACCAAAGCAAGGACATAGAAATTTTTATCCATAACAAGTTTGTTAATTCACAACTCCTTCAAAAGAAGTCGACCCAGTTTAACAAAAGTTGCACAGATTCTTCTACAGAACAAGAAGTTGTGAACCTGCTATTTTATTTTTTGTGGCTTCCCATATCAATGGACACTCATTTTACTGAAATACTGAATACAATTTTTGGAGATGACAGGCGACGCATATCTAACATCGAAGACTCAAACATTTCATTTACTAGGCAGATGTAAAACCAGAATTTTGATTAGATAGATACTTCCAACATCTTCAAGATACTGGTACTGTACAAATGAATGCATTAACTCGCAGGATGGAATGTGAGCCTCCTAATAAATTTTGAAATTTCCACTATCTTGTGAGGGAGACTTTACAATATTCCCCTGTTAGAAATCTCTCTGTTCTGTTTATTAGTTTCATAGAATCAAATATTTTGTTATTGTATTATAGAACACAGATCAGCTAGAATATCCAAGTTAATGTGACAAACATTCTACAGCAAATCTCAGCCCAATTATTTTTATCTCAGTGATCTCAACCCTCTGGTAATTAAAAATGAACACTTTATCAAAAGGCATCCTGTAAATCTGCAATCTGCTGTAATACATTACCCTCCTTCAAGAGATTTTAAAGTTTAAATTTTGTGTTTACCTGATTGGTCCATTTTTGTAGATCTCAGCCATCATTTGATCTCTTCCTTTAACCCTACCATAATCACCAACTTTCCACAATGTATATGTATTTAACTGTTTACATTGTCCAAAGGTTGTACAGGTTCCACACTGGTTAAAGGTATCACAGTCTGAAATACAGCAATGTAAAAACCATTCTAAAAAATTCTGAAAGTTATCTAAAATCATTCAGTACAATAAAAAAAGGTCCTTAAATTAACTTTGCAGTGCAGATATTGAAGATCAACAGGGAACCCAATACCTTATGTACAATGAATGTAATAAACATGAATATCAGTTTATTGTTTTCTTAACTTTTGTGAATTTTTTTATTCAACAACACCAGTAACATGTCTTACAATGTACAAGAAGTATGATTTTTGTAAAGAATCCTAATGAGCAATTCTATAAAATTGCTTGCAAATTCTTCTTTTTTCCAAGGATCATTTTTCTAAATGTATGGGACAATGGCCTTTCTCACTGTCTCTTATAAATCACTGCAAACTAACTATACAACTCTTATTGAAGGACTGCATAAAACTAAATCATTGTAAATGTTACAGATACAAACTAGAAGCATGCAAATGTTCTTCCTTAATCTTACTCTGTGTTTAAAAATACCATTGACAGTTCATTATCCCTTTACAGATAAATGCATATGGTTATATTTTTCCTGTCTGGTTTCCCAGAGTCAACAAAAGTATATATTGTCAATAATTGATAGACATGATTTCTATAGGGTTCCCAAATCAATCTTACAATGTTACTGTAATACAGTAAAATTATTTAGTACATGTACATATGTTTATCCAAAGACAAACAGGTTAACTCTGTATGTACTGAAAATAAAACGTGTACCTCAGACATAATCGTATCTTCAATCAGTTGATTATACTATTTCCTTGTTTTGAAATTTTAAATACCCTGGTACATTGTACATTATATTTAGTTTAAGCTACTGGAGCAGAAAACACTTACAATAAAAAATCAATTAATATACATGTCTGAGGACATAAAACGCGTGGTATCCATTTCAGAACGTATACCGGTAATTTGTAAAACTTGTAAGATACATGTAAATAAAAGGAAGATAGATTTACATTATCTTAATTTAAACTTCTCCTTAAGTATATATGTAGAACTTCATTGATTGTTGCTTAACCTGCAATGGCAATTATTTAATGCATGTTTAGGACGATTTCTGTATATATATTATTGAGATAAAATAACAGTACCTTGATCTTTTGCTTGGTAATTGTTGCAGGTTTCATCTGGAATTCCATGTTTATTTGCATACTGCCAGACTCCAATATCATCTCCACCATGACAGGATCCAGCACCCCCACAGTCAATCACATTTTGTGCTGACAAGTAAGCTGAAGGCCAGGCCCCCTTACGTTTAATATTGATCCTGTCTGCCAGAGCACTTGTAGATCCCATGGCCCAACATGATCCACAGTCTGTAAATAGTCATATGGGTTATAATGTATCTTTAATCGTTTCCCTGATGGTCAGGGTAGCTTATAATTTAGTTAAAGATGTCACAGTATCATATGGGTTATCTTTAATTGTTTCCCTGATGGTCCGGTTAGCTTATAATTCAGTTAAAGATGTCACAGTAATGACAGTATCATATGGTATATCATGATGTTTCTGTGATGGTCAGTGTAGCTTGTTAATTTGATAGTGATTAAGGTTCTTTAATGTTTATTTACATTCAAAATGAATCAATTATTTTTATTAGTCTGTCTGTTAACATTCATACATGACTTGCATGAACAGATCCAGGGTGTAAGGGATGGAAAGACCACTGTATAAGTCACTAAGTGGAACCATGGCAGGAATGTCCAAGGGCCCACCTTAAAATTGTAAGTTACAGCTGAAAATGTGTTTTTAGGTACATTTTTCTTAATTATTAATACAGCAGGTTCCTCCTTATCTTGTCCTCTTTTTTTTTTTATTCTGGATGAACTAATTTTTCGTAGAGAGAGAGGACACATGTTACACAGAATGTTTACAAGCTTATATTGTTTACAATATTGTTTCTTATATCCAAGTCCTTTGGTCTTTGGTGGATATTGATCTCATTGGCAATCAAACCACAGTATTAATCATCATGATCATACAAGAACAGACATACAAATGTAGCAGAGTGGATTTACCATTTTTCATTACTGTGTATTGATGAAATTAAATCCTGTCAAATTAAATACTAGTCATGATGACAAGCAATGATAATTGTGTGATTTTCAACAGGATTTAAGGTTAAATGTGAGTTTATTCAATGTACATGTATAGTGGCATATCTTATCCTTACTTCATGTCCATTTAGGTTTTTTCACATCCATAGTTGTTTTGGGGTTGATTCAGCTCAATTAACCGAATGAAAAAAAACTTCTCTATTAACTGTATGGGAGATAACTCTATATTTCATTTTTATAGAATATAAACATGTAGATGGACTGAGTATTATTGTTTTTACAATGAAGAATAACATACAATAAACACATAACTTACATTGAGGTATGTGCTGGTTCCTTGTTGTACTAAGAAAGTTTGTCCCATTAATATTTCTCCAGTCCCAGCTAGATGGAAGTGTCTTCAGATCTAAGGTTTCATGAGGCCTTGGGTAAGTTCTGTCAAGGAAAACAATAGCATATTCCTTTTACTATGATGTTGCATGTTACATGTACAAAAAAAATATATTAAATATATATAAATACCCCTTTGCTCTGAACCATTCACTAATATATTGGATAACCAAGGCAACAGCAGGCTATCAAGGGCTTTCACTTTCATTCTTACATGTATAATGTATATAAACATTGTCACTGTAAATTTCAGACAAATTATCTGATATCTATGTTTGTTTGTTTCAAGGTTGGCAAAAAAGCGGTCAATACTAGTATTGACCATGCCGGTGGTAAATACCGGTAAATACTGGCAAATACTGGTCAATACAAGCAAATACTGGTCAATTGAAATTTTAATAAACATTAGTACTATAATAAAATGCTTCGCTGGGCGCAGCTTGATACGACCGCAGAGGTCGAACCCTGAACAGTTGGGGCAAGTATGGACACAACATTCAAGCTTGATACAGCTCTGAATTTGGATTGTGATTAAATATTTGACACAGCATAGGTTTCTGACACAGAAAGAATGTGGTCTAAGAACTTCAATTTTTTTAATTTACCTATTATGGTCCAATGTCCAAAATCAAAATACATGGTTAGATTCAGCATATCAAAGAACCCCATATATTCAATTTTTGTTGAAATCAAACAAAGTTTAATTTTGGACCCCAACTTGGACAAACTTGAAAACTGGTCCCATAATCAAAAATCTAAACACATGTTTAGATTCAGCATATCAAAGTACCCCAAGAATTCAATTTTTGTTAAAATCAAACTAAGTTTAATTTTGGACCCTTTGGACCTTAACGTAGACCAATTTAAAAAACGGGACCCAAAATTAAAAATCTAAATACACGGTTAGATTTGGCATATCAAAGAACCCTAATAATTAAATTTTTGATGAAATCAAACAAAGTTTAATTTTGGACCCTTTTGACCTCAATATGAACCAATTTGATAGCGGGCCCACAAATAAAAAATCTAAATACATGGTAAGATTCAGCATATCAAAGAACCCCATATATTCAATTTTTTGTTGAAATCAAACAAAGTTTAATTTTGGACCCCAATTTGGACCAACTTGAAAACTGGGCCAAAAATCTAAAATCTAAATACATGTTTAGATTCAGCATATCAAAGAACCCCATATATTCAATTTTTGTTGAAATTAAACAAAGTTTAATTTTAGACCCCAACTTGGACCAACTTGAAAACTGGGCCCATAATAAAAAATCTAAACACATGTTTAGATTCAGCATATCAAAGAACCCCAAGAATTCAATTTTTGTTAAAATAAAACTAAGTTTAATTTTGGACCCTTTGGACCTTAATGTAGACCAATTTAAAAAACGGGACCCAAAATTAAAAATCTAAATACATGGTTAGATTTGGCATATCAAAGAACCCCAATAATTCAATTTTTGATGAAATCAAACAAAGTTTAATTTTGGACCCTTTTGACCTCAATATGAACCAATTTGATAGCGGGGTCCACAAATAAAAAATCTAAATACATGGTTAGATTCAGCATATCAAAGAACCCCATATATTCAATTTTTGTTGAAATCAAACAAAGTTTAATTTTGGACCCTTTGGACCTTAATGTAGACCAATTTGAAAACTGGACCCAAAATTAAAAATCTAAATACACGGTTAGATTCGGCATAACAAATAAATAAATGTGGTCAAAGATTTTACAAATCTAATGCGCCATACTGGTCTTCCTTTATAAATATGCATTTCTTTAAACATAATTTAAAAGCAGTGTAAGGGAAGTAACCAAAACGTTGTATTTGGATTACCTCCCTTACACTGTTTTAAATTATCTTAATTGTTCATTAACCATTACTTTATACATAATTTAAAAGCAGTGTAAGGGAGATAATTTCAATGATGTATTTGATTTATCTCCCTTACACTGCTTTAAATTATGTTTTGTTCTAAAGTAGTTGTCCATTAATGAGGACAACCTTGTTTTTCCCCCTTTTTTGCCCCTAATTCTTAAACGGTTTGAGCAATAACCCCCCAAAGCAAATCCTAACCATCCCTTTGTGGTATGGAAACTTGTAGTATAATTTCAGAGAGATCCATACACCGTTCCACAGTTATTGTCTGGAAACTAGAAAATGCTTATTTTTGGCCCCTTTTTGGCCCCTAATTCCTTAACTGTTGGTACCATAACCCCCAAAATCAATCCCCACCTTCCTTTTGTGGTATTGAACCTTATGGTAAAATTTCATAGAGATCCATTCACTTAAACTAAAGTTAGAGTGCGAAAACTAATGCGTATTCGGACGACGACGCCGGACGACGACGACGACGACGACGCCAACGTCATACCAATATACGACCACAAAAAATTTTTTGCGGTCGTATAAAAACCAGTCCCTACCTGGTCAATTACTGGGTAAATGGACAGATATTGTCACAGGACAGAAAGTCACAATTAATTACTTAAGTTTTTGAATATATAAGGGAAGATCCTTGAAATAATATCTCATTATAAGATAAATTCATAGTGTAGTTTATGGAATTGTTTATGAACATGGTTAAATGAAGATTTATCAAATATTAATCATACAAAGGACATATTTCTTGGCACCACTAAAAAGAGACTATGACAGCTTGTTTTCTTAACAGTAATTTCATCAAGTGTAATAAAAAAACATTCAAAAGTTGTTTTATATATAATATGTAATTTAGTTTAAGAAAAAAACAAAAATGGTTTAAAAAATTATTCTTTTCTTAACCAAAGAAAAAGTTCTCTCAAAACTGAATTGTGAATTTCTGTCTTGTGACATTTTGCCTACAATTACTGTTAGTCATAAAAATATTAAAAAGTTCCAAGTCAATATTAGACTTTTCTTTAATGTTGTTCTTTTCTTATATAAAATGAAATTCCGCATGAACACACTATTGACAGTGAGTATCAGAATAAAATATTAGTGAATAGGATAAATAAGGCATATTAAAGATCCTTCAAACTGCCATTTTCTGCATTTAGAAGATTTTTTATCATTCTGTTGAAAAGTCAGGAATTAATTTATTGTTTTAAACAGTCTTCAAAAATAACTTTTATGATTTGTTTCCTGTTTTGTCAACATTTATCAGCATGATTAGGGGGCAGTTTTTATAGTAATTTAACTTTTGACACCTGCTAGCAATATAATAGGTAATGCTCTGATAATCCAGTCACCTGTAATTCTATTTACCTGTCAAAATCAAACCTTTTCAAGAAAAAATATCTTGATTTAAAAATGTTGAAATAATTGATAGAGCAATTTTATATATACCTAAAGTATGTAATATCATCATTACCTTTAAGAACTAAATTAGTCATTATTCATGTTAATAGTTAATAAAACATACCAATATTATTCTTTTTTTAAAACTTAATCATGACAAAGGAATTAAGTTAAAATAATTTTCTCAATCAACCAATATTTTACTAAAAATTGATAGTTAAGCCTTTCAAAAGAACCATAAAAATTTCAATTGACCAGTATTTGCCAGTATTGACCACTTAAGGATTATTGACAGGGGCGGTAAATACCGGTAAATACCACTGGTAAATACCGGGGGCGGTATTTACAGCCCAACCTTGGTTTGTTTAGTTTGTTACTGTTAGGTAAGGTACATTTTTTGTACTAACTGTCTTTTCTTTTAATGCATCAATTATGGCTAAACTTTAAAAAGACATAATGCAACACTTTTTATCTTCAATCAATATTTAAATATAATCATAAAAAAGCATAAAAAAACTTTTGTAATTTTGCAGTATTTTTCTCTACAACAATGTAATTACTTTTAATTTTACAACACATAATACAAAAAAAATAAATCAGAAGACATGTGCATAAGATAATCTGTTAAAAAAAATTCAACTACATGTTGTAAGTGTATCTAATTTCATGTCCAATTTAACAATTATACAAATGCTAGAAATTTTCCCACGTATAAGTCTTTTTGCAAATTTAAGATGTATATATTCAAACCAAGCTACACAACATTTACAAACATTGTTTATCTATAGCTATTGGAAAAAAACAGTTGGATAAATTTTCTCTGACAGTTAACTAAAGACATATCATTAAGACAGACATTTCTCTAATTCTTTGGAAATTTATCCCTTTCCGAACCCAACCCATCTATAAAAAAATTTAATCAATGTGTGGTTGCCATTGATCTCAGAGGATGATTGGATGAGTTTAAGGGTCATAACCTTTCTCAGCTCACTGGATACATCAAAATATTCTAACAGGTGTTAATGAAATTGACAACTTTATGGAAAGTGGAAGGCACTCGAAGGAGATTTTAGTTTAGGAAAAAAGGAAATTTTTTTTTTTAACATTACAGAAACAGATTCTTACATAGTTACTCGTGGATTATCGGATTTATCCAATCTCCATAGTTAAATTATAAATTTTAAAGTCCTCGCCAAGGCTCGGACTTTAAAATTGATAATTTAACTATCTTGATTGGATAAATCCGATAATCCACTGGTATCAATGTAAGAATCTATATTTCTACATATTGGAGTCAAATTTAAGTTTTAGAACTATCTCACATTGATAAAAAAAATTTGAACTAATGAGAACTTAAAAGATATACAAAAAATGTACCAGAACATGTATTTCTTCAAACTGGTTACAAATAGAACTAGGTAGATACAAGGTACCATACATGTAACCAACACAGATGAATATGTACAAAATGTCCTATTGTTTCTATTTCAGTCAGGGGTACTACTTGTACAAGTAATTTTTATTTACTTGAAGAAGTAATATTAATATACTTAGTTAAGTAAATTTGTAGGATACTTATACAAGTGTATTTTATTTACTAATATAGGTAAATAATTTTTTGGCTTAGTTATGTCCCTTAGACATTCAGATTTTTTTACTTATATAAGTAAAAAAGTCATCCTATCTTCTTTTCTTGAATTCTGAGGACTTCTTTGCTCTAATAGAATTTTAAATTGTCTGTCCTTTGCAGATGTCTTTACTAATCATGTAAGTGTAATTTCATGGACAATGAAAATCTCATTTGTCTGTTATCTTCAGAACACTGCTCATTTACCAGCCCCGAAGGGGCAATTTTTGAAGGCCTTGCACAAATACTTAAGATCTTTGCGCAATCAGTTTCTTTGTTGAATTAATGAGATGAAACATTGAACTCTAATCAAAAATTATGAGCTTACCTGGTAAAAATCATTAAAGGCATGTTTTTACATCTCAAAACTTTAGAATTTTTGTGGGATTGTAAAAAAAATTTACTTTAATATACAAGTAAATTTTTGTGAAAATTAAGGGGAGATTATTCAAACATTATAATCAACTTATATAAATATATTTTTTTTACTTCTTTAAGTAAATAAAGGTTACTTGTACAAGTAGTAACCCTAACTGTATTTGTTGTTAGGCTGTAGGTTTTCTGTTCTGAATTGTTTCACATTTTGTCATGCAGGGTTCCTTTATAGATCTTATTTTACCTGTTTACAGTATGGGTTTTGTTCATTGTTGAAAGTATTACCATGCTTACAGTGACCTATAATAGCTGTCATCATTTGGTGTCTGTAGGGTAGTTTTCTCATTGGCAATCATACATGTACCACATGATAAGTCCTTTCAAAATGTATTTATTTTTGTGTTTAAAAATTTGGCTGTATATACTTATGGCATGTATGGACTTGAATCTTACACATTTTGTATGATTAAATCATGAGCTATTCAAATATTTACTTTTTTTCAGAACTTTCAAAAAATATTGCGTCTTTTCATTTGTTTTTAAATTGAATGTTATTTCATTGTATTTTAAAACATGACTAATATTCATGCACAACTGATATCATTGTCAATTCATATGTTTATGCCCTTGGGCCCTTGTAAATTTTGAAATAAAATCTTCATCTATTAGGAAATTCATTTTAATTTGTGTTTCTGTTAGAACCAGACCAGTAAACAGGGCAAAAAATATGAATATGTCATTTGTGTAAAAAATCAATTTCAAACATAGAGAAAACAATATTTGTAGTTTTTATCTGTTGTGGAAAACTTGTGCATTACAGTAAGAAAATGAAAACCCTTATATTCTGTACTTATTCACAGTATAATAATGAGGAGAGAGTGTATTTACATTCGGCTGCTTTAACATCTTAGTTTATATCAAGAAGTTAAAAACTATGACTAATTTAAACTGTTATATAACTACTGTAGGACTATTAAGTCCCTGGTAAAAATAAGATATCAGACTGAATTTCGCCTGTGTTTATCAACTTACTTCACGATATTGATTCCTTCACCAAACTTTCTGTTTAAACATGGATGTTTACTATATTTGCCAGCATCTCCCTGCTTGATAAAGTCACATAAAACGACGAGAAAAAATGTAAACAGAAAGTAACGTGCCATCTTCTGTTTCAATAAGGAAAATAAAAAGTCACATGACCTTGTCACGAGACACAGCAATAATGGCATGTGACTGTAGAGGCGCATAAGGGATGAAAATAATAAGGCAGTGGCTATTTTGCCGGCAGTGAAAATATGCTATTATGCCAGCTCTAATAAAAATATCTTTATTAAAGCCGGCATATTTATATAGCAATGACTATTTTAATATTTTCTTTGAAAAGTAGAACGAAATTGTGCATTGTCAGCATAAAAAAATCAAATTATTACTCATATCGTTAAATAAAATATTTCAGTATCAGTATTTCATACAGAAGTCCATTACTAGTAATAGACTTCTGGTATTTGAGATACAAATAAGGGAGTCATTTGATTTTTAGAGGGGGGGGGGGGGCTAGGATGAAATTTGAAAAAAGGCACTGAGGACAGTAGTTTTAAGTAAAAAAAAAGGCAGGATGAGCAACTTGGCCGCAAAAAAAGGCAAGATGACAATTTATGTAAAAATAAGTCAGGATAAACTAATAAAAAAAGGCAGGACCGAATAGAGTGAAAAATAAAAAGGCAGGACAGAGATTACAACTTAAAAAAAATGCAGGACCAAATTTTTCATCCTAGCCCCCCATAAAAATCAAATGGTAGCTTCCTAATCGTTTAAAAACATTTATCAGTCAAAGTAAAAAAAAAGAATTTGAAAAAAGAAATAGAAAATAAAAATATTGAGAATCCATTGGTAGCAATGAAATCATATCAAAATAGTAAACTGATGAAATTACTTCTAAAGCCATGCAGTCACAGTCAATTAAGTGCTACATGAATGCATAAGAATAAAATCCCAGATTTTTCAACTGTATATGTTGTAACTTGAAATACAAAAGTAAAAATTCTCATTGCATATAAACAATTTGATAATTTTGAACATTATGCAATCTAACAAAATCAATCACATAACTTCATGATCAAATATGTTTAAATTTAATTTGCTTTTAAAATAATAGTCAGTTCTTTGAATTGCATATCTGCCGATGTAAACACAATCGTTTTTTACTGGCAAAATTGGCTTCCGCTTACCTAGAGCCGGCAAAATAGCCACTGCCAAATAATAAATCATGCAATTTTGCCAAATTACCAGTTCTGTAACTCGCCCTCAAACGATCATTGTGACAGATTTCAATACACATTTTATTGAATTTTACAACAACGTAAAATTTGGTCGTTTATATATATATAGATTTAAAAAAATATAGATATAACTTTCTAACTTTTTTGCCGATAAAAAATCTTTATATTCTCACGTCGAATAACTATACGCCTTTTGATTTCTTTAATCACCGTGCCGAGTATAATACACGTGCTTTAATAACAACAACAAAAAATACGCTTGCTCAATTATTATAAAGTATTTTGTCAATCTGTTGTTTGGTAAAAACCTCGTTATAATTCAGCTTTCAATCTTTTACTTTTGCATGCTAGACTTTATAATAGCTGCACTCAAGGGGCTTGCACCGCCGGGCTCTAATGTCAAAGTACAGTACACATGCTTTTTAGTGCGTGTTTTTTGTTTTAGTGTCGGAAGTTCAGTACACGTGCTTTTTAGTGCGTGTTTTTGTTTTATTGTCGGAAGTTCAGTGCGAATGGTTCACATTTGTATCGATATGTGTTGCTTTGTATTGCTTCACTTTGTATGTGTTTTAATAAATTGTATATGCTGCTGTGCCGTTTGTAGTTGTCGTATTATGTATCAGGATTAAACTTCACAGCCGGTTATCAGAAGAGCCCATGCTCCATGTTAATCATATTTGTATGTAAAAATTAAGTATCAGTATACGAACATCCGAGTTAAAAGACTTTGTACTTACACTTAGTTTTCTTTCGTATTTTTCATTCACTGATGGTCACTTCGTATGTACTGTTTGCTATGTTTCACTTTTTAGGAATTTATCTGCAGGGGACTGCTACTCTTGTAAACATAATGTAATCACCGAAGTCTCACGAATAAAGGAAAAACTCTTGTAACATGAATGGAAATATTTACTTTTGATCGTCGAGGTAGTGAACTGTATACAACTTTTATTTATAAAGAAGTGCATTAACAGACGGCTTTTTATATTATACATTTTTGTATAAAGAAAAATTCTAATAAACTAGAAAAAAATACAAGAAAGAGCATTAAGATTCGTCTATGACGACTATTTATCATCCTCTGAAACTCTTCTCGAGAACGCAAATTTTCCAATCCTACAAGTGAGACACATCAGAACAATGGCACTTACACTAAATTTTCTTTCATATATGTTGGAAATAACACAGGTAAAAACTACCGCATATGGTAAGAAATCGTTTAGCTTCGATGCTGCTTTAAGTGGAATAGTTGACCAGAAAACAGTTTCACCCTTTTTATAGAAGTCTTGTTCAGTCCATTCAGGAGTGGATCGGACTGACTTCGCTCTGCATGCAAGGATTTCTTAAAAGATTTTCAAGCATATTATGCTGCATAATTGCAATTTATATTTTTTAGTTTTTAGTAAAAAAAAAAAACATAAAAAATTCTGAAAATATTAAGCTGCAAATTTTTGAAAATTATTATTCTTTTTTATAGTATGTCTTAGTGCTTCATATATATGCTTTTTGTTTTAGCAATATATATATATATATATTTAAATTCAAGAGTCTATCCTAAATTGAGGTAAATTTTATGGCCTTCCAAATACTGTTTCGATCCCTAACATCACTGAAAAGACATTAATTGTCGAAATCCGGATATGGTGTACTAATTTTTGCACCTTTTGTTTGCGGTATACCATCTTTTCCGCAAGTTTATTGTTTTCTGTTTGGTATTAGATTATTAATTTTTAAAGATCCATTTTGTTACATCTTGTGATCCGTTTATTTGGCAATCGCCAATGGCAGTCAGCAGGGTTTAAGAACATCAGTTGTTCGACCTGTTAGTCAAATGCGTTTTGTTAAAATATACTTTTTCACTTTTTTGGTCTTTTGGGAAATGTTGTTTGTGCTGTATTTAGACCCCTCTACCAAGAAATTTGTTTTGCATGCACACGTATAAAATTTGCGGTTTTTATCCAACGCAATCATAGGTTTGAACGTCGTTTTCAATTTAGACTTGTTTACATTTTTTCGTTTGGGCTTGTATTATATTTTCCTTCGGGTTTATATGATCCGTTCATCCTTTTTCGACTCTTTAAAATTCAAGAGTCTATCCTAAATTGAGGTAAATTTTATGGCCTTCCAAATACTGTTTCGATCCCTAACATCACTGAAGAGACATTAATTGTCGAAATCCGGATATGGTGTACTAATTTTTGCACCTTTTGTTTGCGGTATACCATCTTTTCCGCAAGTTTATTGTTTTCTGTTTGGTATTAGATTATTAATTTTTAAAGATCCATTTTGTTACATCTTGTGATCCGTTTATTTGGCAATCGCCAATGGCAGTCAGCAGGGTTTAAGAACATCAGTTGTTCGACCTGTTAGTCAAATGCGTTTTGTTAAAATATACTTTTTCACTTTTTTGGTCTTTTGGAAAATGTTGTTTGTGCTGTATTTAGACCCCTCTACCAAGAAATTTGTTTTGCATGCACACGTATAAAAATTGCGGTTTTTATCCAACGCAATCATAGGTTTGAACGTCGTTTTCAATTTAGACTTGTTTACATTTTTTCGTTTGGGCTTGTATTATATTTTCCTTCGGGTTTATATGATCCGTTCATCCTATTTCGACTCTTTAAAATTCAAGAGTCTATCCTAAATTGAGGTAAATTTTATGACCTTCCAAATACTGTTTCGATCCCTAACATCACTGAAGAGACATTAATTGTCGAAATCCGGATATGGTGTACTAATTTTTGCACCTTTTGTTTGCGGTATACCATCTTCGCCGCAAGTTTATTGTTTTCTGTTTGGTATTAGATTATTAATTTTTAAAGATCCATTTTATTACATCTTGTGATCCGTTTATTTGGCAATCGCCAATGGCAGTCAGCAGGGTTTAAGAACATCAGTTGTTCGACCTGTTAGTCAAATGCGTTTTGTTAAAATATACTTTTTCACTTTTTTGGTCTTTTGGAAAATGTTGTTTGTGCTGTATTTAGACCCCTCTACCAAGAAATTTGTTTTGCATGCACACGTATAAAAATTGCGGTTTTTATCCAACGCAATCATAGGTTTGAACGTCGTTTTCAATTTAGACTTGTTTACATTTTTTCGTTTGGGCTTGTATTATATTTTCCTTCGGGTTTATATGATCCGTTCATCCTATTTCGACTCTTTAAAATTCAAGAGTCTATCCTAAATTGAGGTAAATTTTATGGCCTTCCAAATACTGTTTCGATCCCTAACATCACTGAAGAGACATTTAATTGTCGAAATCCGGATATGGTGTACTAATTTTTGCACCTTTTGTTTGCGGTATACCATCTTTTCCGCAAGTTTATTGTTTTCTGTTTGGTATTAGATTATTAATTTTTAAAGATCCATTTTGTTACATCTTGTGATCCGTTTATTTGGCAATCGCCAATGGCAGTCAGCAGGGTTTAAGAACATCAGTTGTTCGACCTGTTAGTCAAATGCGTTTTGTTAAAATATACTTTTTCACTTTTTTGGTCTTTTGGAAAATGTTGTTTGTGCTGTATTTAGACCCCTCTACCAAGAAATTTGTTTTGCATGCACACGTATAAAAATTGCGGTTTTTATCCAACGCAATCATAGGTTTGATCGTCGTTTTCAATTTAGACTTGTTTATATATATATATATAAATAAGTATATATAAAAAAAAAAATAAAAAAAAAAAATATTTGCACCTTTGTTTGCGGTATACCATCTTCGCCGCAAGTTTATTGTTTTCTGTTTGGTATTAAATTTAAAGTTAAGATCCATTTATTACACCTTGTGATCCGTTTATTTGGCAATCGCCAATGGCAGTCAGCAGGATTTAAGAACATTTGTTGTTCGACCTGTTAGTCAAATGCGTTTTGTTAAAATATACTTTTTCACTTTTTTGATCTTTTGGAAAATGTTGTTTGTGCTGTATTTAGACCCCTCTAACAAGAAATTTGTTTTGCATGCACACGTATAAAAATTGCGGTTTTTATCCAACGCAATCATAGGTTTGATCGTCGTTTTCAATTTAGACTTGTTTATATATATATATATAAATAAGTATATATAAAAAAAAAAATAAAAAAAAAAAATATTTGCACCTTTGTTTGCGGTATACCATCTTCGCCGCAAGTTTATTGTTTTCTGTTTGGTATTAAATTTAAAGTTAAGATCCATTTATTACACCTTGTGATCCGTTTATTTGGCAATCGCCAATGGCAGTCAGCAGGATTTAAGAACATTTGTTGTTCGACCTGTTAGTCAAATGCGTTTTGTTAAAATATACTTTTTCACTTTTTTGATCTTTTGGAAAATGTTGTTTGTGCTGTATTTAGACCCCTCTAACAAGAAATTTGTTTTGCATGCACACGTATAAAAATTGCGGTTTTTTTCCAACGCAATCATAGGTTTGAACGTTGTTTTCAATTTAGACTTGTTTATATTTTTTCGTTTGGGCTTGTATTATATTTGCCTTCGGGTTTATATGATCCGTTCATCCTATTTTGACTCCTCAAAATTCAAGAGTCTATCCCAAATTGAGGTAAATTATGTGGCCTTCCAATAACCGTTTTGATTCCTAACATCACTGAAGAGACATTAATTGTCGAAATCCGGATATGGTGTACAAAAAATATTTGCACCTTTGTTTGCGGTATACCATCTTCGCCGCAAGTTTATTGTTTTCTGTTTGGTATTAAATTTAAAGTTAAGATCCATTTATTACACCTTGTGATCCGTTTATTTGGCAATCGCCAATGGCAGTCAGCAGGATTTAAGAGCATTTGTTGTTCGACCTGTTAGTCAAATGCGTTTTGTTAAAATATACTTTTTCACTTTTTTGATCTTTTGGAAAATGTTGTTTGTGCTGTATTTAGACCCCTCTAACAAGAAATTTGTTTTGCATGCACACGTATAAAAATTGCGGTTTTTATCCAACGCAATCATAGGTTTGAACGTTGTTTTCAATTTAGACTTGTTTATATATATATATATATATATATATATATATATGCTACAGTTAACGTGGTGTTGGTTTTATAACTATTCATTTGCATGTTGCATTTTGCATGCCTTGTTTTATGTGTTATTGTATATCGGTGAAATGCTTTACTTACTTACTTACTTGTACTTGAATTTGTTGCAGTGATATTTTCAATGAAGTTTACAATGGTATTTTTGTGCTGTGTGTTATTTTCATATTTTCACTGTTTTGTTTTTATTTCTTATGTAAAAAGTTTTCTGATAAGTTCTGTTGTGACCATTGAATTTCTCAGTTTTTAAATATTGATTTGGTTATATTACTCCTAATCTCATTGTTAGTTTTACTTGTTTAAATCTGAGCATTGTGCTTAGCATTGTGTATGAGTTTCATAACCTTTTAAAGTTTACATGAGGCAAACTTAAGACAGCGTGCGGAAACGAACAAATTTGCAATTTTTCAAGTTATAAAGGGGAATAGCTCTAGAACGGTAAGTGACTCAATGCCCATATTCGAACTCTGTCTGCGAGTTTTATAAAAACCAAAAGACATAATATGGATGACAACTTGTGTCAAAAATATACAGATGACGTTTCGAAATATAAAAGCTCATTCTCTAAATCGCTCAGAGTCTAGAAATAAAGTAAATAAAGCCAACAGAAATTAACAAAAATCTACAGTTAACACCAAAATTTAAAATGTCAAAAGAAAGATAAAAATAAATACCATTAAGTCATGACAAAAGACAACAATTTACCAGGTAATTTTAGTGTCATGCAACAAACGCTACTCATTAAAAAAACATATGCTAAGAATTAGATACTTTTATAATAAAAAATCGCGAACACGTTCGGTACAAAACACATGTACATTGTCCAACCTGTGGAACAATGTAGTTTCTAACAAAAATGGACCTTAATAAGCTGCAACTAACAATGTTCGCTAGATTGTAAACTTTATATTCTAACAAACAACGTATGTAAACCGTAACAAATTAAATGCATATACGGGTATACTCGTTTACAAAAGATCAAATTTTACTTCACATTTTTCATTCGTTTCTACGTCTACGGCTTCAACTTCAAGTTCAGTAAAGCCGAAATAAAAGTTGACCTTGACATCTCGATACATCTCACTAGGATTTGGTATTGGCACTTTAATAGTACCCAAGTAAGACGACTCATCATCGTCTGTGTATCTTGGATTTTTACTTGATGAAATGTAAATTGGCAGATAATGTGACTTTTGACATTTTTCGGTTGTAGTGTATGTTTCTGTAATAGCTGTTCCAATGGGAACTGAAGTTTCCGCCGCCATAAATGTATCGAATACGCCTCGACACAAAGCCTCTCCATCTACAATCACTCGTCTGTCTGAGGAATGCAGTCTTGGGTCGTAATCCTTAGACACTTCTACACCGTACGTATATCGAACAACCCTTGACGCAATAAAACTTGGTTCATGGCCAAACAAGACTGCTCCTTTTAGGACAGCAAGATTAGGTTCATGTGGAAATTTGATAAGTTTTCTTGGAAAAGCTGTCTTGAGGGCCTCTCGTAGGAATGGGCACTGCGAAAATCCGCCTACGACAAGAATTATTCGTACTCTCTCAGGTTCGCATTTTTTGAAACATTCTTTCATCAATGTTATCATTTCCAGAATTGGTTTATTAAAAAATGATCTTAAAAGACCTGCATCAATTTTAAGTTTTCCCTTTTCCAAAGATACTCTTCCACTGTACTCTGACGATTCTAACAATGACTCAAATGTCTCGCCCGCTTGGCTTTTACAAAGGGAACTTATAACTTCATATGGTATGTTAACAGCGATCTGTCCTGATAGACTTGAATCTATACTTTGCTTTAGATATTCGAAGCTACTTAACATTTCGAGATAGGACTGTGGGTAATCAGATTTTACTTTCCGCATCACTGCTCCCATAATGATGTTCTCTAACATTTCAATATATTCTTCATCAACGGACATACCACCAAATATCCCACCAGTCGATGAACAAAGCTGTTTCATTTTGTTATCTGCTATTTTTTCTAAAACTGTAATGTCAGTTGTGCCTCCTGGAAGAAACAATTGATTTTAATTAAACATATTATAATATTTAATCATGAGTATGCATAATAACCAACATATACTTATATCAAAGATAATAACCAACAAATACTTATATCAAAGATGATAACCAACAAATACTTATATCAAAGATGATAACCAACAAATACTTATATCAAAGATGATAACCAACAAATACTTATATCAAAGATGATAACCAACATAAACTTATATCAAAGATGATAACCAACAGATACTTATATCAAAGATGATAACCAACAAATACTTATATCAAAGATGATAACCAACAAATACTTATATCAAAGATGATAACCAACAAATACTTATATCAAAGATGATAACCAACAAATATTTATGTCAAAGATAATAACCAACATATACTTATATCAAAGATAATAACCAACATATACTTATGTCAAAAATAATAACCAACATATACTTATATCAAAGATAATAACCAACATATACTTATGTCAAAGATAATAACCAACATATACTTATGTCAAAGATAATAACCAACATATACTTATATCAAATATATTTGATAAGTATTGTGAAGGATGAACGGACTCATTCCCATAAGCAGATATTATAATATGATAAGAAATCATCATTTCTTGGAAATGCTTATTCGCTGCAAATGAAGAGCAAAATGTGATCTAAACACAAGAGTTTACTACGGATAAAATATAAAGTTATCACCTTTTGAAATCTATACAAGAGATTAAATTTGAAAAAAAAATGGAGCACCAAAGAGATTTAATTGGCCTGTAGAAAGCAAAACATATAAAAATAAGGAGATCTGGCATGATTGCCAATGAGACAACAATCCACCCAAGTTCAAATGAAGTGGATGTAAGCAATTATAGGCAACCGTACGGTCTTCAACAATAAAAAAAAACATACCGTTTAGTCGGCCCCGACATGAAAAATATGAAACAATTCAATTGAGAAAACTATTGGCCTAATTTATAACAAAACAATTTACGAAAAAAAAAAAAAAAGCTTCATTTGAACTTTGGTGGATAGTCTCATTGGCAATCATACCACATCTTCTTATTTTCATAATGAACCAACAACAACCACTGAACTACAGGCTCCTGACTTGGGACAGGCACATAAAGAAAGTGGCGGGGTCAAACATGTTTGTGAACCCTCCCCTTACCTAGGATAGTGGTGTTACAGCACAACATAAGAACAAACATTAAAAATTCAGTTGAAAATGGCTTAACTCATCAGATCGATACAAAGCAGAAAATATCTTACAATAACACATATCGGACGTTATACATCCCTAACAACAAAAGACACAAAGTACAGATCTGAGTATACTCGCAGTTACTGACAGCTAGTTCAAAACCAATAACAACCAATAAAAGAAATCATGTATCTAAGACTAATATCAATCATTACACATCCAACATCCAATGGATTTAGTGTAAAAACGTCATTATATAACAGTCAAAGAAAAACATGACCTTGTGAACTGTTATAGTTGAATGAAAGGTGATAGATAATATATGTATGTAGAACTATTTACCACCAATGTCCACCATCATAAATTTACTTCCGTCGTTTTCAATGGAAAATCTATGATCTGATCCTTTACGTTTTTCTGAATTCAGATGTTCACAATATATGGCTGCAGCCTCTGATTCTAACGCTATGATTAGTTGATCCTCTGGAATGCCTGCCTGGAATTAACAATTTTAAAATAGTGTTTGAAATGTAATATTCGATGTATTATTCAGATTTAAAAAATGACTCCGGAAGTGTAATTGTTAAACAGATACCCCAAATACCCTAAATGATAGATGGTTTTTTAAAATGGTATTGCACGACCGATATCAAAAGACCTTAGCTTGACAATTATAACAATTACTATAATATGAACAGTACCGTCATATATTACTTAGTATGATCTGTTTTACATAATCTTGTGTGTTTCATCGACAGAAAACAGACTGAAACGTGTGTGCTTGTTCATACACCACTAGAATATTCATAACCAACACCATATAGTTTATAATTTGTTTAAGGTGTGTTAAAGATTTGATTATGCAAGAAAATTTATTCTTACCATCATTGCGCTTCCGGCCATGAACTGTTTAGCTATGTCTGACCAGCTTGCAGGGACAGTTAAAACCCAGCGTATTTTGGACAACGGTACATCCACTTGTTTCAGAAAGTGATCGATAAGTGCCCGGATGGACAAGGAAAACACATCCAATGCTCTGGCAGCTTTTCCTGTTACATCCTTCATTGACATATTCTTTGTTATTGCCTAAATATACAAAATTAAAAGATGCAAGTTAGCAGTGTAAGTGATATGTACTTTATTTATTATAATCATACAGGATTACAACTTTGACAAGTTAAAATCACTCAACTAAAACAAAACGCATGTAATAAATCTGTAACTTCTTTCGATATGATTATAAACCATAGAAAAAAGTGCGGAAAACTGAGATTACTAAGCAGTTTTCATTTCACTTTCAAAGGGCTTCGTATCTTTAACAGAAATTTCTCAACCGGAACGAAATTTCATCTGTTACTTCTGAATATACTCCAAATATCAAACCAATAGATGAGAAGTATTATAGAAAAAGGATGTGGAGCTTAATGGACGAACATATTGACAGACTGACGGACGGTCTGACGGACGGACCGACGATCTGGAGGACGTAATGCAAATATATAGCTCACTAAGATAGCTAGAAGCATTACAGAAAAAAGCGGAAAACTTAGATATCCAAGGGCCACAATTTCGGCAAAATTTACTCAACAAGGAACAAAACTAGATCTGTATTCTTATGATAAAACTGTGTACTCAATATGAAACCAATAGATAGAGGCATTGCAGAAAATGTGAAAACAATTTCAAAGTCTAATTGAATCGCGGAATTAAATTAACCAAAAAACCAAACTATAATATAAAAAAATATAAAATTTCACGTCCTGCTGAAAGCAGGAATTATATGTCCAGAGCCACTTTAAGTGGTTTTCACTAAGTTTCAATTCATGCGCAATGTTTGAACATAAAAACAATTTAGACCTTTAAACATGAATGTAAATGAAAGTATAGCTCAAAATACATGTAACGTTTTAGTATTTTTTTACTGTCGCATACCCCCCCCCCCTTTTTTTTTCATCCAAATAAGGGAAAGAAAAGCAAGATAGACAAACGTGTATAGATGAATAAGTCACTCATTTAAGATTACGTAGAACACATATATTTTAAATTTCAGTGAAATGTATGTTTTTAAAATACCTATCATAATAAAAGATCCTTTTCAAATTAATCATATATCAAATAAAAGACAGACAGAAAAGCAAAATGAAAATTTTAGAAAACTCATTGAAGAATCAACTATCCAACGAAATTAATAATGATTAAACTATATCAAATATTGAATCACTTTTTTAAATTTTATTCAGTATAATGAATTGATAATTTAATGTACCTCTCTTTTGCAGAGTTTCATCTTAAAACGATGGAAATAATACGAATTCTTGTGACCTTCATCCGCAATAAGTTTGGCGTAGGCAGCCTCAGCTTCGTATCCAAAGGCAACAAGTTTTTCATTTTTGTTCAGCATAAGGCACGTAGGAGTTTTGTGTGACACCATTCTTTTCCTACCAGCATTCCAGGACTGTATGTACTGAACATTCAATGGATTTGTCTTGAAATCTACAACTGTTGAATATGCATAGCCTGAGTATGTTGTACCTATATCCAGTGCCACTACAAGCTCAAATTTCTCTTTTCCTTTGGTCGCCATTTTTCTAAAATTAAAGATTCAGAAAATAACTTATCCTAAATTTGATTAAAAGTAGATAAAAGTAAAACGACTCGTATTTTTTTAAAAATTGTATGACGAAAAAGAACTGTAATGATACCGGATGCTAGCGCATTCGTGCTTAAAATATACGTGTTTTATCTATAAAATATTCATTCATAAAAAAATTCAAATTAAAGGTTGACGCAGTTTAATCAATATTTGTTTACAAGTCAATATATTCTCTTTAAAAAAAAGTCTGTCATGCCTTCCCCAAACTTTAACACACTCGTATTGTAGAATATATCAATAACATTAAAGTTAATAAACTTGCGAAACCTTTCTAAATGAATTTCTATCGGGATTTTTTGCTATCGTAATAATTCAAAATCTGTTGGCAAACATTGGAAAAAAAATCGAGCTTTTATGTTTATCATTTAAGAATAAAATATGTACTTTCATTGAAATACAATATTCAATTATGTCTTTTCATTAAATTCATTTCATCTCGTATTTTCAAATACAATTATAAAAAGCAATAGATCGATTATATTTCTTTAACTGCTGTGACTGGGGTGCTTTATTTGCTCTGTAAAGGTACATGTATATAACGGTTAAACCCACTGAGTACATGTGTCTACACAATATTAAAATTTTGACTCAGAATAAAGAATGTTTTTATAGATTTGATAGAAACAATTAAGCATCGTTTTTGCGTAAAAATGAATTTATCACTTTTTATAAATAACCGTTCACGGAGAACAACAACAATACAGTTTAACATTTTTGACAAATAAACAATGTTAAAATGATAGGCTTTCGTCAGAGATGTATAATTAAATGAAATGACTATTTCATTTACCATCGAAATTTTCGAAGTTCGAAGCTTGCATCAAATCAACATTTTAAAAAGAAAATTTAAGTAGCCAAATATCATGTATTTTATACTCGAACATAAACATGAAACCCTGTCTCGTAACAGAATTTTCCGATTAAAAAAGCCCAAAAGTCATCCGGCGTAAAACGAAGAATAGGCAATAACAAACTGAAAATGGAGGTTACTTTGTTTTCCTAAAACAAAATTAAAGATTAATTCAAGAAAAGGAGAGAAAAAATAAAATTATACGAAAGTCATTAAAAAACAATCTGACGGCTATTAACGAAATTCTTTATTTTAATCTATTTCAGAAATTGCAATCCGGAAAAAGTCGTTTTCATTTGAAATATGACCAAAAAGGCCGTTTTCATTTGAAATATGAACAATATGATTAAATAAATGATTACGTGTACTTACGTCTCTAACTTGCAATCCCAACTGAGGTAAATAAACACACGAGTAAACAAGCACTTAAAAATAAAAAAAAATAAATGTATGGATCAGTGATGTAATGGATTTTCCTCATTTGCCTTAAAACAGTATTTAAATCATTTAAATAACTTCATTGAACTGTTAAAATTTGTATTGTGGATAATTTGTATTGTATATTATAATAAGGGTGTGTGTGTATATGAATTAACTTGTAGATGAAAAGTGATTATTAACAACTTTACTGTAGTTTGGAAACAATGAAATCGAAACAATATGAATTTTTGTTACTTTAAATGATTTTACGACCATGTATTTTAAATATTGTATACAAGTGGGGACATGTCTATGAAAGTATCCAAAGATATGTCATAAGATTTTAAACTTGATTAAGGATGGCCATAGATCTTGAGACATAACTACATGTAGGATGTTAAAAACATAGCCATCTTAGGTTGGTCTTTCATAAGAAAGTCGAGAGACTGTCTTACATGGCAATGAATGCATTTATATATGAAGAGAGCATTATACGAAATGTATTAATAATTATTAATTGATAATACTGTTAAGTATACACATAAAAAAGGGGAGGGGAGTATAGTATAATTTCTATTCTAATTCTAAACCAGCTGTACAAAAATACAAATATGATAAAGAATCAGATCAGACTACTGTTGATAATAATAAAAAAAAACAATATTAATCACAAATGGGAAACTAAACTGTAAAGAAATTATTGGAAGTGATGCTATTACGAATAAAAAAGTCCACTCGCTTTGTTTACCTATATACGCATATTCACTGAATCAGCACAAATAAGAAAAGGAGTAAAAAAGCTTGACATAGAAAGAGACCTCTGGCGATGAATATGAATAATAGAAGATGTGGGTATACATTATGAGACAGCAACCCAACAACAGAGAAGCCAAAATACACATGGAGGGCAACACACAGTCTTAAACAATAGATATATTTCTAAACAATATGTCAAGGTCTCAATAGACCAGAGCCTATATAAGTTGAAATCAACAAACATGGAGGATTTTTATTGCAATTTGTATTTTTTACTTTGATTTACGACATCCTAATAGACTCTTAAGTTTCGGGCTATTCTAAGACACTCTAAAGAACCCAACATTTGGAAAAACAGGAATATATATTATTATCGGAGGCTTTCGTTAACCTGACAGTACTAAGGTCACCCTAAGACATGTACTGAGGCAATTCTTAGACACGTTCTTAGACCATCCTAACACATGTACTTAGACCATCATAAGACGTATACTAAGACCATCATAAGACACGTACTAAGACCATCATAAGACATGTACTAAGACCATCCTAAGACATGTACTGAGACCATCCTAAGACGTGTACAAAGACCATCATAAGACTCGTACTTAAACCATCCTAAGACACGTACTAAAACCATTCTAAGACATATACCAAGACCAACCTAAGACGTGTACAAAGACCATCCTAAGACGTGTACTAATACAATCTCAAGACATGTACTAAAACCATCCTAAGACATGTACTAAGACCATCATAAGACGTGTACAAAGACCATCCTAAGACATGTACTACGACAATCCTGACATGTACTAATACCATCTCAAGACATGTACTAAAACCATCATAAGACATTTACTAAGACCATCCTAAGACGTGTACAAAGACCATCCTAAGACATGAACTAAGACCATCCTAAGACGTGTACCAAGACCATCCTAAGAAATGTACTAAGATCATCCTAAGACGTGTACAAAGACCATCCTAAGACATGTACTAAAACCATACTAAGACAAGTACTTAGATCATCCTGAGACATGTACTAAGATCATCCTAAGAAAATTACTTAGACCATCATAAGATGTGTACTAAGACCATCATAAGACACGTACTAAAACCATCCTAAGACACGTACTCAAACCATCCTAAGACATATACTAAGACTATCCTAAGACATATACTAAGACTATCCTAAGACATATACTAAGACCATCCTTAGACGTGAACAAAGACCATACTAAGACACGTACTAAAACCATCCTAAGACACGTACTTAAACCATCCTAAGACATATACTAAGACCATCCTAAGACATATACTAAGACCATCCTAAGACGTGTACAAAGACCATCCTAAGACACATACTTAAACCATCTTAAGACACATACTTTAACCATCCTAAGACATATACTAAGACCACCCTAAGACGTATACAAAAACCATCCTAAGACACGTACTAAAACCATCCTAAAACATGTACTTAAACCATCCTAAGACATATACCATGACCATACTAAGACGTGTACAAAGACCATTCTAAGACACGTACTTAAACCATCCTAAGACATATACTAAGACCATCCTAAGACATATACTAAGACCATCCTAAGACATATACTAAGACCATCCTAAGACGTGTACAAAGACCTTCCTAAGACACGTACTAAAACCATACAAAGACAATTACTAAGACCATCCTAAGATGTGTACTAAGACCATCATTAGCACGTACTAAGACTATCATAAGACATGTACTAAGACCATCATTAGACATGTACTAATACCATCACAAGACAGGTACTAAAACCATCCTACGACATGCACTAAGACCATCCTAAGACATGTACTGAGAAATGTACTGAGACATGTAATAAAGTCATCCTAAGACATGTATTAAGGCCATCCTAAGACACGTACTAAGACCATCCTAAGACATGTACTAAAACCATTTAAAAACATGTATTCAGACCATCCTAAGACATGTACTAAAACCATCATAAGGCATGCACAAAGACCATTATAGGACATGTACTATAACTATCCTAAGACATGTACTGAGACATGTCATAAGACATGTAATAAACCCATCCTAAGACATGTACTAAAACCATCCTAAGACATGTACTAAGACCATCCTAAGACGTGTACCAAGACCATCCTAAGAAATGTACTAAGATCATCCTAAGACGTGTACAAAACCATCATAAGACATGTACTTAAACCATACTAAAACAAGTACTTAGATCATCCTGAGACATGTACTTAGATCATCCTAAGACAATTACTTAGACCATCATAAGATATGTACTAAGACCATCATAAGACACGTACTAAAACCATCCTAAGACACGTACTTAAACCATCCTAAGACATATACTAAGACCATCCTAAGACATATACTAAGACCATCCTAAGACATGTACAAAGACCATCCTAAGACACGTACTTAAACCATCTTAAGACACATACTTAAACCATCTTAAGACATATACTAAGACCACACTAAGACATATACAAAAACCATCCTAAGACACGTACTAAACCATCCTAAGACATGTACTTAAACCATCCTTAGACATATATCATGACCATACTAAGACGTGTACAAAGACCATCCTAAGACACGTACTTAAACCATCCTAAGACATATACTAAGACCACACTAAAACGTGTACAAAGACCTTCCTAAGACACGTACTAAAGCCATACAAAGACAATTACTTAGACCATCCTAAGACGTGTACTAAGACCATCACAAGCACGTACTAAGACTATCATAAGACATGTACTAAGACCATCATTAGACATGTACTAATACCATCACAAGACATGTACTAAAACCATCCTACGACATGCACTAAGACCATCCTAAGACATGTGCTGAGACATGTAATAAAGTCATCCTAAGACATGTACTAAGGCCATCCTAAGACACGTACTAAGACCATCATAAGACATGTACTAAAACCATCCCAAGACATGTACTCAGACCATCCTAAGACATGTACTAAAACCATCATAAGGCATGCACAAAGACCATCATAGGACATGTACTAAAACTATCCTAAGACATGTACTGAGACATGTCATAAGACATGTAATAAACCCATCCTAAGACATGTACTAAAACCATCCTAAGACATGTCAAAGTCGAAGTACGGCTTTGTTGACATGGCCCAGGTTACAACCGGATTGTTCCTCATTTTGGAGTTTAAGAGTTTCTATAAAAGAATCTGCCACCCTTGTCAAAGTCACAATCAAAACAGATTTGTGAATATAAAAAAGATAGCATATTTTCTTTATTGGCATGGTCTACAACTAATTTATACGAACAAAATCAAATGTTCCAGTTCGGTACCAGAAATGCTTCCCCATATAGATCACAAAATTATTATAACCCAGTTTTAGTAAGGGTTTTTGATATGGAAAACCGGTCTTCATTCAGTTAAGAACGAGTGCTACTCCTCTTCTTTTCACACCATTTTGTTTTGTCTTTTACCTTGGCTTCTGACACACACTAAATGAATATAAGTATAATACCTCTATATTGACGAGTCTTCAGTTCTCAATGTAATGTTTTACAGACTATTAAAGGAACATCAGTTTCGACCATTTTATTATTCAGTCTTAAATTTTCTGTTGAATGTTTGTCGACCATTAAAGGATCGGAACATCGGATTACGACCCTTATATTGACCAGCCTTCAGTTTTATGTGATGTTTTGTAAATCACTGACGGAACATCGGTTTACGACCTGCATATATAGACCCGTCTTCAGTTTTCTGTGTAAAGTTTTGTAGACCATTGTTTGACTTATAATGTTTTTTGTAATATAGTAACTGGTATGATATTATATGGTCTTTGGTTTGTGGTTTTTGATCACTCTTTGTTGTCCTCTACCTTTCTTTATTATTTTCAATTCTGACGGATGATGACAATATTTTGTCGGGAAGTTATTGAAAACCATCCTATGAAAATACAAAACTTTAACTCAGAAGACAATACTAGTTTTAATATGGAGGAATTATCAAAATTGTAGAGGTGGAGTGTTTTCGGATCTGATATCAAGATAACAATTGTTGAACATATGTACAATCCAATAAAGCCATATATCTATTGATTTCATGTCACAACAGTTTAAAGAGTTGAATAATGAATTTTCCAGTTTGTAAATAAAATATTGAAATCCCAATAGAAGTTTTCTTTATGTTATTGCCGGAGTAAGCCGACGTCATTTTGTAATTAATTACTGTGCAAATAATTTATTCAAAACATAATATATTTTTTTTATAGAGTTTACATATGAAAATCATATAATTACTAAACCGCTGCAAACCACATGGGTCCATATTAAAGAATTACAAAGAAAGATATTTATTTTGGCTTAATAGAGTGTGACAATTAAATGTTTAAATTGAGAATTGATTTTTACAATTTTTGGAAGTTCCCTATAGCTTTTATGTTTTTATTTATATATAGATTTATAGAAATGAACATCAATTCGCTAATTTATAGTTTAGAAGCAAGACTAACATGTTGTATTTATTTTCTTCATTGAAATTTCGCACAGGTTCAGTTTGTTCTATTCATTGCTCAAAGTCGTGTCAGATTTAAAAAGGGGGACGGATGAGATCTAAAAAAAAATAAAACTAGTTTTATTCATGTCCATGTCCATGTCCTTAATAAGAGGTTTTCTAATATCGATCATGTCTTAAGAGATATTTGACATCTGTTGATTTTAGACTCTGTGTGATTTAGAGCCTGATATATTGTTTATCGCTATTTTGCGAAATTTTCCTTTGATCTTGCTCACTGATAATTTCCTTTCTCGGTGGAGTCGAGTGATATGAAAATTATCGCTAGAAACTAAGTGGGCACGTGGCGTTGCTAATGAAATTGACATAACATTGACAACTTCGTCATAGGTAAAATAGCGATAAACAGATTATCATTGGTCATCTCAACTTAATTGCTTTTCTCACTTTCGCCGTACCGGCTCAAGCGAGAAAATCAATCTCGTTGAGATGATCAACGATAATCTATAATTATCGTCTATAGTTAAGACTGTATATTGACCTGTAGGTGTCTTTTGGTTGTTGTATAGTTTGATTGCTGTCTCGTTTGTGGATATCCAGCGCCTCGTTCCATCCATTTTAGTGGCTTTAAAACATACGTAAACGGGTGCACGATTTTCTCGCTGTGTTGAAGACCATTGGTGGCCTTGGGCTGTTTTCTGCTGTTTGGTCGGGTTGTTGTCTCTTAGACACATTCCCCATTTCCATTCTCAATTTTATTCTCTTTTCATCTAGAAAACTATACACACCACTGAACTAACAAAAGTTGTATAGACCGATGCATGAATATATATATAAAAAAAAAAATCACTGAAACATTTTATGGTACTTTCATGTGGCAAATGTTGCTTAAAGCCAAAACAATTTCAATACATGCATAAAAGCTATTTAGTCAAAATAATGTTTTAATAATCAAAGTAGAAATAATGAGCTATGCATTGAAGTCCTCACTGATAGAATCCTTACTTTATTTTGTATCTATTTCATTTGTACCCTTTTCTATATACATCGGTGTCTGAGCGAAAGATTGATGAGCCAGGATTTTGTCATAGAGCGCCTCGTCCTTTTTCTCAAAAAGTTCATTGGAAAGTACTACCAATACCAAGTATAGATAAATATTCAGTGTCTATTTTACAAATAATACAAGATGGTCTCGAGTTATAGATTCTACACAGGGAAATTTCTTTCACGTGATTTCACTTGAATGTTACATCAAACGAGCTTATACGTGAAATCACATGAACTGATTTCATAGTTTTATGTGAATTTCATGTGAATTTCACGTGCAAATCACATGAATTTATCACGTGAAATTCACATGAATTTTCAAAAATAAAGTTACCAAATATTATCTAAATTATAAAATTTAATCGAAATCATGAAAAGGCCAATTTGTTTTGAAAAGTTCACATGAATTTCACGCGAGACGTATGTGAATCTAAATTCATGTGAAATTCGCGAGAGTTTCACGTATGAGCTCGTTTGCAAAGTTTTGTTTTTATTTTGTTTTCCCTAGTCTTTATTTTTAAGTAATTTGTACCTTTTCGAGAGAGTGTATACTATGTACTGTATGTACTATCAACTACAAAACCTTTTTTGGCGTTTTTGTCAAATTTACAATCAACTACACACACACTTTTTTGTTGGCGTCTTTTTTTAATGTTTATTTGTATGTATATTTGTTTGAAGTTTTCAGTCAGTTGTGTTGTATGTCTGTGATGTTAGATGTTTACTAAGTTTTGGCTGCTGGATATCAATTATTGTCACATTAACCTAATTTGTCTGTTAAGATTGCTTATCCAATTTTGTCAATATAACGGAACTATAAACAACTGCCAAAATGCCCGTAGGAAGTCAGGAATACGACAGTTGTTTTCGATTCGTTCCGATGGTTGATAAAGTCTAACTTGTGATTTTGTCAGTTTTTATGGATTTTATTTTAATTTACCTTGAAGTTCGGTATTTTTGTTATACTAGTACTTTTTTAATGGAACTTACAGCCTACACATACATGTTTGAACTTTCGTTAACCTGACGTTTATGCAGTAGTTAGACATAGAATAAAGTATTGCTTGATTTTTGTAATATAAGTTGGTTTTGTTTTGCATATGCATTAACATCTATCATTTTCACTGGATTATAAAGGTAGAAAGAAACAATTTCAAAATTGATGTAAAAGCTCATCAGATACTAGTCTTATTATTTAGTACGCCAACCTCGCGTTTAGTCTACATAAAATTATTTGTCAGTGGCACTCGATTAAAAAAGGTCGAAGGCCAAATCACAAGCGAAGCAAAAGAGCATCGAAATACAAAAAATACAAAAAGTTGTGCAAACTCTGACTAACGCCGTTTATTCTTGGACCTGAGGATAGAAAAATCTAAGTGTTTCGAATAAATCATAACTTGATTGATTGATTGATTGATGTTTAACGCCATTTTCAGCACTATTGGCTATTTTGTGGCGGTTAGTTTTTGTTAATGGTGAAGGAAGCCGGAGTGCCCGGAAAGAACCACCGACCTTCGGTAGGAAAACTGACAATCCTAGTCAATTAAGATCTACTAAGACCACTCTACTATATATTAGTATTAATAATAGTGTAGTAAAATTGCAAAATTAAGTCAGATTATTATAGCTGAAAAGAAGAGTTGTAGCGTGTTATTAGTTTAAAAAAGGTGTATGTAAGAAAACAGTATTTTGCAAACATTGGTTATCACAGCCTAGACCTTTATTAACCATTGAATTTATATCATTATATATATAACAAAATTAATGTATGATACTTTGTACAAATAATACCGAATCCGACCAATTAGTATTTTTTTCAAGGTAGGAAAAACTAAGTTACTTCCCTTTTGACTATAGCTAGTTCGTTTTGTATTTGAGAAATAAAAGTTGGAAAATAAACACAACACGTGACCAAACATAACTTTTAAGTCTATAGAAAACTTTAAAAATGAATTATCACATGCAACTGAAATAGGAAGCTGTTTCATGGTGATAATTAAATGAACCAACATTCCATCCACGGTTTTATTTTTCATGGCCTAGTATTTGCAGGTTAGTTAAAAAAGTGATTTTCCATAGGGTTTCAACACAGGCATATTTGTCTTGAAATTTGTTTACCTCTATACTTTACTATAATCTTACATTAAAGTATATAGGTGTTTTTTTTCGGAGACAAGTGCCTGTGGGTTTCAATGAGAAATTATGTGCCACAAACTAAACCATGTTTGCAACCCGAACAACCTTGAATGAGGATAATTGTAGAGAGTTTACAAATCATAAATATCGTCAAGTTTCATCAAGGTTCGCAGGACTTGAAGTTGCAAGACCATATTTTTGAAAATTGGCCTATCAGTATCAAAGATTGCAACGGATGGTCATATTGTTTCATTTGACCTTGACCAATCACTTGTATAAGGCGACCTTGCATACATTATTCATGCCAAGTTTGGTTCACATCAGCCGAGTAGTTCCATGTCATTTCTATGTAAACAATGAGAAAACTGTGTACCATAATTCCGCATGCCGCTATGCTTGCTTCTTGATCAACAAGAAGAAGGTGAAAATGTGAAATTTTTACAGACGATGACGGACGTCAAATGATGGATATAGTTTCCTTTTCATAAAATGTCAGTTGAAAAAAATGTTATTGAAACTAATAATTATGATATTTCGAAAGTAATACTGTTCATGATATAAGCACACATATCATGTTGATACCAAAGTAGACTTAGTTATATTGAAAGTAAATGCAAATCGTATGAAAATAATAAACTTCCTTACCTATTCATATTGAAACAGTAATTGCTGATTTGTTTTTTAAACCGTTTATACCGATCAGTAGTCAAAATTTTAAAATCGTTGAACTGTAAAAAACTATTGTAAATTGTTTCGTAGAAAGATCGTAGGTTTACATAATTACGATATGTATTGGTTTGAATGATTGTTTTTACTTTTGGGCTTGGTATTACAATACATAATGATAATATTCTTTTTCCAATTTTCACTTTCTACATTAATTTCTGTTGTTCCTTTACTAGGTTTTGATATATTACCTACAAATAAAAGATGAGAACCCAGCCCCTTATTCATAATTATTCGTTTTATCCACAATAATAAAGGAGTCAACATAACAAACATGAAGGGTATTAAACTAGTTTAACTAATTGTTGACCGTGACCGATGACGGAACGTGATTCAACCGGTGGTTGGTCGTTCTCATAGAATAGGAAACACCACATACTTCAGCGCGGTGATATTGCTTAGCTGGTAGAAAAACAGATCGTCTACTGTAAACATATACTATTTTTAAAAATGTTGACATGAATTATTATTGACATGGTCAGAATCATAAATTAACTGTTTACAAAACTTTGAATTAATTGAAATTCTAAGGATTTTATTAGAATTACCTTAGCTGTATTTGGCAAAACCTTTTGGAATTTTGGGTCATCAGTGCTCTTTAACTTCGTACTTTATTTGGCCTTTTTAACTTGTTTGATTCGAGCGTCACTGATCAGTCTTTAAGTTTTGTAGACAAAACGCGCGTCTGGCGTACACAATTTTAAGCCAGGTAGATATGGTGAGTTTAATGCTAGTACTCACTCCCGCTATAATTTTTCGGTAATCAGAAAGTTAATGAGTAATTAGGGATGAAAAAATGTATCACATGATATAGCTCTTACATGAAGCTTGTTCCGAATTACAGAAAGCCTAAATCTGTAGTGGCGACGAAAATTTCATACAAGTCCATTATGTGAAAGAATACACAAGTATTCGATGAACAGGAAGTTGATTTGCGATGAATCTGAAAATACACCACACAGTACAACATGCTAACATAGAGCTTGATATAAAAATAGAAGAAACTCTGATTTGTAGTTCTCAGAAGAATGCGACGAAAACTTGATGGAACGGACGGTAACACGGACGGAAAACAGTGTATCCCTTCCTTTGGAGCGGAGGTATAATGAATATAAAGTTGACATAAGAAAAACACAGTTAAACATGATATTCATTATGATATCTTAAAAAAGGATGTCAGTTACCTGATACAATGTAAAATATTTTGCACTTTGAATTCATACATATTCAAACGTCGTTTGACACATATTACCCGATTCAACGTCAACAGCCTCTATTTGAAGTTCAGTATGTCCGAAACAAATAGTGACATCTATATCACGATATTTTTCAGTTGGGTTCGGAATTCTAACGACCACATTCCCAGCATGTTTACATGTTTTGTCATCAGTATACCCTGGTTCTTTCTTCGTTGAAGTGAAGAGAGGTAGATAGTGAAGCTCTTGGAATTTTTTGGTGGTCGTAAAAGTTTCCTTAATTTTCTGTCCAAGACTTACTGTTGAATTGATCACCATAAACTTTTCAAATACTTTCTCGCAAAGTTGTAAACCGTCAACTTCAACTTGTCGAAGGAATTCGTGTAATTTCGGATCAAAATCGTTGGAAACTTGAAATCCATATGTATAACGTACAACACGAGATACGATAACATTTGGATCAGTTCCGAAAATGACTGCTCCTTTCAAAACTGCGAGAGTAGCTTCGTTTGGAACTATGATATTATGAGATGGAATAGAAGACTTTATTGCATGTTGCACAATGAGACTTTCGGAGAACCCTCCAACTAAAATGACATTGACCGCTCGTTTATTTTGTACCTGGTGCAAGTTATCTTTTATCAGATTGACAATTTTGTCTGTAGTTTGTTTGAACAACAGTTTTAATAAATCAATTTCAATTCGTAATTTGTCGTTGACAATCGTCATTTGATGGTTATAATTAGACGCTTTTAATAAGCTTACAAAATCTTTATTGTGATGTTTCTCACAAACTTGCGTCAAGGTGAGAAAAGGAATCGACATGGTAATTTTTCCTGTTTGTTCGGGAGTTAAAGATCGCTTTACGCATTCGAATTCTCTGAACAAATCCAAGTAAGCTGAAGGGCTTGAATTAGTCAAATCATCAATAACAGCTTGTCCGACGATGTGCATAAAAATTGTATAGAATGCATTGTCCACGGCAATACCGCCACAATCAGCACCACTTGCCCTGCAAATTTCTTTTAATTGGTTTTTGCCGATGTTTTCTAAAGCTGTTATATCACTGGTTCCACCTGCGATTAAACAAGCAATGTCATAGAGTAATGTTTACCAACAAAAAAATAAATTAAATTTTAAATACGTGTAAGCCTGTTTTACTTGTAACAAACAAAGACAAATTTTGACAATGAACACCTGACTCTTTCCCTTTTATGTTTTTGTTTTTTTTTTGTCACACCGATGTTCTTATATTTTGCCAATAATCACTCTGGAGATTTAAATTATAAGAGCCATTCAAAAGGAAAAAATAGAAAAAAAAAACATATTGATTGTTTTTCTCTGTTACGATAATTTTCTTGTGACATTTAAAACAATCAATAACTTTTTTCTTTCACCTTTTGCCCGACATTTCCTGTGCACATTTTTACTGTATATATATATAGCAAATCGTACCTCCCATGTCGACTACCATATATTGTATTCCTTTCTTCGATGACAAAACACCTGTATTAGCACCGACTGACAGGTTTGATGAAATATGATGGCAGAATATTGATGCTGCTTCTGATTCGAGGGAAATCACCAGACTGTCATTTGGTATACCTGCCTAAATACATTAGAATAGTGTTGGATATGCTTTTGTTATCTAACCCGACTTTACTTCTCTTACAAATTGAGACACTTTGAATTAAAGATAAATTACATAATAAATGGACATTTTTTGGCATGTTGAATCTTCATGCTTACTTTAAATGTTTTAGTAGAATACAACATTCATTTTTATTTGAATACGGGTGGCAAAAACTGTATTTAGATACTGCAAAGTCTTGCACTTGGTATGTAATTCAGAGATAACAAGAAGCAGTTAAAATTGATAAGGAGCAACTGTATGGGCTCTTCAACTTCGTATATTATTTGTCATTTTAAACTTTTTTGATTCGAGCGTCACAGATGAGTCTTTGGTAGACGAAACGTGCATCTGGCGCAACAATTTTAAGCCTAATATCTATGATGACTTAATTTACCTTCACTGCACATTGCCGCATGAATTGCTTTGCACCATCTGACCAAATAGAGGGCACGGTTAGAACCCATTGGATTCTGAAGTCAGCCACATCAACACCTTGTCTCGATAAAGAGTTAATCAAATGCTGTTTTAAAAATCGTATTGATAAAGCGAATACTTCTTTTGCTGGAACTGGTTTTCCTTTAATGTCTGCTAGTTCAGTATCAGATGACAAATTCTGGAAAACACCAAACATGATATTCAAAATATTATCAAAATACAAACGAGTTTAACTTTTTAAACTTTTCCCTCTTGGTTCAACAGATTTATTGACAACAAAAAAAAAATAATGATATTGTTGATATAAGTACTTGTAAAGAGCTCGGTATACAATGTCCTCTGTATTTGTATCCCTCGTGCGTCCGAAGAGCTTTTCTGGATTGACCAACATCAGGAACGCTCAAACACAAACTTTTGAATGCCAACAACAATGTAAACAACACGTGAAGAGCTATATGACATGAGGAGCTACATAAACAAAAGGGACGTCTCGTTTTTTTATATATAGACCGTTGGTTTTCCCGTTTGAATGGTTTTACACTAGTCATTTTGGGGCTCTTTATAGCTTGCTGTTCGGTGTGAGCCAAGGCTCCGTGTTGAAGACCGTACTTTGACCTATATTGGTTTACTTTTATAAATTTTGACTTGGATGGAGAGTTGTCTCATTGGCACTCATACCACATCTTCTTATATCTATATAAAAAGAATTGTCAAATACATCTAAAGTCAACTTTGCCTGAAGGAGTTGGAACTTTATAGTTTCTCAGTAGTTTCTTAATTTATCAACGGAGCTTTTATTCAAGAATAATATGCAATAAATCATGTTAGTGCCGAGTTATTGACTACTGAGCTAATGATAACCTCGGGGACTAACAGTCAACCAGCAGTGGAAACAACCCAGCGCTACTATAGCACTGTCTGATAAATGAACTTATCTGAAACATATTATCTTAGTCTTTTTTTTTTTGCAATTTTACAAAAAAAAAATGAAATACAGTATCTCACTTATTTACGAATGAAACAATCGGATTTTGTGCAATCTTAATTATAATAGAATAGCAGATGAAACTTACCTCTTTTTCAAGCAATTTAATTTTAAATCTATGAAAGTAATAATAGCCGTCAATTTTACCATCCATTTCTAATTCCGTATATCTATTTTCAGCCTGGTACCCAAAAGCCACAAGCTGTTTGCTAGCGTCAAGTAAAAGAGTCGTCGGGGTTTTAATGGAAAGCAAGTTGTGTCCTCCAGCATTCCACGCTTGATTCACATTAATAGTAAATGGCCTTTTTGGGGAAGAATCAATGATAGAAAAGGCGTACCCAGAATACACAGTACCAAAGTCGATTGCAGCAATCATAGCTGGATCTTTAGATGACATTTTCTAAATTAAAAAAAGGTAGAACGGAACTATGATAAGAATGGTTCACATACAAAAAAATACAGCCAAGATGTAATTATAATTACCCCCTCCCCCCACCACAACCAAAAACAAAAGACTTACAGGACATATACAGGATAGAAGAAATCGAAGACATTAAAAATGGTAAAGTGCAAACACTATCAAATTACTTTATTCCAATCGAAAAGTGACACGTTTCTGGATGATTTGAATACATATTAATCAAATCATAAATGCATTTTTTTTAATGTTAATTCAATAAGAATTATGTATGCATATGCAGTAGTGAAGAGTAAGTTTTTTCTCTAAAGGTAAGACGAATATATAGTCCCAGCTCTCATCTTTGTCTGCATTTTTCTTTCTTTCAGTCATTCGATACCACAAAATATATTTTTTTTACAGCATAATCGCCAAAGATTAGATATACAATACATTTGAAGAAGCTATAAACTACTTGTATAAAAGTTTGCTTACTCTGTTAATGAACATTATGCTGGTGCATACGACAAATACCTACTATTTTAGTAATAAAAAACTTGCATATTTCTATTTTCAATAATTTTCGTTTTTACAAAATCAATTATTTCATTTCTTTTATTTTTCTCATCTAGTAAAAAGTTTTAAAATGCCTACCTTGTACTTTAGTTGGTATGAAACTTATTTCTTCAGATTTTATCTTACTCTTAATATTAGTTGGGCAGATTAGAAAGTAACCAAGGAAAATCAACACACAAAGAACAAATACTTTCAATTACCTATACTACAAGTGTCATTCTAAACAAAAATATGTTAATTACCATTCGTACAAACTTTAAAAAAAATAATAACTCGGGCAAATTAACTTAACACAAAAATTCAGTCAATAGTTTCGCTATGCTGGACAAACTTAATCAAACGTAAATGGAGTTATTATTAAGATAATGACTTCAACTGTGAAATATTTATTAATATATTTTGCTTTTGATATAATCTATTAGTTGGAAATTAATTTTATCAAATAATAATTTATTTCACAGAGGATTAAATGTGTGAAATAGGATAACACACCAGCCAATGACAAAGTGCTGGCTTAAACAATCAGTGATTCAAAATTGAAATACGTAAACACTTGAATTTCTTTTATAATTAGTTTTGACGTAGTAATCAAATATTGTAAAAAATTACATAGGAATAGATGTTCATTGAATTAATATTATTTGTGAATGAACACACATTAGTACAGAACGTTATGGTTTAACATTATAATATCGAAAGAAAAGATATTTTACGACACCCTTACTTTTTACAGACATTTGCCACATGCAGAGTCATTTGGAATACATGCATTTTTAAAATATCGTTAAATTGGATCGAATACGCCAAAACACGATTTTTATGTTGTTTTAACTTGCTTTTACATATGTTCAATTCTTTAAAAATAAAAGACAATCAACAGATACATCATATAATTTGTCATCCGGGATGTCCCACCTAGGATATTTTGTCTCATCATAAATGATTATGTCTCGCTTAAAACTACTGCAATTTGAATAGATTTCGACATTATATTAAATGAAAATGTAAGTTATGTTGGGAAGTCTTTTTATTTCATAATTATCAGAATCTCTATAAAAAGTCATCGAAGGCACATAAAAGTAGACAATTTTAGTCTTAGAGACATTATTTTTTTATTAGTTGTTATTGGCTTTGACAGCGATTACTCTCAGATCTGTATCGTGTGTCATTTTTTGTTGTGAGGGATGTATAAATACCCTGCCACGTCCGGTCTGTGTTTTTGTTAGATATTTTTGTGTATTGTATCGATCTGACTAGTTAAGCCCTTAAATCCAACTGATTTTTATTGTTTGCTCTTATATTGTACTGTTACACCACTGTCCAAGGTTAGGGGAGGGTTGGCGCCAGCAAACATGTCTAACCCCGTCCCAAGTCAGGAGCCTGTAGTTCAGTGGTTTTCGTTGGTTCATGTCTGTTATATTTGTTTTTCGTAAATTATTTTGTTATAAATTTGGCCGTTAGTTTTCTCAATTGAACTGTTTCATATTTTTCATGTAGGGCCTTTTATAGCCGATTGTACGGTATGGGATTTTCTCATTGTTGACGGTCGTATGGTAGCCTATAATTGCTTACATCAGTTTCATTTGAACTCTGGCGAATAGTTGTCTCATATGAACCCATACCACATCTCATTATTTTTATAATGAAAATCATATGTCATTAAAGAAAAGAAAAGATAATAACATGGAATATAAACTTCATTGAGAGACAAAATATTGTAACAAAAAACTCCACAAAAAAACTTTTAACTGAGCAATAAGAACCCATTATAAAACATTCGATATTGTCATGAACAGGGAAGAAGTACAAGACAAATAGAACTTATTATTGGTCATTTGAAACGGAAATATTAAAATTCAACTATAAAACTAGTACAGTACACTTACTTTAAGTTTATGTTATAAACAAAATACCGACCGATGCAGTATCTTTGTATCCCGAAGAATTATTAGTAGTTGATCGTTATCTGTCCGCCATAAGTGAGCGATAAACATAATTATCGGAGACATATTTTCCTTAGTGCTTTATGTTCATTTTCGAAATTGACAGATAACCGACGTTGACCCGTCGAATTTGAACTAGCTAATGGATTCTCATTCGGAGTTCTTGATATTACTCGCCGATTTCGGTTAGCATGGCGCCAATAACAGCTATTTAAGTTTTAATTCTATTGAGCAAAAATCTGTTATAGCAATTCGTTTAAATCTAAAGCTTATAAAAATAATTCCTGTTCAGTAAAAACCTTACAGGAAATGAAAATGTGTTTTTTTTTTAATTTGAGGGAAATAATCTTATAGATTTTAACACAAGAGGAACTACAAATGTTTGATCAATAATAAACAATGACCAGTTGAACGACATTTACAGGTGTTAGTGACTAAACTGTACGTTCTCCATCGAAATAATACTTATAACGTTTGAGATAAATTGTCAAATAGGGACGAAAAGTTCGGTAAGTAATAAATGCATGATGAAACCGTATGTGTCATACGTTTTACAGTAAAATTTCGGTTTCATGTTTTCATGATAGTTTAATTTTTTTTAAAGTCTAGCTTTTTAATTCTTTGTAAATTAAGTTTATCAAATGTTACTTTCATTTACTAGCACTGGGTTGATACCTCTGCTGTTTGACTAATAGTCCCTGAGAGTATCATCAGCTCAATAGTCAGTGCTTCGGTACGGACATGATTTATAACTTACTTTTCTGAAAGTTCCGATAAAATAAGAAATGGTCAAGAAACCAAGGTTTCAGCTCCCTTGCGCAAAGTTGATCTTGGGTGAATTTAGCTATCTTTTTAGGCCCCTTTTGATGATAAAGCTCCGTACGTTTCTACGTATTTATACATTTCTGGCTCTCATATGTTTAGATTTGAGGGTTACTGATGAAGTTAATTCCAGAAAAACGCGTTACTTTTAATTACAGCCGGGTTTCATAACAATTGAGAATTGGATATATCGCTTGTTATCAAAAAGAGTTATTAAATTTTAATTTAATGTTAAACGAGCATTTTCTTGCAATCGATTCGAAAATACATTACACACTCAACGGTTGTAAATCCTGAAGAAAACCGAACTTATTTTTCGCGAACGTATGATTTATACCTCACATTTAGTTGTCAAAGAATCCAAATAACTTATCAAATTATTGCAAACAATGGATGGGTAATTAATTGCTTATTGGATTAAATTTTACATAACACATTGGAAACAATGTAAACAAACGTAGGTGATTCAGGAGATAAGTTAATGCAATGCACATTTTTTATTAATTTTTCGAAGTTAATTGTTGTGACTTTCACACATTATGCAAAGTCTATTTCTGCATATTATATATCTTATGGCTACAACAATTGATTTTTCTTGTTTATTGTATGAAAAGTTTTATCGAATGACGTGCAATTGGTTTTATTATATTTCTTTTTTCCTTCAATCTAATTCTCCAAAATTAGAACCCCAAGAGAAGGCTGAGATATTGAAATAATTATGGTCACCCGGACTTCTCCCGTTCTGCAGTGAGTAAACCTTTGCTAAAGAGGGATTTTTGTTCTGTTGTACGAGTTGTATAAATACGAATCTAAGTCCTGTCAGGATTTGGACTTTTAGTCTGATGCCTCTTATAGGTAGAGTATAACTTTCTACACGTTACAAATCTCTTTGAAGTGTCTGTTAGTGTTCTGTTACAAGGCAAAATTAATGCCGCTACTTAACATACACATATCTTCCTTTTTCAGTGGCAGTCCAAATAACGAGCCATAAGTCCTCACGACCAACTTTACAAAACTTTCATATTGGTTTTATTGCAATTTTGTTTTTCTCGCCCTAAATATGTGTAACATATTGAATGATAAGCAAACAACAATCAATCAATTACAGTAATATATCGGAGTGAGTAGTGGAGCCATGGCGATCGAGCATGATTATTTTTGGCCAGGGTGGATTTTTGTTGTCTTTATTATATTTAATTGACGTACGGTTTTTTTTATGTCTGTTGTGTTGTATATTTATGATGTTTTTTACACAATTTTGACTGCAGGATCCCAATTATTGTCTGATTTGGTTGTTCCCACAATTTGGCGTTATAACGGAGCTATAGACAACTGTCATGCAAGTGTGAGGTTAGCTTTAAAACCAGGTTTAGCCCATAATTTTCGTCTGAAAATGCCTGTATCAAGTCAGGAATATGACGGTCATTTTCCAGTCGTTCCGTTGCTTGATATAGCCGAGCGTTTGGTTTTCTTGGGTTTCATGGACTCCCCCTTTTTTAATTTACATAGGAGTTCGGTATTTATTCAATACATATTATGTATTTCAATGGACGAAGTGATGCCTTTTTTATTATATCTTATTACTTGCAAAGTATGAAAAAGTCAGATTTCTAAAATAATGTTTATTATGAGTATTATATTCAAGCAAATATACAAGCATGTACTACAAAAGTTTACAGTAAGTTGAGATGTTACAAATGTAAGTTTCATAGCACGGCACTTAGACCAATAATTCACATTAACTCTCAGTTACCACTAATCATGTCGTCAACATAATCCAGAAACATAGACTTCCAGTTATGAATCGAACACAAAATTATTCCCAGTAACCTCCAGTTACGACATATTAACAAACATACATTCTTTCTGTAATTCGCAATCATGCACTTCCAGTTACGCAAGTCATGAAAAAACAACAACTAGAGGCTCTAAAGAGCCTGTGTCGTTCACCTTAGTCTATGTGCATATTCAACAAAGGACACTCTCCAACAGTGTAGACGAGAATAGAATTCATGACAAAAATCTCTGTTTTGTTGATCTTGTATTGCTGATCATTTAGTCTGTATAGTTTCTCTCTATCTTCTTCAGTTTTTGCTCAAAACACAAAAGAGGGTAAACAAAAATACTCATTTAAGGGCAATCACTCCTATAAAGAGTGACAGTCTACTAACTATATCGGCAAAATCTGACTTGTTAGTAGATCGTGCCTTGCTGATAATTTTTGTGATTTAAAGTGCCTATGTATCTATTATAATTTTTATTATATACGGCAAAACGCAAAAAAAATTTTGTAAAAATCGTCATTAAAAGGCAATAACTCCAATAAGGAGTCTTCGGACGATTTCCTCCATTTTTCTTAATTGTAGATCTTGTCTTGCTGATCATTTTTGCTTATTTCAGTTTCTATCTATCTATTAAAATTTTTAAGATATAAGGCAAAAACACAAAAAAATGGTAAAAATGGTCATCAAAAGGGGAATAACTCTAATAAGGAGTCGACTGAAGATTTTGACCATGCTGATTTATTTGTAGAACTTGTCTTGCTGATCATTTTTGCGATTTAAAGTTTATGTCTGTCTACTATAGTTTTCAAGAAGGCAAAAATAAAATAGAAAAGGTAAAATTTGTCATTTAAGGGCAATGACTCCTATAAGATGTCGTCTGACAGTTTTGACGTAAATGGACAATTGGTAGAGCTCAACATTTTGAACATTTCTGTGTTTGTCATATTTTCCTTATTTATAACGGTTTTCAAAATAATAGACAAAACTTGCATTTTACCCCTATGTTCTATTTTTAGCCATGTCGGCCATCTAAGTTGGCAAGCGGTATCATCTCATCGGACTAATTTTTTAAACTAAATACCCCAGTGATGATTGTGGCCAAGTTTGGGAAAATTTGGCCCAGTAGTTTAAGAGAAGATTTTTGTAAAAGTTAACAGACGACGACGGACGACGCCAAGTGATGAGAAAACCTCACTTGGCCCTGTGGGCCCGGTGAGCTTAAAACAGCATCACATAGCTGAATTACTATCTCTCAAAATTTCATTTCATAGTATCGTTCGTAGCATATCGTATCGTTCCCTTCTCGTCTTTTTTTCATAACTAAAACAAAGTGACCTTATTAACCCATTGCCACCAACTATGCACCAAGAGTGTAACTTACATCCCTTCTTGTTTATTTGACATAAATTGACACCAAATATGCACCAACCTCTTAAAGGAACATAAATCTAAAACTAACACATGGTATAAGTCTATAAACGCCATAAAAATCTGATATATTATACACCAACTTGATTAACTATGAAAAAAAGCAAGACTTAATGACTTTAACAGATAAGAGTTAAACTATCATTAAAAACAAAAATTTAACAAACACGTCAAATTAACACTCTTTCAGTAGAATAATATTATCATAATCATATTTTTTCTACTTTAAACCAAAAACATATGAAAAAACGAATGATATGTGACATTTCTTCCTTAAAACTAAGAGTTAAATTAATAATTTTTAAGTTTGTTTCTGAGAAAAATTAAATAAAAACAATGGTGATTATCATTAAATAATAAAAAATGAAATTAAAAAACATAGAGATCAAATACGAATGTTGAATCTAATGTTAGAAGACTTCTTTCAAACTATGATTTCACACGGTCTACATTCTAAAAAGAAACTGCTTAGTAAAGCCCTTAGAAATTAAACACTCTCTTATGTATACAATTACATGATATTGTAACTCACATTATTTAAATTTACATTGACAGTCTTGCTTTATAATAATTACCATTGTAGTTATAGTCCGTTTGACTTTTACAAATAAAATTTTTTTTTCTTGATGTATGTTAATGTATGATATATACGAACTCTGACTATGAATATCATAATTTTAGGCCAATAATCAAAAAGTAACCCATTAGGTCTCTATGTTACTTCTATTTTTTTTCATATAAAATACTTACATTGGCTAGAGGTATGGGGGGAGGGTTGAGATCTAAAAAAAACATGTTTAACCCCGCCGCATTTTTGCGCCTGTCCCAAGTCAGGAGCCTCTTGCCTTTGTTAGTCTTGTATCATTTTTAATTTTAGTTTCTTGTGTATAATTTGGAGTTTAGTATGACGTCCATTATCACTGAACTAGTATACATATTTGTTTAGGGGCCAGCTGAAGGACGCCTCCGGGTGCGGGAGTTCCTCGCTGCATTGAAGACCCATTGGTGGCCTTCGGTTGTTGTCTGCTCTATGGTCGGGTTGTTGTCTCTTTGACACATTTCCCATTTCCATTCTCAATTTCAATTTTATTGATGGAGTAGGCATGAATAGTGTAACAGCTTTCCATTCAAAACAAAAACATAAGACATGTGCTTTAAACCTGTTTCATTATACCATGTGACTTTCCTCATTTAAATAACGCTGACCAGCAAACAAACTTGGACTTCATTTAAGTTTTATGTCATGTGATTACTGAACTTATTGTATACATTATTTTGTATTTTTCATTGTTCAATTTCTATGAGTAACCTTAGTAATCTTTTCCACTGGACATTACTAGTATAACGTTTTTAAAAACTACAAAGTAGTTTTATGCAAAATTCAGTTTAGAAATTTTATTAAAAAGTTCCCCTTTTCATCAGTAATGGTCTTTATGGTTATATTTTATCTAATTTTATTTTCATATTTTGAAAGTCATAAGCTGTGTTTTTTCAAGAAAAAAGTAAATATTAAATGTATTCTGTAAATACCTATTGGTGAAACTTTTTAGAGGCTCTCCATTTTGTTAATACTGTCATCATGCTTTAAGCATGAAAAGCTTGCTTATATTCTTTTATAAGATATATATAAATATATAATCAAATTAAGGTAACAAAAATTAAGATTTGGTAAGGAATAAAAACAAAATGAAACATCTGATTACAATATTTTTTCCCACAAATAACATCTTTGTAGATACATGGAAGTTCATTTATAAAATCATATAAAACCAGTTATAAAAAAACTTAGATGATGGTCATTTTTCATGGCATTTATAATGTCCTTTGATATTTAAATGAGTTAAGTCACATGGTACAATGAAACAGGTTTAAAACACATGTCTAATGTTTTTGTTTTGAATGGAAGGCTGTTACACTATTCATACTTACTCCATCAAGTATTTTATATAGAAAAAAATAGACGTAACATAGAGACCTAATGGGTAACTTTTTTGATTATTGGCCTAAAATTATGATATTCATAGTCAGAGTTCGTATATATTATACATTAACATACATCAAGAAAAAAAATTTTATTTGTAAAAATGAATTTTTAAGAATTATTTTCTGAAGATTTATAGAAGTCAAACGGACTATAAGTCAAACAAAGTACGTAGATAGCTATAATCATCCTGTTGACATCTTTTCTAAATCATAGTCTACAGTACACTTTTACTTCTAGGAACACCACTTTTTTGTTTTCCGATACATTTAAGTTTTCATAAATTACAATAATTTCAAAACACTTTTAATGCTTTTTAAAGAATCTTTTGCGAATGTGTAAAAATAACAGTATCGTCTGCATAAAGTAACTGAAATAGTTTCATACGAATATTTAGATTCACAAAACATAAGGATTTAAGAGTTTTAAGTCCGGTTCACAATTTTCGTACAAATTCTCTTCTTAATCATTATTAATGTATCTATTTCATTATCTCCAGTTCAAAATTTTTTCACAGGGGCTTTATAACCTTATCTGAGCAGAAAGATTCCAAACATAACTGCACTCATGTATCCAAACCATGAATGAATTATAGACGAATTTCATTTTTACAACCTTTCATAGCACTATTTAATTAAATATGTTCCTTATAAATAGTATTATCTATTCAATGTCAAAATTATTTAGAGCATGTTTCAGTATAAATTATTTTAAGCGAAAAAAAGTAATAAAAATCGATATGAGTTCTTGATAAAAAAAAGAAGCAGAGGATACCAAAGGGAAGAAAGACTGACAAAATCAGGGGAAAAAAACCCGAAACGACGAAAGGACAAACGGCAGTCTAGATAAAAAAAATTATACAATTTTGTACAATTGTGTACAAGTTATCATTTTGTACAAATTGTAATGTGTATGTTAACTTTGTACAACTTATGATTTGTCCAAAAAATGCTTGTAAAATTTGACTAAAATTCACTTATAACTTGTACAAACATGACAAAGGATTTATGATAATTTAACATGATAAAAAGGATGGCCTTCAATATATTTTTAACAGTAATACATTTTAATTGCCTTGCATTCAACTCTTCTTGAACACTTTTGGACTGTTTATTATTTTGGGGTCATTTGTTATAACAAGTTGTGATATAGTGTAAACATGGCCAGCATTGTTGATCAGCAGGATAAATTTGTCCAAGAAATTCTGGACCTAGCAGAGAATAGTACATGAAAGCACAATCATGTATTCACCAAGGATTGTTGGTACCGCATTAGAACAGATGTAGAACAGATGTAGGAATAATTTTGAATTCTGGAAAATGTATGATAAAAACTAACCCAATTAAGGAGGGTTAGCCATGCATGCATGGATAAATGGGATTAGTTAGTTCCTACTGAAATATCAATGAAAGTAACTTGAACCTTAACCCTGCGCTAAAGTTGGGTTAGTTTTCAGAATACATTTCTTATCAATTTCCCAGAATTCAAAATTATTTCAGATTCAAATAATTCCTTGTTTAAATGTAAAAAAGCAAAAGATGTTGTGTAATTCCCGATCCCATAATTCTCTCGCATGCTCAAACAAATGGTACAGAACTATTTTTGTATTTTGTAAATAAGGTTTACTGTGTGGTCATTAAAATAGAAAATCTATAGTGTGTCTAAATGACTTTTTTAATAACAAAGTCAATGTTATAAATTTTTGTACAAGTTATAAGTGAATTCTAGTCAAATTTTGTACAAATTGTAATTTGTACAAGCAATGTTTGGACGAACAACAATTTGTACAAAGTTAAAATACAAATTATAATTTGTACAAAATGATAACTTGTACACAACATATGTATATAAAAGTAAAAAGTAAATACAAGCATAAATATATATTTCAAATAACAGATTTCCTTCATCAGTAAGATGTAAAATGAATTTTATCAATGCATGCTGATTTTCCGAAAACAATCTTGAACGTAATACACATTAAAAACAGAACCACGCTTGTATAACTCAAAAATCTCAAAGTTCAATTATATGGTATCTACATCTTAAATTAGTTACAATGCATATGCCATCCTATACTTTTACAAAATAGCAACTGGACAATTGAACTGATTCAGGTTCCACATCAAAATGATACAGTTTTTCTCGACAATCATCATAAAATGTCCATGTTCCATGAATCTTTATCTTGTCAACAAAATGATTTATTCCATCCATGAAGAAACGGACCAAGTAAAGCTCATACCTATAAAAAAAAAAGAATTACCGGAAATAGAAAAAAAAAATATATTCTTTCTGCTAATGCAAATACTAGAATTTTCACTAAAAACTGTGTTTCCTAAATTAGTTTACAACATGTTTTGTATTTCTTGAAATATAAATACCTGAAAAGAAAGAGAAAATACCAAGGATGTTTTAAAAGGTTACATAAAAATAAGCGACGGAAAGACAAACAACTATAACTAAACAGTATACAACAAACTAAAGATTGAGCAACACGAACCCCACCAAAAACCGGGAATGAACTCAATTGGAAGGGTAATCAGTTCCTGCTCCCGTAGTGACAACAGTCGTGTTACGCATTTCAAGTAAAATACGGTGATAAGTTCATCCGGTAATGTCACAACCAAGGAAAAGAGGGTGGAACTACAGTTACGATAAGTGCAACATGTACATGGTCATCCGTTAAAAAGTTAAATCACAAAAATACTGAACTCCGAGGAAAATCCAAAACGGAAAGTCCCTAATCAAATGGCAAAATCAAAACCACAAACACATCAAACGCATGGACAACAACTGTCATATTCCTGACTTGGTACAAATTAAAATATATCCTAATCCTTTACACAAGTATTCCTAATTCCAACCTAAAAGATAAATTGAAAGAATTGGACCAGCTTTGTTTCATAAAAAGAAATGGTCAACATAGATATAGGAAGATGTGGTATGAGTGCCAATGAGACAACTCTCCATCCAAGTTACAATTTATAAAAGTAAATAGACAAAAGTATCTTAATTTATCGTGGGATAAATCGTACTTTGTAAACAATCACTTTGATTCATACAAAACATTTCTTGAAATCGACATTATCACGATGTTTGATTTCTTGATTGACAGCATATTTGTAACGTGTTTTTCAACAAACAATCGACATTCCCATGGAAACCAACTGTGCTCATCTTCTTGACGACATGTTCCTTTATTCATATGAGGCTGACTCAATACACAAGTTTCTTAGGAAGAATAAAAAGAATATAGCGTTATCCATAACTTCACTTTCTGCTATATAGATGATGCCAAAAAAAAAAACAAACAATAAATGTGTATCTGCGTTTGTCATTCTGTTTTATGAAACAAAGCTGCACTAATCAAAATGTGGTACTAGAAACACGTGTCGTTTAATACTACTGCTGACGTTGGACTGTCAGTCCCAACATTACGATGCACCCATTAGCCAATGTTTTGATAGTGGTATGATTTAAATGATACATTTTATCTTTGAGAGGCGAACAAGGGAGTGTAAAAATTTGGCGATAAGACTTATTCATTGATTATGTCACAATCAAGGAAAAGAGGACTTGATTGTAGCAGCGACAATTGAAACACATCCACAGCCATATGTGACACAGATATTCCATAACAGTCAACCAACACATGGCGGCATCCGATATATACTTAAAATGCAGGCGCTGCTGGAGTGTTGCTACATAGAAATGAAAAGTTCATAGTAGGGACTGAAATCATCACTTTTGTCGTAAAGTTTTGTTCTCAACCGATCCTCATTGTCAAATTCTAGATGTAATTCAAGATATGAGGCAGAACTAACTTTACCTGTGGTATCCTTTATTATTTCAAATTCGATGGGATAGATACGTACAACATTATTTAGTGAGATGATATCATCTATATAGCGGAACGTGGAGTTGGAGGATAATGCTAGCTTCTATTTATTCGTTCTGAGAAGCTCATATATGAACTATGTTTCATATGAATAAAGGAACAATGTTTCATATGAATAAAGGAACAAGTCAACAATACAAACAAAGTTGGTTCTCATAGGAATGCCGATTTTCTGTTGAAAAACACGTCCTCCAAACGTTACAAATATAATGTCATGAAACAATAGAGCATCTTGATAACATTTAGTGTCACTTTCAGAGGATTTTTTTTCACAAACTATTATTTATCCCTTCCTACAACAAAATATTTTAATCTACAGTGGCCATTCGTTTTTTAAATTTTCAGTTTATAAATTTTGTGAAATTAATGTTGAAATTTTCTTAGGTAGTTCTTACCTGAACAGATTTTTTGTTCTGTTTCGGAGACCCTTTAGGATTTCGTGCTATGAAACGTTTATTTCTTTTAAAATTATTGTGCTCACGTATACCTGGTGTATTAGTAGGTAATTTCAGAAACACGAGAAACACGTGTCGTGGGCACTGAAAACGGTATGATATATATATATTTAAAACGTGTAGAATTTCGATAAAAATGAAAACGAAAGCGATGAATAAAATTTTAATTTATATGTGAAATTGTCGAAATGTATAATTTAAATTATAATTATTTAAATTCCCGAAATTCTAGATTTCATCAACTTTCTAATTTTGACCTCTTCAGTGAAATGAATCATTGGGAAATTTGCAACATGTTTAAGGTAATTTTAAAGATTTTCAAAACTCAACATACGCATTGTGACATCGACAGTTTGTTTAACGTTTGAATTATCTAATGTGCTTAATATTTTCCCCCAAGTTTCTTATTTATTTAATGGAAAAGAAAGGATATGGGGTATACATCCATGACACAAAATCAGTATGTGCACAGCGAAAAACACAAAAAGCAAAGGAACAGCACTTTTATTGCTGTTCTTCATCTCAAAGTCACAGTGAAGCTTTCAACACAGAGCAAAACAACTCTCACCTCACTGCAAGTTAAAGACGGCCCCTAGCACCGGTTTGAGCGGTATTCTTTGATTTTTTTAGTTCATTCACTCAATTATAATTGTTTCATCAATCTTCTACTTTATACGAATTATAGATAAGTAACCTATGTTCATTGGACTCCACTATTTCAGGAATTTCAGCGCTTGAATGTTTCTTTTTACCATGTTTCAAGAAGAACAGATTAATTGGCAAAATGAGTGGTGGTTCAACCAATGTTTGAACCGAATTCCCTCTGCATTCTTCTTTGATGATTCTAAAAAGAGACACCAAATGCTATATTGACGTGTAAAAAATACACAAGGACACTGATTCGTCCTGGTATTTTCAGAAGATGTTACTAAAATCAATAGCAAAGTACAGAATTGATTCATTCAATGCTAATTTCTGAATTTACCTTCAGGAGGAACACTCAAAACTAAAAATTTGGAAAGGCAATTATGTATTTATTATGTATCTATTACAATGGGTGGTATGTACGGTATGCACTTATAAAGACACGAAAGATAAGACAGAACTGTTCAATGTCAATACATGACGATGAAAAAAAAACGATATGAAAAAAAATGAAATATCATTAGCTGCTCTCTCTCTCTCTCTCTCTCTCTCTCTCTCTCTCTCTCTCTCTCTCCTTGCTTACATCTAAAGTGTTTCATTAACTTTAATTTCTGATCTCCGGCTTATACAGATTTTTATTGCCTGTATATGAAAAAATAATGATGTATTTTGTGATCGATATTAAATTCCTCAAGAGTAGCAATATTTGAATAATGGTATTTTGAAGATCCAAACAGAACCCCTAAGCTCAATTTAATGTAAACTACACCTACCCATGGATACTGTAGCAGGGCAAATCATCTCTTTTTAGGTACTTGTTAATAGCTCTTTTGATGGTGTCACATAAAGGCTCTCTATCAATAGAAAATACAACTACTTTATTATTTCTACGAATTTAATGAATCAATGATATTTGTCATAATCGAGAAAATAAATAATATTGCCAAACTTGATACATAATGGTGTTACTGTTACTAGACTGTTAGTGTTGCAATTAAATCTTTGTAGTGAGATCAGATTTTTACTAAATTACACTTTTAAAATATGATTGAAGGTTACTGTTCAAGTTATAAAAAGATTACCCCAAAAGTCTCATAACCCATGTTTACTTTCAAAACATTGTCTATTTCTTAACAGTTTAGCTTTATTCAAACTAATATCAAAACACTACGTTCGAACAAATTATAAAAAAAAAAAAACAACGACATAAATGTTTCCATCTGAGAAACCTCACTTTCACGTCTCATTTAACAAATCTAAGTAATGTCTATTAGACTTTTCAGAAAACTGTTTAAAACTTTTATATTTACATTGATGATGACATTTACAGATTATTATATAGGGGCCATCTCAAAGTAGACAAATGTTGATGAATTGAAAAGCTAATACCGCATTCATACGATTTATTTCATATGAAATCAACTAAACAAGTCTCGACGCCTGCATACAAAAGAAGCACAACTCTATAAAAAATTGAAAACAACACGTTTAATAATTTTATGCGACCGAAGCGCGTTTCTGGATTTACCTTCATCTGGAACGCTCAAAGCCAAACATTTGAAATCCGAGGGATGTATAAGTACCGAAACAGTTGAAGAGCTATATGACAAAAATACCTAATACAAATAGCATAACTCTTCAATTTTTTTCTCAGCAGTAACTCTGTATTCTTTGATAGAATTATTAATTTGTCGACACCTCTCTTTAAATTGTCAGGTTTTCACAGTAATAGTTGTTGTTTATAGGGTGCCACAAAAGGATATTTATTAGGACATATTTTACCATAAACAATCTTTTTAAGAGAGTCAAGCTCAGTATTTCTACCACTTGACCATAGCATTGCAATGTCCCGAAAATTAAAGCTTCTTGGGACAAACTAGTGACCTGCAAATTTCCGTTGAATTTTAGTAAAGAGCATCCACTGCCATTAGCAGTTTTTTTCACTTGTGCTCTTAATTCATTAAGAGATGGTCACTGTACCAGATTATGAAAATGTTGATAAAAACACGGTTATTTGCTTATAAATTTCATTCCACTTACGTAAAAATTTACGTTAATCATATGAAATCACGGATATGATCTGAACTAAAGCATGAACAACATTATTTCTAGGATAAGTTTGTGTGGCCTATCAGTGATACGCATGAACGTATCATTTCCAATTTGTTTCAATATGTCTAAAAAGGTTTTGGCTGTTTCTCCGGTTGTTTGATGTACCTGTGACGGGAAAACATTTGAGAACATCGTTCCCCTCACAAGTAGCTACAGCATCGTCTACAATTCTATATCTAAAGTTGAAGTGATGGTTCAGGGAGAAAATCCCTTGTTGGAACTGTTATCCGTGGATGGAAAAAAATATGACGAATAAAGACGTCCTGCATTGTTACAAAAAGGCGAATAACCATCTATCTGACGAGCAACAGCCCGAACCTAGTGCTCAAACGACAAAAAAAAACTGATCCAAAAAAGCATATCATTGATGCAGCTTGTTACATGTAAAAGGAAACTGTTGATATATGAGAAATTCATGGCTAAGAAAATTTCTAAAATATTAAAGGCTTGAGAGTCAGCTTTCTTCAGATTCAAACGATTAAAACAGATAATGACTTATATAGTGCAATAAATTTCCGGGTTTTCCAAGTTAAATAAAACCCGAAAATACTTCTTATTTCACTCCTCTTACGTCATACAACAATATGTATTGTAATTAGTTGTTGATGACGCCACATCAAAACAAATTGTGAATGCGTAGAAAAAGATATTGATCCTTAAACTTTCTACTTTAATTCGAATTAAAAAAATTCGTTTTCAATGCAATAAAAAGAATAAGAAATCAAAGAATTCAAATATCGAAAAATATTCAACTTGTGACAGAACAACAATGATAATTAACACACGCGCATTCGTAAAGTTGCTTTGTCACTAGTTGAATATTTTTCTATTTTTGAATTCTTCAATTAGTTATTCTATAATTAAATACGACTAAGAAGTAGCTGATTTCATTCGGAATAAAAATCTGTTATCTTATTATATTCGCTTGTTAAGCATGACATAGTGTATTTTGAGATGACCCACAGGTAAGTGTACCTGTAATTATCATCGTCAACTTAAAAGTTATTGTGAACTATAGTTTCCGAAAATGTCTATTATTAGCATAGAGTTTTACAAAGATATAACTTGCTTGAGTCTTGGTCTAGTTGTATCAATGAGACGTCTGTTGGTATGTTAAAATCTGCAATTTGGTAAAAGTATTTTGTATCTGTTTTCACAGGTATAATCGATAGCGAAATAAATGATTTCTCAGTTTTTTGTTCAACTCATAATATTTGATATATATGTGTATGTTGTAAATCTGTATATAGTGGCTCTGTTGTATCGTGTGTGCTTTTTGTATTTTTTTTATCCGTAACAAATGGTTAGACTTTAATAAAAAAAAATGTTTTTTCTGTCTTGTCTACAATGCTACTTTCATATCAATAGATGTCAATTAAATCTATAAACTCACCCTGGAACTTCATACACGGGTAAAACGTTGTAGAGTTGCGTAGTGAAATAAACATCACCATTAACAAGTGAGCAATGTATACGAAGAGGAAATCTATGTTTGCCGAGCACACAAAATATTCTCTCATTTTCTGTTCCAATTATATCTATTATTTTCTCAGTTTTCGCACCATTTGCATCGATATCTGCGATGTAACCTCCATATTTACCCCACGCAACCTTGCCATCTCCAAAATTCCCAACTTTGAACTCCTTCCATATTTGATGGTATATCTAAAACATTTTTTATGCTAAATCATTACTTTAATATATCTTTTTCATTTTTATTTAAGGTTTTGTGAACATGAAAAATTAACTACTATAAATTTAGATTACTTGAATAAAAAGAGGAAAAAATGTGTTTCTAAAAATATAAAGGCAACAAACCTTGTGCAAATCATGTTCGGAATGTTCAAACTGTGTTCTTAATGCTAGATTTTCCTCCAATAAAACATAAATCATCAGAAGAAATCCATCAACACAGCATGTATTTTTCAGGACAATTAGTGCACTGGTTCCACCTGCTAAAGGTATCTCGAAATTAGCTTGAAATGGTCGACAATTTCGAATTCTATCTGAAATGTAATTCGTGCAGTAGAAAAATAAAGTTTTGATAATTACGAGAATAATGTTTTAAAATGGAATTATAAAAATCTTATTCCATATTTTTTTGCTTTGAACTTAGATAACATAAACACTAACAATCACGACAACATAATTTATAATTTGTATTAACATTTAAAATTAAGATCATTCGGGATCTTGAACATGTGGTAAATGTTTCTAAAAGGAAACCCGTTAGCATGTGTGCATCAATTCTGTTTTGTTCTGATCAAATAAATCATCGGTATAATTTCATATATATACTGTATATTCATTTAACTTACTGTAATAAATTTAAAGCCTTGTAAAAATATTGATGCTTGTTGTTTTCGGTAGTTTTTTTTTAGGCATAACATGTAAATAAACTCAATAAGTGCTTACTTTTGTCGTATGATGTTAACGTTGTACATATTTCTGATCTGTTATCTTGTTCCATTGTCGGCTGTACATTATGCATCCTATTTGAGTTGATTTGATGTCGGAGATGATTGAGTTGATCATGCACAAGTCTGTTGTGAATTATGTGAATTTCGGTTCTTACTTCGATTCCGGTTGGAATAATTCCTTTACCGCTTATTGAATCATGTATGGTCTGACCAATAGCTTCATCCTCATAAAGACAAATATCTTCTTCACATATGCGTTGATGATAAACGTTCCCAGTTGCATATCCAAACATTTGGTTTTCATTACTAATACTGGTATGTATACCCCCATTTACATGGCATACGTTTCCTTTATTATATCCGTCTTCATGATGCTTTGGTGACTGATCTTTATTTCGACTCATATAAGGTGACCCTTTTCTCAAAAAATGGCAGCGGGTTTTGTTCGTATCTGTTCTTTGATTTCTGGAGTGAGTTTCTTGCATATGTAATAGATATGCTCTTGATAAGTTTAGTTGGGTCTTCGATGGACCTATACTTGGTATTCTCATTTTAACGTTCGGGCTTCTGCTATTTTGCTTCTTACTTGTTTTGTACCTCTGTGATCGTAGAGTTTTCAAAGTGTTTGTTTTATCATTAGAGATTGATGAAAACGTTTCTGCTGTTCGAGTCCTTAAGCAATAAGCGAGGCTGTGTCTCGCTTTTCTTGAAGCTTTTAATTTGCTTGCTTTGTTTCTTTTGCTGTTTTGCAATGGTACTGGCTTGGTTTTATTCTGTTCTGATTGGACAACTGAGTGTATTACCCTTTTTCTTTTGTGTGACTTTAAGACATTAAGTTGTAAAGTTGATTGTATAGCAATCTGTCCTGTATATTTACTGTTTGCTGAGTCATTATATTGATTCGTCGTTTCTTGGAGCTGTGGGTATTGTATCATATCTTCAAAACCAGGCAAAACAATACCCGATTCCACAGACGCATTCCTCATAATGCCTCTACAAGTACTGATCGAAGCTCCGATGTCATCAGGAAGACTCAATCTTACTGAATTTGTGCTAGAAGTGTTCTGGGTTGTTTGAATTACGTTCCACGTCAAACCATGAGCTTGCTTCGTCGGTTCTTGAAACTGTAGGTATTGTGGCATAACTTCAAGAACATACAAAACAGAACCCGACTCCACAAACGCATTTGTACCGTTCCGTATCCTCCAAATGTCGCTAAAATTGCTGATCAAAACACCAATGTCTTCAAATAGACTTGAGCTTACTAAAGTCGTGCTCGAATCGTTCAGGGTTGTTTGGATAACGTGACACATCAAACCATCAGCTTGCTTCGTCTGTTCTTGAAGCTGTAGGTGTTGTGGCATAACTTCAAGAACAAACAAAACAGAACCCGATTCCACAAACGCATAGGTACCGTTCCGTATCCTCCAAATGCCGCTACAAGTGCTGATTAAAGCTCCGATGTCTTCAAAAAGACTTAAGCTTGCCGAATTCGTGCTCAAAGCGTTCTGGGTTTTTTGGATTACATTCCACGTCAAGTCATATTTGGTGTTACCAGACGAATACTTCCTTAATCGAAATATTAATATAACACCGTAAGACTGGTGCTTGTCTATGAAAACTACCGATTCATATATCATTCGATCTCTTGTACGTTCACTCACATTGATGCTATACCAATAAGATCGAACTAGTTGGTTGAGATCAACGCTGGCATGGTCAGTTGATATAACAGCCGCAACTTGAGCAGCAACGGCAATGATTTCCTGATTGCAACTGGTGTGGTGTAAATCTGCCTGTTGGTGGTTGTAGGGAAGATGTTCATGTTGTTGGTGATTGCTGACTACCGAGTAAAGGAATCTGTCATTTTGTGGACATGTTTTTATATTGAAAAACATAATAATGGACTGTTCAATATCTTGATATTTCTTTACACGCAGTATATGAATAAATCCATATTCGCTCTCGCTGATGGTATATTGCATTAACTTACTCCTTTTAATTGGAATCTTCTCTGGTAGTATTAATTCTGTAACTTCATTAAATCTTCCCTTCATTGTCATTTCTTCAGCCACTTCATTTTTATTTCTGTTTCTTTTAATGAGGGATTTATGGAAAAGATTATGGTTCTTCAAATTTTCGTCCAGATCTGTATTGCCCTTAAATTGTTGCTGCTGATTTCTATAGTATTGTATCATTTGTAGCTTGAATTTGGTAATGCTGTCTACTTCCTTTTGGAGAAATTTATATTTTCCTTCAAGTTTTGCTAATTTTCTATCAGATTTCCCTTTCATATATTTCATTTTGTAGCATCTAACCCCCTTTGGTGCTCTATTTAATTGTTGTCTTTGTATGTTATTTGCTTTTGAAGTTCCCTCTGTCTCATTTTCAAAAGGTTTCAGGGTTTCATTTTCATCGGAAGATTCTTCATCAGACAGCGAAGATGACCCATTTTGTATATCTTCATCCGAAAAGCTCGTGTCGTTGAAGTCTTTCGTTTCATTTCCATACGGGGGCTCATACTTGTCATCTTGTGTTTTCTCATTTAGCTCTTTATCTTTATGATCAATCGAGTGTCCAATATATTTATCCCCATCATCCCAAATGTCTTTGTTGACAAAGGTGGAGACTTCAAACGACCGGTCATACTTATCGTCTGTTTCAGTATCTCCATCTGACATTTTGTCTGTCTTGCAAGAAAATCTAAAGACGCTGAAAAATAAAACTTTATACAAAAACATTTTAAAACAAAGGTAGTATACCGATGTTCAATTAACATTTATCCCAGTAAAAATAGACAAACATTCGTGTAAAAATAATCTGAGTTGCATGAACTCCAAACTAATCGAGAACAGTCGCGTAGTCACTGAGGATAATCATTTTCTGCTATGCATGCATCATACGTCATGATATCAGATTCATATTCAGTTGTACGGGTAACTATCCAAGAATATGACATAACCGTAAATTATCTCGGATGGATCATACGAAGTAGATAAGTTGATTCAAGGATAGAACTAAAATGTCACTTGTAAGTTTAGAAGTTGATACATTCTAACGATTGACCTGTTTGTTAAGGCGGCATGAAAACTTGTGCAGTGAACACTGAAGTCGTTCTTCCTAGTAATCATATCACGGCAGTTTTTGGGTTGAATATTTGAAAATCCAAAACTCAAAAGAAAAATTGAAGAGCCGATAAAACAAAAATCCATTATCAATTTATGCCCACTTTGTCGTCATTATTTAAAGACTTATATTGGAAGATTTCATTTGTTATGCATTGCCTTTCAAAAAGGCTAATTCCCTGCTTTCCTCATTTTGTCGTTCATTCTTTTTCTACTACATGTCTCTCAGTAACATTTTAATTTATTTTACCTAATTAACAGTCATAATTGGATCCGTTCTTATTTTGTCATAAACTTTAGTGGGAGATTTGTACATAGAACTATATTTTAAAACAATATAAGTAGTAAATATATACGTATTGAGATCTTGTATCACCTATGATGCAATTTCCTGAGTACCACCGGTGGTTTCATGGTAGCATGACTGCCTCGAATGCGAGAGGTTATGCTAGATCAACTTCCCCCCAAAAAACCTTGAAAATTGGTAGTTGCTGCTTCTCCGATAAGCACGCGGCATTTAAAAGTAAAAGCAAAGACTAGTCGGTTCGAAGTCAAAATGATGTGTCCGAGTAGAGTGACACGTCTTTTTGTGGACTTATGCACTAAATTTTCAATACAATTTAAAAATCTGAGGAAAGGGCCTTTAGTATTTTCAGACCCGTATGGTAACACCAGACAACAAACAAAGTGACAATTGAAAAGTGACAAATTATATCAAAAATGAAATTATATATAATTTCTGCGAATCAGTCTGCAATCTTTGCACATTTATTTCTGATTTTTAACCACCCTAACTATTCTAATAACAGCAAGATGATTAAAAGAAAGTGTCCTTCAAAATTAAGAGGACACAAACCAAGTGACAAGTATACCAGAAGTGAAATCTTAAACAATTTCTGGGAAGTAGTCAAAACAGGAAAGAAAATATAAGGAAATTGAAGTACAGTATCGAAAGTGAAAGTTATATCAAATTACTAATCTATAACCAAATCAAATGTTTTAAATGGTATATAGGCTGCCATAAAATATCAGTAGAGTGTGTATGAATCATTAACTATATATATATATATATATATATAGAGAGAGAGAGAGATACAGATATAACATGACAAATGGATAAAACTGGAATTCTTCATGCTAAATATAACTAGAATTCAAATAGTAAAATATTAATGGCTGATGGCATTTAATTTGACCAAGTGTTCAAACACGACAGAAGACAAACTTTTGAAAAGATAAAATCAAATTCACGGGTGTAAAAAGGTTAAGCTTACATTACTATTGGAGTGCACAAATCTAACTTCAAAACACGTAAATAGATCCGATCCCCAGTGCCAGATTAAACTCGATCGTTTGATTTTGCAGGTCGAATCTATTTATATATATCAAAGGTACACATAGGGAATTATTTATCCATATGGTTTAAATATTCTATAGAAGTAAAATATCAAAAATACCGATCTCTAAGGAAAATTCAAATGGCAAAATAAAAAGCTCAAACACATCAAACGAATGGAAAACAACTGACATATCCCGGCATTTCCGCATGTAGAAAATGGTGGATTCAACCTGGTTTATTATAGCTAGCTAAACCTCTCACTTGTATGACAGTCGTATAAAATCATTATATTGACAACAATGTGTACACATAACAAACAAACATAATAGGTTAAAATGTCAAAAATAGGGGTACAGCAGTGAACTGTCAGATAATACATATAAGAAGATGTGGTATGAGTGCCAATGAGACAACTCTCCATACAAGTCAAAATTTATAAAAGTAAAACAATATAGGTCAAAGTACGGTCTTCAACACGGAGCCTTGGCTCACACCGAACAGCAAGCTATAAAGGGTCCCAAAATTACTAGTGTAAAACCATTCAAACGGGAAAACCAACGGTCTAATCTATATAAAAAAACGAGAAACGATAAACACTTATGAACCACATCAACAAACGACAACTACTGAACATCAGATTCCTGACTTAGGACAGGTTCAAACAATTGCAGCGAGTTTAAAATGCATATTAATATTCTCATAAAAGCAAGATGATTAAAGGAAAGTGTCCTTCAAAATTAACAGGTCTGTCTTTCATTTGAACAATCCTGACACCCCTCGGTGTGTTGTACGAAAAGAGAAACCTTAAAATATCCATTATCTATAACGGAAAATTGTTGATATTACTTTTCGTCTATTTTAAGAAGTCCTTATGTTTTGTTTTCTTATCCTATAAATAGATATATCGATTGAATATTTTTCGTCTTGTGATAAATTACCAAACTTGCAAAGTCTCTGATCTCATTGGGTCTTATAATGTTGCCCTTTTCTGTTAAAAGATTGTGCTTACTAATTCTTAATTCAAATATTAAAATCACAATTATTGCGACTTAGATCATTTTTTTATTTACGTGTAATCTTTATATATGACTTTATACGAATAAATTATGTTGCTTTCGATCGGGTAATTTATTTTTGTCTCCATCATTGTCCATTACTCATTTAAAATGATTTAATAAACATTGGTGCATTCTTATTACTTGCGCCTGTATCTAAATGTGTAATTAGGGATTCTGAATTTTTATTGAGTTATCTATATGTTTCATGATGATTTTCTCACACCTAGAACATGTACATTTTTACAAGGGTTTTTGGCAATTAATGTAAATTTATCTAATATGTGATTTTTTTTTGGCTAAGCACTTTCCTTTGTTCTGTATTAGGTCTTGAAGGTGTCAATATAAAAACTTCTATTCTGTGATATATGTAAACCAGCTGATAGATCACAGATATAGGATTTTTATTATTCAAATGAGAAAAGCATCTTTCTTAATTTTTGTGACAGGTCTAATATACTCAATTACATCTTATAACATTTTCTAACAAAGAGTGATCATCAACATTTTCCAGTTTTAAATGTATTGGTTTTTTTTCTTACAATTAATCTGTTCTGCTGTCAGTTCTTTCCTTTTTGTGTATATAAACTGTGAGATATCAGTTGCCCAATAATTTGATAATTTGTTTAGGCTATTTTGAGATAAAAGATACAACAGATACAGTTAAGTCTGCCTCATATCTTGACTTACATCTAGAAATTGACAATGAGGGTCGGTTGAAAACAAAACTTTACGACAAAAGAGATGATTTCAGCTTCCCGATTGTGAACTTTCAATTTCTATGTAGCAACATTCCAGCAGCGCCTGAATACGGAGTATATATCTCCCAGTTGATACGATATTCAATTAATTCCTTCTGGATTTTGTGAGATTATAAGAAGAGCATCTGTTAAGGTAGTCTTATAATGATTTTTTAGGGATTATTTTTTATCACATTATTTCTAAGTATGTATTCATCTGAACATTTTGTTATCCCAGAGTCATTATCATGACACAACAAGGGGCAAAGTAATAATTAAATTATGTAAATAAAAGCACATGGTAAATACTTTATATATAAGGGCATATGGAAGGAGCTTATCTTTCAATCATATGTTGATACCAAGTGTCCAGCTGTTAATCTCTGACCACAAGATAAATAATGTGGTCTTAATTTATTTTGTTGCAATCAAAATTAATTTACATAACTATGGAGGTAAACAAAGAAAATATAAAAGAGAAAAATATAAATGTTTAAGAGTAGCATTTGTTATCTTAATAACTTTTACCCTTTATATCTTTTTTTCATATATTTCAATATAGACATAAAACTATGCACTAGACTAGTTTTTGTCTTAGTGCTATTTGCTTAGCACTCAATACAGTTACAGGTTTCAAGAAAACTTGCATTTATGATTTGTACAAAACAGTTATCTTAAATGCTGCTTCTCTTACACCACATAGCTTACTGCAAATTTTGCACGAAAGATTTATGTGAGGACCTATACAAATGATCGTCATTTAGTTCCAATCGAATGAAAAACGAACTTGATACATTTGAAAATGTTTGAAAACTTTTACAAAAATGAGAATTTGATGACATCTACAAATTGTCTTCTTTGAATCATGAATCATCTAATGTTAAAAGGGTGAAATAGGCGGCACATTTGTTCACACGAAACTTAATATAATGGAAAAATCACAGTTTCGTCACTTTTCTACGAAACTGCACAACCAGTTAAGACCAAACTTTAAAGGAATGCTTTATAGTGGAAGGTAATTTACAATTGAATATCATTTGGTTTCGTTATGATTAAACATGTCGGTAAGAGGCAATATTTGACTCTGTTTGACCGATTGCAAAACCGATTTCCTCTAAATGTATACAAGTCGAAATAATTACAAATAAGGATCATCTACTTAAGAATAATGAACAAGCCAAAATAACCTCTTTTTTGTTTAATAATGATGGCAACACACAAGAAACGATAATAAGTTCGATGAAACCGAAGACCGACGAAATTAATAATAAATCACTCTTACGATTCATTTTTTTAATCATCAAAAGAGATAAATACAATGATAGATACCTTGCATACAATTAAAACCTACCTTCAACTTCAACTGATACCGCATCCTTTTGCCACATGGAATGACTCAAAACTGAAGTTTTCGATAAACGATCACATCTGAAACAAAAGTTTTATAATTCAGAATATTATTAGGAATACACTGTACTTGCCGAGTTTTATAATTCAGAATCTTATTCGGAATACATTGTACTTGTCAAGTCTAGAGGGTTCACGATGTAAAATATTTCACATTTCATCAAATCCGCAAAATGGCCACAAATTCACACGCAACGAATAAAAAGTGTCATCTCATAAGCTGAACTTATACTTAATTTTAGTATGGTTTCAAAATTGTTAATGAGTGTTTTTATATAAAAAAAAACACACCTTAAATCAACAGTTATTCAAGCGTAAATATACCTTAGATGTTGTTGGCTGTTGTGATAGGCCTTCTGGTTTTGAAGGTCTCTAACGTTTCATAATTATAGGATATGATTGTTTTAATCGAATGCTTCCAGAAACACATGTCGTACACAGTGAAATAGGTGTCATAATAAAAATTGTCGTAATAATCTCCATAAAGTGTGCCTTATATATGATCTCTGTGGGTTGTATCATATAACTTGTGCCATTAATGACTAGATTTGTAGAAAGATCTTGGTGTATAATATTGAATTGATCACATTTTGCATAAAAGAGTACCGCATCAATTGACACTTGGAATCGTGCTTTATATTGCAGCAAGTAGATAAAGAGATATAATTATTATAGTACCACACCTTGTTTCATGTTTCTTGTCAGCTGATGCATCATAAAGAACAGAAAGAATAGCAGCAATATACAGAATAACTGTATTTTACTGAAGTCAGCCAGGTACTGTGTACAACAAAGTAATAAAACAGAAGGCAGTGAAGAAAAAGAAAAAAGAAGCTGAACAATAAGAACAGAACAAACAACGGTTAAGAAGCTATAAAAGAATAAGTATTAATGAATTCAGTCAAAGAACACTAGAAGAAAACAAAAACTGTTCAAAGCGATCAATCTTTAGATAAATAAAATCAAAATAATAACAATAAAACTTTGGTTTAACAGTTGAAAATGTGAAAATGAATATCAAATTGGCCATAATGGTTGAGGGATGACTATCTTAATCAGGTAGTATGCAAAAAAAGACATCAGTATTAAAACGTTAAACATAAAAAAGATAAATGCAACAATTAAGTCATTTATCTTGTACGTCATTTGGTGGAGAGTTGTCTCATATACCACATTTTTGTATTCGAAAAAAAATTTGCTGTATGAGCTGACCATTGTAGTCAATTGCTGAATCCCAGTAACACTTTGCCTTATCCTTTGTATTCTCATATACTTTGCTTGTTGTGTCTGGTAGGATCCCAAAGTAGTATCTAATGTACTCCCTCGGTGTCATGGTAACCTCCAGGAAACTGTCAACATATTCAGTTGTATGATCTGAAATCATTTGTTTGGATGTAACTGCTACTTCTTGTAACTTTGATAAACAATCAGTTGTATATCCTGTGGCATAGTGCTGCAATGTCGTCATCATGTTCGTTAGGTCAAACATTCTGAAAAAATTAAAAAGACATCACGTTCATGTATTTCTTTAAATGTGATTGTTTTAGTCTATGTCCAGCAAACTATCTACTGCAAGCTAGATTAAAACTATAGAAGTAGCATTCCAATTAAGGCCAATATTTAATGCTTCTTGACAAGGCATTGATCAAAGGGAATGCGGTCCAATAATTTATCCTCAATACAATTTTCCAGTTGTTATATAGCAAGGAAAGTCATCTTCTACTATTGAAATATGATAGCATTAATTGATACGATATTTTGTTGTGTTGTTTGTATTACGAAGCTAGTCCAGATATGTTCAAAGAAAATTTGTTCAACAATTAAGACTAAATATTAATCAATATGGTTACAGAGGTAAACAAAATAAATTTATTCATGACAAGAGTTTCTATTGTTCTCTACTCTCCAGTGGTCCAACTGCACAATGAGACAAATGCCAATCAAAGATCAAAGCAATCTAACGGTCTTCGCTGGGTTTTATCCACAAAAAGCGCTGATAATATCAAAAATATAAGATTCTCTGTTTTCTAAAAAATATTCACCAAACTATATCAATTCACACTTTTTGTTCAATACCTTTTTTTAGAAGACATCTATGGAGGACTTTCCATGGAAAAGCTTAAGATGATGAACAATGTCTCTATATTGTAAATCTATTAAAAAATACAGCAAGATGCCGTTTGCAGATGAACATGCTAACATTGTTTAATATTAAACTAAACGACATAACACATTCCTGAATCGAATCGTAAGATTCTCACTCAATATCTTTAGTTACATTTTTGGAAAAGAAATCGGTATCGTTGATTTGATGGTAAATTAAAACTATAAAGAAGACGATTGTGTATGGTCACGGACTTGAAGAAACATCGTTATGAACGGTAATTATTCTTGGTTTGAAAAATGTATTTCAACAACGTGTTGTGGCAGGAAACACAGAGCAGACGTATAAAAGTTCCGAGCGAAAAAGACAATATCGACCAATAGGTGATAGAAACTTCTACATGTAAGTTGTAATTTTCATTTTTATGCCCCCGCCGTAGCGGTGGGGCATTAAGTTTTACCCTTATCCGTCTGTACGTACGTCCGTACGTCCCAAAATTGGTTTCCGTTCTCTAACTTGAGTTTGCCTCAACCAAATGTTATGAAACTTATACACAATGCTTATTACCACAAAACACAGATCAAGTTTGAATTTTGGTGGCGTCACTTTAACCGTTCTAGAGTTATGCCCCTTTGTAAATGGAAAAATTGCAAAATTTTTCGTTTTCGTTCTCTAACATAAGTTTGCCTCAACCAAATGTTATGAAACTTATACACAATGCTTATTACTACAAAACACAGATCAAGTTTGAATTTTGGTGGCGTCACTTTAACCGTTCTAGAGTTATGCCCCTTTATAAATGTAAAAATTGCAAAATTTTTATTTTCTTCTAAATATCAAGTAATTTTTAAAATTTGGAGTTATCTTCCTTTGCCCATGATTATAGTTGAATCAACTACAATCAATGCTTTATACAATGCAATGTTAAATTTTGACTTCCACTGATAAAACACAGATCAAGTTGAATTTGGGTAGTGTCACTTTAACCATTATTGAGTTATGCCCCTTTATAAATCGAAAGATTGCAAAATTTTTAGTTTCCATTCTGTAACTTAAGTTTGCCCCAACCAAACATTATGAAACCTATACACAATATTCATTACCACAAAACTAAGATCAAGTACAAATTTTTTGTTTCCGTTTTCTAACTTTAGTTTGCCTCGACCAAATGTTATGAAACTTATACACAATGCTTATTACTACATAATACAGATTAAGTACGAAATTTGGTGCCCTCACTTTTACCATTCTTGAGTTATGTCCCTTTATAAACATAAAAACTGCTGAATTTTTTAGTTTGTCTCAACCAAATGTTATAAAACTTATACACAACCGTTCTAGAGTTATACGTGTTTACAAATAGAAAAATTGCTGAATTTTTAGTTTCTGTTCTCTACTTAAGTTAGCCTCAACCAAATGTTATGAGACTTACACACAATGCTTATTACCACAAAACTCAGATCAAGTTCAAATTTGGGTAGCGACACTTTTATCGTTCTTCAGTTATGTCCCTTTATATCTATATGATATGCAAGCGGGGGCATCATCTGTGTCCACATGTGGACACTATCCACATTTATTTCTAATAGTTTCATAATGATCATGATTAGATTTTGTAGAGGTTGGTAAAAGAGGAGAATTTTCGTGATGATAAGCGTTTTTTCATCGTCTATCTGACAGTCTGTTGCAATGTCTCCAACGTATCTTAGACGAGATAAGAAGGCGCAATAAAGAACGTCATTGACGTTCCAGTATGGGATTGCGGTTATTTACACACTGTCGCTACTGTTCTTCTGTTCATGATACCTTCAACAATGAGCAAAACCAATACCATATAGCAAGCTATAAAAGGCGCGGAAATGGTGTAACAGCACAACAAAATAACAAACTATAAAGATCAGTTGAAAAGGGCTCAACTCATCAGATCTATACAAAGTAAAATCAAATAACAAAACACTTAAGACACAAAGTACAGATATGAGAGTTACTGAAAGCTAGTCCAAAGTCAATAACAACTAATAAAAAAGCCTGTTTTGTATGTGGGTGCCACAACACCTCATTACTTCTTACTTTAATCCAAACCTATTTCAGTTGGATCAAATAGGAAACTTCAAAGGTTAGTGGATTTATTTTGGAAAATTTAAAAAAAATAACTTGGCATTGTAATAGACGATTGTCTGGAATCAACAGACAAACAAAATGTGTATTGTAATTCCAACTAGAATATGTTCACCCACTCGAATGAAGCATTCAACAGAACGGTTTATGTGTATTTCATAATTGATATGTATTTCCTCTCTTTGACTATTGCTATACAATTTGGACAGAAACAAGAGATTCAAATACAGAATTTCTTTACACAAAACACAAAAAGGGTAGCCAGGATCATTCTGAACAAAGCATATGATAATTCGTTAAAAACTTTATTCCAGCAATTAGGATGGTTAACGTTTCAAAAAAGAATAAAAGAATATTATATCATAAAGGAGTATTAATGTATAAGTATGTAAATAGTATTACACCTGATCATCTGTACGGTATATCCAAGAACAACGTAGATGTCAAACAGCAAGATCGTATTTGCGTTCATCAGACAATAAAAGTCTTTTCATACAACGCACAAGAACAAATTTTATGAAAAAGGCATTTCAATATTCTATATCTAGTACTGGTAATCCTGTGAAATAAATAAAAAAAAGATGGAAATGATAGAACAGTTCAAACAAAGGTAATACGATTTCTTGTTTCATTAGATATGACCAAATCGAACCAATATTCCATTAAGTTTAAGTGCCAATATTCCAATAAGTTTGAGAGCCACTATTCCAATAATTTTTTAGAGCCAATACTCCAATAAGTTTGAGAGCCACTATTCCAATATTTTTATTAGAGCCAATACTCCAATAAGTTTGAGAGCCACTATTCCAATAAGTTTGAGAGCCACAATTTCAATATGTTTGAGAGCCAATACTCTTATAAGTTTTAGAGCCAATACTCAAATAAGTTTGACAGCCAATATTCCAATAAGATTGAGAGTCACTATTCAAATAAGTTCATGTATGCTATTGAATCATTTTATTTTTATTTAAGTTGCAAATAGTTATTGTCCGGAGAAAAATACTATGTTACTTCGTCTTGCCCACAAACAACGAATGGTCAATGACTATTACAAATGGAATGTTTAATGAATCGAAGACTATTTATAATTACCTCGTAATGTTCGCTCGGATTACTAAATCAAAGCCGAAGCATACAAATATCCGTAGCAATTCGAAGTCAGAAGCCAAAAACATATGTTCCGTGTCAGCAGCAGAATAGATTTTTTTTTAAAACCCCAAAAATCAGTTGTATTTTTTTACTTTAAAAAGTTTGAATGCGAGAAATTCACGGCGGTTTTATCTTAGCACAAAATTGTAAAGGCTTGGTAAGACCTGAAAAACACAACCTTGTCCTAAACAAGATGAAAATGATCGTTCCCTGGATACGGCATATCTTCTTCCTCCTCCAGCAAATCTGAATAAAGCCTATGACACTTGAAATCAACAATGTTGAACAGAGTAATTTCTAAATGTTCTGTGTGATGTAAAACTATTGACAAATGTACTAGATCGTCCAACTTACACTAACGTTTTGGATCATGGCTATTTTATTTTTTTGCTTTGGTGCCTAACTGCGATGATGATTCTGCAACTACAATAATGCAGTGTTATAGCAGTCTCAACATGGCGCTATAAAAATCTAAATAAAAAAAAATGATGATCCTCAGCAAACCTTTGCCGGTGATTATCTGGACTGCAACATAATTACGTACCTGATGTACATGTACGGTTCCTGGTGGTTTTAATAGTATATTGGTACTGTTACACAAGCACTTGTCTAAGAAAGAAACTACCTACATACTTTAATATTATGTTATATCAAAGTATATAGGTTTTTTTTTCAGAGACAAGCGGTCACGCGGCCTGAAAAACAAACTAGAGACATATATAATTATAAAATTATTTATATATCGTACCAAAATACTATACATAATCTTGGACGATGACGAATACTTTTTTCAGCTATTTGATTGTTTTTAACTATCGTGTTTTCATTCAACATGTTCAATTCATTATTTGTAATTTATATATGTTATGTTCTTAGTTCACAATGTTCAAACGAACATAACATATTTATGTGCTAACTTGCTCTAAATTTCATGTACGAATCTACCCCTAATTTCTGTTCTAAACTGACTCATATTGTATATATATATATATATATATATATATACATAAGACAAGACTATTTCTGATACTAACAGGCACGGTGACCATTTCTATTTAAGCATCATAATTCACAATCTAATCAATTTTCAAAAATGTTTTTTTCATTTCATAAAACAATAATGTCCTAAACGCCTCTGCATAAACACTTCATCATATCAAATCTATAAAATAAACATTACAAATCAGTATACTAGAAATACATATTCACTGCACATGTCTTATACACATTTAACAATATAAAAAAATTAATAAATTGTCTGTAAGTCGAGTGGTCACCGCCCAGCCTTCGATAAACTTGAAACCCGTTTTCAATCTATTAAATACCCTCGTATAACTCGTTTATTCTCTTGTTAAACAAGAAACTAAAATAGATCAGAAAATTCATACGCATACCGCACATAAATTTATTTAATTCATACATTATACAAGATCATACAAATACAAATATTTTACTGGCACAAACCCATTAACAATAAATTGCTAAGAATTATTGTATATATAATAACAATAACAGACTAAAAAGTTACATAGTAATATATTATATTATTAAACTATTCTTTATATTTAAAAACTTTGGTATGAAAGGGGAAATCATACGATAACGTTCTAATTTCCCCTATTTGATCCCCAGATGCTGATTGACAACCGAATTTCTATAAAATGTATTTTCATTGGTCAAAAGTTTGCTATAAACCAATCAGCATTGTCCTTCGAAAACAAGTTTGGGAACAATTTCAATATGGCGGAAATAGTAAACAATATTTATTTCCAATTTAAAATTGCTAATTTCACACTTATCAGATTTTTTTTGATATATCTAATTATAATTTTTTAAGGATGGATTAACTTGACATTACTTTATTACTAGCTGTGTTATGTACTGGTTTAAATGGTTATGACTCTTATTTACTACAGTGCTGTGTTATGCAGTTATGCACAGCCACAGGACTGATTTTATGACTCTATTAATAGCTGTGTCATATACAGGTTATGAACCACCGTGTGTGTTACGGAGAACCACCACTTTGCACTCACTCTCACGAAACCGGGACCACACACACATTAAGTGTCACTATAGATATATTATTATTAAGCCTTATCCGCTTGGTCTACAAATTATATCTTTTAAAATGCCTGGAAAATATCTTACCAAAACAAACATAATAAGCAAAGAATATTGAAATTACTCAAGTCTATCAGTGTTCCAGCTAGGTCGTTTTCACAGGGTGGTCCGCCCGCCCTTTCCCTGAGTGCCGCCCTGTGCCCTTTTTACAGTTTGCAGGGCGCCCTGCCTTTTTTGAAGATCGATTGGTATATTATTTTGTTCGTATTGATATGATCAGCCAATTACAAAAATTTACCTGGCGACAAGTATATGACTTTGTTTACGACCCCAAGCTAATCAACAGTTACAACAGGTGTCATAATCTGTTGTTATAGGTAATCCGTTTATCGGATGGGTCATTTAATGATCATCAACATTAATTCATTCAAATAGAATCGGTCAGTCGGCATTTGTCTTTGAACTTGAAGAAATGTTCATACAACTTGGGCACAATTAGCAATGTTTACCGTAGTTTCATGGAGAAAACGTAATTGACAGAAAGTCGAAAACTATAATCAACTCTTTAAAAACATTGCTCTTATTGTTTTCCGTGAAATAAATAGCAAATTAATACATATTTTTCATTGACTGCCTTCATTTTTTATACGAAAATAACAAAATCGGCCGCCATATTGTTGATCGTATTTACATCTTCTACGTACTGTTTATTATCCTCCAAAGAAGGAGCACACCCAAATAAAGAAAGATAACTCAATCTTATTTTTTCCTAGCATTGAGTAACCTACTAAGATATTATAAGATATGTCTTCATACTTCTGGCTTTAGAATTTATATATGTTTAGGTGTTTTGAGTTATGGGAAAAGTTAAAGAGGGTCTTAGTAGCAGGGTTGGTAGGGTGCCTTGGTCATCTTTTTCTGTATTTTTTATTTTCAATCCAAATTTTCACTGTTCACTATATCCTAACATTGTGCATTTACAGCTGTTTTGTGCTGTATTGCCATTAAGCACAGAAAAGATAGACAGGTGAAACTTGTAAAGTGTGTCAGACCATAGAAACAGAATGAAGCAGGACATTTTTCAAAAAATACTGCATATAAAGCTTAACTGTGCCAAGCAATGATTTAAAACTTGTGTCACAAGCTGCTTGATAAGTTTTCAGCCTAAAAAGTAGAAAGATAGTTTTTCTCTGGGCTAATGATGTTGTTCTTGTATATTTATAACCAGTGATTCAATGAACAAACAATGTTTGATTATAATCTTTATTAAAACATGCCCTTTCATATTATCATATCACGCGTTAAATGCCCTTTTTCAGGATTGGCACCCTGCCCTTTTGAAATCCTAGCTGGAACACTGTCTATCATATGTTGTTTTGAGTAAAATAAACATACATGTGAAACTTCTGTCTGTCCAGTTTTCAAGTGTCTCCTTCCGCTCTCCTGTGAAGAAATAAAAATCCTGTGTATCAAACATTAAAAGAATGAAAATTGTCAGAAGTCGTTTTTACTACATTTGTCTACAAACGCTCACGATTGTGTCCCTTAAGCTAAATAACAAGTGATTATAGTTTTATTGAACAGTCAACAGGTGATAGGATATAAAGTGCTTGGTTTGGCTTCTGTTTTTGCCATTAGTGTGATTAAAGATAAATACCTGCATTGACGATAAAATGTAATGTTATTGTCAAATCATGGATCAGAAGGTTTTGATGCCAAAAACGTTTAATAAACTTTCAACTCAGCAAAATAGTGCTCACTATTTCACACTCCAGAGCATCACATTAAGGGAACATCTAGCAATGCACTGTGTATATTTAGCACACAATTACATAAAACCGTAATTAGTAAAAGTAACTAACATATATATTAAAAAATTGTAACCACATTCAGAGAAGATGTTTAGTTATTAAACATGTCGATATCAAGAGGGGACAATTCATATAAATGGGATATAATATATTATAAACCCATTTGGGATACAATACTTATTTTAGATTGTGAACAGATTTGCAATTGTTAAAAGACGATAAATTAAAGTTTGGCAAATTTCTGGATACCTGATTAACGTTTTTTTTTTTATTGATTCCTCAGAAAATGAATGTTTTAACTTTTTAACTGACTTGCTTCATGATTCCAAAAATATAAATTTTATGTATTGATATTTGATAAGGCATATGATAATTTGAAAATGCAAATGAGCAATTTCCTTAACTTAAATTAAATTTATTTTATAAAATATAATTATTTCTCCAATTATTCATTAAACATTCAAACTACCGGTATTGGTAATTTATTAATTGTGACTTTTTGTTCTATCAAATCTAATTTGTGACTTTTTGTTCTATCAAATCTAATTTGTGACTTTTTGTTCTATCAAATCTAATTTGTGACTTTTTATCCTATGACTTTTCTCCTACCAACTTTGTGACTTTCTGTCCTTTTACCTCTTATATTAACTACCTTAAGACCAAAAACTACACTTAATTGATATTTTTTTAAAGGCAAAAGGGAGGGGGGAGTTGATACATTTTAAACTAGACAATGGGCACTTTGTACATTAAGGAAGTTTTTGTGTAAATTTGGATATTAGAAAAATAATTTGAATCTGAAATTAAGAGAAAATAACAGGCTCTTTGAGCATCAAATTATCATGGCAATGCAGGACACATCCAGACAAGGTATAAATAAACCGTGTAGTACTGAAAAGCTTATCCTTGAAATTAGCTTTATTATATTACAAACTTTACCATGGAAAACAATAGTTTTAAGTCATTCTTGAATATCTCTATACATCATGAATTTGAAACTTTTATTTCAATAAATATATATTTGTTTTTGCAGAGTAGACACACTATTTAGATTATGTCTTGGAAAGGTTTGGAAGGTGAAGATTTGGTACAGAATCTGAGACAATTGGTCATTAGTTTTGAACCTCAGATAAGGGAAGCTGGAACTGTTGACCAATCAGAAGAAGCTTTGTATCATCTTGAGGAAAATGATGAACATTTCCATAGGTCAGATATACTTATTGGGAATTTTGATAACGTCTAAAACATTGATTTTTAGACCCTCTTTTACATAAAGGGTCCATATATTTTAGGGTTACGGATTAGTTTATGGCAAGGGTTAGGCTAGTGTTAGGGTAAGGATAACGTTAGTTTAGTGTAGCTCTATATGGGTTTGGACCATAAAGAAAAGAAGGTTGCAACAATAAAAAATAGAATAGTGTGTTACACAACAGAAAATTGATGAATCTATAACTAGTCAGACATCATAAGGTTACTTATTTTCTTGACATTAGCTTAGTCTAAATAGTAATGGATGCAGAAAATGGGTTGTGGTACCTGATCCTTATATCTGCTAACTAAAATAAGTTTATAAAGTTAGGTGGATTAGTCTGACTGTTTCCCCAGTTTTCTTACTTTGGTTATCTATCTTATACACAGCTAATTTATGTAAAAGAGGGACGAAAGATACCAGAGGGACAGTCAAACTCATAGATCGAAAACAAACTGACAACGCCATCGCCAAAAATAAAAAGACAAACAGACAAATAATAGTACAGATGACACAACATAGAAACTAAAGACTTAGCAACACGAACCCCACCAAAAACTGGGGTGATCCCAGGTGCTCTGGAAGGGTAAGCAAATCCTGCTCCATATGTGGCACCAGTCGTGTTACTTATGTTATTATAAATCCGGTAAATAGTCTAATTCGGTAAGTCACATTCGTGAAAAGGGAAGGGTATTGTAGTTACGACATAAGGAACATATCTGATATCATCTGTGAAACGGTTATTCCATAACGGTCAACCAACTTGTGATGGCGTCCGTAAAATTTACGAAGGGATGATTTCAACTTCACCATTTGGAACTCTTGGTTTAATAGCTTTCTTGTGAGCAGCAATCCTCTATCAAGGAAATCATGATAGGAAACACAAGCCCAGGAATATCGTATCAATTGGGAGATATATACTCCGTATGCAGGTGATGCTGGAATGTTGCTACATAGAAATGGAAAGTTCACAATTGGGAAGCTGAAATCATCTCTTTTGTCGTAAAGTTTTGTTTTGAACCGACCCTCATTGTCAATTTCTAGATGTAAGTCAAGATATGAGGCAGACTTAACTGTATCTGTAGTATCCTTTATCTCTAGTTTGATGGTATAGATTCGTTCAACATAGTCACCAAATTTTGTATTACATGTATTTAGTGAGAGAACATCATCTATATAGCGGAACGTAGTGTTAAAGGATATTGCTAACTTCTTATTTTTCTTCCTAAGAAGTTCCTGTATGAAGTCAACCTCAAAATAATAAAGAAACAAGTCGGCAAGAAGAGGGGCACAATTGGTTCCCATTGGAATTCTGACAGTCTGTTGAAAAACACGTCCTCCAAACATAACAAATATGTTGTCAATCAAGAAATCAAGCATCTTGATAATGTCAGTTTCAGAGAATTTTTTGTTTGAATCAGAGTGATTCTTTACAAAGTAGGATTTATCCCTCCCCAAGACAAGATACTTGTATCTACGTTCGCCATTCTATGTAAGATATGGACACATAATTTCTTTGTAATATCATTTTGTACTATCAGCTCAAAAAAAAACTGTATTTTTAATGCTCTCAATGAAATGAGTTTCCAATTGATTTTAATGAAACCATGAAATATATACAGAAGGTTTGCATTGTGATTTCTATAGAATAATTAAATTAACATAAAAGGCACACATATAAATACCTGTACATTGTGAATGAATGTGTATTATATTAAGTTATTAAATTATTCCTGAAGAAACATTACAGTTTATTGTCTGCGTTGACGGAGTCAAATAGCGAGACATAGGTACATGTATGCTGTTTCCTGCGTCAGTGGCTGTGTCAACAATGTATTAGTTTGTGATTAGGTCTAGTTTATGGTGAACCACTAGTGGTAGGTCAATGATATTTGGTATGCAGTTGTATAAGCATTGGCACATCTCATTTCCATGGAGATTATTTGGCCCTGCCACGTCAGTCATGGTCTATTGACTTTAAAACTTGTGCTTAGTTTACATGTATTAGTTTGTGATTAGGTCAATTTATGGGGAACCACTAGTGGTAGGTCAATAATATTTGGTATGCAGTTGTATAAGCATTGGCATATCTCATTTCGATGGAGATTATTTGGCTCCGCCCCCTCAGTCATGGTCTATTGACTTTGAAACTTTTGCTTAGTTTTAATGTATTAGTTTGTGATTAGTTCAGTTCAAGGGGAACCATTAGTGGTAGGCCAATGTTAATTGGTATGCAGTTGTATAAGCATTAGGACATCTCATTTCCATGGAGAATATTTGGCCCTGCCCCCTCAGTCATGGTCTATTGACTTTGAAACTTTTGCTTAGTTTACATGTATTAGTCTGTGATTAGATCAGTTTAAGATGAACCGCTAATGTTAAGTCAATGATATTTGGTATGCAAATTTATTGGCATTTGCAAGTCTCGTTTCCATGGAGATTATATAACCCCACCCCCTCATCATGGTTCATTGACTTTGAAACTTTTACATAGTTTACAAGTTAATGTTTGTGTTTAGGTCTGTTTAAAGGGAAAGACTTATGATAAGTCAATGGTATTTGGTATGCAGTTGTATTAGCATTGGCACATCTCATTTCCATGGAGATTGTTTAGCCATGTACCTTCAGTCATGGTTCATTGACTTTGAATATTTGCATAACTTACATGTTAAAGTATTGCTATTTTAATTTCAACATTTGAATTATCAAAATTCAGAAAGGTGAGACATATCTCTGTGTTAACAGTTATATTTATAATATGTGAAACAGTGAAATGATTATGAATATACATATACATATACATTTGGTTTATAATTTATTGTTCATATTTAACGTTTGATACATTTCACTTACAATGCTTACTTTTATTTCAATTATTTTGTTTTGACAAGAAACTAATTTTCAAAATAGGCTTTTAATTAAGAAATTTATTTTACAGACATGAATTTGTTAAGGTGTTAAGAAGAAAACTAGAAGATATTATTGGTCCACTAGCAGAAGAAGAAATAGAAAGATTTGAATCTAGTATACATGATTCCAATGGACAAGAGACACTCATCAACAAAATTACAGATAAGATACTTCACTCAAGACAGTATGTACATGTAGTAAACTCAATAGGCAGACAAGAAAAAAGAAATTTAAAATATTTGGTTACATACATATTTATGTATATGCAATATTTTTATGATTAATGACTTTTTTTTTAACTGAATATCTGAAAGGATAAATGCTACATACCTGGTATATCATTTTTTCAAATTCAGTTCAAGAGTTCTTATAGAAATTTTCATGTAAAATGAAAAATACTGCTCATTACATAGGGTACAATTGCCTTAAAAAAGAATTTATTCTGAATGATGCGGATGTTATTTCTAATTCAGATTTTTTTTTATAATGTTCCAGCTGGGATTTGGAAAGGGCAAGGGTACTAATCTATTAAAGGACAAGGTTTTGTCAAATGAACAATTCTTATGATTAGATATATATCATATTTCTAGCTGTGTTAGATGTATATATAACTTAAATCACGAATTGGTTAATCGTTTTGGAATATCTGTTTCACTGATGGCGACAGATAGTTCCAATTGTCTTAACCACAATCCCTTTCTCTTCTTGATTGTGATTGACTGAATTAAGGAGCACCTGAAATAACCCCTGGTTTTTGGTGGGGTTTATGTTGCTCTGTCTTTAGACCTATGTTGTTTTTGTGTACTGTTTGTCTTTTGTTTTTTTGCCACAGTATTGTCGGTTTGTTTTCAACTTATGAGTTTGAATGTCCCTTTGGCATCTTTTGCCTCTCTTTTAAAGTATATGAGAAGTTTATTTACGATATGTTGATACCAAAGCTGTCATGTGAAGTGATTCAGTTATACAAATAGTTAAAGTTGTCCTTTTATTTTGACTGCCAAAACCAAAAATAAAACAATAGTCAATAGCCTGAATTTTTTTTGCCGTAAAAAGGGCATAACATATGAGAGAGTGACAAGATCAGATGGAAAAAGGGGTCTGGGTATAACATTAAAAGGTATTGCATTAAGCTGTCTGAAAATGACTTAGTTGGAATAATTTTTTTATTTAATCATTAAATTTTATAACATTTATGTGGAAAAGCTTGTGTCTAATCTATTTAACAACATTTATTTTGAACAAAAAACATGTTATAACTATTGAATAAAACCTCCTGATAAAACTGTTTTCCAGTTATAATGACTTGTCAAAGAAGTTACGAGTTAATGTTCAAGGTGCTGTTGATGAATTGATACGAAACTTTGATGCTGAGTTCGGTGGTAATAGTCATCATGAGACCTCAGATCATCAGATACGGAGGTCTTACATGAGTGATGAAGATGATGAATCTTGTGGGAGTTCTTTTGGTCAGGTAACATATGTTTTTTTTCTGAATTACTTTCATTTTCTTAAAATAAAAAGACATCAGATATAAGGTGATAATTAATTGCAATGTAAAGAACAACACTTATCTTAAAATACTCCTCAGATGGAAGTTACCTAACTTGAAATTTTGACAATGTATCAGAACATTTTAAATTGAAGGCAAAGGGGGGAGATGCAATAGAATAATTAAGAATAAACTCATCACCTTATTAAATGGTTGACTTTTAGTGTCAATAACCTTATTTGTATAATATAAATTAACATTATAATATTTTCTAGGGTATGTTTTTCAACAACCATGAAATAATGCAGCAAGTTGCAGAGAAGATGAGTCGACACAGAGATAATGTGGTAAGATTCTAGGACTCTTTATGAAAATAATACTATGTAAAACATCACTTATGATTTTGTGTAATATAATTGACGAATATGCAGCTTTGCTTATTTCTAAAAATGCATAAGTTTCCAATTTTTTATTTATAATGTTGCCATTTTGACATTAACTTTTGAAATATTGACAAATACATGAAGGAAATGATAAGCATCAAAATCCTTATCTATCATTTGCTGAAAAAGCAGAATAAGAAAAAAGGAAATTAAATTTGGTAGGACATTTTGTAAGTAGTAATACAACACACAAAACAATGTATTTACATTCTGTGGAAAATACCTTTCCTTATAATGTCTTGAGATTTTTGATTTCCAATCTATCATTGGCATATGATTTCTGTATAAAAAAACATAATATGTGATTGCATGATGTGTAAATGTTAACTGACTTAAACTTTTATTGTAGGTACGAGTAGAAGCATTGCAGACTCTTAATCAGAACTTACCAGCAGACTTTATCAGTAGTGATCATTGGCCAACAATGAAACGTCATCTCATAGACGCTCTGGATGAATCCAATGTACAAATAATGGTATGAGCATTATACTGAAATACAACAATATTTTACACTTTAATCAAAAAGAAAAAGGATCAAGAGATCCTTTAATTAATTTTGCAAATCTCTTTACCTGAAATATATTAACTTAAAAAATTACAACTTTTTGGGAGTATTTGAGTTATTTACTCTTTACAGTAAAGACATACATGATGCTTATGCATTTATGTCTTATTTTTTAAGTTTGCAGTTCATTTCAACATGAAATTGCTGTCTCAGGAATTTAGATAATACACTAGAAAACATTAGGCTTTAGATGTTTTTAAAATTGTTAAAATGAAGACAATGGATAAACTTGATTTCTCTGTAAAAAATGAAGAAATTAGAAATTTTGCTACTAAAAACATATTCATTTTTGAATAGTACAGCATAGGTTAAAAAAAAAGAATATTGTATATTTTAACAGATAAGAAGTGAATTCTACAATGTAAAACTACTGGTAATATGTTAGTTACTTATATATTGTTTTGATTTCAGCATTTGAGTACCAAATTTATAACAAGAGCTTTCACCAACACATCACCACAGACAAGAGAAGTCTATACATTATTAGGTAGGTATTAGTAATTCATAAATAGTTTAATGAAGTCAAGTTAAGGGGAAGTAATACAGTTTTTATCACATTTTTCTTAGGAACTACAAATCAAAAATGTGTAATCAAGCTTCATGTGAACATACTCCACTGTGTAATGAGTTTTTACATCCATTCCTGTTTTTTACCAGATAGTTATCATTATTGGGCAATAGCTTGTTCAATCATGTTTTTGAAATGAAACAGTGTTGCTGTCATTAAATTTCATTATTTGACTTTATGCATTTTTAATCAGAGTTTTAATCTAAAATTAATTGCTAGAAAATGTCAGTTTTAGAAAATTTGAAAGTCTCAATATTCAACTACTTTTTTTCCCAATAAAATTCACAGAAACCTATTGGTATTTTAAATGTTGTGATTTTCAAAGATCTCACTAAAAATTACAATCAATGTAAATTCTATTGGCTCCCCTGAAGCAGTGAAAGATCTGCAACTCCCTTTTTCATCAACATACTTTATATCTTTTCTTATTGTCCAATTTTTTGCGGAACACATTCTACTGTGAAATTTACCCTACATGAATATTTTACTGCCCTTTTAACTGCACTGTACAAAGCTCTGAAATATGAATAATGAACTTAATTAAAGATTAACTGGCTTTTTGAGCCCAATATGTGAACAAAACCATGCAAAAAAATAACCTGATATAAAGTAAGATTATTAGAAATATTTCCCTTTTATTTTGTTTATCTTGAAGATTTCAGCATTGGAACAGTATGATGAAATAAACTTTTGGAAGTTTCCTACACATGTAATAGCAATTGTATTTTTCTTTGACAGTTGAATACTTGATTTCCCAGTTCAATACAAAGAAGGGAAACACCATACCAAATATAAAGAGTGGATTAGACTTCACCAATCCTGAAAATGTCAAATTAATGAAAGCTGTAAGTATTTTAGGCAAAAATTAATTGCGTATGAACTGTGAAATAATTTTATGTCTTGAGTATAAATTGTCATACATCTTTCTATACAACTAAGTAACGCAGTACAGGCATAGTTTTGAAGCCAGAATCAGAAATAAAACAAACTTGATGAAAAATGAACAACATCAAAATATGGACCCTGAAATAAAAAGGATAATGAAACAAAATAGAATAATGTGCATCCAATTGTGTTTATATAATTACAACTTTCAATTACTGTTTTACATTATTATTCATGAGATATCAATTTTCATGGATTTTGTGGGAAAAGGTACACCATGAATTTAAATGTTCAACGAAGTACAAATTTTTTATAAGTTTTATAAGTTTATAAGTTTGTATGCAGACTTTGGCAAAACCACAAAATCAAATATCCATGAAAATACATTTTTTTCTCAATCCACGAAAATTGGTACTAACGAAAATCAATGAATCCACAGTAATAAGCCAAGAACACTTATACAGGATATGATATTTTCTTACTATTGATAATCTTGACCTTTATCATAATGTCGATGTTGTCACTTATAATCTAATCATGGTGACCAAAACCAGACTACACAAACGACTACTCATATTTCATCCCTGACATGTCTTTAGTAAAGAAAAATTTGATAGCAACCATAAGTTATACAAATATACAAGAAAGATGACAAAATGATCTTTTTGATACTGTTGCTTAAGATGAAAGCCTTTTCAGTTATTTTGATTTTGGAACACAATGGTTGCCAACTTAATAACTTAAAAGCATTAAATTAATTGTTAAATATTTTTGAAAAGAATTTCTTATCCCTTTAATTTAATTTTATTTTTGAACTGTATGTTATATAGATAATCTGAAAGAGCTTTTTATTTAGATGTATGCTTTAGTACATTGCAAGAAGATAATGTATTTATATTTTAGTTCCGTTTATTGAATGAGTTCCAACAAGAAACCATAAATTATTGGATAAGATATCCTGACAGGTAAGTGGATACAATATCCTATCAAGTATGTGGATAATATATCCTAACAGGTTAGTAATTTATAATTTTCATACAATTATTGACAAAGAAGGAAATCGTAAAATTTGGAAATAGCCAACTTTTTATTTAGAGTTTTACATCTGTATCTCATGTCAGTCTAATGACAAAACAAAACAGCTGATGTCTAGATAAGGTTTTTTCTTATTTGACATTTGATTTTTAAGTATGAACATGTGATGTTTTAATTGATCAAAGTCAAAAGGGTGATGAATAAATCACTTTTGGTACACACATATATAAATATATAGGATTAGTTTGGCCATGTTAGTTTTATGTTTAAAGAATTAAAGACAAAAATCATTGTATTTTGTAATATTTATTAATTGTGACCTTATTAAAAATATATGGATTTGAAAATGAAAATATGAAACAGAGAACAGTCAAAAGCTATATGATAAACTTCTTTCTATATACATGTAATAATCAGTAGCAGATATGAATATTTTTAGCCATTTCATTTTAAATTCTTGATTTCCATGATGATAAACGGACATAATTATTTTTCAGATATTTGGAAGAGATAATTGAGAGTACATTAACCTTATATGCCATAAATCAGAATGGGAGTCAAGGTGGAGCTTCAGTTCAGTTATCACCAGTACATTTTATAGCCTTAATAGACCCAAAGGCACAGTGGTTCATCAAATGGATGGTATGTAATAATTGGATTTTTTTTAAATCCCTCATTTTTTAAGTGGAAAAAAGAAAATGCTCTTTAATTATTATACTGTCGATTTAATTTTGTTGTCACATTTGTTTTTGAAGCTTGGTAAAACCTCCCAATGAATTTAGGGTTCACTAAAGTCTGATATATCTTCAGTGAATAATTGCAGTAAAAGAAATGACAAACATATTGTTTTCATGTTAAAACTGAAGTGTATATGAAGAAAACATACTTTAATGTTGTGAATACAAGCAGATGTGGGGTAGATGTCAAAGGTACAGCAACCAAACAACACAATAAAACTACAAATGACATTTAGAAGTTATCATACAGTCTTCTGGACAGGTGTTTTTACTGTATATGTAGCTCTAAATATGCTGTCGAAACAAGATGCGAAAAAATTGACAGGAAGTAAAAAAATCTGCCACCACCACTATTCAGTTCTTTATTAACCAAATATTTTACAACATATAGGTAAAAAATATAACTAACGACAACTACTCCTAAGGCATATTAACATATTAAAGGATCAAACTTGTTTTTTCAGTACATGTTTGTTTATTAGTTTGTTGGTTTTTTGATATGTATTTGTTTATAAACAAGCTGTATCCATAGTAATGACTGTATATTTTTCAGCATGGAAACTACAGTAGACAATGTCTTCTTCGAATGTTAGAGAAATACAGACCAATAGTAAGTATTATCTAATAGTTGATACATTCATTAACTCATTGAGCAGGGTAATGTGTATTTATCAACATCTCATATCTATTGAGTCATTAACTCATTGAGCAGGATAATGTGTATTTATCATGATCTCATATCTATTGAGTCATTAACTCATTGGGCACATATCTGAGAGGGTGATAGAGCAGATTGTTACCCCGGGAAAACATTGTCAACTGAGGCGAAGCCAAGGTTGACAATGTATTTTCGAGGGGTAACAATCTGCTCTATCACCCTCTCAGATATGTGTTATTTAATTTATTATACTGAATGTTCTGTTATTACTGTCTATTAAATTTCAAATTCAAAGTAATAAACTATGACGTCTTGTACATAACAAACATCCATATTTATTAAAGCACACACTTGATCAAGCGTCCCCGTGAAGGGTAATAGAGTATTTGCCATGGGATAGAGAAAATTGTCTCCCTTGTATTAACCAATCAAAATCTGGCATTTTGACATGAAGTATAATAATATATTTTATCTTGTATAAAACAGAAAACCAAAGATATCATATTTTATCTTGCATAAAACAGAAATCCAAAGATATCATATTTTATCTTGCATAAAACAGAAAACTTTATCTTGTACGAAACGCTCAACCAAGATATTATATTTTATCTTGTATAAAACAGAAAACCTAGATATCATTTTCAAGAGACAGAACATTTTTTTGATGCAATTTACTTATTTCATGTGATAATCCCTTGTCTATTTGACAAAGAAACATGGATTTATTAGAGTCAGATGCCAATTCAAAATTTGAGTTAATCACCTATTATTCAGAACATAATTTAAAATGTTTTAATGAGTTTCAGATGAAATTGATAAGTTAAGGAGTCATCCTGATGAGTTGCAAGGATCTCTGGTAATACTTTTTAAATTTCTAGTAAAAAAAATCTAATACAAAAGATAAAAATATGTTGTCAGATTGTCATTGAGATTGTATGTTTCAGGTAACGAATGCCATACGACATTGTCTGGAGTTTTCCCTACACAGAAAACATTCTGCTGACCTAACAGACAGATCTGAAGCCAGAGCTATAGGTTAGTATAAATTAACAGGTCAAAGTTCATATGATCAATGGTCATTTGACAAGCGTAGCTGATTTATCAGATTGATCTGAAGCCAGAGCTATAGATTAGTGTAAGTCAACAGGTCAAAGTTCATATGGTCAATGGTGATTTGACAAGCTTAGCTGACTTAAAGACAGACCTGAAGCCATAGTATAAGTCAACAGGCCAATTTTCATATTGTCAATGGTCATTTGGCAATTTATTGATATGAGCTTAAGCTACCACAGTTGTATTTGCATTTTAAATATGACTTTATTTATTGAATAAGCATATGTATTTTACTGAAAATGTTTTCTTTTGTACAATATTTGTGATAATTATTTCCAGAGAACAGAAGAAGTTATTACACAGAAGCTGAGCTGGAGTATGCTTTCTTTGTTCACTCTGCCTTTATGCTTGGTAGGATGATGTGCTTTGTGAATGGAAGGAGGTTTTTCCCTATCAAATTAAAGGAAGCAGATGGTAAATAAAAATGTGTATAGTGCCATTCTTCTAGTGCCATTCTTCTGTTTATTTCATCACGAAAAACTATCTGGTAGTAAATAGTTAGCTAATAAGTAAAATAGAGTTGTGATGAACTGTTTGATTCTTGTCAATTAACATAAACCTTGTTGAAGTGCTTTAAAATATAATTTTTTATGGTTTCCTGTTTATAAAAAAGAAATAACACTGATTTTACGATTTCAATTTTGATGTGATTTTAGAACTCGGTGCAACAATGATTCAGAGTGTTATTTTTCTGCATAGAATTGTGGATAACATAAAAGTATGGGGATTTTTTTTTTAAATGTAATACAATTTACTGTGGATTCATTATTATTCGTTGGTACCAATTTTCCTGGATTTTGTTGGTACAGGTAAACCACGATTTTAAATAACGAATAACACATTTTCAATAAGTTTGTATGCAGACTTTGGCAAATCCACGAAATCAAATATCCACGAAAATGCAAGTTTTTCTCAATCCACAAAAATTGGTACCCACGAAAATTAATGAATCCACAGTATAATGAAAAAAACAAAGTAGGATCTGACCATACAGTTATTTCTTTGCATTAAACTTAAAAAAAAAAGGTTACACTTTTAAAAAGGAATAAATCTGCAAATTAATAGATGAAAAATTCTTTGCTATTTGAATTTGTAACTTTTTCTTGCTTAATACATATGTTTTTAAGTTGGTTCTTATTAACAGGATTAAAAATCATCACTGTATAGTTTTAAATTCAAATTTATTTTTAAAATTTTCCTATTTTTAATTTCAGAAACAGTAACAGTGACTAAATTACTTGTATCCATGGTTGTACTGCTTGTTGATCCATCTCCATCTAAACATTTATCAGGTACAAATTCATGCTAAATCAGAATACAAGCAATATTTCATCTACTTAATTATGTTTTATTGAAATAATAAATAAATCCCAATTGCATGAAAAATATGCTATTGTCAATAAAAAATAACACCCAACAATAGTATGTGTCTGGATGTATCATAATAGCTTGTGTATAGTTCCTAGTCAGCGAGAATGTTATGTTGAGGAAATGGTAGATATTTTCCACTTGGAATTTGATATATGATAGAACCTGACATTCCATATGCTATTCTGTTAGTAATAAAATGGTATGCCAGTATAAAGTGCCAATGTCAGTGATGCTGACCCCTGGTTTGCTTGATTTAAAATTGAACAATATCATGTTTGAAAAGTGATTTGACATCGCATGAGTTCACACTCTATCCTTTATACTGTTTGTTAGTAGAACTTAACTACTCTGCCTCTATATTGCTATAGTTATATGAGCAATTTAGAGGCAGGGTAATTTCAAAGCTTAAAACACTGTTAAAAGATTTATAAGATTCTAATATTTATGATATATGGTTGCGCAAATTAACAATGGACATTCATTTAGGAATTTTCCCGCATCTCTTATCTACCTACAGAAAAAGGAATTGAAAGTAATAAATCTTGAATTCTTTCACATAAATAATAAATATTGATATGAGATAGATTTTTAACCCCTTATTAGAGCAAGGGCTAAAAGGTAACCTTATCATACATTATACACAGTGTAATATGCTTTCTTTTATTCTTTTAGTTGTATATGAGCCAGGTAATTTAGTGACAGAGATTGTAAAAGGAATATGTAATTCAGAGCAAGTGTGTGAGATATGTATGTATAAAGATGAGATAATAACAGCTTTACTGGCTCCTGTATCGCATTACTTAGAACCAAAGGTTGGTACTTCTAATATTGTATCATCATATATCTGGCTCCTGTATCACATTACTTAGAACCAAAGGTTGGTACTTCTAATATTGTATCATCATATATCTGGCTCCTGTATCACATTAGGTTGGTACTTCTAATATTGTATCATCATATATCTGGCTCCTGTATCACATTACTTAGAACCAAAGGTTGGTACTTCTAATATTGTATCATCATATATCTGGCTCCTGTATCACATTACTTAGAACCAAAGGTTGGTACTTCTAATATTGTATCATCATATATCTGGCTCCTGTATCACATTACTTAGAACCAAAGGTTGGTACTTCTAATATTGTATCATCATATATCTGGCTCCTGTATCACATTACTTAGAACCAAAGGTTGGTACTTCTAATATTGTATCATCATATATCTGGCTCCTGTATCACATTAGGTTGGTACTTCTAATATTGTATCATCATATATCTGGCTCCTGTATCACATTACTTAGAACCAAAGGTTGGTACTTCTAATATTGTATCATCATATATCTGGCTCCTGTATCGCATTACTTAGAACCAAAGGTTGGTACTTCTAATATTGTATCATCATATATCTGGCTCCTGTATCGCATTACTTAGAACCAAAGGTTGGTACTTCAAATATTGTATCATCATATATCTGGCTCCTGTATCGCATCAAAGGTTGGTACTTCTAATATTGTATCATTATATATCTGGCTTCTGTATCACATTACTTAGAACCAAAGGTTAGTATTTCTAATATTGTATCATCATATATCTGGCTCCTGTATCACATTACTTAGAACCAAAGGTTAGTATTTCTAATATTGTATCATCATATATCTGGCTCCTGTATCACATTACTTAGAACCAAAGGTTAGTATTTCTAATATTGTATCATCATAAATCTGGCTCCTGTATCGCATTACTTAGAACCAAAGGTTGGTACTTCTAATATTGTATCATCATATTTCATTATCATTTGAAAATTAAAAAATGCAATATTCTTTAAATTTGGAAAATTGCATGTCTAAAAAAGGTTATTTATATTCCCCAACCAAACCTTTTTGTCAAACTATAAAAAAGGTTTGTTAAAAACACGACAATTGCATACATTATATTTAACTGAATGGTTCCGTTCCAAATCAATGAGTGGACAAAATCTTATTAATGTTAATTGCTCTCCTATATTCAGATATTTGTTCTTCAAGGCAGATGTGTTTGATAAATATCGAAAGGAAGAAATATTAGTCTCAAGAAATATTCTTTCACCAACATATATCATTTGTTCTTTTACAGTAATGTTTATTTTTGCTAAATTATCACCTATTTGGTTTAACAAGATCCATGTATAATTATATGTAGTTGTATCTGGTCTTAATGGAAATGTAACAATTAAAGGAATGTGTTGGAAGCATTCCAGGGTATTTGCATGATGTAGGATTTGAGCATCAATTAACAGGGGGTGGGGGTCTGAAAGTCCACTTTTCAGGCTGAATTCTAGACCTTATCTGAAACACAATGGCTTTCTTGTGGAAGTAGAATTATTTATATTCAGCTATTCTTCAGGTTCACTTATCTTTTATAGATATAGAGTTATTTTGTTATCATCGTAAAAAGATTTGAAATGTTTTTGACTAGATGTTAGTCCCCCAGCTCTCAGTCTGCATACAGATATTGTATAGATGTTATTTGCTAACAAAACATTGTTTTATATAATTCAAAGAGTATTCAATATGACTATAAAATTAATTGATTTTTGTTTGCTTGACATCCAGTGGATTATATTACAGGCATACATAGCCCTTGGTATGTTAAACATATGCATGTGAAAGTAAGATTATTTTTACCTCAATAAAGAATATGTGAAATCACATCCTACTTTCTCTTTGTTTTGTTGTTAGAAGCATAACTATGCACCTAGTGAGAACACAATGTTACATGTGGCTGATCTGTTTGCCATGGTGGCATCAAGTACTAGAGGCAGACGACACTTGATGTATGGTGAAAGGAAAGATATGTTTACTAAACCAAATGTGTAAGTTTATTACAAACAGAATGAAAAGTTAAAAATGGCATAAGATAAATATTGACATCAGTTCTAAGAATATTAATCTTCAACCAGTAATACCCTCTTGTAAACATTTTAGAATTTTCATTTTATGTCAACAAGAGTTGATACCATACCTTAAATATTTGCCACAAAAAAACAAATCTACTCCAGGAATGCTGTGTTTGAAAAGAATTTTTCTTTCATTTCCAATTTGTCTACTGTGGATTCATTAATATTCGTTGGATACCAATTTTCGTGGATTTCGTGGGTATAGGGGAACCACGAATTTAAATGTTCAACGAATTACAAATTTCCTAAAGGAAATATGCAGACTTTGCCGAAACCACGAAATTAAATATCCACGAAAATGCAAGTTTTTTTCAATCCACGAAAATTGGTACCCACGAAAATAAATGAATCCACAGTATCTTGAAACAAATTGTAACCACACAAAACAACAGATGACATTGCCCTTCATATGGATGCCACAAGTTTCACTACTGTTCTTGTGAATTAAGATATTCATGAGGGGAAAGACTTTTGATCTCATTTCTATATAACTGCATGGTTTTTATACGCCCGTCAATTTTTGACGGGACGTATTATGGTATACAAATGTCCATTGTCTGTCCGTCTGTCTGTCCGGCGTAAACATGTCGCACCGTAACTTGAGAATGACTTATCCAAATTTCATGAAACTTAACATAGTTGTTTCTTATGATGGTCAAATGATCTGTATACTTTTTGGTGAAAATAAGATTAAAACTTTTTGAGTTACGGGACTTAGTAACTAAAACAGGTGTGTGTTTTTTTTCACATGTCGCGCCGTATCTCAAAAACAGTTGTATGATTATTGCTTAAAACTTTACACACTTCTTAGTTATATTAATCTTAAGATCTGTATACTTTTTGGTGATGATTCAAAATTTTATTTTAGAAATATTGAGTATTTTGTAAAAAAAGGGGGAGGGTTTTTTCACATGTCGCGCCGTATCTCAAAAACGATTTATGATTATTGCTTAAAATTTTACACACTTCTAAGTTATATTAATCTAAAGATCTGTATATTTTTTGGTTTTGATTCAAAATTTTATTTTTGAGATACTAATTTTTTTATTTTAAAAGGGGGGTTTTCACATGTCACGCCTTATCTCAAAAACGATTTATGATTATTGCTTAAAATTTTACACACTTCTTAGTTATATTAATCTAAAGATCTGTATACTTTTTGGTTTTGATTCAAAATTTTATTTTAGAGGTATTGAGTTTTTTGTAAAAAAAAAAGGGGGTTTTCGCATGTCACGCCGTATGTCAAAAACTATTTATGCTTATTGCATAAAAATTCACACACAAGACGACGGGCCTTATCATGACCTCATGGCGCAGCTGTTTATTTACTATTCTGATAAGGCATCTTTTAGTTTTATCAGCCTATATTGTCTAAAATTATTTGTATTTTAACAGATCATCTGCTGCCCATGTGATAGCAAGGTTTACAAAGAGGGCATTACTTGACAAACTTCCAAAACAGTCTGGACCAAAGCCCTCCCAGGCTGTGATTGGAGCATTCCTCTATATCTGTAGACAGCTATATAACACATGTGAAGGATTACTTGTACTTTATCAGTATGAACTACATAAAGTTGTGGCAGAAGCCTGGAGAGAGGTTTGTCTTTTATTATTTAGAAATACATTTTCAGGAGAATAAGTAGTATATGGATACTATCACAAAAGTTTCACATCACATAACAAATCATGAATGCTTATATAATTTATCTTTCATCAAAACAACTAATAGTATATGAATATTTTTAATTGATTGCATTTTGCTAAATTGCAAAGTGTCAAATATTACAAGAATATTTAGGATTAATATACCCCTTGCAACAAAGCTTTTGACCAGGGCTTCCAAAAAATATTTGTGCCAGCCAGACATTTTTCGTCTTATCCCAATTTTGATCCCTTAAGTCTACGTAACAAAAGGCAATCATGCTAATCAGCTGGGCATCATATAAACAATGAATCATTGACATAAAACGATATTAAACTTGACTTTTGATACAAATTCGCTGTACTGATGTAAACTGTTAAATTGACAGTGCATCATTCGAAGTGTGCAACATTAGCGTACTAATATCAGCCTTAGAATCTTTATTTGTGCAAAATTACGTTGTCAAAATCATCCCTGTCAAAATCTTTACTTTTGTTTTTGAATGTACATTTTCTAATACCGGATGTTGACTTTACAATGGTAAAGCACGGACCAGAGATGGATACGAAAAATCTGTGTACGTTTAAAAAGCACAATCGAGTTAAAGTAGCTCCCTCCAACATTATTTCCTCAAGAAAATACTTGAAATGAACGTTAGATAAAGGTATCAATGATAGTTTTAGTATTTTTGAAGAATTTGGATGCATAATTAAATCTCACAACTGCGCACATCCACACACTTGTACTTTGTTCAAACAACGTGGTCCTGACAATTTTTTCGCTTAAAACCTTTTATAACTACCTTTTAAAATTTTCATCAAATCATATTTATATACATATTATTGATAATTTAAATCTTTTTGATTAAACTAATTAGATGCAAACCGCTGAAAGTTATAAAAATAACTTCAAATAGACCGATCAATGTCCGGTACATATTAGTTTATCTGTTACCTGAACAGGTAAATTTCAACTGTCTGACAACTAATTAACCTTGATTGTAATGAGAGGGTATTAAAGTAGGATTTGTTTTGATAGTACTTATTCACCATGTCACTTTTATGACCAGAAATGTGGCTGTTTAAGGCAAAAGGTCAGATCAAAAAGATCGCAAAAACTTCAATTTTTTTTTTTTTTAATTATGTTAAAATGGCAAACCTACATTAAATGTCCGTTTCAGGTATGGCACAACAAGTCGTATTTATAATTCATCGCACATGTCCGGAAAATACAACCGTTTTGGAGCCCTGCTTTTGACCCCATCCATCAGTCTGTCCATCCTCCATCAATTGGTGTTGCCAAGATAGGGCTTTCATATTTTGTTGGCTGGTCTACAAATTTGGATGAGTTTGATAATCAGTAAATATTAAATAGCTGGGCACTTTTGCTGGAGGTGGACTCTAAAAAATATCCCATTTTGATCTTGTCAACAGTATAGTGAATTTTTTTATCAGATCCTTTTCAAATTTGTATAAAGGTTTCAACTCATCAACCTCAGAGGAGTCCTATAATCAGAAAAAAAATCTAAAAGAGAGGATAATTTTGAGAAGGTGTAAAAATATCCCATATTAATTATGCGTAGAGATTGAGGTATGTGAGCTTTCTTAGTAAAGGTTCTTTCATTAAATAAAGTTATTTCAGTAACTAAAAGCAATGACTTATACTTACAGGCCTACTCAGAAGCAGAAAGAACAGACACACCCACCTTGTCTGATGATAGTTCTGATTCTACTGCAACTACAACTAAAGCTTATGACATGTAAATACTCTTACTTAGTATTCATTGATTCTACTGTAACTACAACTAAAGCTTATGACATGTCAATACTCTTACTTAGTATTCATTGATTCTACTGCAACTACAACAAAAGCATATGACATGTCAATACTCTTACTTAGTATTCATTGATTCTACTGAAACTACAACTAAGGCTTATGACATGTCAATACTCTTACTTAGTATTCATTGATTCTACTGTAACTACAACAAAAGCATATGACATGTCAATACTCTTACTTAGTATTCATTGATTCTACTGTAACTACAACTAAAGCTTATGACATATCAATACTCTTACTTAGTATTCATTGATTCTACTGTAACTACAACTAAAGCTTATGATATCTCAATACTCTTACTTAGTATTCATTGATTCTACTGTAACTACATCTAAAGCTTATGACATGTCAATACTCTTACTTAGTATTCATTGATTCTACTGTAACTACATCTAAAGCTTATGACATATCAATACTCTTACTTAGTATTCATTGATTCTACTGTAACTTACTTAGTATTCATTGATTCTACTGTAACTACAACTAAAGCTTATGACATGTCAATACTCTTACTTAGTATTCATTGATTCTACTGTAACTACAACTAAAGCTTATGACATGTAAATACTCTTACTTAGTATTCATTGATTCTACTGTTACTACAACTAATAAAAGCTTATGACATATCAATACTCTTACTTAGTATTCATTGATTCATATCATTACTGTATATTAAAAGAAATTATTCCACATAATTATAATGTGGTTGATGAACAGTAGACAAAAATATGAAATAAATTAATGCAATCTCAAGAATTGCTACATAGAAATAATGCTAACAAAATTTATATTTGTTCTAACTATTGGGAGATTCCTTCTGTGAGATTTTTCGCATTACTAGAAACATTAAAAAACTAAATTTTGACTTCACAGTTGTTGATTTTACAGGCATATTAAAATCACAGATTTCAGTACACATAAACAAAATATTGAATCAAATTTAAGGCAAATTTGCACATGTCACACATTAATGTGAGCTAACTACTAGTTTTTTTCTTTTTTACATGTCATGCGTTAGATGAAGAATGCTTAGAAAAATTTACTTCAAACTTTACACTGTTCTTTGGAATGGTGAAAGTAAGCACTCTTTCAATACTGAATATTATATAGAGTTATGGGACTTAAAATTGTCAAAATTAAGGGAATTTGTATATTCCCAAAAATATTCTGCAATTTACTAACTTCTAAATTAAATGCATTTGACAATATTCCATTTTATTCTAGCAAACATTTCAATATGCATACAACAGATGTATCTTGCACTCCTTTTGCAGCTGCTTATTTATGTTCTAAAGGGTTAAAACTGCAATCAAACTATCAAATTGTCATATATAAATCATTTGAAGACAGAATATACACTAGAAAGAATCAAAGCACTTCACATACATTTGTATCTTTAGTAACACATGATGTCACAATGAATTATAAGCACATTCTGTTTCTACTTAACTCCATTTCATTGTAATTTGTTAACAGAAATGCTTGGGAAGACACTCTAAGAGATAACTTACTGAACTTTGCTAGTACTGCTAAAGGAATATTGTTGTTACAGCAAACCAAAGCTATGAATGAATGTATGACCTATATGTATGATAGATATAAAAACAAATTACAGGTAAGACTTAGCAATTATGTACTAATAAAAAAAATGTATTGAATATGTACAAATTTTGATGCTGCAAAAGAAAGAAAGATAAATTAGTTGTAAATAGTTAAAAAGAATGATCAGCATGGGTAATGACAATCATATCATAGATAATGTCCAGTGATTTTCATTATGATTACAGTTAAGTGATTTTCATTATGATTATGTTTCTATACCTTTTATTGTTTCAGTTTTTGTCTTGCCTTGACGGAGTCAAAAAACGAGACATAGGTATGCTGTTTCCAGCGGCGACGGCGGCGGCGTCAACAATGTATTAGTTTGTGATTAGGTCTAGTTCATGGTGAACCACTAGTGGTAGGTCAATGATATTTGGTATGCAGTTGTATTAGCATTGGCACATCTCATTACCATGGAGATTATTTGGCCCCGCCCCCTCAGTCAAGGTCTATTGACTTTGAAACTTTTCATAGTTTACATGTATTAGTTTGTGATTAGGTCAATTTATGGGGAACCACTAGTGGTAGGTCAATGATATTTGGTATGCAGTTGTAAAAGCATTGGCATATCTCATTTCCATGGAGATTATTTGGCTGCCCCCTTAGTCATGGTCTATAGACTTTGAAAATTTTGCTAAGTTAACATGTATTAGTTTGTGATTAGGTCAGTTCAAGGAGAACCATAAGTGGTAGGCCAATGTTAATTGGTGTTCAGTTGTATAAGCATTAGCACATCTCATTTCCATGGAGAATATTTGGCCCCGCCCCCTCAGTCATGGTCTATTTACTTTGAAACTTTTGCTTAGTTTACATGTATTAGTTTGTTATTAGATCAGTTTAAGATGAACTGCTAATGTTAAGTAAATGATATTTGGTATGCAAATTTATTGGCATTTGCAAGTATTGTTTCCATGGAGATTATATAGCCCCACCCCTGATCATGGTTCATTGACTTTGAAACTTTTACATAGTTTACAAGTTAATGTTTGTGTTTAGGTTTGTTTCAAGGGAACGACTTATAATAAGTCAATGGTATTTGGTATGCAGTTGTATTAGCATTGGCACATCTCATTCCATGGAGATTGTTCAGCCATGTACCTTCAGTCATGGTTCATCGACTTTGAATATTTGCATAACTTACATGTTAAAGTATTGCTATTTTAATTTCAACATTTGCATTATCAAAATTACAAAAAGGCGAGACATATCTCTGTGATAACAGTTTATTTATTTTGTAAATTATTTTTATTCTGAACAAATAGGTTAGCAAATGTGAGAAGTTTGGTTATGGTTTTATGGTTACACAGGTAGCAGGAACTGCCCCTGGCATGGTTGCTCTACAGAAAACAGGTAAGTTTTTTGGATGTAGTCACATATAGTTTAATGTCTAATATCCTTCATAATTATGTACCAAATGTTTGGAGCTAATGTATTCAAAATTGACATTTTTAGATAAGCATCTGCCAGTAGCAAAATTTTCTGTTGATATGGTTTTTCCTCTCTGCTGCTACAAATGTTGCAGAATGCACAACAAATAAATTCTAATCAGGGTATATTTCAGAATGTGGAAGCTGTAAATACTTCATATCATTTATACAGATGCCTTATGTTACAAAGTGTCATCCAGAGTCCGTTGTCCATGACCTCATTTTCATTGTTCACCAAGTTCTTAGAAAAACTGAATAGTTTTTTTATGACATAATATCTCACTTATTAGTGTGATAATGATGATGGATGGCTGTTTAATGTCCAGCGGCAATTTAAATGCACATTCAGGCCGAGAAAATGTTAATGTAGTATGAATATTAACCCTGCTTTGTACTAGACTGTCATACTGAGCCAGGTTTTTAACCTGCTAGTTCACAAGGTAACAGTCTGCAGGAAGACATGTCTCCCTACCCGGAACATTATTCTGACCAGTCTTTGTCTTACTCTTTAATGCTGCATACTTAGCAGAGAAGCAGCAAATACCAATTTTAAAGTATTTATAATGTCAAGTTTATGTAATACCTGTTGTAGAACTTTTATTTTAAAGACTTTCAACATAATAGTCAATCATGATCAGTAAAGCAGGTAAGACATTTCTGTATGTGTACTCTTGTTTTTACTTAGTTGTAAATATATATTACTTTATGTATTTAGTTGCTGTGTGGAACTTTAAACAACTCTAATTATTGTAATAAAAACTGTCTCATTTATAATTTGAGATGGAATACAGAATAAAATGATTATAAATAAATAATTTATTGGAATACATTTATAGGATATATTAAAGCATTGCTGTCAGAACTGTGGTCAGTGTTAGAGTCCAGTCCTTTAGATACAGTATTGTTTACACCAAAGGCCTGGCCAGTGGACCCTATAGAAAGATCATCTCATAAGGTTAGACTAATTAAAAGATCATATGGATGCATTTATAAAATGAAAAAAACCAAATTCTTGTATTGTAATTTATATAGAACAAAAAATCTTCCAAGAGGTTTAATTTGTCATTTCTATTTTATTAATATTTTAAGGACTTTCTTCAAATATTTGCTGTATTTTAAATTTGAAAACTGTGCCTGCATGATATACTTATATATGATTAGATAAAACTTGCTGATTTTGCTAATTTAAGAAAAGTCGACGCTGATCTACGAGTATTTAGCATAGCAATGGTATGAAGAATAGAAATAAAAGTAACTTTAAACTAATAAAATGTACTTAACAATTGCATACAATTATTGCACTCTTAAATACTGAAATGTTTTTTTTATTTTTTTCTGCAAGATTCTTATAACAGTTTGTCAACACCTCTAAAGAAAGACACAAAAAAATGTGGGTGTTTGTCAATGAGACATTAACTTATAAACTTGTAAAACAGTTTTTTTGTAATGATATGTTTATTTTTACATTTTAGAGTTTGATAAAATTGTTGAATGTGTTATCAAGCTTTTATGCAGTGTATGAATTATTGGGAGATAAAAGTTTACCAAAGAAAGAAAGTTACGGTTTTAGAGAAATTCCTGATTCAGTTGTGGTAATTTTTATTATATAATTGCACAATTATTATAAAAAAAACACTTTATAGATAGTGAGTAACTTTGAATTTAAGGATCTATCCTTCTTTATAATCAAATGGAGATGAAAGACTGAATTGTTGATATTAATCATTCTTATTTTTTTCTTGATAAATGGACTCCAGTCTCAAAAATGCTTTAAATGTTTGGATTTGTATTTATGTATATTGGACTTCCCTTAAATATCAAAGTTATTTCATGCAGAAATGTTGATAGAATTGAGAGGGGGAATGTATCAAAGAGACAACAACCTGACAAAAGAGCAGACAATCTTTGAATTTTGCTGGCTTGTTGCATAATAAAGTTCTTCATCATAATAAAATTACTTGTTTTACTCTTGATATTGATATATTATTTAAGCATTTTTTAAGCAGAAACAAGTATATTTTATTTTAGCATGTTTTTGTCTTTAGGAGTTTGTAGACAGATTTGTGATTGTGGACTCACCAGCAAAAATTCATTCATTATTTAATTTTGAACAGTCTCATGTGTTTGGGCTCAGGTAAGAGAAATATACTTATATAATCTCATATTTGTTAAGTTTGTTACATTTTTTAGGGAAAAACACAATAATTAAACATTTAACTAATTGAAAACACAAGTGTTGTCAGAACATTTGTTGTCACATTTCAGTGGATAAGGGATACATTTAAAAGTATATGAGTCTTACCCATTCTGAAATAACAAAAGGTTTAGCATAAGTTATTTTGATAATGAAAATTGGGCCTTCATTTACTTTAAGAGTCCATATTCTTTAGGGTTTGGGTTTGTTGTAGGTTTGGGTTAGGATTTAGGGTAAGGGCTAGTTTTAGGGTTAGGTATGGGTTTAGGTTTGAGATAGGTTTAGAGTAAGCATTAGTTTACTATAACTTTATAAGTTGTTGGACACTTATACTAAAAGAAGGCCACAATTTGTACAATATATCCCCATTTGATAATGGAGTAGATGTACAAGTCATAACCAAATTAAAGTACTTGCAATTGCTGTATTTCAAAGAAATGAGTTTTTTCTTACAACTCATTTAGCAATGAGTCATATGATTATGCTGTACAAGTCTTAGATACTTTTTTTGCGGTCAAAAATGCTACATTGTATACTAATTTATTTTGCGCAAACTTTTCCAATCTGAGTTAATTAAGATCACATCATCCAAGGTGGCAACTCAGTCATGGTTGAACTGGATGTTAATTTCTATATGTCAGTTTTAGTTCACCTCTGTTATTGGATTGCTGTCTCATTGAAGTCAATCCATGATCATATCGGATTATTCATAGTAGGATTATTGGAGTAACTTTATCAAAACATACAAACTCTTGCAGGGAATAAGATGTCTGATATTGGGACAGTGCTATGCTCCTTGCATATTAAAACATTCTTGTAAGAACTGTGAGGGGTCTGTCAAGTTACCTATTGCAAGGCAAAATATCTGCTCTACCCAAATACAGTGTGTTCCAAATTTCTCATCCTTCATCCTATTTGACCCATGTTGCAGAACCTTCCTTATTAGTTCATTGATAAATTTTGTTCTCAACCTTTATATTCATATTTGCAATGGATGGAAAGCAATGAATTAATCAATGTTTTACAGAGTTCTTAGTGTGATGATTTCCTGTTTGGATACCTATCTGTTACTGCAGTCACAGTATAAGTTCCAGGATATACTGCTTACTTCACAGGCTGAAAATCATACTAAAGACCGGTAAGTTGTCAATTCACGAGTGGAAAATCATAAAAAGACAGGTAAGTTGTCAATTCACAGGTGGAAAATCATATCAAAGACAGGTAAGTTCTCAACACACAGGCCAAAAATCATACCAAAGACAGGCTAGTTCTCAACACACAGGCTGCAAATCATACCAAAAACAGGAAAGTTGTAAACAAACAAGCTGAAAATCATACCAAACACAAGGTAGTTCTTTGAGAACTGTTTCAAGACTAACTGGAAATTATACCAATTATGTATAATATATGTATCCATGTGAAAACAATGGTTGAATATCATTCTAATGAACAGTTGTTTGTTGGGCTGAAATTCATTCTGTTGACAATTAGGTTCTGTAAGAAAAAGATGTATCTGTATCTCAAAATAGTTGGTCAGTTCTCTAAGAAAGTAACCAATCTCATTGTCCTCAATGTAGAAATGTAGCTTGCTTGCATCCTGTATGTAATGGTTTCAATCAACATCTAGATTAAGCGAAAAAAAAATTAAACCAGGACTTTGCTGTTTATCAGCTAAATATCCAAAGCATGTAGGTGTAGAGGTAATAAATGGACAGTTTAAAGTCTAGGTAGAGTGAAATGGTTGCCTGTGAACTTTTGTACATGAAAAATCCTGCTCAGCATGTCTATTTAGTACAAAGCAGGATTCATAATTATACCCCTGCTCTGAAAGGAGGGGGTATACTGGTTTACATTTGTTAGTCCGTCCTTCTGCCCATCCTTCCCATAAAAGTTTGGTCATGTTTTTCTCTGGACCTTCAAATCAGAATTTACTGTAATTTGGTATCAGGCTTTATGTAAGTATGCTATACCCTGTAGTGCATTTTCAGATCCATCACTTAACCACTTCATGTTTATGACAGAATACTTATATATTCTTACACATAATGGCCTTGTACAAATTAATTTTTCTCACATTTTTCTCAGGAACTAAAAATCAAGGCTTTTGAAATTTGAGTTCAAGTTTCATATGAGCATGCTTTACCATTTGATGCATTTTCAGATTCATAGCTCATCCAATTCCTGTATAATGAATACTTATACATTCTTACACATAATAGCCAGGTATGAATTTTTGAAATTTGGAATGAAGCATCATATTATCATGCTGTATTGGTTGATGCTTTTTCACATCCATTGTTGATTAACTTCCTGTTTAAGGAATACTAATGTTATGTCACATGAACATATTCTGATCCAGAATATTGTAAAAAGATTACCCTTTGAACCTCATCCATCATTCAAAGTGAGTACAGTTCACCAAAGACTAACAACTTTTTTTCAGAATGTTTGCACACTTGTTTCATTACACCAGGTGTCCATCTAATGATTGTCATATATTCAAACATAACATTATTTTCCCTTATGTTCTAAGATAGAATAGTTAATATTTGTTTGTCTGTACTAATATCTAATCATAGTTTATATTCTTTATATATCTAATTTTTTTTCCAGAGAAGAGATAATAATAGACATGTTATCTATAGAAAGAAATTATGTACTAGTCAGAGCGTTCTTAATAGGTGGTCCTTCTGAAAGGATTCTACCACCAAGAGGGCTAGACATGGTAAGTCTATTTATACTAGTTGTCTGGTGTACTGTTAGTTAAATGTAATGTTTTCACTTGTAAACCTTGTCCATCTCAAGCCAAAGAAATTTTGAAGACATGTGTGCAGTCTGTTTTAGATCTAATCCAATGACAAATTACATCCAATCATACAATAGATACATTTGTACTCTGAACTGAAATAGACAACATTTGATTTTTTTCTTCAAATCAGTTATATAATACATTAGACGAATAGATAAAGAATGATGTCTGTATAGTTGCTTGAGATTGTTTGACAAAGCTAACATATCAACCAAACAACACAGTTTTATAAATGGATCTTACAAAAAGGCACTCAGTAAGGAATGTCGCAAATATCTTATAGCTTGTATATAATTTAAGAATGACAAATAAATTATTAAGATATACATGTTATAAAGTTTCTGCTTTATTAGGAATAATAAATCTATAACTTTGACTTGACTGTAAGCCTTGCTTTCCACCTAATGCAGTTCATTCAAAATTGTGACCCAATTGCAATTTGTTTTATCAAACCAAACACTTCAGCTAATCAGAAACTGCTGTGGAAAACCGCAGTCAAGTCATCAAAGTGCAGCGTGACAAAAAATAAAGCATACTTACTATCCCATAAGACTTTAACTCCACTTCATTGTCAATAAATGTATGAAAATATAGCTAAACATTTCTGTGCATATTGTTATTGTAAAGAGTCATTCTAAAGATCAAGTCACAGTAAGAGATGTACAATTGTATAGATTGACATATTTTTGTAAAATGTTAATATATATAATGTTTTAACAGGACACTCGTGGACATGTATACCCTTATCCATTGATATCATCCTATCCTGTACCTAGAGCTTACATTCCTAACTTGGGAGCTAGATCTACTGTTAAACAAGGTATTATTAAATGCTTTAAGATCTACTGTTAAACAAGGTATTATTAAATGCTTTAAGATCTACAGTTAAACAAGGTATTAATAAATGCTGTAAGATCTACAGTTTAACAAGGTATTATTAAATGCTTTAAGATCTACAGTTAAACAAGGTATTATTAAATGTTTTAAGATCTACAGTTAAACAAGGTATTAATAAATGCTTTAAGATCTACAGTTAAACAAGGTTTTATTGAATGTTTTGAGATCTACAGTTAAACAAGGTATTAATAAATGTTTTAAGATCTACAGTTAAACAAGGTATTGATAAATGTTTTAAGGTCTACAGTTAAACAAGGTATTGTTAAATACTTTAAGGTCTACAGTTAAACAAGGTATTGATAAATGTTTTAAGATCTACAGTTAAACAAGGTATTAATAAATGCTTTAAGATCTACAGTTAAACAAGGTATTAATAAATGCTTTAAGATCTACAGTTAAACAAGGTATTATTAAATGTTTTAAGATCTACAGTTAAACAAGGTATTAATAAATGCTTTAAGGTCTACAGTTAAACAAGGTATTGATAAATGTTTTAAGGTCTACAGTTAAACAAGGTATTATTAAATGCTTTAAGATCTACAGTTGAACAAGGTATTATTAAATGCTTTAAGATCTACAGTTAAACAAGGTATTATTAAATGTTTTAAGATCTACAGTTAAACAAGGTATTAATAAATGTTTTAAGATCTACAGTTAAACAAGGTATTGATAAATGTTTTAAGGTCTACAGTTAAACAAGGTATTATTAAATACTTTAAGGTCTACAGTTAAACAAGGTATTGATAAATGTTTTAAGATCTACAGTTAAACAAGGTATTAATAAATGCTTTAAGATCTACAGTTAAACAAGGTATTAATAAATGCTTTAAGATCTACAGTTAAACAAGGTATTATTAAATGTTTTAAGATCTACAGTTAAACAAGGTATTATTAAATGCTTTAAGATCTACAGTTAAACAAGGTATTAATAAATGCTTTAATATCTACAGTTAAACAAGGTATTATTAAATACTTTAAGATCTACAGTTAAACAAGGTATTATTAAATGCTTTAAGATCTACAGTTAAACAAGGTATTATTAAATGCTTTAAGATCTACAGTTAAACAAGGTTTTATTAAACATTTTACTTCAAACAACTCAAAAGCATTGCTGTCTTGGTTACCTTATTCTCCAAGGTATTGGTCATATACTTGACACATTGACCAGAAAAAAGCCTATCAGTGGTGTATAACTATCAATGGTGTATAACACAGAAGAAAAACTGGTACATTCTATATTACCCACCTGTCTGATAACCTGGATAAATAAAAAAAGTGTGGTATTTAAAAAATAAAAACCATTTACTTAAAAAAGATTCCTCGGATTCTAAATGTTAGGTATTTTTTAATGACAAAAATGGAAACACCATTTGGGTTCAGAAAAATAATGAAAAGGGTTGAATATATAGGAGCATATGAGTAACCATGACTAACAGTTACTTGTTTTGCTGAAGAAAAAGTGATTCTTAGAAGTGTTATTTTTCTGTTGGGGGGTTAATAGGATTCAGAACTGAATGGGGGAATTAAATAAAATATATTTTCATAAAAAAAACACATCTATACCTTTATTAGAAGTTATGTGGTCTTTGTGGGAACATGTGTTCCTTGTATGTATTGAAATCTAATTTCTCAGACTGTAGGACTAACATTGATTGTAAAAACAAGTATATGGTTAAATGTGAAGATAAATTGTATTAAAAGATATTTTGGTGTGCTAATTTTTTCTATGGAAAAACAGTAGAATCTGCAAATAGCTAGATATGTTTATAATTTATCATCAGTACTAAACCAGTATGATATGATATCTGTACATAAGAGAAAGATATATACAGGAAAATTATTAGCAGGAAAAATGAAGAAATAGTCGTTTATAATGGAAGGCGATTTTTCAATTTAATTTACATGTATAGTTTAAATTTACTTCAATCGACTTTTATAACTCATAATTTTAACAGCATTGAATAGTTGATAAAATTAAAAGAATAAATTTTATATTATGCACATGTGTTATTAGTCAATGTAGAAATTGTTTAGTGACAGTCACAGCCTAGATTGAGTTACTTTGCTATAAGATTTTTTAGTGACAGTCACAGCCTAGGTTGAGTTACTTTGCTATAAGATTTTTTAGTGACAGTCACAGCCTAGATTGAGTTACTTTGCTATAAGATTTTTTAGTGACAGTCACAGCCTAGATTGAGTTACTTTGCTATAAGATTTTTTAGTGACAGTCACAGCCTAGATTGAGTTACTTTGCTCTATGTTTTTTATTACATAGAAGGGTTTAGTTTTAGTTTAGTATGCTTTTTACAGAGTCCGAATCAGATGAAGCTTTGTTTGATCTTCAAGGTATTTCCTCCCAAGTAGAAATGAAAGCACTTTGGTGATCTGGATTCAAGCATCTTTTTGCACATATTGAAAATGGCTTGTCAAGTGCTTTATATAATCAATTATTTTAATGATAAGTCAATATTTCAAGATAAAAACAATTAATTGAATGACAAATTGGTAGTCATAACTTTTGGTATCACTTTGCATTTTTGCAGCACTCTTTTTCAATGACTTTTGCATGAAACTTGTGGAGTTGAAAAACATGTTTTGCATGAAATCAGAGTGAATAGATTTGCACATGCTTATGGAAAAATGGAGTGAGAAAAAAAGAAAAATTTCAATATGGCAATATAAGTTATTATTGTATTGTACAACAGTTGAGCTGTGTTGGATAGAAATCGACTTACGCAAATGCACATATACATGTACATATATAAGACTTTAATTGATTTTGGAAATTCAAATACGAAATAAAAGTTGGGTTTTGGTATGTTTTGTAGATTTTCTTACAACAGCTCAATTTTCAAACAGTTACAGATTTTCAATAGAGATTTTTCAACGCAAAATACTGGTTAACAGATGTATTAATATTTATTTGCATAAGGTCGAATTCTATCCGACGCGGCCCAGTTTATAAAACAACAGTGGAATTTTAAGTTATAGGATATTTTTCATCAATTTTTTTTTATTTCTTTATATGTAACAGTATTTTATAGCATCTAAAATTTGATTTTCATTTGATAGACTAGTTGAAAGTATGAAAGTTAATCCTATTATCATCAACATCAACTTTAAAAGTAGATTTAGTATGAAAATTACCAATTAATTATTTTGTAGATGTCTCATCTATTTCAAAGAAAACATTGTAGTGAACTTTGTTTTTATATTTCTATACCCTTTGGTTAAAACGTGAAAAAAAGATGTAGATACTTTATACTTTATTTGAATATGTTAGGGCTGTGAGATTGCTGATACAAATCAGAATAGAAAACTAAATAGGTTTATGCTACATCTATCTTCAAATACCCAAATGTTGCTAAGCACTTGTCCTACTTTCATGACAAATATGTTGTTGTCGCCATAGACAGAGCACCAAACAATATATTTTTCGTAAATCACATTATTTTACTGCTTGAAATGGAATGCCTGGGTTTTGAAAATTCACTTGGGAACAAAAAGAAATTCTGTGTCTTTTCATAGTTTATTTTTTTGGCCATATCAAAACTATATTTATAATAATGTCAGGCCACCTGAATTACCTAATTGTAATTTGATTATAATTATTTATCAACTGTATTACAGAAAATATTGAAAATCTTAGATGTTTGAGAACAGGTACATTAATCACATCATATTTTTCTACAAAAGTGAAAAGATCCAATGAGAGCCAAAATGAACCACTATATACATGTACCATAAAACAATGATACGTCTTGAGGGATCTGTTTGTCTATACTGTATTGTTGTGTTAAATTAGAATTCAACACAAGAACAGTAACATTAAAAAGTATTGAAATAAATTGCCAATTGATTTTTCCTTGTAATATGCAATAAATAAGAAGAAAATTAATGTTTCAGAGAATGACCTGGTGAAGTTCCTTTCACTGAAGAAGCATGACCAAGGAAAGAGTTGGCTAGACAAATGTAGAGTTAACCTTATCAAGATTTTATTAAACAGAGCAGACTTAGTCAAAGGAAATGGTATGAATTACAGCTGATAAGTCTATTTTTTTTATAAAAATTTCCATGACTTTTATTTTATTATAGGCCTATGATCAATGTTGTTCTTTATGCAGCAATGACTAGGCATGTCATTTTTTTTTAATTGTCTCAAAATGAGATGACTTTTACTCTTATTTGCATTTTTCTTTTCATTTAACAATGAATATATTAAATCATAATCAAACATATCAACAAAACACAATTACCATACTGTCATATTTTGATTAATCGTAATTTTGATTGATTTATTACAAAAGTTTTGAAATTGTATTCAGAAAGTTAGATTAATTTTATTCAACATATTGGCTTATTCCTAATTTAACATTCTGTGCAAGATGTACCTTTTTCTCTTGTCAGTATGTTCTTTGAGCTTGTGAAAGAAGACTATTTGTGCTCCTTGTGAAAAAAATAATATTAGAAACAGTCTTTCAAGCATCTAATGGAACTTTAAGACTCTGATCAATAATTTTTATTGTTTCAACAGTCATTTGATTCATTGATATATATACTTAATCATATATTTTCATAGTTATCCAGCAGTTATTGGATGTAGCAACACCAATCATGTCAAAGATACAGGAAGAGTCCATCTTTCCTTCAGTAGATTATACAGGTTGGTTCTTCTCTTCATATATAAACACTAAACACACAGCATTTAGAAGTATGAGCAAAGACTAGGCCTCGAGTCAGAATAATGTGTCCAGGTTGGGTGACATGTAATCCTGTAGACAGTTACCTTGTGAACAAGCACATTAAAAATCCTACTTTAAACAGTCATCTTTCAATCAATCAGCCACATATGAAAATTCACATGCGTTTTTTTGTAAATCAAATGAGGTTGTACAGCACTCAGTAAATATGGAAATATGAGTTAGGTATATTATAATAACCAGATGTCAAAGGTAACTCAAAATATCCAGTATATAGTAGTCCCTTTTTTTATGGCATCAGACATCAGGTTTAATAACAGCTAGTGAGGAGACATAACATATTTCAAATAATAAGGATTTGTAATCTGCATCGTCCCATCCCAAAAAAATATATGGTATGACGAAGAAATAATAAAGGTAATTGTAGATATTATGTCAAGTTATATTGAAGTTAACATGTGAATTAATGTCGCATGGGAAAGATTTTTTGATGTACTGAGACTAAAAGGTTTTGGAAAATTGTTGTTTAATGTTTTGAATAATCTGATGAAATCAAATTGTTTGATATAATTCTATCAATTCTTTTCACTATCAATTCAAGAGAAACAGGCATGTCCAATTAAAAAACATGCAGAAGATAACAAATAATTCCATCATCATTTGTATGAAGTAATCATTATTTACACCATACCATTTCATTGACTGCATAGTTTACTTGCAAACTCTTGATTGCTCTCAATGTATCATATATAAGTACATCCTCATAATGTCCCCATGTCTTGGTTGCTCTCCATGTATCATATATAAATACATCATCATAATGTCCCCATGTCTTGATTGCTCTCCATGTATCATATATAAATACATCCTCATAATGTCCCCATGTCTTGATAGCTCTCCATGTATCATATATAAATACATCATCATAATGTCCCCATGTCTTGATTGCTCTCCATGTATCATATATAAATACACCATCATAATGTCCCCATGTCTTGATTGCTCTCCATGTATCATATATAAATACATCATCCTAATGTCCCCATGCCTTGATTGCTCTCCATGTATCATATATAAATACATCAGCATAATGTCCCCATGTCTTGATTGCTCTCCATGTATCATATATAAATACATCATCATAATGTCCCCATGTCTTGATAGCTCTCCATGTATCATATATAAATACATCATCATAATGTCCCCATGTCTTGATTGCTCTCCATGTATCATATATAAATACATCCTCATAATGTCCCCATGTCTTGATAGCTCTCCATGTATCATATATAAATACATCATCATAATGTCCCCATGTCATGATTGCTCTCCATGTATCATATATAAATTCATCAGCATAATGTCCCCATGTCTTGATTGCTCTCCATGTATCATGAATAAATACATCATCCTAATGTTGGCATGTCTTGATTGCTCTCCATGTATCATATGTAAATACATCATCATAATGTCCCCATATCTTGATTGCTCTCCATGTATCATATATAAATACATCATCCTAATGTCCCCATGTCTTGATTGCTCTCCATGTATCATATATAAATACATCATCCTAATGTCCCCATGTCTTGATTGCTCTCCATGTATCATATATAAATACATCATCCTAATGTCCCCATGTCTTGATTGCTCTCCATGTATCATATATAAATACATCATCCTAATGTCTGCATTGTCTTGATTGCTCTCCATGTATCATATATAAATACATCATCCTAATGTCTGCATTGTCTTGATTGCTCTCCATGTATCATATATAAATACATCATCCTAATGTCTGCATTGTCTTGATTGCTCTCCATGTATCATATATAAATACATCATCCTAATGTCTGCATTGTCTTGATTGCTCTCCATGTATCATATATAAATACATCATCCTAATGTCTGCATTGTCTTGATTGCTCTCCATGTATCATATATAAATACATCATCCTAATGTCCCCATGTCTTGATTGCTCTCCATGTATCATATATAAATACATCATCCTAATGTCTGCATTGCCTTGATTGCTCTCCATGTATCATATATAAATACATCCTCATAATGTCCCCATGTCTTGATAGCTCTCCATGTATCATATATAAATACATCATCATAATGTCCCCATGTCTTGATTGCTCTCCATGTATCATATATAAATACATCATCCTAATGTCTGCATTGTCTTGATTGCTCTCCATGTATCATATATAAATACATCATCCTAATGTCTGCATTGTCTTGATTGCTCTCCATGTATCATATATAAATACATCATCCTAATGTCTGCATTGTCTTGATTGCTCTCCATGTATCATATATAAATACATCATCCTAATGTCTGCATTGTCTTGATTGCTCTCCATGTATCATATATAAATACATCATCCTAATGTCTGCATTGTCTTGATTGCTCTCCATGTATCATATATAAATACATCATCCTAATGTCTGCATTGTCTTGATTGCTCTCCATGTATCATATATAAATACATCATCCTAATGTCCCCATGTCTTGATTGCTCTCCATGTATCATATATAAATACATCATCCTAATGTCTGCATTGCCTTGATTGCTCTCCATGTATCATATATAAATACATCATCCTAATGTCTGCATTGCCTTGATTGCTCTCCATGTATCATATATAAATACATCCTCATAATGTCCCCATGTCTTGATAGCTCTCCATGTATCATATATAAAATCATCATAATGTCTGCATTGTCTTGATTGCTCTCCATGTATCATATATAAATACATCATCCTAATGTCTGCATTGTCTTGATTGCTCTCCATGTATCATATATAAATACATCATCCTAATGTCTGCATTGTCTTGATTGCTCTCCATGTATCATATATAAATACATCATCCTAATGTCCCCATGTCTTGATTGCTCTCCATGTATCATATATAAATACATCATCCTAATGTCTGCATTGCTTTGATTGCTCTCCATGTATCATATATAAATACATCATCCTAATGTCTGCATTGCCTTGATTGCTCTCCATGTATCATATATAAATACATCATCCTAATGTCTGCATTGCCTTGATTGCTCTCCATGTATCATATATAAATACATCATCCTAATGTCTGCATTGCCTTGATTGCTCTCCATGTATCATATATAAATACATCATCCTAATGTCCCCATGTCTTGATTGCTCTCCATGTATCATATATAAATACATCATCCTAATGTCTGCATTGCCTTGATTGCTCTCCATGTATCATATATAAATACATCATCCTAATGTCTGCATTGCCTTGATTGCTCTCCATGTATCATATATAAATACATCATCCTAATGTCTGCATTGCCTTGATTGCTCTCCATGTATCATATATAAATACATCATCCTAATGTCTGCATTGCCTTGATTGCTCTCCATGTATCATATATAAATACATCATCCTAATGTCTGCATTGCCTTGATTGCTCTCCATGTATCATATATAAATACATCATCCTAATGTCTGCATTGCCTTGATTGCTCTCCATGTATCATATATAAATACATCATCCTAATGTCTGCATTGCCTTGATTGCTCTCCATGTATCATATATAAATACATCATCCTAATGTCCCCATGTCTTGATTGCTCTCCATGTATCATATATAAATACATCATCCTAATGTCTGCATTGCCTTGATTGCTCTCCATGTATCATATATAAATACATCATCCTAATGTCTGCATTGCCTTGATTGCTCTCCATGTATCATATATAAATACATCATCCTAATGTCTGCATTGCCTTGATTGCTCTCCATGTATCATATATAAATACATCATCCTAATGTCTGCATTGCCTTGATTGCTCTCCATGTATCATATATAAATACATCATCCTAATGTCCCCATGTCTTGATTGCTCTCCATGTATCATATATAAATACATCATCCTAATGTCTGCATTGTCTTGATTGCTCTCCATGTATCATATATAAATACATCATCCTAATGTCCCCATGTCTTGATTGCTCTCCATGTATCATATATAAATACATCATCCTAATGTCTGCATTGCCTTGATTGCTCTCCATGTATCATATATAAATACATCATCCTAATGTCTGCATTGCCTTGATTGCTCTCCATGTATCATATATAAATACATCATCCTAATGTCTGCATTGCCTTGATTGCTCTCCATGTATCATATATAAATACATCATCCTAATGTCTGCATTGCCTTGATTGCTCTCCATGTATCATATATAAATACATCATCCTAATGTCCCCATGTCTTGATTGCTCTCCATGTATCATATATAAATACATCATCCTAATGTCTGCATTGCCTTGATTGCTCTCCATGTATCATATATAAATACATCATCCTAATGTCTGCATTGCCTTGATTGCTCTCCATGTATCATATATAAATACATCATCCTAATGTCTGCATTGCCTTGATTGCTCTCCATGTATCATATATAAATACATCATCCTAATGTCTGCATTGCCTTGATTGCTCTCCATGTATCATATATAAATACATCATCCTAATGTCTGCATTGCCTTGATTGCTCTCCATGTATCATATATAAATACATCATCCTAATGTCTGCATTGCCTTGATTGCTCTCCATGTATCATATATAAATACATCATCCTAATGTCTGCATTGCCTTGATTGCTCTCCATGTATCATATATAAATACATCATCCTAATGTCTGCATTGCCTTGATTGCTCTCCATGTATCATATATAAATACATCATCCTAATGTCCCCATGTCTTGATTGCTCTCCATGTATCATATATAAATACATCATCCTAATGTCTGCATTGCCTTGATTGCTCTCCATGTATCATATATAAATACATCATCCTAATGTCTGCATTGCCTTGATTGCTCTCCATGTATCATATATAAATACATCATCCTAATGTCTGCATTGTCTTGATTGCTCTCCATGTATCATATATAAATACATCATCCTAATGTCTGCATTGCCTTGATTGCTCTCCATGTATCATATATAAATACATCATCCTAATGTCTGCATTGCCTTGATTGCTCTCCATGTATCATATATAAATACATCATCCTAATGTCTGCATTGCCTTGATTGCTCTCCATGTATCATATATAAATACATCATCCTAATGTCCCCATGTCTTGATTGCTCTCCATGTATCATATATAAATACATCATCCTAATGTCTGCATTGCCTTGATTGCTCTCCATGTATCATATATAAATACATCATCCTAATGTCTGCATTGCCTTGATTGCTCTCCATGTATCATATATAAATACATCATCCTAATGTCCCCATGTCTTGATTGCTCTCCATGTATCATATATAAATACATCATCCTAATGTCTGCATTGCCTTGATTGCTCTCCATGTATCATATATAAATACATCATCCTAATGTCTGCATTGCCTTGATTGCTCTCCATGTATCATATATAAATACATCATCCTAATGTCTGCATTGTCTTGATTGCTCTCCATGTATCATATATAAATACATCATTCTAATGTCTGCATTGCCTTGATTGCTCTCCATGTATCATATATAAATACATCATCCTAATGTCTGCATTGCCTTGATTGCTCTCCATGTATCATATATAAATACATCATCCTAATGTCTGCATTGCCTTGATTGCTCTCCATGTATCATATATAAATACATCATCCTAATGTCTGCATTGTCTTGATTGCTCTCCATGTATCATATATAAATACATCATCCTAATGTCTGCATTGCCTTGATTGCTCTCCATGTATCATATATAAATACATCATCCTAATGTCTGCATTGCCTTGATTGCTCTCCATGTATCATATATAAATACATCATCCTAATGTCTGCATTGCCTTGATTGCTCTCCATGCATCATATATAAATACATCATCCTAATGTCTGCATTGTCTTGATTGCTCTCCATGTATCATATATAAATACATCATCCTAATGTCTGCATTGCCTTGATTGCTCTCCATGTATCATATATAAATACATCATCCTAATGTCTGCATTGCCTTGATTGCTCTCCATGTATCATATATAAATACATCATCCTAATGTCTGCATTGCCTTGATTGCTCTCCATGTATCATATATAAATACATCATCCTAATGTCCCCATGTCTTGATTGCTCTCCATGTATCATATATAAATACATCATCCTAATGTCCCCATGTCTTGATTGCTCTCCATGTATCATATATAAATACATCATCCTAATGTCCCCATGTCTTGATTGCTCTCCATGTATCATATATAAATACATCATCATAATGTCCCCATGTCTTGATTGCTCTCCATGTATCATATATAAATACATCATCATAATGTCCCCATGTCTTGATTGCTCTCCATGTATCATATATAAATACATCATCATAATGTCCCCATGTCTTGATTGCTCTCCATGTATCATATATAAATACATCATCATAATGTCCCCATGTCTTGATTGCTCTCCATGTATCATATATAAATACATCATCATAATGTCCCCATGTCTTGATTGCTCTCCATGTATCATATATAAATACATCATCATAATGTCCCCATGTCTTGATTGCTCTCCATGTATCATATATAAATACATCATCCTAATGTCTGCATTGCCTTGATTGCTCTCCATGTATCATATATAAATACATCATCATAATGTCCCCATGTCTTGATTGCTCTCCATGTATCATATATAAATACATCATCATAATGTCTGCATTGCCTTGATTGCTCTCCATGTATCATATATAAATACATCATCCTAATGTCTGCATTGCCTTGATTGCTCTCCATGTATCATATATAAATACATCATCCTAATGTCTGCATTGCCTTGATTGCTCTCCATGTATCATATATAAATACATCATCATAATGTCCCCATGTCTTGATTGCTCTCCATGTATCATATATAAATACATCATCCTAATGTCCCCATGTCTTGATTGCTCTCCATGTATCATATATAAATACATCATCATAATGTCCCCATGTCTTGATTGCTCTCCATGTATCATATATAAATACACCATCATAATATCCCCATGTCTTGATTGCTCTCCATGTATCATATATAAATACATCATCCTAATGTCCCCATGTCTTGATTGCTCTCCATGTATCATATATAAATACATCATCCTAATGTCCCCATGTCTTGATTGCTCTCCATGTATCATATATAAATACATCATCATAATGTCCCCATGTCTTGATTGCTCTCCATGTATCATATATAAATACATCATCCTAATGTCCCCATGTCTTGATTGCTCTCCATGTATCATATATAAATACATCATCCTAATGTCCCCATGTCTTGATTGCTCTCCATGTATCATATATAAATACATCATCATAATATACTTGTTGCTATTCAACAATATTTATAAGGTGAATTTTAACACAATTACACTTCAATGATAGAAGGCCATAATATCTTGAAATGAAATTCACATTAAGGTTGAGAAACAGGTTTTTGTACACTTGAGCTCCCTGGTCCAAAGGTTGGTGTGAGTGTTTGCTTTCACATGATGTATATCACCTATTGATAACTTCCTATTTTACTAATCATCTGGAGAACCTTTACATGGATTGAAACCAAACTTGGTTAGAATTTCATTGAATGGATAGCATCAGAAACTAGTATATTGAGGCTGATTTGAAATTCTAAATAACTCTTAGGTCCTATAATGATTTTTTAATTGAAAAAAAACATTGTTTTTCTTTTAAGTAACTACTAAGCTATGGAATAGATTTGTATTTTTATTCCATTCCAAAATCTCTGAATGATATGTGAAAAAAATTAGAGACACATAATAATGTCAATAAATAGTTTTTATAGGCCCATCGTAGACAGGAAGTATTATTTTCCTGTGCTAAGGATCAAATTACAAGTGTGAAAAATACAATCCTACATGTTTGTATATGTACTGTAGATTCATTTATTTTCATGGATACCAATTTTTGTGGATTAATGAAAAATTGTATTTTCCTTTTATTTGATTTCTTTGTTTTTCCAAAGTCAGCATACAAGCTTACGCTATAGACTTTGTTGAACATTTAAATTTGTTGTTCATCTTTACCCACAAAATCCATGAATATTGGTACCCAACAAATGATAATGAATCTGCAGTATGCAAAATAAAACGCAACAACATAATGTTTTTATATAAAGATATGCATAAATTACAGTTATACATAGGGGCAAAATATACAGATCATCTAAAGTCTTGTGTAAGTACAATATGTGCACAGTATTATCAAAATAACATAAAACTATATATGATATATAATACATTTAACCTCAGCAGGACAGCCACTAGTCTGTGAGACAGAAAAAACTAAATTTTAGCATTCATATATTGTCTTAATATCTGGACTAACATTTGATAGAAATACAAATATTCACCCTTTGATAGAAAATCAGCTGGATAACTTATTCTTTTCTGTTTCTTTACTTGGTAATTTTCATGAATCTTAACTTATTGTTGTTTGTATTCAAAGACAAAGCTGGTCAACACAACATTGATAAGGATATCACATAAATTATTCAAAACGTTTTTCACAAGTGGTTCAGTTAAACCAGCTATTTATTTAATAATAAGTACCCTGTACATGTTGTGAATATGAATAAAACTAGATGAGGGGTATACATCACCCCAAAGAACTTAATATTTTATATTTAAATACTCCAATATCACAAATAACCATCTGGATTCTGGAGGTCAGTATACAGAGACAGATGTTAAGCTCTATACCGCCCTTAGCCTTAACAGTTTTTTCTGTCTTCATAGATATAGGAAGATGTGGTATGAGTGCCAATGAGACAACTCTCCATCCAAGTTACAATTTATAAAAGGAAACCATTATAGGTCAAGGTACGGCCTTCAACACGGAGCATTGGCTCACACCGAACAGCAAGCTATAAAGGGCCCCAAAAAATTACTAGTGTAAAACCATTCAAACGGAAAAACCAACGGTCTAATCTATATAAAAACAAAAATGAACTACATAAACAGACGACAACTACTGTAATCAGATTCCTGACTTAGGACAGGTGCAAACATTTGCAGCGGGATTAAATGTTTTAATGGTACCAAACCTTCTCCCTTTTCTGAAACAATAGTATAACATCACAACATAGAAAACATGCTTGTTTTCAAACTACATAATGTGCATATTCTCATATTTTGCAAATATTGTACTTAGGGAAAATACCTGACTAGAAAGAAAACTAAATTATAAAATTTTGAAATAAAATAAGAAAAGGTAAACCTTATTAAACTTTTTTAGAAAATAAAAAGGTAAAATTGATTTTATTTGTCTTGCTTTTTTCCAAATGGATAAATTCACAGTACAATCTGTTTTATGTTATTTAGTTAAATTATAAGTTATCTCCCCTCATAAATCAAAGTCTTTTATATTTCTAGGCAATCAGAAATTTTATCAGTATGCAGGGTACACACTAGTGTTTTTCATTGTTAAGTAAAGAAATTCAAAGACATAAACAATTTATTTCCTTAAAAAAAGAGGTGAAAGCATAAACTTTACAGATTGGTTGTATGTTATTTCAAACAAAGAACTTTTTATGGAGTATTTTCTATCACTTCTGATCATTAATACTATTTGTTTAAAAGTTTTTACCATGAAAAAACAAATATTACTATATTACAATTTTTTTCCAATAAATGGCTTTCCTATATCAAACTGCTAATAAAATAAAAAATCAAACTCAATCTTTTTCAATCTTTGCTGACTCAATTAATACAATACTATCTTAATATATTTATACCCCACAGAACAATGTTTCATAGGGTTTATGTTTTTGACCCATCCTGCTGTCAGTCCGTCCGTCCGTCAGTCAGTCCTGTTCTTGTCATCTCAACTCCTCTGAAACCACACAACAGAATTTCATGAAACTTTTTAGATAATAAGGACATAATATGTAGATATTATAGTATATAATATATTATGTATTATAGATGAGCATTTGGACAGGAAATTATGATTTAATTTTTTTTAGGAGTTATGCCCCTTTGAATTTAGAATTTTGGGCTAAATATACTACTGCAACAGTTTGTCATCGCAACTGCTCTGATACCACACAACAGAATTTCATGAAACTTTGTAGATAGTTAAGACATATTATGTAGATGTGCATATTGACAGGAAATTATGATTCAATTTTTATTCTAGGAGTTGTGCCCCTTTGAACTTAGAATTTTTGCTTAAATATACTACTGCAAGAGTTTGTCATCACAACTCCTCTGTCACCACACAACAGAACTTCATGAAACTTTGTAGATAATGAGGACATAATATGTAGATGTGCATATCCACAAGAAATTTTTATCAGTTGACTTTTGTAGGAGTTCTAAATCTTTGGACTTAGGAATCTGGTGAGATTTTGTTTGCCCAGTGACAATGTTGGGGCGTGGGGTATGTGAACGTGCTCACAAAGGTTCTTTAATTCTGAAATAAAATAATGTTGTTGAATAAAGATGATGATTAGTTTCGTTGTCAATGACTGAATTGCACATCTGATGTATAATCATTGTTTCCATCCATTACAAATGAGTTGATAGCTTTGCTGATGGACTGTTAGTGCTTTATGGTAAAACCAGACTAAAACTTTAGTGCTGTCATGATAATTCAGACATTATCCAAAAGAAAAATACAGCAAAAACTATGAAATTCATTTGGAAACAGTAGCAGGTTTATTTCTTTTATATGTATCAATAATTTCAGGTTTAAGATTTCAAAATATATTAGCCTAAAGCATCAATAAAGCTACATTATATGTTCAAATCTGATGCATTGAAGTTGCTTTAGCCTAATATTATTTGTATTTCAGCAAAGAAGAATAAAGATTTTACATATTCAGGGCATTTAAGTAAAGTTAGAAATTTCTGTAGAAATATTTTGATGGTTTTGGTATTCTTGATAATTTATGAAAGCATTCAAGATTAAAAATATAAGACCAAAGAAAATAATTCAATGTTTAGAACTTTAGATCTTATGTTTGCTTTCAGTTTTGAAAATATTCATAGCATGTAGAGAGATGCTGCAAGTAAAAGTTTCAATATAGACATATATTTTTGTCAGGTTTTGGTGCTTTATATTTCCATGTTCAGAAAAGTTGGAGGTTTAGTAGTTTTAAACAGATAATGTTTTTTTACTTAAATACTTGTATTGATATAGAATCTTGTCACTTACACCATGTATTGATATCAAACTTTTATAAACCCTTTACACATGTAATAAATTGATGAAACAAAAGCAACAAAATGCAAATACAATGCATAAAAAAAAGGTTAAATCATTAATTTATAACATTTGTAAAGGATTATAAACATAGTTTTGACAAAAGTGTGATGATCTGTGCATAAATACTGGCTGTTTGTTTCCTTGTTTAAATATATGTCACATTTTGTTATTTCTGGGCCTTTTATAGTTGACTATACCATATGGTTTTAATCATTTTTGAAGGCTGTACAGCCCCCTATAGTATACATCAACTTCATTTGGTCTCTGGTGGATAGTTGTCTTATTAGCACTCATACCACATCTCCTTATTCTAAACTGTAACAAATGTTTTGATTTTTGGGAGATGAGACATAAGTATCAATTTTCTATAGGTTAGTATGCAGACTTTGGCAAATCCACAAACCAAATCTCCATGAATTCACAATATTTCCTCAATTCATGGAAATTGGAACCCACAAAAATAAACAAATCCACAGTATGCTGCTGCATTAGAAATATAGCTTCTATCAATGACTGGCTTTTTCATGTTGATCATGTGTTATAAGTTTTCTGATGAGTGGGAATCATTAAAAAACAGGAATAATAGTAGACATCAATTAATAAAATACGGTAAACTCCACCCTTAAGTCATTATTCAATGACTTTTTATTTGTAACATATAAAATTTGCTTATTAGATGCAATTAATGAAGAAGAAAACCATTTGATATTTGGCATTCTGTTTCATTAGCATTCACATCCCTGCATCTCTATTCAACGGAGCATAATGAGCCCCAGCCTTCTTCCTCCTTAGCCTTGCTTCAGTAGCTGATTTGTTTTCATTGTTTCTTTTCTTTTGTCTAGTTTTTGAAGGATTATGAAGTACTTATGATATTCTTTTTAATATATTTGGATACTGCATTAACATCTGACCTTTAGTTCTAAGGGAGATTATAAGAGCTGATCCAGTTCTTCATTGAAATTAAACTAATAACACTATCTGAAGTTGAATTTTAGAAATGCTTGATACAGCCTCTCAAATTGTTGATTTTTGTCGTTGTTGAAAGGCCAGCAACATGTCTCAGATTTGATAGTTTGTAGAACATAGAGTAGATTTAGGTGGGTGAATTTGAATAATGAAGAAGCTTTTATCTATATTACTGTTGTGAACAAATGTCTGTTAGACTGCCCATCATTGAAAGAATTAAACATATATATTTGGAAAATGTCTTAATAAAAAATGATTACATCTTAAAATTTATAAGTAACATTTTTCTACTCATTTTATTGAATGAAATATGGATTTTATCATCATATTGAATCTATAGATATAATACAAAACATATCAGCGTTCAAAAGTAATATTTCAGAAAAAAATTGTATTTTTCTTGGGAATGCAGACTTTGAAATTTGGTATTGAGGTTTCAAAGTTTTATCTTATATGAATTTGCTAATAGGCAAAAATGATTTTTGTTTACCACTTAGCCAAGTTTAATAGCCAGCATGATACTGAAATTTGAACAACATTGCAGTATCTGCTGTATATTTTCCTTCATACTTATGAACTTTAATTGCCATTAAAAAAATGTTTTAAAACATAATTTATTGATCAGAAAAAAACCTTCATAGTTTTTAAATTGTAATAATCTTGAATAATAGTGGTTATGTGGCCTTAGAAATTTATACTTTTAGCAATCTTAGGTTTTACACGCCCGTCAAAATTTTGACAGGGTGTATTATGATATACAAATGTCCGGCGTCCGTCTGTCCGGCGTCCACATGTTGCACTGTAACTTGAGAACGACTTATTTAAATTTCATGAAACTTAAGATAGTTGTTTTTATGATGGTCAAATGATCTGTATTCTTTTTGGTGAAAATATGATTAAAACTTTTTGAGTTACGGGACTTTGTAACTAAAACAGGGGGTGTTTTTTTCACATGTCGCGCCGTATCTCAAAAAAAAGATTTATGATTATTGCTTAAAACTTTACACACTTCTTAGTTATATTAATCTAAAGATCTGTATACTTTTTGGTGATGATTCAAAATTTTATTTTAGAGTTATTTAGTTTTTTGTGAAAAAAAAGGAGGGGGAGGTGTTTCACATGTCGCGCCGTATCTCAAAAATGATTTATGATTATTGCTTAAAACTTTACACACTTCTTAATTATATTAATCTAAAGATCTGTATCCTTTTTGGTGATGATTCAAAATTTTATTTTAGAGTTATTGATTTTTTTATAAAAAAAGGGGGGTTTTCACATGTCGTGCCGTATCTCAGAAACAATTTATGATTATTGCATAAAACCTCACTCACAAGACGATGGGCGTAACATGCGCTCGTGGCGCAGTTGTTTATTAATTTGGTTGGATAAAATTTGAAATAGGAAATCATTACAAATGAAACTATATATATGAAAATTGTTCCAATGAAACAAAAGTGTAAATTCTGAAATTGTTGTGTGCATTTATCAATGCTAATATTGATCAACTAACATAAATGCAATAAAACCATAAGTTCTGATTAATCGGATACACATGTTAACTTTTTCTTATCTCCTATTATTGAAGAAGAAAAACATCACCAAAGTTTCTGAATATACATTTAAAAAAAACAAACAAGGAACTAAATCAGTAAAACCAGAAGAAATTACTCATTGCATGATTAAAGTAAGAAAGGTATTTCTAATGGGAAAGACCATGCGAAATTTTAGGAGTATACAAATAAATTATTATATTTCAGGGTCTGAAAATTCCTTGAAATCATTCCAGTTAACTCCATTACAACAACTGGGCATTAAGATTGCAATCAGGTAATTATATTTGATAATTGAAATGTTGGTTTGAACTTTTGAAATCCACGTCATTTGTATACATAGCTGCTTAATTTAAAAGAAAAGTTGCATGAACTCTATCTTGATACCATGAATGGAGACACAATTTTTAAGCAAAGATTTCTGTTTTAATTCCAGATATATGTTGTTCAAATTTGTTCAACTCATTTGATACCTAAGTTAAAAAAACAAATAATATATAATATCATATATGAATTTGTTATCTACATAAGTAATATAATAATATAAACAAATGATAACGGTCAAATTGTTAAACATTTATTTTGCTCATTATCTTTCAAATAATTACAGAGGTAAAAAAAGTACATTTAATTTTTTGTTGACCATGATTTACTAAAGAGAATGAACAACTATATTGACAGCATCTTTCTTAGTATATTTTGAAGTTTAGTATATAAGTTTTTCTCTTAGAATTAGTATATAAGTATATTATAGGAACTGTTTTGAAAGTATTTCAAATCGTATTATAAATGATTTCATTAAAAGAGTAATATTTATGTATAGTAATGATCTTTGGAGTGTCTTCAAAATTTTGAACATTGTAGATATGGAATCCATCTTAAAGTGATCCACACATCATCTGATGTGACAGAGAAACTGACGTTACTATTGAAACAGTGTGCTTTCTATCTGCAGCAACAGCAGAGACCAGAACAGAGAGGGGGGCATGCTAAAATCAGTATCCTTATTAGAATGAAAATAAAGTCTTGTATAATTACTAGACAAGTTACTGTGCTACTGCAAGATCTGTTATATTCCTTATGCCCCAATTTTTATACGACCGCAAAAAAATGTCGTATATTGGTATGACGTTGGCATCATCGTCGTCATCGTCATCCGAAGACACATTGGTTTTCGCACTCTAACTTCAGTTTAAGTGAATGGATCTCAATGAAATTTTACCATAAGGTTCAATACAACATAAGGAATGTTGGGATTGATTTTGGGGGTTATGATACCAACAGTTAAGGAATTAGGGGCCAAAAAGGGGACAAAAATAAGCATGTTTGTAACTTCCAGACATAACTTGTGTGTTAGTGCATGGATCTCTCTGACATTGTACCACAAGGTTCCATATCACAAAGGGAATGCTGGGATTGATTTTGGGGGTAATTGCCTCAAAATTTTAGGAATTTAAGGGGCAAAAAAAGGGGCAAAAAAAAAGCATTTTTCTAGTTTCATGACAATAACTTGTGTGTAAGTGTATGGATATTTCTGAAATTGTACTAAAGGTTCTATATCACAAAGGAAAAGCTGTAATTGAGTTTGGGGGTAATTGCCCAAAAAGTTTAGGAATAAGGGGCCAAAAATAAGCATTTTTCTAGTTTCCAGACAATAACTTGTGTTCAAGTGTATGGATCTCTCTGAAATTGTACTGCAAGGTACCATATCACAAAGGGAAAGCTGGGTTTGAGTTTGGGGGTAATTGCCCAAAACGTTTAGGAATTTGGGGCCAAAAAAACAAGCATTTTTCTAGTTTCCAGACAATAACTTGTGTTCAAGTATATGGATCTCTCTGAAATTGTACTGCAAGGTACCATACCACAAAGGAAAGGCTTGGATCGATTTTGGGGGTAATTGCCTCAAAATTTTAGGAATTAGGGGCAAAAAAGGGGTTAAAAACAAGCATTTTTTCTAGTTTCAGGACAATGACTTGTGTGTAAGTGTATGGATCTTTCTGAAATTGTTCTACAAGGTTCCATATCACAAAGGGAAAGCTGGGTTTGTGTTTGGGGGTAATTGCCCTAAACGTTAAGGAATTTGGGGCCAAAAATCAAGCATTTTTCTAGTTTCCAGACAATAACTTGTGTTCAAGTGTATGGATCTCTCTGAAATAGAACTGCAAGGTACTATACCACAAATGGAAGGCTGGGATTGAGTTTAAGGGTGATGAATCATAAAGGGGTTAAAAAAATGGGGGGGGGGGTTTCCTATTTTTCCTTTTTTTTTCTTTAAAATTTTCCATTTTAAATTGGTTATTTCTGATTTATATATAAAAGCAAATAATAACGATATGGTTTGAATAGGTGTTTTAAAAATTTTTAATTTCTTGGACCACATTCATTCTGTGTCAGAAACCTTTGCTGTGCCAAATATTTAATCACAATCCAAATTCAGTGCTGTATTAAGCTTGAATGTTGTGTCCATACTTGCCCCAACTGTTCAGGGTTCGATCTCTGCGGTCGTATCAAGCTGCACCCAGCTGAGCATTTTATTTGTTGTTGTTATGCCCCCGCCGTAGCGGAGGGGGCATTAAGTTTTACCCTTGTCCATCTGTACGTACGTCCCAAATTTGGGTTCAGTTCTCTAACTTTAGTTTGCCTCAACCAAAGGTTATGAAACTTATACACAATGCTTATTACCACAAAACACAGATCAAGTTTGAATTTTGGTGGCGTCACTTTAACTGTTCTAGAGTTATGCTCCTTTACAAATGGAAAAATTGCTGAATTTTTCGTTTCTGTTCTCTAACTTAAGTTTGCCTCAACTAAATGTTATGAAACTTATAAACAATGCTTATTACCACAAAACTCAGATCAAGTACAAATTTGGGTAGCATCACTTTTACAGTTCTTGAGTTATGTTCCTTTATAGCGTTATATGCAAGCGGGGGCATCATCTGTGTCCCATGGACACAGTCCCCATTTATTGTTTTAGAATTAGATGTTAATGGTAGATCTTTAGCAGTCTCTTGGATTTATTCATATTTAACCTGGATTATGTTAATGTAGAGCTTCACATTTGGTACAGACACTTGTCTCTTGCTGAAGACAACATATTGCCCTACAAGTGTTGGTATACCCTTTGTTCCATGGGGTATAATATTTTTGACCCGTCTGTCCGTCCATCCGTCCATTAGTTCATCCGTCAGCCCTGTTCTTGTCATTGCAACTCCTCTGAAGCTACACAACAGAATTTCATGAAACTTTGTAGGTAACGAGGACATACTATGTAGACGTGCATATCGACAGGAAATGAAGATTCCATTTTTTTCTAGGAGTTATGCACCTTTGAACTTAGAATTTCAGCCTAAATATACTACTGCAACAGTTTGTCATCGCAACTCCTCTGAAACCACACTACAGAATTTCATGAAACTTTGTAGATAATAAGGACATACTATGTAGATGTGCATATCGACAAGAAATGATGATTCAATTTTTTTCTAGAAGTAATGCCTCTTTGAACATAGAATTGTGGCCGGAATATACTACTGCAAAAGTTTGTCATTGCATCTCCTCTGAATCCACACAACAGAATTTCATGAAACTTTGAAGATAATTAGAACATTCTATGTAGATGTGCATACCGACAGGAAATTATGATTCAATTTTTTTTTCTAGAAGTTATGTCCTTTGAACATAAAATTTTTGGCATATATATATATTACTGCAACTAACAACTTCACAACTTCTCTGAAACCACACTACAGAATTCCATAAAACTTTGTAGATAATAAGGATATAATATATAAATGTGCATATCCACAAGAAATTTTTATCAGTTGACTTTTGAAGGAGTTATGAGTCTTTGAACTTAGGAATCTGGTGATATTTAGTTTGCTCAGTGACAATGTGGAGGCGTGGGGTATGTGAGCGTGCTCACAAAAGGTTCTTTATTACTATTTTGTTGACTTCCATTCAGAATGTCCTTTATGAAAAAAGTTACCAGATCAAAGCCATACTTTATTATACTTGTATATGCTTCTAACAACACAAAAATGCTATTCAAACTGCACATTTAAAAAATATTTTATAAATTAACAAAATGAAAGGCCATAAGGTTCCTGCATATGCACAGTAAATTATAAAATTGTGCTCACAACTGTTTCCTTTATTAAAACTGTGCAATTAAAAAAAAAATCTACAACGGGTAGGGGGAAAATGATTTGTATGGTACATAGATGACTGAACTGAAGAGGTTCAATGCTAGTCAATACACCTGCTGCCAATTGGGCACATTCTGATTGGTCTTTTTCTTAGTTTACCCAGTATAGTATGTCTGATCTATAATCCTTAACAGTTGTTCAGAATTTATTAGTAACAGATACCCAGGATTTGACTGGTTTGCAGCAACTGTTTTCCTAATATTTAATGGAAACGTAGAAAAGTCTTGGCATTTCTTACACAAGTTTTCCTGCTTAGGATCATCTGGATATCTATGGCCACATAGGCTTCATTGTTCTGTAAGTATGGATGTGTTTACCGTGTAGATAATTAATATTTTGACTTGAGGGATGGGTGTAACATCCATGGAAAAAAGCAGATTGATATCTGGTTCTACATGTAAACAGATAAAAAAACATACTTTACACACCTCATGTTTATTGTAAATATATTTTGCTTTGCATGAATTTTTAAGAAAATGATTTTTTGGACACTTAATTAGTGTTTTATGATTGATGATTGATTGTTGGTATTTAACGCCACTTTTGAGCACAATTGAGCTATTATGTGATGGCCTTTTTTATTGGTGGAGTAAGCCTTAGTGCCTGGAGAGAACCACCAACCTTCAACAGGAAAACTGGCAATCCTAGTCAATTAAGATCAGAGTTGAACGTACCTGCCAAGTGCAGGGTTTAAACTCACAACCTCAGTGTTAACAGGCTAGTGATTGCTGTAGATGAACTACTGAACTACCGAGACCACTTGGCTTAGTAACCCAGGCCCCAATTTGTGTTATATGATTTTTTTCTGAAAAATAAAACATTAAGGAAGAATCAAAAGATCAAGTTTAAATTGTACAATTTTGATAAAATCTGAAAGGAATTTTAAAACCTATTTTTGTTACTACTATTTCAGGTTCACCTTCCCTCAGCTGTAATGATCAGTGGTATTGCACCATTGTTTTCTAGTACTGGACACAATATAGAACTTTTACTTCAAATAGAACTTCCATTGGTAGCTTCAGCTTTTAAAATGTCTGGTTATACTGCAGCTCAGGTGAGACAATTATTTCATTCCCTTTTCATCCTTGACATGTGTGAAAAATTGAGAAGATACAAAGTGCACAATCAAAAACTTTTAAGTAGAAGAAATACAGTCAACAGCATGGCAAAAAAACAAAACAAAGTAACCCCCCCCCCCTAAACAGAACAAAAAAGTCCACAAAACACTACATACAAAACTAAAAGTTAAACAACATGAACCCCATCAGAATCTTGAGGTTCATCAATTGCTTGGGAAAGATCAGCATATTACCTCAGGCGTTTAAGGTGGATTTTTTAAATGGTACACCTGTCCCAAAGGGCCTTGGTGAGCTTTTGCAATAATTTTTTTTATGCCCCACCTACGATAGTAATAGGGGCATTATGTTTTCTGGTCTGTGCTTCCGTTTGTCCGTCCGTCCGTCCCGCTTCAGGTTAAAGTTTTTGGTCAAGGTAGTTTTTGATGAAGTTGATGTCCAATCAACTTGAAACTTTGTACACACGTTCCCTATGATACGATCTTTCTAATTTTAATGCCAAATTAGAGTTTTGACCCCACTTTCACAGTCCACTGAACATAGAAAATGATAGTGCGAGTGGGGCATCCGTGTACTATGGACACATTCTTGTTTAGTTATTTAATAGAAATTGTGTGTCGATGACAGATCTTTGTTAGTTTCTGTTTATTTTACTCACAACTTTTTTTAAACTAGGGAATTTTTTTTAGTTTGACATATTGTATAGACGCCTGTCAATCTTTGAAGAATTCTCTTCTTGCCAGTGTACGTGTTTTATCAAGAGGAGAATTCTTCAAAGATTGACAGGCGTCTTTACAATATGTCAAACTAAAAAAAATTTCCCTAGTTTAAAAAAAGTTGCGAGTAAAATAAACAGAAACTAACAAAGATCTGTCATTGACACACAATTTCTATTAGATAACTAAATGTGTCCATAGTACACGGATGCCCCACTCGGACTATCATTTTCTATGTTCAGTGGACTGTGAAATTGGGGTCAAAACTCTAATTTGGCATTAGAATTAGAAAGATCGTATCATAGGAAACATGTATACTAAGTTTCAAGTTGATTGGACTTCAACTTCATCAAAAACTACCTTGACCAAAAACTTTAACCTGAAGCGGGACAGACGGACGGACGGACAAACGGACGGACGAACGAACGGATGCACAGACCAGAAAACATAGTACCTCTATTACTATCGTAGGTGGGGCATAAAAAAAAATTATGGCAAAAGCCCACCAAGGCCCTTTGGGACAGGTGTACCATTAAAAAAATCTAAACTGGCACACGTCATGATATTTGTGAATATAAGAAACCTTTCAATAAAAAAAACTTGCACACATATTAATTAAGAACTAATTGGTTACCCAGCCAAAAGACACAATAGACTTTGCAGATGCTTCCAAAGGGTAATCTTTTTCTCACATAGTTGTAACACCAATAATTATCTGTCAGATTAATGATGTGGCCATATTGAACTGAAATTTGCTGCTGATTGGAGGGTTTCTAAATTTGTTCCAAATCAAACGCAAGGGCAATTTAAAAAGAGCAGTTTATAAGAAATTCATATTCTTGATGAGATACAAAACTTTCAGTCAAGTGTGATATAACCATCTTTATTCTCATTATAATTCTACTAAAGCTGTATTTACACATGTACTTTTAGATTTGTATGCATTGGTTGAAGCAATGTTTCTGGAACTACCTGGATTGGTTAGACATATGTCATTACATATGTATTAGTATAATCATGGGTGTGGATTACCAAGTGTATTTGTGTATTGCCATCCTAAGACATCTACAGAAAGAAATTATGGAACACCTGCAAACACAGGATCTAATAATATTTTTGAAGGTAAATGTATGCTAAACTATTAAGTAATTTATAAGACCCATTGATGGTTTGATCAGCCTTCTTTCTCCCAGTTACCACTGGATGTAAGGCAAATACAATCAATCTCTCTCTCAGATCTTAATTTGAAAATAGTCTGTACTAGTCTGGATCAAGGAAAAGACAGGAAGAGGATTCATATTTGTTATCATAGGAAATATCTACAATTTTAATATAAACAAGTAAATAATTACAACAATATTTCTTCATTCAATGGGTATTTCAAAATACAAACACAACAATAAAACACATCCATGAACTAAAAATTATTTCTTCAGCTTGATGCAGTTTTATATCTCACCTACATTAGTAGGGGACACTATGCTTCCAGCCTCTGCATTAAGTCTGTAATCCATATCAAGTTAAAATTAATGTTTAAAGAAGTTTGCCATGAAGTTGTAGTCAGATTAATTTGAAACTTAGTACACCTGTTCATTAGGATCTGAGTTTTTGTGCCAAATAAGGGTTTTGATCCAGATTTTGCAGTTCATTGAACATTGAAATGTGATAGTGCAAACAGGACATGGTGTCAATTGTTTTGTCTAGATCTATTTCTGAAACAGCTGATTTTCACTAATATTTATTTTATCAACAGGAAACAGCAATTCATGGTTTTCACGTTGCTGATAATATAAAGTATATGCAGAGTTTAGAGAAAAGATACCGTAAGATAGTCCTACCAGATATGATGCATGTTTCCACTCCATGAGAAAGATAAAAATAGAAAAAATCTGTGATAACATGAGAAGTCATATGCTAGAACTGTTGACAGTGAAGATAAAACTGTGATAAAGGAAAGCTGAAAACCGAGAAAATATTGGTGGCTTCATTTTGTAAATGTTGCAAACAGAAATGACATGATAATATATGTTTATAGTGAAAATGTAGTAGATTTGATATTGAGCCATAATCAACCAATCATCTTTGACAATTTAGATACCAAAGTTTATTTTATGCACTCTAATCTTAGATCAAAGTGTTTTATTACATTCATGAATCTCAAATAAACATTTTACATATAGAAAAATATTATGATTTTAAAATTCATAAATGTTGTGCCATTTTTTAGTTGATTAGAAATCATGGAAAATATAGAGGAAATAAATCTATATTTTTTTAGATATGAAATGAACTTTTTTTGCATTAAGTTATCATATTCAAGACATACCAAGTTATTATGTTAATCAAATATTGAAGGACCATAAAGTGTAATCCAATGGCAATTTTCATATATTTTGAAAAATCTGCTGAGTATATGTATGTTAATACATTTTTATTTTACCTCATTACATATCTTATACATATATAAAACAATCCATTCCAGCAATATCAGTGTTAAAATGGTACCTACATCTTATGTATGACAGATCTGTTTTAAGTATATATTTATAAAATAAATTGTAATATAAATTGATATCTTACAAATGGAGTGATCTCCCTTAAAAATGAAACACAATATTATGCTACATAAACATTTTTTTAATTTTTCAAAAGTAGGATAAAGCCAAGCCTTGGGAAACATGGCATGTGCTTTATCCCAAGTCATTTTCAAAATACCATCTTTAACAATATACTGGTTCATGGTAAAACAAATTATTCAAAAATCATACTTTTTGCAATCATCTTGGAAGAATTTTCCTAAAGGGTGGATGTTTAACTAAATGTTTATATTGCCATCATTTTTTAAACCGGTGGTGTAATATTATTTGTTATTATTGAATTAAGTAGTTCACTTGACTTAATATTTGGGTTTGATTATATTGTTTGAACAAATTTTGTCCATTTGATTGTATATTTATCTTGAAAATGTATACATGCAGTATAGATTGTAAAAAAAAAAATACAAGACAATAAAATGTATTTGATAGTAAAAATAGGGCTTTTGTTTAGCTGTTAAGGGCATAAGATTCAATTACAGAGCATCGCTAACATAAAATGTTATTTTTTGTAATGTTTAAATGTGACATAAATGGGAAAGTGTGTTTGTCAACTGATTTTAATCATTAGCTTGAAAACAAGAACATGGATCCCTCTTTTAAAAATTACATTTGGCTAAATTAGAAAGGAAGATTATTTGTACCAATTTTTATAAAGAAATCACCAATGAATTTTTTTTAAATTTTAGATAAACAGAAAATAAATCTTTTTTTTTAAACCATGAAAATTTTAATAAAAATTAATTATTTCCAAAAAATTGTTACACTAGTTTAGAGCATATTTTAAATTGAAGAAGATATTCCAAATGTTTTTACAAAAATCTGCTTGAGTTTATCATTTGAAACAAATAAGTTAGGAATGTGTGTCCAAAGGATAGAAATGTCAAAAACAAAATATTGAGTAAATGTCTAAAATTTCCACCCCATATATCTCTAAAAGAAGCACATGAAGGTATTTTTTCATAAAATATTCAAATTGACTAGGTGAAAAATAGCTTGTATTCAAATATTCTTTAAAAGATCCTGATGGGATCAAAACTTAATTGTAAGCCCTTGTTTGTGATAGTGTGGATGGACAACACTGTCACCAGTACTGTACTTGTTATGGTTACAGTTACATTGAAAAATAGAGTAGTTTAAGTTTTAACAATAAAAATGTACAAAATTTTCAATTGTAATAAAGAATTATCCAATCTGAAATTAAGCCAAAAGAGTATATTTTTACTTATCAAAATTTGTCCAGGATCATCATTGTGTTTTTTCTGTTAAAAATTGACAAATTCAGGTTGTTATAATCTATTAACAAAGTAAAAAATACTTTAGATAACACATTTGGGGAAAGTGTTTTCTTTTCATTTTTGTTGCACCAGTCCTCACTTTTTCCTGGACTTCCTGTGTCATTCAGTCTGTAAATTGCAACTACTTTGTCAAAAATCTTAAAATGTTTGATATTGTTTAAACAGATATATTTGGGATTAACTTTGTCCATTTAAGCAGCAATGTTTTGGGACAGGAATTGATAATTTTCTAAAAGGGTAAAATCTTACAGCCCTGGATCCTCTTTATACCTCAAATTCGAAAAAAAAATCTCTGGGAAGCTTTAAATAAAACTTAGATGTATGAAACAACTCCATGTCCTATTGACCAAATCTGAAAGATATGTATTTCTTTTTGACACAGGATTGAAATAATATTTTTTTTTTAGCAAAATTCAATTTAAACACATATCAAGGGCTGCATGGTATTTTATTTGCTTTATACATGTTATAGTAGTTTTTGTATCGCCTGCAACGAAAGTCGCAGAAAGTGAGACATAGGTATTACTATCCGGCGGCGGCGGCGTAAACTATTTGTATAAAGCTTTATATTTCAGAAGGTAGAAGACCTGGATGCTTCATACTTTGTATGCAGATACCTTATGTTACGAACTTTCCATCTGTCATATGTCCAATGTCCTTGACCTTATTTTCATGGTTCAGCGACTGCTTGAAAAAAAAGTTTAGTTTTTTTGTTATGTAAATTTCTCACTTATTATGAGTAATAGGATAACTATATTTGGTATATGGGTTCCTTGCAACGTCTACATGTCCATCAGACAGGGTTCACTTGACCTCAGCCTCATTTCATGGATCAGTGATCAAGGTTAAAGTTACGTGATTAGGTCCGTTTCTCAGATACTACAAGCAGTAGGTCAGCTATATGTGGTGTATGGAATGATTATAAGGGATACATGTCAGTCTGTCAGGTTTCATCTGACCTTGACCTCATTTTCACGGTTCATTGGTCAATGTTAAGTTTTTGTGTTTTGGTCTGTTTTTCTTATACTATAAGCCATTGGTCAACTATATTTGGTGTATGGAATGATTGTAAGGTGTACATGTCTGTCTGGCAGGTGTCATTTGTCCTTGACCTATTTTCATGGTTCATTGGTCAATGTTAAGTTTTTGTGTTTTGGTCTGTTTTTCTAATACTATAAGCAATAGGTCGACTATATATGGTGTATTGAATGATTGTAAGGTGTACATGTCTGACTGGCAGGTGTCATTTGTCCTTGACCTCATTTTCATGGTTCATTGGTCAATGTTAAGTTTTTGTGTTTTGGTCTGTTTTTCTAATACTATAAGCAATAGGTCAACTATATTTGGTGTATTGAATGATTGTAAGGTGTACATGTCTGTCTGGCAGGTGTCATTTGTCCTTGACCTCATTTTCATGGTTCATTTATCAATGTTAAGTTGCTCTTGTTTGGTCCTCTTCTCAGATACTATAAGTTATAGGTCAACTATATGTGGTGTATGGAATGATTGTAAGGTGTGCACGTCTGTCTGACAGGTTTCATCTGACCTTGAGCTTATTTTCATGGTTCATTGGTCAATGTTAAGTTTCTGTTGTTTGGTCTTCTTCTCAGATGCTATAAGTAATTGGTCAACTATATTTGGTGTATGGAATGTATTTTATTATTTAACTGCTGATTGCTTACATTGAAATAGATTATTTTATAAAAATCTTTAAATAACATTAATAATGATAATAAATAATAAAAACTTTTAAGGGATCATTACTAGACCGTGATTAACAAAAACATTGGAAGGTGTGAAAATGTTAAAATAAGGTCACTCATGCATGAATGTTTAACATAGAATACAGTTCACTCCAGTCCCTTCATAAAGATTAATTGGCTGAATATGTACAGATTGAAGAACTTTTGAAATTTTGTTTGCACAACAGAATCACATTTACTGATTTTTGATACATATGAAATAAGATAAGTATTGAGATAAGTAAAAAATATATTGTATGGAATGATTGTACGGCCTACATATTTGTCTGATAGGGTTTATCTCACCTTGACTTCATGTTCATTCATCATTAAAATGTTAATTTAATGTAAAGCTTATATAAACTTATTTTTTTTACTTTCAACATAAATTCAATTGTGAACACTAAAACAGGCGAGACATTTCAGTGTGTCCACTCTTGTCTACCTTATGCATTGAATATATCTCATTTAAAAAATTATTTATTTATTTTTTGTTTATAATATGTATTGTATGTTTTTACATTTTCTTTCCTTAGAAAGATTTTATACCAAAGTAACAAATATACTGTAATGAAGGGAGATAAATTAAAATGTTGAAACTTTTGTCTGGACTTTTTAAATGCATGAAAGATGGGAAGATGTGGTATGATTGCCAATGAGACAACTCTTCACTACAGACCAAATGACGTAGAAGTTAACAATTTCAGGTCACCGACATCTTTCAAATATGTGCAAATCCATACCACATAGGAAGCTATAAAAGGCTCAGATTGACAAATGCAAAATAATTCTGTTGAAAAAACTAATGGCCTGAAGGCCCCTGATTTATGTACAAAGCAATAAACGAAAAAAGCAAATATGATATACAGCAACAAACAGCAACCAAAAAACTACAGGCTCCTGACTTGTGACAGGCACATACAGCATGCAGCGGCGAGGTTAAACATGTTTGCTAGTCAAACCCTCCCCCTAACCTGAAACAGTGGTGTAACAGTACAACATAAGAACAAACTATAAAAATCATTTGAAAAGGGCTTAACTCATCAGATTGATACAAAGCACAAACAAATTAATAAAAAAACAAAAAGGCACAAGGTACGGGTCTGAGAGTACTTGCAGTTACTGAAAGCTAGTTCAAAGCTTTTTCCAACTAATAAAAAAATATATAATATACATGGGAAACACACATTTTGACTAATTCATGATCAACAAATGTATCGGATGTAAAAGTTCCATTTTTTCCCCTTTATTTTAATGATAAATAGACTTTTCAGTCATCATTGAACATTTATACTAACAGCAATAATCACAGGGAAATTACAGGGTTCCAGATATGTACCCATTCATTTTTATTACTAAAGAGGTAATTTGAATAATTACAGCTTTTGACTACTAGCACTTCTTTGTTTATCAACAGACAATTTTATTGAACAGGAGAATTTTTACAAAGACTATGAGATAGTGCAATAATACAAAAAAATGTGAGAGTGGAAAATCATAAGTGATAAGGGAAAAATTGACTGTCAAAGAAATTTTAACACTACGCTATTTTAAGAAAACTTTGTCACAGAATTTTATATTTGTATTTGGTACCTTTAAGTTATTAGTTGTAAGAGCACTGGACAGAAAAACAGTACTATTGGTAGGTGATCGTATAATGGATGGAGATCTTAAACAAAACTGTTTAACAAGTTGATTCTTTAATTCTATTTACTGTGGATTCATTATTATTCGTTGTCATGATTACTTTCCCCAGATCCCCTCTATTACAGAACCTATCCGACGCTATAATTGTATTTATTGTTAATACGTTCTAGTCGTGAACAGGGGTCTCATTTTGGGTCTGATCCCGGATCTCGCTTAAATTGTTTTGTCAGATTCCTGTATCCCGCTTATCATTGTAATAATAATGCTTGTAATTTCACGTGTCCCGTCCGACTTCGTTTTCCGTTTTCACTCACAATAATTTGACTTTCAAGTGTCACACTTACAAAAAATCATCCACTCCTGCGACTCGCTTAGACCCACCTGAACATGCATGACATATTTGCGACTGGACATGTACAGCCAAGTAAAGATGCTAGTGAACTTAAATAAACATCTCTATTTGACTTCTTAATCAGATTTCAAACATTTTATGAGCTTGTTACACATACATAATATATTTATTTCCCACCAAAGGAGGAATTTACATCTACAACAAATCATATTCTTCCCTGTCTTAATACTCCCTAGGTATTGGGTTGGTGATTGTCCTTGGTGGTTGGATGTACATAAGTTAGTAGCACATCTCCATTAGTCCTGATAGGGAGTGTACACGGATTCCACTGCAGCTTTCAAGGGTGCTCCAAATAACGGAGGAATCTAAGTACATACATAAATTCACACATTGGGGTTTTTCTTTCGTTCCTTTCCCCTGTCAACATATGGACCCGTCTGGATTCACTCGACCTCGATAAACTTCAACTCATTTAATGATGTTTTTATAAGGCTCTGGGATCAAGTTCGTGCGATATAGCTTGTTTGTGCTGATTAATCACCAACCAACGACATCGTCAGAAAGTAATTTTGTGAAAACAGGTAAATTAATTAGGGACGGATTCAAAAGCAAAGTCAAAGCACACAGCCACCTCTTTTTGTTTCTGTTGTTTGTGTGTATATACAGAGACATATGATAATTGTATTATATGTCTCTGGTTAAGAGTTCAATATGGCACCCCCACCATACTAAAAGAACACAATGTATCACAGTTTATTCCGTGGGGGGTACCATATGCATGATATGGAACTCTTTCCTAGCTCTCATGGTTTTTTGACCTGCCACATTCTAATGCCTAATTTTCTAGTATCTATCAAAATGATCAAGGACCATATCTCCTGAACCACAAAAATGAAAATCAATATCAAACATGACCACCATTTTTTCATCAGTAACAGCATATTAAAATTTTAAGAGCATTGTTTGAATGGTTCATAAATAATTGCTCAGCAATAACATGAAGTCATTAGGTGCTTGAGGAGGGTGCAAGTCAAATCGGCACTTGGCCACTACAGCAACATTACCAGGTGGTTTTTGGAAAATGACGCTATCAGCGGCATGTTTCCGATACCATTGACCAGAACTTACGGAAGTCGATTATTGCCTCCGCCTACCGCACTCGGTTTCATATTTACTATTTTACATACTAACTGGAATCTGCTTGTATTACGCTACACTGGAACAAAGTGTTGTCGGACGGGAACCAGTTTACATACTTTATTTTATTTACCAAAAAGATATCTTGACCTGTCCATATGTTTTTTGTTATGAAATGGTATTTGGAGCTATCCCTTTGTTATATTTTTCATATTTATTCGAGCTTTCACTTTTATGCACATGTCTTACAATCGTAAACAAATCGCATGATAAATACTCAAATAGATCCGTTTTGTTATGGTGTTGGACTTTTTACCCTCCAATGATCAGTCAGGGGACTTACTTAAATGAGTGATTTTCTAAATCACTGATTCAAGTAACATTATGTCCATAAAGGTTGGAAGTAAGAGTTGTCTTTCTTTAATAATCACCTATTTAAGTAGTACAAATTAATCACTAGTCTAAGTGATTTAATTTTATTGTAGCTTTAAATATAGAATACTAATGATCCAAAGACTAATTTTGTTGCTAAAATTATCAGAACCAACACCTGTGTTGATAGGATGACCAGGTCATGTCAGGTGATGACCTTGTACTAAATCTAGGATAATGACATAAAAATCACTTGTTTAAGTATCATACCTCAATTTCCTTCCAAAAAATCACTTCTTTAAGTATCATTATTTTAATAACCCCCACTAATTTCAACACCCCCGAACAGTGAAATTTTGATCGCGAACAGTAGAATTTTATTACATAATCTATAAGATGAAACCTTGAATTTTACAGGAAAAATACTCCCACTGCTGGGAAAAATCTGTTAAGAAAGTATCAATTCATTATGTAAAGCCATTTTTATAGCATTTTTTCAACTAAAATAGAATTTGCAGCTAAATGATTGCATCAAAGGCATAAACCTTGCTGCTTAAAAGAAGCAAAAAGTTCATTTTTTTCAATTTTACTAATGAAAAGATATTATCTAAACCTATGTGTTTAAAATTTTGGTAAAACTACAAAATCACAATTTGTGACAAAACTTCGAATTTGCTACTTAAATAAGTGATTTAAAAATCACTTATTTCAATAAGTCCCCTGACTGATGATCAGCAGTCGCTAGACAAAATAGTTCTCCTAAATAATGTCAGCCTTTCATGCCATTTCAACTTTACAATCATTAAAAAAAGTGAAAATCGGAATAATTTTGATATTGGATAGAAACTGGTCTTTATCCAGATTTACGAAGATTTTAAAAATCGGAAATTAGTAATATGGTTATACCCACGCGGTGCGTATGAATCTTTGTTTACAAAACAGGATTTCGGAACGTCTCTAGTTTTTAGATCGTAAGTCACGATAAACTCAAACTGAAAGTAAACAGTTGTTTGTAAGACGCAGGTTTACTCACCATAAACAAGCTGAAACGTTCAGTATGGCATATATTTTAGGTTAAAGACGGTCCCATTCATTTAAAAAGCATTTTGAAAGTAGACGATGGGATTATTTCAGGTTTGGGGAACGAGTAAATTATCACAAAGTTCATTTCTTGACGACCTCATAATTTCATCATGTCGATGGTACAAATCGATTTTTCTGTTTACTGTCGCTTCTCATGTTTTGTATTTAAACGGTCGTTTATTTTTAAACCAGAACCAGGCATATACATTCTGTAATTGTGCAAATCTTCGTTCTTTGGTCAATTGGCTTATGGATAGTTGTATCAATTTCAACTCTTACATTATTTTTTTTAAAAATATATTTGCATTACACATGCAATGGCAGTACCTTTCAAATTACTATTTATGTGTTGTGTCTAAATTAAAGTTGTAACACTTTACAGTGACTGGAAAGGGTAGAAAAATTCATCAGATGAGAAAAGGCTGAAGATACTTCAAACGGCACTGAATCATTAGATATTGCATCTTATAAAAAGAAACTGAGATTTGGATAGTTCCACTTCAAGGTAAAAATGTTGATCTCTTGTGAAATGAAATTAAAAAAATATTGTAACACTGTAGTTAATTAATAAAGATATTATTATGTGTATTTCTGTATTGGCCTTATTATTGGTTCTCGGCCAGCAGTCAAACGGCACCGAATCATTAGATATTGCATCTTATAAAAGGAAACTGAGATTTGGATAGTTCCACTTCAAGGTAAAAATGTTTATCTCTTGTGAAATGAAATAAAAAAAATATTGTAACACTGTAGTTAATTAATAAAGATATTATTACGTGTATTTCTGTATTGGCCTTATTATTGGTCCTCGGCCAGCAGTATTGGCCTTCCGCTTCGCCTCAGACCAATACACCCAAGACATGGACCAATAACAAGGCCAATACAGAAATACTTACGCAATGATATTATAGAATGACAGTATGGTTCAATAGCGGGAATCAGCCCCTCAACTACTTTTTACATAAATATTAACTTCTGGCTTCAACGCTTTGTTCGTCTTGTCTGCAGATCTTGCTGTAGTTCCAGTTCAGCAAGCATTTTAGAGACGTATCCCGTCCATCCTCTTTTGACTTGTAATCTCTGGTGATAGATTTTGCCGCTTGACATTGTATCCTTTCAAGCTTGTTTTTTTTTTGTTACCGTGTAGGGGTCCCATACTATGGCTCCATATTAAATTATAAGATCCATTCCTAAAGATCTAGATAATTGTTCTAATCTGACACAAATTTCAATAACTGGAATGCTACCCAAGTTGAATATATGGTGACCCACGAGAACAGCATTATCACTATTGAAATTGTGTTTAATACCATGATTTTTCAATGTCATTAACTTAAATGGAGACAGACATTTGACCTGAAAGACATGAAAGGTGGTGTGGGAGTGCAAAATCAAAAACTAACTGACTATGATATATGGTTAAAGAATGAATATCAATTACATGGGTCAACATGGTCAAGGGCAGAGTTGTTATAAAATAACAATATGACAGAGAAGTGGTTTCAAGTTTCATATAAAGCGACCTGACTGACATGAAATAAAAAATCGAAGGAGTATCCCTATTTGTCTAATTTTCAAGGTGAAATAAAACTAGTAAAACAATATTATACTATTGTCTAAATATACAGAAATATAATTTGCTTCAAGTAACAGAAATAACTAGGTCACTAGTAACTTGTTTAATGAGTATCATCACTATGTGGGGTATAAGAGTTTGCTAACAACAGGCTCTTCATAATCATTTTGTTTGAAAAGGATACTAGTAGTCTATATTTTTGATTTAGAAAAATGTAATTGCAAGAAAAAAATCACTTTACTTAGAATACTTTAGATCATTCAGGTAGTCTTTATTTATATGTACAAAAGAACAGCCAGTAGTCATTGGATATTGTAGATCATTCAAATAGTCTTGACCTTTTTATCATGTTTATTAGTACAAAAAAACAGCCAGTAGTCATTGGATATTGTAGATCATTCCGGTAGTCTTGACCTATTTATTTATACAAAAAAACAGCCAGTAGTAATTGGATACTGTAGATCATTCAGGTAGTCTTGACCTATTCATTTGTACTGAAAAAACAGACACATTTACGAATATCAATTATATGCTTACGAGACATGTTGCAATGTTAAACTTATTACGGTATGAGAAAATCAAGACTTGCATAAAAAATATCACAATATTAGAGACAGTGGCGTCATTTTTCCTCAGAGCTTTCAGCTCTTTGATTATGTTTTATAATTAAAATAAATAAAACAAAGAACGCTCTTATAGTCGAGTGGCACATTGATAGTAAACCAAGGATTTGGAAATTTTTTCACACAATTTTGGTTTTGACTGTTTCATCATGTTCATTGCATTTACTAAATGCATTTTCTTACCATTTTTCTTAAAACGTTCAAGAACAGTTTATGGAATGCAACAATTTAAAATTGAAATGATTTTAATAACTGAAAAGGGTAAATTTCTCAAACATAGCTAGCGTTCCTTTCGATTTTGAAGTTTCACGAGTTTCAGAGTAAAAATATGGCATATTGGTATTCATATACATTTTTATAGTACAAATTACTGATATATATATATATATTGGAAAATCTGGGATTTACGGCAATGAAGGGGAGGAACTATGGGGGCTCAACACATGATTCTGTCCTCAAGCACCTATGCATAAAGATTAAAGTGCTATTTTTCTATCTATCAAGACAATAATAACTGACTGTCTAGTTAACATGTTTGTGTCTTAAGTCAGTCAGGGGTACTTCTTGTACAAGTAATCTTTATTTACTTGAAGAAGTAAAAAAAATATACTTATATAAGTTAATTATAATGTTTGAATAATCTCCCCTTAATTTTCTCAAAAATTCACTTGTATAAGTAAATTTTTTTAACAATCCCACAAAAATTCTCAAGTTTTGAGATGTAAAAACATGCCTTTAATGATTTTTCCCAGGTTAGCTCAAAATTTTTTATTAGAGTTCAATGTTTCATCTCATTAATTCAACAAAGAAACTGATTGTGCAAAGATCTTAAGTATTTGTGCAAGGCCTTCAAAAATTTCTCCTTGGGGTCTTGTAAATGAGCAGTGTTCTGAAGATAACAGACAAATGAGATTTTCATTGTCCATAAAATTACACTTAAATGATTAGTTAAGACATCTTCAAAGGACAGACAATTTAAAATTCTATTAGGGCAAAGAAGTCATAAGAATTCAAGAAAAGAAGATAGGATGACTTTTTCACTTATATAAGTAAAAAAATCATAATGTCTAAGTGACATAACTAAGCCAATTTTTTTTTTACCTTTACAAGTAAATAAAATACACTTGTATAAGTATCCTACAAATTTATTTATATAAGTATATTAATATTACTTCTTTAAGTAAATAAAAATTACTTGTACAAGAAGTACCCCTGACTGTAAGTACAAAAATATATGTTTGTGTTTAAAATAAAAAATATGTCCTTGGGAGGGAATGTTTGTGTCTTTAATTGTCATCTTGTGCTAAAATGAAATCTCTAGCTTAAGGACTAGGCTTTGATAGGAGATACACACACAATTTATTGTGTCATTCTAATCCTTCTTTCAGAAAAAAAGACATTTTAAGCTGCTTTTGCCTCACATTCAACCAATTTAAAAGTTTCAGGCAAAATATTTCATTTGCAATCAATTAGAATTTTATGTATATCCCTCATGTTGCATTTTAGCAGATGCATGCATCAAATTAACGTATTTGGATGTAATTATTAGTCCCCTACCAACTTGAAGGGGACTAAAGGTTTGCACTCCGTCTGTCTGTCAGTTGGGCAAATCAGTTTTCCGCACTATTCGTCATGCTTGAAGATATTTTGAATTTTTCATTTGGTGAATTTTGTTCCGGTCTGACGATTTTGTGCAGAGTTATGGTCCTTTGAACTTAGAAAATTTACTCAAATAATCAGTTTTCCGCACTTTTTTTGTCATGCTTGAAGATATTGATTTGATGATTGGTATATAGTTTTATCATGACAAGTTACAGATCAAGTTTGAATTTTGTTCCGGTCTAATGATTTTGTGCAGAGTTATGGTCCTTGGACTTAGAAAATTCACTCAAATAATCAATTTTCCACATTTTTTTCGTCATACTTGAAGATATTGACTTGATATTTGTTATATAGTTCACACCATGACAAGTTATAGATCAAGTTAGCATTTTGTTCCAGTACAATGATTTTTTTACCGGTCATTGACCGGTAGGGGACTATGTATTGCCAAGCAATACTCACAGAATGCTTGTTTTTGTTGTTCTTGTACAAAGTGACAGTTTGTATGTGCTAACTATTTCCCACTATCAAAAATGCAAATATGTGTCATATAAAAATAAGAAGATGTGGTATGATTGCCAATAAGACAACTCTCCACCAGAGACTAAAAGACATAGAAGTTTACAACTATAGGTCACTGTACAGCCTTCAACAATGAGTAAAACCCATACCATATAGTTAGCTATAAAAGGCCCAGAAATTATAAATGTAAAACAATTCAAACAAAAGAAACTAACGGCCTATGTACAATGATGTATCATAATATGTTTCATAGAAAAATTTAATTCATCATGTTTATGCTATCTTGACTAAAAAAATTTCTAATATATAAAAGATCTTCTAGATACTCTCAAATATCTTTAGGCTGTAGATGCCCTTCAGGGTCATAGTGTTACATATTTTGTAATCAAAGCTTAGGTCTCTAATGGAGAGTTGTCTCATTCATTGGCAATCATACCCCATCTTCTTATTTTTATATTGCCAATATTATATATCCTTACAGAATATTCAGTTACATGTTCAGGTTATTTCACAACTGTAGTTATGAAGTCACAGAAATATATTGAAACCCATGTACCATACAAGTTTTTCTATGAATTTGATGAATGACAAATATCCATGCATGTCTTCTATTAAGGCCTCTGCACTATCCAGTTTTTTTTCATGTTATCTTTAATGTAGTCATTTATGGTAGCACTCCACAGTTAGAAAATAAAATTAAAATAGGACCACAAAATGTTTAATCATATTCTATTCCTGGCTTTCTAATACATTTAGCCTAATGTTTGTGTCATACATGTGCATATGTATGTCATCAGTATCTACATAAAGTTGATTTTCAAAAGTTAAAATAGTGAAATATATTTCCGTTTTTAGCTCACCTGGCCCAAAGGGCCAAGTGAGCTTTTCTCATCACTTGGCGTCCGTCGTCCTGCGTCCGTCGTCTGTAAACTTTTACAAAAATCTTCTCCTCTGAAACTACTGGGCCAAATTTGACCTTACTTGGCCACTATCATCATTGGGGTATCTTGTTTAAAAAATGTGTCCGGTGAACCGGCCAACAAACCAAGATGGCTGCCATGGCTAAAAATAGAACATAGGGGTAAAATGTAGATTTTGGCTTATATCTCTGAAACCAAAGCATTTAGAGCAAATCTGACCTGGGATAAAATTGTTAATCAGGTCAAGATACATCTGCCCTGAAATTTTCAGATGAATCTGACAACCTGTTGTTGGGTTGCTGTCCCTGAATTGGTAATTTTTAGGAAATTTTGCAGCTATTGGTTATTATCTTGAATATTATTATAGATAGAGATAAGCTGTAAACAGCAATAATGTACAGCAAAGTAAGATCTACAAATAAGTCAACATGACCAAAATTGTCAATTGACCCCTTAAGGAGTTATTGCCCTTTATAGTCAATTTTTTTACAATTTTCATAAATTTTGTAAATTTTTGTAAATTTTTACAAAATATTTTCCACTGTAACTACTGGGCCAAGTTCATTATAGATAGAGATAATAGTAAGGAGCAAGAATGTTCAGTAAAGTAAGATCTACAAACACATCACCATCACCAAAACACAATTTTGTCATGAATCAATCTGTGTCCTTTGTTTAATATGCACATAGACCAAGGTGAGCGACACAGGCTCTTTAGAGCCTCTAGTTGTGTATCCATGGCAACATTCTGCATTTATTTACCATAAAAAATTGCAAAAAGGGGCATGAAAATGGCACAAGTTCCCCCAAAATTTGGTTCAAACTAGAATTTCTATTCCTTTGAGTGATATCTTTTCTGAAACTATTGACATTAATCTACCAAATGATTAAGTACAAATTGGGTGTCTTTCGCCTCATTTTTTAGTAAAATTGAATCTCAAAGTTCGTACGACAAAAAGTTGGAAAAAACATCGCAATAATTTCTGGACCAATTTCTGGCATGGATATGAAAATACAGACTGTCATACAGAAAACAGCCTATAAAACATACATTACTGTTGTACGTTTGTTTTTCTACATTGGCTAGAAGTATAGGGGGAGGGTTGAGATCTCAAAAAACATGTTTAACCCCGCCACATTTTTGCGCCTGTCCCAAGTCAGGAGCCTCTGGCCTTTATTAGTCTTGTATCATTTTTAATTTTAGTTTCTTGTGTATAATTTGGAGTTTAGTATGACGTCCATTATCACTGAACAAGTATACATATATGTTTAGGGGCCAGCTGAAGGACGCCTACGGGTGTGGGAGTTTCTCACTGCATTGAAGACCCATTGGTGGCCTTCGGCTGTTGTCTGCTCTATGGTCGGGTTGTTGTCTCTTTGACACATTCCCCATTTCCATTCTCAATTTTATTACACAATCTTGATATTCATATAAACCCACTATGACAGCTATATTAATCCTCAGATCCAAAAATAAATTTTATTGCACACTAGCTTTCATATTTGAAATATCCACAGGGGCCAAAATGCTAAAACTACACACCTAACTGTGGAGTTCTACCTATAATTCTAGTTTTATTTTATGTTTTAGTGTTTATTTACAATGACCACAAAAACACATCTATCAGATGTAAAATATGATTATACATGTATAATTTAAAAGTACTTTTAACTAATATTTTCAGATAATTTGATAACATCTTTGAGGTGTAGAAGATGACTTCGCTACTGAGGAAGAAACATTAATTCTGGATTGTAAAAGAGAATGAACTAGATTATTGAGATTTTATAGTTACAATAATTTAAAAACTATGTTCCATTGTAAGTTTGTTCATGCTGTTATGAAAAATAGAGCATTACTGTTATTCAGATATGGGGCCAATTATATGACCATGTCTTCTAGATCAATACATTATTGTACTACAGGCAGTATAAAATGTTTGGTCTTTCATTATAACAGCTGTCAGTCTTTCCATATGAGGCATTGTGTCTCTGAAGCAGCTCTTACTAACGCAAAGGAAAGAGTGACTACAAACTATGAAATACAGATTGAAGAAACAATCGACAAAACTTATGATTATTACAAAAGTTGCGATATAATGATTGTTTCATTAGGAAAAGATAGAGTAAAAGACTGTATCCAGCATCTGATTAATTTAAAGTTTGAAATAAAGGATATTGAACAGTTGATGTTAACATCACCAAAGATTCTCCTTTCGGAAGACATGTGTACACTAACAAAACAGTTTAGAGAGTATGGATTTTCTCCTAAACAACTGGTTCTCATACTCAGTAAGTGTCCAGAAATTTTAGACATGAATTTTGAAACATTTTGTAAGAATTTAGAAATATTTCGAAGGATTGGGTTCAGTGATGATGTTCTTATGGCTCTAGTTGTATCCAGTCCAATGATCTTACTACTTCAACAGAAAGATGTACTTCAACGTGTTGATGAACTTAAAAAATTGTTTTTGTCAAAGTCAGTTCTGCAGTTAATTGTAAAGTCGCCTTTGGTTCTTTCAGAAGACATTAATGTGATCCATTTGAAATATGACTATGTTTCTCATGAAATGGGAGCATCACCAGGACAAATGATGCGTAGCAATTTGTTTTCTCACTCTCTCGAGTATATCAAGTGCAGGCATCAGTTCTTATCTAGAGCAGGACTGTACAAAAAAGTCACCAAGGATACAGGTGAAATCGGCAAAAATCCATCACTTAAGGAAATTCTGGACACAAGTGAAGGTATATTTGCCAAGAAACATGGCAAAATGACAGTAGCTGAATATCAAACATTTGTAAAAATATTTGAAAAAGAGATGAATGCAGGGGAGGTTGACTGAAGTCATTGAAAAGAGGAAATTGATTGATTTGGTACATGAATAATAATAAAAGATTCTTGTCATTTTATTTTCAGAGGAGCATATATTTTGAATAAAAGGAGATATATTTCAATGAAACAGCAGCTTAACAATAAAAATAAACAAAAGACATTAAGAACAATGTAGAAAGCAACAAGCAGTAATCAACAATAGATAGGTGTCTACACACTATGTTAAGTCTATAAATGTTGTGTATAAATTGAAAAGAAAGTTGCTGCATTGTCCATATGTCTGTCATTCCATCTGAACCAAATGGTTTCAGATAATATTATAGGCATTCCATCTGAACCAAATGGTTTCAGATAATATTATAGGCATTCCATCTGAACCAAATGGTTTCAGATAATATAGCTATATATATAGGCATTCCATCTGAACCAAATGGTTTCAGATAATAATATAGGCATTCCATCTGAACCAAATGGTTTCAGATAATAATATAGGCATTCCATCTAAACCAAATGGTTTCAGATAATAATATAGGCATTCCATCTGAATCAAAAGGTTTCAGATAATAATATAGGCATTCCATGCTTTGATTTATATATTGTTCAACCATTAAATACAGGTCAAATTCAAGTTTCACTATGAGGTTGGGAGCTTCTGTAAAGGAATCATACCCTCAAAAACTAGTATGTTAGCAAAACTGTAAATGAGACATTTAGTTTTACATTAATTAGAACTCCAATTTGATATTCTATTTTTATGAAGAATTTCCTGATACTGCATTAGTTAATCTGGCAATATGTAGAGTCTTTTTTATAAACAATTGCAAACCATGTAAATTTAAGGAATTAGACAATATAATCCAACAATTCTAACATGAGAGGAAATCCTTAACAAATGTATGTCTGTTTTATGCTACTTCTGAGGGTTTTTGTAATTCATAAATTATATGTCTCCTTATAAACAACATTTGACTTCCTCCATTCAACACAAATAGTCCATGTTTTTAACTTAAATACAGATTGCAATCTCAACTCATGAAAAAGGTGGTCAAAATAGATCCATACATGTACAAGTATCTTGTTTTAGGAAGAGACAAATCATACTTTGTAAAGTACTACTCTGTACAAGTATCTTGTTTTAGGAAGAGACTAATCATACTTTGTAAAGTACTACTCTGTACAAGTATCTTGTTTTAGGAAGAGACAAATCATACTTTGTAAAGTACTACTCTGTACAAGTATCTTGTTTTAGGAAGAGACAAATCATACTTTGTAAAGTACTACTCTGTTTCAAAGAAAAGATGCTCTGAAACCAACACCAACAAGTTGCTGGTTTTTTAGCTCACCTGGCCAAATTATTTTTTCCTTTTTTGTGTGTGTTTATGTGAGCCAAAATTTGTTCCAGTGGAACTTTTATCACAGGAAATATGTTCTGGGAGAACGTTTTTCACAGGTAATTTCTATATAATTTGTTCCATCTCTATAAAATAAGTTCCACACTTTACCTGGTGAAATAAGTACCGGGTTGGTGAAATTTGTTCCTTACCTAGTGAAATAAGTTCTGGGTTTATGAGATTTGTTCCTTACCTGGTGAAATAAGTTCTGAGTTTGTGAGATTTGTTCCTCACCTGGTGAAATAAGTTCCTTGTCTGTGAAATATGTTCCACTTGTTAAACAAGTTATCTTATATACTGAGCATTTGTCATCAGTGAGTTTAAAGTTATCATTCAAGTGCATTATAAAAATAAGTATTATATTAATAATATAATAGATAAAAAGTGTAAATCATCGAGTTTGGATCCTATGGAGTATAGCAAATGTTTAATTATACATGTTATATACTCTGTAACAAATATCTAAATGACACTTTTGAACCAGAAAAGATTAGAATAAGAAAAATCATTCAGAAAAAAAGTATAGTTTAAGAGGAACATATGTACTAATTTGAAAAGAACAAAGTGACTTGATCATTTATAAATATCAAAAGACATGTAGAAAAAAAAAAGACACACTCTTTTGAAACTGTGCCATGTCCTAAGTACATGTATGACTAGAACACGGGGCCATGGCAGTTAACAGGAACCAAGGAGGAATACCGCATAAAACATAAATGCAAATTATGATACATTACAATCGATTTTATTTCTTATCTTCATCATATAGTTACAGTCATGCCTTCAATTGCAAATGTATCCCATGCAAGTACACTCAGTACAGCATTTAGCTTGCATTATAATTTAAGTGAAACAAGAAAATGTTTCGGTGTGCAATAATGATTGAGTGGAACTTATTCATTAGTTTCTATGAAATATTTACATGTTCGTTTAAAACTAATGTCACAGGAACTTATTTAAAACTTTTTAATATTAATTGAAACAAAATTCATGGAGATAAGATTTTTGTTCTGGAACTTATTTCACATTTGGCCAAAAAATTAGTTCCGGAACAAATTTTACAGTGCTGGAACATATTTTCTGTGATATAAATTCCGGTGGAACATATTTCCTATGAAATTTGTTCCGGCGGAACAAATGTCACGCCGGAACAAATTTTTTGTTACATTTTTACCTATTACATTTGTATCTTTAAAACCATAATAGATAGATAGAAGTTTAAATAGCGAAAATATATCATCAAGGCAAAATCTATTAATGATAAAATAGAGAATGGAAATGGGGAATGTGTCAAAGAGACAACAACCCGACCAAAGAGTAAAAAACACAGCCGAAGGCCATCAATGGGTCTTCAACACAGCAAGAAAATTCCACACCCGGAGGCGGACTTCAGCTGGCCCCTAACCAAAAATGTGTACTAGTTCCGTGAAAATGGACGTTATACTAAACTCCTAAACATATAAATGAACTGAAATTAAAAAAACGTACAAGACTAACAAAGGCCAGAGGATCCTGACTTGGGACAGGCGCAAAATTGCGGCGGGGTTAAACATGTTTTTTGAGATCTCAACTCTCCCCCTATACCTCTAGCCAATTTAGATAAAACAAACACACAACAATACGTACAGTAAAACTCAGTTTTAAAGAAGTCCGAGTCCGATGTCAGAATAGGTAACAAAAGAAACTAAGCAAAATGACAATGATACATAAATAAACAAAGGACTAATAGCAGTTACTGACATGCCAGCTCCAGACCTCAATTAAACTGATTGAAAGATTATGTCTTCATCATCATATGAAAATCAAGCACAATCCCTCCCGTTAGGGGTTTAGTATCATACCATCATAAAATATATGAGAAGAACGTAACCCGTATCATGCCAACAACTGGTTTTAGAATAAATCTGTTTATTTCCGATGCTAACTTAAGTAAGACCCTATGAGTGAATCAATATTAATACCAAAATATGCCATCTTTAATGACCTGACAACAGTATCGTAACTATATCCCTTCTGAATAAGTCTGTTTAAAGGTTTGGTTATCTTTTGAGGTGAATGCCGACATTTTTGTGCTTTGTAAAGAATATTACCATAAAAGATTGGATGTGAAATACCTAAACGTATAAGATGTCTGCATGTTGATTTATATTTACGAATGATGTCCTTGTACTGATGGTAAAATTTAGTAAAATGTTTTGACTACTTTAAGACATCGAAAACATTGGTGTAATAATTTTTCAGTAATACAGAGATTTCTTTCGTTAAAATCAAATACGTTGTTACATACACGAGCGAATCGAACAAGTTGAGATATATAAACACCATAAGATGGTGACAAGGGAACGTCACCATCTAAAAATGGATAATTAACAATAGGAAATGAAAAATCATCTCTTTTATCATAAATTTTGGTAATAAGCTTCCCGTTAAAGATATAGATATCAAGATCCAGGAAAGGGCAGTGTTCATTGTTAGTATTAGCTTTATTTAAAGTCAGTTCAGCAGGATAAATCTCTTTAGTGTACACGCTGAAGTCGTCATTATTGAGAGCCAATATATCATCCAAATATCTAAAAGTGTTATTAAATTTTTGTATCAGATGTTGTTTCGATGGGTCTTTGCTGATTTTAGTCATAAATTGTAACTCGTAACAATACAGATACAGGTCAGCAATAAGTGGTGCACAGTTAGTCCCCATTGGAATTCCGATAACTTGACGATATACGGAATCTCCATAGCGAACAAAATGTTATCTAGTAAAAAATAAAAAATCAAGGGCAGTTATGTGAACATATATTTGTTCCGCATAATACTTGTTCCCCCTGGAACAAAACTATGGATAATAAAAGTTTTTGGGAACAAAAATTGCATAATATTATTTCCACCGTTATAAGATTTGTTCCTGGAACTGAAACATCATATGGTTCCATAATATTTGTTCCTTTATAAAAGAAAGAGTGTCATGTGATTTTTTTCACCTGGTTGCAGTTTAATTACTGCTCACCTCACCTGTGTTTGACATTTACCTGTACATGAAGGGTATAAAAAAGAATGGAGGCTGAAGAATTCAATAAACTTTTCACCTATTTGAATGATGGCTCTTATTATAAACATGGTAAAAATATATGATTTTAATATTTTATCATTATATGCTCCAATTCACATAACTAAATGGTCCGTGTGTATGTAACAAGGAGAAAGTTTGACTTATACATCAGTCAAGCATGTAATTAGCCTCAAGTTGAAGATAACAATGCCTGTACTTTATTATTGGAAGTTTTCTTCTATACATTTGTTTCATGAAATACGTTTGGATATTGTAGTTTATATTCTTAGAACTTTGATTATATAATAAATAAACCTGAAACATTTATCTAATAATCTTGATAACAGTTATTGGAATGCATGCATGGTACTTTTATACTATTATAACAAATATTCCTGGAACTTTTATACAGTAACAAAAATTCCAAGAACTTTTATACTGTAACAGATATTCCAAGAAGTTTTATAATATAACAAATATTCCTGGAACTTTTATAATATAACAAATATTCCTGGAAATTTTATAATATAACAAGTATTAAATCAACTTATAAATATTAAAAAAATATTAGTGGAACTTTTATAATATAACAAATATTCCTGGAAATTTTATAATATAACAAGTATTAAATCAACTTATAAATATTAAACAAATATTAGTGGAACTTTTATAACATAAAAAACTACCCTTGAACTCTTGGTTATACAATGTGCAATAAAGATCGTTAAAAAGAACATTTGTTACATAGTAAAAGTTCCAATCTGAAGTTTCATATTGGTGTAAAATGTCAAAACATTGTCCGCAATTTTAATCCACAGAACTTTTAGCATATTACAAAAGTTCCATTTGGAACTTTCCTTATGTAATATTTTATCCTTTAAGAACTTTTAGCATATTACAAAAGTTCCGTTTGGAGTTTTCCTTATGTAATATTTTATCCTTTAAGGAGGAAATTTTCTTATAGCATTGGATAAAATATTATATAATTTTATATGCCAAAGGTTCCTTGGAACAAATATTATGGGGGAACTTATATTCTGTCACAGTTATAGTATCAAAGCAGGTCCAATTGACATAGTTTTTTTTGTTTGTTGTTACTAAAAAATGACCTAAAGGAGTTTGAACATATATATTTGCATTCTGACTTTTTAAATGCCCATTTAATTAGATGTAGTTTTTAGTAGAAAAGTCAAAACTTTGAACAAATTCGATATCACCAATATAAGCATGCAATTTATCAAGTACTTCCAACGAATTTTTGACACTTCAAAAATAATTTATTCCACTTTTTTCAAAGGCCTTATTTGACAAATTTATTACCAGATTTTTGCTTGTACCAAGTGTACTAGTAAGTAGAATAGACAGTTTTGTAGTGGAACAATTGCTTGAAGACGAAATAAATCTATATTTGTAAGGTGTTTTGTGCAGATTTGGAAGCCAGTACATAGTTGAAACTGTCATTGTATTTGGTTCTGCTTGTAAAGAGGTAGCTAAAAGTTTATGTTTGTTACAGATGTCATTTTCCGAAAATGGAGTCAGTTGAAATGTTGGTGAATTCGTGATTTCCATTTGTAGAACCTCCATGTACAATTTACGTCAAACAATAATGATATTATTAGCAGCTTTATCAGCCGGGACAAACACAAATTCCTTGGCGAATTCTTTTAGCTTATTTTTGATACGAGAAATAGGACTATTATGGTTGTTTTTAGGAGTAAAATGTTCTTTAAAATGTTGTATACGTATATCAACTATGTTTATTACTGAATTAAAAAAAGAATCTAAGGATTTCTTATCAGCTTTTTCTCGTTTTATCCATTTCGAGCAGTAAGTACGGAGTGAGTCGTGGATGATGTTACGACACTCATTCCAATTAATAATTGACGGGGGACGATATTTAGGTCCTTTACTTGAGGAATGATTTCAACTCTCGGTCACGAACGATGTTAAGGTCTCCTGTTATAACATGGGAACTTGGGCCATAAATGTATTCGGAATTACTGCAATTTCATGACGTAGGTGTATTGTCTCTGATATTTACATCTTTAAACACTTCGCTATAATTAAACACTTTAGAATAACAATATGCAATTATAATTTGGACTATTTCAAACTTAGGACTGCAATATGGAATTGTGTTGCAATCCTCTAAAATTTTGTGTAATTTATTAACAGGTAAAGAACAGAGATATAAGTCAACATGTTAGAAGTCGTCAGTTGACTCTTTAGAGGAGTTATTGTCCTTATATGACAATTTTTACTAATTAGTTGTGTTGTTGCCTATTATTTTGAAACTATAATGCATAGAGAGAAACTTTAAATAAAAAATGTTCCACAAGGCAAGATCTACAAATAAGTTGATATTTCTGAAATCGTTGGTCATCTTTTTATGGGAGTTAGTGTACTAAAATGACATGTTTTACCAATTTTTTGCGTGTTTGCCTATTAATGTCTAAGATTAACATGGATCACTTATTGTAGCCATAATCACGTTTTCTTTCCCTCATTTATGACATCACCGAAAGTGACTTGTCGTTAGGTTTTAACTTGAAATATGCATAGACTGGTGCCACTAGCAGATGCGGATCCAGGATTTTGAAAGGGGTGCCCTCAAACTAGACAAAGTTTGGAGTGGAACAGGTAAAAAGTCTGGATTAACCTTAAATGAAGTTCATTAAAGGGAGGAGGCGGGCCCCCGGCCCCCACTAAATCCGCCTCTTAATATTGGATTAGGAACTGCTTACCATTCTGGAGCAACTGCGTTCATCTCAGCTTTTGGTGCATGGGTTCGTTTTGCTCTATTTCACAAAGAAGGAGAGAGGCCCAACAAAATTTTTTACCTCAAAAGGGGTTAGCGGACAAAATACAGAAAAAATGTAACGACCAAAGCTAGAGAGGGGCAAATTGCATTAGCCCCTTTAAAGTTCTTGGAGTTTGCTTTCAGTTCTGAACTGTGAGCATTTGTTGATACCGTATTATTATTGTTTAGACTGATTATTGCCCTCAAGTTGTCTTTTGGTTTTTGTGTACATCTTCTCTTTTTATACATATATATATTTACAGTACAGGGGCGTGTTTTATTGGTCTCTTTTCAGTACATCTCCAGAATGTCTTCTGGTGAAGAGTCCAAAAAAAATGAATCTGGACCTCTTCTGGAGATATTCTGTAGAAGAAGCAATACAACAAAAAATCAATTTGCCGTCGAATATAGAAGATTTTTATACGACCGCAAAAATTAAAAATCTTTTGGTCGTATATTGGTATGACGTTGGCGTCGTCGTCGTCGTCGTCGTCGTCTGGCGTCGTCCGGCGTCGTCCGAAGACACATTGGTTTTCGCACTCTAACTTTAGTTTAAGTGAATGGATCTCCATGAAAATTTACCATAAGGTTCAATACCACGAAAGGATGGTTGGGATTGATTTTGGGGGTTATGGTACCAACAGTTAAGGAATTAGGGGCCAAAAAGGGGCCAAAAATAAGCATTTTTGTAACTTCCAGACAATAACTTGTGTGTAAGTGTATGGATCTCTCTGACATTGTACCACAAGGTTCCATATCACAAAGGGAAGGCTGTAATTGATTTTAGGGGTAATTGCCTCAAAATTTTAGGAATTAGGGGCCAAAAAAGGGGCAAAAAACAAGCATTTTTCTAGTTTCATGCCAATAACTTGTGTGTAAGTGTTTGGATATTTCTGAAATTGTACTACAAGGTTCCATATCACAAAGGGAAAGCTGGAATTGAGTTTGGGGGTAATCCCCGAAACGTTTAGGAATTGGGGGCCAAAAAGGGGCCAAAAATAAGCATTTTTCTAGTTTCCAGACAATAACTTGTGTTCAAGTGTATGGATCTCTCTGAAATTGTACTGCAAGGTACCATACCACAAAGGGAAGGCTGGTATTGAGTTTGGGGTGATGAATCATAAGGGGGTTCAAAAAATTTGGGAGGGGGGATTTTTTGTTTTTCTTTTTTTTTTTTTTTTTTTCCTTTTTTTTTTCTTTTAAAATTTTCCATTTTAAGTTGGTTATTTCTGATTAATATTTAAAAGCAAATAATAATGATATGGTAGGAGATACACACCAAACAGGATGTGTAAATTATTATATAATAAGTATTGTGCAATAGCAAGAAATTTTCAATTGCACAGTATTGCACAATAGCAAGAAATCTTCAATTGCACAGTATTGCGCAATAGCAAGAAATCTTCAATTGCACAGTATTGCGCAATAGCAAGAAATATCCAATAGCACAATATTGCGCAATAGCAAGAAATTGTCAATTGTACAGTATTGCGCAATAGCAAGAAATATTCAATTGCACAGTATTGTGCAAAAGAAGATACTTCGTATAAATTGCTTATTTCTTGATCAATTTCAATGGGGTTTTATTCTTGAATTCTTGGGGTTCTTTAATATGCTGAATCTAACCGTGTATTAAGTTTTTGGATTTTGGGCCCCATTTTTAAATTGGTCCACATTGAGGTCCAAAGGGTCCAAAATTTAACTTTGTTTGATTTCATCAAAAATTGAATTATTGGGGTTCTTTGATATGCCGAATCTAACCGTGTATTTAGATTCTTAATTTTTGGTTCCGTTTTCAAATTGGTCTACATTAAGGTCCAAAGGGTCCAAAATTAAACTTAGTTTGATTTTAACAAAAATTGAATTTTTATGGTTCTTTGATATGCTGAATCTAAACATGTATTTAGATTTTTGATTATGGGCCCAGTTTTCAAGTTGGTCCAAATCGGGGTCCAAAATTAAGTTTGTTTGATTTCAACAAAAATTGAATATATGGGGTTCTTTGATATGCTGAATCTAACCATGTATTTAGATTTTTGATTTTTGGGCCCCGTTATCAACTTTGTCCACATTGAGGTCAAAAGGGTCCAAAATTAAACTTTGTTTGATTTCATCAAAAATTGAATTCTTGGGGTTCTTTGATATGCTGAATCTAACCATGTATTTAGATTTTGGATATTGGACCATAATAGGTGAATGTCAAATTTAAAATTTTTAAGTTCTTAGACCACATTCATTCTGTCTCAGAAACCTATGCTGTGTCAAATATTTAATCACAATCCAAATTCAGAGCTGTATCAAGCTTGAATGTTGTGTCCATACTTGCCCCAACTGTTCAGGGTTCGACCTCTGCGGTCGTATCAAGCTGCGCCCTGCGGAGCATTTTATTTTAATGTTGGATAACATAAACGAAGTTTACGATGATTTATTAGAAAATTTAGTAACGTCAGTTCATTCGGTAGACATGACTTTAAAAGTGTTCTCTGTTTTGGCATTGATGTAATAATATGATAAGTGAAAAGACAAAGAAAATTGTTGGAAAAAATCGCTGTTTACGTGAATTTTTTTCTTTATGCTTTTCTAACTTAATTTTAACAAACAAATCCGGCTTAAAGCTCAGACCATTAAATTTTTTGGAATAATCTTAAACTATACAAGAATTTGTCAATGTTTGTCTGGTATATGATCGAAAAGGACATCATGTCTATAAGCATTGAATATAAAAGATATCGCAGAGTTCTCAAAATCTTTATTCCCTGTTGGTCCTTGAAGAAAAATATACTGGTCCTAACTATTACTTCTATTTCGAAATACCAAAATTGTGCCGATCCTTGCAATATTTCGATGGTTAAAACCTTCGGACCACAACTTTTTGAGAACCTTAATTGTATATGTTTTTAAGGTAGTAGTATACAAGGATGACTAAATCCGTTGGTTGTGTACTGATTGATACTTTAGTCTGGGAGAGCATGATTACAAGCCGTTCAGTTACTGCAAAAACTCTTTATTTCGGTGCTTTACGTTTATCCTCTTAATGTTAGTTGTTTTTGTGTCTCGTACCGATTTTTTGAGTTAATCCAATTGCAACTGATTTTTACAGTTTGTTCTTACTGTTACACCACTGTCCCAGTTTAGGGGAGGGTTGAGCGCTCATAAACATGTTGAACCCTGCCACATTCTCCAAAGTCAGGAGCCTGTATTTCAGAGGTTATTGTTGGTTCATATCTGTCAACTCATATTTGTTTTTTTTTTTAAAAGGGTTTTGATATATATAGTTAGACCGTTATTTTTTTTCGTTTTATTTGTTTCATATTTTTCATGTCGGGGCCTTTTATAGCTGACTATACGGTATGGGTTTTTGTCATTGTTGAAGGCCGTACGGTTGGTTATAATTGCTGACACTACTTCATTTGAACTCCGGTTGATAGTTGCCTAATTGGCAATCATGCCACATTTCCTTACTAGTTTTGATATTCTATACCTGACTTTTAAATTCGTGTTTTTTTCTGAACGTTAAAAATAAGTAACCAACAATCAATCAATTTAAACTCGTGTTAAATAAGGGGAAAACCATTTGATTTTTTGGGGAGGGGGGACAGGAGGATTTTCAATATGAATATGGTGGCCTGGTAAGAGCTGGAAAAAATAGGCATGCTTAGCGACAGATTAAAAATTTAAAATGAATAAAAAAATCCGCAAAACAGCCTCCTGTCCCATTCCACTTTCCAGAATATTAAAGAGTCGTCCCCTTACTGTTACTGTCCGTGTAGTTTTTTTATATTTATCCAGCTTATTGTCCCTATAGGAATGTCCTAAGGTTGCAATACCATAAAAACATTTATCACACAACTCACATTCTATTATATCTGCATTTATAAATTTATTAATGTCATTTAAACTAAGCGACGCCATGTTTGTTATGTGCCTCTGCCGTCTTAACTACCTTTAAAAAAAAAAAGAGATAGAAGAGAGCCAGAAGATCTCCCCAATGCAAAAAAAACAGAAATGAACCTCTTCTGGTTCACTACTGAAGAACAAAAAAACACGCCCCAGTCCTCTCCGGAAATAAAGTGAGAATGAAAGCATTATACAATTTTGATGAACATATAAGATCCCAAAATCAATGATTCAATTATGCTAATAATAAATGCACAGGTTAACACAAAACAATTATTTCTTTCACAAATTCCCCAAATAACCAATATACTTAGATAATATATAATACAACCACTGATGAGATTCCTGACGGCGACACACCCCTTATATGAATAAAAAGAAAAAATTGTTCTAAACAGCAATTCAAAGAGACATGTTTACAAAAAATAAAACAAGACTAGATTTAATTCGTCTCTAGTATTGACAAGTTGGAATATATATCGATCACAACCAATCATCATATATCTGACATTGGCACAACATTCGATAATTAACAGTCAAAATGCTCAAATATAAATTTACAAAAGCGCGTTATTCCATGATTTAGTACAAGTATTTTTAGTCTCAAGAAATCGTACCATTTTACGCTCTAATACTATTTCTCGCATTGAATCTGAATGGATTTCATTCTACTTCTACTGAAAACAATTATCAATTATTATTATTTTTGTGCCTAAATTCAACTACATGTAATTGAAAGAAATAGATCATAATTATTGTAATAGATGGAAGACACCAAATGAACTAAAGATGAGATAAATTGTGATTCAGATGGATAGATAAGATATTTTTTATGAACTAATCATGGTACCCGAAATTTGAGCAATAAAATCAAATGAATTATTACACAATAAAGCACAGAAAATGATTAGAATGATTGGATATGTAGAAACGAAAACAATCCGAAGTAATAAGACAATTAAGTGAAAATTATAAACAAGGAATGGTGCCCCGGGAAGGTGTACATATCCAGCTTTGACAGAAACATCCGTCTTATTATCGAAATGGTTAGTAACTTTTCGATCAAATCTATACACGAATCAAGCTTTTACAGTGTTAAGATTTTCTTTCTGTAGATGGGGCTTTTGGTGAAATACAGCAACAAATCCAGATGCTACCAAACAAATACCACCAGTAGCATAAATCTTTGTGTTCATGCACAAAAAGTGGGCGTATCCAAATCCTGTGATATGACCAAATGACCGGAACATTAAATAAACTGCCATTGCAGATTCCACCTCCGAAGGAAATAATTCACCCATTAAAGCTGAAAAAGAAAAAAAGTAATTGATTTAGTATTCCAAATTAAACAGACGTGTTGACTGCACAGGTCCTTCTTTTTAATACTTAGCATGCTTTGGTCACACCAGTTTACATCTTTTCAATCATAGTTGATAATTTTATGGATTTACTATTTTTGTTTTTCTCAATAAAACGCTTTTTTCTCTACATTTTTTGCGTCGCTTTAAATTCTTAATTCTTTTTGTAAGAACTATCGCATACACACTTTACAAACTATACTTTAATTAGAATAGATATCGGAAAAATATAACTATACGTAACATAAACAGTTTTAAACAAGTATCAAAATTACAAGTTCATATAATTGAAAACAATATATAACACGATTACAAATACATACCATGGCTTTGTGCTAAAAATGTACCACTTCCCAACCCCCACATAGCACACAATGCATATGCTAGACAGGTTGGAAACGACGACCAAAACTTCATCATAATACACGCTGCCGTGTGTATGACGCAGGCTGTAAAAGAACGGAATATGTTGGTGAGTTATAGATTTGAAACCGACATAAGTCAGATGGAATGTTCTATATGTTCTATATCTGATTATTTGTGAATTTTAAATTCTGTATGCTTGTCATACAAGTTGAATTGAAATGTATTTTTCTTCAAGTGTGTAACAAAATATTATATACGGGTCTGGATGGGGTTCATTCATTTTTGTATTCTTTAATTTATAAGACCACTTTTATAGATATAAGAAGATGTGGTATGAGTGCCAATGAGACAACTCTCCATCCAAGTCAAAATTTATAAAAGTAAACCAATGTAGGTCAAAGTACGGTCTTCAACACGGAGTCTTGGCTCACACCGAACAGCAAGCTATAAAGGACCCCAAAAATTACTAGTGTAAAACCATTCAAACGAGAAAACCAACGGTCTAATCTATATAAAAAAACGAGAAACGTGAAACACTTATGAACCACATCAACAAACGACAACTACTGAACATCAGATTCCTGACTTAGGACAGATGCAAACAATTGCAGCGGGTTTAAACGTTTTAATGGTACCAAACCTTCACCCTTATCTGAAACAATAGTGTAACATCACAACATAGAAAGACACACTATAAAATATCAATTGAAATGGCTTAACTCAATCAAAAGACATATTAACACCAGTGAACATACACTGAACAAATAAATTTGATCTATCATGATACAATGCAAATACAAAATAAATAAAGTAAGGGAAGATTAATTAAAGTAACATGTTATACCGCTGTGAAATGTTAAACAATTTAAAAAAACAATATGCTTGAACAAAAATATCAGCCATTTGCAATTACTTTAAACACAGGTAAATCAAAATAATTTTGTACTTTTATCTCTTCTTTAATTCATAAGACCATTTTTTTCTTTCCTTTAATTTTTTGCCCGTTAATCTGTATTCTTTATATTTTAACACCCTATTCATGATTCTCTAAATCTATATTTATATGGCCCTTTATTCAATTTTTTGTCCATTATTCTCTATTCTGTAAACCTTATGTGTTATGTCAAGAGTTATACATACCGAACATGAACAATATTTTTCTACCAGTTCTTGGTTCAGCTAATCCTGAAAATACTGAAGACAGGCATGTTGCAAAATGGTATGTTGCTATAAATGTCCCAACCTTTTCTGCACCAAAAACACATCCACCAAATGCCTATTTATCAAACAAAAAGTACTAATTGAATTTTTAAATGGTACAGTACACAGATCTGCCTTCAACAACAAATTCTCCAAATCATAAAAAAAGGGGAAAACCTTCCCCACAGAGAAAGAACCCCCAAAACCAACAATACCAAGATATAACAAACGACAGGGATCCCTGACTTGGGGACATGCAGGATAATTTTGGCGGTTTATTCATTATTTTTCTTTATATCTCAACACTCTTTTTTAAAACTCTACCAGGCGAATAACAAAAGGCTTATAAAAGACCAAGTAATATAATTCGTTGTAGAAAAGACACTTAAATATATACTAACGGTAAAATAAATAAAAAAAAACCCATACGTTCAAGCAACAACACCAAATTTCAATCACCTTTAAAGCCAACTGTGATGATGGTTTTATTAATAACCCCCTAAAAATTAATGAGTCCTAACCAGCCTAACTTTTTGGCTAAATATTTCTTTGTACGTTTTAAAATATAGAATATGCTATATCATTGAATACAGCAAAGTGGAGAAGTAAACTTAATCACGTACCTTCATTATATCACCTACAGCAAAAGCCCACTGAAGTCCATTGTAAAATACAAGAGGAGCTACAATTAGGAATCTTCTCTGCTTCATTACATATATTGTTGATCTTAACACTGCAGTAATTCTATACTTTTCATTTGGCTTAACTTGTAATTTCAGCTGATGTTTGATTTGGGTTTTCTCCTGATATGCCGAAGGCTTATCTTCCATTCCGAACGAAAACACTACCGTAGCAGCTACCATACACAAAGAATAGAATCCAAGTAAACAGTATCTTACAATATCACTTATCTCAAATTGTGAAACATCTGCTTGTTCAAACGGACAGAAGTCGGGTCCACATCCTATTGATATGTTAGGTAGGGTTATGTTTTCGGCAATTACGGATTTAAGAGATTTCGTACAGTTTAAGTATTTATGGTATTTTTGTTCAAATTTCATAGATAATATAAACGTTGAACATATTCCTCCGATCGCAGGTGCGAAACTAACAGACATGTAGTAAATACCAAAAGCCATACTGAGATACCGACTGGTTGTGTTACCTTTGGCATTACTAAGAATACCAGATACCCAAACCAGGTATGCTCCTGTCAAAGAAAATGCAACCGATTGTGCCATACCACCAATAAATGCCATTGGTAAAACTGTATAAAGTCTAGGAATCGCATATGATAATACTAATGGTATCTGAGCAAGGGTTAAAACACACAAAACTGGTTTCGTATTCCATCTTCTAAATATTGTTGCGGCAAATGGACAAACGATAGCACCCGCGTAAAAACATGCCATAGAAAAGAATCCAAGACCATCTTCATGGTTAATACTACTGACAATACCCTGAAGTGATCCGAATGATACGACCAACAGAAACCATCCGACACAAACTGATGCTAGATTTTTATAACTGCGACGGATTGCAGACTTTTTAATTTTTCTCTCCATTATCTTCGATGTCGGTTGTAATTCTGTAGCTATGTGCTCGTCAAACTGAAAGAAGTGATTAGTAAAGAGTTTTGCATATGGATAAAATTCCATCATAAAATCCGTATTTCTTCAGATATTTCGAAATTATTGTACTTTTTTAGTCAAGCTGTTTGTCATTCAGCATTTTGAATAGTTGTTGTTCGCTTGTGGTATTAGTAATTTAACAGACAATTTAACACTAGATAAATTGTTTGACCAATTGTGTTATTTTAAAAATGCGAATCTTATTAAATACAAACAGATTATGTCTTAAAAAAACATATCATAATCGATTACATTTGTAAATTTATAAAGATTATCAACACAGGTACATGACTGTATAAGTGCTCCTGGTTCAGTAAAATGTACTTCATATATTAAATTAATATCTAAACAATTTGTGTGTTCTGTTTTATTGTAAATATTGTACATGATAAATGTCTATACCTATGTTTATATATGGTTTATTGCGAATAAAGAAAGACCAATCCTAAAATCCTAAAACCATAGTACATTATACATGTTAAAAAAAGTAATAATTCAATGAATTATATTAAGATTTAATTTTAAAACATCAGTTAATTTCAAAAGTAAAGTAAATGTAATATCTGAAGAAGTAAAGTCAAATCAAAAGTAAACCTCATACCACATCTTCTTATATCTATTAACTATGGTGTAATCAGTCAAGTAAACCTCATACCACATCTTCTTATATCTATTAACTATGGTGTAATCAGACAAGTCAGTTGGATACCATCGTATTTTCCAGAAAACGTTAATTTAGTAAATAATAATTATTTTTTTGTAAACGGTAAATGGTTGGAGATGGTGTTGAAGTTTGATTTGAATTAATACATACAATTGATAATGAAGTCTTCGAAATATTAACCAACCTTTTTAGATATTATCCATATAAAATGTTAAAAGAATGCATAATTTTTCTTTAAAACAAAATCTAGTGGACACTTTCAGACATATTTTTACGACTTTTAGACGGACATGTGACATTTTAATGGGGACATTGACATTTTATATTTGAAGATAGAAAATGTAAGACAAGCAAGTAAAGACATATAATAAAGATACAGATATATACTCTACATTAACGTAGGTCATCGTAAATTAATATAAAGTCTATAATATGTTTTCACAGATATGCATTTGTTGGTGTGATATCTTTGGGATAGCTTATAATATTTACATGGAAATATAAGCGATCTTCATACTTTACGTGGAAAAGAATATTTATATTTTAAAACACTGCCACGGCTCAGTAAAACTGACAGATGGGTCACATATCTTGTCTTTTTTTTTACTGTTTAAAACTTGTGCTTATTAAAAATTGAATTGCAATGCTTTTGAAAGAATTTCGAATGCATTGTACTCATTTTCTTCCTGGGCAATAAGGTTCAAGGAAATATATATATTTCCAAATCATGTTTATAGGAGAGTTACAAACTAATAGTACATGGGTTGCAAGGTGAATTTTTTTTTGTTTTTTTTTTTTTTTGGTTATGCTAGAAGATTGAGCATGTGCGAAAACTGAATGGACATTTTCAAGTAGAGCTCGCGAAAAAAAAAAATACAAAGAAAACTATATATATATGTCCTTTGATTTTAATCCTGAATTTGCTTGATTTAAACACAGCATTAAAGTTACAAAATTAGTTAAAAACACATTTTACGAAATAATTGAGGAAAATTGAAGAAAACAAAGAAATAATGATATTTTCGGTTTGAAAGAAGATTTAAAACTGAAGTTTATTTACCAATGAACTTATAATTAAAGAAATATATAACAAAAAAAAATACCAAGCGATTTCAGATTTAATATACCGATACTTGTTTCTGATAACAAGGGCTAAACCATACTAAACGGTTTCAGATTTATACACCGATTCTTGTTTCTGATAGCAAGGGCTACACCATACAAAACGGTTTCACATTTAATACACCAATACTTGTTTCTGATATCAAGGAGTACACCATACACACCGGTTTCAGATTTAATACACCGATACTTGTTTCTGGTATCAAGGACTACACCATACAAAACAGTTTCAGATTTATACACCGATTCTTGTTTCTGGTACCAAGTACTACATCGTACTATACGGTTTCAGATTTATACACCGATTCTTGTTTCTGGTAGCAAGAACTACATCATACTATGCGGTTTTAGATTTATACACCGATTCTTGTTTCTAGTAGCAAGGACTACATCATACAAAACGGTTTAAGATTTGTACACCGATTCTTGTTTCTGGTAGCAAGGACTACATCATACTATACGGTTTCAGATTTATACACCGATTCTTGTTTCTGGTATCAAGGACTTTGTCTACATCATACAAAACGGTTTCAGATTTATACACCGATTCTTGTTTCTGGTAGCAAGGGCTACACCATACTAAATGGTTTCAGATTTAATACACCGATACTTGTTTTGATATCAAGGAGTACACCATACACAACGGTTTCAGATTTAATACACCGATACTTGTTTCAGGTATCAAGGACTACACCATACAAAACAGTTTCAGATTTGTACACCGATTCTTGTTTCTGGTACCAAGAACTACATCGTACTATACGGTTTCAGATTTATACACCGATTCTTGTTTCTGGTACCAAGGACTACATCATACTATACGGTTTCAGATTTATACACCGATTCTTGTTTCTGGTACTAAGGACTACATCATACTATACGGTTTCAGATTTATACACCGATTCTTGTTTCTGGTACCAAGAACTACATCATACTATACGGTTTCAGATTTATACACCGATTCTTGTTTCTGGTACTAAGGACTACATCATACTATACGGTTTCAGATTTATACACCGATTCTTGTTTCTGGTAGCAAGGACTACATCATACTATACGGTTTCAGATTTATACACCGATTCTTGTTTCTGGTAGCAAGGACTACATCATACTATACGGTTTCAGATTTATACACCGATTCTTGTTTCTGGTACCAAGGACTACATCATACTATACGGTTTCAGATTTATACACCGATTCTTGTTTCTGGTACTAAGGACTACATCATACTATACGGTTTCAGATTTATACACCGATTCTTGTTTCTGGTACCAAGAACTACATCATACTATACGGTTTCAGATTTATACACCGATTCTTGTTTCTGGTACTAAGGACTACATCATACTATACGGTTTCAGATTTATACACCGATTCTTGTTTCTGGTACCAAGAACTACATCATACTATACGGTTTCAGATTTATACACCGATTCTTGTTTCTGGTAGCAAGGACTACATCATACTTTGTTTTTCTATGTTTTCATGTATTTCAGCGATGATCCTTTTGTACTGGATTTTATACTGAATAGAATTAGTTAGTTAGTTTGTTAGTTACTATACGGTTTCAGATTTATACACCGATTCTTGTTTCTGGTATCAAGGACTACATCATACAAAACGGTTTCAGATTTATACACCGATTCTTGTTGCTGGTAGCAAGGACTACATCATACTATACGGTTTCAGATTTATACACCGATTCTTGTTTCTAGTAGCAAGGACTACATCATACAAAACGGTTTCAGATTTATACACCGATTCTTGTTTCTGGTATCAAGGACTACATCATACAAAACGGTTTCAGATTTGTACACCGATTCTTGTTTCTGGTAGCAAGGACTACACCATACTATATGGTTTTAGATTTATACACCGATTCTTGTTTCTGGTAGCAAGGACTACATCATTCTATGCGGTTTTAGATTTATACACCGATTCTTGTTTCTAGTAGCAAGGACTACATCAAACAAAACGGTTTCAGATTTATACACCGATTCTTGTTTCTGGTATCAAGGACTACATCATATTATACGGTTTCAGATTTATACACCGATTCTTGTTTCTGGTATCAAGGGCTACACCTAACAAAACGGTTTCAGATTTAAAAAATACACCGATACTTTTTTCTGAAAGCAAGAGCTACACCACACAAAACGCCTGTCAAGACAGCCAGTTCCCACTCGGCAAATCAAGGTGTGTGTCTTGAACAAATCTCAACCTGGTGACTTAATTGATTAAGGAATTACCTAAGCAATCGAAAGGCATTACAACATCATTATTTACATTACGTTAGGAACCTGGGATCTTAGTTACCATAAACAAATTTATTATACTAAAACATCAACATAATGAACTTGTAAACATCATACACGAATATAATAGAGCTATAAAATTTTTTTTTATCAACATCCAGGTGCCGAAATAAAGTTTATAGATTGACCCATACTGTAAAAGTATAAAAAGTACAAAGGATATAAAAATCCTACATCATAAAGGCGGAAACTTTATACAAGACAGATCCAAGAAGAGGAACCTTGAAATCATAAAACTAAACCAGAAGATTAATGAGAACGGTCAAAGTGAGCAACTACTTCTTCAGGCAGAAAAATCAAAAGAGGGGCTATGGAAAATCAGTAAACATGATCACAATCAATAGAGAGATGCACTCAAAAATATACTAGTAAGATAAGGAGATGTGGTGTGGTTGCCAATAAAACAACTATCCATTTAAGTCTAAATGACGCGTATTTAAGATACCAGGCTCATAATTTTGTACGTCAGACGGGTGTTTCGTCTACAAAAGACTCATCAGTAACGTTCGAATAAAAATATAAAAGACCAAATCAAGTACTAAGTGGAGAGAATTGAAGGCCAGAAAATCCGAAAAATTTTGCGAAATACAGCTAAGGTAATCTATTCCTGGGTATAGAAAATCCTTATTATTTCGCACAATTGAAGATTTTGAAAACAGTTAATTTATCAATTTGACAATATCAATGATAATATGTCACCGTATGGCACATTCAATTTTTATGTCCCATAAAATGTACTTATTTTACCCTTTATATTAAATAACAAATAAATAATATCGGTTCCCAAGAAGAAAAACAATTGACACACTATGTCAAATAGTGATCTAACTTTTCACATGTATTGTCCATGAACAATAAAAACAATGAACTGTGTCGTTTTATGTTAAAAATTGCTAAGCGTAGTTAAAAAGCGTTTCAACTTTGGAATAAGACATTAGTGTTAATGTAGGTTGGTTCCCTCCGTAAAATATTCAGTATGCCTTCAAGCTTGTCAAATAACGGCCGGGTACCAGTCTGGTGTTAATGCTACTATATAACTCGGATATACTGCGATGTTTACCAAATCATGCAGGTCTAGAAAAAATGCTAAATTCTTCTAGTTAAAGCCATATCTATACGAATGGAATGACAATATGGCATCAAATTCAGATCTCGCTGGCGAAGAAAGTAATGCAACGAAATCAACTACACAAGCAGGTAAAATGTTACATCAACAAATGTGGAACGGGGACTCAATTATTTCCCCCATTACTTCAATATTCAATTTTATCATAATTGATGGGCAGATTTTTTATTCCCTATATTAGACTGCAAAATTTCAATAACTTTGTATCCCATGGTTTCTTGGAGAATTCTTAAAGAGTCATTATTATGGACCGGCATTTAAGAGAGCAATACTATTTTGAGTATAATTAGGTTAAATTTATAAACTTCCTGGTTAAAATCGAAAATAAAATTTGGACCATTTACTCAGACAATCATCTACCCTATACATTTCAGAACCACCTAAAATTTAACAAAAGTTGAAAGTTTAATGAATACCCTTTGAATATACTACAAATTTAAGCATCTTAACATAATTTTCATCTCGGTACAATATCCCATTTAAAAATAGATTGGACGTCATTCGTGGGTACTGGACTGGTATCCTGTAACTGGGATCCTATTCCATATGCGTTGTTACCAATTTATATATCATTCAGATTTATTCTCAGGTGTTTCTTCTATCTTTTCTATAGAAACGGAAATAACGCATTCTATCTGTCCTCTTGTAATTTTGACATTTTAAGTAATTCTGTAAAATGAAGGAAAAAATCTCAGTCATGCACACGTATTTGGGACCTTATTTTAGTTTATATCAACCAGCTGAGACTACTACTGTTATAGTAGTCTCAGCAACCAGGGATACGTTATTTTATATCTGCCAACAAGTATATACATGTCCGTGCTCTCAAAACGCCATTTCTCACGACACAGTTCTTATTTATTTTACTGGTAGCTCAATTGAATTCTACGTGTAATTATAAATTAAGTGCATATATCCTCGTCTCATCGTTTTCGTGCTATTAAGAATGCATTGTGACGTCACAATTTCCATTGAAAAAGCATGCATAATACGAATTCATATGACGTACGAAAACATATGATCTGACCATATGATTTATCCAGAAGACAGGACGTGCATTATTAATTACCAACACATATTTAAGACAATTTTCTACTACGATCTTTTCATTATATATTTACTTTGATTAAAAGGATTATACGTAAATATAGAGTTAACTTTTTTTAATTTTAGGACTATATCAGGAACTGAAAATTATTCTTGAAATACTACCAATTGACAACGAATTACAGAAAGCTCTTCAGTCTGTTTTCGATGAATTAGACAAACTGAGCGATGCCGATTCAGAGGAACTGCGGTCAAGCATTGTTTCATTTGTTTCATTACTGCCCAGTTTGAAGAAAAATGATTTAAATGTTGTTGTAGGTGTGCAATTATTTCAAAATGCTTCTTCCATTTTCAAACAGTTGTCCACTGTTCATCCGGTATTTTCCGTCTTGTATTTTGTTATTGTTGCTGGCATGGCATTATTCAACAGACAGACGAATAGTCCTAATCTAGAAACTACTCTGAAGGAGATGCTAAAAGAACAATCCGATAGCGATATGCTGAACGAATGTGAAGGAATAAAATGTACATTGACAAAATATGCCAAATTAGTATGTGCTATGGGCGACAAAAAACTTGAAACCCATGAAGTAAGTGCTGTCTGCGCAATGGTTCCAATCGGTGACGGCTTTGCAACGATGGGAAAATTAGCAAAGCGTATCAAGGAGCTCAGAGACGAGGAATATGAAAAATATTGTAGTTATAGAACCTCGGAATTTGAAAAAATTGTTCGTTATATTCACGTTTACTGTTGTCTTGATACGATGAAGAGAGGAATATTATGGCATATATATGCATTACTGAAATTTTCAAATAATTCACCAAGTCTTATTAAAGGAGTGAAAGCTGTTATCGAGGAACAACAAGATGAAAATAGGGAATTGTTAAAATTCTTAGTCCAGCCATCGAGAGAAACTGCAATCATCCATTATTCTGGAAACTTGTTCGAACACAAGATAATACAACAATTCCTAGAAGCGCATGAAATGAAAATGGATGATTTGAATTTTCTGTGCGAAGGCGTATATCATATAAAACCAGTCATGTATAAAGACTCAAAGATGTATATGGCAAAAAATAAATTCCCAGGACTCAAGTTTGTTAGATGGACATATACCAAATCTGTCGCTCAGAAAAAAAACCGTTTTACATTCCAGCGTGCAAGTATTGGTGGAAATTATTTTCATATTAATTCCCACAGACACACCGAGTATCATGTTAGGGCGGTGATCAATGGAATGTGGGTGGATGGATTAAGTGGTGATCCTAGTGCGGTGTATGGCACATGGAAAATTATTCCGATAGATAGTGGGGGAAAGTCAAAATATTATTTGATTGCCCCGCAGGGATTCACAAACATGTTCTTATTTGCTGGTTTCACAGGCAGAATATGTGTTCAAAAGTTCATCAAAAGTGAATATGAACAAGTTTTATGGCAAATTGAACAAACTGTAGATGAAGACAATTCAGACAATACAGCACTTGAAGCTGAAAATGATGAAAATAAGAAGAATGAAGATGAAGACAATTCAGACAATACAGCACTTGAAGCTGAAAATGATGAAAATAAGCAGAATGAAGATGATAAAAATGATGGCAATAAACAAGCCGACGACCATGGAAATGATGACAAACAAGCCGACGATAAAAAAAAGAAAGGCAATAAACAGACCGACGATTATCAAAAAAATGACCATAAACAGGCCGACTATCGAGAAAATGATGACAATAAACAGGCCGACGACCAAGAAAATGATGACAATAAACAGGCCGGCAATCATGAAAATGATGACAATAAACAGGCCGGCAATCATGAAAATGATGACAATAAACAGGCCGGCAATCAAGAAAATGATGACAATAAACAGGCCGACGACCAAGAAAATGATGACAATAAACAGGCCGGCAATCATGAAAATGATGACAATAAACAGGCCGGCAATCAAGAAAATGATGACAAAAAACAGGCCGGCAATCATGAAAATGATGACAATAAACAGGCCGGCAATCAAGAAAATGATGACAATAAAGCCGACGATCAAGAAAATGATGACAATAAACAGGCCGGCAATCATGAAAATGATGACAATAAACAGGCCGGCAATCAAGAAAATGATGACAAAAAACAGGCCGGCAATCATGAAAATGATGACAATAAACAGGCCGGCAATCATGAAAATGATGACAATAAACAGGCCGGCAATCAAGAAAATGATGACAAAAAACAGGCCGGCAATCAAGAAAATGATGACAAACAAGCCGACGATCAAGAAAATGATGACAATAAACAGGCCGACGACCAAGAAAATGAAGACAATAAACAGGCCGACGACCAAGAAAATGATGACAATACTGTGGATTCATTTATTTTCGTGGATATCAATTTTCGTGGATAGAGAAAAAAAGACGTTTCGTGGTATACGTAAATTCGTGGATCGCTGATTACAAAAATAAAAATCAGATACGTAATTCTTGGATTTCTTTTTGATTTAGAAAATCATATAACCTCCTTGGTTTGATCAATAAAAAGATAGGAATCATTGAAAAAGTTTTGAATTGTAAAAATCCTCACTTGGTCATTCTAGGTTAAAGTGTTCATTGAAAACTTCTATTACAATAATGGGCAGAGACAAATTATTTGTTTGTTTTACAATTTATAAATTCTTGTCGGAATTTTATAAGGCATTCAAAACTCTTTGATTGAAAGCTCATGATGACAATAAACAGGCCGACGACCAAGAAAATGAAGACAATAAACAGGCCGACGACCAAGAAAATGATGACAATACTAGTAATTAGGCCGGCAATCATGAAAATGATGACAATAAACAGTCCGGCAAGAAAAAAATAAAAATAAATAAAGACAACAAACAGGCCGGCGATAATGACCATGAACTGGATGAAGATGATAAAAATTATGGCATTAAACAAGCCGACGATCATGGAAATGATGACAAACAAGCCGACGATAAAAAAAAAAGAATTGCAATTAACAGACCGACGATCATGTAAGTGATGATAATATACAGGCCGGCGATAATGACCATGAACTGGAAGAAAATGATAAATAGGGTGGCAATATACAAACCGACTATCAAGAGGATGACAAACTTGGGTAAACTTTATTAAAATTAAAATGAATTTGTCAATTTGATTAAACATGCAAACATCCTGAAAAACATTTTGAATCAATAAATTCAGATAAATTACATCAAGAATTGGTAGAAAAAATGCGTAACTTTGCTTGGCTACCTTCTAAATCTACGGACTACCCCTTATCCTACTGAATGATACCTACTTAGACGATAATAAAGACAAGGCAAATGCCTTTACTCGTTGTTTTTATGTGAAAAATCGAGCGTTGACGACTCCTCTACAAATATTCCGGATGTAAATTTAAGTGACGTCGTTCATACTTGTAACGCAAGAGGAAGTTTATGGATCAATTCTTTTTGTTAGACGTATCTATGGCAACAAACCCCGACATCATTAGTCCAAGACTTCTAAAATATGCGACTCGCGAATTAAGCTATCCTTTATCTCTGTTATTCAATAAGTCATTACAATTGTGCACTTGACTGGAAAAAAGAAAATGTAACACCACTTTCCAAGAGATGTTCTCCAGAAATTGTATTCAGTCATATACCTATCTTTCATCTAATCAACCGGACCATGATCATTCTTTATCTATGAAAGTACGCAACATCGAGAAAATTTATCACCACACCAAAAGCCCTTTACTAAGTAATCCTTTCCGAAAAGATATAGAAATTTCTGGATAAGGGAACTAGGTTCTGCAATGTCATATGGTTGCAATGATAACATCAAAGGAGTAGGAAATTTGTCAAGTCTAGCCTGCAGTGAAGGAAACGTAATGAGCCTATTTAATACTACTTTAAGACACCAGCGTAGTCATGGGCAAAAACATTACCATCGGTCCAATGTAAAAAAAATGTCATCCAAATCTAGATCGCCCTCTTGGAGCTTTGATGACCTTCTTTCACATCTTCATCATCCGCTAGGGTTACGTACATTAGAACTATTCTTTTTTCACTGCCTGTTAATTTTCTAAAATGTGTGAGAGATTATGCACTTGACAAGGGATGTATAAATACATTTTCTCCAGTATACAGACTGGTGAGTATAATTTGTGATGTAAAAAGTAAGATCGGGAAAAAAAAAGAGGAACGAGAGATACCAGAGGGACAGTCAAACTCATAGATCGAAAACAAACTGACAAAGCCATGGTCAAAAATAAAAAGACAAATAGACAAATAATAGTACAGATGAAACAACATAGAAAACTAAAGACTAAGCAACACGAACCCCACAAAAAACTGGGGGTGATCTCAGGTGCTCCGGAAGGGTAAGCAGATCCTGCTCCACATGTGGCACCCGTCGTGTTGCTTATGTTATTACAAATCTGGTAAATTGTCTTAATTCGGTAGGTCAAATTCGTGAAAAGGGAAGGGTATTGTAGTTACGACATAAGGAACATATCCGATATCATCTGTGAAACGGTTATTCCATAACGGTCAACCAACTCGTGATGGCGTCCGTAAAATTTACGAAAGGATGTTTTCAACTTCACAATTTGGAACTCTTGGTTTAATAGCTTCCTTGTGAGCAGCAATCCTCTATCAAGGAAATCATGATAGGAAATACAAGCCCGGGAATATCGTATCAATTGGGAGATATATACTCCGTATGTAGGCGCTACTGGAAGGTTGCTACATAGAAATGGAAAGTTCACAATTGGGAAGCTGAAATCATCTCTTTTGTCGTAAAGTTTTGTTTTCAACCGACCCTCATTGTCAATTTCTAGATGTAAGTCAAGATATGAGGCAGACTTAACTGTATCTGTAGTATCTTTTATCTCTAGTTGGATGGGATAGATTCGTTCAACATAGTCACCAAATTTTGTATTATTTAGTGAGAGAATATCATCTATATAGCGGAACGTAAAGTTAAAGGATATTGATAACTTCTTATCTTTTTTCCTAAGAAGTTCCTGTATGAAGTCAGCCTCATAATAATAAAGAAAAAAGTCGACAAGAAGAGGGACACAATTGGTTCCCATTGGAATTCCGACAGTCTGTTAAAAAACACGTCCTCCAAAAAAAAAGAGGAAATTCCTTCTAGTTCAGTTTTCAAATGAAGGAATTGATGCAATCAACATCAGCAACGTTTTTCATCACTAGAAGGTTACATCTAAAACTCCACTATATTTTCAAAATCAGTTTGTTCCTATTGTATACTACAGTTACACCAAAACCATTGCACCTAAACATGAACATCTCCGAAAGATAATATCTCATGGTCCTAAGTTCAGAGAACCACAACACATCAATTGGAACCATAACTTCAAAAATAATTATGGATTCCATTGAAGACTAAGCCAGAGCATTGGCTAAACGAGAAGAAGTTGAACTGGACACTTTGTCAGAATGGGTCAAAACAATCAGGTATCTGATAAAAGGTAGAATTTATAAGTTGAAAAACTGTGTGAATGATTGACTAAAGTCCGTTTTCAGAGACCGAAGAAGCTGTGAAATGTCTATCATCTCTTCACGATAAATATGTTGTTATTCCTGCGGACAAGGCTTCAAATAATATTGTCTTTGTACGTAAATCGTACTACTTCGAGTGTCTTGTAAAAGAATTAGGAATAAATGAGCTCTCAGTTAATCCCACATACAAACACATATCAATTGACACGGATGAGATTTTGCGAGTCATAAGTCCTTCGTGGCTTCAATGAACATTACATCGATCACCAAATCTGAGGACTTACCTTGTTTGTATTGGATACCTAAGCTTCACAAAATTCCATACAAACAACGGTACATTGCCGGCTCATCTGCATGGTCTACAAAGGAATTGTCCATCAGATTGACTAAAATTCTGTACGCAGTGAAAGAGGGACTTCAAAAATACTGTGAAACTGTTTACTAGCGTAGTGGTATTAACCATATGTGGATTCTAAAAAAATCTAAAGAACTTCTGGATAATTTTAAATCTCGATCTTTTACTGAAATTAATTTTATCAAAACTTTCGATTTTTCAACCCGGTATACCACCATTCCCCATGTGAAATTGAAAAATCGTCTAAGAGAAATAATCCACAATCTTTTCAATATGAAATGGTAGCATACCATACGGCATATTTTGTTAAAAGTGAACAAAAAGGTAAAACATGCTACGCAGAGGAACAAGTGATCAGTTTGCTGGAGTTTCTTATTGGCAACATATTGTTGAATTTGGAGGTAGACCTTTTTAACAAATTGTCGGCATTCTTATGATTCCTATGGGAACGATCTGTGTGCCCCTCCTTGCCTTCCTCTTCTTATTTTCATGTGAGTCGGAATTCCTTCAGACACTTGTCAAAAACAAGAAGATCAAAGAAGCCAGATTATTTAATTTCACATTCAGATATATTGATGATGTTCTTTCCATTAACAATCCAGACTTTTCTGATTGGGTTCCAGTAATATATCCTCCAGAACTAGAAATTAGAGAAACAACAGACACGGCTTCCTCTGCCTCATTTTTAGACTTATACCTCGAATTTGACATAAGCGGTCATCAGTACCCGAATCTATATATATGACAAACGAGACGATTTCAATTTTGAAATTATCAATTTCCCCCACCTTAGTAGCAATATACCAATTTCACCTGCATATGGGATATACATTTCCCAACTCATTCGGTATTGAAGAGTTTGCAGCTACTACCCAGACTTAATAAAACGTCACCAGTGTCTGAACAGAAAGTCGAGGAACCACGGTTATGTCAAAGAACGTCTCCTTTTTTCTAAAAAAGTTCATCGGAAGATACCAAGACCTTGTCGATAAATATTCCGTATCAACTTCACAAATAATACATCATGGTCTTGACGTATAGATTCGTTGTTTATCATCTTAATTACATGTTATAGTGTTCTTTTATTTGTCTTTGTAACCTTTACTGTTTAGTCCTTTTTTTGGCAATATCCTTTTGACGTGGCTCGGTACTTATGCATCCCGCCAATGTGTTGTTGCGCTGTGGTAATTTTGTATTCTTGTCTTCATTTTTTGCTGATGTGCTTCGTCTTTATGCCATTTTGGTTTTTTTGTTGTTGACATATTTGTTTGTTTTTGTATTGATGAAGATTATAACACAATGTTGACTGCTGTACCCCTATTTTTGACATTTTTACCTATCATGTATATATAATAAAGGAAGATGTGGTATGATTGCCAATGAGACAACTCTCCACTAGAGACCAAATGACACAGAAATTAACAACTATAGGTCACCGTACGGCCTTCAACAATGAGCAAAGCCCATACCGCACAGTCAGCTATAAAATGCCCCGAAATGACAATGTAAAACAATTCAAACGAGAAACTAACGGCCTAATTTATGTACAAAAAATGAACGAATAACAAATATGTAACACATAAACAAACGACAACCACTTAACTACAGTCTCCTGACTTGGGACAGGCACATACATACAGAATGTGGCGGGGTTAAACATGTTAGCGGGATCCCAACCCTCCCCCTAACCTGGGACAGTGGTGTAACAGTACGAACTATAAAAATCAGTTGAAAGAGGCTTAACTCATCAGATGGATAAAAATACAAATACTATAAATACAAGTGGACATGGCCGGGTACTTGTACATCCAAACAACAAAAAGACACTAAGTACAGATCTGAGAGTACTCGCAGTTACTGACAGCTAGTTCAAAGCCACTAACAACTAATAAAAAAAATCATGCATCTAAGACATGCAATCAATCCGTACACATCCAACATATAATGGATTTAGACGTCATAAACAGTCAGAGAAAAACATGACCTTGTGCAATGCCAAGATACAGGTATTGTAGATCCATGAATGTGTATATGTATGTAACAATAATATTTAGTTTGCTTTTAATTTACTGATAACAAAATCAATATTAGTACCAATAAAAACAATATTTAAATATTCTAATTACAGTGTTGAATTGGTAACCTTTTAGAATAAGTTTATTTAAAGGATCGATAAGTTTACCAGGATCTTTTCTAAATTCCCGGGCACGTTAAACAATATTTCCGTAAAAAAGAGGATCTGCAATCCCGTTTGAAATAAGTTTTCTTCATGTACAACCAAACTTCAAAACCAAATCTTTATATCTGTGGAAGAATTTAGTAAAGGTTTTAAGTAATTTGTGGTAACGAAATCCCTGGATTAATAATTTACAAGTAATACATAGATTACGTTTGTTAAAATCAAAAACGTCACAACAGACACTGGCATAGCGAACGAGTTGTGAAATATAAACACCGTAAGCTGGTGCCAAAGGAACATCACCATCCAAAAAGGGAAAATTAACAATAGGGAACGAAAAATCGTCCCTTTTGTCGTAAATTTTAGTGTGGAGTTTCCCGTGTAAAACCGAAATATCTAAATCTAGGAAAGGACAGTTGTTACCGTTTAAATTTGATTTATTTAAAGTAAGTATGTTTGTTTTGTTCACACATTGTTGTCAATATAATGGAATTTTATGCGACTGTCATACAGGTGAGAACCGCCTCGGTGGTCTCGTGGTAGCGTGTTCGCCTCGAGCGCGGGAGGTCGTGGGTTCGAACCCGGCCGGGTCAAACCAATACTTTAAAATTGGTATTTTGCTGCATCTCCGCCAAGCACGCTGCATCAAGGAGTAATAGCAAAGACTGGTCGGCTCGGAGACAGAATAATGTGTCCGGGTAAGGTGACATGTCTTTCTGTGGACTGTTACCTTGTGAGCTAGCACGTTAAAAATCCGGCACAGCGTGTCGGTCTAGTACAAAGCAGGGTAAATATTCATATTACATTAACATGTTCTCGTCCTGAATATTAATATTAATTTGCCACTGGACGTTAAGCAGCCATCCAACATCATCATCATACAAGTGAGAGGTTAAGCTAGCTATAAAACCAGGTTTAATCCACCATTTTCTACATAAGGTAATGCATTACAAAGACAGGAATATGACAGTTGTTTTCCATTCGTTTGAGTTGTTTGAGATTTTGTTTTTCCCATTTAATAAGGGACTTTCCTATTTGAATTTTCCTCAAAGTTCAGTATTTTTGTTATTTTACTTTTTTCTAATAAGGAGTGGTCTGAAGATTTCGACTTTGTTGAAATATTAAAACTTTATCTTGCTAATCATTTTTGCTATCCAAAGTTTCTCTCTACTTATTATAGTTTTCAAGATAATAAGCAACAAGAGGCTGTCAGAGTGACAACAAACCGGATTTTCCTGTATGAAAATGATATTTGCAAATCTATATCAAGTAAAAATTAAACGGCATTAACACACACAACACAAATAAAATACACAGCAACTGTGACATCTACCTTTAAAACACACATGACTTAAAAAAAATTGTTATAAAGAACTTGTTGACAACTTCTGACTAAAATCAATTGATCAGATACAATCAATGATAGACTTTCCATCCATATACTTATTAATTACACCATTTCTGTTCAAAGGGAAATAACTTAAAATAAAAATAAATCATATAAACTGGAAAAAATCATTTTCTGTTGTATAAATTAAGTATGACTTTTCGCTCCATTAAGGTCTATACCTCAACAACGATAAAAAATAAAATCTTGAAAATCGAACTTGACCTTCATTTAGTCACAGGAAACAGCATATCTATATATTTGAAAAGATTTCGACAACGCTCTAAGTATCACTTTTCGCTACTGAAAGGTCTACAACTCAACAACGAAAAAAGCTAAAATCGTGAAAATCGAACTTGACCTTCATTTAGTCACAGGAAAAAACATATCTAAATTTGAAAAGATGTCATCAAAGCGTTATCAAGTTATTGCACAGACCACAGTGTAAGTATCACTTTTTGCTATTGAAAGGTTTTCAAACTATTAACGATAAAAGCTAAAACGTGAAAATCGACCTTGACCTTCATTTAGTCACAGTAAACAACATATCTAAATTTGAAAAGATTTTGTCAAAGGGTTATCAAGTTATTGCACAGACAACGCTCTAAGTATCACTTTTCCCAACTGAAAGGTCTACAATTCAACAACGAGAAAAGCTAAAATCGTGATAATCGAACTTGACCTTCGTTTAGTCACAGGAAACAACATATCTAAATTTGAAATATGCCATCAAAGCGTTTTCATGTTCATGATCGGACACTGTTTGGCAGCCGCCCTATCGTCCGGATGCCCGCCCGCCAGCCTAAAACATCCCCCAATCAATAACTGATCTTTCCTTCGTAAATCCGGTTAAAAATTAAAAAAAAAAACCATTCAAATCTTCATTTAAGGGCAATAACTCCTGCAAGAAGCCGTCTGACAATTTTGACGGCAAGGGACAATAGATAGAGCTCAACATTCTGAACTTTTTTTTTTTTTTTATCTCTGTCAGTTTTCTTTAATCATAGTGGTTTTCAAAATAATAGACAAAACTTGCATTTTACCCCTATGTTCTATTTTTAGCCATTTCAGCCCTCTTGGTTGGCAGGCAGGGTCATCATACACATTTATTAAACTAGATACCCTAACAGGGGCGTAGCTAGACTAGTATTTCAGTGAAGGCACAATTGTCTACGCCGATCGGAGCGAGGCGAAAATATTTTGGACCATTTATGCAGAAAAAAATTGTCGATGTGTATGCAACTACGTTTTTGCATACGGGTTTCCAACATGACCTTTTGTAAAAAATGCATTTACCCTGAGCAATTACCATTTTCTTGGGAAAAACATATATACCCAAATTGAAAGTTTGACACTCAGAAGGCATACCTCCACTATTTCTCATGTATTTTTGCTGTTAAATAATTGTTATCAAAATTATCTTAGTAGTACTATGAATATAAATGGTTTGCATGATTTGAAATCAATCCATGAGCAATTCTTAGCAAATCCAGCAGCACAGGATATCACAAAGTTAAAAAATCCATGTTATATCTCAAATGGAAATATAGGGATAAATTTTTAAAACTACATTTTTTGTAGTGAAATGTTCTATCTCCAAACTAGAGGCTCTAAAGAGCCTGTGTCGCTCACCTTGGTCTATGTGCATATTAAACAAAGGACACAGATGGATTCATGACAAAATTGTGTATTGGTGATGGTGATGTGTTTGTAGATCTTACTTTACTGAACATTCTTGCTGCTTACACTTATCTCTATCTATAATGAACTTGGCCCAGTAGTTACAGTGGAAAATATTTTGTAAAAATTTACAAAATTTATGAAAATTGTAAAAAATTGACTATAAAGGGCAATAACTCCTTAAGGGGTCAATTGACAATTTTGGTCATGTTGACTTATTAGTAGATCTTACTTTGCTGTACATTATTGCTGTTTACAGTTTATCTCTATCTATAATAATATTCAAGATAATAACCAAAAGCTGCAAAATTTTCTTAAAATTACCAATTCAGGGGCAGCAACCCAACAACGTGTTGCCTGATTGGTCTGAAAATTTCAGGGTAGATAGATCTTGACCTAATGAACAATTTTATCCTGTCAGATTTGCTCTAAATACTTTGGTTTCAGAGATATGAGCCAAAAACTGCATTTTACCCTATGTACTATTTTTTAGCCATGTCGGCCATCTTGGTTCGGGGGCGGGGTCATCGGACACATTTTTTAAACTAAATACCCTAATGATGATTGTGGACAAGTTTGGTTAAATTTGTCTTAGGAGTTTTAGAGGAGAAGATTTTTGTAAAAGATTACAAAAATTTACGAAAAATGGTTAAAAATTTACTATAAAGGGCAATAACTCCTTAAGGGGTCAACTGACCATTTTGGTCAAGTTGACTTATTTGTAGATCTTACTTTGCTGAACATTATTGCAGTTTACAGTTTATCTCTATCTATAATAATATTCAAGATAATAACCAAAAACGGCAAAATTTCCTTAGAATTACCAATTCAGGGGCAGCAACCCAACAACGAGTTGTCAGATTCATCTGAAAATTTCAGGACAGATAGATCTTGACATGATAAACAATTTTACCCCTGTCAGATTTGCTCTAAATGCTTTGGTTTCAGAGATATAAGCCAAAATCTACATTTTACCCCTATGTTCTATTTTTAGCCATGGTGGCCATCTTGGTTGGTTGGCCGAGTCAACTAGATACCCCAATGATGATTGTGGCCAAGTTTGGTCAAATTTGGCCCAGTAGTTTCAGAGGAGAAGATTTTTGTAAAAGTTTACGGACGACGGATGCCAAGTGATGAGAAAAACTCACTTGGCCCTTTTGGCCAGGTGAGCTAAAAAGGGGATGCTTTATTTATCTAAGTTGCTTGTCTATTAAAAAAAAAAAATCAAACAAAGAGTTACTCTGCATGTATATAAATTCGATTCCTATATAACTTTTTATGTCTCAGTCAAATATTTATTATATTGAGCTTTTAAACTTCAACTTAAATTTTTACCACTATTACCAAATGGGAAATACATCATTATTGGATTCACACGACAATTTGTAGATCACTCTTTTAGTATATATAAATATTATACCTGTGACCGCTAGAAACTTTTACGTAAAAGGCCCTAGGCATTCTTCAAATTTTATTTTGTTATCATGATAATGGTTGTTTGAGAAAGATGTGCAACTAGACAGATTTCTAAAGAAAATAACAAGAATTTAGCAGCACATCAATTAAGAAAAAAATGTGTGTATTAATCGACGCATATTCAAATTCTGTGTGCAGGTCAGATTCTTTGACCAGTTTAATGAAATATGATTAATACTTACATTGTGTAGAAAAAAATGCTCATCATATTTAAAACCTACTGCCTGTCTTCTGTGTAGAATGTTAAAGTGTTAGATCGGGAACCTTTCATTGGCAAATTTATGTATAGGCACGTGCCTAGTCGAGCCTTAGGTTGCTACGCCACTGCCTAATCATGATTGTAGCTAAGTTTTGTTAAATTTGGCCCAGTACTTTCGAAGGGGAAGACTTTTGTAAAAGTCAACGAACAATGACGACCCCAGATGAGGAACAATGGACGCAGGATGCCAAGTGATGAGAAATGCTCTCTTGACCCTTTGGGCCAGGTGAGCCAAAAATTACAATCAGGTCCATATAGCAGAATAACATTGGTTGAACAGTGAATTCACACATAAAATATGAAAATTCTCAATCTAAGCCAAAAACAGCTTTAAACACAGGTAAATTCTAGCAGATATTTTACATATTTTCATGGACTTGAGAGGGAAAACCTCTCAAAATGCTTATGGAGTTTAAGGCAAATTGCTTGTTAGAACTTTGCTAATGTATTCAAATTAGTTACATCTTCAGCAAGTAATTTTTACTTATCAAAAGAATAACATATAAAATATTTGATGGGCACCAAAGTTACAGCTGATATATAACTACATTTTGTCTCTGAAAAGCAAAAATGAGTCTGCAATTGCTTGTCTTGAACTTTCTTGTACTAAACTTTTATAGTATGAGGGTAAAACCACAAACACTGAAAAAATGTTATGCATAATAAACATTTCAATCTTTTGTGCCATAATTTATGTATTAATTTTAGGGATTGGGAATTTGGACTGCCACTGAAAAATTAGGGTATGTTGATAATGATAAATGCAATTTTCATAAAGAATTTTTAAAAATTAATAGTTTTTCATACACCTTAGAATTCTGTGGTTTCTTTATTTAAAATTTGGATATTCTACTATGACTGCAATTGTAAAACAAAATTATTGATGGTCAAATCTGAGCGTAACATTTGCTCTTCACCACGGTCTCCTTTTGGGATTGCTTGATGCAGAGGAAATGAAAGACTATAGAAGAATTATAAATGTTATTTTAATTTCATGCCAGTAAAATACTAAATCTCAATAGTTCCTTTTAATTTAAATTTCCTTGTACACCTCTCTGCTGACCTCACACAAAACTGATTTCCATGAAGGGTGAAAACGTATCCACCAATTTCAAATACAAATACAGAGTTTATTTTTGGAATACCTGAAATATAAAACATGATTTTTTATACTATGCATGTGTTTGGTCAAACATTAGCACTAAATGACATCAAGGTTATACCAATGGCACGGTTACAACGATATAAAGGTCAGTATCCAATAATGAAGGATTAAGCTTACACATGTAACATCCTAAATATCTGACTCATTTAACAGTCCAATCCCACCAATATAGGAAAAATTTGAAATACATGTTGTAGAAGGTGCTTGCCTGCTTTCAGTGAAAGCTAGTATTTTATATGCTATTTGTATACTGTTTCATGTAGATGTTTGTGTCATCAATGATGTGTTTTGCCCATAAAGGTTTTTGTTGTAAATGGCAAATCCTTTTGATGCCTGTGTTGAGATCGTTTACAGCTGTCTTGACTGAAGTGGATTTAGAGCTTGAAATAGGATATTGTCAGTTATTTTTGACTGTATCTTGACCTATAGATATCTTTTCTTGGTTTTACGGTTTGGTTTTGTTATTAGGTTTTCTCATTGACATGTACTCCATATCTTCTTTTATTCATCTTTTTGGCCATGCATGACTATATCAAATTCATTGTCCTGAGAATGCATGAAATATTTACTGGAAATGACCCCCCCCCCCCCCCCCCCCCCCAAAAAAAAAAGATTAATCAATAAAATATTCAAGTTTAGGTAACTTATCCAAACATAAATAAGATATAGACAATAAACATATTGATTGATTTAGTGGCATTTGACGACACTTTTCCTTGATAGAGGGTTGCTGCTCACAAGGAAGCTATTAAACCAAGAGTTCCAAGTGGTGAAGTTAAAATCATCCCTTCGTAAATTTTATGGACACCATCATGAGTTGGTTGACCGTTACGGAATAAAGGTTTCACAGATGATAGCGGATATGTTCCTTATGTCGTAACTACAATCCCATCCCCATTTCCCAAATGTGACCTACTGAATTAGACTTATTACTGGGTTTGTACTAACATGAGCAACACGATGGGTGCCACATGTGAAGCAGGATCTGATTACCCTTCCGGAGCACCTGAAATCACCCCCCATTTTTGGTGGGGTTGGTGTTGCTCAGTCTTCAGTTTTCTATGTTGTGTTTTGTGTACTATTGTTCGTCTTTTTGACTTTTTCTTTTTTAGCCATGGCGTTGTCAGTTTATTTTCAACTTATGAGTTTGAATATCCCTTTGGTATCTTTCGCCCCTCTTTTTCAGCACTGTTGACTATTTTGTGGTGGCCAGTTTTCATTGGTTGAGTAAGCCAGAGTGCCAGGAGAGAACCAACGACCTTTGGCTATAAAACTGGCAATCCTTGTCAATTAAGATTGGAGTTGAACACACCTGCCACATGCGGGACAATAAATAAAGGAAGAATACACAACTGTTAACAGTACTTACACTTAACTTGATCCTCTTGTGTAATTATTTTAAATGTGTTTCTAGTTTCCTGAAGCACTATGCCATTAACACCCACATAAGAAGGGCATTTCGACCTTTGAACTGTCAAACAGCTACCATGGAAATCTGCCTTCAATAATCTTTCTTGTGCAGCATGTATATTATCCTTATTTACACTAAAATATAAGTAAAGAATCATGATTAAGACTAACAAAATCAATGTTCAACTTCCTCAGTATGATCCACTTTTTATAAAAGGTCAGCATTTTATTAACTTCCCTTTTTTTTAAACTAGAATAGTCAAGTGTTCAATTTTTAATTTTCAAAGCACTGATTTTTATCTGGACATACTTATTTTCATGATTTATTTGGCAAAATAAATCTATATTATGATTCTTTTCTCCTCCTATCCTTGGATTTTTTTTCTTTCAATTTTATATATATTTATATGTATAGTATGTTAACGTTTTTCAAATATTTCTTTACAATTCCAAGCAATTTTATAAAAAAAAATAAAAATAATAACACCAATTTAAAATGGACTTTAAGGAGGATGCACCCTAAGGGCTATTCCATTAAAATGTATGTGGGAGGGTAGGAAGGGACTTTCAAAATATCAATACAAGAGCTGCTGAAGTTTTTGTCCGAAAACTGGAAAATCCCCCCTTTTTTAATGAATAAAACCCCATAACTCAGAAATGATAAATTAAAAATTTATAAATATCTAAACAGAGCTTACATCAATAGATATAAACAATTCACCAAAGTTTCATAAGAACTGCTGAAAGCATTTTTAATTTTTTGTCCGAAAACTGGAAAATTCCCCTTTTTTTATGAATAAAACCCTGTAACTTGGAAACGTAAAATCTAAAATATATAAAAATCCAAAAGGGAGCTCATGTCAATAGATATAAACAATTCACCACAATTTCTTGCAAGTTGGTGAAAGCATTCTTGAGTTATTGTCCGAAAACTGGAAAATCCCCCTTTTTTTAATGAATAAAACCCCATAACTCGGAATTGTAAAATCTAAAATTTATAAAAAACTAAAGGGAGCTCACGTCAATAGATATAAACAATTCACCAAAGTTTTATGCAAATTGGTTAAAGCGTTTTTGAGTTAATGTCCGACATGTTGACGACGGAAGGTCGGACAGATGGACGGACAACGGTATACCATAATACGTCCAGTAAACGGGCATATTAAAAGACCCATGACCCACATTCAATAATTAAACTTCCCTTCCTACTCTCCCACATACATTTTAATGGAATAGCCCTAAAGAACGCCACTTGGAATAAAATATTTTTGAATAAAAAAAAATGTGATTTATAATAAATATTATAAATGATAAGTTTATGAAATGTTTAAACTGTATGGTCCTTTAATATGGTACATGAATTATCAATATATGTGCCAAGAATTGAAGAAATTGTACAATTTTTTTCTGGAAATGTCTAAAATGCAGTTACATATTTGTTATTGAAAAATTTCATTTGCATGTAAGTCATGTAAGTACATACAAGTAAATATTTATAAAAGAAATGTGATTTATACAAACAAACATTGAGCAAGTTCTTTGAATTTATAATGACCATAAACGGCCATTCTATGACCTCATAACTACTTTTATTGTAACATATTGGATTCTAAGCTACATGTTTTAGTGGTTTATAAACTTAACTTTAAAATAGGCCCACTAACATTTTGACCTTGGCATACAGTAAAGACAACTATATAATGAAGAGTGTATGTTGACCGTTAGATATCTATTGATTTTTAGTAATATTAATAATATTTACCAAACATCTATTTCTGTTTATACAAATGGAATAATTTTAATGAAAAGTTCTTCTAAATATGGCCGCTATTGCCCCCTGTCTTTTTAACACTTTTGTTGAATTGACTGTTTGGCAAATCACAGAAAAAACTTCAAAAAGATGACTAATTACTGAAATGTGCTTATTGTTTAATTGGTTGTATGAGGTTTAATGTCACTTTCTCTACATTCTCGGCCTTTTATAGCCGACTGTACAGTATGGGTTTTTTCTTATTGTTGAAGGCTGTACGTGGCCTATAATTGCTTACATCCACTTCGTTTGAACTTTGGTGGATAGTTGTCTCATTGGCAATCATACATCTCCTAATTTCAAATTTTACATTTTCTGCCTCTAAAGCAGCAGTTACTTTCTTTCTTGTGGAGAAAACTGAATTTCTAAAAGTAAACTAATCAAAAATAACTATCACTCTATATCACACTCAGTACATCAAATGCATCTTGTCTTTCTTGAAAGTGACCCAGACAAGGTACCTCCAACACAGCAGAGACTAGATGAAGTACCTGTACATGTATACTATGTTTACCATTCAGCCATCATATAGCTGAAGTCAATAAACTACCAGTCACAGTTTCATAACAATCAATAGGACAGTGTATATCAAAAAGTTAACTTTTAGAGAACTTGTAGTTAAATAGTTTACAACAAATGGAGTAGACCTTATTAGAGTAGAGATCCACTTTATTCATCTGCAACTTTATTCCAGGATTTTTACATACCTTTTAATATTTAAGACATCATGTATGTAATCTCTCCATATTTTGTGCATTGGAATATATTTTTCATAACTGTAAAAATAAAATAAAAGATAAAACCTGGTAAATATATATACATATGTACAATAAAAATACATTGTACAAAAAGGAGGAGGTATTGCTTTAAATATTTAAACATAGACTTCCAGAACATATAAACATACATTGTAAGCTGTTCAGGGCATAATATGAAGGATTTGTGGAGATTTGCCGATATTAGCATAATTTTAGGAATTTCTCAAAAGATCCTTCCTAAATAAATATTACAATACCTCCTCTAAGATATGTTTTTAGGCTAGAGCTGTGTCCATTATCATTTTATAGCATGTGTGAGTTGATGAAGATTTTCAATAATTCTGTCATTTCATTGTATTTACTGTAATTTCAGGACTATATAACTTGTAAAAAAGAAATATTATAAACAAAAAGTAACTACAGGGAATGTTTTCTTGAATTATATAAATTAAGCATTTAAGGATGTTCGCTCTGCTGTTTCAAAATAACAAGCTTTTTAAAAGACTGTTATAAGTTGATAGTTTATAAATAACTGAAATTAAAAAGTAGAAAAAAATGACCAGTCCTTGTTCTTGTTTTTGAGATAAAAATCAATTGAAAATTTGGAGGGAAATTATTCTCTCTAGATTTTTCATGAATTTAACAGTGAACAAGTTGCACTTTATTTCTTTCAAAAACTATGAAAAAATTACTAATTTAATTTGTTTTGTAATAAAATTATGAATAGAAAGGTAGGTGTTAGCAGGCAAAATTTTTATTGGCACTACATCAGTCAGGGGCATTACTTAAATAAGTAACAATTAAAATTACCTATACAAGTAATGTTGAAAACGAGGCTATTTTAAATATTACTTATATAAGTAACTTTTCTGAATATTATTTTTATAGGTGTCCAATTATACAGATTTTAGTAGCTTTAACAAATTTTCACAGTCATCTGGTTATTTTTCCCATGAAATATAAAATCTAATCCTTCTGAAACACTAATTAACTTTCTGACGCACTTATCTTTCATACTGACGCTTCTGTGTCAAAGATTGGTCTCATGGGACTATTAAATTATCATTTTCCTCCAAAATCTTGAAGGTAGACTGATATAAATAGATAGATACTTGTGAATTAATTAAGACTTGAAGTTATTTATAACTTGTAACCAAAATCAATTACATATGTTCCTTCAATAAGTGTTATTACTATTTTTTTCAAAAATGTATAAAATAACTTATTCAAGTAATATTTTTGTCATTATATTTAAAGTAACCCTTTATCTCTATACTCCTCTCAAATCTAATAAATTCTTTATTTTATGATATAAAATGATGTAAAAATTCATGAAAACTACATTTAGTCTATGCTTCTATTGAAATTTAAAATAACTCTATTAAGTAATTTTATTATTTTTAAAAACAAAAATTACTTATATAAGTAACTTAAAAAAATAACTTGTTTAAGTAACGCCCCTGACTGTACATGGATAAAACAAGAGTATTCTGAATATCTAACAAAAGTAAAAAACAACAGTCACGACAGTAGCAAACATCCTTAATTTTGCAAATTTGATAGGTTTTGAAAGTTAACCAACACTTTCAGCATTTCATCTGTCTGACAATTGAGAATCTGATAATGATTCAAATAAGGATAAAACTTATCTGCCCCTTTGAAACTTATCATATAAATCATCTACGCTTGCTTACATTATTCTCAAAATTCTAAATTCTAAACATCTTTACCTGTTCAAGGTTTTAAAGATATAAGACAAGTACTTGCGCTTTACTCTCTTTGTTCTACTTTTAGCTGTTGTAACAATGTTGGTTGGTGGACCAAAATATCATTTTCAAAATATAGTCTACCCATTTTAGGGGTGAATCATGTGAAATTTGTTTTACCAGTAAATTGGTTGGGTAATTTCAGAGAAGATCTTTAAAAAAAAAAACATATGATACACTGACTATGGATGACAAAGGACGCCATGAGATGACGACAGTTAAAAAATAAAGGGCCATATAAGCTAAAAAACAGATCTAAAGTGTTTAAAAAATAAGAGAAAATTGGACAGCATTCATCTTGAGTGTTAAATTGAAGGTGATCACTGATTTAATTATAAGGTGACCATTAGGGCAGGTTAAACTGTATTTGACATAAAATTGGCAATTTAACATACAATGTAGTTTCTTGTAGAATTAAATGTAAACAAAAGCCCAAATAACTTATTTTTTCTCTCATCAACATCTTTGTATGTGTATCAGACAATTTTGTAGCATTTTGTGTTTTAGATATAAAGGCTGCTGCCTATCTAAATCTATAATCAATGAACACATCTCAAACAAGGCTTTTGGCATTTAGTTTTAGTTTTCCTTCAATACAAAAAGTAAATGTAAGCAAGATAAAATTTAAAAATTTATAAATTGATATCAGAGTCATTTGAAGGTTCATTTCTCTAAAGATTGTATGCAGTCTTTCAATTGATTTTTCAAAATTTCTTTGTTGAAATTCTTGTTACAATGTATTTAGTTTTTTTTTTTTGCAAATGCTGGAGTTGTTCTTGATACAGTTTGTAGCAGTCTATAATTATTAACCATCATGTTCTAAAATGAGTTTTATAAGTGTACCATTTTTATCTTTCCATCAAATTTTTTTTTTAGAACAAAGGGGGGCATGTTTGATAAAAGTGTGGATGGTGACCTATAACATATTTTATCTTAATTCTATTTTTAGTAACAGTTTTTCAAAACTTGGTTGCAAGTTGTTCTTGTACCTTTGGTGTTCTTTCTTGATATCAAAGAGCTTTAATTTCTTTCTTTCTCTAGAAGTTAATCCTTTTCTTCTTTTCTTGTTTATAACTTCTGGTTTCTTTTTCTTTACTTTGTCCAAATTCTGAGTTTTGTATTTGAGTTCTTTATCCTCCCCTTTCCGCAAGCGATTAGCTGGCAAATGTCTTTGAAGAAATGCAGAAACAAAATCATTTTCAACTGCACTTTTACTCTAAAAATATGAAGAAAAAAATTAGAATACAGTTATTTAGCATTATTACTACCCATAGTTTTGGTATATGCTACAAGAGATACAATATACTTTTTCCCATGTACATGTCTTTTAAATGTTTGGCTACATGTATTTGCAATTTTAATAACACACAAAATATTTGTCTATGTGCACTACACACAGGGTAATTAACTTGGAAAACACTAAATAATTGAAATTCAAGTTGGTGACTTGGAGTTATAACACTCTGGTTTACACCCCATCAATAAATGAATTTGGGTTTATTTTTTCGCTTCTTTCGGTGTATATTTAAGATCAATTTGTGAAAATATTCCTTCATGTAAAAGACAAAAATGCTGTAAAGACCCTACTAGGCCTCATATACATGTACCATGCATTATTTCTGATTTCAAAGATGAAAAATGTTTCAAGTTTAGAGAGCCTTTCTTTATGTCTACCTTTTTCTCATAAAGCATTTCAGTGGAGGCTTTAACAAACTAAAACATTCAAGTAAGAGAAGTAATTTGTTAAAATAAACATTACATTTAAAGACCTTTCTTGTCAACACATGGCCTCATATTTCAAGTTCTATAAACAAATGGAAATTGGTCTGTTTTCAACAAACTAGAACTGTCTGCATAGCGGGACTAATACCCCAAGTACATGCATTTTAGTTGATACTGTGAAATTTAGTATTGAGGCAATGATGTTTAAATTTTTGGGTTTTCAGCTATTCATTTTATATAATCATTGCCTCTGCGTTAGATTGACACATAGTTACTGACTGGTCAATCTAAAAGAATTATACTTTCCCAGGAACAAAGTTTTGTCCATCTCAGTGTTACAGTACAAAATTTATGCACCAAACATTAATCAGACAATGTTAACTATTATAGGGGTCAAAGGTCAGAATGACCTGACTTTGATATATGACACATTTCATCCAATGATTTATCAGCATGCTAAGTTTGGTCAACCTAAGGTCTATGGTACAAAAATTATAAGCAGGACACAAATCAGACAAGGTTTGACTATCATAGGGGTCAAAGTTCAGAGTGACAAGACTTTGGTATATGACACACCTCAAGCCCATTATGCAACTGCACACCAAGTTTAGTCAACCTAAGTTTTACGGAACAAAAGTTATGCACCTGACACAAAGCAGGATGATGGACAGACTGACAGACATGGTTATTCCTATATTTCCCTCCAAACTTTGCTTGTGAGGGGGTATATCTATTATCTACCAATATTAAAATAGTAAAGTAGAATATCTATCCTAATAACCTACATGTATTGTAAATAAAAATCATTTTTTAACTATCGTGAGTGGATGAATATCATAATCAGCAGGGTGGTGTTGTAGAAAATATATTCATTTGTCCTGTGTCATTTATCAGTCATGTCAGTATTATATCATATCATATCTCATTAATCACTCAACAATCAAAAACATAAAAGTACATTATCCATACTTTTAATCCAATAGCTGCAGCATTCTCAAAGACATGTGTTGGTAGATCCCTGTAGAGGGCCATCTATGCTCATCTGCAAAGAATAATCAAAATTGTAAGCTATATGAAAAATTCTGTGGCAAAAATGTGAAACTCATGCTAAAAATATTATAAAAAATAAAAATAAAAAACAATAAACTGCTTTGCCAAGCGCAGCTGGATACGACCGCAGAGGTCCAACCCTGAATAGTTGGGGCAAAAATGGACACAATATTCAAGCTTGATGCAGGCGTGAATTTGGATTGTAATTAAATATTTGACATATTATAGGTTTCTGACACAGAATAAATGTAGTCAAAGAAATTAAAATTGGTTATATGATTTGAATTTATATTCAATTGAAGATTTCTTGCTTATGTGCAATACACTGTGCTGTTGCGCAATACATAGTAAATCTGTTTTCAGACTATACACAAAGAATTAGCAATTGTTACCCCCAATTTTTCTTTGGAAAATTGACAATTTCTTAAATCTTGGAGAAAAAAATCCCCCCCCCCCCCACCCCTCCTTTTTCCAAAAATAAATATTTGAAGAAATTATCTTGTTAATTTCTTAAATCTTGAGGATAAAAAAATGTCCCCCCTCCCCTTTCCAAAAATGTTCTTTTTGTAAAATGTGGTACATTTTAAGAGACATCAATACACTTAAACACAAGTTATTGTCTGAAAACTAGAAAAATGCTTGTTTTAGACCCTTTTTGGCCCCTAATTCCTGACCAGTTTGGACAATTACCCCCAAAAATGAATCCCAACCTTCGACTTGTGGTATTGAACCTTGTGGTACAATTTCAGAGCAATCAATATAGTTATACACAAGTTATTGTCCTGAAACTAGAAAAATGCTTGTTTTGGGCCCCTTTTTAGCCCCTAATTCCTAAATGGTTGGGACCATCACCCCAAAAACAATCCTAATCTTTGTTTAGTGGTATTGAACCTTTTGGTAAAATTTCAAAGAGATCCAAACACTAAAACTTAAGTTATTGTCTTCGGACGACGACGACGACATGATAGCAATATATGACCCCAAAATTTGTTTGCGGTCATATAAAAATACTGAACTCCAAGGAAAATTCAAAACAGAAAGTACTTTATCAAATGGCAAACATGGCAAAATCAACAGCTCAAACACATCAAACGAATGGAAAACAACTGTTATATTCCTGACTTGGAACAGGCATTTCCTAATAAAGAAAATGGTGGATTAAACCTGGTTTTATAGCTAGCTAAACCTCTCACTTGTATGACAGTCTTATAAAATTCTCGTTATTCGTTATAAAAGTTGTATAATTTGTTTATGCTGTCATCTCTGGATGTTATGACTGTTTTGGAAACCCTGTCATGCCTGTATTCAATTGTTATTCATAATTTAATATAATTGATCCATATTTGAAAACAACAAAGATTGACACATCAGCGTATCCTCATTCTTGTTTAAAAAATCACAACTTTTCCCTAAAAACTAATTTCATTTCCTATCAAATAAATTTGGTTGAGGAAACATGTATGAATTTAAATTGGAAATAAATATCATATCTGACCTCTAACAATGTCTAAAGTATATACACAAAAAAGTAATTAAACATGTTAAATGTAATCATTGGTAATGGGATTTCCTTCATTTATCAATCTTTACCATGCATGAAATCAGATCAAATTGTTGAAAAGTCCCCTCTTAAATTATTGAAACCTATCCATTTGCATTTACAATGATAATATGAGGACAAAGTCTTCAATAACAGCAAGACAATCAGAAAAAAGAAAAATATGTTAATCAATATGAAAATCAATACGCTTATTGATAAATCTAAAATCTTTCAATTTTAGTGTCCAGACATTCACATTCACACAGAAAGCTATTCTTGTTTTTCTCATATAATTTTTCATTTACCATAATATTGATTGATTGATTATCTGGAGTTTAACGCCAATTTCAACACTATTGTGCTATTTCATGGCGTTCAGTTTTTATTGGTGGAGGAAGCCGGAGCACCTGGAGAGAACCACGACCTTCGGTAGGAAAACTGACAATCCAAGTCAATTAAGATTGGAGTCACTTGCAGGATTCGAACTCACAACCTCCGTGTTGACAGGCTAGTGATACAGTAGTACGACTACTTGGACCTTTGGCCATCAAGGCCCCCCTTTACCAAAATAAAGAGGAATATCATTTCCTACAATTTTTTATCTGATTACATCATAAATGAGCATACAATTTGCTGCAATGTCATATATCTGATTACCAATATGTAATATGAGGCAGGTGTTACCTGTGAAAGAGGTCAAATATCATATTTGTTTAAATGAAAACAAATCTTTGGTGGTGGTGGTGGTGGTTGTGTTGGGGAGGGAGGGGGGATTCCTAATTTCAGCTTACTCTTCCAACAGAAATTATGCAAAGAATTTGATAACCTTGTTATTTCATACACGATCTTCCAACTGTTGCCTGTTCCCAGAAAAAATTTGATTGTTGGTTACTTAACATCCAATGGCAAATATTTCATGCATGTTCAGGACAAGAACAAAAGTACCAATAAATATATACAATAACTAGGTCCTGTAATAGAGGATGTCTGGGATAAAAGTTGAGGATATTTGAACTGCCACTGGAAAATAAGGGTATATTGGATAGGGACCAAAATTTTGCCTTGCAACAGGCCACCTCAGAGTTTTGTTGCAAGGGTTCTAATTGTGCAAAGAGTGTGGAACACTGTTTACACCATGCATCAGATTCAATGTCCCCATTCTGACCTTGACATGTACATCCTACACACCAAACGAACACGCTATTTAGCAAGGGTTTTACTGCCAGTTGGAAGAAGACCTAAGTGACAGCATTTCTATTTTCCAGTGACCCTTTGAGGAGATTGACATCACAAAGGAAAGATTGTTTTTGGTAACACCTGCCTCATATTATCTTGTTGCTTTGCATCATGATGTGAAGCTATTAGTTTCATAAGATATTCACACCATCTTAAAATTATGACATAACAAATATCGGTCTCATTGGTTGCTTGTTGATGAGGGAAATGATTCTATTGGCTAGAAAGAGATATAGACTGGGAACATCTCACCTCACCTCACCTATCCTCTTCATGCCGGTCGGCATTTAAGGCCAGGGGTTTCCCTAATCAGCTTTTTTTTACTCTGCCTGATGATAAGCCATGCGAGAAACCTACTACCTGCAGGATCCAGTTTTGCTGTCTGGGTTTTGCCTCCCATAGACGATTGTCTTCCATGGCTTACGAGCAAATGAGGCATTTACTAACAAGTTAATAGCATTGCTGTGTAAGAAAACATGTATGAGGATATCCATGTGTAAATAACTATTACGTCAAAAATTACCATGATTACTGTTAAAAGTCCTACAACTTTATGGAACAACAAACCATAATTTTTTCAAAATCCAAAGAAAATCTAAATTCGCTTTTGCCATCAACAATTTAAAGTTTGGAGTTAATCCAAACAATCTAGATCTAGACTATGCCATGTAGAATATTACCATAAGTCTCAAAACTGTGGAATGACAATTCATAAATTTTCAAAATTAAACAGGCTTCTTCTGAACATTTGAAGGTCCCTACTATGTATTGGTTACCTAAACTACACATAAAACCAGTAAAATATCGTTTCATCTCGGCCTCTAGTAAGTGTTCTACAACTAATCTTTCAGTGCTTTTAACAAGTTCCTTAACTACTATCAAAGAGCTTATCATAAATTTTGTAATAAAATATATGAAAATAGTGGAAATAACTATTTTTGGAGTGTAAAAAATTCTTCGGATGTTTTAGATAAATTACATGCTTTTGATGGTCCTTTTGATTCTGTTGACAGTTTTGACTTTTCTACTCTTTACACTACACTTCCACACAATCTTATCAAACAAAAATTTTACTATTTAATTAAATGGTCGTTTGGTAAATCTGAATACAAATATATTTGCTGCAACTCATTTAAAGCCTTCTTCTCTAATGAGAAAGGTAAATATGCTAGATATACTTTACAAAGATAACATTTTTCTTTGCAATACACAAGTTGATATATGTTATGTTAATGCAAGTGCAAGAGTGGGTGTATGTGTGTGTGATTGGTTTCTTTTCCCCTTTTTATTATAATGTTGATATTCATATAATATATATTCACAGTAGAAAAAAAAATGTAGTCAATTATTAATTTTTTTGTTTCCTATATCAAAACCCTTAACACCATAGTCAGGTGGTGATGTACAGGGATTGTAGAAGACTGACTACTGAAAAAAAAAAAAAAAAAATATACTTACTGGAGGTGTGACCGTGTGGCGAGATGATTGAAGCTGTTAATTTTCTCCTTGTTAATATTTATGTACGTTTCGGCAGCAAAGTTTATCGACAGGTTGTAGGTATTCCTATGGGCACTAATTGATACCCTTTAATAGCAGACTTGTTTTTGTACTGTTATGAATCACAGTAAGTTTATGATCAAACTCAGTAAAGACCCGTCTAAATTGCATTTAATTGATAAATTCAACAACACTTACCGTTATCTTGATGATATTTTTTCTTTAAATAATCAAGAATTTTCTCAATATACTGCCGAAATTTATCCAAAGGAACTGACTTTAAATAAATCAAATTTAAACAGTAACAACTGTCCTTTCCTAGATTTAGATATTTCAGTTTTACACGGGAAACTCCACACTAAAATTTACAACAAAAGGGACGATTTTTCGTTTCCTATTGTTAATATTCCCTCTTTGGATGGTGATGTTCCTTTGGCACCATCTTACAGTGTTTATATTTCACAACTCGTTCGCTATGCCAGTGTCTGTTGTGATGTCTTTGATTTTAACGAACGTAATCTATGTATTACTGGTAAATTATTAAGCCAGGGATTTCGTTACCACAAATTACTTAAAACCTTTACTAAATTCTTCCACAGATATAAAGATTTGGTTTTGAAGTTTGGTTGTACCTGTAGAAAACTTATTTCAAATGGGATTGCACATCCTCATTTTTACGGCAATATTGTTTACTGTGCCCAATAATTTAGAAACGATCCTGGTAAACTTTATCGATCCTTTAAATAAACTTATTCTAAAAGGTTACCAATTCAACACTGTAGTTAGATCATTAAATATTGTTTTTATTGGTACTAATATTGATTTTGTTATCAGTAAATTAAAAGCAAACTAAATTTTATTGTTATATACATATACACATTCATGGATCTACATTTAGTCTGTCGATACCTGTATCTTGGCATTGCACAAGGTCATGTTTTACTCTGACAGTTTATGACGTCTTTACACTAAATCCATTGGATGTTGGATGTGTACAGAATACTACAGATTGATAATTTAGTCTTAGATGCATGATTTTTTTTTATTAGTTGTTAGTGGCTTTGAACTAGCTGTCAGTAACTGCGAGTACTCTCAGATCTGTACTTAGTGTCTTTTTGTTGTTTGGATGTACAAGTACCCGGCCACGTCCACTTGTATTTGTAGTTTTTGTATTTTTATCTATCTGATGAGTTAAGCCTCTTTCAACTGATTTTTATAGTTCGTTCTTATGGTGTACTGTTACACCACTGTCCCAGGTTAGGGGGAGGGTTGGGATCTAGAACAGTATTGAAAGTTAACGCATTATTAATGTTCAAGAACAAAAGAAAAGGATACATATTAAAAAAATATAAATTATACCAGAGACATATAACGTATTATATGTCTCTGATTATACAGATGTTCTCTTTATTAAGTACAAGAATTTTGCAAATAAAAGAAGAAATGGTTTATTAGCTTATCATCAGTATTCCATAAAAAAACAGATATAACACTTTTTCTAGAGTAAAAAAACAGCACACACAAAAAAAACACCACAAAAAATGTAACCATTGTGTTGATTTTCAAAAGTTGGCAGGTATGGAATTGGTTAAGGCAAATTTGAGTTTTTGTAGGAATTATTCATGGACAAACAACATTGTACAGTATACCACAATACAGTACATCTAAGTTATGCACAAAAGGGACAAATAACGACTTTCCCATACTAAGCGACCACATAAACCACATCTTACTTAAAATTATTATAGTGATGCACTCCAAAGTGTTTAGAAAGCTAAAACTTAGTGTAAATTAGAAACATCAGTGGGGCGTTCACCCTATTTGGTTAATTTGATACGGAGAACCATTGTAGTTATAAAAAAAAATACGTAATTTTACGGCCCAAGGACGTGAAGGTAACATATGATAGTAAAACAGTAAAATATACCGTACCTGTTTGCAGGGGAATATAAGTAAGGGGGAGGGAAACCAATGATAATATGCTGGGAAGATCTTATTCGAACCTGTTGGAACTTTACCATATCAATTGAGTAAATATCAGAGGTTATTGAAAAATAAATCGTATCTTGCCATTGGTTTAAAAACATTTACGTCAAAATGACAATAAGTTATAACATGAATATTGATATATTTGAACTCTATTATTCTAAAATTAAAAGGTCAATACAGTTTTGTTTACTAACTAACGCGTATTAATTACAGCCATGCACATGTTTAAATAGGGATCATAATAGGCATATATGATTATAAAATGACAACATTTAAAAAAAAAAGACCTTAAATTTATATGTTTCTGTTGTGCACATATTTTTGTAGATCTACAATATTAACGAATTGATGACAGGTAATTTGCATTCTAACTGCAATGCTCCTTTGAACGTGTCACCAGGTCGTTGTATTTCAACTGTTCGATAGTTCTTAACTTCTGTTACTCTTGAGTCAGTGATGATTATTTATTTTTTTTCGTGTTCATCTTTTATTGACTTTTCTTCTATTAATAAAAGGATGCACTATTTATCTATTTACAACAAAAGCGGCTTGTTATAGTATGTGCTTATGACAGCACCTTAGACAACAGAATATTTTATTCCAGTTTTCTTTATTTTTAGGACCACTCTGTATTTGTCAATGTGAAATCATATAATATGTACATAAAAAAACATTATTGTGACTTATATCATTAAAATATATTAAAGAGTTTATAGAAAAAAATCATTAAGGGTTCCGCGGAACCCAGTGTCTCGCCTACTTTTGTTGTAATAGTGTTATAGTAGCAGGCTCAACAAAAATGGGGAAAATTATTGATTTTTTTCCTCTAGGTACTATCTTTTTATTCTGTCCAACTGAAGTGTGGTTAAAATCCAGGATGGTTTGAATCTAATAAATGTTTTAAAAACTTTAACTGCAGACTGTATGTAAAGTTAACTGGAAGAAAACTAAGTCCATGTATACATAAGTATTATACGGAAAAACAGAAAATAAATTTTTATAAAATTTCCTTCTTGATACTAGCTTTTGATTATAAACAAGCTTCTATCCAAGTTTTAAAAACTTTTAACACACAGTGAATGTAATGTTAACTGGCAGAAAAATTAAGTCCATTAATAAGTAAATACGGATAAACAGGATTTTTTTTACAAAATTTAATTACTTCTGGATACTATCTTATGATCATAAACAAGCTTCCTTCGAAGTTTGGTAAAAATCGATGACAGTTTTAGAAAGTTATTAAAATTTTAAAAACTGTAACCACAGAGTGAATATTTGTGGACGCCGCAATGTAGGATCGCTATGTCTCGCTTTTGCGACAAAAGTCGCAGTCTTGACAAAAAGAAGATGTGGAATGATTGCCAATGAGACAACTCTCCACAAGAGACAAAATGACACAGAAATTAAGAACTATAGGTCACCGTACGGCATTCAACAAGGAGCAAAGCCGTAAATACATATATAGTCAGCTATAAAAGGCCCCGAAATGACAAATGCAAAACGAGAAAACTAACGGTCTAATTTATGTACAAAATAATGAACGAAAAACAAATATGTAACACAGCAACCAAAGAAAACCACTGAATTACAGGCTCCTGACTTGGGACAGGCTCATACAGAATGAGGGGTTAAACATGTTAGCAGGGCTTTGGTAGAATATTCCAATATAAGAACAAACCATAAAAATCAGATGGAATCAAATAGAAATACATCTAACAAAAAACAGACTGTACTATCTATTATCCTTTCATTTATTTAATAAACAGGATAGATCCACCCTTTGACCACAACCTGTGATATTTTAATCCAGGCGAGGATCCAGTCATTTTGAAAGGGGATTCCGACTTCAGGAATACTCCCTGGATCTGCCGATGATTTCATGGGTTTCATTGTGTTTAGGTGTTTTTTTTTCAATTTGAGGAAATAAGCAGTAGAATTATTTGTAGGTTTTCTTAGCGTGGAATTCAATTGTGTAATCTCAGCAGGCAGATGCATGCCATGCCGAAATCACATTAGACCACGATCGCATCACGCTCACCGCGATCTAAAATAAATTCAGATCGTGGTGAGGTCGCGATAAGAGCGGCTTGAAATGTAGATTTTCGTTGTTTTCGCGATGCTACTACGTCCTCGTTACGCTTCTACAACGATCTTGCTACGATTATACCACGTTCTCACCACGCTTATTCTACGAACTCACTACGATTATTTCGATCTTACTACGCTTATCACGTTCTCATAACGACCATATCACGATTTATCCGATTGCAACACGATATTACCACGCTTCTTCTGCGATTATAGCACGCTCTTACCACGATCATTCTACGATCTTACCACGTTCATATCGGCGCGATCTAACTACGCCCTCAGCAATAACGTCAACATCATGATCCATATCTACCAGAACTCGTGGGCGTGGTGGTGGGGGGAAATGTAGTCAGAGGGGCCTCTGGTACGAATCCTGATCCAGTACAGATGTCAGATCAAGCAATCCAACCTGAATCACAACGTATTGATGATCTATCCAGATCAACTGACGATATTTTATTGAACAAAAGTGGGAATGATACCCACGGGAAATGATACAGATGTGTAAAGCATGGTTGAGCTGTTGGATATTAGGGTCATGAGGTCCAAATTACATACAGACAAACAAAACATGGAGAGCTTTTATATATTTTATGTGACAATGACAATGAGCATGGCTATAACTCGAAATCATGGTCGAAGTATGAACATAGTCGGGTCGTTAGACGGTCGTGATGAGGACGGCATGAGCAGTGGCGGACCCAGAAATGTTCATAAGGAGGGCCCACTGACTGCCTAAGAGGGGGCCCGCTCCAGTCATGCTTCAGTGATTGCCTATATAACAGGAAACCAAATTTTTCCCACAAAAGGGGGGCCGGGCCCCCTGGTAAACCCTCTAAATCCGGCTCTGATGAGCGTGTTAGAATCGTACTCAGGGGCGGATCCAGCCATTTTAAAGGGGGGGGGTTCCAACCATATGTCCCTATTCAAATGCATTGATCGTCCAAAAAAAGGGGGATTCCAACCCCCGGAACCCACGTCTGGATCAGCCAATGGTATTATGGTTTTGATCAGCGTAGTATAAACGTGGTATAGTCGTAGTAGAAGCGTTGTTTGGTCGCGGGGAGAACGTGATGGTCGTAGTGAGGTCGTAATAACGTCGCTGTGAGATCGTAGCGCAATCTCTCGGACTAGATTCGCGCTTACGCTTCGCTCTCGCTACGATGGTACAGCGACCTTTGCGATCTTACCACGAACTTACTGCGCTCTCGCTACGCTTCTACTACGACCTGATTTCGGCACGACCGCACCACGATTGTTTTGAACATGTTCAAAGTTGGCCACGCTCATCACGATCATGAAGACCTCACCACGACCTTACAGCGATCTTCACGATCGCACTACGATCGTCAAAATTTGCATTTTTCAGAGATCGTAGTGCGATCGTGGCCTAGTGTGACTGCGGCATAAGGAGCACTATTAACACTTAAAACAATAAGTCAAAAACTCAAAATCAAACTGTATGTACTTTATGATAGTTTGAAAAACTGGATTCCCCACTTTACTATATTTCGTGTCATTCTTTTTTTATGTTTTTGTTCCAAGAACAGAATTCAATCCCTCAAAACATCCAGCTAACTACTTTTTCATGTAGTATGTCTCTGCTTGAACATAACATATTGTGATTAAAAGCACAGAAAACAAATTTTCAAAAGTGTTGGACAGACTGAATATTCCTGGATTATTTGATTCCATTTTATTTGTTCTTGAAAACTGGGACCATTTGTATTAAAACTAGTTGAAAATAATCCAAGTCAATATCCTATTGAGTTCTCATTCTAATTTTCATTGCGTTTGGTGGCTATTTTGAATTCTCTGTTGACCCAAAATAGTACCTATTGTGAATATAACTGTAATTGGCTGTTATGTTTAGTTTCAGTGAGTTGGCTGGTTTAAGAGGAAGCCTTGATGGTTGGTTATCTTGTAACAGGGTCGTATCTTGGATTAAGTAAATAACAAACTCTGTTCTATAGGGTTCGGATGATTTAATACCAGTAATAGAAAATAAACTCTGAAAATAACAATATCACAATTATAAATAACAGTTCTATTTTATAAAACACAAGTATCTTAAATTACACATTATCAGATATTGTAATAGTAAAATACAATGCTCTTAATTACTGTGTACTATACTACTAATTCAATAATAAATACATTCAGTAAATTGATGTCACGTGTACTTTTATTTCTCATTGTGATATACTACACAAGAATGTAACCCTTGATCATAAATAGTGTACTATATAATGTTTACTGGTAAACTATGTGTACGGTACAAAACTAAAGTTAAAACTGCACATATAACAATAAACTAATCGGAACATAATATATTATTTGTTCTTTACATACTATTACATTACAACAATCATTAAGTTGCAAATACTATTTTTATAAAGACTAATTAAGCCAATATCTTAAATATGCTTAAAACCGCATATTTAAAGGGAAATAATCCATAACGTTCTGTTTACAACATTACATAATTAAAATAGATTGACTCTTACCACTTGTGGAGTGAGTTTTACTGGTAAGGAGTAGGCACAGTTCACAAGTAATACTCTGTATATAACTACATCAATGGAGTCCTAAAACCAAAATGTAATCATAAACATTCGGACTCGTAAAATATTAAAATATACAATATGACAAAATAACTCAAGTTCATTTCATAGTTATACTTCTATCATTACATTGTATAATATAAGTGTACTAATAAATATCAACATTAACACTTTTCCTTATTTTGTTTAATATGCCGCCATTTATGAAATATCAATTATCTGTGTCAATAATCAAATAGCTGCGCAAATTATCTTGTTCTATATTCTATCGTGACAAATTAACGGTAGATAATAAAATATATGTAGCACGAAGCTAAATAAAATATTCTCGGGTACATCTATCATACTAATGTAATAATCAAACTTTACGAGGAAAACGAAGTCATACAATAGAAACTTTGCTAACTTTATCATTTACATGTGAAAATATAACTTATATAATAAAGAAAATAACTTACATTAATCAGATATATGTTGTGTCCACAATGAATGAAAATAATAATATACAGCTAATATAACTCGGGACACACAATATCATGTGGCTGTCATTTCAAGTTCCCGTTCAAATCTACCTGGTCAATACAAAATATAAATTGACCGCGAAATCACAATGACCAATCAGATACGCAATTTTAACTAAGAACCTTTTGAATATTCATGAACTAAATATAAAAAGTAAAGTGTAGATTTGGATTTAAATTATAATATTTTTTTATCGAAATTCAAGAGTAAAACGTTTATAATAAATTAATTTGAAGAACGTTATAAAGATATTTTTACTGTTATTTAATAGGCGTAAAAATGACACTACTACATTCTCCCCTCTGTTGAAGAAAATGACTTCCATGTCATTCTGTCTTTCTGTCTATTTTGTAACAGGGTCGTATCTTGGATTAAGTAAATAACAAACTCTGTTCTATAGGGTTCGGATGATTTAATACCAGTAATAGAAAATAAACTCTGAAAATAACAATATCACAATTATAAATAACAGTTCTATTTTATAAAACACAAGTATCTTAAATTACACATTATCAGATATTGTAATAGTAAAATACAATGCTCTTAATTACTGTGTACTATACTACTAATTCAATAATAAATACATTCAGTAAATTGATGTCACGTGTACTTTTATTTCTCATTGTGATATACTACACAAGAATGTAACCCTTGATCATAAATAGTGTACTATATAATGTTTACTGGTAAACTATGTGTACGGTACAAAACTAAAGTTAAAACTGCACATATAACAATAAACTAATCGGAACATAATATATTATTTGTTCTTTACATACTATTACATTACAACAATCATTAAGTTGCAAATACTATTTTTATAAAGACTAATTAAGCCAATATCTTAAATATGCTTAAAACCGCATATTTAAAGGGAAATAATCCATAACGTTCTGTTTACAACATTACATAATTAAAATAGATTGACTCTTACCACTTGTGGAGTGAGTTTACTGGTAAGGAGTAGGCACAGTTCACAAGTAATACTCTGTATATAACTACATCAATGGAGTCCTAAAACCAAAATGTAATCATAAACATTCGGACTCGTAAAATATTAAAATATACAATATGACAAAATAACTCAAGTTCATTTCATAGTTATACTTCTATCATTACATTGTATAATATAAGTGTACTAATAAATATCAACATTAACACTTTTCCTTATTTTGTTTAATATGCCGCCATTTATGAAATATCAATTATCTGTGTCAATAATCAAATAGCTGCGCAAATTATCTTGTTCTATATTCTATCGTGACAAATTAACGGTAGATAATAAAATATATGTAGCACGAAGCTAAATAAAATATTCTCGGGTACATCTATCATACTAATGTAATAATCAAACTTTACGAGGAGAACGAAGTCATACAATAGAAACTTTGCTAACTTTATCATTTACATGTGAAAATATAACTTATATAATAAAGAAAATAACTTACATTAATCAGATATATGTTGTGTCCACAATGAATGAAAATAATAATATACAGCTAATATAACTCGGGACACACAATATCATGTGGCTGTCATTTCAAGTGCCCGTTCAAATCTACCTGGTCAATACAAAATATAAATTGACCGCGAAATCACAATGACCAATCAGATACGCAATTTTAACTAAGAACCTTTTGAATATTCATGAACTAAATATAAAAAGTAAAGTGTAGATTTGGATTTAAATTATAATATTCTTTTATCGAAATTCAAGAGTAAAACGTTTATAATAAATTAATTTGAAGAACGTTATAAAGATATTTTTACTGTTATTTAATAGGCGTAAAAATGACACTACTACAATCTTGTCGGAATTATTTTACACTTTGTAATCTTTGTCTCTTTCATAGATTGCTACACAATGCCATACATAACAGTTTCTGTTACCTGTATTTTCTAACACTTACTTTGGTCTCTGGTGGAAAGTTGTCGCATTGGCGATCATAACACATCTCCCTATTTTATATTGATACAGATCCAAGAAAATAGAAGCTACAAGTATCATTCTATTAAACATACAAAATTTCTGATAAAGGCAATTCTGTACTTTTGGATATATGTTTTTTTTTTAATTCTAGATAATTTTAGTCAACTTGAACTTTCACATAGACAGTTAATTTATATGTGAGCCTGTCTGTTTTATTTAAATGGTTGACAATATATTATTTATCCATTTCATATCCTTGTGACATTAAAATATTCTGAGCATACATGTAACATGACATGGGAAGAAAGATAGTCACACATACCAAAGAGTTCTTATATTTGGGATATTACATGTGACTGTAAATACTAGTATATATGTTAGTATTTTCATGACAACAGGTCTAATAACCACTTGATTTGGTTAAAAAAATTCTTGGATTCTATGAAAAGGAATGCTTTTCCTTTTATATGCAGCTTGAAAATGTTGAGTTGATGCCTATTAGTAATTTAAAGATCTGCCATGTCTGCTGTGCAGCTACATCTTGTTTCCTGGTATATCAGAATTAATTGCAAGCAGCCACAAAGGTCCAGACCTGGTATTTTCAACATCTTTTCTGGTACATGTAGCTCATTTTTACCTGAAAAAGAGAAGAGTCATATAGATATTTTGATAATATAAATAAAGAATAAACAAAATTGGCATGTAATTATATAAAGATCAGTGGCAGATCCATAAATTTTCATAAGAGGGGACCAAGTCATGTTTCAGTGATTCTCTATATAATCAACCAAATTTTTCCAACAAAATGGTTGGCAGCCCGCTGCGCCCTTTCTAAATCCACCTCTGAAGATAAAATTGTCTTATTGTTACTGCTGATTCATTCAATTGTGTATACAACAGAGGAAAACAGTCCAACAAAATTATATTTTCTAGAAGTATGTTAGATGACTAATGTACTATTAACAAACAAGTCCATTTGCCTTGCTTATATACTCAAATGACAAAAAAAAATGTTTTTTTTTAACTGAAATATAGAACTCTTATAAATGTTTGTACATTCACTGATAAGCTGATACGTCATTTCTAATAATTATATCATACATGTATATGTACTTACACCTTAAATTCAAACAGTCTCTGTATGTACATGCATCTCTTTCTTTCCATTCCACATACCTCTGCAATCAGAACAGCATCTGCAACAACCAAAATTTAAAGGTGTGAAAAAAAAAATTGAAATTTTCAAAGTGCAAAAATATCAAAACAGCAAAGAAAATGAATATTAGAGATTAGCCATTTTTCACATATACATGTACCAAGGGGAAACTCCTTTCAAAGCTATATTTTATTTATTGTTTCATTGCATTAAATAGAAAATAGGGATAATCAAGCGCAACTGATAGATTACTCACTTGTTTGTCCATGATGTGCTAGCGTTTGTTATTTACAAAAAGGCCTAAACAACCTTTACATTCTAAAAAAAACCTTGCATGTGCTGAGTCACTAAAGTCGAGTGCACCCTAGAAGGTGTACTTGAATTGGTCCATATTTATATTTGTCCTAACCAATATTTTTATTTATAAACTTGTCCTAAGGAAATCATTGCTAGCACTGCATGCAATAATGCTCTATCTATCAAGCATAGAATGGTCAAACATTAGAGTACAAGGGAACGGCTGGATTTTCTTTAAAATTTCCCTGTTTAGCATTGAAACAACAAAAGGGTACATAATCCTTAAAAAGCTCTAATTAAGAGCAATTCTCTGTAACCACCAACCATTTTATATAGGGAGGTCGGCACGCATAGTCACCGATTTTCATGAAACTTAGCCAAAACATGTAATCATGTAAAAAAGTAAGTTAAATGCTGACCAAATTGTTGCTAGGCGACGGTTGCCATGGGTACCAAGTAAATGAGTTTTCCCGTATATTTTGAGGAATTTGGCATCGACAAAACAACTACTTTGAAGTTATTCAAAATCAGAACCAGGTTTTATTTGGTGATATTTGTAAATATTTTTCAAATACATGAAACTTAACAAACAAAACAGCAAGGCCACACTTTAAAAATATTTTGGTTTGCCCAAACCCTACTCGAAGGAAGAGACAGTGGGTTGGTAGGCAGACATTTTCTTTTTTTTTTGACAAAGAGAAATTGAAGTGTCAATTGTTTATTATATCATGCCTATCTGATAAAAAAAAAAAACTTTTTCACATCAGGACAATAAAAGATTTTGAGTAGGCAGCTATTTTCTGGGTAGGTAGGGTTAGGGCAAACAAACATATTCTTTTTTATGGCCTAATGTCATATATAAAAAAATATTTTTGCTGAAAATTGTCACAACCACATGAGCAGAGGTCATTTTTCATAGTATTTGAGTAGACAAATTATACACATTTTGCATGAACAAAATATACCTTTTTGCATCCACATGCATTTAAGCTGTGGTTATAAATTAAAAGTATCAATGTTTATAGTCAAAAAATTATAACAAAATGTTTGGGATATTGGGTTCTAGGATGGTTGCTATGGAAACAAAAATCTGTCTTTTTTTTGCCTTTTTACTTCTGAAATTTGACCATGTTATTAAAATAATCCACAAAAAGTAATAACTATTGAATGATTATATGTGCAATCTATTGGCAATTAAATTACCATGAATTTGACCAAAGGTCAAAGGTCATTGATGACCTTGGCCTTTGACCTTGTGTATATATTAAATTGAATTTAAAAGGAAATATAAAAGAAAGTAGCATACCTTACATGTGGAAAATGGTCAGGACGTTTATAGCCATTATTATTTTAACATATAAACAATAAAAAGTCAAGGTTATGTCAAAAGTGCTTAGCAACCACCCTTATTTATATAAAAAGTACCTAGTAACCATACATGATTTGTTTCAGGACTATATAAAATAGTACATAGACCTTACCTAAAACGGCTAGGGGAGTTGTCATCACATAAGTTTTAAACAATCATTCATTTAAAGTGAAAAAGTGCCTAGCAACCATTTATTTATATTGGAAAAATTGAGTTTTATTGCCCTTTAAAGTCAATTTTTAACAATTTTTATGTAAATTTTTGTCATCTTTTACAAAATCTTCACCTCTGAAAGTACTAAGACAAATTCAAGCAAACTTGGCCACAATCATCATTTGGGTATCTACTAAGTTTAAAAAAATGTGTCTGATGTCCCAGCCTAATAACCAACATGGCCGACATGGCTAAAAAAGAAAATTGGGCTAAAATGCAGATTTTGGCTTATATCTCTAAAACTGATAGGAGTGATTGCCCTTAAATAAAGATTACTGTAATCTTCTTTTGTGTTTTGAGCAAAAACTAAAGAAGATAGATAGAAACCAAACAGACTTAAAGATTAGAAATACATGATCAACAAAACAGAGATTTTTGTCATGAAGTCTATTCTCGTCTACAAATTCAATGTTGGAGAGTGTCCTTTGTTTAATATCAACATAGACCAAGGTGAGCGACACAGGCTCTTTAGAGTTTCTAGTTGCCTTCAATGGACGTGACGGCACTAGTGTTCAGTCTTAATATCAAACAAGAATGTGTTCATAGTACACTGATGCCCCAATCGCACTATCACGTTCTCTGTTCAGTGGACCGTGAATTTGTGGTTAAAACTCTAAAAATTAGAAAGATCATATCATAAGGAACAAGTGTAGTAAGTTTCAAGTTGATAAGACATCAACTTCATCAAAAACTACCTTGACCAAAAACTTTAACCAAAAACTTTTGACAGACGAACAGACGCACAGACCAGAAAACATAATGCACATAAATGGGGCATAAAAATATTGTATTTGATGAAAACGCATTACATATATAAATTTTGAGACTGAACATTTCGGCCACTTTCGTTTTAGTCAAAAACCATCTTAACACTGACGTTTGATTGCATATTTGATAGATTTTTCATATTTAAACTTGAATTTGAGCATTTGTTATGACCTAACCAATTCAAATCTTTAACACAAACTGATTGAATCAAATGAAGTTCACCTGTAAATGTTTAAAAATGTAAAACATTTTAGCCAAAATTAGCCCTAACCGGACTTCTTCTTAAACCAGACTTGGCGGCAATCATCATTAGAGTATGCACTTTAAAAAATGCGTCCCATTTTGGCTAACATGGCTGAAATTGAATATGGGGGTAAAATGCAAGTTATGATTGTCTATCATCATCTAAACTGTTATAAATAGAGAAAAATCTGACAAGAGCTTTAATATTCCGAGTGATGGGATCTTCCTAAATAATAATGGTCTATTTACATCAAAACTGTCTGACAAGTTCTTACGGGAGTTTCTGCCCTTAAACGATGAATTTTAACATTTTGTTTTTACCAACTATCTCGAAAACAATAATAGATAAAGAGAAACATTTTATATAGGAAATATGGTCAGCAACACCAAGTCTACAAAATATTGACTTAGTTGAAATCGTCAGCTGATTTTTTTTTTTGGAGTTATTGCCCCTTAAAGACGTTTTTATTTTTGCCTTTTTGCCTAATATCAAAAATATCATAATAGAAAGAAAGAACTTTAAACTTACAGATATTAATATACCAGGGTACCTTGTTTGTGAAAGCTGTAGCAATTAGGTAATTGCAACAGCTTAAGACCAATACATAAATTATCATAAAATCATTCTTTGATATAATTCATTTTCATTTAATCTTCAAGATAGAGAGAAGAGAAAAGAAATAAAAAAACAAGAGAAAAAAAGAATGATATGTTTTGGTTGCAATTTGCCCAGTAATTTCAGACAGACGACAAGAGATGAAATTACATAAAACTCAATTTGCCCTGATGGCTAGGCTCGCAAAATAAAAATAAATGTTTTCTGAATAATACCAAGTGGAAATAAAATTTTTGAACTGGCCAAAGATTGATAGACTCTTTGCCTCATTAGCCAAGGCCAGGAGTTCCATAGTCTTGCTACCTCATAAGTTTATCTTACCAAACGTTAAATGAAGATGTGTCTATTTAAAAACTGTTGCATTAATTAATATTTTGTTACGTAGTTTATGTTTTGGAATAATCTTACGGTAAAGCCAATATCTTAAAACTGCCGCACATGTCTTGTCTTGACGTTTCCACGTAGTGTAATACTTTCTGGTAGTAAGGCGGTAATGCAAACACGAGATGTCAGAGATTGGTTATCATAGACCAGTCCAGAGACATCTGTCTCTGCATGCATAGTCGAAGGTCTGGACATAGGGTCCTTCATTTCTTTAATTTTTGATGCTATTTTTCTATTGTCTTTATTTTTTGTCTGTTATTCTATAATCTTTATATTTTAGCACCTCATTATTCTCTATTATTTATTGTTTAGCTCCCAATTATTTTCTATTCGGTTCTAATATAACCACGTGTTGATCCTGATCCTGATCCTAATGTCAAAATTGACACAACTTGTGTCTCACTATTTTGTTTCCTCTTATGCATGTTATGGTACACCGTTGCTCAAGGTAATTTCTCACGGTACTTCAGACTATATTTGTTTAGGCGCAGGATCATTCAGGTATTACTGTATATTCCCCTACAATTTGAGCTGTTGCTTCGTAGGTTTTTATCTTTGGTGATGTCAGACATTATTGATCGTATGTCTGTTGGGATGTTCAGTATTTCCATCTGTCTTAGCATGTCTTCTCTTTCCTGTTGGTGTCTTGGGCTGTATAGTATGAAATGATCTGTTGTTTCTTATTCGCCGCATTCACAATATGGCTTAAGGTATTGACCTATTTGGGGGTTTGATGTGTCGATTTGTATGTCCCTCCCAACAATAGGTACTAGATCGAAAAGTTGTCTCCCAGTTTCACTGAATGTCCATCTACTTTGCCAATACAATTTTGTAAACATCTTGACTACACTTCTTACATCTGACATTGTTATGACATTATATCAATCTAATTAAAATATAGACCTCTGATTTCGTTATCCTTATAACCTATATATACGAGCATGCGAGTTAATAATGTTACTATGGATCAGAATTTTAATCAGATTGACATTATATTGGTGGTTTAGTGATGAGGCCTCCTTTGCAGCATCGTTTGTCAACAGGTCCGCTATCTCGTTCCCGGCTATATTATCATGACCTAGGATCCAAGATAGGGCTAGATTAGTATGCTGTGTGTCAAGAGTGTCCCCAAGCTTTCTCTAATGTCTGTTAGTGTGTCAATGTAGTTTGAAGATTTACAATTTAGAGTCCAAATACATATGTTGCACCAGACAGCAGTCAGGCTATCTGATAGTCTTTTGACCTCAGAGATCTGGTCTTTAATTGTTGTGATACAGTGCTCCAGAACAATTAGGATAGATACAAGTTCGGCAAGTAGTATTGATCCTCTGCTATAGCTACTGGCCTCTTTAAGCTAACGCATTGGCTATATTTACAGAATATACTACCGCCCCCGCCCCACATGCATGAACCCGGCGTTAAAGATGATGAATATAAATGTTCAATATGGTACTACTAGATCAATGTATTAGTCCTAGGTTTAATCAAATATAATACAGTAACATGATAAAGTCTTTTCAAGTTTTTAGTCCCCTTCCGACGAAGTCGAAGGGGACTTTAGGTATATAGTTTCATCATGACAAGTTACAGGTCAAGTTCGAATTATGTTCCGGTCTGATGATTTTGTGCAGAGTTATGGTCCATGGACTTAGAAAATTCACTCAAATAATCAGTTTTCCACACTTTATTTTGTCATGCTAGAAGATATTGATTTGATAATTGGTATATAGTTTTATCATGACAAGTTATAGATCAAGTTCGAATTTTGTTCCGGTCTGATGATTTTGTGCAGAGTAATGGTCCTTGGACTTAGAAAATTCACTCAAATAATCAGTTTTCTGCACTCATTTTTGTTATGCTTGAAATAATTTGACAAGTTATAGATCAAGTTAGAATTTTGTTCCGGTCTGGTGATTTTGTGCAGAGTTATGGTCCTTGGACTTAGAAAATTCACTCAAATAATCAGTTTTCCACACTTTTTTTTCGTCATTCTTGAAGATATTGACTTGAAATTTGTTATTTAGTTTACACCATGACAAGTTATAGATCGAGTTAGAATTTTGTTCCAGTACCATGAATTCTTAACCGGTAGGGGACTATGTATTACCATACAATACTCTCAGAATGCTTGTTTTAATCAATTTGTGTAATGAGTTTTGACATTTTCATAGATCGTTACCATAATATACAATATTCAAACAAAACTGATTAATTGCAATGTAACGACTGTTTGACTATGATATAGGGAAAACGGTACTATTTATTCTGCCATAGGCGACAATACTAACATTTTCTAAATTTACCACTTTTTATAATAAAAACCCCGATAAAACAGTTATGTGTGGTGTTAGTACTTTATTATTCTGTTTTGAAAATTGAAGCCAAATAGTATCATGACCAACTTCCAATGGAGCTTGTTAATGTTATCCATGCCCACCGTCATTTTACACCAAATTTATGAAATGTTTGAAGTCTTTTCGAATAATTCTCTAGAAAATATTTCAATAGGTTTCAAAATTTATATTGTAAATATACACACTGTAGTTATTCATAGATAAATAAAAAAATATATTATACCCTAACATCCAATCACAGCGCTCCTAAGTTGACTTCCTTCACCTGCCTTGGGTACACAAAAGGCCAACCTAATGCTGGGAAAATGTAATAGTACCGTTTTCCCTGATATCATAAAGACTGGGACTATTAGTTAGTATAATAGTCCCAGATAAAGATAAGAAAATTAACATACTGTTCAAAATATAATAAATTGTTTATCACCTTGTTCACATTGCAATAAATATGAAATTATTCCAATCAATTTACTTATTAAAATTACATCTTATTTATTATTTAATTATTTAAAAGGAAACATTTACAAATAAATTACATTTCTCTCTCACAAAAAATTGTAGATTTTATTAAAGATCTAGAACGATTGTGTTTTGTCGTTTTACAATCCAAGATGGCGGAAGAGATCCGATCGTCCTCAATTTAAAAAAATAAAGTCAATGAATAAGTTTTTTATTTAAAAAAAAGTATCCATTTAGTAAAAACATATTCCTCTTTCTTGGCTTAATATGAACTATCATATAACTTTAAGATGACTGTAATCTTTTAGATATTCTTTTATTTATTAAACACTTGTGTCCCTTGGTTAAAGAAAACTTTTCGGCTAAAATTTAGAACATGATTATTGTCTTTTAAAATCTTGGAAAATGTAAATAAAAGCCCTTCCGATTTGTTTCTATCAAGTTTTTTTTCTTCAATATATTATACTTTAAGAGAATTGATGCATTTTTCTTTCTTTCATGTCAAACTAGTTAGTTATACGTATCATTAAGTTTATCAAGATAAATCGACATTAAATATTAATAACTCGATCAAATAATAATTATTTTTATATAACTTAAATCATGCTGCTGTTAATGACCCACAGTACCTTGAAACTAATTAAAACGCCTCTGCATGAAATTTCTATAACTTAAGGGAATTATAGGCATCACTTCTCGAAAGGAGGTTACTACGATTCGGATTGGTTAGTTAATGTCGTCGTTACGCTTGTACATGAACACATATTTGGTTAAAATAATCTTAACATTACAGAAGTCTAAATTCCATATTCGTTTCAGGTTGCTTTCAGAAGATTAACATGATTTCAAATTGGAACACGGTAAATATTTACAACTAATTAAAAAAAATCAAGGTTAATTTGATGCTTTATACTTTTTTTTAATTAAATGTATTCTAGATAGACTTTATCTTTATTTTTAATTAAATGTATTCTAGATAGACTTCAACTTTATTTCAATTAAATGTGTTCAAAATATACTTTAACTTAATTTTTAATTAAATGTATTCTTGATAGACTTTAACTTTATTTTTACAGTACAATCAATCAAGAAGTCTTAATCATCTCAAAGACAAATATAATTTGATAATTGAGTTTGTGTACCTCTTTGAGATAGTTTATTAATTTGAAAATAATTATCATTTGATAATAATTATCATTTTAAAGTATTTTAAAAACTGAAGATCTTTTCTATAATATATTTATAAAGAAACTATAGTGACTAAACAGAAACACGAAGATACAAAAAAAAACCCAGAAAACACCATAACTAAAAAAAAGAAACAGAAAACACCATAGCTAAAAAAAAAGAAACAGAAAACACCATAGCTAAAAAAAAAAGAAACAGAAAACACCATAGCTAAAAAAAAAAGAAACAGAAAACACCATAGCTAAAAAAAAAAAGAAACAGAAAACACCATAGCTAAAAAAAAAAGAAACAGAAAACACCATAGCTAAAAAAAAAAGAAACAGAAAACACCATAGCTAAAAAAAAAAGAAACAGAAAACACCATAGCAAAAAAAAAAAAGAAACAGAAAACACCATAGCTAAAAAAAAAAGTAACAGAAAACACCATAGCTAAAAAAAAAGAAACAGAAAACACCATAGCTAAAAAAAAAGAAACAGAAAACACCATAGCTAAAAAAAAAAAGAAACAGAAAACACCATAGCTAAAAAAAAGAAACAGAAAACACCATAGCTAAATAAAAAGAAACAGAAAACACCATAGCTAAAAAAAAAAAGAAACAGAAAACACCATAACTAAAAAAAAGAAACAGAAAACACCATAGCTAAAAAAAAAGAAACAGAAAACACCATAGCTAAAAAAAAAAGAAACAGAAAACACCATAGCTTAAAAAAAAAGAAACAGAGAACACCATAACTAAAAAAAAGAAACAGAAAACACCATAGCTAAAAAAAAAGAAACAGAAAACACCATAGCTAAAAAAAAAAGAAACAGAAAACACCATAGCTAAAAAAAAAGAAACAGAAAACACCATAGCTAAATAAAAAGAAACAGAAAACACCATAGCTAAAAAAAAAAAGAAACAGAAAACACCATAACTAAAAAAAAGAAACAGAAAACACCATAGTTAAAAAAAAAAGAAACAGAAAACACCATAGCTAAAAAAAAAAGAAACAGAAAACACCATAGCTTAAAAAAAAAAGAAACAGAAAACACCATAGCTTAAAAAAAAAAGAAATAGAAAACACCATAGCTAAAAAAGAAAAAAAGAAACAGAAAACACCATAGCTAAGAAAAAAGAAAAACAACGAAAAGACTAAAAAGTGTACAAAAATTACACAGAAAACTAAAGTCTGAGCAACTCGAACGCACACAAAAAAAAGACCAACAAATCAAACACGTTGGTGATCTTAAATGCTTCGGAAAGGTAATTGGATCATGCTGCACAAGTGACACCCCGTTGTGATGCTCATGGCAAGAAAAAAATCGGTGATATCCTAATCGAGGAAAAGAGGTTAAGGTTTCAACTGTAATTAATGAGTTCAGGTATGTATATATATATAGACAGCATTTCTTTAACAACAAATAACTATTTTTTTTCTTCAGTGGTTTCTTGTCCTAAGATTACATCTCCTTCAATATGTAACTGGAATGACAAATAATGTAAGTAAATTTAATGTTATATTTTCAATTTGAAATATAATTCTGTTTAGGCGATTTGATTGACCTCAAAGCTCTTTAATGACACAATGAGATTTAAAACAAGTACATATTATCTCGATACTCCCATATTAGCCCGGATTTAAGCCGAGGGTCTGATATATTAGGGGGATGACAAGTGTGTCAATGTTGGTACTTCAGTTTTGTCTTTTTGTAAGTTTTTGTGTGTTTTGTGCCGATCTGATGAGCCAGTGCCAAGCTCTCTGCACGTTAAGAACCCTTGGAACAACTCTTTGAGGGATCTGTAGGTGGCCTGTTGCATGGCTTAATTTATGTTCTTATATATCCTCATTTTCCATGCAGTGGCAGTTCAAATTTCCCCGATCTCCCAAACGGCCTCTATTACATGACCTATAGCCACCTGTTGTATTTATCGTTAATTTGTTCTCGTCCTGAACATGCATGAACAATTTGCCAGTGGACGTTAAGCAACCAACAATCAATCAATCTTACCAAGTGTTCAGTTTCTAGGCTCAGTATCTTTTCAATTATATTTTAATTAGATTGAGTATTTTTTGTGATTTTGATTATTGTCGCGTTTATATTACTTTTAGAAGGAAAGATATTTGATTATTGTCCATGAAAGAAAACCACAAAATAACCATAAACGAAAAAAATATCCTGATGAAATTAATTTTCTTCTTCAATGTCCATCACTTAGAACTGAAAGGTACAGTTTCGTTTTAGATTTATCTTCTAAATTTACTAATTTTTGATTTTTAAATGACCAATCAAAATTTATAAGTAAAATTATAATGATAAAAAAATATATATTTGCTTACCAAGTCTCTGTGGTTTGTGGAATAGAAAATATATTGTTGTATGGTTTTTGACAATAACGTATCTTTGAATCTTGGAATATTTGAATATCAGAAGTGTTGTTACAAATATATTTTTCAGGACAGCGGATCACATTCAGGGAAAGAATTTGTACTTGCATTTCCAAACGGCGTTCGACATGGTTATTTGCGTTTGTACATGTCAACACCGGTAAATGAAACCTTCTCTGTACACATCAAAACTCCATTACTTAGTCATACGAATATGAATGTGACCGTATCAAGTGGAGCAGAAACCGTCGTTGAAATTCCGTCAGATCTAACCGTTTCCGATACTTCCAAAAGTGATAAGAGCATTCTTGTTCAAGCAGACAATGTTATTGTATTATTCGCATCAAATATGCAGGCTGATAGTGGTGATTCCTTTATTGTATATCCAGTTGAAGTACTTAGCACTGAATACGTATCTGTTAATTTGAAATCAAAGGTTGTTACATATCAGTCAATGAGTGCAATCATCGCTGTAAAGGACCAGACTGTTGTACACCTTAGTTTACCCGTCGATTCCACAGTAAAGTATAATGGCGATACTTATACATTTGGAAGTCGGTTATCGGTCAATTTGACGAAATATGAAATATTTCAGTTTTCATCTGTTGAAGATTTATCAGGTACAACTATATTGTCAAACTATCCAATAGCAGTTATCGGCGGTCACCAACTTGGTAATCCAACCGTAAGTGTGTCTGGAACTGTAGATATGATCCTTGAAATGCTCGTTCCATGGAAGTATTGGTCAACACGTTATATTGCGATCAGTAACCCTGTGTTTAACTCCGGATACGGCGAACTTATTCGCATTTTTACGCTGTGTGAGAATGCTACTGTCATAATTGACAAATCAGGAATACAGTCACTAATTAATGTGAGCCAAGAGTCATTCTACGAGTTTCCTTTGTCATTAGCCGAAGCAGCAGTTATAACTTCGGACAAACCCGTGCTCGTTTCGCAAATATCATCTTCTCATTCTTATGCTGGGTCTAAAAAAGGGGATCCGAGATCAGTTTTACCGGCTCCAGTCGACTCATGGCTTAATGAATACACTTTTAGTACACCTGGAAGGTCTTACGGTGGAAGTTTTGATCATGGACTTGTTCTTGTGGCCCATAGTATGGCTCTCGATGAAATAACTTTAGACAACGAGAGTTTAGAGCCATCTCTCGTCTGGTATGAAATCGCCGGTACAAATCTAAATTATACAGTCTTACCACTATCTCAAGGAGCTCATACGTTGAAATGCATTGGAAATTTAAAATGTTGGGGATATGTTTTTGGAATCGATGTGTACGAAGAATATGGAACATCTATTGGCCGGAGTTTTACAAAGGTAACAAACATAATTTATATTATTTCGTACCTCTATTTTGTAAATGTACCTTCAGTGTAATTTAAAGATGTTTTTTGATAGAATTAAACTTACATTAGATGGAAGATATAGGGTAGTGTGGTAACTGATTCTGGGGCCAATAGGACAAAGTTCAAGGTGACAGTTAATTAAAATAGTAAAAAATGGAAAGTGGTTTCTGGATGGTAATTTAAGTTTCCCTCGATTGATTGAATGAAACTTGTACAGATTTCAGATATAGAGAAGAATTTTTCTTGAATACTTTACTGGAAATGTGCTTCCAGGCGTGGCGAGTAAGTAAGGGTCACGGAAACTCTCCTCAATTTTAAAAGATTCCTTACAAGTTTTTTTTTTTTATATGTATTGGGACTGGCAAAGGCCAAGCTTTTATGAAACTGCTAATGACTCCTCAAATCAAATCCGTCGGAGGTTTACTAATTGATATTGTAGTCAGAGAGAAAATGATTTGTTTATTATCTGAAATTTAACTAGAAGTATAGTAACTCTTTGGTCGGTAGCCTCAGTTTTTGTTATTTGTTTTTGTGTTAAGTTTCAGTCTATAAAGCCAAACCCTTTTTAATTGATTTAAACAGATTGTTCTCGTGTTGTTACAGAACTGTCCCAGGTTAGGGAGAGGGTTGAGGACGCACACACTTATTTAATCCTATCACTTTCTAAATGTGCCGGTCCCAAGCCTTCATTCCAGTGGTTGTCGTTGGTTTCTGCCTTTTATGATTGTCCTTCGTTTCTTGGTGTTGTGTAAGTAAGGCCAGCGTTTTCTCTTGAGACGCCAAATTGTATTGCCTTATCTCTATCCTGAAGTTTTCTCCCACGGCAGGGAATTCACAAAAACAACTTAGTTCTTCTGCTGCCAAGACGTTATCAACTACTTTGATATCAAGTAAGAACTCGTAGAAAAAGATATAGTTTCTTGCATTTTCTACTTTATTTACATTAAAAGCCAATCAGGTAATAAAAAGAATAACTTATCCGAGAATTGAGATATCGAAAAGTATTCAACTCGTGACCGAACAACAGTGACAATTCCCTTGTACGCTACGCGCACTCCTGAATTAATGAATTGTTCGGTCTTTCGTTTGTTATTTTTCGATATTTGTATTCTTAGATTAGTTATTCTGCAATTTGAATACTAAAAAGATTAGAATAAATAAGTCGTTTATCCTGTACTGTAATTGGATCAATATCCTTCTGACATATAAGAGTTAATTATTTTTGCTTGTCTTGCGTTTTCAAGTTTGCAATGCTTTTCAAATATTATGTTTACTAAGATATTAATGGAACAAAAGACGACGAAGAATTTGAACGAACTAAAGATTTAATAGCAATTATACGTGAAGATGTAGAAATAAAAAAAAAACCAAGATGTTAATTAACTGTAGTGTTTTAATTACAGACGAAGACAACTGATACACTCTTCATGGGTAAGTATTATCTCTTCGGCACACCTCTATGTGTAAAGCAACTATTATATATACATACAAGACGTGTTCATCGTTTTTTTTATACATGTATATATTTACACGAACTACTACAATTTGAAATTTTGGGATGTATAAGTGCATAGCCACTTTTCCATAATATTTGGTTTTGTTTAATGAGGTGCAAGATTTCAAATTAAATCAATAACTAAAATTTTACCTTTAAAGGGGCATTAGCTACGATGTAGACAAACATTTAAAATACGAATCTTTTTGTTTGAAGTATTGATAAAAGCGGAATTTTGAAATGATATTTCGTTATAAGCAGCTAGTTTGGCCCATTTTTGGTAAAATAACCTCGAAAAATCGCAGATGTATTATTGACTTGAAAGTGAATAATTCAACCTCATATGAATCCGTATTCATGTGAACTTCAATTTAACTCATTAGCTGGAGATGGATGACACATGTACTAGTCGTTTGTTCAGCCATTAAAAGGAAGATAATGTCATCATTGAAAGTGAAACAAGGGTGAACCATTTGTTGACTGATTCGATCCACAAAAAATCATTCTTATGCAGGTAAAAACGATGATTAACTTATTTTTTTAACCTATAACATGAAATCAAACAGACCTAGAAAATCCAATTGCACGTGGTTGTATCTATTCATATTTATATTTATGTTTATATCGGTTATATGGTTAATTATATGGCATTTAGAGTAAAATACATACGAAATGCTGATATATATTATTGAGTCCATGCATTGTTTATTGTTTATTTAGAATTATTTTAATTTGGATATATGTTTCAGACGATAAAAATAAGAAGATGTGGTATGAGTGCCAATGAGACAACTCTCCATCCAAGTCACAAAGTGTAAATTGTAAACAATTATAGGTCAAAGTACGGCCTTCAACACAAACTCTTGGCTCACACCGAACAGCAAGCTATAAAGGGCCCCACAATGACTAGTATAAAACAATTCAAACAGGAAAACCAACGGTCTAATCTATATAAAAAACGAGAAACGAGAAACACTTATGAACCACATCAACAAACGACAACCTGACTTAGGACAGGTGCATAAAAGTAGCGGGTTTAAACGTTTTAACAGGCGCCAACTTTCACCCTAACCTGAAACAGAAGTGTAACATTACAACATAGAAAGACACACTATAAAATATCAATTGAAAGGGCTTAACTCGATCAAAAAGACATATTAACAGAAACAAGTAAACATACACTGAACGAATAAATTTGATCTATGACACAATATAAATACAATATTAATAAATAAAAAATGGGGATGTAAAACAATGTCAAAAAGACGACTCTAACCTGGGACAAAATGGTGTTAAATAAAATAACGTACACAGGTAAAATTTGAATATAATGATTTTGTTGTTAGGAGTACGGACATATTTTTTACAAAATAAATACATTAATTTTGTTTAAGTTCGAGTACAGAAGTGAAAATTTATCGTCATACTAAATACCAAAGGTGGTACATATTAAATTTAATGAGACGAGATATAACACAAAATAAGTAAACATTGAATAACAAAAATGCATTACAAATTGTGTCAACAGGTCAAATTAACACGAAACTACGATTTGAGAATGAGTATGTTATAAATCAAATATAAGAATTTGAGTCCAATCGGTGAATATGATGAATTTGACAGCTACAGTACTGCCGCTTTAAGAGTGAACTAATTTTATACCTAAATCCCTATTGTATTGCATTTGATGAAAACATTAACACTGAAGAAGGCCATTTGTTGAGCCGAAATATTTGTCAATACAATTTTATTACATCTTGTTCGTATATATATAGGACTCATATCTATGGTGGGTTCCAGATCTATGGCAGATTTCAAATCTATGGCAAATGTGACGTCACAAACGCCATACAAATCAAACATCTATGACAGGTTTGTTTTGTATTCTCGAAAACGAGTAAACTATAACTTCACAATTAAATAACAAACGTTATGCCCAGACTAGAAAATGCCGCTAATTTCCCGGGCACATCATTTCACTCCTGAAGTCTGTAATAGTGTTTATCACTTTCTCATTTAGAAAATCGCCACCACAAGAATATGCTCCCGTTTTCGTACTTCTAATCCGTTGTCCCTTTACTGACTTTTACTTAAAACGGCTTTTTCGTTATCTTTGAACATTGCAACGGGCGCCGCATGCTGCACGGAAATGCATACTCTTCCGGATTTGACTCTCGGTTATTATGAGAATCTGCATTGTTCATGCTTTGGTTTTTGGTGTTTTTTATGTTTGTGTTTTGTGTTTGTTTCCGTGTCCTCGTCTGTTTTCCTGGTGTTACCTTGTCCCTTGATTGTACCGAGTTTTTACTGTGACTTTGGTATGCTTTTAGCTTTTCTTTCATACATTTTTTGTTATGCTATGCTGTTTTCTTGTTATTTCTTTTCCTATGGTACTCTTTAAATTTCTTTTATTATAATCAATAACATTTTCCAGCTATATTAAAGCGACTACCTGTACTATTGTAGCAAACAATTTTTTTTGAGATCTAGAATCTAAAAAAACAATCTGTCATAGATTTCTAATAACTATCTACTCCATTTAATTTGCAAAAAATCTGCCACAGAAATCCGCATTACATTAGGAAGCTAAAAAAACTTGCTATGGATTTTGATTATACATATCTGCAATAAATTTGGATATATATTGTTATACTATATCAGTTTCGTAGAACAAAACTTTTATATTATATTAACACAGTAAATAAGTGCAAATATCCAGAGGCGGATTTAGGGCGGGGGGGGGGGGGGGGATTTGGTTGATTATATAGGGAATCACTGAAGCATGACTGGAGCGGGTCCCCTCTTAGGCAGTCAGTGGAAATATTTCGGAGAACATATATCCTTCATCAGAATGATATAAAATGGAGTCTTATTAATCTATGCTGACTTGCATAAAAAAACATCATGAACGTAATACAAATTAAAAACCGAACAACGCTTTTATAATTCTAAAATCTTGAAGTTTACGCAAATTAAGCAAATACAATAGACGAGGCTACGTATGTATACATCCAAAATCAATATCTAAATCTGCAGTGGTTAGCACTGCACGATTTATACTGCATCTTTTCATTGATTCCATTTGGTGCCTGCCAACATTTTGAATGTTCTTATCCAAAATCTTTCCCGAATGATTCTCTTCTCCCTAGAATAATCAGTTTTGTGGTCATTGTGGTAGCAGTTAGTCAATTGTGATCTGCTTAATTGTGGTTAGGACTAGGGAAACAAATATGATAAACAGCAACCAACTACAAGTCACTTATTGAATGTGGTTGGGTTAAACATGTTTGCGGAAGCACCATCCTCCCCGAAACAGTGGTATAACAGTACAACATAAGAACAAACCATGCGTTTATTTTATTATCAATCTTTTTTTCAGGAAAAGTTGTGATCGGATTTGATATGATAGACGATCATGTACTCCTGACAACACCGGTGTTCAGTACAATTACAAAGTCTCGTACTGAATGCGCCAAAATGTGTTTATTTACTTCTTGTTCTTTCCTTTCCTTTCGGTCTACGGATGGAGTATGCTATCTTTATACAGAGGATCAAAAATGTAGTCCAAAGCAAGAATCATCAAATTTCAGGCGCTATTACATCAGAGAATAGAGATTGACTTATTATTCTTTATTGCAAATTTTGACATAATATTTTTTAGATATCTATTCTAATGGGCATATTATCTTACAGAGGGGGGTTTATTAATTTGAAATACAGAATGTAGGCAGATAGTCCGACTTGGTACAGACACAACATGTTGTGTGACTAATTCTTAGGCGCTTGGTGAATGGACTCCTTTCAAAAAAGTTGAGGTGAAAATGTGTAGAAAGGGGCATCATATATAAACTACTATTATTGTAATATCTTATGGATAAGAACAAGAACGCTATATTATTTATTCTAAATTCAAGATATCTTATATAGTTTATAAGATATCTCATATAATTTATAAGATATCTTATGAAAAAAAAAATATATGAGATATCTTATAAATTATATGAGATATCTTATAAACTATACAAGATATCTTATAAATTTATAAGATATCTTATAAACTATATGAGATATCTCATATAATATATTCGATATCTCATATAATATATTCGATATCTCATATAATATATAAGATATCTTATATAATATATAAGATATTATGATATCTTATATAATCTAGTTTTTGTAAGATATATTATAAACTTTATAAGATATCTCATATAGTTTAAAAGATATCTCCTATAATTCATAAGATATCTTATAACGAAAGTTTAATGAGATATCTTATAAATTATATGATATATCTTGTCGTTGGGTTGTTGTCTCTTTAAAACTTGTAAACAACTTCAATCTCTTTTTTAGTTATATTCATTTAATATTTCTAGTCAAAGAAGTTTGAAAAATGTAAAAAGAAAAAAGAAAAAAAAGGCAAAATATACCAAAAGGCCCGCGGACAATCAAAAATCATAAGTCGGGAATAACAGCCAATACTATGATCAAAAGGAAAAAGTTCGAAAATATAAATAACATTCTACCAAAAAGTAAAGTCACAAAAATACTGAACTTCGAGGAAAATTAAAAAAGGAAAGTCCCTAATCAAATGGCAAAATCAAAAGCTCAAGCACTTCAAACGAATGGATAACAACTGTCATATTCCTGACTTGTACAGGCATTTTCTTATGTAGAAAATGGTAGATTGAACCTGGTTTTATAGCTAGCTAAACCTCTCACTTGTATGACAGTTGCATCGAATTCCATTATATTGACAACGATGCGTGAACAAAACAAACAGACACAATAGGTAAAAATGTCAAAAATAGGGGTACAGCAGTCAACATTGTGTTATCATCTTAATCACTATAAAAACAAACAAATGTAACAAAGAAGCACAAAAAGGCATTCATCAAATTTAACATCCTCATTTTGCTTTTTTATTATACGATTTTATTTATCTATGTAAAATCCACCCATAAAGGATGGAAGGTTTTAAGTACTGGCATAGAATCGCGCGTTTGACGTCACACAGACACTACTAACAAAACTAAAGACTTGGCAACACGAGCCCTGCTTGCAAAAAGATGTCATGTGCTCCGTAAGGGTAAGAAGAGTATGCTCCGCTAGTGACTTCTGTCGTGTTGTTCATGGGAAGAAAAAAAAACGATATCAGTAGCATTCGGTAATTATCAAAATCAGGGTACAGAGGACGGAATTGTGGCTCTGATGATTGGGACATATCTGTGGCCATCTGTGACTCCATATCGGTCAACCATGTCATGAAATAAAACATGTTTTTCTTGATAGATATTTGTGCATGTCTTTGTGTTATATCTGCAAAATAAAACTATTTTAAGAGGTAACTATGAAACAGATGCAGGAGATACCAACTCACAAGGTCAAGGTAAAAACACCCATCGAAAAACGACGAAAAGACAGACAAGACCACAAAACATTACATAGAAAACTTTAGACTGAGCATTATGGACCCTACTTAACATGGGCTGGTTGTACATTGTAAATACCAAATTGCTATGTATATATTTGTATAAATGTATGTTATAATACAAATGTCACTATAATAAATAATTACTTACTTACATTGTACATTATACATTCGTATATACGTGTGGTCAATTATACTACTTATCAAACTTTGTCGACATTTTTTTTTATCAGATGCAAAATTTAAGGTTATATTTTAAATGTAAATTAATACAAAGTAAAATAACAAAAACACCGAACTTCAAGAAAAATTCAAAACAGAAAGTCCCTTAGTACATGGCAAAATTATAAGCTCAATCACATCAAACGAATGGAAAACAACTGTCATATTCCTGACTTGGTACATGCATTTCCTTATATAGAAAATAGTGGAATAAACCTGGTTTTATAGTGAGCTAAACTTCTCACTTGTATGATAGTCGCATAAAATTCCATTATATTGACAACAATGTGTTAACAAAACAAACAGACATAATAGGTAAAAATGTCAAAAATAGGGGTACAGCAGTCAACAATGTGTCATAATCTTAATCACTATAAAAACAAACAAATCAGTCAACAAAGAAAAACAAAATGGCCGCGATATAGACAAAGCACATACATGACATAAGGAAAAATGAAAGACGAGAATACAAAAAATGACGATAGCACAATAACAAGGGCGGGATGTATAAGTACCGAGCCACGACAAGAGGATATTACCAAACATGGACTAAACAGTAAAGCAAATAATTTACAAAGGCAAATAAAAGAACACTATAACACGTAATTAATTAAGATGATAAACAACGTCAGTACCTAGAATATATACTTCAAGACCATCGTGTATTATTTGTGAAGTTGATACGGAATATTTATCAACAAGGTCTTGGTATCTTCCGATAAACTTTTTTTAAAAAAAGGACGAGATATTCTTTGACAGAACCCTGGTTCATCAACTTTCTGCTCAGACACTGGTGACGTTTTATAAAGTCTCAGTAGCAACTGCAAGCTCTTGAATACCGAATGAGTTGGGAAATGTATATCCCATATGCAGGTGAAGTTGGTATATTGCTAGCCTACTAAGGTGGGGGAAATTGACAATTTCAAAATTAAAATCGTCTCGTTTGTCATAGATTCTGGTACTGAGATGACCGCTTGTGTCAAATTCGAGGTATATGTCTAAAAATGAGGCGGAGGAAGCCGTGTCTGTTGTTTCTTTAATTTCTAGTTCTGGAGGATATATTAATGGAACCCAATCAGAAAAGTTTGGGTTGTTAATGGAAAGAACATCATCGATATATCTGAATGTGATTTTAAATGATCTACCTTTTTTGATCTTGTTGTTTTTGATAAGTGTCTGAATGAACTACGACTCATGTAAAAATAAGAAGAGGTCGGCAAGGAATGGGTACAGTTCGTTCCCATAGGAATGCCGACACATTTCTGAGACAGAATTTTAAACGAAAAAAAAAAAACCAACACAACACACCATACCATACCACACTAACACAACACACCACTACACAACACAAACGAAATCAAAAATATCAAACTAGGGGTTTCAACATTATGCAAGTTTCAATAATTTTTTCAAACACACAATCAACCGAAAATCTAGCAAGAGTTACGAAAATAATTTACAGAGGCTATACCAGATCTGTCATTATAATAAAACATCACCTAGAGTTAAACTTAATTTAAAATATTCAGTCCTCCCTTTTTTGAATTTGATAAGTGGAATGATAAAGGTTAAGTAAATCCTTTTCATGTAAAACATTGTTGGTCTTTGAGAAATTTAAGAAAATTCTAACAGGCATTCCTATGGGTATCAACTGTGCTCATAGTATTGTTCTTTTATTCTTATGATACAGACTTCACTTAGTAGATTTCTGAGAAGAATTAAAAGAAGATGACATTATCCTTTCACTTACAATTTTGCCGATATATTCATAATACACAGCTGTCTCAAGGGTCTTGCTACTCGGAACACTATTTTAAACGACGGTACGTGACGTTCTCAATTTGGGAAAAGTATTAAAACATTTTTCTAAAATATTTACTTTAACAGAGTGGTTGTCTTGATTGTATCTTAATGTGTTTTTGTCATTTTGTGGAATGTGATGTCAATGATTAAGCTTCAATAGTCTCTGTTAAATGTATTTCTCAACTTTTCTATATTGGGGTGATTTATATCTTGACATATTGTATAGAAATTTGTCTTGATATTGAACGAAACGTGTGTTTCCCGTTTGTTTCCCTCTAGATAAAAATAAGATAAATTGTTTTATTTTCAATACAGGACCCATTATGGACAAAATCAGTACAATGATTAGTATATTAAACAATACAATATAGGTTATACAAAAGAAAAAAGAAAAAAAAAATCCCAGGTCAAACATGAAATATAATATGAGTTAATATTAGACTGACCATATAAATGTATAAATCTAGATATATTTATGTATTGTGTAGCTTCAGCATGACGTATACCCAACACCACATCTCCTTTTATTCATGCTTGATATTGATTTTGTGACTATTTGTCTGTTTGATAGTGAAAAATGGGATATTTCTTCTTCTTCTTCTTCCATTTTACATGCATATTACGACTCTGACGCATTGTCACAGGCTTGGTATTGCCTTAGATAATCATCGCTATCCGTATGAGATTTTTTTCAAATATCGATATCACGGCTGTCATTCAGTATATCGAGAAAAATGATGGTGAAAGAGTAAGTAATGATGGTCAAGTATTGCGATTAGATCGTGAAGAACAGTTTATCGAGAAGACACTTGCAACTTTAAAAAAAGATCTAAATTGAATGAGTTGTAATGACAAATTTTGTAAAAATAAAAATTTCTGTCAAAATGATTCAACATTAATATTTCAGGGGAAGACTCAAGATCCATATCGCTTCACGCATTCGCGAAAGCATTTTGCAGTATAGATACAAAACACTTATTTTCGAAAATTTACTCTCATGTAGGTTCTATTATTTTGGATGTCTAGTTAGCATTGTTTTTTTCTAAATGGAAACAGGTCTAAATATAGGTCTATTTGTGTGTATAAATATAGACACATATTTAGTTATATTCATAGCTTTTGTAGAAAATTTTGTGGTGGTAAATTACACATACACACAAATGAAAGCATTAATCTACGTTCTTATTATATAAGTAATTACACGTTTCGACCAATTTCTAGTACACGGTACATCAATCGGTAACAGAAATGTTGTTTTCTGATAATTAAGTCTGGTCACGGCTGAATTGTCTTTCACGATCAACACACCGGTAATTCGTTGCCCCAAAATTCTACTTTTTCAAAATTAATTTGAACATTTTCAAAGGAAAAAATACTTTTATTTACTCTACTACCTGACACACGAAAGCTTACGTTTCAAATATATCATGATATATTGGAATCTGACCATTATAGATACAAAACTCGTGTTTTTATTTATGATTCGCATAGGGTTGTGTGTCGCCTTTTGTGTTTTGTTAGAAAGTACTGCATTTTTCTATACCTTAGTGCACAGTATTGTTGAGGAAGTTGAATAATTTTGACAGATATAATTCTTTTTTTCAGATTTGTTCCGCCTTTTGAAAATACAGCGGATCGGGGTTTCACAGATTTTGAAGTTGAATTGCATTTAAGTACACTCACGTCCCAATACCAGATCTTTCACGATCCTATCGCAATGCTTGACCATGTTGACCACCGTTCCTTATTCTTTCACGATCATTTAACTCGATATACCGAATGACAGCCGTGTCTATGTTATGTGTGTGAATCAGTTTTATTTTTAGGATTAATAAAAGTCAGTGGCGGATCCAGAACTTTTCATAAGGGGGGGGGGGGGGGCGCACTGACTGACCTAAAAAGGGGGGGGGGGGGGTTGGGGTCGCTCCAGTCATGCTTCAGTGATTCCATATATAATCAACCAAATTTTTCACACGAAAGGGGGGGGGGGGGGGGGGGGGCGGGCCCCCCAGGGCCCCCACTGATCCGCCTATGAAAGTTATATAGGTATAAGTATATCTTACTATGATTAAATGATGGATAAGAATACATGCCATTTGTAATGAACTCAAGACAAGAACAAAGCCAAATGTAATGATGATAATCAAGATAACAAAATTTTGATACCTGCTTTAAAAAAAAAACAAGAAGCTATGCCAACTGCCAAACCAGAATCATGGGTAAATTGTATTCACAAGATATTTGAATTTTTGAATTTTGAACCCATACATATAAATATATCAAAACATTAATATATTTCCTTGTATTTAGCACAACCTTTCGGAATTTTGGGTCCTCAATGCTCTTTAACTTCGTACTTTACTAGTATTTGACCTTTTTATGCCCCACCTAGGGCATTATGTTTTTCGGTCTGTGCGTCCATTCGTCTGTTCGTCCGTCCGCCCGTTCGTCCGTCTGTCCCGCTTCAGGTTAAAGTTTTTGGTCAAGGTAGTTTTTGATGAATTTGAAGTCCAATCAACTTGAAACTTAATACACATGTTCCCTACAATATGATCTTTCTAATTTTAATGCCAAATTAGTTTTTACCCCAATTTCACGGTCCACTGAACATAGAAAATGATAGTGCGAGCGGGGCATCCGTGTACTATGGACATTCTTGTTTTTTAACTTTTATGATTCGTGCTTCACTGAAGAGTCTTTTGTAGACGAAACACGTCTGGCGTACAAAATGTAATCCTGGTATCTATGATGAGTTTATTTACAACCACTTGGTCGATGCCACTGCTGGTGGAGGTTTCCTCTCCGAAGGTATCAACCACCCAGACATGAATAATAATTGATATGGTCACAATTATGCAAGATTTACGAGATTTATTGATAACGCTCAGACACATAGATGTGTTAAATGAGTGTGAAATGAATGTGTTGAAAGTCGTTTGTAGACTTCAATATTACATATGGACAACAGTCCTTCCATTTTAATGTATTGTGGATTAATAGTATAGTATCTAGGTAATATTAACAATAGAATCATGTTGACATACAATAAAAAATAAAATTCATCACCAACAAATTCATGATATAAAGTACACATTCTCTCTGGTCTAGGTATAAGTTTTGCCAACGCCCCATCTCGATTGGAATACGTAAGTTTGATGTCCTTAATTTTGTTACCCAACCTCTATTCTGTTCAGATAGTCTGATCAGATATTTTTCTAATCCAAAGTCCTTTCTAAATATCCTATAAAATTGTCCCCGAGATTAATTTGCTATATCGCCAAACCGTGAGGTAATAAACTGATCACTCAATATTCGATCAAGATCATTTTTATCACAAAAGCCAATCTGGTTCATAAAAATATATCATAGACTGCCAGTGTTGATAAATATCGATTCTACAAAATTAATCCATTTGAAAACATAATGACCATATTTCTTCAATGATAACATCAGCCTGTACAAAACACTACTGAGTGTATTGCTATTGTTTACAACTTTACACCAGTACGAAATCATTCTACATTTAACGTGAATTTGCAAAGGAAATCTCCCCAATTCTCCATATACCATAAAATTGGGTGTAGTATTTCGAACTTTTAATATTCTTTTGCCAAATTTCAAATGCACCTGTTCAATTATTTTCAAATTCTCAAAACCCCTAACCTCAGAACCATATAAAAGAATTGATTCTTTCATAGAACCAAATAATTTCAGTTGCAAATCTATTGGAATGTTTTCGTTTCTAACAATTCGATATAGAAAAATGCAAAGATTTTTGCGCTTGGTCAGTAAGTTTCTTTTTTTGGTATCTAAAAAGTACCGTTATATTTAAAGATAACACCTAAATAAGAAAATTTCTCAACAGTCTCAAGTACTTTGTCTTGTAATAAAAATTCAAAATACTTTTTACTTTTCCTCTTACTAAATATCATAACCTTTGTTTTATTCAAATTTACTTCTAATTTCCACTTTTCACAATATAACTGGAAAATGTTTAGTGATAGCTGCATACCTGTAAAATTACAGTATCATCTGCATATAATATAACAAATGATTAAAAAAAAATATGTGCAGTTCATTTTGAAACTTCTCATTTACAATTTCTAGTAAAATCCCATCTATAGACTATTGAAATAGACTTCTAAGTCATTTAGAAAAATTGAAAACAAAAAAGGAGACAAATTCTCCCCCTTTCTTACATCTGCTAAAAAGGGAAAAATTCTGACTGACATCCATTATACTTTACATATGATTTTATTCCTTGGTACATATTATAAATAACTTTGAAGCACTTTCCTTTAACATTACTCAATTGAAGTTTTCCCCATAAACCAGATCTTGATAGCGTATCGAATGCTTTCCGAAAGTCTACAAAAGTACAAAATAGTTTTTTTGCCAAATGAGAAATACAACTCTATGAGTGCATAAAGTACAAAAATATTACCTACAGTCGAATACCCCTTTCTAAAACTAGCTTAACTTTCATGTATAAGTGAAATTTCATTTGCAAAAAATTCAATCGAGTATTGATTATGGAAGTAAATAATTTCCAATACATCTATAACATGTATAAATCAACTATTTAAAAAACTTTTTTTAAAAACTAAGGATTTTCAAACAAGAGCCAAAGCTGGAAATACCTTAAATTGATACAGAAACTTTAAATATGTATATATGAACTTTCAAGAACCCGTTACTTAACTCATGAAGGACGCAGACCGGGAACATAAAGACATAAAGACATAATGCTTTATTTAGAGTCGGTACAAGCAATACAGTTACAAACATAAGCTCTGAAGAGCTTTTAGAACCGACAGAACAAAAGCACAACAAACAAAACATACATATCTAGTCATGCACACATACAATTAAACATGGAAAGCAAGAGTTCATATTAATATGTATACATGCAACACAAAAGTTCTATAAAGCATCTTAAACACACACACTGAAGCATGCACTTATTTGGTAAAACACAAAAGCAAAAGTGAAATGGTTTACAGCATAAAATGCACATAGAGATTAACTACGATAAGCACAAAATAGCAGAAGCACTATAGTATACAAAACAAAATAATTTTGCCATGTTGAAAACAAAGCATTGAACAGAATTAACTAGTTGTGCAGGCGAAACATTGGCATGAGCTGCCAGACCAAGCATTTATCAAGTTCTTGAATTGATTTAAAGATGATTGCTTACGTAGCTCATTTGGCAGCTCATTCCAAAGCTTAGCACCCGCATACCTTGAAGATGTAGGCCATATGCAGTTGTTCTCACATGTGGTAGTTCTGCTGTATTCTGGTATCTAAAAGAGTAAGGGTTTTCCTTTAAGTGGATTAAATCATGGAGATAAACAGGACAATCTTTAATAATAATTTTGAAAATTTCAATAGCGAATGATCGCATTCTTCTAATTTATATTTTGATTTGCAGAGTAGATCTTCATAACTTGCTGAATAGTCTTCGTAAATAAATCTTAGTGCACTCTCTTGAATTTTCTCAATCTTTTTTGTATTAACCTCACCACAAAAGTGTCAATCTAGTGGGCAGTAATTAAAGTTGGACATTATGAAAGAATAATAAATTGTTAATTTTCCAAGTTTGCTCAGGTGTTTTCCAATTCTTTTTAATACATTTAGCTGTTTGGCTGCTTTTTTACATATTATATAATTGTAGAAAAAGGCCGATTCTGCGGCACTTTCATTTTCAAGGTAAAATCTAGCATAAATCCAACTCTAGATTTTTACAATGTAAACGGACCAGCATCCCAATTAGTCTTAGGCTAGAAACAAGAATATGGCTTTTTGTAAACAATTGTAGAGACACCTTAAAGGGGATGTAATCCAAAGGGTAGAAACAAAATATGGCTTTCGTACAAAAGATTAGGAACTCAGAAGTCCAAAAATCATAGACAACGATTTTATTAATAATAATGTTTTCGAGGAAAAGGCTAATACCAGACCCTAGAAACCCTGAAATGGAAGGAACTCGCAACCTGGGTGATCTATAAAATCCTGGAAGTGGTAGAAGTAGATGGGAAGTTTAGGAGGAGTAAGATCCTCACCTTGAAAAACAGAGAAGGAGAAACGACAAGGGTGTGGGCCTGCAGTGAACTGAACAGAGAGAAGGAACCATTGGAAGGAGCCTTCGTGAGAAGTACAGGCTTAAAAATTAGTAAAAAGACCAAACAGGAGTACTTTTCTTGCGATCTTGTAAGAAATTAATTCAGAAAAAAAAATTGGGGTGGGAGGGGTACAAAAAATTTTCCAATCCGACATTTTTGCCGGATCGGAAATTTTTTTTTATGCTTGAAATGCAGCACATCGTGAAGCGAAGCGAAGCGTAATGAAATGATGTGTGACGTTTTTACGGCGTATGCGCATTAAGGTCCTCACTAAAAGTGGTCGATGGTTGTCGCAATTGATGTTTTTCCTCATAGTAAAAAGGCAAGCATTTGACAATGGTCGCAAATTCAACATCATTGACAACATCATCTTCCAATTCCTTACTGATCTTATCTTCAATCTTAGATCTATAAGTTCTGGTTAAATGTATGGCGCCTTCATGTTTTTTCCGTTTCTTGTTGAGACGTTTTGATAGCACCGTTAACGCCACTATTACGGCAGAGTTGATTAAGGCTAATGAACCCAGAGGAATGCACGCAACAGCTATTCCAGTTGCAGCCGTACTAAGTGCGCCAGCTGTATAAATGACATTCGTTAGTGAACAGGTTGCCAATGCCAAAACAACCTTACCCAATCTGTTATAGGTTTTCAATGTTCGGGAATATTTGAGGATTTCAGACTCCAATTCTTTTTCGGTTGAGTCGATTTTTGTCTCTCTGTAGGATTTCTTTCCAGAGTCAACTTCATCCATTTATTTATAGGAGCATACCGAGGAGGGGAATGTTTTTGAAGGGGCTGTTAGCACCTAAGATCAGACCGGCTCCGTCGTGGAATTGCTGACCACGCTTCAAGTAGAGTCCATCACCATAGGTGATCCGGGCGTTTGAGGGTTTGAGGTAGAGATCGTTGTCACTAGGTTTCACGGTACAAACACACCCACCACGTTTCAGGTACAATCCAGACCCAAAGGTCTTGTTGACAGCTACACCACCCAGACCGCTCAAGGCTCCAACACCCAAGGCAGGTAGACTGGTCTTAGCTATCATGGGAAGTGCCCTCATTGCCAGCCCTGCCAACATGGGTAGGAATCCACATACTTTTTGCATGTTTTCCTTCATTTGGGCGGCACTCAGCTTCAGAATCATACCACCAGTACCTTTCTGGAGAAGCTTGGTAATCTTTTGAACCTGCCGAGAGGTGAGCCACATCTTGTGTTTGCCTTGCAGATTTGCATGGGACAAACGAATGGACACTGAACAACCTTTCTTGGCAGCCCGTTGTAGTTTATCAGCTTGCTCTTTTGTCAAGTTCAAACCATGTTCGTGATAAGTCATTTATTTATACCTCACGAAGATGAAAGCGGATGGTGAAATGTTCACCCCTGAAATCGATGGGCCTACCATCTTGATCGGTGAGATACGTTTGCATGCGATTGATGGTTCGCAAGGTCACCGGCAAGTATACTAGATTCTTGGGGGTTTGAATGACCTTCATACCAGAACCGTCTGCGGGAAAGAAGCTGTAGATGGTAGACTGCTGTGTACCATTCACATAACTTCCATGGATGATATCACTATTCACCAGAATGCTGTTGATGCTGATGATATTTACACTGTGTTCCCCTTCCGTATAGCCGTCTGTGATCATATCGAACGTGTAAATCTGTCGCTCGAATCCCAAGACGGTGTTGATGCTATTGACAACGTTGAAGTCTACTTGATAGTGTCTGGCGAGGGTCAGCGTTGCTCATAGGGACGCCCGGTTGGCATCGATGATGATCTTCGTTTTGTGTTTGTTGAGCCGTAGCTGCCGCTGGATCTCATCGTTGATGTCTTCGATGTCATAGGAACTTGTGCTCAGTGCGATGGGAAACCAGTTGGCACCATCGTCGGGGGAGTAGCTAAAGGAATTGTTACCTGCATGAATGTTGGGGATGGAGCTATAGGTTTCCAGGTTCACCAATGCCATCTCGTAGGTCTTGGATTCCTTGAGTTGCAGTGGGGGGTTGAACCGGGTAAGGATTCGGCTATCGTTTCCAGAGACGATGAAGGAAAACCCATGCTTGGGGTCAGTGTTATCAGCAATTTGCTGCAACAATGTGTTGTTCATTTATTTATGGTAGACCATTGTCACATATTTTTGCTTCCACTCTTCGATACCGTCATAGTACTCCTTGAGCTGTTTTCCAGCCTTCACCACGATTGAATAGACTTCGGCGGGGCGACTGGTAAAGAGGAGTTGTAGGTGAATTTTATCCGTTTACTTTTAGTACACAACGTTCATCTAGGATTCTGTCGGAAATGACAAGTGCAAACGCCTCGGTGTTGGCTGGAACATTGCGGACGAATTCGGCCCGGATCTGAATATCCACTGTGGATACTTTGAGACGTTCAGACTGATGACTCACATCGATTACAAACAAGGGGTACAAGTCGATGAAATCGGAGGGATTGATACCACCATTACTGAGGAGAGTGTCCATGTTATGGAATTTTTTTCTGCAGTCAAAGGCCTCCTTAAATACTCTGGCGATCCTATTTTCGTTGAAAGCTGCATTATAGTCGACTGTTGGATAACGTTCATGGTTGAGGGTGACATGGATATTTCGCAATCGACAGTGATCCGACACGGAAGCATTATGGTCACCACTTCTGTCGGTTTGGAAGGCAACGATGCTATATCTAGGCTTTTCGCGACCACTCTTGGCAGCTAGGCGCCAGTTAAACTGTGAGGCTTGGGGAACGGCTATGGAATCACACTGTCTCATGCGAAATCCACAGTGGATCTTGGATTTACTCCAGATTGATTTGTACAGTTGCATCTTATTTTCGTCTGAGGGGGTGACGTGAGGGACGAACCACGATAGTTTACTCAGGACGATCTTTGCCGCATCGTTGACGCCATCCCCTTTTCATTGCTTTCTTGCAAATTTAGCTTACTGTTTGTGCCATGTATGTGCATATGTATGTAATCAAAATCTTCCATAAAACTTATATCCAGTAGTTAAAATGGCAAAATATAATTTCTTTTTGGTGTATCCATGGCAACAATCTGAATGTATTTGTTATAAAATAGTGCAAAAGGGGGGGGGGGAAGATGTCACAGATGTCACATATTTCTCCAAAATTTTGCTAGAAGTAGAATTTCAATCGCTTGAAGTAATACCTTTTCTGAAATTGTTTACATATATCTATCAAGAAATCCAATCAAAATCATATGTCTTTCTTCCATTTTTTTGTAAAATTGCGTCAAAAACTTCGTGTAGAAAAAAAGTATTTGTAAACATTACATTAATTTCTGGACCAATGGCCGGTCTATCTATGAAAATACGGAGAGTCAAACAGAAAATAGCCCATAAAACATGTAAAAAATAATCTTGATGTTCTTATAAACCACCTTTTAAGGCTAAATTAGTACTCAGCTGTCAAAAAATGAATTTTATTGGACAATAACTTTCAAATTTGAAAAATCCATCGGGGCCAAAATGCGAAACTAAACTCCTAACTGTGTATTGCTACCTAATCAATTGCGAATCCAAAAATATGTTTCAAGGGATGGCAAACGAAAACGATCCTTTGTTGGTGGGCTTGGTGATAATGTATCTATGGAGGGCTGCAAATCCAGTGTTCTCAGTCTCAGCATCCGTGGTAGAATCCTTATACCACAGTTGGTTGAGACCCTGCGATTTGGAGAAGTCGTCGGGGTAGGTTAACATTCCCAGCATAGTGGTGGCGATGCCGGGGTCGTTAATATGTTCAATCTGCTGACCGGAAAGCCTGTAATTGATGCTCTTGAAGAGATACATGATACCATTATGGGCGAGCGACACAAGATTGACATTGGAATATGCTGGGTTATCATTCTTGAGAAGTCGACCTTCCACCTCTCGGCGGGGTGTAGAAACAAATCCTGGGTTTCGATGTTGATTCGGATTTCAGCACCGGCATTGTTCAGCTGGGCACCAGCTTGTGGTTCGTATTCTCGAACCTGAAATTCCTGGAGACTTTTGTCGAGGGTCAACCCTTCGGTGATTGTAATTTTGTCAGACATAATGTATTTATTTATAGCGTTGGACGAAGTCGTGGATGGTTTTGATACCAGAGTTGGAGATTAGATTGTTCAACAGAACTTGCTCTGGCTTCTTGCGTTGAACTCTAGACTGTAGAGGGGTTTTACTACGTTTACGCGGCACACAGATCCAAGCGATCGAGAAGCTGCTTGAAGTTGGAAGGAAGAAACACGGTTTGCAGCCCACTGCCAAACTTATCCTTCTTGTAGATGTGGGACACGATTCCATTCAACTTGTAACTCTGGTTCGCCTTCGCGGTTCTCGAGAGGGTGGAATAGCCTTGATACATGGCATCGGAACTTTTCAGGATCTCTTCATAGTCATCAAGGTCGTCGGGTTCGAACGATTCTGGTTTCTATTTCACCATGAGTTCCCAGAGGCCAAGGGTTCCTTTGTACCTTACACCATCCACGAAAATATCATCACCGTCAAAAGTAACTGATGATCTTCCGATGAAGATACCATCGTCTTCAGATCGCAATCCAAATGTGTGGTCGGCAAAAGGTGTCATACTGAGCTGCAAATACTGCTGTGTTCTGGGTCAGAGTACGGTGTCTGTAGGTGGTGCGATGGGTAGTGGGTCGGCAAACTCAGGTGGTGGAGGAGGGAGGGCTGGCACTGCTGCAGAAAGGTCTGCAATCGTTTTGGTGATCTTTGAAGCTGCCTCTCGCTGAGCCTCAACCACAGGCTTGAACACCTTGGAAAGGTCTCGGCTGAGTCCAATCTTGTCGAGACGATGTTGCATATTACTGGCTTGAACCTTCCGCTTGGTGTCTTGCAATTCTCTGGCAAGCGCCTCATGCTGCTTAGGTCGGTAATCTTGTTAAACGTCATTTATTTATAGGATCGAACGCTGTTGAAAGCCCCAAAGCGTTGGTGTGAACGCCCCTAAGAGTTGGTGTGAACGCCCCTAAGCGTTAGTGTGAACGCCCCTAAGCGATGAATTACACATGAAGGTATTACACAGCTGATACGGATCCCTTTTCTTCGAAAGATTCAAGTGTCTGAAGCATAGGTCTTTACGCGATTGGCATGGGTGTGTGCACTGGTGGCCTCGAATCGTCTTGGCAGGGCATTGGGGTTGAGGAAAGCGCTCCACCTTACCATACTGGCGGCCAGAGTTCCATGCGTCGAAATCACCTCCACCGCTATCGATCGGGCGGGGGATCGCGCGACCGCATTTCCAACATATTCTCCTATGTTCGACTGGATCCCACTCAAACTTACATTTGCAGGGCCATTCAAACTTGCAGGGCTGGGGTTCCTCTGTGTCCAGATATTCTTCATACTCCAGTTCCCGGAAGAAATCTTCGAACTGATCCATTCTTTATCTTATACCTCATAGAACTCATCTAATTTGCATCGGTATTTCCCTACTGACTTGGGGCTCGTGAGATCGATGGTTACAAATCCATAGGGTTGGGACCAGCAATGCTTACACAGAGCGTTGAACTGTTCAATGGTGAGATCGTTGCAGTGATCGCGTTGGATGTGTTCGAGATTCTTAGCGTCCTGCTGGAAGAGGCAAAGGAAGTTGGCATTCTCCGGGATCGACTGGCGGGGCAGTTTGAAGTAGTTCTGGCACAGATAGAAACAATCGACGTTGTTGTGGCGACCGCGCACGTTGTAGTCTTCACACGTGTTCTGTTTGCTCAGCATCAAATCGTCGAACACCATGAGGTTCTTGTGGCTGGGGTCGAGTTCCCGGGGGTCTGGTACATCGCTCCCTTGCTCGAAGAAAGAAGTGTCGATACCACTCGGGTGTCGTGGTGGTGGTAAGGCGTTGACCACATCGATCAACGAGTAGGGGGACTTGCCCTTGCACTCTAGAAGGTCTCGGATATCTTCCTTAGGGAAGCCTTTTCCCAGCGCTTGCTGCAACAGCTGGTAGATGGGCTGGTGAAGCGATTTTCCAAAGACGTACAATCGATCGTAGTCGAGCCATCCATCGCGCAGAAGTAGGTTGTTCAACAGCGTTGTCTTATCACAGTCCGACTTCCCAATGATCAACCCTCTGATCGACCGCTGCGGTAGGAGGTAGTGATTGCTCCTCTTGGAGGCGTTGGCACTGTAGTAAATGTCTTCGACGTTCATTTATTTAAATAAAATAGCGATGATCTTCTGCGTGAAATGTCGTAGGAAGACGGACACAGTTAAACCAAGCGAGGTAATGACCAGCTACGGGCGACGGAGAAAGGTTGGCAACTGCAAGGTGTGCGGTGCCAAGAAGTCTCAGTTTGTTGCTACAACCGGTGCAGGGTTCATGAACAAGCTTATCAACCGATTACCCATGGAAATGCATCTGCCCGGACACAACTTCACCGGACCTTTTCTTGCATGAGATAAGTAAGTAGTTCACCATCTCTGCAAGTGGTGGCAATCCATAAGAGTTAAAGTAATACTTTACCGGTCCACGTTTATACCACCAAGTCCAATGCGTTCCATGACCCTCCCAGCTATCGTGATTCAAGATTCCACATTCGATGCATCGCGGGCTGGGTGGTAGGGTATCTCGCATAAACACCCCTCTGAAACTTGGGATTCTTAGGGCTGTGACGGCTCTCTCCAATTCCTTATTCGACAGAGGCTTGGATTTTATAATGTCCGTGAGCAAGGGTGCTAATTCCATCGGGGAGAATGTGTCGCTTGGTATCTTTGGCCGAGAGAGCGACTTTGTAAATTTTCTGGGTGTAGATCTGATGGCGGTAACTTCGGAAAATATTCATTGACTTGTGAATCTCTTGCTGGGTGTCTAGACATCTCTTATACTCGTCGAATGTGATGTTGCGTTCAATCACATTCCTCTTGGCCCCTTTTGCTCTCTTGGTGGTGCCACCATTATCCATCTTGTAAGAGTATAACTTGGGTCGGAGTCCCACAAATTCAGTCATACTCTTACCACCACACTCGTCCTTGAACATACCAATCACCTTCTTGTTCACACCGACTGGAATTCCAGAGGGGTGACCGGCCGGGTAGTTTGAGGTGTCAAATTTCTCCTGGGTGTGGGGGGTGATGTCCTTGTAGAAATCAGCTGTTGTGATCTCATAGGCCAAACTGTCAGTGTCTGTGAATAGTAGGCGCGCGTTTTCAACGTACGTCTTCCGCATGAAATCGTAGTGGAAGTCGTACATCAGGATCTTTAATTTTTTGAGATGTCCAGAATGCACGCCCCCATGTAGATGGGTTTGTCGAACTTGAGCTTGGTCCTCTTCGTGTGGACGGCTGCAAGGTTCTCGTGAAACACAACCCTTCGATCGAAGTTGGGTTTGGCTACAAGCTTCAGTGCTTGTTTCTCGGTGGTGACCAGTCGGACATCGATCCTCTTGCGGATGTTCTCCATGGTTTTGCCAAACAGTGAGTTATTCATCAGCTTGAAGAAATCCTTTTCGGCGTCGTTCTTGGCCACGGCCCTGAGTCTGTTGTTTTTGTCGTTGTACGGTTTGAGCCATGCTGATTGTCTGAATCCAATGATGCGATGGACCTTGGTGAGCTTCATCCCCCGCGCCATGTACATCTTGAGGTTTCGATGGTGGAGGGTTTACTTGACGCGCTTGTTCAGATGAGGTGTCAGTGTGTGCACCTTCTCGATCTCCACATTTTCCGGCGCCAGAGGGTAGTCGTTGTGATTATCGTGGAGCTCTTGGGGATACTCTAAGTCACATTCCACCATAGCCCCATTCTCGTGATAGTCTGGGTAGTCTAGGATTTGGTCGATCTCCTCCAGCTTCATTCTTTCAAAATCTCCCGTGGGTAAGAGTTCTGCCATGGCCCAGCCGTACAAGTTGTTGGCGTCCAGGTAGGCCAGGTACTTGATGGGTTGCGCCGCATCATAGTTGGTCATGTATGGATTGTTGGCCTTTCCATATCGATGGGAGATCATAGCCACGCCTCCCCTGTCTCAAATATCATCAGCATGTCTGGGTCTGAGAGGATTTCCAGTCGGACCCTGGTGAATTTTAGCGCCGCGTCGTAAACGAGTCCGGGGGCTGTGAAGTAGTGTGCGGGATCGAGCTTGTAGTTTAACATACGTATATCCTCCAGTATGGCCACATCACTTTCCAGGTAGAGATTGTGATAGTCCCACATCGTCTGGCAGCCGAATTCCTTGAACACCTGCTGGGCGTGCTCATAGTCATCGTGGGTGATATCTGTGTTGTTGAGTTTGCTGAAGAACTCCTTCTTGGGTGGTAGTTGTGTTTCCTCCAGCTTGATAGGTCCATCCATGTAATCGTAGGGGTACACTCCCTTCCTGATCATCAGTTCTGAGCGTTTGCCGAAGCATTTGTGTTGCCTTGAACTTGCCGTCGTAAGATTTCCCGCCAAGGTTTCCAGGGAGTTGGGCATTAACCTGCACGAGTCGATGAACCTCATCTCCAGGGTCTTATCCACCTTCTTTGAGAAGCTGATGTATGTTTCGTCCGTGCTTGGGATGCAGTTGATCTTCCCTTTCCCAAATCCCAATTCCTTCACGAACAGATGGGCGTCATACTTGCTGAAATTATGAAACACGATGGGAACAAAGTTGGGAAGTTTGAATGCTAGGTTGCACTTACTGTGTGCTGCACCACGATACTTACCCGTGAGGTGATCGTAGTCGCGAACCTTGTCCATATCCAATGCCTCGTCGCAAAAGTGACAGTGTGTGCTCGCTGTAAAACTCTTCTTGTCGGTGTCGGTCATCACCATCGTAAGCTCTTTACCATAGATTTTACCGATTTCCCGAACTTCCTTCTCCATACATTCGACGTAGTGCTTGACCGCATCCTCCCAACAGTAGACGACTGAATCTTTGTAGTCGCCGTGGACGTATTTCACACGGTAGCAGAACCCTGATGGCCGGTGTAGCTGATACGCCTTCGTGTAGGCTCTCGATGAATTGGGCTGACAGGTGTCCATCTTTCCGTAAAGCACTCGAAGTCTGCGTAGATGATGAATGGAACCCTCATCTGACGTTTGTGGTTATGGAAGCCAACGGAGATACCTTCTCCCGGCATCTCGATTCTGACCGCCTTCTTCTGGCTGCAGTATTCCATGTGCTCGTCCAAGATGTCCTGTCTGGAAAAGTGGCACAGACACCTGCGACAGAAGAAGAGCTCATGACCATGCTCTGTGACTTGCAAGCTCAAGAGTCGTGATATGCTCTTGATCCAGCAGTAGTGCTGTTTGTCGGTGTCGGTCAGGAACAGAAGGTCTACATGTTGCGCGCCGGTGTTCTTCGATATTCTCAGGGGATATAGTTGGAGATCCTCCTCTTCATCTTCGCCTTTCTTCACGCCATCAAAGCCGAAGACGTTGATGTTGAGGTTCGCATTCCGGGTCTCGAATTTGTCGATCGCCTTGAGGAAAACCGGGAACTCAATGCCGTCGAACTTGAGCTCGTTTTCCCACTTCTTGTACTGACCTACCCGCTTGGTGAAATTTTTGCCCACTTCCTCGTGATGTAGGACTGAGAGAATAGCCCAGCGAAAGCATTGATCATCCTTGTTTTGCACATTGATAATCGCTTTCCTCCTGGCAAGCTCTGATGGGAGTGGTATGTAAGAGCTGCCGGCGAGTGGTTTAAATTTGTCCAGGTGGATTTCAAGTTGCTCGATGTGATCAAATATCAACCCGCTTCCCTAACGCATGTAGTTTGCCATACTCTCCTTGATCTTCTCCACCATAACCGCAATCTCGAAGTCCAGGTCCGTTGATTCGGTGATTGTTACCACAAATGATCTGAAGGTGGGGGTGGCGTATGTGTTCTCTCCGGTCGCGGGGTTCGTTCTGACCAATTCCAATCTCACCACTAGCTGTACCTTCAATCCCTTCTTTTGGAAGAGGGCATCTTCGATTGTGCTTGTGATGGTGTTGATACTTACCTGGAAAAACGTCTCTAAATCATGCTGCTTGAGTGGTTCAATGGTGACTGTGCCAAATACACCTTTCAATGCACCGCGTCGGTCGACAATTTTGATTTCCTCTTCAACGGGTGCATTTTCAATGTCCTTCTTCACCAGTTCGACCAGGTCAGCTCTCACTAGTCGGGAGTACTTGGTGATACCACGTCTTTTGGAGATGGTCCTCAGCTCCTTCTTGGTAAAGACCTCTTCGCGGGTACATTTATGGGCGGTTTTGTCCTCGATTAACTTCACCAATTTCCCCTTGGAGAGCCTGCTATACCCTTTCAGACCTTCCTTCTTCGCGGTTTGTCGGAGCTCCTTCATGGTCTCTTTCACCACGATCTTCCCTCCAACTGGGGTATCCTCATCCTCCTGCTGGCGTGGTTCTTTACTGTGTCTCCAACAAAGCCCATCTTTTCCCTGTTTACTCTTGCAGAACTGACCCTTCTTCCTGTTCAGCGGAGCGCCGCAAGTTTTTGGTTCTTCAGCAGTATCATTCTCAATATTTTGACGCACCTCCGTATCACAGTGTTGACACATTTGGGTCCTTTTGTCCATATCTTCCATTTTGGGGTTGCTACAACACTGCTGCTTTTGTGGAGTTGGGGTGCTATCTTCCATTTCCATCTCAAAAAAGAAATCTTTGAACTTGTCCATTTTCATACTATTGGATGCCATCCTTTATTTTTATCAAATGGAGGGATGCTACCTTCTAAGGTGTTTGGGTTTTGTGTAAAAGACACACTGTGGATTCACTTATTTTCGTTGGGATCAATCTTCGTGGATTGAGGAAACCTTACATGTTTGTGAATATTTAATTTCGTGGTTTTGTCGAAGTTTTGCATACAAGCCTATATATCTATAAAAAATTTGTCATTCTTTGAAAATTTAATTTCGTGGTTTACCTATACCAACGAAATGCATGAAAATTGGTATCCAACGAATAATAGTGTATCCACAGTATTTGTATTTACCCTAAGACTAATTGGGATGTTGGTCCGTTTACATTGTAAAAATCTAGAGTTGGATTTATGCTAGATTTTACCTTGAAAATGAAAGTGCCGCAGAATCGGCCTTTTTCTACTACTTTATGTAGAGACATGTTCATTACAAATTTAGTTTGAAATCTATTGTTACTCCTAAAATTTTAACCTCATTTTCACGTTCTATTTCAATACCTTCTAAATTAGATTTAAAGTTTTTGTCTTTTTTTTACCTACAGCTATCGCTTGACATTTTTCTGTATTAGCTTTCGTTTTATTTATTGAGAACCAATTAATCAAAATTTAGCTTTCATCTTCTAGAGTATTAATTAATTTATCTAAATCATTATCTGCGTATAAAAGGATGTTGTCATCTGCATGATTATAGAGTTCACTTTTATGAATAAAATAGAAAATGTCATTTAAAAAAATATTAAATAATGTGGGCCCCAATATAGACCCTCAGTGTGGCATCCATTTAATCAAAAGCCTTGAAAAAGTCTTTTAATATAGCCGCTACATATTTATTCTGATCTAAAGCCTTTTTCCAATCTTCAATTATTCTTAATAAAGCTGTTTGACATCCGTTTCCTTTTCGAAAAGCTGACAGAAAGTTAAAATATTTAACAAGTTGAGTTTCTATAGACCTCTCAAAATTTTTTGAAATCATGGGCAATATACTTACAGGTTTATAGTTTCCTTAATCTAGAGTCAAAGCCAATTATTTTTTTTGGAAAATTCAGACTTCTTGATCATAATCTGAATATAGAAAGGGGTAGATACCTAAGTTTAGAAATTAAACATGTTATAGACAGAAAATGTAACTTATGTAAGGAAGATGAAAGTCATTTTTAGTTAGATAGATATAGGAGTGCCAACGAGACAACTCTCCATCCAAGTAACAATTTATAAAAGTAAACCATTATAGGTCAAGGTATGGCCTTCAACACGGAGCATTGGCTCACACTGAACAGCAAGCCATAAAGGGCCCCAAAAATTACTAGTGTAAAACCATTCAAACGGGAAAACCAACGGTCTAATTTATATAAAAACGAGAAACGAGAAACAAGTATGAACTACATAAACAGACGACAACTACTGTACATCAGATTCCTGACTTAGGACAGGTGCAAACATTTGCATCGGGATTAAACGTTTTAATGGTACCAAACCTTCTCCCTTTTCTGAAACAATAGTATAACATCACAACATAGAAAGACACACTATAAAATATCAATTGGAAGGCTTAACTCAATCAAAAAACGTAAATTAACACACAATGAACGAATAAATTTGATATGTGATACCTAAATGCAAATACATAGTTAATAAAAATTATAAGGGATAAATAATTAAGGTCAAAAGTAAATAAACAGGTCTAAACAAAATTAAAGTATGATACCACTGTGAAATGTTAAAAAATATTTAGAAAATCATCACTTTAGAAAAAAACCTGCGTCATATTATACACAGGAAAATGAAAATAATTTTGTTGTTAATTATACTTCTTCTTCTGTGTGTATAAAGTCTTCCGTTTAGGAATACCAAGAAATTTCTTTAACATCAATAAAACTAATTTAACACTTGGTACATATGGGGTGCATATCAACAATAAACCTATACAATAAGTGCTACATAAAACTTCCTGTACAGTATTTAAGGAGAAATGAAATAATTTTGATGTTCATAGTACGAAGAAGTGAAAATTTGTAGTAATACCAAATAATCAAAGCTGGTATATAGACAAGATCCATGTTAACATTAAATAACAAAAAATCATTACAAATAGTATCAACAGGTCAAATTAAAAAGAAAGTACGATTTGAGAGTACTCGCAGTTACTGACATCTAGTTAAAAGCCAAAACAATTAATAATAAAAAATCATGCATCAGAGACTGAAATCAACTAAAACACATCCCAGGGATTTAGTATTTTAACGTCATGAACAGTCAAAGAAGACATGACTTGTGCAATGCCAAAAATAAATGTATCGACAGGTAGTAGGATAGTTAGGAGTGACTTCTTTATAGATAAAAATGAACGTGTGTGTGTCTCTATACATCCTGTTTGAAAAGAAAATACAAATTTAGTTATGTTTTAACTTGCTAGTGACAAAATCGATATTAGTGCCAATGTAAACTATATTCAGAGATCTAATTACAACATTGGTACGATAACCCTTACTAATAATTAAGTTTGTTTAAAGGTTCGATGAGTTTACACGGATCACATAGTGATTTCCGCGCTTTAAGTACAATATTACCGTAAAATTTAGGATGTGAAATACCATTTTTAATAAGTTTTCTACAGGTACAGCCAAATTTAATGATCAAATCTTTGTATCTATGAAAGAATTTAGTAAAAGTTTCAAGTAATTTATGATAACGAAATCCCTGACTTAATAATTTACCAGTGATGCATTGATTACGTTCGTTAAAATCTATGACATCACTACACACACGGGCATACCGAACGAGTTGGGATATAACACCGTATGATGGAGCCAAAGGCACATCGCCGTCTTAAAAAGGAAAATTAACAATAGGGAATGAAAAATCGTCTCTTTTGTCGTAGACTGTCCTGTTCTTGAAAACTTTATAGAAAGTCATCAATCAATGATCTGAGTTAGTGATAATCTATCCAGCAATTCTCATCCTACAATTCTCTTGCGAAAAGGCTATACTGCAATTCGTCATCCTGTAATAGACTATTTTCATATTACCGACTTTTGACTCCGGATTATATAATTTGTCGACTGGTTACCTTGGACATCATGGTACCAAGTCAGGTAAGAGCAAGCTAAAAAAGTAAAACCAAACGTTCAATCGGTACAATTTTTGGGGAAAATTACCTGCTTAACATTTTTTTTCCACTACAAAATCATCGGAAAACGATAAACTTTCCCCTCAAATTACACCGATTATATGTTTGTAATATGAAATTAGTCTATTGCGTTTGAAAAACTACTTGAGTGACAATTTTATTTTTTTCAAAATCTTGGATTTGACTTTTTTTATTTGAAAAAAATAAATAAAAATAAACATAAATAGAGAATATCATATGGCTTTTTCAATATCACATCCGTATCAACCCGAGACACCAATATAATCCCAAGAGCTCTGATACGGTGTGTGATATTGAAAAAAGCCATATCATATACACTTTATTATATACATATACCTCACGTAGATGTTTTTATGTGACATGACGTCATACGGGTTAGCAGGTTTGAAATGACGTCATACAGATTATAGGTTTGACATGACGTCATACAGATTAGGGGTATGATAAAGCCTTCGCAACAGTGACTGCAATCGATGACGTGACGTCATACAGATTAAAGGTGTGATAAAGCCTTTTAATCGTGCTGATATCGATATCATCACGGGTGGCTGATACAGCACGCTTGCCAATGATTGTATTACACATACAATTTATCTGTATTTACTACTAAGTATATAATAAAGATTTTTATATCCCATTCACAAATTTCTAACTTTAGTTTACAGATTTCTAACTCATATTTACGGTTTTATAACAAGCATTTACAATTAAAAAAATCATCACGATTCAAACAAAGAGTTATCTGTGAAGTCCCGGATGTGATTCGTATTTATGCATGTTTAACTCACATTTGCGATTTTTTAAACTCACATTAAAGTTTAAAAATGTATAATTTTGATGTCTTATGGAATACCGACAATACAAATACTATTTAACATTTCATAACTCACATTTGCCATTTTGTTACTCATATTTACGGTTCTTTAACCAGTTACTTTAGAGGAAAAATCGTGTTTACCATTCCAACTGTTACGATATATTCAGACCATGCTATTATTCGTATTAACGTCTATCTATCCCATATTTTCACATGTAAAACCGACTCTTTAACTTTTTAATACAACTTCAGAACTTATTTTACAATTTCCTGACTCATATTTCCGACTAAAATAATGATAAAAAAATCAACATTTGAATTCAGCTCAAAATAAAATGACGAAAATATTTTCTTTTTCTTTGAACTATTTAATTCACATTTGCAATTTTGTAACCCATATTTACGACTTGAATGTATAAAATCGATGCTTAACTTGTCTTTCCATCTATTGCCGACAAAAAAAATTTTTGTTTACTAAGTACATCAAAACTCATAGTTGTGACCTGTTGAAAATTGTAAACGATATAACAACTCACAATATTAAGTCAAAACACAAATTTTCAACTTTGAAATTCATACTTGACCAGTTATTCACATTTAAGATGTCTAAAAAACTATTTATCTATAATACAGTATGATAGTATTCGAATTCTGCTATAAAATTCTTATGAACGACAAATTTCGTCCAAAACATGTAAAAACTTTATAAAATACGCACTGAGGTCACCCACTTTCCAACCAATTGTCTCACGAGTTCTTTATAGCAAGGGATTAGAGACTCTGCTTTAATGAATAGCTATTAAATAGTACTACATCATGATAATAAAGAATTTCTTAGGTAATCCTTCTTAATGTCCGAAAATGTCGTCCGAAACGGAAAAAAAGCCAAATTCTATAAAATACGCACTGGGGTCACCAACTTTCCAACCACTTGTCTCGGTAGTTTTTTATGGCTAGGAATTAGAGACTTTGCTTTAATGAATATAGCTATTAGATAGTACTGCATTGGGATAGTAAAGAATTTCTGGGGTAAGCCTTTTTAAACGACTAAAATTTCGTCCGAAACATGGAAAAAAAGCCAAATTTTATAAAATACGCACTGGGGTCACCAACCTTCCAACCAATTGTCTCGGTATTTCTTTATGGCAATGGATTAGTGACTCTGCTTTAACGAATAACTATTAGATAGTACTACATCGGGATAGTAAAGAATTTCAAATTCTACAAAATACGCACTGAGGGTTATATCTTTGCTTGCTTACATTGGTTTATACTAAAAATAGACCCATCATCTCTAAAGACACTAACACAAAAGGCCGACTGCAAAATATATTTGCTGCGAAAAATTATTAGATAACACTACATAGGACATTTTTCAATCTTTCGGACCAACTTTTAAGGCCTTTAAGAAGGCTTACCCCAGAAATTCTTTACTCTCACGTTGTAGTACTTACTTATAGCTAACTATTGAAGCAGAGTCTCTATTCCCTAGCCATGAAGAACTGCCAAGACAATTGGTTGGAAAGTAGGTGACCCCAATGCGTATTTTATAGAAATCAATGTTCCTTTTTTCACGTTTCGCACGAAATTGTCGGCCTTTTGGAATGCTAGAAATTCTGTACTTTCCCGTTGTAATACTATCTAATAGCTATTCATTAAAGCAGAGTCTATAATCCCTCTCCATAAAGAACTGCCGAGACAATTAGTTGGAAAGTGGGTGACCAAAATGCATATCTGATTGAATTTTGTTTTTTTTTCATGTTTCGGACGAAATTTTCGGCCTTTAAGAATACTTACCCCAGATATTCTTTGCTTTCCCGTTGTAGTACTATCCAATAGCTATTATAATCCCTAGCCATATAGAACTGCCAAGACAATTGGTTGGAAAAAGTGTGACCCAAATGCGTATTTTATCGAATTTGGCTTTACTTCCATGTTTCGGACGAAATTTTCGGGCTTTAAGAATGCTTACTCCAGAAATGCTTTACCATCCCGTTGTAGTACTTTCCAATAGTTATTTGTCAGAGCAGAGTCATTAATCTCTCGCCATACATAACTGCCGAGGCAATGGGTTGGAAAGTGGATGACCCCAATGCGTATTTTATCAAATTTGACTTTTTTTCCCGTGTTACGTACAAATTTTCGGCCTTTAATAACGCTTACCCCAGAAACTTTTTACCCTCCCGATGTAGAACTGTCCAATAGCTATTCCATAGGGCAGATTCTTTAATCCCTAGCCATACAGAACTGCCGAGGCAATGTGTCGGAAAGTGGGTGACCACAATGCGTATTTTATCAAATTTGACTTTTTTTCTGTGTTACGGACGAAATTTTCGGCCTTTAAGAATGCTTACCCCAGAAATTCTTTACCCTCCCGTTGTAGTACTTTCCAATAGCTATTCATTAAGACAAGGTATATAATCCCTAGCCATGCAGAACTGCCAATGCAATGTGTTGGAAAGTGGTTGACCACAATGCGTATTTTATCAAATTTGACTTTTTTCTGTGTTACGGACGAAATTTTCGGCCTTTAAGAATGCTTACCCCAGAAATTTATTACCCTCCCGTTGTAGTTCTATCCAATAGCTATCTATTAGAGCAGAGTCTAAAATCCTTAGCCATACATAACTGCCGTGGCAATGGGTTGGAAAGTAGGTGACCCCAATGCGTATTTTATCAAGTTTGACTTTTTTCCGTGTTACAGCCGAAATTTTCGGCCTTTAAGAATGCTTCGTTTAAAAGAATTGTTTTGCCAGGATTTGGATATTATCATACTGTATCAAAGATAAATAGCTTATTAGACATATTACATGTTTATTACTGGTCAAATATGAATGTCAAAATTGCAAATTTTTTTTTTACTCAATTTTGTAACAATTTAAAAAAAAGTCACAAATATGAGTATTGATGTAAACAGTAATTTTATTGTAGGTTATAGATATAAAGATAAGTTTAATATTGATTTTATACATTTAAGTTGTAAATATGAGTTACAAAAATGGCAAATGTGAATAAAGAATTTGAAAGAAAAAAAAATGTATTTTCGTCATACTACGTATACGTTGCGATGAATTCAAATATTGATTTTAAAAAATATAAATTTAGTTAAGAAATCGCAAAAATGAGTTCTGAAGAAAAGTTTAATAGTCGATATTATACGTGAAAATTTATTTAAACAGAAATTCTATATTTTTAAGTTGAGTTGAAAAATTGCAAATGTGTTATATATAGGCGTAAATACAACTAAATGGACTAAATATATCGCAATTTAACGGAATCGTCAACACGATTTTTAAAAAAAAATCACTGGTTAAAAAACCGTAAATGAGAGTTTCAAAAAGGCAAATGTGAGTCATACAGTTTTAAAAAGAAGTTGTATTGTTGGTACTCCATGAGAAAATTAATTTTACATCAAAATTCTACACTTTTTAGTCAGTAATTGAAGTTTAAAAAATCGCAAATCTAGGTTAAACATGCGTAAATACGAATCATATCTTGGACTTAACAGAGAATGCTTTGTTTGAATCGTTGTCAACACAATTTTTCATTGAAAATTGCTGGTTAAAAAAACGTAGATGTGAGTTACAAAATGACAAAGGTGAGTATGAAGTTTTAAAAAGAAGTCGTATTGTCGGTATTCGATGAGAAAAGTATTTAACATCAAAATTCTACATTTTTTAGTCGTTAATGGGAGTTTAAAAATCGCAAATGTGGGTTAAATATGCGTTAATACGAATCACATCCTGGTCATATTAACAGGTAATGCTTTGTTTGAATCGTTATCAACACGCGTTTTCTTTTAAAATTGCTGGTTAAAAAGGCGTAAATTAAATATGAGTTAGAAATATGTAAATAAAGTTAGAAGATTGTTAAAGGGATATAGTAATCTTTCGAACAAAAAAATAATAATTTGAAAACCATGATTTCGAAAAAAATTAAATTGTCGCTCAAGTAGTTCTTCAAACGCAACTGCAGGACGACGAATTGCAGGATAGCTTTTTATAAAGAGAACTGCAGGATAAGAATTGCTGGATAGCCTGACCGTGACTAGTCTGAATATATATTATATCAAACTTTCTTCAGAAAATATTTTTTTATGGTTAATGACTAATGAAGAAAGTTAAATTATAAAACTTATATAAAATATGATATTAGAACTATTGAACAGAAAATCGGGATTCATTACCAAATCTGAGAATGACCGAATCGTCTCGATCTCAATAAAAAATACGTTACAGTATAACGTTAGGTAGATGTTGACATTTCTATTTTTAGGATTAATTTAAGTTCTCTGTTTTTACAGTCAATACGATTATTTTTTCATATATATGTCTCTGATTTTTCTAATGAACCATCATTGTCTAAAAGTTTATTGTTTAGTTTGTATATTATGATCTATTATGTCATTGCATAATGATATTAATTTGCCCTTCAAAGATTTCAAAGGGCACATCTGTATTGGTATTTAGATAGAGCGCTGAATTACTTAACATTGAACTGAGTTGCGGTTAGCGGTTAGCTATTAGGGGTCGGGTACCAGACACTCTTTCATAACTAGCATGTCAACAAACATTAGACATTTCTCATCGAGATTAGGTAATACATTACATGCTCTGATCATTATTTCTTACAATAAATTAAAATACATTGTGATTAAGCATGATGTAGATATATGTCTGAGCAAAGGCTTTGAATTGATGTAGAGAAGCTGTAAGTTGTAACACCATTTAGTTATTACAGGCATATTTTTTTCTGTAATAACATAGGTGTACTATGCATGATTGGCAAACTATGAACTGTTATAGCTGCTATAGTTTATATAAATAAGAAGATGTGATATACATAAAGACAATAATAATGTCTATAGAACTGGTATTCATTTTAACAAAAACAAAGGATGTATATTGCCCCTTTGAAACATGTAACATATACATATGTTATCACAGTTTTTGGAATTCTTAGTCCACAATAACAAATGCATGTTATTTTTCTCTTATAACCCTATAGAGTTGTACCCTTGACTGTTAATGAATCTCTCAAAATACTCATAAATGTCATAAGGAGTTAAGTATGCATCAAAGCCAACCATGCCAACAGGATCATGATCTGGGATGAAAGGTGGCAGTCTGTCTATAAGGAAAGTGTTTGACTCTACTACAGTAAACCATGATCCATTTCTGATATAACCAGGTCTAATAGTTTCATTGTCTGATTCTCTGAATCTTCAACATCAGTGTCATACGTGTCGGCCATATCATTATCACTGTTGCCGTCTTCCGTAGACGGAATTTTTCAGAGACTGCACACTCAATCTTTGCCTTGATTATTACGTCACTATGACGTCTTATATATGACGTCATTAGTGCAAGGTAAACTTAGATGACCCATGGTCAGTATCATAGTTGTACATTGTTGAGTATGTAGTGTATTAAGTTGCAATGTATTGATTTATTTGGTAAACTAATTTAATTTTGGGAGACGACATGTATGTCACCTTGGCATTAAACCTCTGCATGACTTATATGTCGCTTTTGCATTAACACTAAAACGACATATATGTCGCCTTGGCATTAAGAGGGTTAATGGTTCAATCGTTTATTGATAGAAATTCAAAGTGACTGTGCATGATGTATAACGCAAGGATGAGGGTACCCAACTTGCTTCTATAGACGACTTTCAAATTCATGCACTTTCTTGTGCACCTCGGGTCAACCGGTGTAACTTTTTTTAACTCATTCATAAAAAACAACTTGAGATTGGTGTATTTTAACCATGTACAATGTAAACAGTTTTTCACTTATCCTCCTATTATGGGTTTTCGTGCTATTTCATGTATTTAGAATGCATTGTTACATGCTTAACTTTGTAAACATGTATAATTTGTACCACCTAAAGGAAGTTCAACTGGAAAATTAGTTATAAACAATACCGTAATATCTGTTTCTGTTTGAACAAATATTCTATAATCTTTAATCCGTTAGGAAAAAATATTATTATATTACAGAATGTTTCTTCCATGTGGAGCTTATATTACATTTTGTATGAAGGAACTTCCATTTCATGACATCTTATCTTTATCATCCCTAAAATTCAAATAATTGATGTTTTGTTTTAATACAACAATTTGACCATGCTTACTATGCATTTGCAAGAAATGGTTTCAATAGATTTATTTTTGTGACATTCCATGACTTGTTTCCATACATTTTACTTTTTACACTGGATACTTCATCTGTTGATCCTCCTGAATATGCAGAAATATATGCCATTGGAGGTTAAGGATCCAATAATCTATCAATCATCTGTTGATATTTAATGTGACTATTTTGTGTTTGTTTTTAAAAATATATTTAGCTATGTTGAAAGATGTGTATAATGACAAATTATGAAAATTTCTTTAAGATTCTGCTGTTTTTTTTGCAAATTGGGTTTTTCCTAAAAATACTTAATTTTAGGTTATACTATTTCTAAAGATCATAATCAGTCTATCTTTAGAAGTACTTAAAAAACATAAACATCATAAAGGGATATATCCTACCTTCTATAGCTTTCAGAAAATTGAATTGGTTGTGCTATGTCACATGCTGACCCTTTATATTCAATACAGGGCTTTTAAAATATATAGATGTAATATTGCAGCAGTTAAATGTTCAAAGCTTGTAATAGATACTCATTGTCATGTGATTTTGCAAGTACATGTACATGTATCAATATCAGATAGTTGGCAGGATATTAATATTACACAGTCCATTAGTGCATGACCTACGTGTATGTACAGTTAGTAAATTTTATATGGGCACAACGTTAACCTATGCTGTAACTTCATATAAAATTTAATGACTGTGTATATTCCATATTAGGTCATTGCAGGCTTGTGCAATACATAATCCACTCTTATATACATCATGTGTATATATATAATAGTTTATTGTTTTCTGTTTGGTATTAAATTAATAATTAAGATCCATGTTACATCTCGTGATCAATTTATTTGGCAATCGTCAATGGCAGTCAGCAGGGTTTAAGAACATCAGTTGTTCGACCTGTTAGTCAAATGCAATTTGTTAAAATATACTTTTCACTTTTTTGGTCTTTTGGAAAATGTTGTTTGTGCTGTATTTAGACCCCTCTACCAAGAAATTTGTTTTACATGCACACGTATAAAAATTGTGGTTTTTATCCAACGCAATTATAGGTTTGAACCTTGTTTTCAATTTAGACTTGTTTATAGTAATACATGTACATTGAATGAAAGTTTATCACATTCCTATTTTTGATTTTGCTAGAAAGCAAGAGAGACATGCTTCTTTGTTTAACCCCGGCGCATTTTTGCGCCTGTCCCAAGTCAGGAGCCTCTGGCCTTTGTTAGTCTTGTATCATTTTTAATTTTAGTTTCTTGTGTATAATTTGGAGTTTAGTATGACGTCCATTATCACTGAACTAGTATACATATTTGTTTAGGGGCCAGCTGAAGGACGCCTCCGGGTGCGGGAGTTTCTCGCTGCATTGAAGACCCATTGGTGGCCTTCGGCTGTTGTCTGCTCTATGGTCGGGTTGTTGTCTCTTTGACACATTCCCAATTTCGATTCTCAATTTTATTCTTTGTTAACAGTTTAAGTTTTTTCTAGTTTCATTATTTTTCATAAAATATATATTCTGCTACAAAACTTCTGTTTATAAATATCATTGTACTCTATTTATAGGAAAAGTCTTCACACACAACAGAGTTGGTCTTCAATCAAAATTTTCCACAACATCATGTCTTTTAAATGGTTACAGAGAAGCAACTTCAACTACAGAATTTGATGAATCCATGCTAGATTTTGTAGTGTGTCCTTTATCAAAAACTCCATTAAGGTAAGAGCTTGTATGTTTAATGAAAAAAGTGTCCTAACCCAGGATAACATTAGTGATGTCAGTACCAGGACAATGAACAAAGTATCCCATGCACACTAACCCAACATAAGGGAGCAACCATTTAACATCAAGGGGGGGGGGGGGTTATGGTTATTTGTCCGAGTCAGACATTTTTTTTCGCGAACATTTTTTTAAAAGTTTTTCGATGCTATCAATCAAATTATTTTTTTCAAAATTTAACACTATAAGGTATGGGGAAAATCTGGATTCACAATATTTTTTTTTGTCATCTGCTTGACTACAATATTTTTTTTCATCAAATTTGGGATCAGAATATTTTTTAAGGAAAAAACCATAAACCCCCTTTAAGTTTTTGTAGTGTGTCCTTTATTAAAAACTCCATTAAGGGGGCTCGCGGGTTCAAATTTTCGCGCCAACTGCGCAGGAAGTTGCGCATCGATATCGCAAGTCATCCTATTGTCGTAATTGTCAATAATAATTAATTTTGATTATTATAAATAATCTATTTGATTTAAATATATAACAAAAGAATGTTGTTATCGAAAACTGTAATTCTAGAGAATTTTACAAACAAATTTATTGCTATTTTCATTGTTCCAAATGCACTTCCGTTTTGTGGTAATGGCATGTTCTTGCCGGCGTGAGAAGATAAACACAAGATAAATCACAATAATCGAACACGTGGGCTGCTTTTCATGAATACTGAAACAAAGATCGAAAATATTAGAACACGATCTTCATTTTAGTAGCTTATGAAGCAGTTTCACACTTGTTTTACACTAGAAAAGGACCCGGAAATATGCTTAACATGTATGTAATATTTTGTAAACAAACAAGGAATATAAATGTAAGTAATTCTTCTTTAAGTTTCTACCGATGCGATCCTTCGTTTATTGAAGGTATATTTTACATTGTGATCGAATGATCCCAGCACAAGAATCATTCACGACCGTAAAATCATTTGAAAGTTATTTTTTAACGGAAATGGGGAAAAAAAGCAAAAAACAGGGACAAACATTAATGTGTATTATAAATTATATAAAATTGAGAATGGAAACGGGGAAAATTACATGTAAGGACAACAATCCGACCAAATAGCAGAAGATGACCTGTGGCCACTATGGGTATAATGGGTCTTCAACACAGCGAGAAAATCCAGCCCCTGGAGGTTGGGTCCAGTTAGCCCCTAAACAATAATGTATTGTCCAGGGAAAATGGACGTCACACTTAACGCCAAAACATATAAATGAACCTAAAATTAAAATACATACAAGACTAAAAAAAGACTAGAATTTCACGACTTGGGACAGGGTGAGGCGCAAACAATATTTCAGCGAGGTTAAACATGTTTTGTCAGATGTTTACCCTCCACTGTCTGTAACCAATGTGGAATAAGCAAAGACACAGCAATACCCACACTAAAATGAGTGATGCTCATTGTACAATGTACTTGTGGTAAATGTTATGACACATTTTTGACAGACCACTTAGTGTCCAAGAGTCGTTTTCACATTAACATGGTTGATCTTACAACTAAGATCGATAGTACAATGTAATTCATGGTGTGTTGACTAAATCACCATTTATTTGCAACTTGGCAGTTGTGTTATATATAAAAAAGAAGATGTGGTATGATTGCCAATGAGACAACTCTCCACAAGAGACCAAATGACATAGAAATTAACAACTATAGGTCAGCGTACGGCCTTCAACAATGAGCAAAGCCCATACCGCATATTCAGCTATAAAAGGCCCCGGAATGACAAATGTAAAACAATTCAAACGAGAAAACTAACGGCCTAATTTATGTACAAAAAATGAACCAATAACAAAAATGTGACACATCAACAAACGACAACCACTGAATTACAGGCTCCTGACTCTTGGGACAGGCACATACATGCAGAATGTTGTCTACATCAGACACCATAAGTAAATTAATACTAATGACTATTTGACTTTTCGGGGAAAAAGGCAGGAGTTTCTTTTGCAAAGAGAATTTTCATTTACTCTGTTGTTAGTTTAAATAATTAGTCCCCTACCGACGAAGTCGAATGGGACTTTTGGTTTGCACTTTGTCAGTCTGTCTGTCTGTCCATCCATCAGTAACCCAACCACCCTCTTTTTCTAAAATTCTGGGTCCCTCCTGTAGATTTTTCATGTAAAACTTGGCACATATCATACTGTGTTGATTATTTACATATGATAACATGGATAAGGTGAGGTGCATATTGAACTATATATTTCAAACAATTTACTGTTGTATTAAAATTTTGTTCTCTTTGTTAAATTTTATGTCAAATGTGTTAATTAATAAAGTTATATCAGTATGTGTTTTGCTAGAACAGTACACTTTTCATGGACAGAATTAAAAAGTTAGATTAATTCAAATCGGGCTATGCTTATAAATTAGTTGGAATTGAAAAAGGAGGGTACATGTAATAGTTCTTATAATTATTTTCAAAGTGGCAAAATGTAAAAGGTTATTCAGGTTATTTCATTGATTCGTTACTTTTATAATTTCTTTATTACATACAAATAAATGTACATTTTTTGTATTTTTTAACATATGGGAAGTGAACGGCCATACTTTGAGTTAGAGCTGGTAGATATTTTATGATTTTAATATATATTTTTGCCTAAAAGTAGAACATTATATAAAAAAAAATATGTGGTATGATATCCAATAAAACAAAAGAACAAATGATACAGAAATTAACAACAATAGGTCACTGTACCGCATTCGACAATGAGCAAAGCCCATACATTTGTACCACATAGTCAGCTTTAAAAGGCCTGTAAAAATTTAATTGAGAAGGTGCAAGTCTAGTGTGTTTTTTGTTATATTTTCATTTACCAGGTATTGTCTGAAAGAAATGCAGGTAACAAAATGTTACAAATATGTTTCTAGGATTTAGAAAAAAGGGGCAAAAGGCTTCCCAAACTAGGCAATGGTTGAAGTGGGACATGTAAAAAGGCTATGAATTAACCATATATGTACCTCCCCTAAATCCACCTCTTTAAAATAATGAAATAATTTTATTTTCAAACTAAATAGACATTTTTTATAGACTTTGCATGACCTAAGACATGTTAGAGTAGGAAATTATAAAAGAGTTGACAAAGTAAATGTACAATCTTTATTAAAGACAATACCGATATATCCATTTTAAACATGTAGCTTAGCCTAAGGTAGTTTATTTTTTACATTAATTTATTTAACAATGTTAAATGCCCTAATATATTATGTAGCATGTATGTAAAGCAATTGAAGAATCATTCAGTGTATCAAGGATTCAAGATTTATTATAATTATTCAAAATTTAAATTAATGTGGGTCTGAAAAATTAAAGATTATCCAAAGAAGGTGGCTTTACATGCATGATGCATGACATAAAAATGTTTTTTTTCTACCAATTTAAAATTTTTAAGGTTTTTTAATTCTTCCACATGAGTATAAAACATGCTTGGACATGTATAATTGAATAGAAAAAAAAACGACAGTGCAAGGGCTGTATAGCCAGTCAAGGTAGTTAAGACTCCCATCATCATCATGATTGAAAAAAGTTATTTGGTCAATTTAGGCAATAACGCATATTTACACATAAAAATTAATACAGAAGCTATAGGAAATAGATTGTTTTTGCATAAGTTAAGAAGTACAATGTACGCTAATGCAATATATTTTTCAATTTTTAGTGGAAAACTTGCATGTAATTTTAGTCCTAATGGTTATACACATGTTCATTGTATTTGGTGAACTAACTATCCTACCAAAGAAAATAAAGGTAGTATTTGAAATGAAACAGGTACACTTATCAAAATAATTTACTGTTGAGAACTTTATAAATCTCAAAAACACTGTTTTAGCATAAAAAAAACATGTGTGCATTTAAATTAATTGTAAGAGGGAGGAAAGGGGGGGGGGGGGGTGACAGGTATTTGCATAACTGATTATACAGAACAGGATTTTTAAAAATTGGCACACTTTGAAAAGAAAATCATAAGGTTATATGAATAGAATAAACCTGTGAAGTTGGCCTGCTACTAATCAAACCATGCAATTCAACACTTTTAAATTAGTTATTTTTTTGGGGGAATTTATTGAATCTAAATAAGTAATTTATGGGAACTGAAATTTGATCATAAATGAGTACTTTTGTCACAATACTGCATGTTGTTATTTATATTTATTTGAAAAAGTTACCAAGATTGGATTTTATTATGCCCTGCCACAAATGTGGATGGATTATATAGATTGATACTAGTATACCTTTGTCAGTCCATATGTATGTACATCCCTTTCCAGTAAAGTTTTGCATTTATCTCTATTTCTCAAGAAACTAATGGTAATATATCAATGATATTTTTTCTCCACAGACATCTTGTATACTAGTAATGCTAGTAGTACTATACATTACTTGAGTCACTTTGACCTACATTTATTGCTTTTGTGTCTTTGGTTAAGTCTTGTGTTTAGGTTCATTTCACAGAAACCTATTGTGATATATCATCACTACAGTATTCTTTAATGATACCACACAGGTCATCAACAATTTGATTACTGTGACCTACATTTAATGGCAGGACATCCTGTGTCTTATAGACACATTTTCTATATAATACAAATCTAATAACACACTATTTAACCTGAAATTTTTATGTATGTAATTTCAAAAGCATAAAACGGATAAATTGACAGATATAAAAAAAGGATTATATGGCGGGTGTATCAGATTCAACTATCTCATGTGTTAATTTTTATACATAAACAAGTACTAGGAAATGAAAGAAGAATTTGTCTATGTTAAACTTAGATATGCTCCTGTAATAATTCCATTATACAACAAACATAGAAGCTGTCCTGTGTGCTATATTTGTCAGCATTGTGTTTAAAATTTCAAATATATATAAAAAGGTGGGATATACGGGGCATGATTGCCACTGAGAAAACTTGCCACCAGAGACCAAAAGAAATAGAAGTTAAGAGATATATGGCCTTCAACAATGAGCCAACTCTATACCGTTTGGCAAGCTATAAAACCAAATGACAAATGTAAGGCAATTCAAACATGTCAAAACAGCCTGATTTATGTACAAAACACCAATAAAATAAAAATACCTTGCAAAGTTTCATCAAAATTGGAATACTAATGTTAGAGGTCCCTGAGGTGGGATATTTATTGCAGATGAGGGATTGTCTTGTAAACTGAAAAATCAGTTTAAGTCAGGTGTCTGAGTGAGTCTCTAGGTTTCATAAAGAAGGCAAGTTTTATTAGAATCAAGCAAGAGATACTAAAATTATCAACTGAAACCAGTGGTATTAAACAAGTGAACGAGCAGACAAACTAAGAACTATTATATGCCTCAGGGATTCCACAGTCTATATAAATATGCAGGTTCTAAAAACAAACACACCCCTACTGTAATAGATACTGCCTGGTCATTATTCAAATAGTTTGGTATTGAATTTGAACTGAAAATTAAAAAAAATCCCAAAAATTAGTGATTTTCCATTTTGACTGCTGGTTGCCATGGCAACCAATATGCAAATCAACTGTTTGGAATGTTATATATATTATATATGGTCTTACATGTATAGAGGGTATAACAAGTTTTTATAACCAGGTCTCTCTATATCTGGTCTCAAAATTAGAAAAATGTGTAAAAGACAGAGTTATCTCCCTTTTTGAAAAAATGCTCATTATTTTTAATGATGTACATTTTTTGTCTTAACTAGACGGTGACTTGTTGATTTTATTTTTTATTATTTAAAAAGACTATTTCAGCAACAGAAAAAACACAAACATTAAAAAATCCTATATTAGGTTTCATGAGAAATTCTTCTAAAAAGACGGCTATGCATTCATTTCCCTATCATTTCTATAGTAATCTTGAATGAAAACCAATAAACTTGACCCCTTCAACAAAATTTAACTAGACGGTGAACCCATTTTTTTATTTTTATTTTCCACTTAATATATGATAAAGTTCATTTATAAAAAGCATTAGCCAAATCCTATATTAGATATTTATACCACCCAGCCACCTTAAGGTAAGAGCTTGTATGTTTAATGAAAAAGTGTCCTAACCCAGGATAACATTAGTGATGTCAATACACCTTATGGCTATTCCCGCTTGACCCGAGAATCTGTCCCGCTCGAACTTTTGACGCCATACAACAATCACTTTTCCATTGTGGCGTCAGACATTTTCTATTATGACGTCAAAATTTTACGGGAACTTGTGTGATGTCCAGTAATGGCGGACAAATAGCGATAAGGTGTATACCAGGACAATGAACAAAGTGTCCCATACACACTAACATTACATTACATTAGTCATGTTAGTACCATGACAATGAACAAAGAGTCCCATACACACTAACCCAACATTACATTTGTCATGTTAGTACCAGGACAATGAACAAATAAAGACTAATCTGACATTGCATTAGTCATGTTAGTACCAGGACAAAGAACACAATGTCCCATAAAGACTAATCTGACATTGCATTAGTCATGTTAGTACCAGGACAAAGAACACAGTGTCCCATAAACACTAATCTGGCATTGCATTAGTCATGTTAGTACCAGGACAAAGAACACAATGTCCCATAAAAACTAATCTTGCATTGCATTAGTCATGTTAGTACCAGGACAAAGAACACAGTGTCCCATAAACACTAATCTGGCATTGCATTAGTCATGTTAGTACCAGGACAAAGAACACAATGTCCCATATACACTAATCTGACATTGCATTAGTCATGTTAGTACCAGGACAAAGAACACAATGTCCCATAAAAACTAATCTTGCATTGCATTAGTCATGTTAGTACCAGGACAAAGAACACAGTGTCCCATAAACACTAATCTGACATTGCATTAGTCATGTTAGTACCAGAACAAAGAACATAATGTCCCATAAACACTAATCTGACATTGCATTAGTCATGTTAGTACCAGGACAAAGAACATAATGTCCCATAAAAAATAATCTTGCATTGCATTAGTCATGTTAGTACCAGGAAAAAGAACACAGTGTCCCATACACACTAATCTGACATTGCATTAGTCATGTAAGTACCAGGATAAAGAATACAGTGTCCAATAAACACTAATCTGACATTGCATTAGTCATGTTAGTACCAGGACAAAGAACACAGTGGTCCATTAAAACTAATCTGATATTGCATTAGTCAGGTTGGTACCAGGACAAAAAACACAATGTTCCATTAACACTAATCTGACATTACACTAGTCATGTTAGTACCAGGACAAAGAAAACAGTGTCCCATAAACAATAATCTGACATGATAGTAATACAACAAAGAAAAAATGAACAATAAAAATCTATTGATTCTTTAAAGGTATTTGACTTTGATGAAGTCTTAAGAAATTGAGACCAGTGTAAAGGGATATAATGCTGAGATAAAAAAGTAAAAACAACATGGTTTATAGCTCTATAATAAATAATATGTTGTACTAAAAAAAAATGATAAACATTTATTTTATTTATAGTTAAACATAAAAAACCAAAACAAGCATTTACAAAAAGGTCTTTTGAGTTCAATTAAAAAAAGTTGAAAGAAATCATATGTAGCAGTTCTTAAGTATGAGTAAATATATCAAAAGGTTCATGAACTACTGTCTATCTAAAGACACCTGTCATATTGATACTAGTAAAATATGGTCAAAAATTGTATTCTTGATGCCATTAACCAGGGAAGTGAGGATATTACTTCTGAATATTTTATACCAAGGTTAACAAAGAAAAAATGTACCAGGTTACATATGTTTCCATTCACCTTCTTTCTGTTTACCAAATAAATGTATAAAAGTGACAAGTCATTCAAAACTTCTTAAGTATCAAAAATGTTATTTTGAGAAGAGTTTGACTTGAACAGTGTAATTAAATTGCTTCAAATTCTTTGAATATGGTAAAATATTGCAGGTATAATTTTGTTTACAAAGGAAAAGGTATGATTTAGGGCCAAATTGCCACTAAAATCAACTATCTCAGATTTTCAGAAAATAGTTGTTGAATGTATGCACTTTAATAAAGTAGTGCTGTTTTGTTAAAAATATACCCTCTTTATATGACCGCAAAATTTTTGCAATCATTTAATGGTATGACATCCTCATTGTCATTTTCGTCGTCCAAAGAAATTGTTTTCCAGACAATAACATGAATAACTTGAGTATAAGTGTATGGATCTCTATGAAATTGTACCACAATGTTCCATACCACATGTGGGAGTTTGTTGGCCTATATATAGCTAACTATTTAGGAATTAGGTGCCAAAAACAAGTATTTTTCTTGTTTCAGGACAATAACTTATGTATAAGTGTAACTGTGTAAGGATCTCTATGAAATTGTACCACAAGGTTCCATACCTCAAAAAGGAAGGTTGGGATTGATTTTGGGGGTTGTGGCCCAAACCGTTTAGGAAAAAGGGGCTCAAAAACAAGGATTTTCTGGTTTCCATTCAATAACTTGAGTATGAGTCTATGGATCTCTAAGAAATTGTACCACAAGGTTCCATATCTTTAAAGGAGGTTGGGATTGATTTTGAGGGTTATGGCTCAAATGTTTTAGGAAAAAGGGGCCAAAAAACAAGATTTTTTTGATTTTTGAACTATAACTTGAGTATAAGTCTATGGATCTATATGCAATTGTACTACAAGGTTCCATAATAAAAAAGGAAGGTTGGGATTGATTTTGGGGATTATGGTTCTAACCATTTAAGACATATGGGCCAAAAAGTAGCCAAAACGATACTTTTCTAATACTTTGTATTAGCTTATTTCTTGACCATTTTCAATGGGGTTTAATAGACTATTTTCATATTACCGACTTTTGACTCCGGATTATATAATTTTTTCGACAGGTTACCTAATCTACGGTTGGACATCATGGTACTCAGTCAAATAAGAGCGACCAAAAGAAGTAAAATCAAATATATAATCAGTGCAATTTGGAGGGAAAGTTTACTGTTTTCTGATGATTTTGTCATGTATAGAAAACATAAAACAGTTAATTTCCCCCCAAAATTGTACCTTTTGAAAGCTTGATTTTTACTTTTTTATGTTGCTCTTACTTGACTAAGTTTCAGGATGTCCTACCACAGAATAGGTAACCTGTCGAAAAAATTTAAATTCTGGAGTCAAAAGTTGATATTATGAAAATGGTCTATTCTTGGGGTTCTTTAATATGCTGAATCTAACAGTGTATTTAGAATTTACATTTTGGGCCCTGTTTTTAAATTGGTCCACACATCAAGGTCCAAAGGGTCCAAATTTAAACTTTGTTTGAGTTTTTGGGGTTCTTTGATATGCGGAATCTAACTATGTATCAAGATTTTTAATTTTGGGACAGGCTTTTTAATTGGTCCACATTATGGTAAAAAGGGTCCAAAAATAAACTTTGTTTGATTTCAACAAAAATTGAATTCTTGGGGTTCTTAAATGTGCTGAATGTAACTATATAGTTAGATTATTGATTTCGAGCCTGGTTTTCAAATTGGTCCACATTAAGGTCCAAAGGGACCAAAATTAAACTTATTTTGATCTTAACAAAAATTGAATTATTTGCATTCTTTGATATGCTGAATCTAACCATGTATTTAGATTTTGGTTATTGGACCATAAAAGGTAAATGTCCAATTTAAAATTTTTTATTTTTTAGACCACATTCATTCTGTGTCAGAAACCTATGCTGTGGCAAATATTTATTCACAATCCAAATTCAGAGCTGTATCTAGCTTGAATGTTGTATCTATACATGCCCCAACTGTTCAGGGTTCTGCCTCTGGGGTTGTACCAAGCAGCGCCCATTTTATTATGTGTTATATACACTGTATATATTATGAGAATTCTTGACTTTTGATTTTGAACATGCAATAAAATAATATAGAGAACAACTGTTGCCCAAAAAGATATTTGAATAGTTATATTTAGTGTTTTCTATTCAGTGACAAAAATATATATATTTGTATATGGGCAACACTTGTGCTCTATGTTAATTTAGCCAAAATGTTCTTACAATTAGACTATTTTTGCTAAAAATATGACAAATCTTGGATATGACATCACTTTATAGACTTCACAGTCAAATTTGGTCATTACCTGAAAAGCCTTTCTTCTGAAGCTAAAAACATATTGCGAGTAATGGTATCAGGCAATGCTTTAATTTTGATAAATTTTGCAGTGCCAAATCCACCCCAAATTGTAACTTGTTCTTTATAATTATTCATAATCTTTTTTTGTTCGCACCAGAATTATGTTTTCTGTCAAATTGTTTTATGTACCTAAAAACAAACGTGTTAAAATCATGACAGAAAATGCCATTAGTAATTCATTTATTTCTAACTATCTTGACAAATTTTTGTGCATTTCATTTTAAAGTTAACAGCTGCCAAATATTTTTTTCTGTGCATCTGATAATAAAATAAAATGATCAAATAAATGTGGACTGTTATTGATTGTCCTTACAAACTGTCCTGTTCTCTTTGCAGGTATGACAAAGAAAATAATGAGCTGGTTTGTGATGAGATTCAAGTAGCATATCCTATTGTTAATGGTATACCAAATCTGATTCCTCAAGATGCCAGAAAGTTAAAAATAGAAAGTACATCTAATGGAACATCTGACACTGGAAAAACTTAAATAAAATATATAATAAGAATTATATTAATTTTGGTTTTAAATTATTGGTTTAATTAGTTTTTTTCTACTTGATGATTACTTCACATCCATCATATTTATTTGTAAATATATATTGGTTTACTGGGCCCTTTGTCTGTAGTCTTAACTTTTTCAAAAAGTTTCTCCTCATCATCTACAAGACCAATTTCAACCAAACTTTTGACTAATTTTTTCGATTTTTATACACCCGTTTACGGGACGTATTATGGTATACCGTTGACCGTCTGTCTGTCCGTCCGTCGTCAACATGTCGGACATTAATTCAAAAACGCTTTAACCAATATGCATGAAACTTTGGTGAATTGTTTATATATCTATTGACTTGAGCTCCCTTTCGTTTTTTATAAATTTCAGATTTACCATTTCCGAGTTTTGGGGTTTTATTCATTAAAAAAGGGGGGATTTTCCAGTTTTCGGACTATTACTGAAAAACAAATTCACGAATTTGCAAGAAACTTTGGTGAATTGTTTATTTCTATCGACATGAGCTCCCTTTTGATTTTTATAAATTTCAGACTATACGTTTCTGATTTATGGGGTTTTATTCATTACAAAAAGGGGGATTTTCCAGTTTTTGGACAATAACTCAAAAATGCTTTCAGCATTTTTTATGAAACTTTTGTAAATTGTTTATATCTATTTTTGTAAGCTCCCTTTTGATTTTTATAAATTTTCGATTATGTTTCCGAGTTGTAAGATTTTATTTGTTTATAGTCTGACAACAGATTTACTTACTAAGTATTACGCAACAGCACAGTGTATTGCACAACAGCAAGAAATCTTTCATATAACCAATTTCAAGTTCTTTGACTACATTTATTCAAAAACCTATAATATATCAAATATTTAATAACAATCCAAATTCAGACCTGTATCAAGCTTGAATATTGTGTCCATATTTGCCCCAACTGTTCAGGGTTGGACCTCTGTGGGCGTATCCAGCTGCGCTCAGTGAAGCAGTTTATTGGCTATGATCTAGACATTTTTTCTTGTTTTTGACTAATCCTTGTAAACTATAAAAGATAAAAAACAAGAATGTGTCCATAGTATATGGATGCCCCACTTGCACTATCATTTTCTATGTTAAGTGGACCGTGAAATTAGGGTCAAAACTCTAATTTGGCATTAAAATTAGAAAGATCAAATCATAAGGAACATCTGTACTATGTTTCAAATCGATTGGACTTCAACTTCATCAAAAACTATCTTGACCAAAAACTTAAACCTGAAGCGGGACAGAGGTATGGACGAACGGACCGAAAAATTTGCAGCGGGAATGCCCATTTTTGACTTAATTTTAGGTTATCGTCTATCATCTAGAAAACTATAATAGATGGGTAGAAATTGTTTGCAGTGAAAATGATCAGCAATACATGTACAAGATCTAAAAAGAAAAAATGCCATAAGACCAAAACCATAAAGGAGTAAATGAAAACAATGATTTTCAACTTATTTTTTTATGTTTTGGCCAAATATTATCTTGAAAACTATAGTAGATAGGTAGATATTGTAAATGGTAAAAATGATCAGCAATACAAGTTCTGCAAAAATTCTAGTATAACCAAAACCATTGAATGATTCCTAATGTGAGTCATAACCCTAAAATGATAACTTTGGACTTTCTTTCTTGTTTTTGCCTATCATCACCACTAAAATGACATTTTTTTTATTATTTTTGTGTTTTTGCCTATGATCTCGAAAACTATGAAAGATACTGTAGGTTGAAACGGTAAACAGTTAGAATGATCAGCAATATTGTGTACAAGATTTACTAAAATACATATATGACCAAACCATTGGACGACTCACTAAGGAGTTACAGTGGACTCCTACTATTTGGATACCATCTAAACAAATATATCGACTATTGTAATATATTTTTGATTCAGCCATGCTGGATCTATGCGATCACTCTGGTTTTGGAGATGGTGCAGAATACTAAGTTGAAGACATATCATGAAACTAATTATGTGTTTTTATGACTTGCAAAAACTTTCTACACCATTTTAATCATAAACTGCCAACTTTTGACATGTTATTTGCCCTCAAATTAAGAAAAGATTGGTCGAATAACCCTTTTAGTTTAGATATGCACTTGCATATCGTTCCTTTGTAAATCAAAATTTATAATGATTTACTATTTATGAATTAATTTGAAAAGTATTTGTACATCAATTGAATCAGTTGATAAGAATTTTGAAAGTATTAGATTAGTATCTTATACTTGTGTAAGTGATTGTTCAATGAAATTTGGGTCAACATGTGTATTAATATATCTAAGTTGATTCCCACACTTTTTTGAAATGGCATTACTCCAATTCTTTCCATAGGCAAGTAAGAGTCATTATGATTATCAACTGTCATGATTTTCAAATAATTACACTCAAAGGTGTAAGTGTCAATTGGAAATAACTCCAGTCTTAAATCACCAAAGTTAATATCTCGTGACCTGTTACATAATTAAATAGACACACCTAACTGAATACACACATTCTTGACCTCAATAGTATACCTACAAATGTATTATTTATTTTGATCCACACAACATTAAAATATTCTGTTAATTTTGCTAGCTAGCTGAATGATTAATCAGATGTGGGTTCTTTTCAATGAAAAGATAAAAAATGAAAAAAATATGTATACCAAATTCAAACAAATTTTATTTCACTTGTAAAAACAGTGTCATTATCATCTGTCACATAAGTCAATAATCAAGTTCTTATTAATTAGTTACAATTATCAGAAATTTGGTTGAAACAATAAACAAAATTGCTTAACTCTTACCTGAGCATTTTCTGCCATAAAATTTATTTGTTTGTTCTACATTTATATCCCATTATATTGCTATTTAACAGTAATTGGAAATATCTCAGCATAGGTATTTGTTCATTTAATTTGAATACAGGAAATGTATTTTTTTTAATGAAGAATGAACACCAATTTAGATAAAAAATAGTTATTATTTTTTTAAATTTTTGTTGTTGAGAATATGGATTTTTAATGCATCTTTCTGGAAATTATTAAGCCAGTTATTATTAATGGCATATAAAAAGATATATTACTTGTTTGACGATTTCCCTTTCCATTCTTGCCAATACCATTAGATTGCAAATATTTATAAAAAAAAAATCTGACAGAGTCTTAAATTGAAATATCAATATTTATATCAATATTTGCATCAATATTGCGAAATTCCTTACCTTTGGTCAATAACATAGAAATTTAACAGAAAGATTGGAAATGAAAAGAGAAAAAATATTGAAAAAATTATGGTCAGAAAGAATATCAGACTAGCTATGAATATTGCTGGATCACAACATCAACGATGCTTTGATTCTAAACACCAAACCCTTTCCTATATGTTTAATGTTAAATTTAATGCCAATTACCTCCAAAACTGTAATACTGACTGTAGATAAGTACAAACTAAATAGCAACACAAGACCTACAAACATTCTAGATTGACCAAAATCATTGGATGACTCTTGGAGTTATTGCCCTTAAATTGAGGTTTTTGACTAGTTTTTGTGTTTTTGCTAATCATACCAATTATCTCGAAAAATATAATGTTTAATAGAGGGGTAGAAAGTGTAAAAATAATCATCAATATAAGATCTACAAATGAGCATAAATAACTAGTAGCAACATGGGTAAACAATAATGATCAAAATGGCAGGTGAGCAATTCAGTCTCTGATGAGCCTCTTGTTTAAAGCTTATTTGCTTTTAGCAGAGATTTGTTTTTATATCAAACAATGAGTTTCTGTCTACTTGATGAATATTTCACTTCATATAGGTTATTAAATTTTAAGGCTTATTTGCTTTTACAGATTTTTTGTTATTTCAAACAATTCCTTTGGAAAATTTGATCTTCAAGCGATTTTGGTTGTTCTGTTCACGCTCTTTTGATTTTTTATGCTATTTTCCTAACAGATCTGATCAGGCTTTGTTCTAACTCTAAAATGCTAGGTGCATGGAAATAAAGCATGGAATTCCTATTTAAAGTCTCGTCTTTGACCTATCAAGAGACCAAACACACAATCCTTGCACATGAGGTTTACACACTGACTAACAACTATGTTGTATCGAAAGGAATCACTTTTTAAGTTAATTCTACCATGATTGCAGTATATTTTGATAAAATTTGATAACATTTATAGTGTGCTGCATTAATTACTGATTTTACTACCGATGTGGTATTAACTTAACATTATCAATGATCCATGAAAAAATGAGGTCAGGGTCACATGAACCCTACCAGACAGACATGCACACTTTACAATCATTTTATACACAAATACAGTTCACCTATTATAGTAGCTGAGAAACGGATATTATCACTTAAACTTAAATGTTGACCAATGAACTATGACGTCACAATGGACTACGGCAATTTTGGTTCAAAGAAAGATGAACCCTGCCAGGGCTAGGATGAACAATTTTGTCCTGCATTTTTTTTAGTTGTAATCTCTGTCCTGCCTATTTATTTTCCACTCTATTCGGTCCTGCCTCTTTTTTATTAGTTTATCCTAACTTTTTTACATAAATTGCCATCCTGCCTTTTTTTTTGCCAAGTTGCTCATCCTGCCTTTTTTTTACTCAAAACTCCTGCCCTGCCTTTTTTTTCAAATTGCATCCTAGCCTTCCCCCATAAAAATCAAATGGTTGCTCCCTAACTTGATCATGATATGTAGGTATCTGCAACTAATCAACTGGTTATCATCGACATGGCTGAAAGGCTGTCCAGCTGATAGACCAGGCCCTGAAAATAACCGTTTTAGAGTGAATGTCCCCAAAATCCAAATAACAGCCAAAACAACTAAAACACCCAAAATGATCCTTATGCCTCAGTTAAGTCTCAGTTGACACGATATTACTTATTGCATTTCCTATTATGATTTCCTCGATAGAGGGTGGCTGCTTACAAGGAAGCCACTGAGCCAAGAGTTCCATGTGGCGATGTAGAAACAATCCCTTCGGAAATTTTACGGAAGTTATGGCATATCTGTTTCACGGATTACGACGGATATGTTCCTATTGTCGTAACCACAATCCTGTCCTCTTTCCTCGAATGTCATCTACCGAATTAGAGTTATTGCCGGGTTTGCACTTACATACAACACGACGGGTGACACAAAAGGAGCATGATCTGCTTACCCTTCAGGAGCATGCCGATTTTGAAGGGTTTCGTGTTGCTCAGTCTTCAGTTTTCTATGTTGTGTTTTGTTTTTCGTTTTTTGCCATGGCATTGTCAGTTTGTTTTTGACTTATCCCTTTTGAATACCCCTTTGGTATCTTTCGCTCCTTTAAGGTAACAACGACAAAAATATTTGAATATTTCACCAAAGGCCGTCTATTGCTATCCATGCTATACCTTATTTGGTAATCAAGGACGTTTGAAATGTCAGACGGAAACTTCAGAACTTGATGCAGTTGTGTACAAAGTATCAATTTCTTGGTCTTCCATCCCATGTAATATAAAGCTTTTTTTCTTTTTCTAAGGGCCGACTTGATAAGCTTGGATTCCTATGTCTTACACTCTGCGATATTCTTTGCAGGGGGATAAACAGTATTATAGATACTCACAGATATTTAGCTTATTTTTATGCCCCGGTTACGATAGACGCGGAGTCTGTTTTTGGTCTGTGTGTCTGTTCGTCCGACTGTTGTCTGTCTTTTATCAGGTTTACTTTATGTGATAAGGTGGTTTACCATGAGGTTGTGGTCACATTAGCTGGAAACTTTAAAAATCTATTCAAAATTAGGGGTTTGCGTTTCACTCAAGAGTTAAAGAAAAGATGTATAATTGTGTTTATCGAAATACCAAACATAGACATGTTGTAAATGTTGATGGCCTCATTCCATTGTTTACGTCATGTAAAAGAGTGTACACTAAGACAATTCTGTTCATGTCTAAAAACTCGGAAGAAAATTTGGTATATGGAATAATTTTGTTTAATATCCTAATTATGTATCTCTTTCGATTGATGGAGAATCTATGTTTTAGTAATATTATTTATTCTGGTTCTTCGGTTTCTGGTTTCACCCATCCCACGCCAGTTTGTCTATTCTTATGTGTTCATTATGGGCATGCAATCGTTTGTAAGTGCATCTACACAAGGATTATCTTTTCTCATGCTTAGACATATGTGAGAAGAAAGTTTTAAATGTGTTCCTTTTGTTAATGCTACCAAGTTCTTCAATTTGAAAGTCATGTTTTCTATATAATGAATTTTCAAAACATAAGAGCTAGCCGGAAGAATACACACCAAAATAAGAACGGACACATTAATTGAACATGTCATACAATTTGACCCCACTTTTTTTTGCCGTCAAAATGCATCATGCTAGATTATTTTACTAGTATCAAGCACTTCACATCAGTTTAGTATTTCCGCCCCTATACGACATGTCCGTATTTTTTCCAGTGGCAATCAAAACTTTACTCACTTCATTATGATCGACTCACTTTAATTAGTTCTCATCAATCTATCAGTAAAATAATACACCACAGATTTTATGAAACATCGTCACCGTGGGGCACCTGAAATCAAAAATGAATATTCAGCGTAAGGTCTTTCTTAATTTCCTAATTATTTTTTTCATTGAATACACTTCGTCCGAGGAGTCAGTGAGGCGCATCTCACGGGTGTCATTCGGTTTATCAGAGGTTTCCCGATTTGCTACCGTACCAACCATAGTACGAACTGGGAGCCGTCATTAAAATTTTGAAAATAATTGATATATTCAATTAATGTCAACGTATGTTTTGTGAATCATTGCCAAAAGCGTTTGGAAGATTTTTAGCTGCAACATGGATTTAATGTAACCGTAGCACGAACGGTTTGAAATTTTTGTAATTAAGATTTATTAGTCCCCTACCGACGAAGTCGAAGGGGACGTTAGGTTTGCACTCCGTCCGTCTGTCCGTCTGTCCGTCTGTCCATCCGTCAGTCCGGCAAATCAGCTTTCCACACTTTTTTCTTCGTTCTTGAAGGTATTGATTTGATATTTGGTATATTATAGTTTTATCATGACAAGTTATAGATCAAGTTCGAATTTTGTTCCGGTCTGATGATTTAGTCCAGAGTTATGGACCATATCTAATGTTAGAGTACTATGTTAAACCATATTATTGCTGTACAAAGGGAGATAACTCATTTTTTAAAAGACAAATAATATTTTGGCAAGTTTGTTTGTTATTTAGTATAAACTAATTTTCTGAATGCTATATATATATATAAAAAAAAATTATGAAGAGAAATCCTTTAATTAGATAATAATCTTTTTTTATTAATGTATATATTTCAATACATTTCATTGTGTAGATAAAAGTTGTTGACATTTTATAGATAAGTTACATATCTATATTAGTTTGTGACAAACGAAAGAAAAAATATTTGGAACTATTAATTATATTTGATTATAATTTGAAAATAGATATACACTGTATTACATCATATCTAATTTTAGAGAACTATTAATCATATCTAATGTTTTTTTCACTCATATAATCAGTTTTCCACACTGTTTTTAGTCATGATTGAAGATTTTGACATGATATTTACTTTTTGTTTGCACCATGACAAGTTATAGAACAAGTTAGCGTGTTCCAGTAAAATGAATTTTTACCTGGTAGGGGACTATGTATTGCCATGCAATACTCTCAGAATGCTTGTTTCCCCTGAAATTTCAACGGCAAAACACAGCTAGAATATAAAGCACATTTATAATCTATCTGATTTTCGCCTTTAATATTATTATAACGATTTAAAACAAAAACGTTTGGAATTTTTTGGGCAAGCTTTTACAAAACATGAACAAATAAGAGCCATTTCAACATACAAAATCAACCTCGTTAATGATGTATTATTGATGAAATAAGAATAAAACCATAATCGACTTCTCGAGGACCAACACCTATACTATGATACCAACTGTGCAAGAGTGTAATGATAAAAAAAACTGTGCAAGAGTGTCCAAAGGAGTTAAAAATACATATATACAAAATATCACGTAGGTCATCAACAATTTTTTTTAAAGAAACAACATCAATCCTTACACATGAATGAGATTTTTTTGCAATAATGAAAGTACGAAGAAATGATCAAATTAGAAGATACGCTTTATAAACTATTTCAAGAACACGAGTGTCAGTGCAATTTACTTTAAATATATGACAATTGTTCTAGTTGGGGTTTTTTATTCAATGATTGTAGACATTGGAGGAATTTTTTTTTCAATCGGCAATAAAGAAGTAGATATGTATTTTTAAAAATTTTTCAGTTTACTTTTTAGAATGCATTTCTAGATCATCAGATCTAATTTTAAAATCACGCAAGAACTAATGAGAAATCAACACAATTTTGTCATGTGAACGTATTTAGGGAGCTACCATTTGATTGTTATGGGGGGCTAGGATGAAAAATTTTGTCCTGCATTTTTTTTAGTTGTAATCTCTGTCCTGCCTTTTAATTTTTCACTCTATTCGGTCCTGCCTTTTTTATTAGTTTATCCTGACTTTTTTTTACATTAATCGTCATCCTGCCCTTTTTTTTTGCCAAGTTGCTCATCCTGCTTTTTTTTTACTCAAAACTCCTGTCCTGCCTTTTTTTCAAATTTCATCCTAGCCCCCCCCCCCCCCCCCCTAAAAATCAAATGGTAGCTCCCTTAACCAACATCATTAACACGACGTGATTATGAAAGTCATTCATAGATAGTATTTTAAATATTCCAAATTCTGTTTAAACATGAGAAAAATCAAGTCCTATCTTTTTTTCTATAAATAAACAAACCAAAATTAATACCCAAATCAGACAGAAACACAAATCTATATTTAGAATCTAAAGGTCGTGTCAACACAGTTCATGTAAGGTCTGTTTGATTCATTCACGTGTGCACTTACTGAAGTTATCTCATATTGATTCACTAACAAAGCGTTCTAGAAAACGGTGAAATCGTTATCAAATAAAACGTTATGGTAGTTTTTGCCGATATGCAATTCGATTTCTTTAATTTCATCATGATGGATAAAAATTTCTCCTGCATTAAACGATACTTCCAAAACAACAGGAACGGTTGAGTTACGTACCAACCGTACCTGATACGTAGCAAATCGGAAAACCTCTATTGAGAGAAATGATCGTGAAAGAATACTAACGGTGGTCAAGCATTGCGATCAGATCGTGAAAGATCTGGTATAGGATCGTGAATGAAATATTATCGAGAAGACACATGCTCCGTCAGTAAATAATCTTATTTAATCAATTATTATAAAAAAAATATGGAAAAACAAAACTGTCTGTCAAAATGGCTCAACATTCTGATTAGTATCCGAGAAAAATCAAGACTTAAATATACACCGTATACAAAACTACAAAAGGCAGATTGCTCTTCGAAATTTCAGAGAAATAAAAATGTAAACAAACATGATTTTTTTTCAAATTTTTAATGCATAGAAATATTGTTCAATATTACTGTTTGAAATAGTTCTTAAACTTATTTTGATTTAGATTATTCAGAAACTTTGCAAAAACGTAATATTTGTAAAAAATCGATATTACAGATCGTGAAAGATCGGGTACCGCATTTGGATGATCGCGAAAAGGATCGTGAAAGATCTGTTGCAGCTTATACGCTATTGCAAACAAATCCAAGAAAACGCTAGAATCTTCCTTTAAACAACTGATTATTTATGCTTGTGATCGGTATATCAACATATTGGATTTACATGACTTATTCCGCTTCACTTTTGTTTGTGAATAGGTCTATAATGTTTCAATGCCATTGGATTTGATTTTTTGATAATATAACACCGACTAGTTTTCTTATTACAATATAAGGGTGTCTGTCCGTCCTGCATAAGTTTTATTTTGTTTGAAAAGTTAAGATTGTCTCATCTGATGCCCTTTAATTTTTATGCATAGTCATATCTGTAATACGAAGATCCTTTCTGATTTTTGTAAAAATTGGGGAAAAAATATTGTATAAAACAAAAGAGCAGAAAAACCACAGTCATATTCCTGACTTGGCACAGGCATTTTCCTAAGCAAATACTAGTAATGGGTTAAATCTGGTTGTCTTGCTTGCTTATACGCCCACTTGTATGACAGTTGTTTAATGTTCCGTAATATTGCCAAATTAGGGGAGCAACACTAACAGAATTACTAGTAATTGGTTTGCGTGATCATATCTGGCTTCCAGTTGCATACATCACAGACATACAGCTTAATTTAACGTTCCATAGATATCAGAAGATGTGGTATGAGTGCCAATGAGACAACTCTCCATCTAAGTCACAATTTGTTAAAGTAAACCATGATAGGTCAAAGTACGGCCTTCAACACGGAGCATTGGCTCACACCGACAAACACACTTACAATCGAATCAAACAAATACGCCAGCCAGTTCGTTTGCCGGATATTAAATCTTGCACGCACCAGTTTGAAAACTCGTGCGCACGACTTTCGAACTTGTGTGCATGACTTTCAAACTGGCGCGCATGACTTTCAAACACGTGCTCACGACTGTCAAAAATGGTGTTCACGGCCTACAAGATCTGGTGCGCATGACTTTGACACTTTCAAACTCGTGTGCACCAGTTTAAAAGTCGAGCGCACCAGCTTTTGAAAGTTATGCGCACCAGTTTTTAGATGTCGTGTGCACGACTTTTCAAACTAGTGAGCACCGGCTTAAATGTCCGGCAAACTTGGCTCTTAAGGGGCTCCGTAAGGGTCGCCTCTCATAATGACATATACACTAACCCGATAAAATTCATAAAAATTAAAATATAAGTATAAGGGTATACAAAATGAAACTACGTTATAACAATCCTCATGGGTCATTATCGCGTCTCTTGACCAACCCACATAAAGAACGCTAAAGGTCAAAAATTTGAAAGCTGGATGCACATATACCGAACCACGACAAGAGGCATACGATCAAATGGAACATACTACTATAGTAGTACAAAGGCAAATAAAGATAAAACAGTAAGGTAGATAAAATGCTTCACAGAGTTAACACCTTAAACCCTAGTTCATTAATTGTTTGCGCAGGCACTGATAACGTTTCACAAACTAGATCTGAATATCAGCTGCAATCTCTTGAAAATCGTATGAGTTCAGAAATGTATACTTCATAGGCGAATGAAGTTGGCAAATCGCTGCGAAGGTAAGGAAATTTTATAATTTCAAAATTGAAATCAATTCGTTTGTCATAGACACTGGTATTAAAAGATGACCGCTGTAGACTATTAATGGGACCAAATGAGAAAAGTTCGTATTGTTAAAGGAAAGAAAATCTTCAATACACCTTTGTGTAAAATTAGACGATAAAGCTTATTTGATATAATATAAAATTAAGAAGATGCGGTATGATTTCCGATAACTTTGCACAAGAGACCAAATGACACAGGATTTAACATTTATAGATCATCGTATGACCTTCAACAATGAGTAAAACCCATACAGCTATAAAAGGCCAGGAAATGACATATGTAAAACAATTCAAACGAGAAAGCTAACGACCTGATTTATGTACAATGAACGAAAAAAAAATATGATATACACCAACAAACGACAACCACTGAATACAGACTCCTGAATTGGTCCAAGCACCTACATAATGTGGCGGGGTTAAACTTGTTAGCGACCCTCTTTCTAACCTGGGACAGTGGTGTAACAGAACAACAATCGAACAAACTATAAAATTCAGTTGGAAAGGGCTTAACTCATCAGATCGATACAAAGCAAAAACAAGTAACAAAAACACAGAGTGGACTTATGCATAACCATTACCCTTTCGAAAACAAAAAAGCACACATTAAGACATTTCCGGGGGAAAACCACCAGACCCCCTCTCGCTTCCTTCGTTTGTAGATGCAGCATTATGTATATACAATAATGACCATCGCCATTTAAGCTGATGTAGGTCTTATCTTGGATGCCTAGTTACGCGTAGCATTGCCTCATGAAATTTCAAATGAAAACAGGTCTACATATGGGTAAATATACATATATCACCAACAAAAATTAAAGCAATGATTTACGTTCTTAAAAGTAATTACACACTTCAACCAATTACAAGTATATCAATTGGTAAACAAACGCTGTTTTCTGATCATTAAGTTTGGTCACACCTTGTCTTTCGCGATCCAAATAATGCGTTGAATGATCTTTCACGATCAATTTTGATAAAAAATCAACAAAAATAAACTTTTGCAAAAATAATATGAACTTTTTCAAGTGATAACATAAATATATTTTAATGGACTATCTGACATATAAAGATTAAGTTTTAAAAAAAATGGTGGTGGTGGTGCGGGGGGACATTTTTTTCTCAAGATTTCAGAAATCAAAAAAGAAAATTTCTTCAAATATTATTTTGAGAAAAAAAAAGACGGGGGTAAAACAAAGTTTTTTGAAAAAGAAGGGGGGAGGGGGGGGGGGGGGGTAAATTTTTTTGAGGGTTGGAGGTCAATTCGCAACAGCTTAGTTTTTTGCACAAAAGCAAAAAAAAAGGGGGGGGTAAATTTTTTTTTTTGGGGGGGGGGGGGAGGGGTCAATTCGCAACAGCAAAGTGTATTGCACAAAAGCAAAAAAATGAATATAAACTCAAATCATATAACCATTTCTAAGTTCTTTGAGTACAGTTATTCTGTGTCAGAAACCTATTATGTGTCAAATATTGAATAACAATCCAAATTCAGATCTGTATCAAGCGCGAATATTGTGTCCATTTTTGTCCCAACTGTTCAGGGTTGGACCTCTGCGGTCGTATCCAGCTGCGCTCGGCGAAGCAATTTATTTTATTTATTCAGTGCACAGTTTTATTATGGAAGTTGAATCATTTTGACAGACATATTTTTTTTTCTAATTTGTTCCACCTTTTGAAACTACAGCAGATTGTTTCATAGATTTCGAAGTAGAATTACACTTAACTGCATTCACGATCCGATACCAGATCTTTCACGATCTGATCGCAATGCTTGACCACCGTTAGTTATTCTTTCACGATCAATTCGCTCGATAACCCGAATGACACCCGTGCATCTGAAAGTTGCATAACCAAAAAGTTGCACGTTCAATTGACTCATTTGATGCATATTTGGCATGCTTGTTCCTAAAGGAATCACATTTACGTTTACCTGACGAAGTCTCCCTAATGTACCCAAATAAAGGATCATTACTGTAAAATCTAAGTATTTTTAAAGAAGTTTTAGAAACACAAATAGACCTAAATATAGGAGACCTGTATTATTTTCTTTTAATTAAAATGACTTTATATAGTTTTGCTGATGATCACATTACTAATCATGGTGATCGTTTGTATTTAAGCTTTTAATTAGTTACATAATTCTCCTTAAAATAACATGTTTAGTGGTCTGTATACTTTAACCTTAGATTTTCTTAAAAATACTATATTACAGCAAAATTGATTTTCTTGACTGAAATGTTCCGGAACATATTCCATCCAATTATCAAGTAATTTCATACAGGAAATGAGTGAATATTCTACTACGTCATGTTTGCTAAAAATGAAAAAAAAAAAATTGAGAATGGAAATGGGGAATGTGTCAAAGAGACAACAACCCGACCATAGAACAGACAACAGCAGTAAAAATGTATGTATTAATTTTTTTAGTGTCAATATTTAGAACATTGATGTTCATGTCAAAAAGTGCTTGATGTTTTAATTCATATGTTAATATGAACCAACATATCGCTTTTATGTTTTCAGATTGTACATGGTCAGTAAAACCATGGAATAAATAATTGTGTGACTATGAAGAACACGGATGTTGACCGGGGATACTCGTGGGTTGTTTTAATATGTAAGTGTTTTTTTTATAGTAAGGTGATATATTCTTGAAAAACATAAACCGGGACTGTCGGTATTTATATAAAAAAATAAACACTTAAAGTTAAGAAGTGTATCCTATTGCTGTACTATATATAATTTGTTTATTTTTTTGCGTCTAATTTTTAACTTCAATATGCAGTTGTATATAGTTAATTTTTAGAACATCAAAGTGGTAGGGTCTATTGCTTCTGCAATTCATTCACACCTGGGTCATTTTCAAGTTTGCTTTTTTAATCTTTACTAAAATTTACATAATTTACATTCTGTTATACAATTCAAGTATCAGGTGGTGTCACCAAAGGATAGACTGAAGACCCATATTAAAGTATCAGAAGATAACGAGAACTGGACATACTAAAGTTATAAGATTGAAACATGTTTCATTTTTCTGGAGTCTCATCTGGTTAATTTGTTTACAACCTCGCCAAGTTCGTTCCGTTGCTTGTAAAGCTATGTATTGTCTTTCAAATACAATTCATTTATTTATATAACGGATTAATTGATTGATAGTTGGTGACTTAACTTCCAGTGGCAAATATGTCATGCATGTTCAGGACGAGAACAAAGAAACAATAAATACAATAGGTAGGTCCAGTAATAGAGGCTGTCCGGGATGAAGCGCGGCGAAAATTGGACACAATTTTTACACAATGCTTATTACCCCAAAACACTGATCAAGTTCGAATTAGGATGTCGTCACTTTCACTGTTCTTGAGAAACCTCATTACTCTTTGTTATTAAATAATTAGCGCACTCTATCTCTAATTTCAACATACAGAATTAAATGTCATCAAGGAAGACAAAATGTCAATAGGTTTGAGTTAGTACATTGACTTTTACATATTTACAAGCAGGGACATATGTGTCCCATGGACACATTCTTCTTTTATTTTCTTCCCGTCCACGTATTCAATTTTTTTTATATAAAAACATTTTGAAAAATGTTTTTTGTGTTTCTCCCCCACTGCACCTTACCGTTATGTTTATTTGAAAATGTAGGTTATACCGTTTGTACATCAGGATCTTGATAACTGCATGTAAATGTAGTACATTGTGAGGTCATTTTTCCAGTATTTTTTGTAGGAGGAACAGAAGGAAAATAAAAATTTGATAACATTCGATAACATATTTTTTTTCCGCATAATTGAAAATGTTGTCAATATCGCCGTTCATCCGTATACTGTTGTTTTCTTTCCGTTAATCCTGACAGGTTCAAATTGGTAAGCTATACATTTTCTACCAGGAACATATATATTGATTATATAGTTAGATATACTGTTCCCAGTTTTCTACCTAAACATTTACTTGCGAAAGATTTAATCATGCTCCAGCGACTTCTGTAGTATCTTACATTCATGTTTTTTTTAAAAAAATCTAGCTTTAAATAAGGTGAGACATAACAATGTTAAGACTTTTTATAGATCATTAAGTGAAGTTACAAGATTGATTAGACACTTTGTCCTGTAATGTCTATCCACTCCTGATTTCAACATTTTTGTCTTGGAAGCGAGACAGACGGGATGTTTCCGTCGGCGATGTTAACAATTTGTTACGGATTGTGTAAGGTCAGTTTAAGTGTAACCACCAATATGTAGTCAATGATATTTGGTATGCAGTTGTATTACCGTTGGCACATCTCAGTTCAACAGGGATATTATTTAGTCCCTCCCCCCCCCCCCCCCAACCCCCCCCCCCCCCCCCCCGCCCTTTATTCATGGTCAGTTGATTCTGAAACTTTTGCATAGGTTGCTTATTAGATTTGTATTGCTAATGGGTTAAATTCAGATGAACAATTTGTTTTCCGGATAATATTACTGCATTCTTTATTATTAATGCTATGCAGTGATGTAACATTTGTTATTATATGAAACACCATTTTGTCTACATTAGAGTTCCCCTGAAGTAAACGTACACCAGCCAAGGTGCATATTTTAGAACATGAGGTCTTGCAGGTCAATTTGTATTTAAATGGAAAAAATTCAGACTAATATTTGGTTTCCTGGATAATACTTATGCAGTCTATAATGATAATCTTATACGGTGATGTTAAATTTGTAATCATGTGAAATACCAATTTGTCGTTTAAAAGGGAATTTAGTTTTAATTCACGTTTAATCCATTTGTGACTCATTTCTGGCTTGAAATTGAAAATTTGATATTTCTTCAAAAACGGACTTTTTAATTGAATAGATCGAAACAGTGGTTCTCAAAATAGATTTCATGTCACAAATGTTGACACAAAATTTTTTTCTTGATTGGGCATTGCTTTGTTCTTAAATGACCACGGAAACTGAAGAATAGGTATTGCCACGATCGCGGCAATATATATATTGATTATCATACCAAAAAAACATCCTCATTAAATTATTCCTTTAAAAAACGGAAGCTCAGAAAGAATTGGTTAACAAATAAAAATCACATTGGGAAAACTTTGGATCTAATTTTGTCACATTTCTATACCTTTGAGATTCTCGCATTATTACCAAATCTTATACACTACAAATCTTTCTTTTTGGGATAGGTAATAAACATTCAAAAATAAAACGAAATCGGCAATTACTGCATGATCAAACCTTTTTTTTCATTTTTGTTAAAAATCTATTTAAATTGAAACAATCATTGATTAAAAGCCAAAAAATTTAAAAGAAAAAATTCAGGTGATGAGATATTTATAATCAGCAACAGTGTGTATCTTAATCATATTCACAGCGAATCCACAAGTGCACCGACGATATTTGACAAGGTTTTCTACAATAAACGGAGCCTTCGTGTATCTTGGGCACCCAGCTGTGAAATCAAAATTCATCTCCCATGATTTCGAAATTACCTGTCCTCACAGGTGAAATATTTGTATATTAGATACAATTAAAGGACCTCTTTCACCCATTTGTAAAATTTCAATTGTCAGTTAAACATAATGCAAGATTAATGAAATTAATCTATACACATTTAGATTCATTCACATTTTCAGGAGTCGCATAACGAAAAAAAAAAAAACTAATAATGATTAAAAAATGTTTTTTTAAAAATAAATAGTGATAATTGCAATTAATAGATAAAAACTATTTTCATTTTGTTTTATTTCATGTTAAAGAGAATAATAAGCAGTAGACACAGTTTTATGGCAAAATCGCGAGTGACCAATCTCTGTGTTATAGTAGTCTCAGATACCGGGTATCATATGGATTGCTAGCATTTGAAGAAGCTCATTAAAGTGAAACCCAGCGTGTATGTCAATTCCACATGCTAAACTGAATGATCTACTTCATCTACTCATTAATCAGTTTTTCTTTTAAACCAATTAAAAAAAAAAAAAGAAAAAAAATAATGGGGAAAGAAGATTTAAATTCCTTTTTTAAGTCATGAAAAGTATTACTTTGTGAAGAACCACACTGATTCCAATAACAAATACACCGAAGATGATATCATCAAAATGCTTGAATTTTTTATTGACAAAATATTTGTTGAAAGGTGGATTGACATTTGAACAGACAGTCGGTATTATCATTGATACTAATTGTACGTATCTACTGGTCTACTTTTTGTATTCAGTTGAAGCAGAATTCATACAGACCGTTCTCAAAGAATAAAACGAAAATTTCCTGCAATGTTCTGTTATTTCACTTTCAAATGTATTGTGGATATCCTGTCACTCAATAACCCACATTTCAGTGAATGATTGCATCTCATATATCCTAATGAACTTGAGATTGAGGATACTAACGATTCTATACCATTTTCATATACTGAACTTTTCCTTGATATTAATACTGTTGGACGACTTCAGACTAGAATCTATGGAAGTGATGATTTCAACTTTCCAATTATGAACTTTCCATTTCTAAGCAGTAATATATCCTCTTCCCAATCGTATGACGTATCTCAATTGATACCTTACACTCGTGTTAACACTATGCGGACTTCATAAAGTATGTACTCTTGACACGAAAACTGCTCCAACAATGTTATAAAGAAGAACAGCTGAAATTGACACTTCATAAGTTTTACGGTCACCTCCAGAGTTGGTTGGAAATGATGTGTCACAAAAAAAATAAAAATAACACGATATAAATTTTTTTTATTGAAAATTCAATACCATGAAGGGTCGTCTGATCTCTTAATTTATCGATTGTGACATGTTGACTAAGAGTGGATTGTCCTGTCGAAGCACCCAGTCTCGCTCCTATAGGAGTTCATGTTATTCCTTTAGTTTTTTTTTTAATCTTTTTACCTTGCTTTTATCTTCTTGGTGGATTTATGAAATTTGAACCTCGATAAACTACTGTTACCTCTACTAGAACATGTATGTTCATATGACTTTAGCATGTCATTGTCTTAGTTATGAATGTTACCTTCGCTAATGGGTATAAACACCCATAAATTGTTTAACTAGACTTCGGTGAGATTCTTACATTCCTTCGAAACTTTAACATTGTGATGACAAGTATAGTCTAGTGCAATTTAAATTGACGATCTCGTATATGAGATTAAATGTATATTTTCTAAACCACAAGAACGAGTTAGACCAATTTTACTCAGTCTGTGTACCTTCAGAAGTACTTATTTAATGATATTTTATCTATAGTTTGTGGTATAATATACTTAATCATCGCTGGAGGTGTTAAATCCTTTGGTGTGTTATACACGGAGTTGTTAGAATACTATGAAGCTGGTGCCGGTAACACAGCATGGATATCAAGTGTATGCTTGTTGCTTTTCATGGGATTAGGTAAGTATTGTTGTGTTACATGACAATAACAGCATATCATATGAGTTTGAATTATTCATTCAATTTGATTTAGCCTGAAATGAATCAGTCATCAAGGCCTTTAAGAGAGGCAAGATGGCCCATAAAGTCAAAGAAGAGACCGGTTGGTGGCAAACGAATTTTTGACAGAATATATATATATATATATATATATATATATAGCAAGTTTATTGTTTTCTGTTTAGTATTAAATTTATAATTAAGATCCACTTATTACATCGGTGATCCGTTTATTTGGCAATCCCCAATGGCAGTCAGCAGGGTTTAAGAACATTTGTTGTTCGACCTGTTAGTCAAATGCGTTTTGTTAAAATATACTTTTTCACTTTTTTGGTCTTTTGGAAAATGTTGCTTGTGCTGTATTTAGATCCCTCTAACAAGAAATTTGTTTTGCATTCACAAGTACAAAAACTGCGGTTTTTATCCAACGCAATCATGGGTTTGAACGTTGTTTTCAATTTATACTTGTATATATATATATATATATATATATATATATATATATATATATATATATATATATATATATATATATAAACAAGTCTAAATTGAAAACAACGTTCAAACCTATGATTGCGTTGGATAAAATCCGCAATTTTTATACGCGTGCATTCAAAACAAATTTCTTGGTAGAGGGGTCTAAATACAGCACAAACAACATTTTCCTAAAGACCAAAAAAGTGAAAAAGTATATTTTAACAAAACGCATTTGACTAGCAGGTCGAACAACTGATGTTCTTAAACCCTGCTGACTGCCATTGGCGATTGCCAAATAAACGGATCACAAGATGTAACAAAATAGATCTAATTATTAATTTATTACCAAACAGAAAACAATAAACTTGCGGAAAAGATGGTATACCGCAAACATATATATATATAGATTCTACCACTGCATCGAGTGTGATACGATATTTATCCACTCGAGACAGTTAAATTTTCAAATTTTAAACGCGAGGCTCGCCGAGCGTTTTAAATATTTAAAATTTAACTGCCGAGAGTGGATAAATATCGTATTACACGAGATTTGGTGGTAGAATCTCTTTCTCTAATGATTTTCAAACAATACGCAGGCAAATTTATTCCTTCTTTTCGAATGATCTGCAAAAAGATGTGTTCTTTCTATGTGACGTCATCAGGCATGGTCGCCTTTTTTCATGCCGTCACAATAGGAAATTCAGAGGAAAGCAAGAAAATTCGACGTCACAATCGGATTTTAACCAATGAAGAACTGAGATCAAACGAACCACACGTTGATTAAATTTTTTTATACAATGGGTGCAGAAAGGGATAAATTGACGAAGAATTAGAGAAATATATATATACAACTCGTCTAAACATCAGCCCAACAATTTTAGATCTGTAAATTTGCTTTCGCAAATTTTTTTTGTTCTTCCCTCGCCGGGATTCCGGCGAGGGAAGAACAAAAGATTTGCAGATCTAACATTGTTGAGCTGATGTTTAGACGAGTTGTATATACAGAATGTACACAGCCATGTATCACCATCACTGCTGGTGATCCGATGGATAAATCTGTTATTCTGAGAGCTTGTTTAGAGTTGTCACTGGTTCAGACGAGCCTATATATATATATATAGAGTCTATATATATATAGAGTCTATAAGAATCTACCAACCAGTAAACTTAATAGGTATTGGATCATCAAAATTGACAATACTACACAAACAAGGAAAATTATATGAGTCTAAAAGATTGTGTAACAATACCGATAAATAGATGGAAAACAAAACACTAAAAAGTGTTGAATATCATCGCACAAAGATGGAAAAACTGAACAGATGATATAAATTATACAATAATTGCAAATATTTTGGCTCAACAAATGGCCTTCCTCAGTGTTAAAAGTTTTAACAATACTGATATATAATGTATAAGGTGTAAACATAGATCAATAATAATACAGGTAAGTTTTGGTCGATTGATTTTAATCCAAAATCCTGAATATCATAATATAAACATTAGACTGTAAATTTAATTATTTCTTTCTATTGATTCCATCTGGATGGAGGACACCCAGTGTTTTTATCCAAAACTTCTCCCGATTCTCTCTTTGCCTATTTTGCCATGTGCAATCCTGTTCGATCACAAGGATCTTCATGAGATCAAAATCTTTCAGATTGTGATCTGGTAACCTGAAGTGTTGGCTGACAGGAATATACGGTTTTTTTGTGAGGTCACTCCTGTGGCCATTAAGGCGTTTGTGAAATGGCTGCATAGAATCACCAACATATTGGAGACCACATATAGGACACTCAAGAACGTAAATCACGTTTGAGCTTTTGCAGTTGACATTGCAGAAGATCTTGTATGTCTTTTCTGTGGTCTTACTGTGAAATGTTGATGAATGCTGCAATTGGTTGCAACATTTGCAGCGCTTATCCCCACAAGGCTGGCATTTACCTACAGTATGGTTAGGTTTGGAAAGGTCAGCACGGACAAGTATATTTCTCAGGCTGTTAGGTTGTTTGAAGGCAATCATGGGAGGCTCAGGAAAGATTTTGGATAACTTAGAATGTTTCTCGATTGGTGTCCAATGATCACGAATGGTCTTGAAACTATTTCTCTGGCATGGATGGTAGGTGAGCACACATGGGATTCTTTTACTTTTCTGTTTTTCTTTGTAAGTTAGCAGACTGCTTCTGGGGATGGATTCCGCTTTTCGAAAACTATTTTTGATGTTTTTGTGTTTATATCCCCTTCTTTTCAAATGTCCTTTGAGCTGCCCCAGACGTTGTTTTGCAGTGTCTTCAGAGGAGCAGATTCGCCTTATTCTGAGAGCTTGGCTGTATAGAATGCTCTTCGTGCAGTGTGGAGGATGGCAACTTTCAGGCGACAAGTATTGATGAGTATCTGTAGGTTTAGAGTATATATCTGTGTTTATTATACCTACAGAGAGGGTGCTAGATGTATCAAGGAAGTTTATGGTGGAATTCAAATCTTACGACAAAAAGCATATAGGCAATGACACCTTTGATTATCTCCGACCTCTTGAGAACGAAGCAAAGGCCGGACGATTCTATATGTTGCCTAAAATACATACAACGGGCAATCCAGGTCGACCAATTGTTTCAGCAAATAGTCATCCAACTGAAAAGATATCAGAATTTGTAGACCATCATCTAAGACCTCATGTGAAAGTACTACCTCTTACATTCAAGATACAACTGATTATCTAAAGAAAATGGAAAACCTCAATCCTCTACCAAGCAATACTATACTTGCATCCATGGACGTGTCTTCTTTATATACCAACATTCCACAAGACGAAGGAATAGCAGCGTGTGAAGAGGTATGGAACACTCGTAGTGAAAAAAATCCTGCAACTGAATGCCTTGTTACACTTCTGAAACTAGTGCTAGAGAACAACAACTTCTCTTTCAATGAAAAACATTATCTCCAGATAGACGGTACTAGTATGGGCACAAAAATGGCCCCGTCATATGCCAACATATTTATGGGCCAACTTGAAAAACGCCTCTTGGCTAGTGCTCTATACCAGCCTTTATCATGGTTCCGTTTCATTGACGATATTGACTTCAAATGGACAGATTCACAAGAACATCTTAATGAATTTCTAGGACACTGTAACTCTTTCCACCATTCAATAAAATTTACATATGAATCATCTATGGAGAAAATAAACTTCCTCGACACTACGAGTTACATCAAGAACGGAACCATTATAACGGACCTTCATACCAAACAAACGGACAAACATCAATTCCTTTCTCCTAAAAGTTGCCATCCTAAACACTGCTCCCGTGGCATCCCATTCAGCCAGGCATTGCGAATCAAGAGAATATGCTCTACTGAAAATACGCAAAATGCTAGACTTGGACAACTACGTAAACATCTAGTTGTTCGAGGATACAATAACAACATCATTGATAGCGCTTTCGAAAGAGCAAACAAAACTAGTCGCCAAGAACTTCAACAGTACAAAGATATAAATAAAGCAGCTAACGGAACACCCCTTGTACTCACTTACCATCCTGATTTGAAAAATGTGTCTTCCATTGTTCAGAAGCATTGGAAAATTATAGAAAATGATTCAAATCTTAAAAAAGTATTTTCCTCACCACCAGTCATGGCCTTCAGAAGACCTAAAAACATCCGTGACAAATTAGTGACATCTGTATTAGCAAAGCAGCCTACTCCATCTCCCGGTTGCTACAAACAATGTGGTCGAAAGGAACTGCTTGTGTTGTAAAGCTGCCAATACAAGCAGTTCTTCCATCAGTTCCGTTACTAAACAAAATTATACCATCTACTCAAATTCCAACTGTAAAACGGAGAACTCAATTTATATATTAACATGTGACACTTGTGGCATTCAGTATGTGGGAGAAACAATGGACAAATTTAATATTCGGCTCAATAACCATCGTTCATGGTACAAAACCAACAAAAACTGTCCTCTCACAAGACATCTTCGTTCAACGAAACATTCTTTTGATAATTTTACTTTCCAAATCATAGAAGTCAACACCGAGTGGGACACCACGGCGAGAAGGAGAAGAGAAAAATTTTGGATCCACCAACTCCACACTTTAGAACCTGATGATCTTAACGAAAAAGATGAGAAAAGATACAGGAAAGATAAAGAATAATTTAGTACACAGCATCGCCCTTTTTATCCTGTAATATTGGCCAAAGATACAGGAAAGATAAAGAATAATTTAGTACACAGCATCGCCCTTTTTATCCTGTAATATTGGCCAATGGACGTTGCTAACTTCAACTACCAATTTTGTAAAAATCTTGAACTTCATCCAAATTATGTATTATTTTCAAGGCAGCTAAATTCAAGTGCAACATATACATTGAGCTGCAAAAGTTTCTTATCATCTACATCCGATTTCACCTGGATAGATGCACGCTTGATAAAGCTAGTTAGTCTAGCGAAATATTGCGTTTATTTTCATCATTTTGTAAATATTTTAAACATTCTTATATTTACATACTACATAGTGTGTTAAAATTACATTGTTAGGCAATCTATATATATATGAACACATATAAAAATAAGAAGATGTGGTATGATTGCCAATGAGACAACTCATCACCAGAGACCAAATGACGTAGAAGTTAACAACTCTAACCGTACGGTTTATATTTGAACAATCCACATGTATACTTCACACTAGGAAATAATGATACGTAAATCCTGATTCAGTTGTCAGTTTTCGTTATAAGGACTGTTTGTAAGTTATCATAAGTAATAGGTCAATTATATTTGTTGTATAGAATGATTGTAAAGTGTAAATAAACATCTGACATGATTCATCTTGCCTTAACCTCATTTTCTTGGTTTATTTGACGACGTAAGTTTTCTTAATTAGGACAATTTCACAGTCACTTCACATTATATATCAACTATATTTGAATTTAAAAATGAAAATAAAGTGAACATGTAAAGCAAACCCAAAACCTAAGTTCATGGTTCATTTATCAATGATAAGATTTTGTCATTGTCTGTTTCTCGTGTACTACTATTAAACTAAAGGTATACCTCTCTGTCTGCCAGGGTTCATTAGACCTTGACCTCATTTCATGGTTAATTGATCATGTTACGCGTTTATGGTAAAGGATTCAAGGTAACTTTAAGTTTTATGTCAACTATTTGTTATAAAGTAAAAAAGGATACTAAGTAACAAGATTTACTAAAACTATTGGGCAGTACCACAGACAACACCGACTACAAACATCCGACTCCTCAAAAATACTACCCGTTGATAGACGGAAATCATTGTGTACTATAGGGTTCATCTGAACTTGACATAATTTTAATGCTTTGTCATTCACCCTTAAACTTTCATGATTAAGTCGGTTTCTCAATAACTACAAGCTAAACATCAACTGTATTTGATATTAAAACTGATTTTACGGTGTACATAGATATAAGAAGATGTGGTATGAGTGCCAATGAGACAAATCTCCATCCAAGTCACAATTTGTAAAAGTAAATCATTATAGGTCAAAGTACGGCCTTCAACACGGATCCTTGGCTCACATCGAACAGCAACCTATGATTGGGCCCCAAAAATGACTAGTGTAAAACCATACATGTCCATCTTAATCTTCAGATCATGACCCCATGTTGATCTCAAAAACATTTAATATACATTTAATCATAATCAGTCAAGCAAGCAAATGCAGCAAATGCACCCTGATGAAACTTAAGTTAATTAAATGTATAGTTTATTGTAATAAGTGTTTGTAGGACCATTTTCCAACTATCTTGGAGAAAGATACACATATCGGTTAATGATGGCAATAGGAAGTGTGCTGGTTTTAATTGGATATACAGCCAGTGCTTTTGTTCCAAGGATGGACATATTGTACTTGACTTATGGAGTTGTTGCAGGTTTGTTATCAATATCAAATCCTTGTATATCAACGTTAAATACCTGTTACAATTTGCATGACATTTTTTCTTTTTTTATCTTCTTTCGATTCCTTAGGAAGAAAATTTGGCTAAAGCAAATAAAAAAAAACACAAGACCTTACATTTCATTTATTTAGACTTTGTCTACATTCTGCCTTTGCAATTTTCACCTTAATCTTCCATAGTTATATAAAAATAAGGAGATGAGGTATGATTGCCAATGAGACAACTTTCTACCAAAGTTCAAATAAAGTGGATGTAAGAAATTATTATGACCCTTTACAGGTTTTGATTTCAAAAATGGGAATAGGTAAAATTATATGTGAAATTACATATTCTTCTTATATTATTTGAATTAACTTATTGATTTCTTACACATAATTTAAGTGTTGTAGTAACAGCTCTGTAGTTTAATTTAAATATCAATTGTTAAGAACTATGAGTATAGTTTGTTTAAATCACTAGCCCATATTTGAAAAACAAACTCTACATCAAAAATTTGAGATAGATGGGAAAGTGTACTTTTTTTAATCTGTATAATAAAAGTGAGTGAATAGCAACTTAGTACATAAATTCAAAGACCAACTGGTTATGTTTTATAAATCACTTTATCATATGTGAAAAGCAAACTGTACATAAAAGGGTGGAGATAGTAATCAGCATATTAAATGTTTTTTTTTTTAATCTACAGGTACTGGTTACGGGTTGATATTTGCTCCTTGTACTACCATCATAAGTTTTTATTTTAAAAAGAGACGAAGTTTAGCCAATGGACTGATGGTGTCTTTTAGTGGTTTTGGAAGTCTTTTTTTTCCGTATATGTATAGATTTTTGATTGATAAATATGGACTTCATGGTGCCTTGCTTATTATTGGAGCGGTTTTTTTCCATACGTGTGCTGCAAGTTTATTTTTACGACAGCCGCCTCAGTTATTGAAAAAGAAACAAACAACAGAGGAAGAAATAGCTTTAGCTACTCCTCAGAAGATTGAAACACCAGAAAAAACACCATCTGGATGTTTTAATGAAGCCAAAACAAGAATCTTCAAATTAGATCTGTTTTACAATCCCAAATATACAATTCTGTTCTGTGCTATTTTTTTTCAAACGGCTAATTTTGCAGGAAACTTAGTAGCACTACCTGGACATATACAATCTTTAGGATTTGGAAAACAGACAATAGCATTATCTGTGTCCTTACTAGGTGGATCTGAAATCGTAGCCAGGGCTTTTTTAGGATGGTTTGCTGACTTGAACATTATTACTCGTACTCATTTATTTATGGTGTGTACGTTTGTTAGTACAATCATTGCTTTTTGTATACCGCATTTGCCATACAAAGAAGCAGTGTTATGTTATGCCGTACTTATGGGAACCTTCTCTGGATCTTTTTGGAGCTTGATGGGTGTCTTGATGGTTGATTGTGTAGGACTTGATAATTTTTCTCCAGCATTTGGACTTTTGTCAATGGCAAGTGCCTTTGCAATCTTAATCGGCCAACCTATTACAGGTAATTTTTTTATAAGACAAATTCAAGAAATATTTATAGATTGTTAAATCAAGAGATGTAGTAAAATGCAAAATTTAAATAGAGATTACAATCTAAAACTTTGTGTGCACTTTTAGGTAATAGAATATTATAAGAGCTATAGTAGTTATAAATCTAAAAATACAAACCTACTCCAACATATTGATCTTGCCAAATGAGATAAATATTTGAAAATCAGTTCACCAAATCAAAACCAAAAGTCAGATACATGTAAAAATAACTGTCATATTTTCGTACAATACCACGTACATGTAAGAATGCAGAAAATGAGGTTACACAGAATGTAAGCAACTAAAATATTGGAAAAGACGAAAGGTACCTAAAAGGATATTCAAACTGATCAGTCGAAAACAAACTGACAATGCTATTATAAGAAACGAAAAACGACCAAAAGACAAACAACAGTAAACAAAACACAACATAAAAAACTTTTTTAAGATTGAACAACATGAACTCCGCCAATAACTGGGGGTGATCTCAGGTTCTCATGAGAAATAATACAGAATACATTTTGAATTGTAGGTTGGTTGAAAGATGCTACAGGGAGTTGGAACATGTCATTTCGTTTTACTGGCTTGCTTAGTGCTCTATCATTCTTGTTTTGTTCGACTGGTCCGATGATTGAACGTTGTTGGTGCTGTCATCAAAACACTGGGACTATTATTATTGAAGATACTAAACATGTAGAAGAAGTAAATGGAGAAGTTGAAGAAAGTGTCCTTCTTAAAGAGTGATCATAAAATCCTTTACTCTTAACCTTCATGTTTCGATTTACTAGTATTCTCAATTCTGGCCATATGTAATTAGTTTTTACATTAAGGTATCGTGTATTTGAAGTGCTTTAAACGGCAACATATCAAAACGTATCAAAATATGTATATGTCATATCACGTGATAAATATTTGTTTTAAGTTTATAACTAAGTGTTGATGATATAAATTTATCGATATCATACATGGTATCAACCCTCAAACAATATAATCCGTGGAGGTGAGTTCTCTGGACTATAGATGTGTCTCGGGATATGGATGTGATATTGAAAAAGCCATTATGTAAAATGTTTACAACTTGAATTAATTTGTTAAATCTGTAAATAATCTCATTACAATGGGATGGAATATCTTTAAGATCTGTAAATTGTATCCTTTGATTAAATTGTTAATCCTCATGGTTTAGCTCAATGTGAATTGAATTTTATAGAATTTGAAAGGTTTTTTTTTTGAATCTGGACTTTGTTTTTTACAGTTATATCTTCATTATTGCATTAAAAAATACAGAAGTTTATTGACAGTAGTGGAAGCATTCATGATACACTTCTGCTGATCTCCAAATTTTTTCATGGTTTACTGTTGAGCCTGTAGCATTTACAAGGAAGCATGATATAGAGATTCTACATTTCGTCGTCGGCGGCTTCTACATTTAGGTGAAGTCTGTGGTTAATTTTTTTTTAAACATCAATATCTTTGTCAAACCTCCATGGAATTGAATGAAAGTAAGACAGACACTTTGTATGATCAGGAATGTTAGTTGATTATAGGGCAATTTGTATTTGAGAGTATGTTACAGTGAGATGATCCCTAACAACAAATAATGATATCAGTTACATCAGTTACTATGTTATGTGATCAAAGGAATCCAAATTGATCAAGAAAATCCAAAATATAAATATATTGTATAAATGTAGTTCCATTTGATGTCGATTATTCTAGGAAATCCTGAGAAACCATAATCTACTAGTATTAAGTAAATATATATTTGAGGTCCAGTATTTGATTAAATACTCTATGAAAGTTGGAAGTAAGTTTGATGTCTCAAAGTTCCAGGAATTCCAATGGGAAAAGTGTATTTATACGATTATTCTCATCTAGAACTAAAATGTATGCTTACATTTGACTTTACACTTAATACTGTTTTCCTATGTTATCTATGTATATTCATACTGTTTCATATGTTATCTTTGTATATTCATACTGTTTCATATCTTTGTATATTCATGATGTTTTTTATATGTTATCAATGTATTTTCATATATGAAATCTTTATAGAGGTGCAATCGAACAAGTTATAGTGATAGAAGATCATGAATCATTTTTCAACATGCATTCCTTTAGCATCTGGCTTTTTAGAAAAAAAATGATAGTTAGGTCTGAATATAGGACAGTGATTCTTGGGTACATTGGGTACCTGATTAAGCAGATGTTATAACATGGTGAAGAGTAAAATAAGTGTTTTGAAAATCTCAACATTGCCCCTTTATATCTCAATGTTTCTGTACCTATAATAAGATAAATAAAAAGAATTTTAAATGAACAAAAACAGCTTCAATTTCATAAGGACGAAGTAATGCAGTGTAAAAAAATCTTGACATATACTGAGAGCGAATTCATGATTACTTAATCTGTTTGGTATATAATTCAGGCCTTTTTTACTCCAATAAAGTGACATTGTTTTTCCTAGACGATTTAATACTACAAGGTCATACTTATGTGTATAATGCAAATTAACATTATGTCCAGTTCCTGAAATTAACTATAATGTTTCACTTTTAAAAATATTTACTTAAAAGTAAGTGTATACATTTGCTATAACAAAACCCTACATCATTGCTATATTAGAAAGTGTAATAAGTGTTTACAAGTACTAAGTCTCATTATAAGTATCTTATACCAATTTAAAATGTATCTTTTACCAAACATTGTATGTATGAAATGTGTGTGGCAGTGTATGGCAATTAAATAAAAAAGTGAACAAATAACTTTTAAAGGACAAAATTATGAAACAACATAATTTTCAAAAAATAATTCGCTTATGAAAACTTACATTTTTACAATCTTTTTATGAAATAGGCCTAGTTCTGAGAAAATACATTGTATAAGACTAAATTTAACTTTAGTTGTAAGCATTGTGTACGGAAAAAACTAGTACAGCGCTTAACCAATTTTTCATACGTTCAAAAGGTATGGATTTGGTTTAAGTATAAACATGCATGTATTAGTTAAGATTTGGACATGAACATTTCCGAGAATTTTAGTGCAATATCAAAACAGAAAAAATTGCCAAACAGAAATATCATACATTATTTCATGAGAGTTTTCCCTTTTTACTCTTTTGAATTCCAGTACTACAAATTTATCTGCTGGCTGCAATCAATGTGAAAACAATCTTGAATCGTTTTCTGATTTAATTCTTTTCAATTTGTTATTTGACTTATATTTTACAATTGTGGCTTAGCTTCATGTACTTCTATTTACTGCGATAAGATTCTGCATGATTTTTATTTTTGTTTGTTACAGATAAAAAATCTGCCATTGTTGCAATTGTAGTGAAAATTGTCGTTGAATTAACTTAATTTAGTAATTAAACATCAACAAAATTCGTTTTAAATGTTGAAACGATATTACAATTTAGAATGTACTGTCCTCTTATTTACGCTAATGCTTTTTACTTTGAAAATCTCTATTTCTATAAAAAAAATTAACAGTTAATTGTTTTGTTCAAAAAATGTTATTTTAATGATTACATTTTTTTTAATGCGTGCTACTTTTACAATAGAGACCGTTTCTAACACAATTGAAATAAGATATATATAGACCAGAAATTATAGTATGCCTATTTTTATGGTATAATGATAGGGATCCATGGTGTGTGTCATTGTGTATATATAACTTAATTGTAGTTGTAATTTTCTACTGTAAACTGTTAACATTTATTTGTATTCTTTTTACTGAAAAGTTCTTGTTAAGTCTCCCAAACGAAGTTTGGTTCGTTTGGGAAGACTTATTGGTTTTGCTCAGTTCTTATTATTATTATTATTATTATTATTCTTCTTCTTCTTCTTCTTCTTCTTCTTCTTCTTCTTCCGCCGCTTTTAAATTTGAACTTGTCCGCACGCGTTCTCCAAAACCGCTTGTCAGATTAACTTAGGGTTTCACAATATGCTAGACTAACATGTCTTGTGGTGCAATCAGGGTTTTGTTTGTGCATTGGGGTTTATAAAGGGGTACTTTGAGGGGCAAAAGAAAGGAGGGTTTTACTATAGAACCCTATGGGATTTTATTTTTAAAAATTTTCAAATGATTATAAATTGAAAACCGTTTGTGATGGACACAATCTTTTTAATTGAAAATGTTCTAAATGATAAAGCACATTAAATGAAATACAGGGTTAGTCCCCAGGGGTCACCCCCACCCCCTGCCATTTAAGAAAGTTCTAATATTTTTTAAATGGTTGAGATCCCCACCCCTAAACCATATATATTCTGGTTTGTCATGCTAAGATGGTTTGAATGATATACAGGGTTAGTCCCCAGGGGTCATCCCGACCCCCTGCCATTTGAGAAAGTTCTAATATCTTGTAAATGGTCGAGATCCCCACCCCTAAACCATATATATTCTGGTTTGTCATGCTAAGATGGTTTGAATGATATACAGGGTTAGTCTCCAGGGGTCATCCCGACCCCCTGCCATTTGAAAAAGTTCTAATATCTTGTAAATGGTCGAGATCCCCACCCCTAAACCATATATATTCTGCTTTGTCATGCTAAGATGGTTTGAATGATATACAGGGTTAGTCCCCAGGGGTCATCCCGACCCCCTGCCATTTGAGAAAGTTCTAATATCTTGTAAATGGTCGAGATCCACACCCCTAAACCATATATATATTCTGGTTTGTCATGATAAAGCACAACAAATGAAATACAGGGTTAGTCCCAGGGGTCACCCCCACCCCCTGCCATTTAAGAAAGTTCTAATATCTTGTAAGTGGTCAAGATCCCCACCCCTAAACCATATATATTCTGGTTTGTCATGCTATGATGGTTTGAATGATATACAAGGTTAGTCCCCAGGGGTCATCCCGACCCTTGTAAATGGTCGAGATCCCCACCCCCAAACCATATATATTCTGGTTTGTCATGATAAAGCACATCAAATGAAATACAGGGTTAGTCCCCATGGGTCACCCCCACCCCCTGCCATTTAAGAAAGTTCTAATATATTGTAAGTGGTCAAGATCCCCACCTCTAAACCATATATATTCTAGTTTGTCATGCGAAGATGGTTTTAATGATATACAGGGCTAGTCCCCAAGGGTCACCCCCACCCCCTGCTATTTAAGAAAGTTCTAATATCTTGTAAGTGGTCAAGATCCCCACCCCTAAACCATATATATATTCTGGTTTGTCATACCAAGATGGTTTGAATGATATACAGGGTTAGTCCCGACCCCTTGCCATTTGAGAAAGTTCTAATATCTTGTAAATGGTCGAGATCCCCACCCCTAAACCATATATATTCCTGTTCATCATGTCTCGAACATTTGAATGACGTATACGGTCAGTCCCCAGGGGTTCCCCCACCCCCAATGTTCTAATATCTTGTAAATGGTCGAGATCCCCACCCCTTAACCATATATATTCCTGTTCGTCGTGTCCCGAACATTTGAATGATGTATAGGGTCAGTCCCCAGGGGTTCCCCCCACCCCCAATGTTCTAGTATCTTGTAAATGGTCGAGATCCCCACCCCTAAACCATATATATTCTGGTTTGTCATGCCAAGATGATTTGAATGATATACTGGGTTAGTCCCCAGGCATCACTAATGCATATACTTTACTGGACCAAACCAATTTTCACTGGACTTTGTCCAATGTCATGCGACACTTGGAATTTCGAATTATGGGAGCTTCGTTTGGGAGACTTCGTCACAGCATCCTGTTACAATCATTTCTTGTTTACTTTATATCTGTATTTCATGTATAAAATAATTGACAACTATAAAGTTGCCCTGTGTATCAAATGTGCAAGATCAAAATGTAATCTCATTGCAGTCAGTATTAAGTTTTGGTTTTTAATTTTTAATGACCTCATTTTTATGTGTATATTTTTAGGTTAATTATTACTTGTGTTACCGCATTTTTTTACATTTAGATATTGTTTTATATATTTGATTTTGTTGTTAATACACATACCTCTGCATTTCTAAGAAAAAAGAAATGATATGCAGTAATGGTACTAAATGAATTGAAATTATATGTAGAACAAGCATAAATTATAGGTATGAAGAAGTCCATTTTTAGCCCATTGAATACGAACATCAAAAATCATTTTAAATCTATAGAATAACATCCTTCAGATGTTCAAAAGATATAAGTCTGACAAACATTAGGATTTATATTTTAGAATTTTGCCTTAAACATTGGCAGTAGGACTTTAAACTTTTTGCCTTTAGTGCAAAACTGCCAATTGACCTCATTGAGATCTTATCCTTAGTATTTATAAATGCGCATAGGTTTTACTCAAAGGTTTGAAGAATTTTACTATTTTTGAATGTTCAGAGGCCAAATTATGACTTGCATGCTCATTTGTAAATTTGCCTCCTACCGTCCTGCCGTAAATTCAAAGGGATATAATCTCTTGAGTGCAATCTGTTGATGAAAGAAGCAAACATACATTTCACATGTTGAATTGTTTAATTTTTTTTTATTTCCTTGTTTTGTTATATAATATGTTTGTGGTGTTTCCATCTGTCTTGGTCTTTTTTATCCTTTGTACTAAGAATAAATATGTGACAGTTAATGAGGTTTACTATTCTGTAGTAAAGCGTTACTTGTAGACTTGTATTAGGTAAATAGTGAAAGAGGAGCAATGAAAAGACAAAGAGAAGAATGGGTTGTCTGACGAATTAAACGATAAAAGCACCCTGAAAAACCAAAGAACTGTTCTAGATAGAAAAAATGGAATTGTAAATATTACCTTCTTGAACCAAATCATATTTTATACTCTTTGATTGAAAAGTCCTTGTATGTTTAACAGTATCATTATTTGTATTTTATGCATAATAAAACATAATCAAGTTGTCCTGTTTATGGAATATGTTAGAACAACACATCCAGTTTTACGATTTTTGACAGAATTTTGTAATGAGTTTTTTTTATTCTTATTTTTAGGATGATATATACTTTATGTAATCTCATTTTATTATGTTAAGCTATCTTTTTTTTATATCTTGGTTTTATTGTAAACTGTGTTAGAGAAACGTGTTATATATTTTTGAAAGAAATAAAATGTTGTTTAAAATGTTTCGTTTTATCTGAAATAATAATTTAGAGAGGCGATTGGATAATGTATTGAATGAAGACGAATAAGCTTCCTATAGTAGTTTGTCATTTATTTACATTTTAACATTGACGTCGGACAAGGTCGGCATGGGAGCAATTGCATACCATCCTCTACATTTAAAGATGGTGGGTAGGGCAAAACTTGTGCATGACTTGTGTGTATAAATAATGGTTGACCTTATGTATATTATAATCAAACGAATGAATTTAATTAATTCAATTTAAAGCAATATAAAACCAGGAAATATATAATATATTGATTCTCGTCATTAGAATAATGACGTTATAGGTTTGTTTTTTATTTGTTGTATATATGCAATCCGCAAATTTATTTCCTTAATATTTAAAAGCAAGTAAAACACATGAAAATTTAAATCCTACTTACCAATAATCACTTATTTCTAACATATTGATAATTGTGTCGAAATACTAAAAAATGCTTTGTGGAAATGATGATTGTCACAATTATGAAAATGTTCAATGTGACTATGAGTTACGGTGGTTATATTTCAAGTTGAACATTTAGCAATTGTTGTTATTTCTTTACCTTACATAGTGGATACACATTTTTGCGCATTGATGTGGCTTGAAGCTTAAGACAATATTTAGATGTTCGTTAATTCTTCTAGAAGCTTTCCTAAGTAACTCAAATTTTTCTCTCTCTTAAATACAAGTATTTAAATGTATCATCAATTATCCTATTAAGGATATAGTTGTTGAGTTTCTTCAGCTATTTCATTTACCTCGAATTCTTTGTCAATGTTTTTAGAACGACATTCTTTAAGGTCCAGCTGTTCATTTTCTTCTATCTGATCAACACCATTTACCACCTTGATGTCCTAGTCAAACATGAACATATCACCGTTTCGATATCTATGAAAATTCCAAAAGCGTTCTATGAAAGGCCCTAACAGAAGACACATGCAGGAGATTCCACAACGTACACCTATGAATCGGAATGACATATCCCTGCTTCCAGTAGAATCTTCTACCTTCAATTATTAAAAAAAATGTTTTACAGTTCAAAATAATCTAAGATGTATGAACGAAATATTTAGAATAAGTTTAAATAGCCAATATCAAATACTATTGTGAAATCAAATATGATTGTAAAAATAGATATGAAGTCGTAAGTGCGAGTCCTTTGATTCAGGAGATTGTTTCCATGAAAGTTCACACATGTATTCATTTGAATCACGGAATTTGATGCGACTGTCATACAAGTGAGAGGTTTAACGCTATAAAACCAGGTTCAATCCACCATTTTCTACATAAGAAAATGCCTGTACCAAGTCAGGAATATGACAGTTGTTGACCATTCGTTTGATGTGTTTGTGCTTTTGATTTTGCCATTTAATTAGGGACTTTCCGTTTTGAATTTTCCTCGGAGTTCAGTATTTTTGTGATTTAACTTTTTATAGTGCTTTCATGTTTGCGACCATATACTTTTTTACCTTGCTGGTGAACTTTTCATTAGTTAAGAGCATACCCATCGCCATAATAAGAACAAACAGTTGAATTTTGTAAATGCGATACGGAAACTGATTTGGGATTAAAAGAAAATATTTCACTACTCAAATGAGACGTTAACCATAGGAAATTTGAAATTATTGTCGTTCAGTTGTCCTTGTGAATAAAATAAGACGGCATAACTCATTTATTAAAAAAAGATTATTTAGTGACATCAATACATCTGAAAGTGAAATAAACTATATTGATGGATGTTTTTTTCCTCCTCTTTCAGAATATTTTGAATAAATATTGCTTCATATGACTTCAACAATTAACTCGGCTTTTTTTTGGAAAAAAACTTTTGTAGACGAAACGCGCGTCTGGCTGAAAAAATTAATATCCTGGTATCTATGATGAGTTTATTTACTTTAAGAATGCGTTTTCCCTATATCTACTTTTCGAGCAGACGTTCTACAACTTGTCACGGGAACTGTCAATATTCCTTGAGTGTCATATGGCGATTTAAAGTATGGAGTACTCAGGTTATAAAATTGAAGGAAAATAGTAAAAGCTTTACAAACTCCAAAAAGTTGTTGTCGAAGTGGAACTATATCCTTTGCCACATCCGATTCCCACATTAACAATTGTGTATGTGGAATATAAAGGTTGTTTATCGTAATCAGTATATATAAAGGAGTGATGATCTGTCTTGTTGTAAAAGTAACGAACGGTAATTGATTTATATAAACAATATATGATAATCAAATAGCATGGATGAAAGGAATCCACAAAATTTAAGCACAATAGCAATGTAATAATATAAAGACTATGGAGAAAGACTTCATGTGATTTAGCAGAATATATATGACATTTAGCATTTGTCGTAGTCGAACTACCGTCCTTCTTCCCTTGTTGATGATTTATTACCGGATACGACTTTCCCTTATTTTCATATGAAACGAGCAACACGAAGGTTAACCCTTTTTTTCTCGGGTTTTTGTTTTAATCAATCGATTTATGTGTCTAATGTTTGAATAAGCTATTATTGATCCCGTTAGTATCGAAAATGACGATTTTTTTGCAATAAAAAAAAAGCTTGTGGCAATTAGTTTTACATTTTCTAATGTTACATATTTTGACGCATATATTTGGTATAGGTCAATGAAAAAACAACCCGACGAAACAACAATCAAAAGACATCTTTACAGTCTTCAACAATCAAAAGTGCATATGCAATATAAATCGTTCCGAGTTCAAAACAGTTGTTAGTCAATTTAACAAAGACCATCAACCCTTAATTCCCTAAATGACAACCGTGACTGGGTTCCTGACATCCACATTTTTATCATAAATATTTCTTTAATAGCAGTTGCATTTTGTTTACCTGTATCTTTGTCCAGTAAAATAAAACAGATTGAAGATACCAGATTCTACATTTAGTATACCAAACGCGCGTTGTGTGATTTTTTTGTTATGGTTGTAGAGGAGCTGACAGTTGTTAAACATGGGCATGATGGGGCAATTGGGTGTTTTATCGATATTTTTTTATCAAGAGTTTCATGACAAAAACTGAAAAAATAGGGTCTTATCTCCGGTGTTTTTATCCTCACTGCTTTGTCCTCTAGGTTTTTAAACCTTGTTTTCCCTCTTTTTTATTGCTCTGTTGTTTTTTTTATGTAGTCATTTGTTTATCTTTTAGTCGTTTTTTTCATGATTTTGTCTGTTTTACTTCATCGTTTCAGTTTTGATTCTTCCTTAGGTATCTTAGGCCTCTCTAAAAATTTGAATTCGCCATCCTGCTTAGTAGTTTTACGTTTTCACTTACGATAAAAATAGACAAGATACAAGATATTTTATTAACCAATCATAGTGCCAAAAATTCAAACAATCAAATGAATTACAAAATAAAGCACAGTAAACGATTAGAATGATTAGAGTGCTTAAAGTACATTTAAACAAAAACCAGTATACATATTTGAACAAAAAATAACATAGTTATAAATAATGTCATTGGCAAAACATTAAGTCATTTTGGAAGCCACTGTGACATGGAGAAGATACGTTTCTTAATAAATTTATAGACAAAGGCCTATGGGAGACAACTCCTGATCGATTTTTTTATTTTTCTATTTTTCAAACTACATTGATATTTTCTAGAAGTTTCTTTCGTTCTTCGAAAAGGGATTGCAATAATTTAGATAAATTTGAAGTAACAAACAAATCTTCAAATAAAAAATCCAAGCAAATTTCATTTCACCAGATAACTTTGATTTTTTTTTAATTTAGAATTTAGACTGTACTAACACTGAAAACATTAATATCATCCAGGCATATCCGTTATTAGCATCTGTATATTTCATTTTCTAACTTGTAAATTTAACCAACAACGCAAATTAAATAACTTCGATAACTATATAATTTATGCAGTTTGAACACAAATTAATGATATCATAAACACCCGAGTGCAGGCGGTTTTAAACGAGTTGGGTACATCGGCAATGACCCCAAAGTTGTGTCATAACCACTAAGTGTAACAAATTAGATACGTCGTCTGCTCTCCTGGGATGCTAAGGGATATTGTTTATCAGAAGAAATTTGAATAAAACGATTTATCAATTAAAAAAACAAAAGAAAACTAATTAGATAAAGCGATGTGTTTTAAATAGCAATGAAAGCGCTGTTCCATCATTTGGGGTTTCGGCAAGTTCGTTAAGGAAATTGTGATGTTATAAGATATATCCTAAGTCAGAGTAAATAAAACTGTTCATCAGGATGTTGAGATTTCTAAATTGTCGTCAAGGAACATTTCTGCCGTGAATAGAAATGAAACCGAAAGATAATAATAAACCAGATTTTAAAAAATAAAACAAATGATGAAAAATCTTTACGGAGTTCCGATTAGATTAACTTATGTTGATCACCTGTAATTAACCTTCGTTATCACCAAGAAAAATAGATGAACAGTAATAAAAGTTGATATATACCGCCTCATCCTCACATCTAACTCTCAAACAACCAAATACATATTTGAAAATGCGATGATGTGAAAAACCAACATTGATTAACAAGTTTTACTAATCATTTAACATTGAAACATGTTGGATATGTTAAATAAACCAGATCCTAAAAAAATAAAATGATACTTTCCATATGCTTAGCATCTTAATTAATACCTACCATTTACTTTACCTTTTATCTTAATTCGGCTACCTATAAAACAAGGTTAAACCCACTATTTTCTTCGGAAAATGCCTGTCCGAATTTAGGTATATGACAGTTGTTTTTCCATACGTTACGTTGGTTGGTATATTCGTGAGTTTGATTTTTTTTCCAAGTTTTATGGACTTCCCCCTTTTTGAATTTACCTTTGAGTTCGGTATTTTTGTCAAAATTTTTTTTATTCAAAAGAAGAATTGACTGAAATTTACAATTCATAACAATTACATACCATGATTTAAATAAACGGGCGGAAATCTGATATAAAAGCAATGACTTATTTTATTGAATTAATTGAGGAAAGCTAGGGGTAAGGTGATCAATAGAATAATCGTGAAGCATCCACCTTTTTCTAACAATTTGGACGGAATACAACTTTTCTTTTCGTTTGTAATAATATTTTATTTTCGGTTATTGAAAGACGAAAGTTTTACAGTAAATGGAATATGTTAGAAGACCAATTATGAGTAAAACTCCGATGTACAGGGACAGTCAAAAGGATATCCGTCTGAAAAAGCTATCACAAGACAGCAGCAAAAATCTTGCATTATCAGAGGTTGAGAATGAGACAATACTATAAATATGGACAGTGCTGTCTCATTCCAGTACTGGGCTTATGAATATTTGCCTGAAGTCTCGCTGTTCTCAGACTGTTTAAAATGTCGTTATACACTTAATCGGTTAAATATGTACTTTTTGATATATCTAAATCTCGGAAAATATTATTATTTATTATTTTTTTTATGTGTTTCTTGTCGATCTGTCGATACCTGTATTTTGGCATTGCACAAGGTAATGTTTTTTTTGACTGTTATTGATGTCTTTACACTAAATCCATTGGATGTTGGATGTGAACTGATGAATATCTTAGTCTTAGATAGATGATTTTTTATTAGTTGTTATTGGCTTTGAACTAGCTGTAACTGCAAGTACTCTCAGATCTGTACATAGTTTCTTTTTTTTTGTGGGGATGTACTACTAACCTTCCAAGTCCGGTCTGTGTTTTTTACTAGTTGTTTTTCTGTTTTTTATCGATCTGATGAGTTCAGTCTTTTTCAACTGATTTTTCTTATTTCTTATGTTATACTGTTTCAATACTGTCCTAGGTTCGGGGAGGGTTTGGCGCGACAGCAAAAATGGGTTTTGCTCATTGTTTAAAGTTGAACGGTGACCTATAGTTGTTAATTTCTATTTCAAAATTTCAATCCTGATATCTATGATGATTTTTTCTATGGCATTTGATCTCTGGTCGAGAATTATGACGTTGGCAATCATACCAAATCTTCTTATTCTCATATCAAAATGGCAAAAATAAATCAATTTCTGATTATTCAGTGGAGTTTTGTAATCATAACGTAGAGCCCCTCTATATTTATCTTATTCATATTGAGAATAGAAATATATGCAACTTGAATTGAGGCTTTTTTGATAATTACTACAATATTCTTAACCCAAGAAATGTCATGCATACTCTTGAAGCTTATAGTTAAAAAATATATTTCGTAAAAAACATGACTACACATGCGTCATGGATCATTCTTTTGAGGATATAGTGGATGGACTTCTTCTGTTTGTTTAGTTACTTCTTTGTCATTGCTTTTGGAACAACAGTCTTTAATTACCAAGTCTTCCGTTTCTTCCATATGAATAGCCCCACCATTATACTCTTCCATTTGCTTCTCAATATTACTCAAATTACTTTTTCTTTCTTTTTGAAAACACGACATGCGTTCAATCATGGGTCCTAACAGAAGACACATGCAGGAGATTGCACTTAGTACACCTATGAATCGGAACGACATATCCCAGCTTCCGGTAGAATCTTCCAACCATCCTTGAAATATTAAAATGATTGTTAGTTATGTCAAAAATCAGCCTAGATGTCAGAAAGAATTATGTAAAATAAACTAGATAGAGAATAAAGAATATAATTTCCAAAAAAAGAAAGGAAACATAAATGTGTGGAAAATATGTTTTCCACAATTAACTGCTTTGAGTTCTAAGTACAAGACAACTGATTAAGAAGTCTGTCATTTGCAAATGAAGCATGAAACGATTTTAAGGTGCCTTGAATATAAAAGTGGTAGATCAACCATCACACGATTAACAAACCATGCTCATTTGTAAAAAGAAAATATCACGTAATAAATTTGGTGCGTCAGAAGTGCTTTTCCGGATCAACCTTCTTCAGGAAAGCCTAAATTCATTAATTTGAAAGCCAATGTGTAAACATACTTAAATACTTTTGGATGTCAGAAGTGCTTTTCTAGATTAACCTTCACCAGGAGTTAACTGACCAGAAGGGACATAACAAAGCAATAGCAATATGGCAAACGTCAAAGCCACGAACGTGACATAAGCTGACACTATGACAGATTCAACATATTGGATATATAAAAGAGTTAAAATGTCATATCAGCTAATTCATAATTGCGGACGTAAAATTTCTCCATTATTGGAGTAGTTTTTAGTTGAATAAATAACTGTGAGTGAAGTCGCTATAATTCTTTTTTTAAGTATTTGTTGAATAAAATTCTCATATGAAATGAATAGCAAGTCAGCTACCATTTTATGATGATAGCCGATCTTTGAGTCTCTGTTTAAAAAGTAGGTTCGGCACTATTAAATATCAAATGAGTCCTTATTAGAAGTATATCAAAACGTCTTCTAATTGCAGAATCAAATGGTGAATCTTTGTTATTCATGAAGGCATTGCTATACTTGTTATGATTATTTTTATCGTTTATTCATGGTGGTAAAGGCCAGTAGGAGATGCTATACCTTCCGACTAATTTTCGAACTGTGAATATTATTTTACTACTGCGGCCTCTTACCTATACACATGAACTTTGATTGTAAACAATGATGAAAATAAATGAAACTTTAGATATTAGATGTACAGCTGCAGGATAACGGTTAAACATTTTCAAACCGATATTAGATGTACAATTGCAGGGTAACGAATGGACATTTTCACACCGGATATTAGATGTATTATTTACCAAATATCAAGAGACTTGGGCTCTACTCTAGTTTAGCCATAATAATCATGAAAACTTGTTTTAATTTTGCAAATCCTTTCAAATATTTGTCATGACGTCGCAATTGTATTTTGATTGCAAGATTAAGCTCATATATAACTTATTTTCTTATGTCTTTTGTTTAATGTTAATAAAATAATAATATGAAAAATAAGATCGTACCGTTTTTTTTTGGAAGACTAGGGACGATTTATAGCTGAACATCTAGTTTTTGACAGCAGTCTTTATCATACCGTATGTAGACCTATGTCACCGAAGTTAATGATAGCCAGGAGGTATGCAAGCACTTCTGGCCAATTTTTGCCTAATATTATGATATCAAAGCAAATTGTAGCTTTGTTTCTATTTGGTTTTCCTTCAATGTATAATATTATGTATATATGCCTTAAAAATACCTGTAACTGGCTGTGAAACACAAATCATGATCCCCATAGCAAATAACAATAGACCAATAGCTGGTGATAAGTTATCTAGTCCCACACAGTCCACCAACAACACACCAACTAAACTCCAAAATGTAGAGGAAAAGCATCCCATCAGCACAGCATAGACTAACAGAGCGCCTTTATAAGGCAGATGTGGTATACCAAAGGCAATCAGTGAGCTAACAAAAGAACTCATCAGTAGTAAATTAGTTCGTTTTATTATGTTTAAACCTGCAAACCATCCAAGAAATGTTCTAGATACTATTTCTGTTGCGCCGTATACTGATAAAACTTGCACTATAGCCTGTTTTCCAAGGTCAAGCGATCGAACTTGACCTGGAAGAGCTATCAAATTTCCCGTAAAATTCCCAAATTGGAAACATAATGCTGTAAAACAAATTGTATATTTTGGAATTTTAAAAAGTCCAACTTTGAACATTCGCTGTTTTGCCTCCCATAAATATATAATCCAAGAGATAATTTTTCTGTTAGTCGTTTGATGTTTTTCTACGATTTGTTGGGGTTGTAGTAATAACGCTACTGCGACACATGAGTGAAACAATAAGGCTCCACTTAACAAAAATGCTCCATGAAGACCATACTTGTCAATCAACCATCTGTACATGTATGGAAAGCTAAAACCTCCAACACCACTAAAACTCACCATTATTCCGTTGGCAAAACTTCTTTTCTTTTTGAAATAAAAGTTAACTACTGTAGAGCATGGTGATAACATGAGTCCAAAGCCAAAACCTTAAAAAAGAATTTTTGTACACGATGATTTTTCTTGGCAATTGCTAACATTATATTTTATTTAGAGTTAGGTCGTTTAACTTAATTTTCTATAACTTGTGCTTTCCGTCGAATACAGTTAATATCTACATCAAATTTGTTCTAATCAAGAGTGAACAGCAAAACTATCACTGTTCATAAAAAGTTGAAGATGAGGAAAATGTATCTTTAAAAAAAGACAATCATGAAAGATGAAAAGGAAAAACGAGGTTTAAGTCAAGATAGACAATGATTATGTATACATATACATGATAATGGCAGCAGCATACTAAAGTCACACGTGTCATTTCTACACTTGAGTATCCATATCATATTATGCAATTCATTTATAAAGAAAAATATTTTATTTCAAAGAATTTATTACTTTTTCTATTTTGCAAATACTTTTCCATATGGCTTCTGCTATGATTGTCGTTATATTTACTTTTTCAGATCTCAACCCTTCCTTTTTTTTGTTTCAATCAGGTGACTTACAGAGAGTATGAAAAAATTTAACAGTCATTTATGAAATCATACTATGTCCTACACTTAAATATCAATAGCGGTTATTCGCATTTTATTTCATGCAGCAACGTCATAAAAAATACTGAACGACATGATATTTTTTGCAATGACCAGATTAAACATATACAGAATTTTAATGCAGAACAACACACTACTATCCTTGCTTCCAAATATAATATAAGCGAATTGATGTTCACCCTTGACAACAACATTACGGTTGGTTGACCGTTATGGAAAATGACGAGTGTTCATAGACCCATTTAATTTCAAATTCTGAATTGTGTCTACAACCTTAGAGCTTTAACTCATTCGGAAATGTATATGCGTTTTCTTTTCAACGTTTTCCCCCGTATTATAAAGTTATATTCAAAGCTAATGGATTAATGGCTACGTTATTTCTGCACTTGTGACAGTCTTGGTGGTGTGTCAATTGGGGACTTGCAAACATGAATCAGATGGTTGAACTTTTAAAAGAAATAGTAATTTCCGAAATGATTGATATAAGTTTTCGTGGTTAGAATGGAAATTTGTAACAGGGGTTTTCAAACATGATTTAAACAAAGAAGTAAGATTCGAAAGAGGTAGTTACTCAGGGAATCTAGTAATGTAATATACGAGACGAGAAATCATAGCTGCTTCGGGAAACAAACTAACCTCCAAACAAACTATACTTAACAAAATCCGAAGATTTTGACAGCTAAATAAAAGATCGATACTGCCACTATCAATTTCAAACATTTTTAACTTAGAGTTTCTCAACGGTTGACACATCACTATCCAGAAGAAAAAAATAGTTTTAGTTTAGATTGAATGGATGCAGGTGTAAAAGACACATGATACGGTTTCTTGTGTTATAAAGGAAGTTAGTACAGAGTAGGAAACTGGTGGTTTAGCTTTCAGTTCAGTCGTTGTTTATTTCTACAGACGCTAATAGAATAAAAGTTACAGAGTTTTCGATAATTTTCTGATTATCAATCTGGTACTTTCATCAAACAGCGATAATTTTGTTGGCTGCTTTGTCAGTGGATACAAACACAAAACAACGCTTTCCAAAAGAATTAAACAATTAACAATTTGTTTAGTATTTGGTATATTCGCTAGTCCAAAATAGAATCCTCTTTCCATATCATCTTACCTGTGATTACACCATGAGTTAAATAGAACATCTTTATTCCTCGTACAAAGGCACTAGTAGTATATCCCAGTAATACTAGACAACTCCCAATCATCATCACTAACCGATATGTATACTTCTCTCCCAGAAAATTGACAAAAGGTCCTATAAGATCACAAAAAGAAACAAGAGTTTCCTTTTAACAAAAAAAATATATAATGAAATCATTCTTTTGTCGCTTAAACCTAATCAACGCACATCATTTAAAAACTGAGCGATATATTACTTACATATAGTTTCCAGATATGGCAGCTTCTAATAGGCCGTTTCAGAATATTAAGGACTATGGGTAATTTTATTGAACGTACTCTAAAATGAAAATATCGTCACATCATTGGTAGAATTTTTTAGGACGTTTTAAACCAATCACGACGCTTTGGTGTACATTTTTGAAAATATAACCAAGAATGCATTAGATTCTGAAACGGCGAATTAAGCACATTACTCAAATCAAAAGAGTAGACAGGCAAATCAATGTCAAAAATCATAAATTACAAAAAAATCAAGATGTTTCTGCCTGGAAGTAAACATATCTTGGTCATTCCATTTTATTCTATGAAAGGTAAATATACAGATGATATTTAATATCAGAACAAGAGTTGTGACTTATTGGCTTGTTATAACTTACGGAAAACAGAAAATAAATATGAAATGTTGACCTACCTAACCCTAGAGCAAAGAAAGTACAAATACTGGATATCCATGCAGTACTACCCGCACCGTCTCCATAGTAATCTAAAAGCTCGGTATACAAAATTCCAAACGTGTTTAGACTTCCAGCAATTATTAGATAAACAAATGAAGAACCTGAAAACAAAATGAATATTTACAGTTAGATATCAATTGATTACGAGACTTTATGGGAAATAAAATCATACCATGATTCATACAAAGTGTAATGGTGGTCATTTTGTTTACTTGTTTGTACCATTTGTTTGGAAAAATTGGTTAAAGTTAGTAGTAATTATTGTTCCGTTTCTATTTCTCCCGAGACCGGCCATGAAATATTCTTGTCGGATTATTTTCTGTTTCTGCAAATGCCTGACATCCCGGCCGGGCTCGTTGTCCCTAGGAACTATAGATATGACGTCACTCACCGGGTTCAGGGCAGTCTACCGCTTAGGATTTAAAATGAGCAGACGTTCATACTTTGGCTTTAAGATATGGAACCTTTAATGAGACAAAAAGACTAGCCGCCACTTATATACTATTTATTGTATGTAAGCTTGTGTTCAGCCATATATGTCTTTAAAATAAACATCTTGTTTATATATGTACGTAGTTACGTAGTTTGTCCAGTACCCCAGAACTTGGGTAGACAATAGAAGACGACGAAGCCTGTATGAAATCTTTTATTACTCCCGTTACACAAACAAACCAAAAAGATCTTATTGATCTAGGCATTTAAAATGTTAAACGCATTTCGATAATGAAGGAAAAGGCTGCAAAGAAGAAATGGTTCAGAAATCATGATATCCGGTTTGTAGTTAGACACATTCCAAGTAATCTCATCATAGATTTTTTTCCGTTCTTAGAACATTTTCAAAATTTAAATAGACTGGAAGACCAGCAAATATCATAAAAATGAAGACACTAAGCATCGAACCTTACACAATACTCACAAAAGCGCTTTTCTGGATAAAACTTCTCAGGGACTCCCAAAGCCAAAGAAAAAATTAAATAAATAAATACATCAAGTGGTGTACAATTACACCGAGAAGATATACATTGCCAAACGATATAGTCCTATTTGGTACAAATTTTCCGAATATAAGGTCATTAAGGCACTTCAACTTCGTAAAATCTAATTTTGCTATGCAACTGTCTTCATTTGAGCATCACTGATGAATTTTATGAAGAAGAAACGCGCATCTGGTATTCCAAATTATAAGCCTGGAATCTTTGGTAATTTTTTAATTAATCTTTAAATCGGGAGTAAATATAAAATCAAATTAATGCCTGTCGTTGAATTGTAAAAAAAAAAACGCATAAAAAGGGTATGTGACTGCAGAGTAATTATTATAAAAAGGTATACTGGAGTGATACTTCATAGTACATTCAGAAGCTATAGTGAACCAGTAATAGATATACATATTACAACCTGGAGCAATATACGAAGGGTTTCAAGCACAGAATAGAAATAAAAAGTTTTAAAATTTTGATAGTCTTACTAATTAAATGAAATTGATTGAATAACATTAGATAATTCTCAATCAACATCAAGCTCTAAATATAACACACATTTTCACTACGATATATACGAGAAAACGGATAAACATCGAAGAAATGAAAAGGGGAAGAAATAGTGATAGGTAAATTTACTTATTATAATTATTTAATTTCTCTATATACTGGTACAGTAACATGTTATACTAAGATATTTAAGAAATGGTGAATAATGATTCACTTTACTGAAAAATGATAATAAATAAATGTAAGAATACTTTGTTCAAAAGGGTACCTTTGATAATTTAATTTGCTAAAACAAAAGTTAGTATACCTTAAATTCTTTTCTATACCTGGGATTCTGCAAAGACGTATTATTTATTATCTTCAATTCTACCCTTGCAATGATAAAACAAAATGCAAACAAATTATTAGCATATGTTTTTCTTGTTTGCACTGTAGTAAATATGCTAACATATATGTAAAGCTTCACTTATTTCTTTTTATGTAAATTTTATTTGTTTTCAGTCATCTTACAAACCCATCACAATACTGTTGCATTCCATTTGTTTAAATGATCACGAAAGGCCACTTTACATTTCTGTAAACACTTTATGATTTAAAGTCATATTTTGTTTTGATTGTTTAACTCTTCTTCAATATTTTTAAATCAGTTTTAATATAACATTGCAGATTTTACATGTTTTAGTAAAAAAATTGCAGCGAAACTCAGAAATACCTTATAAATGATTGTTTTGGTCTCAACCATAAGATTATAGCTTTTCTTATAGAAATTGCTTTGTAATTGTTTTCTTTTTTGTTTGTTTATGATTATTACTAAAAATGTAAAAGCCAATCAAATAATTTTCAACTGTTTTAACTAAAGAAGATATGGTATATATAGATAGCAATCCAACAAAAAACGAATTAGATGTTTGAATATTGTTTTTATTGGTATAAATATTGATTTTATAATCTGTAAAATTAAACTAAATATTATTGTTATATACATATGCACATTCATTGCTCTACAATCTGTCGATACCTGTATTTTGGCATTGCACAATGTCTTGTTTTTTTTCTGACTGTTAATGACGTCTTTACACTAAATCCATTGGATTTTGGATGTGTAGTGATCAATATTGTAGTCTTATATGAATGATTTTTGTATTATTTGTTATTGGCTTTAAACTAGCTGTCAGTAACTACGAGTACTCCTCGGATCTGTACTTAGTGTCTTTTTTGTTGTGGGGATGCATGAATACCCTACCACGTCCGGTCTGTGTTTTGTTAGATGTTTTCTGTTTTGTATCGATCTGTTGAATTAATCCCTTTTCAACTGATTTTTATAGTTTGTTCTTATGTTGTACTATTACACCACTTTCTCAGGGAAGGGAAGGGTTTGACACCAGCAAACTAATTTAACCCCGCCAAATTCTGTATGTCCCAAGTTAGGAGCCTGTAATTGTTTGTTGCTGCATATCATAATTGTTTTTCGTTCATTGCATTATACACAAATCAGCCCGTTAGTTTTCTCGTTTAAATTGTTTTATAGCGTGTTGTTTTCATTTTTTCATTTGTTATATCGGGGCCTTTTACATCTGACTATGCGGTATGAGTTTTGCTCATTGTTGAAGGCCGTACGGTGACCTATTGTTGTTAACTTCTATGTCATTTGGTCTCTAGTGGGGAGCTGTCTCATTGGCATTCATACCACATCTTCTTATTTTTTTAAACAAAAGAATTCTTCGAGTCATAATAGAAAAGTGTATTTCATAGTCTTGTTCATGATGGATCAAGCAAGTTTTGAAAAATATGTGTGTGTGGTTGTGTTGGAGTGAGTAGGTACCAGTGTCTATTGTTATACTCAAGGGGAAATGCAGTTATCCTTATTAACTTAAATCAATATTTACTAGATGAATAACGAAGAAAGAGGGTATAATCTCAGAAATAAATTATCATCCTTCTTGGTCCGCACACTAGACGTTAAGCAACCAACAATCAATCAACCAGTCCTTGGTCCGCCATTGCTTTGTACTATGAAAGCCTCTGTTCAAAATCAAAATGCTATCCTCTATGTATTTACATTTCGCAGTTAATTATAGTTAATTCTATACTCACAAATCAATATAATCCATGCATAGCCGTTATCGACGTCTGCATTTTTCATTTTCTAACTTGTGAAATTTACACAACACACATATTCCCATTTGTTTTTCAATATCAAAGATCGTGGTTTAATGCATTTAAGGGCAATTCCAATTCATCATTGACCCGAAACATTTTTAAAGTAATCACAAAGTTTAACGAGGCAAAGAAAGTGAATTTCAATGTCTACATTTTATTTTGGTTTTACAAGTACGTATTTATGTAAATAAAGGTACAATCATGAAAAAATATACTAGACTATTTTAGTTAATTATAAGTAAATATATATATATATATAACACAGAGAAAGAAAACATGTTAACTTATAGGCTTAGAATCATATTTTGTTGGCTAACATAAGGTAATTGTTTCATACCAGGAGGCAAAATTGAAGACAATACAAGAAGCAAATATTACATTGTCAGTCATCAACATGTTCAAAGTTCTTATAAGATTAGTACGACGGACATCATGCGACGAAAAGAGACTTCTATTATCCTGTAGAACAGTGACTTAAAAAGGGGCCAGTTAATACTTTAGCAACAAAGAGCTAGTAACCAGATTGAAAAAAAAACCAACTATCTATATATTATATTGTTATTATGATATATCTCCATACTATTCTTGCTTTTGGTTTTAGTTGAAGCCTTACGCTAAAATAACTTCCAAACACATAGAACATCACCACAAAGATCTAATGTATCCTCTATTTACGTAGGTGTGACACACAACCCATTTAAATACAGTTTTGTATACTAAGTACACAAAGGTATACTGCATATCTAAATTTAGAATCCTTTCTTAAGAAATTTTTACACGGTTGGATTAATCCAAAATATGTTTATACAACTTTATTTATCACTACTGACTACACTTGTTTAAAATATTAAAACTGTGTATATGGCCATACAATACATCAGTATCCAATTGAGAAATAACTTGTGTGTTAATGAATTTGCAGACACCAGTATCTTATAATATTTTTTGTTGGATTTATGATAATTGTTCTTAATTTGCTATTCATTTTCAGTGTTGTGATTTTATTTTTTCTTGAATCAAGAGTTTAAGTGGTCACCGTTAATGAAAAGTAAAATAACGAAAATACCGTACTCAAAGAAAAATTCAAAACGGAAAGTCCCTTATCAAATGGCAAAATCAACAGATCAAATACATCAAACGAAAGGAAAACATATGTCATATTCCTGACTTGGTACAGGTAATTCCTTATGTAGAAAATGGTGGATCAAACCTGATGTTATAGCTAGCTAAACATCTCAGTTGTATGACAGTCACATATAATTCCATTATATTGACAACAACTATGTCAACAAAGAAAAACAAAATGACATTAAGACACTTTATAGACAAAACACATAAGCAAAAACTTTCCATAGGACAATAACACAAATGTCATTATCGCGGAATAAAACTTCGACAAGATACTCTTCTTCCCGTAACCCACAGAAATTTGGACACACAATTTAGCAATCAATACTGATCAATTGGAAAATAATTTTCTATGTGCAACATTGCAGGAGGTTCAGCAAAATAAATATGTCAAGAGCAAAATGAAAAATTTGCTTGTTAATATCATTTTATATATATATATATATTCTGGTATAAGAAATTCATAGTTTTGGAGTCAGTAATTAGTGCTTCGGTACTAGCATGATTTATGACATACTTTTCTTAAAGAACTTAGGTTCCAACTCCCTCATGGATAGTTGAACTTACATGATTTTGGCTAATCTTTTTTTGGTTTCTCGTGTTTTTGTTTTCTTTCCTTTTTTGTGTTTACCTGTTGTATTGATTTTGTGTTTTTGTTGTTGGCCAGCTGGACAGCTGTTTCATTGAGGCATACATATTTTTTTTTCAAATAAACCGATTGATTGCATAAATTTCTCACAAAGGTTAGTGAAAACGTCCGACACAATCGCAATTCTTTTATAATTCAAGAAAATCGTGAATTTATATTTGTGTTTTAATTGTTTATAGTTTGTTGTATAAATGCTTTGAATATTTCTGCCAGTACGAAATGTTTTGGAGTGTTTTATACGGAAATGTTGGATTATTACGGACGTGGTGCTGGGAATACTGCCTGGATATCTAGCGTTGGCTTACTTTTGCTCGCTCGATTGAGTAATATTCATGCAAGATAAGATGCTTTTGCCTTAGAATATTTGAAAAGCTACAGCAATACTTTCTTCTGATATTGATAAATGATTTGCAAAACTTAAATAGATTTAGAAGGTTTTTTAATCTGCATTCAATTTAACAATGTTGTTTTACTTAAACAAAAGGACTGTCAAAAATATATACACATTTGCAAATATTACTCTACTGAAAAATATATCTTGCTACGATTTTTGGATATTCATTATTAAAATAATTTTGGGTTTTTTTGTAATTGCAAAGCAGACAAATATCCACAATAGACCAAATGAAGTAGATGTTAGCAATACTAGGTCACCTTTCCACCTTCAGCAATGAGCAAAACCCATACCGTAAATAAGGTATAAAAGGGTCGACATGACAAAAAAAAGTAAAATGTTACTGAATACTCAATTTTTCATTGATTGCCTCAAGTTTATCAGCTATTTGGTAGACTTTTAAAAAATCATGTATGTATGTAATTTACTATGCATCAGTAGTTTACTCATACCAAATGGACTCAATGAGAGTGATTTAAACATTTTCCCGTAAATCAAAGTCAAATAAATACATATTGAATAAAACAAGAAAACAAAAAAAAATTATGCAACACAATAAGATTTGCTTGTACGTTTAAATTTTAAGATAAACTGAATTCGTTTTAAATTAGAATGCGATAACCAATAGGAGAACTGCATAGATGATGAAGTTAATTTGTCTGGTGCAATATAACCAACGAACAAACTTAATGTGTTTCGAATCTGCCAAAAGTAATTTCAAGGCGATTCTATACTCATTATATCTGCTGGTCTGCTTCTATATAGAACAAGCTCGTAAACAGTCTCACTTAATGTATTTTTGTCCAGAATGAATTATATCACTATGAAAAGAGATCCACGCTAACGAAGGGCATAATGCTGTGCTGAATATTTATCTTTCTTTAAGCTATAAACTTTTAGGGACAGATATATCCCTTTTCATATTGTGCCCATATAGAAAACTAGCAAATCTACTAGTGTTATGATATTGTAACTATCATATTCATTAAGTTGCCCTAATTTGTTTTGTGTGTCCTATCATATATTTTTACATTGTGTACAAAATAATACACATTGTGTTACAACTATGCAGTTTAGAAATAACTGGAACAATCATTGAAACTCATGGAATGATTAGAACTTTCTATTTCACTTACATAACGTTTACAGAATGATCATAACAAAAGATGCGTAATTTAAACATCTACCGTTATCTAGAAGTTTCCGTTTGAGTATATATACAAGTATGCAGACCCTAAAGTTAGATAGACTTAGACATCGATAGACACCAACATTCTCAGCAGTTGGATTGACACTTTTATTTACAAACTACATCATACTAAATTGTGACATATTGGACGTAATATTCTGTGGATTCCCGTGAAGATTTCCGGATAAAGAAATCATAAAAGATTGGACATATATTTTGACAGTTAAGTTGACATTTATATTTGTGTAATACTTCTTGTAAATTAGTGTGTAATATATCTTGTTAAATTTTATTATTGGTTTGTGTCTTTTGATGGCTACAATCAAAAGTCGATTTTTCTAGTCATAACACTAGTATCGGACGGATTGCATGGAAATGGCGATGCTACACAGAAGAGTAAAGTAGAATATGAATGGATATATATATATTTATTTGTATATATATGACAATCTGTCGATTAAGGGCGAACTTATTTGAAATAGTTTCTCAACAATACCAGTATAATCTTTAGATTCATATCCATTTAGATGTTATTTAACACGTGTGACTAACTGCTACCGCCTCCATAATATTTCTTGTAACCTTTTCTGTGGTATTTTCTAGCTTTTTTAAGATATTTGTACTTTCCAGTGCGCTTATATTTGTAATAGTATTTCTTTCCCTTTCCGTAATACTTTCCCTTATATCCATGACCGTGATATCCGTGACTTCCAGATGGATAATTGTACGCACTGCCTGGGTAATAGCCGTCACTGTAACCCTGAAGAAAATATATCCTGCTATTACACTGTACCGAATGAATATTTCAATATAACGCAGATGCAGCAAAATTCAATTTTACAGAAAATTTTTATAAATTTATTTAACGATATAATGGGAAACCTTTTTTTTGTTGCATCTGACGTCACAAATGCTGTATGAGCAGACTAAGTAATGACAGGTTTGCTTTGGTAATAGCAAGCCTTTTTTGATAAGGCATTATTTATATTGTTTGATTTGATTTCTCATTTTGTCGTCTGTAATCACTTTACATTTTTAATGTACGTCCTTCTCTTTGACTGTTGTTATTCCACTCATCGAACGAGAGACGTAAACACTGTTTCATCCTGCTAGAAGTTAATATGCCTACCCCCAAGTAAGGAACCTCGTCATTGGTTCGAATACATTTTCTTTTCTATTATTAAGGACGTATGCGGTTCAATAAGAGTCTTTTTATTTTCTGTTTGTTTGCTAATTGTGTTGTTATGGTGCCGTTTACATATAACTGACTTCATCATCGAATATCATGCACTACGTGAGTAAATATAATAGCAAGTATTCGGTGGTTCATGGTGCATATAGCCCGTAAACAAAAGCGGTGATTTGAATGGTAATTATTGTTTAAATAACACTCAAGTATATTACATCTTTCGCTTGACGGCTCAGGAGATATAAAAACTTACTGAGAATATGAGCCAATATCCCCTGTGAAGATCCCGAATTACATATTATGTCTAAAATAAACCCGTTGTCTACACATTCTTTTACACAATTATATCTGCTTACAGTACGCGGTATCCGGTAGAATGATATAATTATTGTTGTATTCAGACTGATTTATTTATATGCTTGTTATTATATTGAAATGTCAATTTGTCCAGACACTTTTTACACAATCATATCCATGTGATGTTCGTGCATTCTAGTTTCATATTTTGAATATATATTATTGTCATCCCTTTCAATTTTGCAAGTAATGCAACTAGGTGAGTATCGCAATAATAAGAACTCGCATTCCGAAATCTGACACATATATTTGTATGTAGTTTCTCTTGTTTTCGCAATAATTATTCTCACATCTTGGTTTGTCATGTCGAAATAGCTTTAATAAATGCACGCAATAATTTCTTAATTTACAGTATATGATTAAAATACTGAAAACATATCCATTCAAATGGATACTTTAAAATTATTTCTATCAAAGAATAAACTGATAAAAAAAGGCTGTGACGAAAGCGATAAAGGGTATATTTGTAAACTATATTAAGAAATCAATTGAATATGACCAAATTAGCGGATGAGCGCGGCTCTCTGGAAGGGTAAACTGACTCCGTTCTTTCCGTATCTTAACATATGTTCAGAATAATTTAATGATTAAAATTAGTGATAGGACGTCAAAACAAAAGCCGACTGGTAGATGGTTGTCTTAGCTATTATATGTCCAACACTAAAGGGTCGTCCTCTCAATTTAATGGAATTTGATGCGACTGTCAAGTGAGAGGTTTAGCTAGCTATAAAACCAAGTTCAATCCACCATTTTCTACATAAGAAAATGCCTGTACCAAGTCAGGAATATGACAATTGTTATCCATTCGTTTCATGTGTTTGAGCTTTTGATTTTGCCATTTGATTAGGGACATCCCATTTTAAATTTTCCTCGGAGTTAAGTATTTTTGTGATTTTACCTGTTAGTTGGAAAGGATGTATAGATCCACAGCATCGTACGCACGTTTTAATTCAGCTCAAAAAAAAAAAAAAAACAACCAGTTCATGGTTTATTGATCTGCAAGTTTTTTCCATATTTGGATTTAAAGTTTTCAAACGTTTTTACATACAGAATTAAAAAAACGTATAGAAAAGAAAAAAAAAAATCTGGAGGTTAAAAATTATCTGTTTTTTATCCGGAAATTAGTTAACTATATGCAATATTTGATTCGGGCCATTCGTAATTAGATTTTTGTTTAACCATTATATATCTCCCAGATACTTTGAATACTTCCTATCTAATATAAATTGCCAAGATACATTTTGGAAAGTAACCGGAATCATGCATTGTAATTTACTTGCTTTGAGCAAAACAACAGGATCCGGTGGTTGAATAGCAACTGCCAAATTTTCTGAAGCGCCTGTCTTCATCATGGTTTTTGTTTTTTTTTGTATGAGCATAATATTCAGAAACTTATGTTTCAACACACTCAGGCAAAGATGACCTTAGACGAAGCGAACTAGACGTATCGCCTATTTTAATGAGTGATGCATGCATACCTTTACTGGAATAGTGCATATGTTTATCTTAACGAACAGCCCCTTTGAAACAATATCTTTGATTACAAGAAACATGAGATGCAGGCTCATTTAAACGTACAAGCTGCATTTTAATAATAGACAAAAACGAACGCAATTTATTTTAGCAAATACCTTTCACGTGTCAGAAAATGTATCTCTGTCAGTTGTAATGTGCGCGTTTGTGTTTGAAGTGACTGTGTGATGATTTTTTTAAAAATCCACTTTTAAACAAAGTCTTTTTAGTATTACTTTAATCATGCTATTGATATTTCTTTATCTAATAAGATTAAATTATCAAGCTTTAGATTATTTCATAAATGGAGAATATAGTAAGCCAAACTACAGTTAACTTAAAATATTTTGTGACATACAGGTCTTTCGTTTATTTACATAAATTTTCTATTTCATAAGCGGCGTTGATGCCTTTACTTTATACACGATAACATGCCTTTCGTGATTTGTTCATTGCTTGGTTTGAATAGTATGTTGTTTCTATAATGATTATCCAATAGTCTGGCTAAATTGTTTTCTTTGATAAAAGTTCGGAATCGTTGGAAATATAGTGAATTATTTCAAAAGTCAAAACTACGTCCTTTCGTTTGCTGCTGCCATTTTCTGCAAACATGCTTTTGTGAGCACAATCTTGACAGTATGAATTATTCTGTTATATAATAAAATAATCATAAAATATACTTACATCATATCCTGAGCCTACATCTACAATATACATAAAGAATTTCAAAAATCATTCGGCAATTTCCATATATGAGTTCATAATTTAATCAGTATTTTTACTTTGTTAGAAGACTGTGTATACATTTACTGAAACAAAAGTCAATTGTAAACAATCTGTATGATCTGATAAGGAAAACGTGATATAACTATTCATCCATTTTCAAAGATTAATACAACGGAATATAAAATTCCTATATTTTCATTGTTATCATTTCTATTTTTCAATTCGGCTTTTGATGGAAAAGAATTTGAACAACAAGTGTTTTTCCATCAGTTACTGCAGTGCAATAGCCTTTCGACGTTGATGTAAAAAAATCAGCAACAGCAACTTTATGAATTACATTTTTTGAAATAAAATCTGATTTAAATATATCCGTTATACGTTCTCTTCTAATGATATTGACTCGAAGGTGTGTATCATTAAATAAAAGTATAATCCGAAAAGGTCTTCGAAACGGTATGAAAACAAAGCCGTGTCAGAACCTTGTACACATGTCATGTATTGCAATCAGATGGCCTTTAAAAGTCAGCTATAATAACAACATCTATTTGCTCATGATCAATAAGATTGATGTATACCAGCATCTTTTGACATTATAGACGTAAAAACAAACAGACACACATGGGAGTGTGAATAATCTTATCCTGCAATTAGCTCTTTACCAGTGTTAGAGTGCGTTGATAGTGTGTTATCCTTTCCTAGTAAAATCATCAAAGAAACCAGGCTTATAAATTGCAATGCCTGATGGGCAATTTGTCTCTTAAGACTCATCAGTGGCACTAAAATTAATACAATTTCATCTTCCCAATTGTGAACTTTCCATTTCTATGTATCAAAATGTCAGCAGCGATTGCAGATGGAGTAAATATCTCCAAGTTGAAACGATATTCCAGAGCTGGTATTTGCTATCATGAATTTCTTTATAGATGTTGCTGCTTACGAAAGAGCTATTAAACCAAATGTTCCAAGTGGTAACGTTCAAATAATCCTTTCGAACATTTAAGGATTCCATCACGATTTGGTCGGCCATTATAGAAAATCTGTTTCAAAGATAACATTGGATATGATCCGATTGTCGTAACTACAATTCCGTCCTCTTTTCCTCGAATGTGATCTACCGAATAAGACTTACTTACATGACCAACATGACGGATGTCACATGTGGAACAGGATCGGTATGCACTTCCGGATCACCTGAGATCAACCTTAGGTTTTTACGTTTTTTTTTTAATGCGCAGTCTTTAATTTTTTATGTTGTGTTTTGTGGACTTTTGATGGTTTTTTGGTGGTTTTTCGTTTTTAACGATGGGGTAGTCAGTTTGTTTTCAATTTATAAGTTTTTCTACTTTGAATATCTCTTTGGTATCTTCCGCCTTTCTTTGAAGGCAAAATCAAATAAATAATTAAAGTTCATACAAATGTATCACTCATTATTTGATTCACTACATATTTGATATGCAAAAATTATAGACGATTTGTACCTTATATTATTTCATTATTAAGTGTGTGTTATTTATTTCTTTATAATTATGTTGGTTTAAAATTGGTTAATTATTATGAATTTAAGTCATCATTACTGCCTTTTCAATATAAAAACTAACATTTCCACCGACATCTGCCTTTAATACATTCAAAGAAGTTTGTTTCTCGATAAAAAAAATTAAAATAATGGAAAATTTCCGCTTAATTATTTTATTTTTTTTCTTGTTGTGGAAAAGTGGGAAATGTCGAGTCACAAACACTTTACACACAAAATATAATTCTAATGTCAAAATGAGTATTGGATTTCATTTAAAAAAAATGATAATTTCCATTTGCTTTTAATCCGATAAGAAAAAAATCTTTCATTTTAATGTAGGCAAAAAAAAAACTTATATGTAAGTAATATAAAAAATCAAAGTATAAAGAATTGTACATGATTTGAAATAATAGTCGCTTCTAGTCTAACGATCTAGAAACTGAACACGGAACTATGGCGTGACCAAATAGTGTTTTGCTTCCACCTCCATAGTTGGTTTGCATGTATTTGTCCGCTATAGTGACATGTAAAATTGAGACAAATCAATGTCACAGTTCAGAATATTTTAGTCATATGAAGCGATATAATACTCTCATGATAAATAAAATGAAAAGTTATAGTCCATTTACTATGTGTTGTACAAATTCTAAGTTTAAACTCGCCAAATCAAAATTGACGACAACGGTTTTTACTGTTGTATTTCTTAACCCTGTTTGTTTCGATCATCTAAAATCTCACTTTTCTTTTATTTTTAACAAAATATTTGGTCCAGGAATATTTGATTAAGTCAATTCGAGAACCATCTGGTCTGCTCACTAGAATAAATCTCGTGCGTTAATACCTAACATATGACATATTACGGTCACCATCATATTTCATTGTTTCATAGTAAGTGTGTCACAAATGATAGTTCACATATTTCCCTCAATGTCTAAAGTTTTGTAACGGATGTGACCGTTATCGAATGTAACGCTTTATCGGTTTTGTAAAGAACAACATATATTCCTACCTCAAATTTACCGAAAAAGAACTTTTCACTTTTTTCTTATCAAGGAAATAAGTGTGAGATAAATATTCAAAGAGTCATTAGGTATTCCGAGTTGTAGTAACTGTCCCTTCGTGCTGGTAGTTCGGAATATAGCTGAAATAGTTCAACTCGACGTTGAAAACCTGAAATATGTTCTAATGAACAAATATATTAAAAAGATTGCATTTACATTTTTTTGATAATAGCATTGCTGTTGCTGATTAAGAAAACAAAAATCTAAATTGGTAATCATCGAAGATAGTTTTTCATTTATGTCCGTTATATATCATATAATAAAACAGTGTTATGGAAATATAAAATTACCGATACAAGCTGCTAAAGTTACAAGAAAGAGCACCAAGACTACACAACTAAGTTTCATGTTGGCTAAAACTATGAGCTTTAACTGAATTGTTCTGTTTTTATATTGCATTAGGAAACAGATGGTAATTGCACGCAAAAATTAACAACAGGATTATAATGTAAAACATGCACAATGCATGTAAGTCCTCGTTTGACTTTTCATCGTAAGACGATGTTTTACAACATAAATATAGAGACGTAGGTTTACAACATGATTATAGTTTTACTTTTATTTAAAGAAAAAAAAACATCTTAAGTTAATTCCGTTGTTTGATTGTATTTCTACAAGGTGATCGTTCACAACTCACGCTAGAATGGTTTCATTTCACAGCCAATAATGCAATGTTAAATATGTTATGAACTTGAATGAAACTACTTTATCAATAAATATGCAATGTAAAAGGGTTAATTCCAGTTTCAAGCAAGAAGAATTATATTTGCAACTGTATTGCTCTCGTATACTTATAATTACTTTCTCTACTATTACAGTCAATTCCATCTTCTCGTCGTAATACAAAGGCTTGATACATTTTAGAAAGGAAAACACTTCACCACTAAAGAATTTGATATCAAAACTTTTCATATTTCGCAGAACAGATATGAAAAGAACTCGGAAGACAAAACATCATATTGGTGGAATACAACATATCACTTTAGATATTTCCGTTTAGAAGAGAGGCACATATAGCTTACATTGTAATATACAGAACTGGTAGAATAATTTTAAATGCTAGTATTAAGTTACTGTCCAGTAGAATCACTGGGACAAGTGTGTACACCAGGAGATATCCAACCCGATTGTTATAAAAAAAAACACCAATATTTTATCGGTATTCAAAGGCATACTGGTAAGTTACCGAGCTGAAAGAATCTTGACGGATTATTTTGTCCACTGGTTGAGATTTTAAACCAGTGGTGAAAATATTCTTCTGACACACGAAGAGTTAACAGTGGTACGTAAAGCATTATTTATTTCTCTGACTTTTAATCATTTTATAACCAACGGAAATTTTGTCCCTTGTAAGTTATTTTTGGCGTTATAATTTATGGGGATTAGTTATTATAAAGTATGAATCTATTGATATGAATTTCAACTCAATTTAATGTCACTTGAAATAAATCAACATCATATACTGAAGCGGAGCTTAGTTTAAATTTTAAATTTCATAAGTCTGTTCTAACTTCGGTATGTCATATTTTCACAACACGTCTGCGATTGCCTAAAATGTCAGGATGCAGTAACTGTAACTGTAACTGTAACTGTAACTGTATCCTAATTCAGTACTAACGCAACATCACATTTTGTGTATAATTATGTATATGTTGCAGTCTGCATATGATAAAGCAAGATATGAGTTAAATGTAAATGAAACTACAAACCAAAAACACAAAAAGATATTTCTCTTGATATATATTTAAATTTAGAAACTCTCACTTTTGAGAGAAGAAGGTATTAATTTATTTTGCCACTTAAACATTTTTTGATGTAAACATAAGGATACTGTGATACCATCATTGTGGGAGTGTTTACCTTCTTAGCAATTTATATAATGGTTACTATGTCTTTTCCTTCCAACACTTAAAAATCATCTTTTCTAACACCGCTACCGCTTTGCAGATCTCGTGGTAGCGTGTTCGCCTCGAGTGCGGAGGTCGTTGGTTCGAACCCCAACCAGGTCAAACGAAAGACTTTAAAATTTGTATTTACTGCTTCTCTGCTAAGCACGCGGTATTAAGAAGTAAGAGAAAGACTGGTTGGCTCGGAGTCGGAATAATGTGTTCGGCTTAGGTGATATGTCTTCCTGCGGACTGTTACTTTGTGAAATATCACGTTAAAAATCCGACTCAGCATATTGGTCTAGTATAAAGCAGGGTTAATATTCATATTAAATTAATATGTTCTCGTCCTGAATATGCATATTAATTTGCCGCTTGACGTTAAGCAGCCATCCATCATCACCATCATCTAACACCGCTTTCTATCTGTTTTCAACGAAATTCTTTTGTGCACATTTAAAATTTTCATATTTCTTGACGAAACAAAAAATGACGTTCCGTAGCATTCAGTACAATCGCGAGATTGCCGGGACATCTGGCCCCATATGTAAGATAGGATGCATTTTATCCTCATGGATTCATTGATAATCATGACCCTGATATCGAGATGACATGCTGACCATTACTTCCCAAAATGAAAAAAAAACTTACATTCTCCCAAGACAAGCCCCGTAGACAATTTTAATTTTTTAAATTCTTTTCTATATTGATGATAATCTGTCACTCAATAACCATCACTTCAATAAGTGCTTACATCTCATATATCCCACATAACTTGCGATTAAGGATACTATCAAACCAAAAGTAGAAGGTCTGCTTCATATCTTGGTCGTTTCTTCGATTGACAAAGATGGACGACTTCAAACTAAAATCTATGACAAACGTGATGATTTTAACACACAAATTGTCAACTTCCACTTTCTTAGCAGTTAAATACCATTTGCTGAATCGTATGGCGTTTACATATCCCAGTTAATAAGTTACGCTTGTGCATGTGCATACAGACTTCTTTAACAACAGTGTGCTTCTTACACAAAAGCTGCTCAAACAGAGTTATGAGGAAAAAGGATTGATATTGACGCTACACAGGTTTTGGACCGTGTTGGTGTCTCAACTCAATAACGACATGCTCTCGCGGTCTTAGTTCTTCAGATACTTGTAAAGGAGTCTGATCTGTAAAGGAGTCTGATCTGTAGTTTTACCGATTGTGTCCTACTCCCGATTGTGACATTTTGAATAAGACTAAATTTACATAGCGGCTGAAGCATGTATAGTAGGAGACGCTTAACTTGTCGACGCACCCTTTTGGAGTTCATGTGATTTTGTCAGTTTTTGTTTTATTCCTTGATTTGTCTCATATTAACCGATTAACGAGATTTGAAAATCGGTTAACTACTATCGCCTTAATTTATATTACAATATTGATAAGAATCAAAAGATATAAGATTGAAACAAAATGTAAGTGTATAAAAATTTTCTACCAAAAAAAATTTATCACTATTATATCGATTGCACTTCAGATTTGTAATTGCTTATACAAGCCTCAAGGAAGCTAAGATAGGCTATATTGTTGCTTCTGTAAGAAATTTATAACATTTCAAGTTTTAATTGATTTTTACTTTAATTGTTTATTTTTTTATATATATCAGAATTATTATCCCAAATATGGTTATCCAAGGCGATATTACAAACATAACAAAGGCTACAACAAATATAATAAATACAATGGATATCCAGGCAAGAAAGGCTGGAATAAAGGATGAAAAAAGGCTAAAATAAAGGTCGATATGGACGAAAATATTATTGAAACAAAGACTAAAACTTATAGTACAGATATATGAAAGATATCAACATTGATATGAATGATCAATAAATAAATACAGCTTAATGTATGGTTCCACTTACTTACTTTTTGTTTGTAGTTATTATTCATCGTTATCGTTGTTATTGGTTGGTTTGCAGACAGCGTTGAACAATATACAAATGAAACATTTAAAGCCTTTCTAGAAATTTGAAAAAAAAAGTTACCACGAATATGTTAAATTAATTGAATATTTATAATAAAAAAAACAAAAAAAATATAATTCTGAAAATTTGATTCACTATCTTAAAAGAACAAAATGGGCCTTGCTTCATTTCGTTAAATAACGCATATGATCAAGTAACTGGATCAATCTATTGCGCAATTCAGTTTAGATAGGCTCCGATGGCAATACCCTATTTTCCATTCCTCCGTCCATAATATAGACATGGATATGTACGATGGCTAGTTTCGATGCTCATAAACAAATTCTAAGATGTTGTATGATTGCCAACGAGACAACTATCCACCAGACTAAACGTGGAAGTAAGTAATTATAGGCCACCGTACAGCCTTAAACTATAAGAAACACCTTTACCGTATGGTCAGCTTATTTACAATGAAACAAATTACGAAAAACAAATATGACAGACATGCACTTACGACAACCACTGTACTACAGGCTCCTGACTTGAAACGGGCACATAAAGAATATGGCGGGATTTAACATGTTTGTGAGCGCCCAACCCTCCACCACAACATAAGAAAAAACTGTAAAATCCAGTTGTAATTGGCTTAACTAAAAAACTGGTAACACAATTTCGGGATACGAAGTTTCTTTAAATTTTTCTCAAATTTGGAAATACCTAAAGACGTCCCCATTTGATGCAACTTCAGCAAGAAAAAAGTTCCTATTTTCACGTTTAAATTTCTAGACATTTAGTTTTTTACAAACAAGTAATAACTCTAAGGTTTTACATCTTGCTTGTACTGTCTTTTGTAATTGAGCCGCGTAAGGGATATTGACCAAACTGAAGTATAGTTTCAATCGCCGAGTACAGCAAACAATCGTTTTCATTTATAAAAAGAGAGCCGAAAGATACCAAAGGGATATTCAAACTCATAACTCGAAAATAAAAAAATGAAAACAACACGTTATAAATTTCATGCGTCCAAAGCGTTTTTCTGGATTTACCTTCATCAGGAACGCTCAAAACGGATTATTTGAAATCCATGGCTGGATTAAACCGAAACAGTTGAGGAGGAGCTATATAACTAAAAAGGAACTAAAAATAGCCAAATCCATCTAAGGCCAACTCTGCCTGACAAATTACCAAAAACTAGAAGGTCGATCTCATATCGTAATCTTTTCTTGATATTGACAGAATTCGACGACTACAAATATGATGATTTCATCTTTTCAAAATATATACACTGTTTAAGAAAAAACAATCATAAACGGTCATTTAATAAAATCATATTGCTATTCTATAGTCTAATGGAAATTAAGACGTCAGTGTCGCGAAACTTCGCAACGAACTGGTCATAAAAGATACCGATTCAGACATCTATGTTGTATGCCTACGGGATTATTTGGATGTAGTTGTCCTGTAGTTTGCATATTTCAAGCACCATCTATTTGGTACTGCCTTTAAAACAACGATTCTTTTTTTATAAAAATATGAAGATGTGGTATGATTGCCAACGACACAACTCTCAGCAAGAGACCAAAAGACACAGAATATTAACAACTATAGGTCACCGTACGGCCTTCAAAAATGAGTAAAACCAATACCGCATAGTCAGCTATAAAAGGCCCCGAAATGAAAAATGTAAAACAATTCAAACGAGCAAAGTAACAGCCTATTTATGTACTAAATAATGAACGAAAAACAAATATGATATACATCAACAATCGACAACCACTGAATAACAGGCTCCTGACTTGGGACAGACACATACATAATGTGGCGGGGTTAAACTAGTTTGAAAGCGCCAACCCTCCCCTAACCTAGGACAGTGTTGTAACAGTACAACATAAGACCAAACTACATGTATGAAAATCAGTTGAAAAGGGCTTAACTCATCAGATCGATCGTAAGCAGAAATACACTTAACAAAAACACAGAGTATTAGTGGCATGGAACTTATACATCCCGACAACAGAAAGACACTAAGTGCAGATCTGATCTATCATGATTTAATGAAAAAAAATTCAACTGAACTTCTGATGGACTCTGGCAACAGTTACAATACACTGGACTTTAAGCAACCAACAATAAATCAATCAGTTACAATACATTGAAACTATCATTTATTTTCTTTTGATCAAAGGTATTGGTGATATGTAAACACTTCTAAAGCATGGAAGAACTGAAACTTGTATGTTTTCAAGTTTGCTTCTCCCTCAAAATTTTGGAAACCTTTATCATGGCAAATTCTTTGCCAATTCTTCTCCCAATGATGCTGATGTTTCGTTGACTTTTTCTAAAAACGTGCTTGTTTTGTTTTCACGAATTTGCAGTGATTTCCAATATTGCAATGAACATGACATGAAAATTAATTAATCAACTTTCGAAACAGAGATGAAGCAATTATATACTTGTCAAAACATTAGCTCAAAAAATTATTCTGTTTGCACGGCGTGAATATTTTCACCAAATGAAAGTTACACTTTATAACTTTATGTTTTATACATATTTATGTGATTTATATTGATTCGCAGGTTGTCTATCAATTTATGAAAGTGTGTCATTCTCTTATTAGAGCATCCTGGTGTTCTTATTCTGTGATCAATGCTTTTCAACGTTTCAAATCTTTTCGTATTTCCTTATTTTTTTTTTTTTAGTTCCATCAGTGAAAACATATTTTAAAATTAACATTCTATGCACCTAATTAATTGTGTACTTGGAGTTTGTATTTTAATTTTAGTTGTTTGTATCTTACTAGAAATAGATTTTTGATTATTTCGGTGTTCACGACTTTTTTTTTATAAATTGCACTTTTTAAGAAGATTTAATATATTTTTCTTGAAACAAATATAAACTTCAAACAATTTTTACAATTATGGTTTGACAAGGAAAGTATGATATTGGTTTTTTACCATTTTTCTTGATCAGATCAAAACAACGGATCTTCTTTTGGTTGAAACGACCTTTGCGCACAAGAGCATTTCATTCAACGAAAAAACCCAATACCGTATAGTCAGCTATAAAAGACCCCACCATCAGAAATTTTGATTTAAGAATAGCCCATTTTTCCGTTACCGAAATTGAGTCTTTTATTAGAATACTGTAGTCAAAAGGAAAACAACTACTACAACTACTACTACATGAGACAAACTGGTTTGTTGCGTTAAGCCACAGGAGCGTGTCTCTTATTATATCTAACCCCTACATCTTTATATAACGTCTAGGTTAAAAAATCTGAGACAAGTGCGTATGCATTAAACCTATACACAGGACGTATTAGTTTTGTTTTATTTTTTTATTCTAACGTACAAGTATTTTAAGTCTTTCGAATAAAAGATTGAAATTCAAAACTAGGAAGATGTCAAATTTCGGATTTCAAATGTTTGGCTTTGAGCGTTCCTGATTAAGGTAAATCCAGAAAACGCTTCGGACGCATGAAATTATTAAACGTGTTGTTTTCAATTTTTTTCCAACACCGACAGTTTCTGTAGAAGCAAGAAGCTTTATTTTCCTGTAAGCTATAAAGCAAAACGAACCAGTGGGGGAAAAAAGGCATCATAAGGAGGGACCAACGGCATAACATCGTTTTCAAATTGAAAATAAACAATAGGGAAAGAAAACCCGTCTCTTTTTAGTAAACATTGCATGCAGTTTTATCTGTGAAACTGAAATATTGAAACTAAGAAAAGGACAAATATTGTTCTTCATTTATATCTTTTGTTTTTAAAGTGTGTTTCCTGGAGACAAATGTCAGCTGTAAAATTAAAGCATTTTTGGTTACTTAAACCATACACATAATTAAGTGACCGTGTTATATTTTGTTACCTATCAAATAGATCAAGACGGATCTTTAAAGGGCTTGGCAAAAACAGGTGATTTATAACAATACCGTAAAAAAAATGTTATCAAAGTGACGCAATCCGTACCCATTGGAATATTACTTAAAATGTTTAACTTGATTACCGAAACGTACGTACACAATACAGTTGTTGTTAAGGACAAAAATGTATCATCTCATCACTCAAAGTGGTCTCTAGCTTATCAATTCTTATTTTCCTCGACAAAATTTCAGGAAAATACAATAATCGCATTGTGAGTCCGTCATTCCATCCATCCGTCTGTCCGTCTGTCCGTCATGTGTCCGAAACAAATGGTTTTCGGAAGACAACTTGAATATCCATTGCTAAATTTGAATGAAACTTACCGAGATGAAAAATACATGGAATGGAAAGAAGCCTATTGATATTTGGGCAATAAGTCACAGATCTAGGTCACTGTTACTAAAACACGGATGTTTTGGTGGAAAAAGGGTATCCAGATTAAAACTCTGAGGTCAATATGTCAATGGTTAAGGTAACTTTTGCTCTCAAACGACCTTCCTTGATTTTTGAATAAGACGGACTAACCTAAAATTAGATGTTCGCATTTTTAGTGTCAAATCCTGACATGTTTTTAGCCACGGAAGACATTTTTCCAGCGGACCATGAGTTAATGCATTGTTTCTGGTAACCTGGTTTTGTCAAGACGTCGCAGAGATCTTTCCAATGTCTTTGCGATCGTAGTTTTTTGCGGTCTCAGTGACGTCATATCGCGGTTGCAACGTCTATACAACTGGTGTTTTAGCAAAGGGGGAATATACAGTTTAGGACAAAAAGCTAATTTATTCAAGCAAAAAGCAATAATGGACTTTACGCAATGTCGTACAAAACGCAACGTCAACAAAACACAACGTCAGACAAAAAAGCAAATATTCGACAAAAAGCGGTGTAATAAAAGCATTGACCATACATTTGATGAAAATAGTGGTACTATGTATAATTGAATCAAAAACTAAAAATTAAAAATAAAATATAATTTTTTGTAAACGTTTTAATAGTATATACTATCTGTATTTCTATTTCAAGAGTTGTTTTATCAATGTACATATCACGATCTTGAAATATGGGAAATTACTATAAATTTGTGAATAGAAAACCATTCTTACGGTTGTTTTAAACAAATTAAAGGGGATTGGGGGAACCAACTTCATAACATACGAGTTATTAGTAACTCCATGAATTATCAGTGTTAAAATTTCACCTTAACGTTTTGTTTTTTTTATTAAAGGAAAATAATTAATGGTTCCATATTTATGTACCAGATCTAGAGCGCCAGTAAGTATTCGAATACGGAGACCTTTAAGTTAGATTGAATTGTTGATTTATAAGGCGATACGTTAGGCAATATGAAACAGATGGTGTTTAAAATATACATAATACAAGAAAATCTGACACAAATAATCATGAAGCAAACACGTTTGTACCGGTATCAATTATGTTTGTTTTAATAAATTCATTCAGATGATGCAATGCTTTTAAACAAACATAAGACTCTAGTTCACAATAGACATGCGATTTCAGTTTATATCATTAGTGTCCGATTGTAACCTTAAAACAGTGCATTCAAGTGCTGAATAGATTTAGAATGAATACCTATTTATTTAGAAGCATTAGATTTTCATGTCTTTGGAAATTCAATGAAAAAAAATAAATTTAAGTCGTTACTGAGGATGATCAGCAACAAAAAAAAATGTTAACACACAAATCTGAAGTATCAGAGTTTAAGCCTAGTATCTTTAATTAGTTGTTCCAACTAACGTGATGTTACAATATTAACTTATGGATGGCCCGGTAAACGTTGTGTTTTATGTCCAAAGAAAGTGTATGCCCATCCTTGTAAAAGGGTCTGCCGAGCAAAATTTATGGTGTATATATGGCTATGAACTGGTTGACACTGCTAGTAAAATCAGAATCTTCTTTTTTGAAGACTCAATTCTCCTAAACTATAATCATTGTAAGGAAATTGAAAAAAAAAAGTTTTATTTGAACTTCTTCAGGGTACTGCTATGTTTCGTTCTTCATTTGAATAGCGGTGTAATTTGTTCGTTTTACTCATTCTGCAGATTTCTGTGCAGTAATTATTTGTTGTTCTATTTTTGGACTGTGTTTATAGCTGTATTCTTTTTCATATTTGTATCCAAATATAAAGAAGATCTACATCCTATTTCGAATAAAACCACTTATTCATAGTCCCATTGCTTGCTATATTATGCCTTCTTCTAGCATTTATAGCTATTTTTTCTAAAGTTCAAATAAAGTTGCAGTTATTTCATAGAAAAACTATTCCTTATCCTGATATGTGCTGAATATTCAACATACCTTCCATTAAAAATATTGTGGAAAACTGTTGCCGCGCATTTATATGTAAACCGTAAAATAAGTTAAATACGAAAATATCAAGATATTTATGACGTCATGGTGACATCACAAATTACTGTTGTTCACTAAAGTAACAAGATTATATCAACCTGTTCGAGTATCAATAATATTCAGATTTTTCAAAGTTTGAGAGGATTTGCAAATATTTACATACAATTAACTAAACATTCGTGTTTTCCAACTGCAAATCAATCGACCACAACAATAATGATGGATTGATACATACAAAAAGTAATTAAGAGGAAACACAAATAAAGCTTTATTTATCTATCATTCATATCAATATTGATATCTTTCTTGTTTCAGTACTAATACAGATAGCCTTTGTTTCCCTAATATGAACTAATATCCTCCCCATGGACCGTTATTCCAGCCCTTATTCCAGCCATAACGTCCGTGATATCCATTGTATCCATTATAGCCATAGTAACCATTGTTGTATGGCCATGGTGCATTATATCCTAGATCATAACCCTGAAATTAAAAAAAAAAAAAAAACCATAAACTTTGAATTAATTATGATGTAGACATATAAAACAATTCAAAACCGATGCGTAACATCAGTTAATAAGATGAAGATATATTAACTATGTGGTCGATGATTTAAGTCAAGTCGAAAAAAGGAGACAAAACCATGGCAAAAACAAAACGTAAAAAGAAAAAAAGAAAAAAAGAAAAACAACAGTATACAAAACGCAACAGGGAATGAAGACTGACCAACACGAACCCCAACAAAAACCGTGGGGATCTCAAGTCCTCCTAAAGGGTAAGCAGACCCTGTTCCACATTTGGCATCCAACATGTTACTCATGAACGTACATATCTGGAGATAAATCGTATTCAGTAGGTCACATTCGAGAAAAAGAGGACGGGATTATGGGTACGACAATTTGTACATATCTGATGTCATCTGTGAACTAGATATTCCATAACAGTCAAACCAACTGGTGATGGCGTCCGTTAAATTTTAGAAGGGACGGTTTCAACTTCACTACTTGGAACTCTTTGTTTAATACCTCCAGGGAAATCATGATACCAAATGCAAGGTCTGGAATATCGTATCAACTAGGAGAATCATATCCATATACAGGCGCTAATTGAATGTTTCTACGAGAAATGGAAAGTTCACAATTAATATAAAAATCTGAAATCATCTCGTTGTTAAGTCTTTTTTTCAAACAATCCTCATTGTCAATTTTTATATGAAAGTCAAAATATGAGGCCGACTTAATAATAATAACGGTACCAATTTTGCTGCACTAGATGGGCATTTCGACAATAAATGTCTTTTCAGTGATGCTCGAATCCAAAATGTTTGAAAATTAAAAAAACTTATTAAAAAAATGAAGAGCTTACAAACTACAGAGGTCAACAAGTATAACCTTAACTGTATTTGTTGTATTCTTTATTTCATGTCATTGGGATACATGTGTTCAACAAAGTCATATTTTTTTTAATTATTCAGTGTGAGGACATCATCTTTATAGCGAAAGTGAAGTTAAAGGATAATGCTATCTTCTTTTCATTCTTCCTAAGAACCTCTTGAATGCAGTCAGCTTCATATAAATAAAAGAGGAACATGTCAGCAAAAAGAGGTGTACAGTTGGTTCCATCAAAATATTTATACATTAAAGGCGATGTGGCTTATACGTCAATCAATGGCAACACCAACCAATGCGACATATAGTATTTAAAATACCTTAAACAGTTGACAAATTTGTAAATACAATCTGTACCTAATCAAATCGCAGCTAAGCAGTAATGAAAACTATCAAACAGGGACGTAAAAATGTATTATAACATCAGATCCAAAGAAGGACATTACGATATACATATTAATCGATGACGAGGATTCTGATCATGAATTTGAAAAAAAACATTTGAACATAAAACAAGGTTAAACATTTTTTAAGCACATAACAAAAAGGCCATTTATGAAAATTTGAAGAGGTTTGCTTCCAAATTGAGACATCTATCCAACAAGACAGAAAGACAAAGACCGTACGGCATGCAACTCTAGTTTAGTTCATTTTTTTTTTATATATTTGAAAATATTTGAACATGAGTTATATACCCAATAATAGATAAGACTGTTATAGTTGATTGATATATTATTAATAAGTTTATAACGTGACGTTACCACTAACACCGTTTATTTTGAACAAATTATATCAACGTTACCTTCTTTGTTGCGAAGAGTAAATGTAACGTGACTTTACCACTAACAAAGTTTATTTTGAAAGATTGTATATATGTTTACCATGAATATCTTCCGTGAGGAGTGAAACCGGTAGTAACAATGTGAACAATGTAGACTATGTGAACGATTTTTGATACAACGATATATATGCATTTTCTTCTTTTTTTTCTCTTGTATATATATACTACTGTATAGAGTGCGCAATCTCACGTCTATAGTTTTTTTCAATATTACACACTGAGGGCTTATTGGTTGCAGGTTGATACGTAGAGTGCTATGGAAAAAAACCATCTCATTTGAAAAAGTGTTTGCCGTTTATTTATGTCCCTAAATTAGATGATTATCACGTATCAATTAGACTTTGTAACCGTGACTGAATCGTCACGGATGTTGGACACCGAACGATTTTCATTCATTGTATTATAAATAACGTTGACTTGTATTAACTGTTAAGTTTATGATAAAACTAAATATCTTGATGCCATACCATAACAAACTTCAAATATTTTTAAACTTACATAACCTGCATCTGAAAAAAAACGTTATCAATTATAATTAATCTTTATTTAGTCTTGAAAATAATATACTTGTAATCATTGTCTGAAACTTTTATCTTTAAATAAAAATATATTTCTTATTATTTATGTGCCAGTAAATGATAATTTGTATAATTTATATATAAGAATTATGGAAAACTTTAAGAAGACAAACAATAGCAGAGCTATAATACATAACAAATTTTTCAACAACATCAAAATAATGACAAATAGTCAGGAAAAAAATACTCACTTTAAGAAAACAAATTATAACTTTCTTCCTGTTTTCCCATCCCTTTGATGTTTTTGTAATTGCCTATTTTGGTAGGACATAAAGACTTAATTTAATTGTTTCAAGAGTTTGTTTGCTATTTTGAAAATGACGAAACCTGTTCACAACGAAATTGATAGCTAGTATTTTTGCATGTAGCTACTGTCTTTATTAAATAAAAAATCCGACATAACATATATATCAAGAGTTACGTACATACATATTGTTTGAAAATTAAAGAAAATATTAAGAAAATTAAATTTAATGAACCGCTTTAATAAGTCAAACCTTTACTTACCACTCTGAACGGCAAATAATCCAATAAGGACTAAAGCCAGCAAAACTGTGACACTGAATTTATTCATTGCTACTAAATCAAGTTTTCTGCAGGGATAATCTGATTGCTGAGAAATATTCTTTATATACATTTCGCAATCAAACCACTGCAAATCAAGAGGAAAAAACAATCACACTCATGTTCCTATTACAATAAGATTAAAATAAAAATAAAAATTTCAGTGTATTACATAATCCGTATTCCTTGTCATATTAGATGCAAGAATGAAAATAAAAAAAATAAAAAATTACCAAAAGAATGAAGAATATGTTAACTCTATGATTCATTCAAAGAAAAAGAAAATCATTAAACTGCTGTTGTAATAAAAAGTAAAATAAAAAAAAAAAAAAAAAAAACTGAACTCCAAAGGAAATTCAAAGTGGAAAGTTCTTTAATAAAGACAAAACATATCAGGCTCTAAACAAAATGGGGAAAATGATTAAAATTACCCAGAGAGAATGAGAGAGAGAGAATTCGTCTTGAAGTAAAAATTTATAACGATAAGCGTAGAGTTAAGCGTGCAAGTAACGACTGCATTGCGAAAACATTGACGTGCCTTTGATGATGCAAACTTAGAAGAATCGTTTGAAATTTCTATCGCTAAACAATCGCTATTTCTTTATATAAAACAGGAATCGTAGGAAATGAGTCCTTTTTTGTGTTTGGAAATAACCGTTTGGTAGCAGATGCAATAGAAATAGAAAAGAAAGGAAAAGTCCAAAAAGTATATACTGATTAACAATTTCTATAGATTATTTATACAATCTATTATACATAAAATAACACCCTGACTTTTCTTGTCGAGGATCACCATTCTAAACTAAAAGAGAGGCAAAAGAAACCATAGGGATATTCAAAACTCATAAGTCGAAAACAAAAGAGAGGTGAAAGATGCCAAAGGGACATTCAAACAGTCAAAAATAAACTGACAACGACATTGCTAAAAAAAAACCAACAGACAAACAACAGTACACAACACACAGCATAGAAACTAAAGACTGAGCAACACGAACCCCACCAAAAAACAGGGGTGATCTCAAGTGCTCCGGAAGGGTAAGCAGATCCTGCTTCACATCTGGCTACCAAACAGTGTCATGGCTAAAAAACGAAAAACGACGAGAAGACAAACAACATACACAAAACACATCTGAGTTTGCTACATTTGAAGAACTTAGCTTCGTTCTGATATGTTTATTTTACTTATCCATTCTTTTTCATTAGATGAAGAAAACAAAATTTAATTTAATTTTCTTTAGAATTGATAACGTATCGTCGGTTATCTTCAAGAAGGATGCCGTGCTCGCATAAGATATGGTATAGTTCTTACCAATAACATTTTAAAATTCACAGAGAAATAATTAGTAAGCTGAGCAATTTCATAAAAGGTTGTTATCGATTTTTTATATTGATTTCTTCATATTTGATAAACTTTCAATACCGTCAATCCTTTCTTTTCCCGACACAAACCACGAAAATAGAAAACCCTATAAAATACACACCTACATTATGATATGAGAAAAGTAATTAACAGTTTCAATTAAGTACACATTGTTCCGTGGCAAAACAGTTACTATACGAGTCCATCTTATTTTTTTTAAGTTAGATAGTAGGTAAAAATCGGTAAGATTTGCCAGTTCTTAGATATTCACAAATTTTAAAATCTCAGTCAGATATCATAAAGAAATTTTTAGTTGCATTCCATTATAAAGTTTGCAAATTTATTCATATCGTTCTTTGCCTTTAACAAGTTTGTTGAAATATATTCTACGCACTGCAAAATATATTCTGTGTCTTAATGCAATTTTGCAATTTTCAATGTTTATAACTTATCATGCTGCCATTTGAATTCTTCCCATACGAATGAAGCTGGTAAAATACAGAAGAAACGACCTGTCTTAATCTGTCTATGGACATTATAAGACCGTTGGGTGGGGTTTGTTTTGCTCGATCTTTAGTTTTCTGTATTGTGTTTTAAATACTTTAGCATGTCTTTAATTCGTTTTTCGTTTTCGTCATGACGTTCTCAATTTGTCATCGACTAATCAGTTTGAATATCTTTTTGGTATCTTTCACCACTCCTTTGATCACATATATAAAGCAATATTGATTCATAAAAATAATACAGTACCTTTCTGCATGTTTTTACTGTTTATTTTGAACTTAGAACAGAAAACCTATATTTTTTCTCTCTTTCAATCCTAAAAGGTCTTTTAATATGACATTAAAATTAAAAAAAAGACTAAAACAATATAAATTATAGTTAGTTTATGCAATTTTCAGGCTCACATTCAAGTACCTAGTCTAAGTGAATGAAATCTTACGTGTGATACCTACAAATGCTGTCAATGAAAAGAACTTTTCATCAAAGGTAAACGGTATTCGGCATGGAATTACAATGATTTTGGTCATTTAAATTATAAAGATCATTATCAAGCGAATATCTTTTTTGATTTAAGAACTTTATAGAAATCCCTTCTTATACAAGATCGTGTCATTTTTGTTGAGCCTACAACGAAAGTCACGGAAGCGAGACATAGCGATCGTACACCTCGTTGTCGTCGGCAACATTTATGTTTAATCTATGTTTGACAAGTTTTTCAGCATACATATCTCTGTTCAACTCTCTATGGAAACTGAGACAAACATTTCTTCTTTATCAAATGAAAGTCAGTTAAAAGAGTAAAAGAGGTAGGGTCAATTTCCCTTGCATTTATTTTACAACAGGTCCATATTCAAAAATGCTTTCACTTATGACTTTTATTCATGGTATCACCGCACAATGTGTGTAACGTTTTAAAACATAATGTCTCATTTCTTAACAAATCAACATATTATAATTTCCTGAATTAAGCCCAAAACTCAATTGTAATAGATTTTGCCAAAAATCAAGTATTTTTCCTAAAAATATTTAAAAATGAGTTCGGGAATTTGACCATTTTCATTTATCACTGACATACAATCGAACGATAAATTTTAAGACATAAACAACTGTGTTAGACCATCCATCCATGTTACGACACTGATACTGTAAATAAAGAAATAGCATCTAAACAAAAAAGCTTCTATTTTTTTCCTGTTTTTGGCAGTCAACTTTACACTTTTACACAGACAGAAGCAATCGTAGGCGAGACACGTCTGCCGCAAATACCTTTACGAATATTTGACAATGTAAACATGAAAAAATCGCTACTTCTATCCCTTTATCAAAATAATGTAGAACAGAACTCTGATCAATTAAAGAATTTTTAATTAGCAGAAAATAAAATGTTTTACCTACTGACTTCCTTATAACTTCGTCAAGTAAACAGCAGTACGTGATCGTATCTGTTGCTTTTATTTAAAGATATGACACGGGTCGGTTGAACAGCACTGTATTTATACAACAATACACACATATCATAGTAAGAATAATAAGGAAAACGCATTCATTTTCAAAATATAACTCCAATTACAGATCTCACAGACTAGTATTTTTGTCATTGTAAGACGGGTACATGTTTACCGAGGATAACGTATCATAAGATCCCATAATTACTTTTAAACTAAATATGCCGGAGAAAAGTTCCGAATCTTGGATAGAACAAACAAACACTGCCTTCCAAAGTGCGGACGTGACATAAGACACCTTTATGTAGAATTTACAAGAGCCAATAACAAATAATGATGAAAACAACGAACATTACATTTTCATACTGATACTTTGAAATAAGTATTTTCACCTACATGTAGATGGGCAAATGTGTCTCAGGATAATGATAAAATATCGCACAATATGAGTGCATATGCCTACCCAGCTGCTTCCAGTTATGTTTCTTGTATCTTAACAAATTATCCTTGGATTATTGTTTTTGAAACAAGAGACAGGATCATATGACACATTTTTGAATATAGATTTATCAAGGATGATTATGGCACCCTCAATGGAGTTGGGGTGACGTATTGTTATTCCACGTTTCTTTTTTTCTTCCACTTTTTTTGTCCAGCTTATATCTTAGAATTCTTTGAACCAAATGTTATGGACCTATACCATAATGTTAACCAGCATGTGCAAATTTGCAATCGGGATATGGCATTTTCAAGATGGCCGCCGTTAGCAAGGAAACAGCAAAAATGCGAAAAAAATCAAATTGTTCCAAACTGCAGGAAACTTCACAGATCTAGTGACTGGCATTTGCTGATTTGCAGTTTGACGTTGGAATTTTCAAAATGGCCGCCGTTACCATGGAAACCGCTAAAATGTCCAAAATTTGAAAATGCTTCAAACTTAATGAAACTTTACAAAATTGTTAATTTGGATGTGTAGATGCACTCTTTGACTTTGGAATTTCAAAATGGCTGCCGTTTCCCTAACAATGGGGTAAGGGTGTCATCCGTATTGCTAGCAACTACAAATCTACTTATTACTTAGTTTGGTTCCCATTGGCCAAGTAGTTTAAGAGGATTTTTGTAAAATTGAACTGACGACGGACGCCAAGTGATGAGAAAAGCTAACTAAGGCATTTTGTAAATTGAGCTAATAATGAAATGCACTGCTAATCTGGTGTTATTGGTTTTCATACTTACAAAAATCTGTATTTCTGGCCGGCAAATATTTCAAAAAAATATCAAGCCTTTATTAACAGTCAATAGGTTTAACCGTAAATGTGAATACATATTGTAAATCTGAAACGATGATAATTTCTTTGCAATAACATTGAGAATGGAAATGGGGAATATGTCAAAGAGACAACAACCCGACCAAAGAGCAGATAACACCAATCAGCCTTCAATGGACCGAGAAAATCCCGCACATGGAGGTGGGCCTCAGCTGGCCCCTAAATAAAAATGTGTACTAGTTCAGTGAAAATGGACGTCATACTAAACCCCAAAACATATAAATGAACTAAAATTAAAAAACATACAAGACTAACAAAGGCCAGAGGCTCATGACTTGGGACAGCCGCAACAATGCGGCGGGTTTAAACATGTTTCCTGAGATCTCAACCCTCCCCCTATACCTCTAGCCAATGTAAAATAAAGAAACACACAGCAATACGCACAGTAAAACTCAGTTAAAAAAAGTCCGAGTCCGATGTCAGAATAAGTAACAAAAGAAACTTAGGAAAATGACAATGATACATAAATAAACAAAGGACTACTAGCAGTTACTGACATGCCAGCTCCAGACCTCAATTAAACTGATTGAAAGATTATGTCTTCATCATATGAAGATAAAGCACAATCCCTCCCGTTAGGGGTTTAGTATCATACCATCATAAAATATATGAGAAGAACATAATCCGTATCATGCCAACAACTGGTTTTAGAATAAATGTGTTTATTTCCGATGCAAAGACCCTATCAGTGAATCAATATTAGTACCAAAATATGCCATTCTTAATGATTTGAAAAAAGTATCGTAGCTATATCCATTCTGAATAAGACTGTTTAAAGGTTTGGTTAGCTTTTGAGGTGATGCCGACATTTTTGTGCTTTGTAAAGAATATTACCATAAAAAATTGGATGTGAAATACCTGAACGTATAAGATATCTGCATGTTGATTTATATTTACGAATGATGTCCTTGTACCTATAAAATTTAGTAAATGTTTTGACTAGTTTGTGATATCGAAAACCGTGGTGTAATAATTTTTATAAATGTATTCCTAAAATAAACCATCCAAGTTTGATACAGATTTAACAATGAATTATTTGTAATTAATAAAAAACATTAAATTTTGTAAATTATTATTTGATATATTTTTTCGTAAAATATCACAAAGCTTTAGATGAGAAAAAAAAAATGGGTTTAATACCAACGGACAACACAAATAGTCATAATATTTGATAAATGCATCAGTTCAACATGCGATGTTATTTCATATTTTCATTTTTGAGAGTCAATAAAAACACATACATTGTAATTACAATAAAACAAAATTTCTAAGTTGATCTGAATTCTCCAATTTTTAGTTCTTTATTCAATGATACATACCTCTACCACTATTTTCATCAAATATAAGGTCAACGCCTTTGATAAAGCCTATTTGTTCGCTATTTGCTAATTTTATGATGTTGCATTTTGTCTGATGTTGCGCTTTGTCTGACGTTTTGTTTTGTCCGACATTGCTTTTTGTTATATATATATATAGACGTTACGATCGCGATATGACCTATCTGAGATCGCATTTAATTACAGTCGCAAAGAAACTTGAAAGATCTGTGCGATCTCTTGACTAGATTAGGTTACCAGAAAACAGTGCATTAAACCATGATCAGCTGAAAAAATATCTTCCATGGTTAAAAAAAAAAAGGGAAACATGTGATACTAAAACTGCAAAACATCTAAGTTTATGTAAGCTCGTCTTATTTTAAAATCATGGAAGGTCGGGAGCAACATTGACCTTAATCTTACCTTATTTACCTCTTATTAACTTTTCATCTGGAAACCATTTTCCCAACAAAAAATCCGTTTTAAGTAAAAGCGACCTTGATCTTTGACTTATTGACCCTAATATCAATAGGATTCTTTCCATTCCCCGTATTTTTCATCTGTATAAGATTAATCAAATTAAAGAAGGAATGGTCAAGTTGTATTCCGGAAACCATTATTTTCGGTCACACAACAGAAGGATGGAATGACGGATTGACAATTCTCTTGAAAATATTTCGAGGAACTTAAACATTTATACGTTAGAGACCACTATGAACGATGAGATGAATACATTTTGTCCCTTACAGCATCTATATTGTGTACGTACGTTCCCTATTCAATTTGTTAATTTTCAATTTGAAAACGATGATGTGCCTTTTGTCCCTTATTATGGTGCTTTATTTCCGTCCTGGTTCGTTATGCCCGCGTCAAAACAAAAGATAACAAAAATACCGAACTCCAAGGAAAATTCAATCGGAAAGTCCCTTATCAAATGGCAAAATCAAAAGCTCAAATACATCAAACGAATGGAATAGATAAAAGATACCAATAAACATGCTCTATATATATAACTGGTAAATTATCAAGTCAGGGATATTGCTACCACAAATGTAATTACACCTTTACTTGTCATGATCAATGCTATTGTTTTCACTAGTGGTGCATGATCTAAACCTTTCCCGAGCACCATCAATCATTTCTGTGGTTTTGTTGTTCTCAGTCTTTAGTTTTCTGTGTAATGCTTTGTAAAACTGTATTTTTCTCTTCAACTTAAAGTTTTTTTTATTGTAATCCTTTGGTTTTCAGTCTTCGTTTTTAAAAACAATATACCAAACGTTCCCTTACATAGAAAATAGTCGTTATATATTGATATTTTAAATTGAACGTTCTGAGGAGTAAATTTCATATTTCATTTTCAAATTACTATGGTAAGAACAATTAAGATTTACAATTTTGACCCGTCTTAATTGAACTACATTTTTCGAATTGGTCTGAAACACTCACGTTCATGACCCCTTTTTCTTTCTCAGCTTATGTGTTCTTTAGTCAGTTTTCTCTGATATTTCAACTTATTTTTCTTTATTCAATATTTGTTACTCTTGTTCTATTGCTTTATTTAAACTGCCAATGGCACGAAAAGATAAGTCTTTTATCAGTTGAATCGTTGGAGGTTGATTTTCCCGTGAAATGAGTGCACTGTCGGAACAAATCAACTGTATCATAGTCATAAACACTAGAAGATGTGTTATAATTGACAATGAGACAACTCTCCACAAGAGACCAAATGACGTAGAAGTTAACAATTTACTACAAGTTCTGATATGTATTCTCAATGCAAAGCATCTGCCGGAAACGAACGAATGTATGATATATAAATGTTTGTTCTTTCCTGTCTTGCGGAGCAAAAAGAGGGACAACATGATACCTTTATGTTTTGCATGATTGAATGCATAGAATCATGTACATATGAAATATGATCAAATAAGTTGAAATATATTTTTTTTACCAAATGCACAATAATATTTGAACAGATGAGACCATACATATAATTATTTAACTTATTTTCCGAGAAGGTCTTTTTGCAGGTAAAAAATTAAAGAACAAAAATACAGAACTCGGAAAGTCCTTTATAAGATGTCAAAATAAAAAGCTCAAACACACCAAACGAATGGAAGGCAACTGTCATATTAAAAGAGTATTTGTAAAATATGTTGGGGTCTTTGGAGTCATGTTTTAAAGCAATAATTCTTATCTTTCCCTGAGAACTTTTTAAATGTCGATCCTCTGTTCCAAAATTTCTCACAAATTTGTTGAATTCTAATCGTCATTAATACTTGATATATTGCCCTCTGTATTTAAAAAAATATATAAATACTTCTACCAGTTATACGGGGATCGTTTGATGCTTAAGAAATAATTATTTCATGCCATGCTCTATGCTCATTTAAATATGGGTAGGCATTATATTTGTCAATATCTTTATACCTAGCGTCAGCATACCCATGTTAAAATGAGCATAGAACATGACATGCTAGAATTATTTCGATTCTAATGGGGAAATTTAGAATTTTTGTACTTCAAAGTTGGCCTATAATAAACATTTGAAAGGCAGCCATTATGATTTATGAAGCCAAAACGATTTAGAAAATCTACCGTTTCAAGGTAGAAAATGAACAGATGCATGTTAACTTACTTTTAATATTACTTTTAATATTATTTTATTTAATTTCCTAGCGAGATACACCAACACAAATGTCCATTTTGTTTTCCGGCGTTGTTCAAAATACAGACTTCAATTTCAATTGTGACGTCAATCACGTGCATCCCATATTCTATTGCAATTATAACATTGGTTTGCTTCCAAAGCGAAAGAAGAACGTCATATTAGAACTATTTGTATTGATTTATTCGTCCGAGTAAACAGTACTATAGTACTTTGATAAGTCCCCTGCCGGAAAATCATTTTGTACGTTTCGTCATTTAGAATGTCCTTTCATATCATAAGAACGTATTAGATTGAGTTAAGTGCAGGTAAAGAATTTTGCATAAATTGTTACATTGGAAATACAAAATCGCTTTGAAAAAAAAAATGCTTGCAAATATAAATTTTTAATCTTTTTTTCTGTAATGCCCTAATCTATTGATATATTGTTTTCTATTCAATCACACAGTAAGAAGTTACAGCTGTAGTATTATTATACTTAAGATGTGGCCTGGGAAAAGGAATTTTGGTTAAAAATTAGGAGATTTAAGAATTGAGTACTTATAAATTTGCGAGTTTTAATTGGCGATTTGATGGTAACAAATTGAGTTGAGCAGCGACGCTTTGGTGTTCGGTATTTTGTCATAGTTTATGTTTAGCTTACTATGTGGTATGGGGTTTGCTCATTGTAAAATGTCGTACTGCAAACTGTTATTGTCATTGTTCACATCTTTGATGGTTGGTTTTTTTGGAAAGTTATCTTTTTGAAAATTATACTTAACCTCTTTATCTTTTGGTAAAGGGTAAAGTGTTGCTTTGTTCTAATTTTCGCAACGCTTATCACACAGTTCAATCGTTCATCTTAAATACGACATAAAAGGCTTAGTAAAGACGCTATATAGCGCAGAGAGCCAAAAGCGCGTGAACAAATAGTCATGAAAGTTAAAAAGTTTAATTATGTGGTGCGAACGCACAGTTTGTCTTAAAAAAATCTCCCGGCAATGTGGAATCTACATGTATCCAACATCGTAATGCCAAATATGACTAAAAGACGATTTTATAAAAAGTTAAAATTACCGAAAAATACATCTTCCCGATGTGTAAAAATCACATCACTTATTACCCGATTTAGCTTTAGCATATTTTCTTTTCAAACGTATATTCATATTGGTAGATACAGAAATAAATAGCGTTTATATATGTACCTTATATACAAATCCGTCTCATTGGTAAATACTCTTAAAATTCGAACACAGAGCTTGAAATAAATAAAACCAACAATTTATTAGACAGTTTATTTCCAATCACCGTCAAAGGGAAAGAGCCACTAGGTCAGGCTAACTGGTGTACTGCCTCAACTACGGGAAAATAGTTTCTGGCTGTGCCGAAGGGACACATATGTCCATGTTTTAATTAATGCAAGGTTTTCATCGTTGCTGTATATTTTTCAAATGAAATACCGAATATTAAGCTGGTCGGGATGTCTTCCTCCATCTTGGATTTTGAATAGCAGATAACAATAGGTCAAGATCTTTAATAATAAGTGCAAATTTCGAGAGTAGTATGTAATTAATTTTCGTGTTAATATAGAAAATAGTGTGTATTATCATATTTTACGGCTGTATTTTACAAAAAAAAACCAGAATGTTTTTGTTTGATTCAATTTTTTTCAACTGTAAGGGGAGATAACTCAGATAAAGTAACTTTTATAATAGAATGTGTTATGAATTTACCTATTCTATGATGTAGCAAGAAAACGAGTTCAATGACACCACTTTTTCTTTTTCTTATCTGAAAGCATATTATTAGAGCTATCTTCTCATATTTTATCTTAAAATTCTATGGTTTAGTTTTCTTTCTATCATAAAAAATGGGGTTTTACATGCATAATCTATACAAAATCTGACAATTTTGCACAACCTGTAGCTCGAAAAAAAGCCGCGTGACCTATACGTTTTATTATATTTTTGAAAAAAGCATGACATAAAGTACTTTTTGACAGATTATTAAAAAATTCTATGGATTTTAATTGAGACCCCCTTCCATCTACCTAAAACAGTATACTATTCTTCTTCAATGGGTCCCAAACGTTACTTCATTAGGGCGTGACGTCATGCATATCGAATGACGGCATTTTAAGGCATATAACGTCACAATTGTCCAGCTGTCGTATTTTCTGGCTGACGAAATGCAACCATATAACACTACCGGCAGGAAGAGGTTTAAAAAGTAGTTAATCAAAATATTTCTAACTTTCTTATGTGAATAAAACATTGAAACTAAAAGATGAAACTTTTGGTAGATTTTACTAATCAAATTATAAACCTTACCGGGTACCTTAAAATAAAATCCCTGATTGGTCGACACAAAGTTATTATGGTTTAAAAGTTTATGGCTACCAAAATTGCGTTTAGAGTAACGGTTGAGTCTAAATTTCCTGAAATTTAATCAATTTCTTTCACGTTAGTACATAAACATGAAGAGGTGTGGTATGATATATAGCTAATGGAACAACTTTCCACAAGAGTCCAAATGACGAGTCCACGAACCTACATTGGTTCAGTTATTAGAATCCTAAACAAATATTAGACATACTGGTTCGCTGCTCCTTACAAACTTGCATGAAAATAAAGCCTATTGCTTCTATAGAAACTGTCGGTGTTGGAAATTTTGTAACGCCCTAGATAGGAAACGCATGCTCTGTAAGATTATCTACACTGGGAGATATATAGTACACATATGAAGCCGCTGCTGGAATGTTGATACATAGAAATGGAAAGTTAACAATATGAAAGCTTAGATCATGTCTTTTATTGTAAAGTTCAGTTCTCAAACTATCCTCATTGTCAATTGCTAGATGTAGATTGAGATATAAGGCAGGTTATTTATATCAGTGGACTACCTTTATATTCAGTTCCATGGGATAGATGCGTTTAGCAAAGTCACCATATTTATCAGCTGTAAAATTTGCCAGAAAGTGTACCAAGACTACACAATAGCTGTATTGGATCGTATAATACATTATAAACAGATGGTGACTAAAAGACAAAAATTACACGACAAATGAAAGCGGATAATAATTTAAAACATGTAAGTGTTCGCTTGACTCTGCATGATTTTACAGTATTATTATAATAACATAATGTTTACATCATAATTATAGTGTTATCTATATTGTAAAACAATTCTAATAAAATTCCATTGTTTGATTATTCGACAAGGAAATTGTTCAAAACACGTGCTGGCATGGTTTCATTTCACTACAAATAATTCATTGTTAAATCTGTATCAAACTTGTATGGTTTATTTTAGGAATACATTTATAAAAATTATTACACCAGGGTTTTAGATATCACAAACTAGTCAAAACATTTACTAAATTTTATCATCGGTACAAGGACATCATTTGTAAATATAAACTAACATGCAGACATCTTATACGTTCAGGTATTTCACATCCAATCTTTTATGGTAATATTCTTTGCAAAGCACAAAAATGTCGGCATCACCTCAAAAGCTAGCAAAACCTTTAAACAGACTTATTCAGAATGGACATAGCTACGATACTGTTGTCAAATCATTAAGAATGGCATATTTTGGTACTAATATTGATTTACTGATAGGGTCTTTGCATCGGAAATAAACACATTTATACTAAAACCAGTTGTTTGCATGATACGGGTTATGTTCTTCTCATATATTTTATGATGATATGATACTAAACCGCTAACGGCAGGGATTGTGCTTGATCTTCCAATGATGAAGACATAATCTTTCAATCAGTTTAATTGAGGTCTGGAGCTGGCATGTCAGTAACTGCTAGTAGTTCTTTGTTTATTGATGTATCATTGTCATTTTCCTAAGTTTCTTTTGTTACTTATTCTGACATCGGACTCGGACTTCTTTTGAACTGAGTTTTACTGTGCGTATTGCTGTGTGTTTCTTTATTTTACATTGGCTAGAGTTATAGGGGGAGGGTTGAGATCTCAGAAAACATGTGTAACCCCGCCGCATTTTTGCGCCTGTCCCATGTCATGAGCCTATGGCCTTTTTTAGTCTTGTATGTTTTTTAATTTTAGTTCATTTATATGTTTTGGAGTTTAGTATGACGTCCATTTTCACTGAACTAGTACACATTTTTATTCAGGGGCCAGCTGAGGCCGACCTCCGGGTGCGGAATTTTCACGGTCCATTGAAGACTCATTGGTGACCTTTGGCTGTTATCTGCTCTTTGGTCGGGTTGTTGTCTCATTGACATATTCTCTATTTCCATTCTCAATGTTATTGCAAAGAAATTATCATTGATTCAAATTTACAATATGTATTCACATTTACGGTTAAACCTATTGACTGTTAATAAAGGCTTGATATTTTTTTTTTGAAATATTAGCCGGCCAGAAATACAGATTTTTGTTAGTAAGAAAACCAATAACACCAGATTAGCAGTGCATTTCATTATTAGCTCAATTTACAAAATGCCTTAGTTACCTTAGTTAGTTGACACTTGGTGTCCGTCGTCCGTTCAATTTTATAAAAATCCTCTTACACCACTTGGCCAATGGGAACCAAACTAAGTAATAAGTAGATTTGTAGTTGCTAGCAATAACGGATGGCACCCTTCCCCCATTGCCAGGGAAACGGCATCCATTTTGAAATTCCAAAGTCAAAGAGTGCATCTACACATCCAAATTAACAAATTTGTAAAGTTTCATTAAGTTTTGAGCATTTTAAAATTTTGGACATTTTAGCGGTTTCCATGGTAACGGCGGCCATTTTGAAAATTCCAACGTTCAACTGCAAATCAGCAAATGCCAGTCACTAGATCTGTGAAGTTTCCTGCAGTTTGGAGCAATTTGATTTTTTTCGCATTTTTGCTGTTTCCATGGTAACGGCGGCCATCTTGAAAATGCCATACCCCGATTGCAAATCTGCAAATGCTTGTTAACATTATGGTATAGTTCCATAACATTTTGTTCATAGACTTCTAAGATATAAGCTGGACAAAAAAAGTGGGATAAAAAAAGAAACGTGGAATAACAATACGTCACCCCAACTCCGTTGAGGGTGCCATAATCATCCTTGATAAATCTATATTCAAAAATGTGTCATATGATCCTGTCTCTTGTCTCAAAAACAATAATCCAAGGATAGATTTTTTAGATACAAGAAACATTACTGGAAGCAGCTGGGTAGCAATATGCACTCATATTGTGCGATATTTTATCATTATCATGAGACACATTTACATCAAGGTGAAAATACTTATTTCAAAGTATCAGTATGAAAATGTAATGTTCGTTGTTTTCATCATTATTTGTTATTGGCTCTTGTAAATTCTACATTAAGGTGTCTTCTGTCACGTCCGCACTTTGGAAATCAGTGCTTGTTTGTTCTATCCAAGATTCGGAACTTTTCTCCGGCATGTTTAGTTTAAAAGTAATTATGGGATCTTATGATACGTTATCCTCGGTAAACATATACCCGTCTTACAATGACAAAACTACTAGACTGTGAGATCTGTAATTAGAGTTATATTTTGAAAATGAATGCGTTTTCCTTATTATTCTTACTATAATATGTGTGTTTTGTTGTATAAATACAGTGCTGTTCAACCGACCCGTGTCATATCTTTAAATAAAAGCAACAGATACGATCACGTACTGCTGTTTACTTGACGAAGTTGTAAGGAAGTCAGTAGACAAAACATTTTATTTTCTGCTAATTAAAAAATCAATAATTGATCAGAGTTCTGTTCTACATTTTTTTGATAAAGGGACAGAAGTAGCGATTCGATGTAATTTTTGTAAATCTTGTTTACGTTGTTAAATATTCGTAAAGGTTTTCGCGGCATACGTGTCTCGCCTACGATTGCTTCTGTCTTTGTAAAAGTGTAAAGTTGACTGCCAAAAACACGAAAAAAAATAGAAGCTTTTTTGTTTAGATGCTATTTCTTTATTTACAGTATCAGTGTCGTAACATGGATGGATGGTCTAACACAGTTGTTTATGTCTTAAAATTTATCGTTCGATTGTATGTCAGTGATAAATGAAAATGGTAAAAATATAAAAAGTATTTAATCCTGCTAGACATTGAAAATACCATTATCTAAATTTTTTGGAAAAAATGGACAGGTCAATATATCATATACGTAACATATAATTTTTTACCAATTTTACTTTGTTCATTTCCATAAAATAAAAATGCTATTTTGCGCTACATGATCCTGTTTTAAGAATTTTGATATACAACTGAAATTCAAAAGGGGTTTTATTTATCAGATTTTGACATCAAAAGACATTGCTCACCAAAGTGAATTAATTTGTATATTAAAAACAATTCATGGCTTACTTTCAACAGAATTTAAGTTTTGGTTCCCGAACTCCTTTTTAAATATTTTTTAGGAAAAATACTTGATATTTGGCAAAATCTGTTACAATTGAGTTTTTGGCTTCATTCAGGAAATTATAATTTGTTGATTTGTTAAGAAGGAGACATTATGTTTGAAAACGTTACACACATTGCGCGGTGATACCATGAATAAAAGTCATAAGTGAAAGCATTTTTGAATATGATCCTGTTGTAAAATAAATACAAGGGAAATTGACCCTACCTCTTTTACTCTTTTAACTGACTTTCATTTGATAAAGAAGAAATTTTTGTCTTAGTTTCCATAGAGAGTTGAACAGAGATATGTATGCTGAATAATTTTGTAACCATAGATTAAACATAAATGTTGCCGACGACAACGAGGTGTACGATCGCTATGTCTCGCTTCCGTGACTTTTGTTGTAGGCTCAACAAAAATGACACGATCTTGTATAAAAAGGGATTTCTATAAAGTTCTTTAATCAAATAAGATATTCGCTTGATAATGATCTTTATAATTTAAATGACCAAAATCATTGTAATTCCATGCCGAATACCGTTTACCTTTGATGCAAAGTTCTTTTAATTGACAGCATTTGTAGGTATCACACGTAAGATTTCATTCACTAAGACTAGGTACCTGAATGTGAGCCTGAAAATTGCATAAACTAACTATAATTTATATTGTTTTAGTCTTTTTTTTAATTTTAATGTCATATGAAAAGACCTTTTAGGATTGAAAGAGAGAAAAAACATAGGTTTTCTGTTATAAGTTAAAAATAAACAGTAAAAACATGCAGAAAGGTACTGTATTATTCTTATGAATCAATATTGCTTTATATATGTGATCAAAGGAGTGGTGAAAGATACCAAAAAGAAATTCAAACTGATTAGTCGATGACAAATTGAGAACGTCATGACAAAAACGAAAAACGAATTAAAGACATGCTAAAGTATTAAAAACACAATACAGAAAACTAAAGATCGAGCAAAACAAACCCCACCCAACGGTCTTATAATGTCCATAGACAGATTAAAACAGGTCGTTTCTTCTGTATTTTACCAGCTTCATTCGTATGGGAAGAATTCAAATGGCAGCATGATAAGTTATAAACATTGAAAATTGCAAAATTGCATTAAGACACAGCTTATATTTTGCAGTGCGTAGAATATATTTCAACAAACTTGTTAAAGGCAAAGAACAATATGAATAAATTTGCAAACTTTATAATGGAATGCAACTGAAAAATTATTCATGATATCTGACTGAGTTTTCAAACATTTGTGAATATCTAAGAACTGGCAAATTTTACCGATTTTTACCTACTATCTAACTTATAAAACAAATAAGATGGACTCGTATAGTAACTGTTTTGCCACGGAACAATGTGTACTCAATTGAAACTGTTAATTACTTTTCTCATATTATATTGCAGGTGCGTATTTTATAGGGTTTCTATTTGCGTGGTTTGTGTCGGGAAAAGGAAGGATTGACGGTATTGAAAGTTTATCAAATATGAAGATATCAATATAAAAAATCGATAACAACCTTTTTTGAAATTGCTGTTTAAAATTAACTTTTTTCTATTTTGAATAACTGAATGGGTGTGGTAGCAAAGAAATGCTTAAAAGTAACTTTGCCTTTGTTTGAAATAAAAATGTGGTGTCACCTTATTATATAACAATGTTGACTGCTGTACTTCATTTTTTGACATTTTTACCTATTATGTTTGTTTGTTTTGCTCACACATTGTTGTCAATATAATGACATTCTATGCAACTGTCATACAAGTGAGATGTTTAGCTAGCTATAAAACCAGGTTTTATCCACCATTTTCTACATCAGGAAATGCTTGTACCAAATCCGGAATATGACAGTTGTTTTTTTTCCCATTCGTTTGATATGGTTGAGCTTTTCACTTTATTAAAGAACTTTCCACTTTGAATTTCTCTTTGAGTTCAGTTTTTTTTTTTATTCTTTTTTTTATTTTACTTTTTATTACAACAGCAGTTTAATGATTTTCTTTTTTTCTTTTAATGAATCATAGAATTAACATATTCTTAATTCTTTTGGTATTTCTAATTTTTTTATTTTCATTCTTGCATCTAATATGACAATGAATGGGGATTATGTAGTTCACTGAAATTTTTATTTTTATTTTAATCTTATTGTAATAGGAACATGTGTGTGATTGTTTTTTCCTCTTGATTTACAGTGGTTTGATTGCGAAATGTATATAAAGAGTATTTCTCAGCAATCAGATTATCCCTGCAGAAAACTTGATTTAGTAGCAATGAATAAATTCAGTGTCACAGTTTTGCTGGCTTTAGTCCTTATTGGATTATTTGCCGTTCAGAGTGGTAAGTAAAGGTTTGACTTATTAAAGCGTTCATTAAATTTAATTTTTTTAATATTTTTATTAATTGTCAAACAATATGTATGTACGTAACTCTTGATATATATGTTATGTCGGATTTTTTAAATAGAGACAGTAGCTACATGCAAAAATACTAGATATCAATTTCGTCATTTTTAAATTGGAAACAAACTCTTGAAACAATTAAATTAAGTCTTTATATCCTACCAAAATTGGCAATTACAACAACATCAAAGGGATGGGAAAACAGGAAGAAAGCTATAATTTGTATTCTTAAAGTGAGTATTTTTCCTTACTATTTGTCATTATTTTGATGTTGTTGAAAAATTTGTTATATATTATAGCTCTGCTATTGTTTGTCTTCTTATAGTTATAGTTTCCCATAATTCTTATATATAATATACAAATTATCATTTACTGGCACATAAATAATAAGAAATATTTTTATTTATTTAAAGATAAAAGTTTCAGACAATGATTACAAGTATATTATTTTCAAGACTAAATAAAGATTAATTATAATTGATAACGTTTTTTTTTTCTCAGATGCAGGTTATGTAAGTTTAAAAATATTTGAAGTTTGTTATGGTATGGCATCAAGATATTTGGTTTTATCATAAACTTAACAGTTAATACAAGTCAACGTTATTTATAATACAATGAATGAAAATCGTTCGGTGTCCAACATCCGTGACAATTCAGTCACGGTTACAAAGTCTAATTGATACGTGATAAACATCTAATTTAGGGACATAAATAAACGGCAAACACTTTTTCAAATGAGATGGTTTTTTTCCATATCACTCTACGTATCAATCTTCAACCAATAAGCCCTCAGTGTGTAATATTGAAAAAACTATAGACGTGAGATTGCGCACTCTATACAGTAATATATATATATAAGAAAAAAAAGAAGAAAATGCATATATATCGTTGTATCAAAAATTGTTCACATAGTCTACTTTGTTCACATAGTCTACATTGTTCACATTGTTACTACCGGTTTCACTCCTCACGGAAGATATTCATGGTAAACATATAGACAATCTTTCAAAATAAACTTTGTTAGTCGTAAAGTCACGTTACATTTATTCTTCGCAACAAAGGAGGTAACGTTGATATAAATTGTTCAAAATAAACGTTGTTAGTGGTAACGTCACGTTATAAACATATTAACTTATTAATAATATATCAATCAACTATAACAGTCTTATTTATTATTGGGTATATAACTCATGTTCAAATATTTTCAAATATATAAAAAAAAAAAAATGGACTAAACTAGAGTTGCATGCCGTACGGCGACTATAGGTCATTCACATCCTTGTCTTTCTGTCTTGTTGGATAGATGACTCAATTTGGATGCAAACCTATCAAATTTTCATAAATGGCCTTTTTGTTATGTGCTTAAAAAATGTTTAATCTTGTTTTATGTTCAAATGTTTTTTTCAAATTCATGATCAGAATCCTCGTTATCGATTAATAGATGTATCGTAATGTCCTTCTTTGAATCTAATGTTATAATACATTTTTACGTCCCTGTTTGATAGTTTTCATTACTGCTTAGTTGCGATATGATTAGGTACAGATTGTATATACAAATTTGTCAACTGTTAAAGGTATTTTGAATACTATATGTCGCATTGGTTGGTGTTGCCATTGATTGACGGATAAGCCGCATCGCCTTTAATGTATATATATTCTGATGGAACCAACTGTACGCCTCTTTTTGTTGACATGTTCCTCTTTTATTTATATGAAGCTGACTGCATTCAAGAGGTTCTTAGGAAGAATAAAAAGAAGATAGCATTATCCTTTAACTTCACTTTCGCTATAAAGATGATGTCCTCACCCTGAATAATTAAAAAAATTATGACTTTGTTGAACACATGTATCCCAATGACATGAAATAAAGAATACAACAAATACAGTTAAGGTTATACTTGTTGACCTCTGTAGTTTGTACGCTCTTCATTTTTTTAATAAGTATTTTAATTTTCAAATATTTTGGATTCGAGCATCACTGAAAAGACATTTATTGTCGAAATGCCCATCTAGTGCAGCAACATTGGTACCGTTAATATTATTAAGTCGGCCTCATATTTTGACTTGTATATATAAATTGACAATGAGGATTGTTTGAAAAAAGACTTAACAACAAAAGAGATCATTTCAGATTTTTATATTAATTGTGAACTTTCCATTTCTCGTAGCAACATTCAATTAGCGCCTGTATATGGTTATGATTCTCCTAGTTGATACGATACTCTAGACCTTGCATTTCGTATCATGATTTCCTTGAAGGTATTAAACAAAGAGTTCCAAGAAGTGAAGTTGAAACCCTCCCTTCTAAAATTTAACGGACGCCATCACCAGTTGGTTGACTGTTATGGAATATCTAGTTCACAGATGACAACAGATATGTACAAATTGTTGTAACCATAATTCCGTCCTCTTTTCCTCGAATGTGATCTACTGAATACGATTTTTGACCGGGTATGTACGTTCATGAGTAACATGTTGGATGCCAAATGTGGAACAGGGTCTGCTTACCCTTTAGGAGGACTTGAGATCCCCACGATTTTTGTTGGGGTTCGTGTTGGGCAGTCTTCATTCCCTGTTGCGTTTTGTATACTGTTGTTTTTCTTTTTTTTCTTTTTACGTTTTTTTTTGCCATGGTTTTGTCTCTTTATTTTCGATTGGACTTAAATCATCGACTACATAGTTAATATATTTTCATCTTATTAACTGATGTTACGCCATAAAAGCGGGAGGTCTGGCATGCCACAAAATCAGGTTCAACCCACCATTGTTTTCTTAAAATGTCCTGTACCAAGTCAGGAAAATGGCCATTGTTATATTATAGCTCGTTTCTGTGTGTGTGTTACATTTTAATGTTGTGTTTTTGTTGTGTCGTTGTTCTCCTCTTATATTTGATGCGTTTTCCTCAGTTTTAGTTTGTAACCCGGATTTGTTTTTATCTCTATCGATTTATGAGTTTCAAACAGCGGTATACTACTGTTGCCTTTATTTACGCATCGGTTTTGAATTGTTTTATATGTCTACGTCATAATTAATTCAAAATTTAATGTTTTTTTTATAATTTCAGGGTTATGATCAAGGATATAATGCACCATGGCCATACAACAATGGTTACTATGGCTATAATGGATACAATGGATACCACGGACGTTATGGTTGGAATAAGGGCTGGAATAACGGTCCATATTTAGGATCATATTCGGGAAACAAAGGCTATCTGTATTAGTACTGAAACAAGAAAGATATCAATATTGATATGAATGATAGATAAATAAAGCTTTATTTGTGTTTCCTCTTAGTTACTTTTTGTATGTATCAATCCATCGTTATTATTGTGGTCGATTGATTTGCAGTTGGAAAAACACGAATGTTTAGTTAATTGTATGTAAATATTTGCAAATCCTCTCAAACTTTGAAAAATCTGAATTTTATTGATACATGAACAGGTTGATATAATCTTGTTACTTTAGTAAACAACAGTAATTTGTGATGTCACCATGACGTCATAAATATCTTGATATTTTCGTATTTTACTTATTTTACGCTAAGTTTTTGGTCAACATATAAATGCGCAGCAACAGTTTTACACAAAAAGGCATTTTACAAACATTTTTGGGTAATTCGGTTAATCATACAAGTATCTAATAATAATCAAAAGATATCAAAATGAGGTTATTTTGGACACATTTACTGTTTTTGCACCAAATGTAATATGTTTGGAGCCCTATCTAGGAGATACATCAATTGCTCGAGTTTATCCATGTTATTACATATACAGAAAAGTGTGGTGTGCACCAAAAATATCCTTTTTCATAAAATAGGAGGGACAAAACTCTCAATTTTTTTTTCTGTTTGCACTTTTATATCTATATTCAATAACCAAATTCTGTTCAGATAAAGACTTAAGGTAAGAACAATATTGTTGAATGAGTAGATATTTATATACTATGACTCTTATTATTAATAATGGAAAAAGTCTCATATCGGTCACTACAATACTATCCATATGCTGTTTTCTTTGGACAAAATGTTGCTACCAGTTTATGAATTAAGTGAAACAATGTTGGTACACTTTTTTATGTACTTTTTTTTTGCTTGGAATAAAGCATAATGATATTGAGGAAAGGAGAAGTCAATGTAGCAAGTGTGGTTCTGTTTTAGGTATAGAACCACTAATCTGTGCTCGGTCACAAAGAATATACAAATTCACATAAAATAGTTCCTACGCATAGCTGCAACTTTGTCAAAGAGAAAACTGTTTGGATAATTTTAGTATCAAATGGAAGCTTATGGACTTTGGATCACTGTAGAACCATTTTTTAAATATTCTTTTAAATATTGAAATAGAAATATATGAAATTATGATATGATGCCATATTTGCACTGTTGCCAAGATCAGAAGTACCTGATTAGTACTACCAAACTTCCTGAAACCAGCGAGCCCTTATTTGTAATGGAAGGTATGTTGAATATTCAGCACATATCAGGATAAGGAATAGTTTTTCTATGAAATAACTGCAACTTTATTTGAACTTTAGAAAAAATAGCTATAAATGCTTGAAAGAGGCATACTATAGCATAGAAAGCAATGGGGCTATGAATAAGTGGTTTTATTCGAAATGGGATGTAGATCTTCTTTATATTTGAGTACAATAAACAGTCCAAAAATAGAACAAATGATTACTACACAGAAATCTGAAGAATGAGTAAAACGAACAAATTACAACGTTATTCAAATGAAGAACGAAACATAGCAGTACCCTAAAGATGTTCAAATAAAACATTTTTTTTTCAATTTCCTTACAATGATTATAGTTTAGGAGAATTGAGACTTCAAAAAAGAAGATTCTGATTTTACTAGCAGAGACAATCAGTTCATGGCCATATATACACCATAAATTTTGCTCGGCAGACCCTTTTGAAAGAATGGGCATACACTTTCTTTAGACATAAAACACAACGTTTACCAGGCCATCCATAAGATAAATATTGTAACATCACTTTAGTTTGAACAACTAATTAAAGATACTAGGCTTAAACTCTGATACTTCAGATGCGTGTTTTAACAGGTTTTTTTTTTGTTGTTGATCATCCTCAGTAACGAGTTAAATTTAGTTTTTTTTTTCATTGAATTTCCAAAGACATGAAAATCTAATGCTTCTAAATAAATAGGTATTCATTCTAACTCTATTCAGCACTTGAATGCACTGTTTTAAGGTTACAATCGGACACTAACAACACAATTTAATGATATAAACAGAAATCGCATGTCTATTGTAAACAAGAGTCTTATGATTATTTAAAAGCATTGAATCATCTGAATGAATTTATTAAAACAAACATAATTGATACCGGTACAAATGTGTTTCTTCATGATTATTTGTGTCAGATTTTTTTGTATTATGAATATTTTAGACACGATCTGTTTCATATTGCCTAAAATAATGCCTTATCAATCAACAATTCAATCTAACATAAAGGTCTCCGTTCCCGAATACTTACTGGCTCAAGATCTGGTACATAAATATGGAACCATTAATTCTTTTCCTTTAATAAAAAAAACAAAACGTTAAGGTGAAATTTTAACACTGATAATTCATGGAGTTACTAATAACTCGTATGTTATGAAGTTGGGTCCCCAAATCCCCTTTAATTTGTTTAAAACAACCTTGAGCATGGTTTTCTATTCACAAATTTATAGTGATTTCCCATATTTCAAGATCGTGATATGTACATTGATAGAACAACTCTTGCAACAGAGATACAGATAGTATATACTGTTAAGACGTTTACAAAAAATTATATTTTATTTTTAATTTTTAGGTTTTTCATTCAATCATACATAGTACCACTATTTTCATCAAATGTATGGTCAATGCTTTTATTACACCGCTTTTTGTCGAATATTTGCTTTTTGTCTGACGTTGTCTTTTGTTGACGTTGCGTTTTGTACGACGTTGCGTAAAGTCCATTATTGTTTTTTGCTAGAATAAATTAGCTTTTTGTCCTAAACTGTATATTCCCCCTTTGCTAAAACACCAGTTGTATAGACGTTGCAACCGCGATATGACGTCTCTGAGACCGCAAAAAAAATACGTCGCAAAGACATTGGAACGATCTCTGCGACGTCTTGACAAAACCTGGTTAGCAACAGTGCATTACCTCATGGTACGCTGGAAAAATGTCTTCCGTGGTTAAATATATGTCAGCATTTGACACTAGAACTGCGAAACATCTAATTTTAGGTTAGTCCGTCTTATTTAAAAATCAAGGAGGGTCGGTTGAGAGCAACAGTTACCTTAACCATTGACATATTGACCTCCGAGTTTTCATCTGGATACCCTTTTTCCACCAAAACATCCGTGTTTTAGTAACAGTGACCTAGATCTTTGACATATTGCCCAAATATTAATAGGCTTCTTTCCATTCCATGTATTTTTGATCCCTGTAAGTTTCATTCAAAGTTAGCAATGGATATTCAGGTTGTCTTCCGAAAACCATTTGTTTCGGTCACATGACGGACAGACGGACAGACGGATGGAATGACGGACTGACAATGCGATTATTGTATTTTCCTGAAATTTTGTCGAGGAAAATAAGAATTAATAAGCTAGAGACCACTGTGAGTGATGAGATGATTCATTTCTGTCCTTAGCAACAACTGTATTGTGTACGTACGTTTCGGTAATCAAATTAAACATTTTAAGTGATATTCCAATGGGTACGGATTGCGTCACTTTGATAACATTTTTGTTACGGTATTGTTATAAAATTACCTTTTTTTGCCAAGCCCTTTAAAGATCCGTCTTAATTTATTTGAAAGGTAACAATATATATCACGGTCGCTTAATGGTATGTATGCCATTGGTTTAAGTAACCAAAAATGCTTTAATTTTACAGCTGACATTTGCCTCCAGGAAACACACTTTAAAAACAAAAGATATAAAAGAAGAACAATATTTGTCCTTTTCTTGGTTTCAATATTTCAGTTTCACACATAAAACTGCATGCAATGTTTACTAAAAAGAGACGATTTTTCCTTCCCTATTGTTTATTTTCAATTTGAAAATGATGTTGTGCCGTTGGTCCCTACTTATGATGCTTTTATTTCCCCACTGGTTCGTTTTGCTTTATAGCTTACAGGAAAATAAAGTTTCTTGCTGCTACAGAAACTGTCGGTGTTGGAAATTTGGCATCTACCTAGTTTTGATTTCATTCGAAAGGCTTAAAATACTTGTACGTTAGAATAAAAAAAACAAAACAAAACTAATTCGTCCTGCGTATAGGTTTAATGCATACGCACTTGTCTCAGATTTTTTAACCTAGACTTTTTATAAAGATGTAGGGGTTAGATATAATAAGAGACACGCTCCTGTGGCTTAACGCAACAAGCCAGTTTGTCTCATGTAGTAGTAGTTGTAGTAGTTGTTTTCCTTTTGACCACAGTATTTTAATGAAAGACTCAATTTCGGTAACGGAAAAATGGGCTATTCTTCAATCAGAATTTCTGCTGGTGGGGTCTTTTATAGCTGACTATACGGTATTGGGTTTTCTCGTTGAATGAAATGCTCTTGTGCGCAAAGGTCGTTTCAACCAAAAGAAGATCCGTTGTTTTGATCTGATCAACAAAAATAATAAAAAACCAATATCATATTTTCCTTGTCAAACCATAATTGTAAAAATTGTTTGAAGTTTATATCTGTTTCAAGAAAAAAATATTAAATCTTCTTAAAAAGTGCAATTTATAAGAAAAAAGTCGTGAACACCAAAATAATCAAAAATCTATTTCTAGTAAGATACAAACAACAAAAATTAAGATACAAACTCCAAGTACACAATTAATTAGGTGCATAAAATGTGAATTTTAAAATATGTTTTCACTGATGGAGCTAGAAACAAAATAAGGAAATACGAAAAGATTTGAAACGTTGAAAAGCATTGATCACAGAATAAGAACACCAGGATGCTCTAATTAGAGAATGACACACTTTCATAAATTGATAGACAACCTGCGAATCAATATAAATCACAGAAATATGTATAAAACATAAAGTTATAAAGTGATATTTTCATTTGGTGAAAATATTCACGCCGTGCAAACAGAATAAATTTTTAAGCAAATGTTTTGACAAGTATATAATTGCTTCATCTCTGTTTCGAAAGTTGATTAATTAATTTTCATGTCATGTTCATTGCAATATGGGAAATTACTGCAAATTCGTGAAAACAAAACAAGCAATAGACGTTTTTAGAAGAAGTCAACGAAACATCAGCATCATTTGGAGAAGAATTGTGTATCATACATTTTCATTTGCCATGATAAAGGTTTCCAAAATGTTGAGGGAGAAGCAAACTTGAAAACATACAAGTTTCAGGTCTTCCATGCTTTAGAAGTGTTTACATTTCACCAATACCTTTGATCATAAGAAAATAAATGATAGTCTCAATGTATTGTAACTGATTGATTGATTGCTGGTTGCTTAAAGTCCAGTGTATTGTAACTGTTGCCAGAGTCAATCAGAAGTTCAGTCCGTTAAGGTAGATGGAAGGTCTAAATTTTTATTCATAGATTTTTTTATTTTCTTAGGAAACTTCTTAGTGATATGTACTTCGAAATTATCAAATAAAAACATGGTGTCACCAGTGTTCCAAGCTCAAAATTTTGATTTGAAAATTTAAGGTAAAATGAACATTTTGACGCAAATTTCATATAGACAATGAAGGAAAAAACGTTGATTGATACATTTATTGAATAAAAAGTGTCATTTCTAATCCATAGAATTTTCTTATTTTTTGTAATTGAATTCTCCAAATGTTAATTTAAAAGTTGAAATTAAAAAAAAATGGTAGGTCACCGTCCATATAAGAAAGATACGAGTTAATTGAGACAAGAAAATAGACAAAAAAGGGAGTTAATTTTTAATTCATAAATTGAATAAATTTGAAAATTAACTATTTTTCTTGTTCAAATTTTTATTTGTTTCTTTAGATATATCAATGGAATTTGGTATGTTAGTGTCTAATATTGAGAGGGTGAGTTGTGTACCAAAAAGACCACATTTTTAACTTGACCTTTGATTTCAAGGTCAAATAATTGAAACTTACGAAGTGTTATATTATAAACCTGTAGTTAATTGTGCGAGCCTTAACATTTTAGTCTTTTGAGATAAATCAATGATGTATTGTATGTTTTTGTAAAACCATGGGACAGCTTGTTATATACCATCATGACAGCTAGCAATTAAGCCTTGACATTTGGCTTCAAGGTTAAATAATTGATATTTCAAGTATGCATGATTGATTGGATGTCAACAATTTTGTTTGCATTGTTATATAAATTAATATGAAGTTTGTTATGTATGTGTATAATCAAATGAGGGTAGGTCATGTGCTAAGGACTGCATGTGTCCTTGACCTTTGAACCCAAGGTCAATAATTGATATTTTTAGTATTGACATGTGAAGCTAGAGTATTGCATTTTCATAAAAACAATTTTTGGTATATCCTTTTACGGGAAATAAGTGGACGCATTGTCAAAACCGTAGACAACCATCTTACTTCTGACTGTGTAATGACATTTGCATGTGCAATTTGTGGGTAAAACCAGGTTTACAGTGCACTTATCCAGTTTCTTATATAATTACTGGACGAATTCATAACAATCTTTATCACTCCTTCAACAACATCAAAAAGGGGGACTTAAGATCCGTCTTGAATATAATTGAATAGATAGTTTTGAAATGGGAAAAAAATGATAATTTTCTGTGATCAATTAATGTTTTGAGTAACAGCTACAGACTATAGTACACTGGATAAGTTTGGATATGTATCCTTCAGTCGGTGTGGAAGGAATTTAGTATTGTTGATCAGATCACACATGTCACACTCATTTTGTGTGTTTCTGAAATGAAATAAATGGCAACAGATTTGAACCATGTACGATTATTTATTTTCTCATCAGGAAATGAGGATATATTTGACATTTTCCAACAAATACAAAGCATATTTTTTTATACTATAAAACAGTCATTAGAAATTACATCATCATAAATCTTCTTATTTAAACCAAATAGAATTTATTTCTTGATTCTCAGACTCTACCTCATGTAAACTTTATCATGTTTATGGTTCAAAACATTTCTTTTTAATTTGGCAAAAACTTTTAATATTGAAAGAAAAGTTTGCTTTTTTAAAATTAATTTGGTGTAAAATGGACCCTCAAATACCCTAGATTCATTGCTATACCATGTATATGTCTAGGAAACAGACATATATACACAACAAGACAAATACTGGGTCAGGACCTGCGTCTGCATTCAATTGATTGAGGTAATATGTATTCCATAGCATAAATAATCAATCCCAGAACAAATATTAAATCATTTGCATTCTCTGTCATAAAAGCCAAGAAAACATTGACGAAAGTTTTCTATCCGTTGAACTCCAGTAGTATAAACTGAACCAATATCATTACATACAAATGTATAAGGATAAACATAAATGATGCTTTTTGCAACGCAGGTAAAAAATTAACCAAGATCAGGACATATGGAAGGACAAGGGTAAATCTAAACGGTCCTTTCCCTTTTTTTTCCTTCCTCCTGTATCATTTAGTAAACCTCAGAACCAGGTAATTTTTCATGACCTTATTGTTACATGTTATTTCAATCTTCATGCAGAAAATCAAACAGTTTTTGAATAACTCTTGTACATTTAGTTACTATCACACTTCCCTTGTTAGACCAATCAGCAAGTAAGGCTTTAAGTCCATCTATACCATCTCGATGTACTGCTAACTTTAAGTGAGACAATTTAAGGTTAGATTTTGATGCCTTCAGCGCACAAGATTTTGAAATAGCTTTACAATTTATAGCATGAGAAAAAGTGTTCAAGTTTTCTTGGATAACATGTGAATCATAAGGATAACTAACAGGTAATGAAAATTCTACCACATTATCTTGAAAATTCCCTCTTTCAATTACAAGTTTGTACAATACTTTGGTGTCATGTATAGCATTATGAGCACCTTAAGTTTCACCTAAGAGCTCTCTTACAAGAGATGTTTGGCTGTATGAAGACATACTAGGAACAACACTTTTGAATAAATCTAAGGTGTCACAGAAAGCACAAATCTGTAAGCAAAATTCATTCCACATGTTATGAATATACAATTGGTTATATAACACATGGCTGTCAAAGCGTTTGATATTATGACCTACAAGAATACATTTTCTAGAAACTTGATAAAAATATAATAAAGTTCATCAATGCTTCATGGGCCATCTTGTATTGGACTGCAGTACTGTTGTGAAACATCTGATTACCGTTCACAAAAATTTGTGTGACCTCTGATGCTTCTTTGGATATTGCCTGGGACGGAAAAATGTAAGTGCTAAAGTTCACTGTTTCTGAATAGGCTACTAATTGGGTAATGTCAGATTTCCTACCTACAATAGAACAATAAATAAAATGAATCTTTGATGACAAGGAGTAAGTGAAATATCAAAACAACTTTTATCTGGCTTCATACATACACATTTACACACTTATAAAGCCACAAAATCTTGCATTTAATTATTATTGACACATGCATGTCAAGGTGAATATAAAATATAATAAATAATGAAAATGGGCTATGTATGAAAGAGACAGCAACTAACCAAAAAAAAAAATGATGCATGTTTGACACTAAATCTGTTCTGGACAAACCAATTGACATCAAACAATAAACTCAAAAAGTTTCTATTTAATAGTGCACGCAACTTTGTGATTCAAATTTTCCTGTTGTATTAAAAATAAACAAATCGCTTTGTGCTGATAACAATTTTTTGTTCATGTACTGTAAGCAAAACATTTTTTAAACTCATGGACTTTTTTTTACCATGCATACAATATTCATGTACAAGTATAATTTGCATTTTTCACATCAAAGTGACGTGTATCACAAAATTAAACTTAGATTAAAACATTAGACGTTAATTTTACACTTACTGAGGCCAGTTGTCTCTAAATCAAAAATTACTACTGGTGCTTTGATAACCTTTTGTTCATTCAAAGAGATCTTTGTGATGTCTTGTATTTCAGGAATCTCCTGGGACTCCTTGTCTGTTACTTCAGGTTTTAATCCTATAATTTGATCATAAATTATTGAAGGATTAACATGTACATTGTGCACCTTGTATAATTCAAATAGCAGATAATATAATATGTAATGTACCACAGATTTTTATCCCTGCATAGAGTAAGTATCTATTGTAGTAATCCTCTTAAATTAACTTTTCTCATCGGCACCCATACCCCATCTCCTTATATCTTTTATTTAAATTTTGAAACAACATTTTTAATTAACTCAATACGTTTAAATAAAAAATTCACACAGACTGTAGTAATCACAAAGAAGAACCAGAAGTGGGAGTGTCTCTAAAATATTTACATACATGCATGTTTTTGACTTTTAACTAGCTGTCAGTAACTGCGAGTACTCTCAAATCGTACTTTCTTGTTTATTTGACCTGTTGATACTAATTGTAATGCTTTTTTGTTATTTAATGCTAATCAGGGTTATATCTGTTCTATATACCAGCTTTGATAAGTGTTTGGTATTACTATAAATTTTCACTTCTTCGTACTATGAACATCAAAATTATTAATTTTGTAAAAATATTTCCGTTCTCTATTTGAACTGTACATTATACCTAACAACAAAATTATTTTCATTTACCTATGTTTAAAGTAATTGCAAATGGCTGATATTTTTGTTCAAGGATATTGTTTTTCTTAAATTGTTTAACATTTCACAGCGGTATAACATGTTACTTTAATTATTCTTCCCTTAATTTATTTGTTTTGTATTTACATTGTATCATAGATCAAATTTTTTTGTTCAGTGTATGTTCACTGGTGTTAATATGTCTTTTGATTGAGTTAAGCCATTTCAATTGATATCTTATAGTGTGTCTTTCTATGTTGTGATGTTACACTGTTGTTTCAGATAAGGGTGAAGGTTTGGTACCATTAAAACATTTAAACCCGCTGCAATTGTTTGAACCTGTTCTAAGTCAGGAATCTGATGTTCAGTAGTTGTCGTTTGTTGATGTGGTTCATAAGTGTTTTCGTTTTTCGTATTTTATATACTAGTAGATTAGACCATTGGTTTTCCCGTTTGAATGGTTTTACACTAGTAATTTTTGGGGCCCTCTATAGCTTGCTGTTTGGTGTGAGCCAGGGCTCCGTATTGAAGACCGTACTTTGACCAATAACGGTTTACTTTTATAAATTTTGACTTAGATGTAGAGTTGTCTCATTGGCACTCATACCCCATCTTCTTATAACTATATTTTTCCCCTACACAAGACAACATTCTTTTAATATTTATTGATAACATACAAATGTATAAAACATGTGTATTGAATTGGCATAGTTGTGGTCATTTTTAAGATTCTGAAGATCTCATCGTATTTAGGCATATACATATGAAGATTGGTTGTTTCAACATTAAAATCTATAAATAAGCAAAGTCCCAATTCATCCAAATACAATTTTAAAGTTCATAATAACAGTATAAATAAATCTTACTAAATGAAATATTTAAGGTACAGGGCAAAAAAAGGGGGGGGGGAAGGGGGGGGGGGGGGGGGCGATGCAAACTAAAAAAAAATGACAAGGAGAGGGGGGCGCAGATTTTTTTGGTAAAATTATTGAAATTAAGCTTTGGACAACCCATACTTTACAAATTATAGGGGGCGCATGCCAACCACGCCCCCGCCTTATTCTGCCCTTGATGTTAGAAACTCTGTTCATTATGTAAGATTTATTTAAATATTATATTTCAGAAAACATTAATGGTGGCTTTTTAGTAGTAATATATACCTATTTCACTTTCGTAAGTTTTTCCTTCCCTTATTTCTTTACTAGAAGTCTTATATGTTCTTGTCTGCTCTTGGCTTCTTTGGTTTTTGCCTTTTTTTTTGTTGTTTTTTGTTCCTTTTCATGTTGATTCTGGAGCTTCTTTTTTTTTTTTTTTCCTTTCCAGGAGACAGTCCCATGGATGCATGAACCTTCAAAGATATATAAAATAAAGAAAATAAGACAAAGTTTTGAATTATATTTTTTCATACTGATTAAGATATGAATAGAGACATAGCATATAAACTTAGATGTAGTTGTAAATAAAGCGACAAGTCGTAACTGATGTAATATTCCATATCCATGCATTCAAGTTGATTTATCTTGCATATATTTTGTTGATATATCTGCCTAAATTTTTATTCACCTAATATGAAAAAAAAATGTTCTTTCTCAGACCATTCAAATAATTATCTCCATAGAGAATGTTTGTAGTTTTTTTCCAATGAATGAAAGTTATAACAACAAGCTTCAAGAAGCTTGAATTAATTGGTCACCTGGAAATCCGGAGCCACTGCAATAAATCGCAGTTATTAATATCGCATTAGCGTTTATTTCTCAAAAATCGCAATAATAAATGCATGCAATAATATCTGCATTTACAGTAGTTTGGGATTAAAAAACTGCTAAAAGTAATATTTCCAGAGTAGTAACTCTTAGACTGTAGTATACATTGATCATCTATCTTTTAAATTTTTCAAAGAGCTAATAAAAGGTGCATATAGTTACACCTCACTAACATAGGCATATCCTTCATTCTTTTGCAAGATAGAAGAATCTACCCTGTAGCCCAAGCTTGCTTATGAGGAGTAGTGCTTCGCTTTTGGAGCTTTTGCAGCAATCATGTTGTTAAAGTTTTCATTTGCTTGTGAGCTTGACAGTGATGCAAGCTTCCTTGGATTGACTGACTCATTCCCAAAAAATATCTTCTCCATGTCTGTCCGTAATGAATCAGACGTCAGGTCTTTTCCATGAGGTAAATTACTGTGCTTATATTGTTCTTCGTCTTTAAGAAATCCACACCATGATCTATTACAATTAGTGTGGTCCACATACATGTGCTCTACTATAGTTTTTAGGCCATTTTCCATTCCTTCAACATCACCTTTGTTTTGATCTATCATGAATGAAAAAATCTTTAGTAAAGAATTCATAACCATTTAAGAGAGCTGCTTAATATGTTTTAATTGCATATAACTTTATAATGACATTCGTTTTGACATGATTTCTGTCACTGGTTTTAATCATGTTTGATTGGAGATATGTCTTTTTCAGCCTGTCGAATCCAGTCGTATCATCATCACCTGCAATTTCATCTATGTTGATCCCTTTGTTCTTCACATCCATTACCATCTGAACTAGCATATCAGGCACCATAGCCTTCGCTGAGCCTGTCCAATTTTTCTTACAATTGTGCTCTTTATGCTGAATCCCCCTTTTTGTTGCACTGTCACAGATTCTGCATTGCTGACATCTTATTGCATGATGGACAACTCCTCCTGTATTTTTAGCGATCAATGTTGATACCCCTGAAATTATTTATTTCAATTTAAACTAGCTTAAATAAAATTTTGAGTTTAAAGGACATAAATGCCCCATATTGTAATATTGTAAGAAATAAGCAATATCTGCATTAGCCCAAACTATAATTATTTTGATCAAGCTCACAGAAGAAAACACCCTCCTCCTTGTCTATTCTGCCATTTATTGTCCAAGCTTTATATTTCTCGTTAAAATCAGTTAAAACCTTCAAGTTGAATTGTCTCCCCTTTCAAAAATTTCACAACATTATCTTCCCTTGTAATATTCTGACAAAAAATGTTTTCCTTCGTGTATATCTACATAATATGCCTTTCACGGAAATAAACTGTCATTATTATAAATTAGAAGGATTTGAAAACCAAAATTCATCTTCAAACTCATCTTTCATATAAAGGTTTCATGAAAATTCAGTTTAACTAAAATATTTGCAGAGAAATTATGAGATCTACAAGAGACTTTTGTATGACAGTTAAGAATGGTAATGTTAAGGATGTATTAATGTGAAATTAAAAAAATAAATAAGGACCAAATGACCTAATATATCTAGCTTAACAGAAAAATAGTTTTTATAATAAAATAAATTATCTGATTGTTTGTTCATGTTGTTTAAGCTCAATTAATATCATGCCTGACAAACTGTTATATGCCCTTCCAGAACCTTTTTTTTTGACAGCAAGTGTCTGCAGATACTGTGATTCCTTTTTTTCTTCATTTTCTATTGTATAAAAATAAAGCTTTCATCTATCATGTTTATATATATATATATATATATATATATATATATATATATATATATTCAAATTGTTACCATGACAGTAAAGATTGCATCTGTAATTTGACTATTAACTCTATTTGAAAATTATCCTGTACATTTGTATCAATATGCTGAAAATATGTATTACTGGTAATTTTTCACAAATTTGTAATGACGGTAGGTATACTGATCTCAAACTAAATCTTTGATGTATTATTAAAACTGCGTTCTTTTGTGCAATCTGTTCATTTGAACATATACCCGATTATGTCCCTTTTAACTTAACATGGTACTTTTTGAGTGAACAGAATTTCCTTATAAATTTTAATGTGGTTAATTATAACCACTTACATAACTTGAAAATAAACAAGGACTAAATTATGAAATTTTCGAAAAAGAGATCAATGGTACATGTATTATAGAGCTTTTGAAGGATTAAGGCGGAATATTGTCCAAAAAAGAATCTCATTTTGCATTAAAATTTTCAAAGCAAGCTTAAAAAATAAAATTTATTTTTGTTTTGTTGTTTATAATAGACGCAATTAATTTTTAAGGTATATTGCACTAGTGCAAAATGGGTATACAACATATAGGTCAATATATTATAGGAATTTGTTTCATACATTTTTGTTGTTGGTTTCGGTGCTATACAGAAAAAATAGTTCCTAGCATGTTTGTTGTTACAAATGATACCAGTGTATCCCAAACTTTCTGTCTGAACATATATATAGCATGTATAGTAGATAAAATGCTTCGCTGAGCGCAGCTGGATACGACCGCAGAGGTCCAACCCTGAACAGTTGGGGCGAAAAAGGACACAATATTCGCACTTGATACAGGTCTGAATTTGGATTGTAATTAAATATATGACACATAAACTTAGAATTGGTTATATGACTTGAATTTATATTCAATTTTTTGCTTTTGTGCAATACACTATGCTGTTGCAAATTGACCCTAAAAAAATAAATATTTGAAGAAGTTTTCTTTTTAATTTCTGAAATCTGAAATGAAAAAAAAAAAATTGCCCTCACAATTTCTTTTTTAACCCCCTCCCCCTTTTCAAAAAAAAATTCCTTCCATCAAGATATGGTCATAATCTCAATTCAAATTTCCAATGGAGTTTGCATCCATAATTACCAATTTCAATACATCATAAAAGTCTTAAATAGATAATTTGAAAGCAGTGTAAGGGAGGTAATCCAACATTGTACAACAGTGTACAATTTTTTTTTGTATTACCTACCTTACACTGCTTTTAAATTGTCCATTAACCAGGAAACCCTTGTTTTTTCCCAATTTGTGTCCCTAATTCCTAAACTGTTTGAGAAATAACCCCTAAAGCCAATCCTAACCATCCCTTTGTGGTATGAAAACCAGCGGTACCAGCGGTAAGGCATATGTGTGGTCAAGATTGACAAGAACCTCTACATGTACAGAAGGCATCTCAGAAGCTGTGTCTTCATTATGATAAGAAGTAGAGGGGTCTGAAAGTGAGTCTTTGTCGTCAGTGTTAATAAAATTATTTGCCCTAGAGTACGTTTTTGCTTTTTTGAATCTTCCTGATGGAGATCTTTCGGCCATAATTTGTAAGATTATTGCAGACGATACGATATAAATTATACTTACGGCAGGCAGTAACACAAAAAATCAAATCATCGTCGATGTTGTGATCCAGCCATATTCATAGCTAGTCTGATATTCTTTCTGACCATACTTTTTTCAATATTTTTTTCTCTTTTCATTTCCAATCTTACTATAAAATTTCGCAATACTGATGCAAATATTGATATTATAATCTTAGACTCTGTCAGATTTTTTTTATAAATATTTGCAATTGAATGGTATAAGCAAAAATGGAAAGGGAAATCGTCAAACAAGTAATATATTTTTTATATGCCATTAATAATAACTGGCTTAATAATTTTCCAGAAAGTGGCCTTGGAAATCCAATTTCTCAACAACAAAAATTAAAGAAAATAATAACTATTTTTTATCTAAATTGGTGTTCATTCTGTAGTAGAGAATTGATAAGAAGTAGTGGATTCGTAAACGATAATCAACGAGCGACTTTAGTCGCAAGTTGATTATCATTTCAACCAATTTTTTGATAAGTGTGACTAATTAATAAGAACTTGATTATTGACTTATGTCAGATGATACCCAGTCAACAGAGTAACAGTTGGCCAACGTTGGCAAATTGTCGGTCCGTTGGTCGACCGTTGGTGTTGGCTGCACAACATTGGCCCAACGTTGGCAAATTGTCGGTCCGTTGGTCGACCATTAGTTGTTGGCTGCACAACATTGGCCCAACGTTGGCAAATTGTCGGTCCGTTAGTCGCACGTTGGTGTTGCCTGCACAACATTGGTCCAACGTTGACCTGCTGTTGTAAATCCATATTATTATCTCATGTTGGTTATAAATAATCGGGCCAACGTTGGCATTACGTTAGTAGCAAAATAGGGCCGATATGAAATTTTGTTAATAAAAATTGATTATGAAATATTTTACGCTTTATTTCTCTTGGGAAGACGGATGATTTCGATTGCTGCATGCTTTATGAAAAGTTAATGTTATACCGAAAGGGTTCAACAACTGAAATTACATTTACAACTCTATGTTGGGCCAATGCTGGGCCAACGTTGATCCTATATTATACTCAATATATAAGTCAGGTAAAATTTATACTGGAATATCATTACTGTAATAAAAAAAAATATATCGTTAACATAGATTGCCTGGTTAAAAGTTTAAATTTATTGCAATCATTATTTATTATAACTTTATTCATTAAACGTTGTGAATCATAATGATTTAGCAATTATATACAGAGTGATATTTGATACAGCCAGTCTGTTAATCAAGCACATTCTGATAAGGTTGACCATATGTTAGACAAATTTCAAAGATAGTTGCTATGGTAATTAAGTTTATAGGCAATCTGAATGTAATGGGATGGTCACTTTTGTGGTTATTTCCTGTTGTGTATTTGTAAGAAAGCAGTGAAACGAAGAAAACAAAAAGAGAAAATCATATTATCTGAGGTTCAAAGAAAAAGAAAGTGACATGTAAGTAATAACTTTAAAAATTCTGTTATATATACGATTGTGAATGACAAACATATATGATTTTTTTTAATCTGAGGGATGTTGTTCAAAATTAAAACATATAATTTCTATCATTTTATAATGTTGATCTTGAAGTTTATACGTTTCTGGCGAAATATTTTCTAGATTTTGTTTAAACCATTTTAATCCTAAATAATCATGACATACTTGCCACTGAACATTAGTATCATCAAACAAATTGTATATTGCTAATATTTTAATGTTTTATTTGTGAAATCTATAACGATTGCATTTATCACTATTACTGAAGTTAATGGAAAAAATCTGTCTTAAGATGTACCTTGTTCCGTAATGTTTCAGAAATGTGGTATAATGATTTCTACTTCATAGAAATATAAATGAATTTGTTAGTTTTATTATTTCTAAATCGCATGCAAACATATACGATATATTTGTGAAACCTGATCATATACACACTTGCATGTGTAACAGTGTTTTAGATATCAAATAGAGTATTTATGTATCAAATTCATTGCAAGAATGTTGTAATTTATATATAATTATACGGACTCGACTGAATTTAGTTTTTTGTCCTCGGCAAAACTTTTTCAAAAGAAAACGGATATTTGAATAGTTTGTAGGAGTAAATATCAGTCACAAAAAGCTGACGCTTGAAATATAAAAAAAAATAAATAGGGGGGATGTAAAAAAAGACTATACCACACATAAGGATATTTATAAAAGAAAAAGACTATAAAGATTATTGTCTGAATTACTTGAAGTACCTTTTCTTTTTAATATACAATTTTACATTTAAATATAAATTTATAGGTTAGATATTTGAGTACTACAGAAGACAAAATAATTCAGAGGGCAAAAGGAATAATACAGAGCTAGGAATAATAGAAATTATTGACAACATCCTGGCTATAAAATGCATGGGAATGGAGATGGGAAAAATGCATTCTACCATTTGATAGCCCAGAATGAATAAGTTTAAGAAAGTAAGTTAACATAATAGCCATCATTTATGCTACATCGGATTCGAATTTCACAGATATATATGCATAAAATGTTTAATACTACCGTTAATGCTAGTGTATTTAGATTTGACTTTGTGTTTTTTTTTCAACTCGTTTTATTTATTTACTTAGAACGTTTTTTGACAAAGTTTCCTGTATCCATTTCTTCACTCAATTTTCCTGCTTAACCTAGCTTAGGCGAGGTTAAGTCTAGCCATTATAGTAAAGCATGCAATATGCCTTTTGCCTTGGATTGTATAGGCTAGGGCAAATATCAAAAAAGAGTATTTTTTCTAACTATTGTAATGTACCAGGACACCAGAAACAATGCATTTTTTGTCTCTTTGTTTATTTTTTAGGATTTAATATATTCTAAATATACATACATTGAGTACTCATTTATTCATCACTTTATTACAGAGGTACATGTAGTGAAATAACTTTTATGAAGATATGCTAAACTGGATATTAAAAGGATGTAACATTAGACGGAGCCAGAAATAGTGACAAAACAAAGTGTAGCAGAAAACAAAAGTAACACTCTTGTGAATAAAAACCATGTTGGAATACAGAACTAGAAAAATAGCTGTATACAATGAATTATCAAACCGTCATACAGTGCTTGGATATTGCAACATAAACTGTAATGATATTATACAAATGGGATAAATGAATTATCATGAATAGACTTTAAAATTTTCATTCTATAGATCTGATTTAGCAACGTATAGATACAAAAAAGACTTTTTTTTAAATTTGCTGGTTGTCTAGCTAATAATAAATTATATTTAATCATACCTTTGTATTTATATTATTTAAAAAAAATAGGTAACATGGATACGTTGATTAAGTTCATACAAATATAGGTATAAAATTCAGAAGTACAATTCCTGGAGAAAGATTGATTGGTTGTTGGTAACTGAAACGTCCATTGACAAATATTTCATGCATGTTCAGGAAGATTGAGAGAAAGTGGCAAAATACAAAATTTTCGGGTAGTATGTAAGACACAACATGGTATAGTGGATCTGTAAAACGCAATAATTGCAACATTTAAAAAAAGTATTACTTTCGCCATTTTGAGCTGATGTAAGAACTAGGAATTATTGCAGTTGTTGTCTGGAAGGGATTTTAGTATCGTTCATATGGATAGGAAAGTTTACAGATTGAACCAACGGAGTGCCAACGTTTGTTAACAGTTTGTTTTACTACGTTGGCCCAACGTTTGTTCAACATCGGCAAGTATTATTCCATCATTGGACCAACGTTGGGCCAATGTATTGTATAAAACCTTACAACGTTGTGCCAACGTTTAGCCATCACGTTGGGCCAACATAGGGCCACTTTGCACTTATACATTGGGCCAACGTTTAAAAACAACGTCGGGCCAATGCATGTAGGTACGTTGGGCCAATGTTGTGCCAACGTACCAATGTTGTCTGGGTAATGACACTGATTTTACTTGTGAAATAAAATTTGCTTGCATTTTTTTTACATATTTTTTTTTCATTTTTTGTCTTTTCTTTGAAAAAAACCCACATCTGATTAATCATTCAGCTAGCTAGCAAAATTAACAGAATATTTTAAATTAGTGTAGATCAAAATAAATAATACATTTGTAGGTTTACTATTAAGGTCAAGAATGTGTGTATTCAGTTAGGTGTGTAATAAATTGTGTCTATTTAATTACGTAACAGGTCATGAGATATTAACTGTGGTGAGTTAAGACTGGGGTTGTTTTTAATTAATACTGACACCTTTGAGTGTAATTATTTGAAAATCATGACAGTTGATAATCATACTGACTCTTACTTGCCTATGGAAAGAATTGGAGTAATACCATTTCAAAAAAGTGTGGGAATCAACTTAGATATATTTATACACATGTTGACCTAAATTTCATTGAACAATAACTTACTCAAGCATAAGATACTAATATAATACTTTCAAAATTATTATCAACTGATTCAATTGATGTACAAGTACTTTTTCAAATTAATTCATAAATAGTGAATCATAATAAATTTTGATTTACAAAGGAACTATATGCAAGTGTATATCTAAAATAAAAGGGTTGTTCGACCAATCTTTCCTTAATTTAAGGGCAAATAACATGTCAAAAGTTGTCAGTTCATGATTAAAATAGTGTAGAAAGTTTCTGCAAGTTGTAAAAACACATAATTAGTTCCATGATATATCTTCAACTTAGTATTCTGCACAATCTCCAAAACCAGAGTGATCGCATAGATCCAGCATGGTTGAATCAAAAATTAACTTGTTTACCTCAGATTTTTTCTGTCGTCTATTTTTTGTGCAGAATCTGTGTGGAATTGCTTCATACGCTACCAGGACGAAGATCATATTGTTAATATACAATTCTACATCACAGTATTTATCAAAAGCAGTCCACTGTATCACGATCACAGTTTATTTTTCATTTTTTTTTCCATTCTTGACCATGTTGTGCGGGTCGCCATAAACGGAAGTAAACAATTTGCAGCAATCAAACTGAAATGAGATTATTATTTTGATGATTGAGTGAATAAAATACTATTTAAAAAACGTTTCTGATAATTTTCACAGAAATTAAAAAATAATAAGTCATGGAATATCTTACTTTGTTCAGAACCAAATAATTTCCCCCCCCAAAAAGCCGCCTCAAATAAAAAGAACGAAATTAATAAAAACATTAAATTTTGTAAATTATTTTTTAATATATTTTTTGGTAAAATATCACAAAGCTTTAGATGAGAAAAAAATGGGTATAATACCAATGGACAACACAAATAGTCATAATATTTGATAAATGCATCAATTCAACATGCGACGTTATTTTATATTTTCATTTTTGAAAGTCGATAAAGCACACATAATAACTATAAAACAAAAGGTCTAAGTTGATCTGAATTCTCCAATTTTTAGTTCTTTTTTCAATGATACATACCTCTACCACTATATTCATCAAATATAAGGTCAATGCCTTTGATTAAGCGCTTTTTGTCCGCTATTTGCTAATTTTATGATGTTGCGTTTTGTCTGATGTTGCGCTTTTTCTGACTTTGATTTTTGTCCGACATTGCTTTTTGTTATATATATAGATGTTACGATTGCGATATGTCCTATCTGAGATCGTCTTTAATTACAGTCTCAAAGAAACTTGATAGATCTGTGTGATGTCTTGACTAGACCAGGTTACCAGAAAACAGTGCATTAAACCATGATAAGCTGAAAAAATATCTTCCGTGGTTAAAAAAAAAGGTAAATATATGATACTTAAACTGCGAAACATCTAAGTTTATGTAAGCTTGTCTTATTTTAAAATCATGGAAGGTCGGGAGCATTATTGACCTTAATCTTACCTTATTTACCTCAAACTTTTTATTCCGGAAACCATTTTCCCCAAAAAAAATCCGTTTTAAGTAACAGAGACCTTGATCTTTGACTTATTGACCCCAATATCAATAGGATCTTTCCATTCCCCGTATTTTTCATCTGTATAAGATTAATCAAATTAAAGAAGGAATGGTCAAGTTGTATTCCGGAAACCATTATTTTCGGTCACACAACAGAAGGATGGAATGACGGATTGACAATTCTCTTGAAAAAATTTCGAGGAACTTAAACATTAATATAGAGACCACTATGAGCGATGAGATGAATACATTTTGTCCCTTACAGCATCTATATTGTGTACGTACGTTCCCTATTCAATTTGTTAATTTTCAATTTGAAAACGATGATGTTCCTTTGGTCCCTTATTATGGTGTTTTATTTCCCTACTGGTTCGTTATGCCCGTGTCTGTAGTTACGTAAAAAAATAAGATAACAAAAAATACCGAACTCCAAGGAAAATTCAAATCGGAAAGTCCCTTATCAAATGGCAAAATCAAAAGCTCAAATACATCAAACGAATGGAATAGATAAAAGATACCAATAAACATGCTCTATATATAACTGGTAAATGATCAAGTCAGAGATATTGCTACCACAAATGTAATTACACCTTTACTTGTCATGTTCAATGCTATGGTTTTCACAAGTGGTGCATGATCTAAACCTTTCCCGAGCACCATCAATCATTTCTGTGGTTTTGTTGTTCTCAGTCTTTAGTTTTCTGTGTAATGCTTTGTAAAACTGTATTTTTCTCTTCAGCTTAAATTTTTTTTTATTGTAATCCTTAGGTTTTCAGTCTTTGTTTTAAAAAAAAGATACCAAGCGTTCCCTTACGTTAAAATTCATAGAAAATAGTCGTTATATATTAATATTTTAAAATGAACGTTCTGAGGAGTAAATTTCATATTTCATTTTCAAATTACTATGATAAGAACAATTAAGATTTACAATTTTGACCCGTCTTAATTGAACTACATTTTTCGAATTGGTCTGAAACATCCAAGTTCGTGACCTCTTTTTTTCTCAGCGTATGTGTTCTTTAGTCAATTTGCTCTAATATTCCAACTTATTTTCTTTATTCAATGTTTGTTACTCTTGTTCTATGGCTTTATTAAAACTGCCAACGGCACGAAAAGGTAAGTTTTTTATCAGTTGAATCGTTGGAGGTTGATTTTCCCGTGAAATGAGTCCACTGTCGGAACAAATCAACTGTATCATAGTCATAAACACTAGAAGAGGTGTTATAATTGCCAATGAGACAACTCTCCACCAGAGACCAAACGACGTAGAAGTTAACAGTTTACTACAAGTTCTGATATGTATTCTAAGTGCAAAGCATCTGCCGGAAACGAACGAATGTATGATATATAAATGTTTGTTCTTTCCTGTCTTGCGGAGCAAAAAGAGGGACAACATGATACCTTTATGTTTTGCAAGATTGAATACATAGAATCATGAACATATGAAATATGGTCAAATAAGTTGAAATATTATTTTTTTACCAAAATGCACAATAATATTGGAACAGATGAGACCATACATATAATTATTTCACTTATTTTCCGAGAAGGTCTTTTTGCAGGTAAAAAATTAAATAACAAAAATACAGAACTCGGAAAGTCTTTTATAAGATGTCAAGATAAAAAGCTCAAACACACCAAACGAATAAAAGAGTATTTGTAAAATATGTTGGGGTCTTTGGAGTCATGTTGTAAAGCAATAATTCTGACCCTTCCCTGAAAACTTTTTAAATGTCGATCCTCTGTGCCAAAATTTCTCACAAATTTGTTGAATTCTAATCGTTATTAATACTTGATATATTGCCCTATGTATTTAAAAACAATTAAAATACTTCTACCAGTTATACGGGGATCAGTAGATGCTTAAGAAATAATTATTTCATGCCACGCTCTATGCTCATTTTAATATTGGTAGGCATTATATTTGTCAATATCTTTATACCTAGCGTCAGCATACCCATGTTAAAATGAGCATAGAACATGGCATGATAGAATTATTTCGATTCTAATGGGAAAATTTAGAACTTTTGTACTTCGAAGTTGACCTATAATACACATTTGAATGGCAGCCATTATGATTTATGAAACCAAAACAATTTAGAAAATCTACCGTTTCAAGGTAAAATATGAACAGATGCATGTTAACTTACTTTTAATATGATTTTATTTTATTTCCTAGCGAGATACGCCAACACAAATGTCCATTTTGTTTTCAGGCGTTGTTCAAAATACAGACTTGCAACTTCAATTGTGACGTCAATCACGTGCAGCCCATATTCTATTGTAATTGTAACATTTTGATTCCAAAGCGAAAGAAGAACGTCATATTAGAACTATCTGTATTGATTAATTCGTCCGAGTAAACAGTACTATAGTACTTTGATAAGGCCCTTGCCGGAAAATCATTTTGAACGTTTTGTTATTGAGGACGTCCTTTCATATCATAAGAACTTATAAGATTTAGTTACGTGCAGATAAAGAATTTTGCATAAATTGTTACATTGGAAATACAAAATCGCTTTGAAAAAAAAAATGCTTGTAAATATAAGTTTTCAATCTTTTTTTCTGTAATGCCTAATCTATTGATATATTGTTTTCTATTCAATCACACGGTAAGAAGTTACAGCTGTTGTATTATAATTATGTGGCCTGGGAAAAGGAATTTTGGTTGAAAATTAGGAGATTTAAGTATTGAGTACTTAAAAATTTGCGAGTTTCAATTGGCGATTTGATGGTAACAAATTGAGTTGAGCAACGACGCTTTGGTGTTCGGTATTTTGTCATAGTTAAAGTTTAGCTTACTATGTGGTATGGGGTTTGCTCTTTGTAAAATGTCGTACTGCAAAATGTTATTGTCATTGTTCACATCTTTGATCGTTGGTTTTTTTGGAAAGTTATCTCTTTGAAAGAGGGACGAAAGATACCAGAGGGACAGTCAAACTCATAGATCGAAAACAAACTGACAACGCCATGGCCAAAACTAAAAAGACAAAGAGACAAATAATAGTACAGATGACACAACATAGAAAACTAAAGACTAAGCAACACGAACCCCACCAAAAACTGGGGCTGATCTCAGGTGCTCTGGAAGGGTAAGCAGATCCTGCTCCACATGTGGCACCCGTCGTGTTGCTTAGGTTTTTACAAATCCGGTAAATAGTCTAATTCGGTAAGTCACATTCGTGAAAAGGGAAGTGTATTGTAGTTACGACGTAAGGAACATATCCAATATCATTTGTGAAACGGTTATTCCATAACGGTCAACCAACTCGTGATGGCGTCCGTAAAATTTACGAAGGGATGATTTCAACTTCACCATTTGGAACTCTTGGCTTAATAGCTTCCTTGTGAGCAGCAATCCTCTATCAAGGAAATCATGATAGGAAACACAAGCCCGGGAATATCGTATCAATTGGGAGATATATACTCCGTATGCAGGCGCTGCCGGAATGTTGCTACATAGAAATGGAAAGTTCACAATTGGGAAGCTGAAATCATTGAAAGTTATACTTAACCTCTTCATTTTTTTAAATTGGAATAGGGTAAAGTGTTGCTTTGTTCTAATTTTTGCAACGCTTATCACACAGTTCAACTCGTTCAACTTAAATACAGCATAAAAGGCTTAGTAAAGACGCTATAGAGCGCAGAAAGCCACAAGCGCGTGAACAAATAGTCATGAAAATTTAAAAGTTTAATAATGGGGTGCGAACGCACAGTTTGTCTTAAAAAAAATCCCGGCAATGTGGAATACACATGTATCCAACATCGTAATGCCAAATATGACTAAAAGACGATTTTATAAAAAGTTAAAATAACTGAAAAATACATCTCCCCGATGTGTAAAAATCACATCAAATAAATTTCAACAATGTTTTCATACACTTATTACGCGATGTAGCTTTAGCCTATTTTTTTATAAAAAAAGTATATTCATATTGGTAGATACAGAAATAAATAGCGTTGGTATATGTACCTTATATACAAATCCGTCTCATTGGTAAATACTCTTAAAATTCTAACACAGAAACAAAGCTTGAAATAAATAAAATCAACAATTTATTAGACAGTTTATTTCCAATCACCGCCAAAGGGAAAGAGCTACTAGGTCAGGCTAACTGGTTTACTGCCTCCAACTACGGGAAAATAGTTTCTGGCTGTGCCGAAGAGACACATACGTCCATGTTTTAATTAAAGCAAGGTTCTCATCGTTGCTGTATATTTTTCAAATGAAATACCGAATATTAAGCTGGCCGGGGTGTCTTCCTCCATCTTGAATTTTGAATAGCAGATAACAATAGGTCTAGATCTTTAATAAAAAGTGCAAATTTGGAGAGTAGTATGTAATTCATGTGTAAGACTTTTCGTGTTAATATAGAAAAATATGTGTTTTATCATATTTTACGGCTGTATTTTACAAAAAAAAACAGAATGTTTTTGTTTGATTCAATTTTTTTCAACTGTAAGGGGAGATAACTCAGATAAAGTAACTTTTATAATAGAATGTGTTATGAATTTACCTATTCTATGATGTAGCAAGAAAACGAGTTCGGTGACACCACTTTTTCTTTTTTCTTATCTGAAAGCATATTATTAGAGCTATCTTATCATATTTTATCTTAAAATTCTATGGTTTAGTTTTCTTTCTATCACAAAAAATTGGGTTTTCCATGTATAATCTATACAAAATCTGACAATTTTGCACAACCTGTAGCTCGAAAAAAAGCCCCGTGACCTATACTTTTTATTATATTTTTGAAAAAAAACATGACATGAACTACTTTTTGACAAATTATTAAAAAATTCTATGGATTTTAATTTAGACCCCCATCTACCTAAAACAATATACTATTCTTCTTCAATGAGTCCCTAATATTACGTCATTAGGGCGTGACGTCATACATATCGAATGACGTCATCTTAAGGCATATGACGTCACAATTGTCCAGCTGTCGTATTTTCTGGCTGACGAAATGCAACCATATAAAACTACCGGCAGCAAGAGAGTTAAAAATTAGTTTTCCAAAATATTTCTAACTTTCTAATGTGAATAAAACATTGAAACTAAAAGATAAATCTTTTGGTAGATTTTACTAATCAAGTTATAAACCTTACCTTAAAATAAAAGCCCTGATTGGTCGACACAAAGTTATTATGGTTTAAAAATTGCGTCTAGAGTAACGGTTTGGCCTAAATTTCCTGAGATTTATTCAATTTCTTACACGTTAGTACATAAACATGAGGAGATGTTGTAATGGAACAACTTTCCACAAGAGTCCAAAATGACGAGTCCACAAACCTACATTGGTTCAGTTATTAGAATCCTAAACAAATATTAGACATACTGGTTCGCTGCTCCTTAAAAACTTACATGAACATAAAGCCTATTGCTTCTATAGAAACTGTCGGTGTTGGAAATTTGGTAACGCCCTAGATAGGAGACGCAAGCTCTGTAAGATTATATACACTGGGAGATATATAGTACATATGAAGCCGCTGGTGGAATGTTGAAATATAGAAATGGAAAGTTAACAATATGAAAGCTTAGATCATGTCTTTTACTGTACAGTTCAGTACTCAAACTATCCTCATTGTCCATTGCTAGATGTAGATTTAGATATAAGGCAGGTTATCTATATCAGTGGACTACCTTTATATTCAGTTCCATGGGATGAATGCGTTCAGCAAAGTCATCATATTCATCAGCTGTAAAAGTTGCCAGAAAGAGTACCAAGACTACACAATAGCTGTATTGCATCGTATAATACATTATAAACAGATGGTGACTAAAACAAACATTACACGACAAATGAAAGCGGATAATAATTTAAAACATGTAATTGTTCGCTTGACTCTGCATGATTTTACAGTATAATTATTATAACATAACATTTACATCATAATTATAGTGTTATCTATATTGTAGAACAATGCTAATAAAATTCCATTGTTTGATTATTCGACAAGTAAATTGTTCAAAACACGTGCTGGCATGGTTTGATTTCACTACAAATAATTCATTGTTAAATCTGTATCAAACTTGGATGGTTTATTTTTGGGAATACTTTTATAAAAAATATTACACCAGGGTTTTCGATATCACAAACTAGTCAATACCTTTACTAAATTTTATCATCGGTACAAAGACACATTCGTAAATATAAATCAACATGCAGACATCTTATACGTTCAGGTATTTCACATCCAATCTTTTATGGTAATATTCTTTACAAAGCACAAAAATGTCGGCATTCACCTCAAAAGCTAATCCAAACCTTTAAACAGACTTATTCAGAATGGATATAGCTACGATACTGTTGTCAAGTCATTAAGAATGGCATATTTTGGTACTAATATTGATTCACTGATAGGATCTTTGCATCGGAAATAAACACATTTATTCTAAAACCAGTTGTTGGCATGATACGGGTTATGTTCTTCTCATATATGTTATGATGGTATGATACTAAACCCCTAACGGAAGGGATTGTGCTTGTTCTTCATATGATGAAGACATAATCTTTCAATCAGTTTAATTGAGGTCTGGAGCTGGCATGTCAGTAACTGCTAGTAGTCCTTTGTTTATTGATGTATCATTGTCATTTTCCTTAGTTTCTTTTGTTACTTATTCTGACATCGGACTCGGACTTCTTCTTGAACTGAGTTTTACTGTGCGTATTGCTGTGTGTTTCTTTATTCTACATTGCCTAGAGGTATAGGGGGAGGGTTGAGATCTCAGAAAACATGTTTAACCCCACCGCATTTTTGCACCTGTCCCAAGTCATGAGCCTCTGGTCTTTGGTGGTCTTGTATATTTTTTAATTTAAGTTCATTTATATGTTTTGGAGTTTAGTATGACGTCCATTTCTCTGAACGAGTACACATTTTTATTTAGCGCCAGCTGAGGCCCACTTCGGATGCGTGATTTTCTCGCTCCATTGAAGACTCATTGGTGGCCTTTGGCTGTTATCTGCTCTATGGTCGGGTTGTTGTCTCTTTGACATATTCCCCATTCCCATTCTCAATGTTATTGCAAAGAAATTATCATCGTTTCAAATTTACAATATATATTCACATTTACGGTTAAACCTATTGACTGTTAATAAAGGCTTGAAATTTGTTTTGAAATATTAGCCGGCCAGAAATACAGTTTTTTTTTGTTAGTAAGAAAACCAATAACACCAGATTAGCAGTGCATTTCATTATTAGCTCAATTTACAAAATTCCTTAGTTAGCTTTTCTCATCACTTGGCGTCCGTCATCCGTTTAATTTTACAAAAATCCTCTTAAACTACTTTTCCAATGGGAACCAAACTAAGTAATAATCATCCTTGATAAATCTATATTAAAAAAATGTGTCATATGATTCTGTCCGCCAACCAACACGGTCGACATGGCTAGAAAATAACATGAGGATATAATACGTTTTGTGTTTACTTTCTTCAAAGCCCCTTCAGAATGAGAAAATCTGACTGGCAGAAATTTGCAATACAATTCGAGCTACCTACTGTCAATGTATATAAAATGGCGACTTCGTATAGAAGTGATTGCTGTTTAATTGCAGATTTTATCTTTTTTTAATTTTTGCCTATAATTTTGTAAACTAAAACAGATAAAGAAAACTTTAAGAGCAAAACTGATCAGAAGACAAGATCTACAGATAATCTGACATGGCTGATATCTGCAGAATACTCCTTAATAGAGTTATTGTCCTTAAATGACGATTTTTACCATTTTTTGGCGTTTTTGTCTCTTGTCTCAAAAACAATAATCCAAGGATAGATTTTTTAGATACAAGAAACATAACTGGAAGCAGCTGGGTAGGCCTATGCACTCATATTGTGTGATATTTTATCATTATCATAAGACACATTTGCCCATCTAGGTAAAAATACTTATTTCAAAGTAGTATGAAAATGTAATGTACGTTGTTTTCATCATTATTTGTTATTGGCTCTTGTAAATGCTACATTAAGGTGTCTTCTGTCACGTCCGCACTTTGGAAGGGAGTGTTTGTTTGTTCTATCCAAGATTTGGAACTTTTCTCCGGCATATTTAGTTTAAAAGTAATTATGGGATCTTATGATACGTTATCCTCGGTAAACATGTACCCGTCTTACAATGACAAAAATACTAGTCTGTGAGATCTGTAATTGGAATTATATTTTGAAAATGAATGCGTTTTTCCTTATTATTCTTACTATAATATGTGTGTATTATTGTATAAATACAGTGCTTTTTAACCGACCCGTGTCATATCTTTAGATAAAAGCAACAGGTACGATCACGTACTGCTGTTTACTTGACGAAGTTGTAAGAAAGTCAGTAGGTAAAACATTTTATTTTCTACTAATTAAAAATTCTTTAATTGATCAGAGTTCTGTTCTACATTTTTTTAATAAAGGGACAAAAGTAGCGATTCGATGTTATATTTTCTTGTTTACATTGTCAAATATTCGTAAAGGCCTTCGCCGCATACGTCTCTCGCCTACGATTGCTTCTGTCTGTGTAAAAGTGTAAAGTTGACTGCCAAAAACACGGCCCATTTATAAGTGAAACACGAAAAAAATAGAAGCTTTTTTGTTTAGATGCTACTTCTTTATTTACAGTATCAGTGTCGTAACATTGAAGGATGATCTAACACAGTTGTTTATGTCTTAAAATTTATCGTTCGATTGTATGTCAGTGATAAATGAAAAAACAACCTGAAAATTGAAAACAAAAATATGTTTTTAAATTTGGCCAAAAAATATGTCAAAGTAGGTAGGGCCAATTACTTCTGTATTTGATTTACTTACATGGTCAAAATATAAAAAGTATTTAATCCTGATAGACATTGAAAATACCATTATCTAAATTTTTTGGAAAAAATGGACAGGTCAATATATCATATACGTAACATATATTTTTTTTACCAATTTTACTTTATTCATTTCCATAAAATCAAAATGCTATTTTGCGCTACGTGATGCTGTTTTAAGAATTTTGATATACAACTGAAGTTCAAAAGGGGTTTTATTTATCAGATTTTTCATCGAAGGACATTGCTGACCATAATGAATTATTTTGTATATTAAAGACAATTCATGGCTTACTTTCAACAGAATTTAAGTTTTGGTTCCCGAACTCCTTTTTAAATATTTTTAGGAAAAATACTTGATATTTGGCAAAATCTGTTACAATTGAGTTTTTGGCTTCATTCAGGAAATTATAATTTGTTGATTTGTTAAGAAATGAGACATTATGTTTTAAAACGTTAAACACATTGTGCGGCGATACCATGAATAAAAGTCATAAGTGAAAGCATTTTTGAATATGGCCCTGTTGTAAAATAAATACAAGGGAAATTGACCCTACCTCTTTTACTTATTTAACTGCCTTTCATTTGATAAAGAAGAAATTTTTGTCTTAGTTTCCATAGAGATATGTATGCTGAATAATTTTGTAACCATAGATTAAACATAAATGTTGCCGACGACAACGAGGTGTACGATCGCTATGTCTCGCTTCCGTGACTTTCGTTGTAGGCTCAATAAAAATGACACGATCTTGTATAAAAAGGGATTTCTATAACGTTTTTTAATCAAATAAGATATTCGCTTCTTTTTTATCAACCAGTTGAGAGTTGAGTTAAATAGTAATGATCTTTATAATTTAAATGACCAAAATCATTGTAATTCCATGCCGAATACCGTTTACCTTTGATGCATAGTTCTTTTCATTGACGGCCTTTGTAGGTATACCACGTAAAATTTCATTCACTAAGAATAGGTACCTGAATGTGAGCCTGAAAATGGCATAAACTAACTATAATTTATATTGTTTTAGTCTTTTTTTTAATTTTAATGTCATATTAAAAGACCTTTTAGAATTGAAAGAGAAAAAAAATATAGGTTTTCTGTTCTTAATTCAAAATAAAGATAAAATAAAACATGCAGAAAGGTACTGTATTATTTTTATGAATCAATATTGCTTTTATATATGTGATCAAAGGAGTGGTAAAAGATACCAAAAGGACATTCAAACTGATTAGTCGATGACAAATTGAGAACGTTATGACAAAAACGAAAAACGAATTAAAGACATGCTAAAGTATTTAAAACACAATACAGAAAACTAAAGATCGAGCAAAACAAACCCCACCAAACGGTCTTATAATGTCCATAGACAGATTAAGACAGGTCGTTTCTTCTGTATTTTACCAGCTTCATTCGTATGGGAAGAATTCAAATGGCAGCATGATAAGTTATAAATATTGAAAATTGCAAAATTGCATTAAGACACAGCTTATATTTTGCAGTGCGTAGAATATATTTCAACAAACTTGTTAAAGGCCAACAACAATATGAATAAATTTGCAAACTTTATAATGGAATGCAACTGAAAAATTCTTTATGATATCTGACTGAGTTTTCAAAAAATTGTGAATATCTAAGAACTGGCAAATTTTACCGATTTTTACCTACTATCTAACTTATAAAACAAATAAGATGGACTCGTATAGTAACTGTTTTGCCACGGAACAATGTGTACTCAATTGAAACTGTTAATTACTTTTCTCATATTATATTGTAGGTGCGTATTTTATAGGGTTTTCTATTTGCGTGGTTTGTGGCTGTCATACAAGTGAAATGTTTAGCTAGCTATAAAGCCAGGTTTTATCCACCATTTTCTACATCAGGAAATGCTTGTACCAAATCCGGAATATGACAGTTGTTGTTTTTCCATTCGTTTGATATGGTTGAGCTTTTGACTTTATTAAAGAACTTTCCACTTTGAATTTCCCTTGGAGTTCAGGTTTTTTTTTTTATTCTTTTTTTTATTTTACTTTTTATTACAACAGCAGTTTAATGATTTTCTTTTTTCTTTTAATGAATCATAGAATTAACATATTCTTAATTCTTTTGGTATTTTTAATTTTTTTTATTTTCATTCTTGCATCTAATATGACAATGAATGCGGATTATGTAATTCACTGAAATTTTTATTTTAATTTTAATCTTATTGTAATAGAAACATGTGTGTGATTGTTTTTTCCTCTTGATTTACAGTGGTTTGATTGCGAAATGTATATAAAGAGTATTTCTCAGCAATCAGATTATCCCTGCAGAAAACTTGATTTAGTAGCAATGAATAAATTCAGTGTCACAGTTTTGTTGGCTTTAGTCCTTATTGGATTATTTGCCGTTCAGAGTGGTAAGTAAAGGTTTGACTTATTAAAGCGTTCATTAAATTTAATTTTTTAATATTTTTATTAATTGTCAAACATTATGTATGTACGTAACACTTGATATATATGTTATGTCAGATTTTTTAAATAGAGACAGTAGCTACATGCAAAAATACTAGCTATCAATTTCTTCATTTTTAAATTGGAAACAAACTCTTGAAACAATTAAATTAAGTCTTTATATCCTACCAAAATTGGCAATTACAACAACATCAAAGGGATGGGAAAACAGGAAGAAAGCTATAATTTGTATTCTTGAAGTGAGTATTTTTTCCTTACTATTTGTCATTATTTTGATGTTGTTGAAAAATTTGTTATATATTGTTTGTCTTCTTATAGTTTTCCATAATTCTTATATATAAATTATACAAATTATCATTTACTGGCACATAAATAAGAGGAAATATTTTTTTTATTTAAAGTTATAATTGATAACGTTTTTTTTTTCAGATGCAGGTTATGTAAGTTTAAAAATATTTGAAGTTTGTTATGGTATGGCATCAAGATATTTGGTTTTATCATAAACTTAACAGTTAATACAAGTCAACGTTATTTATAATACAATGAATGAAAATCGTTCGGTGTCCAACATCCGTGACGATTCAGTCACGGTTACAAAGTCTAATTGATACCTGATAGACATCTGATATAGGGACATAAATAAACGGCAAACACTTTTTCAAATGAGATGGTTTTTTTCCATATCACTCTACGTATCAACCTTCAACCAATAAGCCCTCAGTGTGTAATATTGAAAAAAACTATAGACGTGAGATTGCGCACTCTATACAGTAATATATGTATATAAGAAAAAAAAAAGAAGAAAATGCATATATATCGTTGTATCAAAAATTGTTCACATAGTCTACATTGTTCACATTGTTACTACCGGTTTCACTCCTCACGGAAGATATTCATGGTAAACATATATACAATCTTTCAAAATAAACTTTGTTAGTGGTAAAGTCACGTTACATTTACTCTTCGCAACAAAGGAGGTAACGTTGATATAAATTGTTCAAAATAAACGTTGTTAGTGGTAACGTCACGTTATAAACATATTAACTTATTTATAATATATCAATCAACTATAACAGTCTTATCTATTATTGGGTATATAACTCATGTTCAAATATTTTCAAATATATATAAAATAAAAAAAAATTGGACTAAACTAGAGTTGCATGCCGTACGGCGACTATAGGTCATTCACATCCTTGTCTTTCTGTCTTGTTGGATAGATGTCTCAATTTGGATGCAAACCTATCAAATTTTCATAAATGGACTTTTTGTTATGTGCTTAAAAAATGTTTAACCTTGTTTTATGTTCAAATGTTTTTTTCAAATTCATGATCAGAATCCTCGTTATCGATTAATAGATGTATCGTAATGTCCTTCTTTGAATCTAATGTTATAATATATTTTTACGTCCCTGTTTGATAGTTTTCATTACTGCTTAGTTGCGATATGATTAGGTACAGATTGAATATACAAATTTGTCAACTGTTAAAGGTATTTTGAATACTATATGTCGCATTGGTTGGTGTTGCCATTGATTGACGTATAAGCCGCATCGCCTTTAATGTATATATATTCTGATGGAACCAAATGTACGCCTCTTTTTGTTGACATGTTCCTCTTTTATTTATATGAAGCTGACTGCATTCAAGAGGTTCTTAGGAAGAATGAAAAGAAGATAGCATTATCCTTTAACTTCACTTTCGCTATAAAGATGATAACCTCACACTGAATAACTAAAACAATTATGACTTTGTTGAACACATGTATCCCAATGACATGAAATAAAGAATACAACAAATACAGTTAAGGTTATACGTGTTGACATCTGTAGTTTGTTAGCTCTTTTTTTTAAATAAGTTTTTTAATTTTCAAATATTTTGGATTCGAGCATCACTGAAAAGACATTTATTGTCGAAATGCCCATCTAGTGCAGCAAAATTGGTACCGTTAATATTATTAAGTCGGCCTCATATTTTGACTTGTATATATAAATTGACAATGAGGATTGTTTGAAAAAAAGACTTAACAACAAAAGAGATGATTTCAGATTTTTATATTAATTGTGAACTTTCCATTTCTCGTAGCAACATTCAATTAGCGCCTGTATATGGTTATGATTCTCCTAGTTGATACGATACTCTAGACCTTGCATTTCGTATCATGATTTCCTTGAAGGTATTAAACAAAGAGTTCCAAGAAGTGAAGTTGAAACCCTCCCTTCTAAAATTTAACGGACGCCATCACCAGTTGGTTGACTGTTATGGAATATCTAGTTCACAGATGACAACAGATATGTACAAATTGTCGTACCCATAATTCCGTCCTCTTTTCCTCGAATGTGACCTACTGCATACGATTTTTGACCGGGTATGTACGTTCATGAGTAACATGTTGGATGCCAAATGTGGAACAGGGTCTGCTTACCCTTTAGGAGGACTTGAGATCCCCACGATTTTTGTTGGGGTTCGTGTTGGGCAGTCTTCATTCCCTGTTGCTTTTTGTATACTGTTGTTTTTCTTTTTTTCTTTTTACGTTTTTTTGCCATGGTTTTGTCTCCTTTTTTTCGATTGGACTTAAATCATCGACTACATAGTTAATATATTTTCATCTTATTAACTGATGTTACGCCATCAAAGCGGGAGGTTTGGCATGCCACAAAACCAGGTTCAACCCACCATTTTTTTTCATAAAATGTCCTGTACCAAGTGAGGAAAATGACCATTGTTATATTATAGTTCGTTTCTGTGTGTGTGTTACATTTTAATGTTGTGTTTTTGTTGTGTCGTTGTTCTCCTCTTATATTTGATGCGTTTCCCTCAGTTTTAGTTTGTAACCCGGATTTGTTTTTATCTCTATCGATTTATGAGTTTCAAACAGCGGTATACTACTGTTGCCTTTATTTACGCATCGGTTTTGAATTGTTTTATATGTCTACATCATAATTAATTCAAAATTTAATGTTTTTTTTTTAATTTCAGGGTTATGATCAAGGATATAATGCACCATGGCCATACAACAATGGTTACTATGGCTATAATGGATACAATGGATACCACGGACGTTATGGTTGGAATAAGGGCTGGAATAACGGTCCATATTTAGGATCATATTCGGGAAACAAAGGCTATCTGTATTAGTACTGAAACAAGAAAGTTATCAATATTGATATGAATGATAGATAAATAAAGCTTTATTTGTGTTTCCTCTTAGTTACTTTTTGTATGTATCAATCCATCGTTATTATTGTGGTCGATTGATTTGCAGTTGGAAAAACACGAATGTTTAGTTAATTGTATGTAAATATTTGCAAATCCTCTCAAACTTTGAAAAATCTGAATTTTATTGATACATGAACAGGTTGATATAATCTTGTTACTTTAGTAAACAACAGTAATTTGTGGTGTCACCATGACGTCATAAATATCTTGATATTTTCGTATTTTACATATTTTACGCTAAGTTTTTGGTCAACATATAAATGCACAGCAACAGTTTTACACAAAAAGGCATTTTACAAACATTTTTGGGTAAATCGGTTAATCATACAAATATCTAATAATAATCACAAGATATCAAAATGAGGTTATTTTGGACACATTTACTGTTTTTGCACCAAATGTAATATGTTTGGAGCCCTATCTAGGAGATACATCAATTGCTCGAGTTTATCCATGTTATTACATATACAGAAAAGTGTGGTGTGCACCAAAAATATCCTTTTTCATAAAATAGGAGGGACAAAATTCTCAATTTCTTTTTCTGTTTGCACTTTTATATCTATATTCAATAACCAAATTCTGTTCAGATAAAGACTTAAGGTAAGAACAATATTGTTGAATGAGTAGATATTTATATACTATGCCTCTTATTATTAATAATGGAAAAAGTCTCATATCGGTCACTACAATACTATCCATATGCTGTTTTCTTTGGATAAAATGTTGCTACCAGTTTAGTGTTAACTTGAATTAAGTGAAACAATGTTGGTACAAATTTTTTATGTATTTTTTTTTTGCTTGAAATAAAGCATAATGATATTGAGGAAAGGAGAAGTCAATGTAGCAAGTGTGGTTCTGTTTTAGGTATAGAACCTCTAATCTGTGCTCGGTCACAAAGAATATACAAATTCATACAAAATAGTTCCTACGCATAGCTGCAACTTTGTCAAAGAGAAAACTGTTTGGATAATTTTAGTATCAAATGGAAGCTTATGGACTTTGGATCACTGTAGAACCATTTTTTAAATATTCTTTTAAATATTGAAATAGAAATATATGAAATTATGATATGATGCCATATTTGCACTGTTGCCAAGATCAGAAGTACCTGATTAGTACTACCAAACTTCCTGAAACCAGCGAGCCCTTATTTGTAATGGAAGGTATGTTGAATATTCAGCACATATCATGATAAGGAATGGTTTTTCTATGAAATAACTGCAATTTTATTTGAACTTTAGAAAAAATAGCTATAAATGCTTCAAAGAGGCATACTATAGCATAGAAAGCAATTGGGCTATGAATAAGTGGTTTTATTCGAAATGGGATGTAGATCTTCTTTATATTTGAGTACAATGAACAGTCCAAAAATAGAACAAATAATTACTACACAGAAATCTGAAGAATGAGTAAAACGAACAAATTACAACGTTATTCAAATGAAGAACGAAACATAGCAGTACCCTAAAGATGTTCAAATAAAACATTTTTTTTCAATTTCCTTACAATGATTATAGTTTAGGAGAATTGGGACTTCAAAAAAGAAGATTCTGATTTTACTAGCAGAGACAATCAGTTCATGGCCATATATACACCATAAAATTTGCTCGGCAGACCCTTTTAAAAGAATGGGCATACACTTTCTTTAGACATAAAACACAACGTTTACCAGGCCATCCATAAGTTAAATATTGTAACATCACTTTAGTTGGAACAACTAATTAAAGATACTGGGCTTAAATTCTGATACTTCAGATGCGTGTTTTAACAGTTTTTTTTTTGTTGTTGATCATCCTCAGTAACGACTTAAATTTTTTTTTTTTTTCATTGAATTTCCAAAGACATGAAAATCTAATGCTTCTAAATAAATAGGTATTCATTCTAAATCTATTCAGCACTTGAATGCACTGTTTCAAGGTTACAATTGAACACTAACAACACAATTTAATGATATTAACAGAAATCGCATGTCTATTGTAAACAAGAGTCTTATGTTTAATTAAAAGCATTGCATCATCTGAATGAATTTATTAAAACAAACATAATTGATACCGGTACAAACGTGTTTGCTTCATGATTATTTGTGTCAGATTTTTTTGTATTTTTGCATATTTTAGACACCATCTGTTTCATATTGCCTAAAATAATGCCTTATCAATCAACAATTCAATCTAACATAAAGGTCTCCGTTCCCAAATACTTACTGGCTCAAGATCTGGTACATAAATATGGAACCATTAATTCTTTTCCTTTAATAAAAGAAAAACAAAACGTTAAGGTGAAATTTTAACACTGATAATTCATGGAGTTACTAATAACTCGTATGTTATGAAGTTGGGTCCCCCAATCCCCTTTAATTTGTTTAAAACAGCCTTAAGCATGGTTTTCTATTCACAAATTTATAGTGATTTCCCATATTTCAAGATCGTGATTTGTACATTGATAGAACAACTCTTGCAACAGAGATACAGATAGTATATACTGTAAAGACGTTTACAAAAAATTATATTTTATTTTTAATTTTTAGTTTTTCATTCAATCATACATAGTACCACTATTTTCATCAAATGTATGGTCAATGCTTTTATTACACCGCTTTTTGTCGAATATTTGCTTTTTGTCTGACGTTGTCTTTTGTTGACGTTGCGTTTTGTACGGCGTTGCGTAAAGTCCATTATTGTTTTTTGCTAGAATAAATTAGCTTTTTGTCCTAAACTGTATATTCCCCCTTTGCTAAAACAACAGTTGTATAGACGTTGCAACCGCGATATGACGTCTCTGAGACCGCAAAAAAAAAAATACGATCGCAAAGACATTGGAAAGATCTCTGCGACGTCTTGACAAAACCTGGTTAGCAACAGTGCATTAATTCATTGTACGCTGGAAAAATGTCTTCCGTGGTTAAAAACATGTCAGCATTTGACACTAGAACTGCGAAACATCTAATTTTAGGTTAGTCTGTCTTATTTAAAAATCAAGGGAGGTCGGTTGAGAGCAACAGTTACCTTAACCATTGACATATTGACCTCAGAGTTTTCATCTGGATACCCTTTTTCCACCAAAACATCCGTGTTTTAGTACCAGTGACCTAGATCTTTGACATATTGCCCAAATATTAATAGGCTTCTTTCCATTCCATGTATTTTTGATCCCTGTAAGTTTCATTCAAAGTTAGCAATGGATATTCAAGTTGTCTTCCGAAAACCATTTGTTTCGGTCACATGACGGACAGACGGACAGACGGATGGAATGACGGACTGACAATGCGATTATTGTATTTTCCTGAAATTTTGTCGAGGAAAATAAGAATTGATAAGCTAGAGACCACTGTGAGTGATGAGATGATTCATTTTTGTCCTTAACAACAACTGTATTGTGTACGTGCGTTTCGGTAATCAAGTTAAACATTTTAAGTGATATTCCAATGGGTACGGATTGCGTCACTTTGATAACATTTTTGTTACGGTATTGTTATAAAATTACCTTTTTTTGCCAAGCCCTTTAAAGATCCGTCTTAATTTATTTGAAAGGTAACAAAATATAACACGGTCACTTGATGGTATGTATGCCATTGGTTTAAGTAACCAAAAATGCTTTAATTTTACAGCTGACATTTGCCTCCAGGAAACACACTTTAAAAACAAAAGATATAAATGAAGAACAATACTTGTCCTTTTCTTGGTTTCAATATTTCAGTTTCACACATAAAACTGCATGCAATGTTTACTAAAAAGAGACGATTTATCTTTCCCTATTGTTTATTTTCAATTTGAAAATGATGTGCCGTTGGTCTCTACTTATGATGCTTTTATTTCCCCACTGGTACGTTTTGCTTTATAGCTTACAGGAAAATAAAGTTTCTTGCTTCTACAGAAACTGTCGGTGTTGGAAATTTGGCATCTACCTAGTTTTGAATTTCATTCGAAAGACTTAAAATACTTGTACGTTAGAATAAAAAAAACAAAAATAAATAAAAAACAAAACAAAACTAATTCGTCCTGCGTATGGGTTTAATGCATACGCACTTGTCTCAGATTTTTTAACCTAGACGTTATATAAAGATGTAGGGGTTAAATATAATAAGAGACACACTCCTGTGGCTTAACGCAACAAACCACTTTGTCTCATGTAGTAGTAGTTGTAGTAGTTGTAGTAGTTGTAGTAGTTGTTTTCCTTTTGACCACAGTATTCTAATGAAAGACTCAATTTCGGTAAGGGAAAAATGGGCTATTCTTCAAACAGAATTTCTGATGGTGGGGTCATTTATAGCTGACTATACGGTATTGGGTTTTCTCGTTGAATGAAATGCTCTTGTGCGCAAAGGTCGCTTCAACCAAAAGAAGATCCGTTGTTTTGATCTGATCAACAAAAATGATAAAAAACCAATATCATATTTTCCTTGTCAAACCATAATTGTAAAAATTGTTTGAAGTTTATATCTGTTTCAGGAAAAAAATATTAAATCTTCTTAAAAAGTGCAATTTTTAAAAAAAAGTCGTGAACACCAAAATAATCAAAAATCTATTTCTAGTAAGATACAAACAACAAAAATTAAAATACAAACTCCAAGTAAACAATTAATTAGGTGCATAAAATGTGAATTTTAAAATATGTTTTCACTGATGGAGCTAGAAACAAAATAAGGAAATACGAAAAGATTTGAAACGTTGAAAAGCATTGATCACAGAATAAGAACACCAGGATGCTCTAATAAGAGAATGACACACTTTCATAAATTGATAGACAACCTGCGAATCAATATAAATCACAGAAATATGTATAAAACATAAAGTTATAAAGTGTAATTTTCATTTGGTGAAAATGTTCACGCCGTGCAAACAGAATAAATTTTTAAGCAAATGTTTTGACAAGTATATAATTGCTTCATCTCTGTTTCGAAAGTTGATTAATTAATTTTCATGTCATGTTCATTGCAATATGGGAAATTACTGCAAATTCGTGAAAACAAAACAAGCAATAGACGTTTTTAGAAGAAGTCAACGAAACATCAGCATCATTTTGAGAAGAATTGTGTATCATACATTTTCATTTGCCATGATAAAGGTTTCCAAAATGTTGAGGGAGAAGCAAACTTGAAAACATACAAGTTTCAGTTCTTCCATGCTTTAGAAGTGTTTACATTTCACCAATACCTTTGATCATAAGAAAATAAATGATAGTTTCAATGTATTGTAACTGATTGATTGATTGCTGGTTGCTTAAAGCCCAGTGTATTGTAACTGTTGCCAGAGTCAATCAGAAGTTCAGTCCGTTAAGGTAGATGGGGGGTCTAAATTTTTATTCATAGGTTTTTTTATTTTCTAAGGAAAACTTCTTAGTGATATGTACTTCGAAATTATCAAATAAAAAAATGGGGTCACCAGTGTTCCAAGCTCAAAATTTTGATATGAAAATTTAAGGTAAAATGAACATTTTGACGCAAATTTCATATAGACAATGAAGGAAAAAACGTTATTTGATACATTTATTGAATAAAAAGTGGCATTTCTAATCCATAGAATTTTTTTATTTTTTGTAATTGAATTCTCCAAATGTTAATTTAAAAGTTGAAAATAAAAAAAATGGTAGGTCACCGTCCATATAAGAAAGATACGAGTTAATTGAGACAAGAAAATAGACAAAAAAGGGAGTTAACTTTTAATTCATAAATTGAATAAATTTGAAGATTTACTATTTTTCTTGTTCAGATTTTATTTGTTTCTTTAGATATATCAATGGAATTTGGTATGTTAGTGTCTAATATTGAGAGGGTGAGTTGTGTACCAAAAAGACCACATTTTTCACTTGACCTTTGATTTCAAGGTCAAATAATTGAACTTACGAAGTGTTATATTATAAACCTGTAGTTAATTGTGCGAGCCTTAACATTTTAGTCTTTTGAGATAAATCAATTATGTATCGTATGTTTTTGTAAAACCATGGGACAGCTTGTTATATACCATCATGACAGCTAGCAATTAAGCCTTGACATTTGGCTTCAAGGTTAAATAATTGATATTTCAAGTATGCATGATTGATTGGATGTCAACAATTTTGTTTGCATTGTTATATATATTAATATGAAGTTTGTTATGTATGTGTATAATCAAATGAGGGTAGGTCATGTGCTATAAGGACTGCATGTGTCCTTGACCTTTGAACCCAAGGTCAATAATTGATATTTTTAGTATTGACATGTGAAGCTAGAGCTTGTATTGCATTTTCATAAAAACAATTTTTGGTATATCCTTTTACGGGTAATAAGTGGACGCATTGTCAAAACCGTAGACAACCATCTTACTTCTGACTGTGTAATGACATTTGCATGTGCAATTTGTGGGTAAAACCAGGTTTACAGTGCACTTATCCAGTTTCTTATATAATTACTCGACGAATTCATAACAATCTTTATCACTCCTTCAACAACATCAAAAAGGGGGACTTAAGATCCATCTTGAATATAATTGAATAGATAGTTTTGAAATGGGAAAAAAATGATAATTTTCTGTGATCAATTAATTTTTTGAGTAACAGCTACAGACTATAGTACACTGGATAAGTTTGGATATGTATCCTTCAGTCGGTGTGGAAGGAATTTAGTAATGTTGATCAGATCACACATGTCACACTCATATTGTGTGTTTTTGAAATGAAAAAAATGGCAACAAATTTGAACCATGTACGATTATTTATTTTCTCATCAGGAAATGAGTATATATTTGACATTTTCCAACAAATACAAAGCATATTTTCTTATACTATAAAACAGTCATTAGAAATTACATCATCATAAATCTTCTTATTCAAACCAAATAGAATTTATTTCTTGATCCTCAGACTCTACCTCATGTAAACTTTATCACGTTTATGGTTCAAATCATTTCTTTTTAATTTGGCAAAACTTTTTAAAAATTAAAAAATGTTGGCTTTTTTAAAATTTATTTGGTGTAAAATGGACCCTCAAATACCCTAGATTCATTGCTATACCATGTATATGTCTAGGAAACAGACATATATACACAACAAGACAAATATTGGGTCAGGACCTGCGTCTGCATTCAATTGATTGAGGTAATATGTATTCCATAGCATAAATAATCATTCCCAGAACAAATATTAAAATCATTTGCATTCTCTGTCATAAAAGCCAAGAAAACATTGACGAAAGTTTTCTATCCGTTGAACTCCAGTAGTATAAACTGAACCAATATCATTACATACAAATGTATAAGGATAAACATAAATGATGCTTTTTGCAAAGCAGGTAAAAAATTAACCAAGATCAGGATATATGGAAGGACAAGGGTAAATCTAAATGGTCCTTTCCCTTTTTATGATTGGGGCATAATAAAATTCCTTCCCCCTGTATCATTTGGTAAACCTGAGAACCAGGTAATTTTTCATGACTTGATTGTTACATGTTATTTCAATCTTCATGCAGAAAATCAAACAGTTTTTGAATAACTCTTGTACATTTAGTTACTATCACACTTCCCTTGTTAGACCTTTCAGCAAGTAAGGCTTTAAGTCCATCCATACCATCTCGATGTGCTGCTAATTTCAAATGAGACAATTTAAGGTTAGAATTTGATGCCTTCAGCGCACAAGATTTTGAAATTGCTTTACAATTTATAGCATGAGAAAAAGTGTTCAAGTTTTCTTGGATAACATGTGAATCATAAGGATAACTAACAGGTAATGAAAATTTTACCACATTATCCTGAAAATTCCCTCTTTCAATTACAAGTTTGTACAATACTTTGGTGTCATGTATAGCATTATAAGCACCTTAAGTTTCATCACCTAAGAGCTCTCTTACAAGAGATGTTTGGCTGTATGAAGACATACTAGGAACAACACTTTTGAATAAATCTAAGGTGTCACAGAAAGCACAAACATGTAAGCAAAATTCATTCCACATGTTATGAATATGCAATTGGTTATATTACACATGAGTGTCAAAGCGTTTGATATTATGACCTACAAGAATACATTTTCTAGAAACTTGATAAAAATATAATAAAGTTCATCAATGCTTCATGGGCCATCTTGTATTGGACTGCAGTACTGTTGTGAAACATCTGATTACCGTTCACAAAAATTTGTGTGACCTCTGATGCTTCTTTGGATATTGCCTGGGACGGAAAAATGTAAGTGCTAAAGTTCACTGTTTCTGAATAGGCTGCTAATTGGGTAATATCAGATTTCCAACCTACAATAGAACAATAAATAAAATGAATCTTTGATGACAAGGAGTAAGTGAAATATCAAAACAACTTTTATCTGGCTTCATACATACACATTTACACACTTATAAAACCACAAAAACTTGCATTTAATTATTATTGACACATGCATGTCAAGGTGAATATAAAATATAATAAATAATGAAAATGGGCTATGTATGAAAGAGACAGCAACTAACCAAGGAAAAATGATGCATGTTTGACACTAAATCTGTTCTGGACAAACCAATTGACATCAAACAATAAACTCAAAAAGTTTCTATTTAATAGTGCACGCAACTTTGTGATTCAAATTTTCCTGTTGTATTAAAAAATAAACAAATCGCTTTGTGCTGATAACAATTTTTTGTTGATGTACTGTAAGCAAAACATTTTTTAACTCATGGATTTTTTTTTACCATGCATACAATATTCATGTACAAGTATAATTTGCATTTTTCACATCAAAGTGACGTGCATCACTAAATTAAACTTAGATTAAAACATTAGACGTTAATTTTACACTTACTGAGGCCAGTTGTCTCTAAATCAAAAATTATTACTGGTGCTTTGATAACCTCTTGTTCATTCAAAGGGATCTTTGTGATGTCTTGTATTTCAGGAATCTCCTGGGACTCCTTGTCTGTTACTTCAGGTTTTAATCCTATAATTTGATCATAAATTATTGAAGGATTAACATGTACATTGTGCACCTTGTATAATTCAAATAGCAGATAATATAAAATGTAATGTACCACAGATTTTTATCCCTGCATAGAGTAAGTATCTATTGTAGTAATCCTCTTAAATTAACTTTTCTCATCGGCACCCATACCCCATCTCCTTATATCTTTTATTTAAATTTTGAAACAACATTTTTAATTAACTCAATACATTTAAATAAAAAATTCACACAGACTGTAGTAATCACAAAGAAGAACCAGAAGTGGAAGTGTCTCTAAAATATTTACATACATGCATGTTTTTGGCTTTTAACTAGCTGTCAAAAACATGTGTATTGAATTGGCATAGTTGTGGTCATTTTTAAGATTCTGAAGATCTCATCGTATTTAGGCATATACATATGAAGATTGGTGGTTTCAACATTAAAATCTATAAATAAGCAAAGTCCCAATTTATCCAAATACAATTTTAAAGTTCATAATAACAGTATAAATGAATCTTACTAAATGAAATATTTAAGGTACAGGGCAAAAAAAAGGGGGAGGGGCGGTGCAAACTAAAAAAAAAATGACAAGGAGAGGGGGGCGCAGATTTTTTTGGTAAAATTATTGAAATTAAGCTTTGGACAACCCATACTTTACAAATTATAGGGGCGCACATGCCAACTACGTCCCCGCCTGATTCTGCCCTTGATGTTAGAAACTCTGTTCATTATGTAAGATTTATTTAAATATTATATTTCAGAAAACATTAATGGTGGCTTTTTAGTACTAATATATACCTATTTCACTTTCGTAAGTTTTTCCTTCCCTTATTTCTTTACTAGAAGTCATATGTTCTTGTCTGCTTTAAGAAGAAACGTCTTCTCTTGGCTTCTTTGGTTTTTGCCTTTTTTTTTGTTTTTAGTTCCTTTTCATGTTGATTCTGGAGTTTCTTTGTTTTTGTTTCCTTTCCAGGAGACAGTCCCATGGATGCATGAACCTTCAAAGATATATAAAATAAAGAAAATAAGACAAAGTTTTGAATTATGTTTTTTTCATACTGATTAAGATATGAATAGAGACATAGCATATAAACTTAGATGTAGTTGTAAATAAAGCGACAAGTCGTAACTGATGTAATATTCCATATCCATGCATTCAAGTTGATTTATCTTGCATATATTTTGTTGATATATCTGCCTAAATTTTTATTCACCTAATATGAAAAAAAAATGTTCTTTCTCAGACCATTCAAATAATTATCTCCATAGAGAATGTTTGTAGTGTTTTTCCAATGAATGAAAGTTATAACAACAAGCTTCAAGAAGCTTAAATTATTTGGTCACCTGGAAATCCGGAGCCACTGCAATAAATCGCAGTTATTAATCTCGCAGTAGCGTTTATTTCTCAAAAATCGCAATAATAAATGCATGCAATAATTTCTGAATTTACAGTAGTTTGGGATTAAAAGCCAAAAACTGCTAAAGTTAATATTTCCAGAGTAGTAACTCTTAGACTGTAGTATACATTGATCATCTATCTTTTAAATTTTTCAAAGAGCTAATAAAAGGTGCATATAGTTACACCTCACTAACATAGGCATATCCTTCATTCTTTTGCAAGATAGAAGAATCTACCCTGTAGCCCAAGCTTGCTTATGAGGAGTAGTGCTTCGCTTTTGGAGCTTTTGCAGCAATCATGTTGTTAAAGTTTTCATTTGCTTGTGAGCTTGACAGGGATGCAAGCTTGCTTGGATTAACTGACTCATTCCCAAAAAATATCTTCTCCATGTCTGTCCGTAATGAATCAGACGTCAGGTCTTTTCCATGAGGTAAATTACTGTGCTTATATTTTTCTCCGTCTTTAAGAAATCCACACCATGATCTATTACAATTAGTGTGGTCCACATACATGTGCTCTACTATAGCTTTTAGGCCATTTTCCATTCCTTCAACATCACCTTTGTTTTGATCTATCATGAATGAAAAAATCTTTAGTAAAGAATTCATAACCTTTAAGAGCTGCTTCTTTTTGACATGATTTCTGTCACTGGTTTTAATCATGTTTGATTGGGGATATATCTTTTTCAGCCTGTCGAATCCAGTCGTATCATCATCACCTGCAATTTCATCTATGTTGATCCCTTTGTTCTTCACATCCATTACCATCTGAACTAGCATATCAGGCACCATAGCCTTTGCTGAGCCTGTCCACTTTTTCTTACAATTGTGCTCTTTGGGCTGAATCCCCCTTTTTGTTGCACTGTCACAGATTCTGCATTGCTGACATCTTATTGCATGATGGACAACTCCTCCTGTATTTTTAGCGATCAATGTTGATACCCCTGAAATTATTTATTTCAATTTAAACTAGCTTAAATAAAATTTTGAGTTTAAAGGACATAAATGCCCCATATTGTAATATTGTAAGAAATAAGCAATATCTGCATTAGCCCAAACTATAATCATTAGAAGAAAACACCCTCCTCCTTGTCTATTCTGCCATTTATTGTCCAAGCTTTATATTTCTCGTTAAAGTCAGTTAAAACCTTCAAGCTGAATTGTCTCCCCTTTCAAAAATTTCACAACATTATCTTCCCTTGTAATATTCTGGCAAAAAATGTTTTCCTTCGTGTATATCTACATAATATGCCTTTCACGGAAATAAACTGTCATTATTATAAATTAGAAGAATTTGAAAACCAAAATTAATCTTCAAACTCATCTTTCATATAAAGGTTTCATGAAAATTCAGTTTAACTAAAATATTTGCAGAGAAATTATGAGATCTACAAGAGACTTTTGTATGACAGTTAAGAATGGTAATGTTAAGGATGTATTAATGTGAAATTAAAAAAAAAAAATAGGACCCTATGACCTAATATATCTAGCTTAACAGAAAAATAGTTTTTATAATAAAATAAATTATCTGATTGTTTGTTCATGTTGATTAAGCTCAATTAATATCATGCCTGACAAACTATTATATGCCCTTCCAGAACCTTTTTTTTGCCAACAAGTGTCTGCAGATACTGTGATTCCTTTTTTTCTTCATTTTCTATTGTATAAAAATAAAGCTTTCATCTATCATGTTTATATATATATATATATATATATTCAAATTGTTACCATGACAGTAAAGATTGCATCTGTAATTTGACTATTAACTCTATTTGAAAATTATCCTGTACATTTGTATCAATATGCTAAAATATGTATTACTGGTAATTTTTCACAAATTTGTAATGACGGTAGGTATACTGATCTCAAACAAAATCTTCGATGTATTATTAAAACTGTGTTCTTGTGTGCAATCTGTTCATTTGAACATATACCAGATTATGTCCCTTTTAACTTAACATGGTACTTTTTGAGTGAACAGAATTTCCTTATAAATTTTAATGTGGTTAATTATAACCACTTACATAACTTGAAAATAAACAAGGACTAAATTATGAAATTTTCCAAAAGAGATCAATGGTACATGTATTATAGAGCTTTTGAAGGATTAATGCGGAATATTGTCCAAAAAAGAATCTCATTTTGCATTAAAATTTTCAAAGCAAGCTTAATAAAAATAAAATTTATTTTTGTTTTGTTGTTTATAATAGACGCAATTAATTTTTAAGGTATATTGCACTAGTGCAAAATGGGTATACAACATATAGGTCAATATATTATAGGAATTTGTTTCATACATTTTTGTTGTTGGTTTCGGTGCTATACAGAAAAAATAGTTACTTGCATGTTTGTTGTTACAAATGATACCAGTGTATCCCAAACTTTCTGTCTGAACATATATATAGCATGTATAGTAGATAAAATGCTTCGCTGAGCGCAGCTGGATACGACCGCAGAGGTCCAACCCTGAACAGTTGGGGCGAAAATGGACACAATATTCGCACTTGATACAGGTCTGAATTTGGATTGTAATTAAATATTTGACACATAAACTTAGAATTGGTTATATCATTTGAATTTATATTCAATTTTTTGCTTTTGTGCAATACACTATGCAGTTGCGAATTGACCCCAAAAAAAATAAATATTTGAAGAAGTTTTCTTTTTAATTTCTGAAATCTGAAATGAAAAAAAAAATTGCCCTCACAATTTCTTTTTTAACCCCCTCCCCCTTTTCAAAAAAAAATTCTTTCCATCAAGATATGGTCATAATCTCAATTTTTTTTTGTATTACCTACCTTACACTGCTTTTTAATTGTCCATTAACCAGGAAACCCTTGTTTTTTCCCAATTTTTGTCCCTAATTCCTAAACTGTTTGAGAAATAACCCCCTAAAGCCAATCCTAACCATCCCTTTGTGGTATGAAAACCAGCGGTACCAGCGGTAAGGCATATGTGTGGTCAAGATTGACAAGAACCTCTACATGTACAGAAGGCATCTCAGAAGCTGTGTCTTCATTATGATAAGAAGAAGAGGGGTCTGAAAGTGAGTTTTTGTCGTCAGTGTTAATAAAATTATTTGCCCTAAAGTACGTTTTTGCTTTTTTGAATCTTCCTGATGGAGATCTTTCGACCATAATTTGTAAGATTATTGCAGACGATACGATATAAATTATACTTACGGCAGGCAGCAACACAAAAAATCAAATCATCGTCGATGTTGTGATCCAGCCATATTCATAGCTAGTCTAATATTCTTTCTGACCATATTTTTTCCAATCTTACTATAAAATTTCGCAATACTGATGCAAATATTGATATTATAATCTTACACTCTGTCAGATTTTTTTTATAAATATTTGCAATTTAATGGTATAGACAAAAATGGAAAGGGAAATCGTCAAACAAGTAATATATTTTTTATATGCCATTAATAATAACTGGCTTAATAATTTTTCAGAAAGTGGCCTTGGAAATGCACTTTCTCAACAACAAAAATTAAAGAAAATAATAACTATTTTTTATCTAAATTGGTGTTCATTCTGTAGTAGAGAATTGATAAGAAGTAGTGGATTCGTAAACGATAATCAACGAGCGACTTTAGTCGCAAGTTGATTATCATTTCAACCAATTTTTTGATAAGTGTGACTAATTAATAAGAACTTGATTATTGACTTATGTCAGATGATAATGACACTGATTTTACTTGTGAAATAAAATTTGCTTGCATTTTTTTAACATATTTTTTTTTCATTTGTTGTCTTTTCTTTGAAAAAAAACCCATATCTGATTAATCATTCAGCTAGCTAGCAAAATTGACAGAATATTTTAAATTAGTGTAGATCAAAATAATTAATACATTTGTAGGTTTACTATTAAGGTCAAGAATGTGTGTATTCAGTTAGGTGTGTAATAAATTGTGTCTATTTAATTACGTAACAGGTCATGATATATTAACTGTGGTGAATTAAGACTGGGGTTGTTTTTAATTAATACTGACACCTTTGAGTGTAATTATTTGAAAATCATGACAGTTGATAATCATACTGACTCTTACTTGCCTATGGAAAGAATTGGAGTAATACCATTTCAAAAAAGTGTGGGAATCAACTTAGATATATATATACACATGTTGACCTAAATTTCATTGAACAATAACTTACTCAAGCATAAGATACTAATATAATACTTTCAAAATTATTATCAACTGATTCAATTGATGTACAAATACTTTTTCAAATTAATTCATAGATAGTGAATCATAATAAATTTTGATTTACAAAGGAACTATATGCAAGTGTATATCTAAAATAAAAGGGTTGTTCGACCAATCTTTCCTTAATTTAAGGGCAAATAACATGTCAAAAGTTGTCAGTTCATGATTAAAATAGTGTAGAAAGTTTCTGCAAGTTGTAAAAACACATAATTAGTTCTATGATATATCTTCAACTTAGTATTCTGCACAATCTCCAAAACCAGAGTGATCGCATAGATCCAGCATGGTTGAATCAAAAATTAACTTGTTTACCTCAGATTTTTTCTGTCGTCTACTTTTTGTGCAGAATCTGTATTGAATTGCTTCATACGCTACCAGGACGAAGATCATATTGTTAATATACAATTCTACATCACAGTATTTATAAAAAGCAGTCCACTGTATCACGATCACAGTTTATTTTTCATTTTTTTTCCATTCTTGACCATGTTGTGCGGGTCGCCATAAACGGAAGTAAACAATTTGCAGCAATCAAACTGAAATGAGATTATTATTTTGATGATTGAGTGAATAAAATACTATTTAAAAAACGTTTCTGATAATTTTCACAGAAATTAAAAAATAATAAGTTACAATATTATTTTGATAAAATTTAACGACAGATTGCACAATTGACAACACTATGCGCAACATGTTGCGCAGAAGGCGCTAAAATTTAAACACCCGATCTACCTTAAATGAAATATGCCTGAAGCCTAAGTGCCAATATGTAAGATAAAACTCAAAGAGCAATAAAGTGGCATTATCTTACCTTTTCTTTCTTATTTAAGGTCATGGACTATCTTATTTTGTTCAGAACCAAACAATTCTACAAAAAAAAAAGACGCATTAAACAAAAAAGACAACGAAATTAATAATAACATTAAATTTTGTAAATTATTAATATTTTTTATTTCATTTTTTTGGTAAAATATCATAAAGCTTTAGATTTAAAAAAAAATTGGGTATAACACCAATGGACAACAAAAATAGTCATAATATTTGATAAATGCATCAATTCAACATGCGATGTTATTTCGTGTGTATTCATTTTGGATTAAAAAGAGAAAACTAGTACTTTAATCACCTTTTTCTTTCATGTACATTGGAAAAAATGTCGATCAAGCACACCTAATTTACTATAAAAAAATTAAAATTTTCTTTTTTGGACGGTGATGTTGCTTTGGCACCGTCTTCCGGTGTTTATATATCACAACTCGTTCGCTATGCCCGTGTTCGAGTGAAGTTTTGAAATTCAATGAGTGTAATCTATGTATGTATTACTGGTAGATCATTAAGTCAGTGGTTACGATACCACAAATTACTATAATCTTTTTTACTAAATTCTATCATAGATACAAAGATTTTGTGTGTTAGTTTGACTGTATCTGTAGACGACTTATTTCAAACGGAAAAACACATACTAATTCTTACGAGGATGTTGTTTAACGAGCCCAGAAATTTAGATACGACCCGGGTAAACCTATCAATACTTTAAATAAACTTATTCTAAAAGGTTACGAATTCAACACTGTAATTTGATCTTTGAATAATGTTTTTATTGATATACATATTGATTTTGTTATCAGTAATATAAAAACCATACCAAATACTAATGTTACACACATATGCACATTCACGATAGTACAATCTGTTGATACCTACATTTTGGCATTCCACAAGGTCATGTTTTTTTCTGAGTGTAAATGACGTCTTTATACTAAATCTATTGGATGTTGGATGTGTACTTATCAATATGTAAGTCTTAGATACATGATTTGTTTTATTAGTTTAATGGCTTTGAACTAGCTCTCAGTACCTGCAAGTACTCGCGATCTTTACTTAGTCTTTTTTATTGTGGGATGTATAGATACGCTGCCACGTCCAACATGTGTTTTCGTTAGATTGGTTGTCGTTGGTTCAAGTCTATCATATTCTTTTTTGTAAATTGTTTTGTTATGAATAAGGCCGGTTGTTTTCTCAATTGAATTGTTCCATATTTTTCATGTTTGGGCCTGTTATAGCCGACTATACGGTATACGTTTTTCTCATTGTTGAAGGCCGCACGGTTGCCTATAATTGCTTACATCCACTTCATTTGAGCTTTGGTGGATAGTTGTCTCACCAGCAATCATACTACGTCTCCTTTTTCATAATGGTTTCACTTCACTACAAATAATGCATTGTTAAATATGTATCAAACTTGAATTGACTATTCTAGGAATACATTAAATATTGCAAAAAAATTATCCTCGTTTTTATTTTACAATATCTATTTAAATTTTTCTTTTAACCCATTTACTGTTCATAAGGCTTGATAAAGAGAATACTAGCCGTCAAGAAATACAAATGTTCGTTCGTACGAAAACCAATAACACCAGATTACCCTGGCATTTCAATCTACGTTAAATTGTCCAAAATTCCAAGTGCGATATTTTCATGACTTTGCGTCCGTCGTTCGTCATTGACCGTCGTCGTCATGCGTTTACTTTTACAAATAACTTCACCTTTCAACTTCTTGGCCAATTAGAACCAAACTAAGCCTCAAACCATCCTTGATAAATTTAAACGCAAAAAGTATCAAATGATCCTGTCCGCAAACCAACATGGTCGACATGGCTGAAAAAAAGACAACAGGGGCAAATGCAATTTGTGTTTAATCTTTTTAGCCACTATAAAATGGGAAAATCTGACGGGTAGAAATGTTCAAAATTTTGCGAGCTACATACTGTCTATTTATATCAAATCTGTCAGGCGAAGTCTTGCAGGAGTGATTTTTGTTTTTATTTTTGCCTCTTATCTTTACAACTATAACAGATAAAGAAAAAGTTTAAGAGCAAAACTGATTAACAAGACAATATCTACAGATAATCTGACATCGATTCCTTATTGGCGTTATTGTCCTGAAATGACAATTTGTACCATTGTTTGCATTTTTGTCTATTATATTGAAAACTGTTATCCATAAATAGATTTTTTAGATACAAGAAACAAGATCAGCAAGACATGATCCACAAATAAGTCAAAAGACCGAAATCGTCAGACGAATCCTTATAGGAGTTATTGTGCCTACATGCTTTTTTCTAATGGTTTGCGTATTTGCCTTTTATCTTGAAAACTATGAAGGATAAATAGAAATTTGAAAAAAAACACAACCAAATAACTGTGTTATCGGGCCAGTTAACTACAGTTTTTATTAGAATCCTTCGTCTGCACTACCTATTTTCATATCGGGACCTTTTTGTTATTGTTGGAGGCCGTATGGTTGCCTATAATTGCTTAAATCCACTACATTTGAATTTTGGTTCATAATGTCTCATTGGCAATCATACCACATCTCCTTATTTTTATAATAATCAGCAAGCCAGGATCTGCAAATAGGTCACCATAGAATGTGTCAGTTGTATTCTGATAGGAGTTATTGCCCTTAAAAGGAGTGTGTTTTAATCCTTTTTATGTTTTAGCAAAAACAATAGACGACACAGAGATACTGTTAGACAAAAATAATCAGCAATACAAGATCAACAAAAAAGAGAATGTAGTCATGATTTTTAATTCTGGTCTGCAATGTTGAAGATAGGACATTGATAATTATGCCCCTTGGTGTGGTGTCCGAATCAAGCTATTTATAGCCCTTCTTGATATTTTCAACAATTTTGTGATATTGTATATTCAGATCTCATTTTAACTGAAAAAGTCTTCTAAAAAAGACAAGCATAAAAAAGTATTATATAAAACGGTTAATCAGCAACGGAAACTTTAGTTAAAACCCCTTTGCAAAGTGCATGTAAGATATTCAGAGCCATCGTTGGCCAAGTTCCTGAAAAAAAAAAATCCCATGTGGCAAATTATTTTTAAGCCAGCACTCCACTATTTAACTAGATTAGAGGTGTAAAAATGTATCCCCGCATCATAATGGTTAAGTCAAAGAAGTTAAAGGCGCGAAACAAATGACATTCTGATAGATCGAATAGAACTTTGTAATAAACGTCCACTTCTAGGCGAAAATACTTTTTAAAGTTAAGAAAAAAAGAGCCGTTAAAACAAAACAATAACGTTTGGACAGAATATGTATCCTGACGTCATTTTGGAGTCATGCTATAGCCCACAATAGATATATTTTAATCAGTTTATATATGGGCAAGATCAATGAAAACAATAATTATTGAAAAAGCCGTGGGTTCAACACAGTTATCTCACTTCCCAAATTCTGTTAAAACCCGTTTAACAAGTGCTGGTTTTTAAATCAACTTTCTTCTCATTTTGAATAGGGTGAGATAGCAAAGAAATGCTTTCAGTAAAATTGCCTTTGTTTGAAAGAAAAAGGTTGTCACTTATTACAACAGCAGTATAATGATTTTCTTTTTCTTTTAATGAATCGTAAAGTTAACATATTCATAATTGTTTTGGTATTTTAAAAATTTTTATATTCATTCTTTCATCTAACATGACAAGGAATACGGATTATGTATACACTAAACTTTTTATTCTAATTTCAATCTTATGTAATAGGTTCATGTTTGTGATGGTGTTTTCCTCTTCATTTGCAGTGAGTTGATTGCTATATCAAATGTATATAAAGCGCAAAGATTTGTCAGCCAGAATAGAGAATATTTCTCATCAATCAGTTTATCCCTGCAGAAAACTTGACTTAAAAGCAATGAATAAATTCAGTGTCACAGTTTTACTTGCTGTAGTCCTTATTGGATTATTTGCCGTGCAGAGTGGTAAGTAAAAGCTTGGGTTATTAAAGCAGTTCATCAAGTTCAATTCTTTAAATATTTTCACTAATTGTCAAACATACTATATATACGTAACTGTTGAAATAAATGTATGTCGATTACATCATAATTGATTTAAATTTAATTGTTTTTCTTTATTTCAGGATTATTATCCAGGATATAATTCACCATGGCAATACAACAATGGTTACTATGGCTATAATGGATACAATGGATATCACGGACGTTATGGCTGGAATAAGGGCTGGAATAACGGTCCATGGGTAGGATCATATTATGGAAACAAAGGCTATCTGAATTAGAACTGAAACAAGAAAGATATCAATATTGATATGCATATGAATGATGAATAAATAATTTTTTATTTGTGTTTCCTTTTAATAACTTTTTGTTTGTAGCCATCCATCGTTACTGTTGTGTTGCATTGATTTGCAGACAGCAAAACACGAATATTTTATAAATTGTGTGTAAATTTTTGCAAAAGAAAACAATTTTTCTTGAAAAATCATTTCGTTAGATAACGCCTATCATTCAAAGGAGATCTAGGATAAGAGCAATTATGTGGCCCCTGATATCGCAAAAAAAAAGTAGATATCAAGCCTCTCAACTTATCTGAGTTTAATTGACAAATGAACAGGTTAATATAATCTTGACACTTTAATGGAAAACGGTAATTTGTGGTGTCACCATGACGTCATAATTATCTCGAAATTTTCGTAATTTACCTAAAACGGACATTGAAGCTTAGCTTTTGGTCAACATATAAATGAGTAGCAACAGTTTTTTTCACAAAAAACCATTTTACACACGATTGGGTTAATCTATTAATCATACAAGTATCTAATATCAATCACAAGATATCGAAATGAGGCTAATTTGACAGTGTTTGCTGTTTTGCACCAAAAAGAATACGTTTGAAGCCCTATCTAGGAGATACATAAATTGCTGAGTTTATCCAGGTAATCTTATACACAGGAAAAGTGTGGTGTGCACCAAAAATATTCGTTTTCCTACTTGCAGAAAACAGGAGGGACAAAAATCTCAGTTATTATTTTCTGTTTGCACCATGCACTATATCTGTATTCTATGAGCAAATTCTGATAAGATAAAGACTTATAAGTAAGAACATTGTTGAATGAGTAGATATTTACATACTTTTACTATTGATAATAGAAAAAGTCTCATATCGGTCACTATAATATTATCCATATGCAGTTTTCTTTGGACAACGCAAATGTTACTACCATTTATAGATATAAGAAGATGTGGTATGAGTGCCAATGAGACAACTCTCCATCCATGTCACAATTTGTAAAAGTAAACCATTATAGGTCAAAGGACGGCCTTTAACACGGAGCCTTGGCTCACACCGAACAACAAGCTATAAAGGGTACCAAAAATGACTAGTGTAAAACCATTCCAACAGGAAAAACATAAGTCTAATCCATATAAAAAAAAACAAGAAACGAGAAACACTTAGGAACCACATCGACAAACGACATACAGTGAACAACAGGTTCCTGACTTAGGACAGGACTTAGTTTGAACTTGAATTAAGAGAAACAATGTTGGGACAAACATTTTATATACGATACGATCCGGGTAAAATTATCAATTCTTTAAATAAACTTATTCCAAAAGGTTTTCTATTCAACACTGTAATTAAATCTTTTAATATTGTTTTATTGGTATAAATATTGATTTTGTTATAAGTAAATTAAAATCATACTAAATATTACACATATGTACTTTCACGGTACTACAACCTTTCGATACACATAGTTTGGCATTGCACAAGGTCATGTTTTTCTCTGATTGTTTAAGACGTCTTTACACTAAATCCATTGGATGTTGGATGTGTACTGATTGATAGTTTAGTCTTAGATACATGATTGTTTTTATTAGTTGTTATTGGCTTTGAACTAGCTATCAGTAACTGCGATAACAAACATGTTTAACCCCGCCACATTCTTTATGTGCCTGTTGTAAGTCAGGAGTCTGTAGTTCAGTGGTTGTCGTTGGTTCATGTCTGTCATATTTGTTTTTCGTAAAATGTTTTAATAGTTTTCTCAATTGAATTGTTTCATATTTTTCATGTCTGGGCCTTTTATAGCCGACCATACGGTATGGGTTTTTCTCATTGTTGAAGGCCGTGAGGTTGCCTTTAATTGCATACATCCACTTCATTTGAACTTTGGTGGATAGTTGTCTCATTGGCAATCATACCACATCTCCTTATTTTTATATATGTACTTTTCTTTGCTTGAAATAGAGCATAAATTTTATTGGCGAAAGGAGAAGTCAATGTAGCAAGTTTGGTTCTGTTATAGGTATAGAACCACTAGCCCGGGCCCACTCACAAAGAACATATAAATTCAAACAAAATAGTTCATACGCATAGCTGCAACTTTGACAAAAAGAAAACTGTTTGGATAATTTTGGTATAAAATGGAAGCTTTAGGACTTTGGATCACTATAGAACCATTGTTGAAAGTTTCTTTTGAATAATGAATTAAATATATGAAATCATGATAGGAGGGCATATTTGCCCTGTTGCTAAGATCAGAAGTACCTGTTTTTGTACTATCAAACTTCCGGGAACAAGTGCAACCTTATATGTAATGGAAGGTATGTTAAATTTTCATCACATGTCAGGATAAGGTAGAGTTTTTCTATGAAATGACTTGAACTCTAGACAAAATAGTTATAAATGCTTGAAAAAGGCATAATATAGGATATTATGTAAAATATTATTATATGAGTAGATCAATGGGGCTGTGAATTAGTGGTTTTCTTCTAAAAGGGATGTAGATCTTCTTTATATTTGAATACAAATATGAAAATGAATACAGCTATAAACACAGTCCCAAAATAGAACAACAAATAATTACTACACAGACATCTGACGAATGAGTAAAACGAACAAGCTACACCGCTATTCAAATGAAGAACGAAACATAGCAGTACCCTAAAGATTTTCAAGTAAAACAATTTTTCAATTTCCTTACAATGATTATAGTTTAGGCGAATTGAGTCTTCAAAAATGGAGATGCTTATCTACTAGCTGGGTCAATCGGTTCATAGCCATATATACACGAAAAATATTGCTCGGTAGACCCTTTTAAAGAACGTGCCATTAGATAAATATTGCAACATCTTTTCAACTAGCAAAAACTAATAAACGATACTAGGCTTAAACTCTGGTCAGTCAAATACGCGTATTAACAGTTGTTTGTTGTTGATCATTCTCAGTAACAACTTAAATTTTGTATTTGTCATTGAATTTTCAAAGATGCTGAAATCTAATGCTTCTAAATAAATAGTTATATATGTTAAACTATTCAGCACTTGCATGCACTGTTTTAAGGTTACAATCAGACACTGAACACACAATTTTACGATAGAAACAGCAAACGCAAGACTAGTGTGTACAAGAGTCTTATGTTGATTAAAAAGCAGTGCATCATCTGAATGAATTTATTAAAACCAACAGATGATACCGGCAAAAACGGCGTTTGCTTCATGATTATTTGTGTCAAATTTTCTTGTATAATTCATATTTCATACACCATCTGTTTGGTATTGGCTAAAGTTTTGCCATTTAGAATAACGATTCATGTAAGATTCAATCAAACATAAAGTTTTCCGTACTCGAATACTTACCGGCTGTACATCTAGTACTTAAACATTGATGCATTCATTCTTTTCCTTTAATATTAAAGCGTTATGGTTAAATTTAAACACTGATAATGCACGGCAGGGTTGGTTATTTGTATGTTGATGCACTTGGAATTTCACACCTCTTAACTTTATTAAAAAAAAAAACATATGGTTTCGTTTTTTAAAACTTTTATGTGATTTCTTAATTTCTAGAATGTGATATATACATTGTTAGAACAACTCTTGCAACATTGATACAGAAACTATATACTGATCAAGACTTTTACTGAATATAATATTCCATTTTAATGCAGAATACATTTTTACCGAGTTCGAGATGCGTATGATTTATATTTAAATTCTCCCTCATGAATTCGTCCGAATTTAAAACATTTCTATACTAAATACATGGCTAATTAAGAGACAAGTCATAATTTAGGTTTGTTTTGCTCGCAGTAACTTTCTTATTTTCTCAGCGAAACAACATTTAATATCTTGTAAACATTTTACAAATTACAAAAATATACCACAATTCCATCTATATACATTCACAATGTCCTCTAAATACATATCAATACAAACATAACTGTAATATATTATGCAGAGCTTAACGTTAACTTCGTCTATCAAAGTTACTGGAGCACATCGATAATAATCAAATGTAATCAGGACTTATATATGCCTATAAAACCCCACCCGTACTACCGCCCTCGAAATATTCGTGCAGAAAACAACAGTAACATCAGACCACTTCTGATTTACATACTAGCCAAACTTGTACCACAAGTCTAAAGATAGAAATAGAATAGGGAAATTCCAAATATAACGGAATAGAAATAAATATATATACATATAAAATTGCGGTTTTTTATCCAACGCAATCATAGGTTTGAACGTTGTTTTCAATTTAGACTTTTATATATTTTTTCGTTTGGGCTTGTATTATGTTTTCATTTGGGTTTATATGATCCGTTCATCCTATTTCGGCTCTTTAAAATTCAAGAGTCTATCCTTAATTGAAGTAAATTATATGGCCTTCCAAATACCGTTTCGATCCCTAACATCACTGACGAGATTGTCGAAATCCTGATATGGTGTACAAATTTTTTCACCTCATGTTTGCGGTATACCATCTTCTCCGCAAGTTTATTGTTTTCTGTTTGGTGTTAAAGTAATTATTAAGATCCATTTCGTTAGATCTGGTGATCAATTTATTTGGCAATCGCCAATGGCAGTCAGCAGAGTTTAAGAATATCAGTTGTTCGACCTGTTAGTCATATGCGTTTTGTTAAAATAGACTTTTTCACTTTTTTTGGTCTTTTTGGAAATTGTTGTTTGTGCTGTATTTAGACCCCTCTACCAAGAAATTTGTTTTACATGCACACGTATAGAAATTGCGGTTTTTATCCAACGCAATCATAGGTTTGAACGTTGTTTTCAATTTAGAATTTATATATTTATATATATATATATATATACATTATTGTGAATCATATCGATTTGCAAGTTGTCTATCACAAGGTTATAATCTATGAAAACGTATCTATATCTGATTTTATGGTCAACATCACAACATATCTAGTTGATTACAGAAACCATATAACACAGTCTCAGCTGGCTAATATCATACTGCAGAATTCTTTACCAAGTAATGTAGGAAAATATATTTTAGGTAGAACTGATGCTTATATCTAATTTTTTATGACAAGATATCAAAATGAAGCTTTTTATGACAGTTTTTGCTGTTTTGCGTTTAATGAAATAAGCTTGAAGACTTCATGCTTATATGTAAGACAAAACTCAAAGAGCCAAAAATAGCATTATCTTACCTTTTCTCTCTTAATTAAGGTCATGGAATATCTTACTTTGTTCAGAACCAAATAATGTCCCCCCAAAAAAGCCGCCTCAAATAAAAAGAACGAAATTAATAAAAACATTAAATTTTGTAAATTATTTTTTAATATATTTTTTGGTAAAATATCACAAAGCTTTAGATGAGAAAAAAATGGGTATAATACCAATGGACATCACAAAAAGTCATAATATTTGATAAATGCATCAATTCAACATGCGATGTTATTATATATTTTCATTTTTGAAAGTCGATAAAGCACACATAATTACTATAAAACAAAAGATCTAAGTTGATCTGAATTCTCCAATTTTTAGTTCTTTTTTCAATGATACATACCTCTACCACTATATTCATCAAATATAAGGTCAATGCCTTTGATAAGGCGCTTTTTGTCCGCTATTTGCTAATTTTATGATGTTGCGTTTTGTCTGATGTTGCGCTTTTACTGACGTTGAGTTTTGTCTGACATTGCTTTTTGTTATATATATATATATAGACGTTACGATCGCGATATGACCTATCTGTGATCGTCTTTAATTACAGTCTCAAAGAAACTTGATAGATCTGTGTGATGTCTTGACTAGACCAGGTTACCAGAAAACAGTGCATTAAACCATGATAAGCTGAAAAAATATCTTCCGTGGTTTTAAAAAAAGGTAAATATATGATACTTAAACTGCGAAACATCTAAGTTTATGTAAGCTCGTCTTATTTTAAAATCATGGAAGGTCGGGAGCAACATTGACCTTAATCTTACCTTATTTACCTCAAACTTTTTATTCCGGAAACCATTTTCCCAACAAAAAATCCGTTTTAAGTAACAGCGACCTTGATCTTTGACTTATTGACCCCAATATCAATAGGATTCTTTCCATTCCCCGTTTTTTTCATCTGTTTAAGATTAATCAAATTAAAGAAGGAATGGTCAAGTTGTATTCCGGAAACCATTATTTTCGGTCACACAACAGAAGGAAGGAATGACGAATTGACAATTCTCTTGAAAAAATTTCGAGGAACCTAAACATTAATATAGAGACCACTATGAGCGATGAGATGAATACATTTTGTCCCTTACAGCATCTATATTGTATACGTACGTTCCCTATTCAATTTGTTAATTTTCAATTTGAAAACGATGATGCTCCTTTGGTCCCTTATTATGGTGCTTTATTTCCCTACTGGTTCGTTATGCCCGTGTCTGTAGTTACGTAAAAAAATAAGTTAACAAAAAATACCGAACTCCAAGGAAAATTAAAATCGGAAAGTCCCTTATCAAAATGGCAAAATCAAAAGCTCAAATACATCAAACGAATGGAATAGATAAAAGATACCAATAAACATGCTCTATATATAACTGGTAAATGATCAAGTCAGAGATATTGCTACCACAAATGTAATTACACCTTTACTTGTCATGTTCAATGCTATGGTTTTCACAAGTGGTGCATGATCTAAACCTTTCCCGAGCACCATCAATCATTTCTGTGGTTTTGTTTTTCTCAGTCTTTAGTTTTCTGTGTTATGCTTTGTAAAACTGTATTTTTCTCTTCAACTTAAAGTTTTTTTTTATTGTAATCCTTCGGTTTTCAGTCTTCGTTTTTAAAAAAAAAGATACCAAGCGTTCCCTTACATAGAAAATAGTCGTTATATATTGATATTTTAAAATGAACGTTCTGAGGAGTAAATTTCATATTTCATTTTCAAATTACTATGATAAGAACAATTAAGATTTACAATTGACCCGTCTTAATTGAACTACATTTTTCGAATTGGTCTGAAACACTCAAGTTCATGACCCCTTTTTTTCTCAGCTTATGTGTTCTTTAGTTAATTTGCTCTAATATTCCAACTTATTTTTCTTTATTCAATGTTTGTTACTCTTATTCTATAGCTTTATTAAAACTGCCAACGGCACGAAAAGGTAAGTTTTTTATCAGTTGAATCGTTGGAGGTTGATTTTCCCGTGAAAGAGTCCACTGTCGGAACAAATCAACTGTATCATAGTCATAAACACTAGAAGAGGTGTTATAATTGCCAATGAGACAACTCTCCACCAGAGACCAAATGACGTAGAAGTTAACACTTTACTACAAGTTCTGATATGTATTCTCAGTGCAAAGCATCTGCCGGAAACGAACGAATGTATGATATATAAATGTTTGTTCTTTCCTGTCTTGTGGAGCAAAAAGAGGGACAACATGATACCTTTATGTTTTGTAAGATTGAATACATAGAATCATGAACATATGAAATATGGTCCAATAAGTTGAAATATTATTTTTTTAACAAAATGCACAATAATATTGGAACAGATTAGACCATACATATAATTATTTCACTTATTTTCCGAAAAGGTCTTTTTGCAGGTAAAAAAAAAAATAACAAAAATACAGAACTCGGAAAGTCTTTTATAAGATGTCAAGATAAAAATCTCAAACACACCAAACGAATAAAAGAGTATTTGTAAAATATGTTGAGGTCTTTGGAGTCATGTTGTAAAGCAATAATTCTGACCCTTCCCTGAGAACTTCTTAAATGTCGATCCTCTGTGCCAAAATTTCTCACAAATTTGTTGAATTCTAATCGTCATTAATACTTGATATATTGCCCTATGTATTTAAAAACAATTAAAATACTTCTACCAGTTATACGGGGATCAGTAGATGCTTAAGAAATAATTATTTCATGCCATGCTCTATGCTCATTTTAATATTGGAAGGCATTATATTTGTCAATATCTTTATACCTAGCGTCAGCATACCCATGTTAAAATGAGCATAGAACATGGCATGATAGAATTATTTCGATTCTAATGGGAAAATTTAGAACTTTTGTACTTCGAAGTTGGCCTATAATACACATTTGAATGGCAGCCATTATGATTTATGAAACCAAAACAATTTAGAAAATCTACCGTTTCAAGGTAAAATATGAACAGATGCATGTTAACTTACTTTTAATATGATTTTATTTAATTTCCTAGCGAGATACGCCAACACAAATGTCCATTTTGTTTTCAGGCGTTGTTCAAAATACAGACTTGCAATTTCAATTGTGACGTCAATCACGTGCAGCCCATATTCTATTGTAATTGTAACATTTTGATTCCAAAGCGAAAGAAGAACGTCATATTAGAACTATCTGTATTGATTAATTCGTCCGAGTAAACAGTACTATAGTACTTTGATAAGGCCCTTGCCGGAAAATCATTTTGTACGTTTTGTTATTGAGAACGTCCTTTCATATCATAAGAACTTATAAGATTGAGTTACGTGCAGATAAAGAATTTTGCATAAATTGTTACATTGGAAATACAAAATCGCTTTGAAAAAAGAACGTCATATTAGAACTATCTGTATTGATTAATTCGGTTCAAGTTTTCAATCTTTTTTTCTGTAATGCCTAATCTATTGATATATTGTTTTCTATTCAATCACACGGTAACAAGTTACAGCTGTTGTATTATAATACTCACGATGTGGCCTGGGAAAAGGAATTTTGGTTGAAAATTAGGAGAATTAAGTATTAAGTACTTAAAAATTTGCGAGTTTCAATTGGCGATTTGATGGTAACAAATTGAGTTGAGCAACGACGCTTTGGTGTTCGGTATTTTGTCATAGTTTATGTTTAGCTTACTATGTGGTATGGGGTTTGCTCTTTGTAAAATGTCGTACTGCAAACTGTTATTGTCATTGTTCACATCTTTGATCGTTGGTTTTTTTGGAAAGTTATCTCTTTGAAAGAGGGACGAAAGATACCAGAGGGACAGTCAAACTCATAGATCGAAAACAAACTGACAACGCCATGGCCAAAAATAAAAAGACAAAGAGACAAATAATAGTACAGATGACACAACATAGAAAACTAAAGACTAAGCAACACGAACCCCACCAAAAACTGGAGGTGATCTCAGGTGCTCCGGAAGGGTAAGCAGATCCTGCTCCACATGTGGCACCCGTCGTGTTGCTTATGTTATTACAAATCCGGTAAATAGTCTAATTCGGTAAGTCACATTCGTGAAAATGGAAGGATATTGTAGTTACGACATAAGGAACATATCCAATATCATCTGTGAAACGGTTATTCCATAACGGTTAATCAACTCGTGATGGCGTCCGTAAAATTTACGAAGGGATGATTTCAACTTCACCATTTGGAACTCTTGGCTTAATAGCTTCCTTGTGAGCAGCAATCCTCTATCAAGGAAATCATAATAGGAAACACAAGCCCGGGAATATCGTATCAATTGGGAGATATATACACCGTATGCAGGCGCTGCCGGAATGTTGCTACATAGAAATGGAAAGTTCACAATTGGGAAGCTGAAATCGTTGAAAGTTATACTTAACCTCTTTATCTTTTCAAATTGGAATAGGGTAAAGTGTTGCTTTGTTCTAATTTTCGCAACGCTTATCACACAGTTCAACTCGTTCAACTTAAATACAGCATAAAAGGCTTAGTAAAGACGCTATATAGCGCAGAAAGCCAAAAGCGCGTGAACAAATAGTCATGAAAATTTAAAAGTTTAATAATGGGGTGCGAACGCACAGTTTGTCTTAAAAAAAATCTCGGCAATGTGGAATATACATGTATCCAACATCGTAATGCCAAATATGGCTAAAAGACGATTTTATAAAAAGTTAAAATAACTGAAAAATACATCTCCCCGATGTGTAAAAATCACATCAAATAGATTTCAACAATGTTTTCATACACTTATTACGCGATGTAGCTTTAGCCTATTTTTTTATAAAAAAAGTATACTCATATTGGTAGATACAGAAATAAATAGCGTTGGTATATGTACCTTATATACAAATCCGTCTCATTGGTAAATACTCTTAAAATTCTAACACAGAAACAAAGCTTGAAATAAATAAAATCAACAATTTATTAGACAGTTTATTTCCAATCACCGTCAAAGGGAAAGAGCTACTAGGTCAGGCTAACTGGTTTACTGCCTCCAACTACGGGAAAATAGTTTCTGGCTGTGCCGAAGAGACACATACGTCCATGTTTTAATTAATGCAAGGTTCTCATCGTTGCTGTATATTTTTCAAATGAAATACCGAATATTAAGCTGGCCGGGGTGTCTTCCTCCATCTTGAATTTTGAATAGCAGATAACAATAGGTCTAGATCTTTAATAAAAAGTGCAAATTTGGAGAGTAGTATGTAATTCATGTGTAAGACTTTTCGTGTTAATATAGAAAAATATGTGTTTTATCATATTTTACGGCTGTATTTTACAAAAAAAAACAGAATGTTTTTGTTTGATTCAATTTTTTTCAACTGTAAGGGGAGATAACTCAGATAAAGTAACTTTTATAATAGAATGTGTTATGAATTTACCTATTCTATGATGTAGCAAGAAAACGAGTTCGGTGACACCACTTTTTCTTTTTTCTTATCTGAAAGCATATCATTAGAGCTATCTTATCATATTTTATCTTAAAATTCTATGGTTTAGTTTTCTTTCTATCACAAAAAATTGGGTTTTCCATGTATAATCTATACAAAATCTGACAACTTTGCACAACCTGTAGCTCGAAAAAAAGCCCCGTGACCTATACTTTTTATTATATTTTTGAAAAAAACATGACATGAACTACTTTTTGACAAATTATTAAAAAATTCTATGGATTTTAATTTAGACCCCCATCTACCTAAAACAATATACTATTCTTCTTCAATGGGTCCCTAATATTACGTCATTAGGGCGTGACGTCATACATATCGAATGACGTCATTTTAAGGCATATGACGTCACAATTGTCCAGCTGTCGTATTTTCTGGCTGACGAAATGCAACCATATAAAACTACCGGCAGCAAGAGAGTTAAAAAGTAGTTTTCCAAAATATTTCTAACTTTCTTATGTGAATAAAACATTGAAACTAAAAGATAAATCTTTTGGTAGATTTTACTAATCAAGTTATAAACCTTACCTTAAAATAAAAGCCCTGATTGGTCGACACAAAGTTATTATGGTTTAAAAATTGCGTCTAGAGTAACGGTTTGGCCTAAATTTCCTGAGATTTATTCAATTTCTTACACGTTAGTACATAAACATGAGGAGATGTGGTAATGGAACAACTTTCCACAAGAGTCCAAATGACGAGTCCACAAACCTACATTGGTTCAGTTATTAGAATCCTAAACAAATATTAGACATACTGGTTCGCTGCTCCTTAAAAACTTACATGAACATAAAGCCTATTGCTTTTATAGAAACTGTCGGTGTTGGAAATTTGGTAACGCCCTAGATAGGAGACGCAAGCTCTGTAAGATTATATACACTGGGAGATATATAGTACATATAAAGCCGCTGGTGGAATGTTGAAATATAGAAATGGAAAGTTAACAATATGAAAGCTTAGATCATGTCTTTTACTGTACAGTTCAGTACTCAAACTATCCTCATTGTCAATTGCTAGATGTAGATTTAGATATAAGGCAGGTTATCTATATCAGTGGACTACCTTTATATTCAGTTCCATGGGATGAATGCGTTCAGCAAAGTCATCATATTCATCAGCTGTAAAAGTTGCCAGAAAGAGTACCAAGACTACACAATAGCTGTATTGCATCGTATAATACATTATAAACAGATGGTGACTAAAACAAACATTACACGACAAATGAAAGCGGATAATAATTTAAAACATGTAATTGTTCGCTTGACTCTGCATGATTTTACAGTATAATTATTATAACATAACATTTACATCATAATTATAGTGTTATCTATATTGTAGAACAATGCTAATAAAATTCCATTGTTTGATTATTCGACAAGGAAATTGTTCAAAACACGTGCTGGCATGGTTTGATTTCACTACAAATAATTCATTGTTAAATCTGTATCAAACTTGGATGGTTTATTTTTGGGAATACTTTTATAAAAAATATTACACCAGGGTTTTCGATATCACAAACTAGTCAATACCTTTACTAAATTTTATCATCGGTACAAAGACACATTCGTAAATATAAATCAACATGCAGACATCTTATACGTTCAGGTATTTCACATCCAATCTTTTATGGTAATATTCTTTACAAAGCACAAAAATGTCGGCATTCACCTCAAAAGCTAATCCAAACCTTTAAACAGACTTATTCAGAATGGATATAGCTACGATACTGTTGTCAAGTCATTAAGAATGGCATATTTTGGTACTAATATTGATTCACTGATAGGATCTTTGCATCGGAAATAAACACATTTATTCTAAAACCAGTTGTTGGCATGATACGGGTTATGTTCTTCTCATATATGTTATGATGGTATGATACTAAACCCCTAACGGAAGGGATGGTGCTTGTTCTTCATATGATGAAGACATAATCTTTCAATCAGTTTAATTGAGGTCTGGAGCTGGCATGTCAGTAACTGCTAGTAGTCCTTTGTTTATTGATGTATCATTGTCATTTTCCTTAGTTTCTTTTGTTACTTATTCTGACATCGGACTCGGACTTCTTCTTGAACTGAGTTTTACTGTGCGTATTGCTGTGTGTTTCTTTATTCTACATTGCCTAGAGGTATAGGGGGAGGGTTGAGATCTCAGAAAACATGTTTAACCCCACCGCATTTTTGCACCTGTCCCAAGTCATGAGCCTCTGGCCTTTGGTGGTCTTGTATATTTTTTAATTTAAGTTCATTTATATGTTTTGGAGTTTAGTATGACGTCCATTTCTCTGAACGAGTACACATTTTTATTTAGCGCCAGCTGAGGCCCACTTCGGATGCGTGATTTTCTCGCTCCATTGAAGACTCATTGGTGGCCTTTGGCTGTTATCTGCTCTATGGTCGGGTTGTTGTCTCTTTGACATATTCCCCATTCCCATTCTCAATGTTATTGCAAAGAAATTATCATCGTTTCAAATTTACAATATATATTCACATTTACGGTTAAACCTATTGACTGTTAATAAAGGCTTGAAATTTGTTTTGAAATATTAGCCGGCCAGAAATACAGTTTTTTTTTGTTAGTAAGAAAACCAATAACACCAGATTAGCAGTGCATTTCATTATTAGCTCAATTTACAAAATTCCTTAGTTAGCTTTTCTCATCACTTGGCGTCCGTCATCCGTTTAATTTTACAAAAATCCTCTTAAACTACTTGGCCAATGGGAACCAAACTAAGTAATAATCATCCTTGATAAATCTATATTAAAAAAATGTGTCATATGATCCTGTCCGCCAACCAACACGGTCGACATGGCTAGAAAATAACATGAGGATATAATACGTTTTGTGTTTACTTTCTTCAAAGCCCCTTCAGAATGAGAAAATCTGACTGGCAGAAATTTGCAATACAATTCGAGCTACCTACTGTCAATGTATATGAAATGGCGACTTCGTATAGAAGTGATTGCTGTTTAATTGCAGATTTTATCTTTTTTTAATTTTTGCCTATAATTTTGTAAACTAACACAGATAAAGAAAACTTTAAGAGCAAAACTGATCAGAAGACAAGATCTACAGATAATCTGACATGGCTGATATCTGCAGAATACTCCTTAATAGAGTTATTGTCCTTAAATGACGATTTTTACCATTTTTTGGCGTTTTTGTCTCTTGTCTCAAAAACAATAATCCAAGGATAGATTTTTTAGATACAAGAAACATAACTGGAAGCAGCTGGGTAGGCCTATGCACTCATATTGTGTGATATTTTATCATTATCATAAGACACATTTGCCCATCTAGGTAAAAATACTTATTTCAAAGTAGTATGAAAATGTAATGTACGTTGTTTTCATCATTATTTGTTATTGGCTCTTGTAAATGCTACATTAAGGTGTCTTCTGTCACGTCCGCACTTTGGAAGGAAGTGTTTGTTTGTTCTATCCAAGATTTGGAACTTTTCTCCGGCATATTTAGTTTAAAAGTAATTATGGGATCTTATGATACGTTATCCTCGGTAAACATGTACCCGTCTTACAATGACAAAAATACTAGTCTGTGAGATCTGTAATTGGAATTATATTTTGAAAATGAATGCGTTTTTCCTTATTATTCTTACTATAATATGTGTGTATTATTGTATAAATACAGTGCTTTTTAACCGACCCGTGTCATATCTTTAGATAAAAGCAACAGGTACGATCACGTACTGCTGTTTACTTGACGAAGTTGTAAGAAAGTCAGTAGGTAAAACATTTTATTTTCTACTAATTAAAAATTCTTTAATTGATCAGAGTTCTGTTCTACATTTTTTTAATAAAGGGACAAAAGTAGCGATTCGATGTTATATTTTCTTGTTTACATTGTCAAATATTCGTAAAGGCCTTCGCCGCATACGTCTCTCGCCTACGATTGCTTCTGTCTGTGTAAAAGTGTAAAGTTGACTGCCAAAAACACGGCCCATTTATAAGTGAAACACGAAAAAAATAGAAGCTTTTTTGTTTAGGTGCTACTTCTTTATTTACAGTATCAGTGTCGTAACATTGAAGGATGATCTAACACAGTTGTTTATGTCTTAAAATTTATCGTTCGATTGTATGTCAGTGATAAATGAAAAAACAACCTGAAAATTGAAAACAAAAATATGTTTTTAAATTTGGCCAAAAAATATGTCAAAGTAGGTAGGGCCAATTACTTCTGTATTTGATTTACTTACATGGTCAAAATATAAAAAGTATTTAATCCTTATAGACATTGAAAATACCATTATCTAAATTTTTTGGAAAAAATGGACAGGTCAATATATCATATACGTAACATATATTTTTTTTACCAATTTTACTTTGTTCATTTCCATAAAATCAAAATGCTATTTTGCGCTACGTGATGCTGTTTTAAGAATTTTGATATACAACTGAAGTTCAAAAGGGGTTTTATTTATCAGATTTTTCATCGAAGGACATTGCTCACCATAATGAATTATTTTGTATATTAAAGACAATTCATGGCTTACTTTCAACAGAATTTAAGTTTTGGTTCCCGAACTCCTTTTTAAATATTTTTAGGAAAAATACTTGATATTTGGCAAAATCTGTTACAATTGAGTTTTTGGCTTCATTCAGGAAATTATCATTTGTTGATTTGTTAAGAAATGAGACATTATGTTTTAAAACGTTAAACACATTGTGCGGTGATACCATGAATAAAAGTCATAAGTGAAAGCATTTTTGAATATGGCCCTGTTGTAAAATAAATACAAGGGAAATTGACCCTACCTCTTTTACTTATTTAACTGCCTTTCATTTGATAAAGAAGAAATTTTTGTCTTAGTTTCCATAGAGATATGTATGCTGAATAATTTTGTAACCATAGATTAAACATAAATGTTGCCGACGACAACGAGGTGTACGATCGCTATGTCTCGCTTCCGTGACTTTCGTTGTAGGCTCAACAAAAATGACACGATCTTGTATAAAAAGGGATTTCTATAACGTTTTTTAATCAAATAAGATATTCGCTTCTTTTTTATCAACCAGTTGAGAGTTGAGTTAAATAGTAATGATCTTTATAATTTAAATGACCAAAATCATTGTAATTCCATGCCGAATACCGTTTACCTTTGATGCATAGTTCTTTTCATTGACGGCCTTTGTAGGTATACCACGTAAAATTTCATTCACTAAGAATAGGTACCTGAATGTGAGCCTGAAAATGGCATAAACTAACTATAATTTATATTGTTTTAGTCTTTTTTTTAATTTTAATGTCATATTAAAAGACCTTTTAGAATTGAAAGAGAAAAAAAAATATAGGTTTTCTGTTCTTAATTCAAAATAAAGATAAAATAAAACATGCAGAAAGGTACTGTATTATTTTTATGAATCAATATTGCTTTATATATGTGATCAAAGGAGTGGTAAAAGATACCAAAAGGACATTCAAACTGATTAGTCGATGACAAATTGAGAACGTCATGACAAAAACGAAAAACGAATTAAAGACATGCTAAAGTATTTAAAACACAATACAGAAAACTAAAGATCGAGCAAAACAAACCCCACCAAACGGTCTTATAATGTCCATAGACAGATTAAGACAGGTCGTTTCTTCTGTATTTTACCAGCTTCATTCGTATGGGAAGAATTCAAATGGCAGCATGATAAGTTATAAATATTGAAAATTGCAAAATTGCATTAAGACACAGCTTATATTTTGCAGTGCGTAGAATATATTTCAACAAACTTGTTAAAGGCCAACAACAATATGAATAAATTTGCAAACTTTATAATGGAATGCAACTGAAAAATTCTTTATGATATCTGACTGAGTTTTCAAAAAATTGTGAATATCTAAGAACTGGCAAATTTTACCGATTTTTACCTACTATCTAACTTATAAAACAAATAAGATGGACTCGTATAGTAACTGTTTTGCCACGGAACAATGTGTACTCAATTGAAACTGTTAATTACTTTTCTCATATTATATTGTAGGTGCGTATTTTATAGGGTTTTCTATTTGCGTGGTTTGTGGCTGTCATACAAGTGAAATGTTTAGCTAGCTATAAAGCCAGGTTTTATCCACCATTTTCTACATCAGGAAATGCTTGTACCAAATCCGGAATTTGACAGTTGTTTTTTTTCCATTCGTTTGATATGGTTGAGCTTTTGACTTTATTAAAGAACTTTCCACTTTGAATTTCCCTTGGAGTTCAGGTTTTTTTTTTTTATTCTTTTTTTTATTTTTATTTTTATTACAACAGCAGTTTAATGATTTTCTTTTTTCTTTTAATGAATCATAGAATTAACATATTCTTAATTCTTTTGGTATTTTTAATTTTTTTTATTTTCATTCTTGCATCTAATATGACAATGAATGCGGATTATGTAATTCACTGAAATTTTTATTTTAATTTTAATCTTATTGTAATAGAAACATGTGTGTGATTGTTTTTTCCTCTTGATTTACAGTGGTTTGATTGCGAAATGTATATAAAGAGTATTTCTCAGCAATCAGATTATCCCTGCAGAAAACTTGATTTAGTAGCAATGAATAAATTCAGTGTCACAGTTTTGCTGGCTTTAGTCCTTATTGGATTATTTGCCGTTCAGAGTGGTAAGTAAAGGTTTGACTTATTAAAGCGTTCATTAAATTTAATTTTTTAATATTTTTATTAATTGTCAAACATTATGTATATACGTAACACTTGATATATATGTTATGTCAGATTTTTTAAATAGAGACAGTAGCTACATGCAAAAATACTAGCTATCAATTTCTTCATTTTTAAATTGGAAACAAACTCTTGAAACAATTAAATTAAGTCTTTATATCCTACCAAAATTGGCAATTACAACAACATCAAAGGGATGGGAAAACAGGAAGAAAGCTATAATTTGTATTCTTGAAGTGAGTATTTTTTCCTTACTATTTGTCATTATTTTGATGTTGTTGAAAAATTTGTTATATATTGTTTGTCTTCTTATAGTTTTCCATAATTCTTATATATAAATTATACAAATTATCATTTACTGGCACATAAATAAGAGGAAATATTTTTTTTATTTAAAGTTATAATTGATAACGTTTTTTTTTTCAGATGCAGGTTATGTAAGTTTAAAAATATTTGAAGTTTGTTATGGTATGGCATCAAGATATTTGGTTTTATCATAAACTTAACAGTTAATACAAGTCAACGTTATTTATAATACAATGAATGAAAATCGTTCGGTGTCCAACATCCGTGACGATTCAGTCACGGTTACAAAGTCTAATTGATATCTGATAGACATCTAATATAGGGACATAAATAAACGGCAAACACTTTTTCAAATGAGATGGTTTTTTTCCATATCACTCTACGTATCAACCTTCAACCAATAAGCCCTCAGTGTGTAATATTGAAAAAACTATAGACGTGAGATTGCGCACTCTATACAGTAATATATGTATATAAGAAAAAAAAAAGAAGAAAATGCATATATATCGTTGTATCAAAAATTGTTCACATAGTCTACATTGTTCACATTGTTACTACCGGTTTCACTCCTCACGGAAGATATTCATGGTAAACATATATACAATCTTTCAAAATAAACTTTGTTAGTGGTAAAGTCACGTTACATTTACTCTTCGCAACAAAGGAGGTAACGTTGATATAAATTGTTCAAAATAAACGTTGTTAGTGGTAACGTCACGTTATAAACATATTAACTTATTAATAATATATCAATCAACTATAACAGTCTTATCTATTATTGGGTATATAACTCATGTTCAAATATTTTCAAATATATATAAAATAAAAAAAAATTGGACTAAACTAGAGTTGCATGCCGTACGGCGACTATAGGTCATTCACATCCTTGTCTTTCTGTCTTGTTGGATAGATGTCTCAATTTGGATGCAAACCTATCAAATTTTCATAAATGGCCTTTTTGTTATGTGCTTAAAAAATGTTTAACCTTGTTTTATGTTCAAATGTTTTTTTCAAATTCATGATCAGAATCCTCGTTATCGATTAATAGATGTATCGTAATGTCCTTCTTTGAATCTAATGTTATAATACATTTTTACGTCCCTGTTTGATAGTTTTCATTACTGCTTAGTTGCGATATGATTAGGTACAGATTGAATATACAAATTTGTCAACTGTTAAAGGTATTTTGAATACTATATGTCGCATTGGTTGGTGTTGCCATTGATTGACGTATAAGCCGCATCGCCTTTAATGTATATATATTCTGATGGAACCAACTGTACGCCTCTTTTTGTTGACATGTTCCTCTTTTATTTATATGAAGCTGACTGCATTCAAGAGGTTCTTAGGAAGAATGAAAAGAAGATAGCATTATCCTTTAACTTCACTTTCGCTATAAAGATGATAACCTCACACTGAATAACTAAAACAATTATGACTTTGTTGAACACATGTATCCCAATGACATGAAATAAAGAATACAACAAATACAGTTAAGGTTATACGTGTTGACATCTGTAGTTTGTTAGCTCTTTTTTTTAAATAAGTTTTTTAATTTTCAAACATTTTGGATTCGAGCATCACTGAAAAGACATTTATTGTCGAAATGCCCATCTAGTGCAGCAACATTGGTACCGTTAATATTATTAAGTCGGCCTCATATTTTGACTTGTATATATAAATTGACAATGAGGATTGTTTGAAAAAAGACTTAACAACAAAAGAGATGATTTCAGATTTTTATATTAATTGTGAACTTTCCATTTCTCGTAGCAACATTCAATTAGCGCCTGTATATGGTTATGATTCTCCTAGTTGATACGATATTCCAGACCTTGCATTTCGTATCATGATTTCCTTGAAGGTATTAAACAAAGAGTTCCAAGTAGTGAAGTTGAAACCCTCCCTTCTAAAATTTAACGGACGCCATCACCAGTTGGTTGACTGTTATGGAATATCTAGTTCACAGATGACAACAGATATGTACAAATTGTCGTACCCATAATTCCGTCCTCTTTTCCTCGAATGTGACCTACTGAATACGATTTTTGACCGGGTATGTACGTTCATGAGTAACATGTTGGATGCCAAATGTGGAACAGGGTCTGCTTACCCTTTAGGAGGACTTGAGATCCCCACGATTTTTGTTGGGGTTCGTGTTGGGCAGTCTTCATTCCCTGTTGCGTTTTGTATACTGTTGTTTTTCTTTTTTTCTTTTTACGTTTTTTTTTGCCATGGTTTTGTCTCCTTTTTTTCGATTGGACTTAAATCATCGACTACATAGTTAATATATTTTCATCTTATTAACTGATGTTACGCCATCAAAGCGGGAGGTTTGGCATGCCACAAAACCAGGTTCAACCCACCATTTTTTTCATAAAATGTCCTGTACCAAGTCAGGAAAATGACCATTGTTATATTATAGTTCGTTTCTGTGTGTGTGTTACATTTTAATGTTGTGTTTTTGTTGTGTCGTTGTTCTCCTCTTATATTTGATGCGTTTCCCTCAGTTTTAGTTTGTAACCCGGATTTGTTTTTATCTCTATCGATTTATGAGTTTCAAACAGCGGTATACTACTGTTGCCTTTATTTACGCATCGGTTTTGAATTGTTTTATATGTCTACATCATAATTAATTCAAAATTTAATGTTTTTTTTTTTAATTTCAGGGTTATGATCAAGGATATAATGCACCATGGCCATACAACAATGGTTACTATGGCTATAATGGATACAATGGATACCACGGACGTTATGGTTGGAATAAGGGCTGGAATAACCGTCCATATTTAGGATCATATTCGGGAAACAAAGGCTATCTGTATTAGTACTGAAACAAGAAAGTTATCAATATTGATATGAATGATAGATAAATAAAGCTTTATTTGTGTTTCCTCTTAGTTACTTTTTGTATGTATCAATCCATCGTTATTATTGTGGTCGATTGATTTGCAGTTGGAAAAACACGAATGTTTAGTTAATTGTATGTAAATATTTGCAAATCCTCTCAAACTTTGAAAAATTAGAATTTTATTGATACATGAACAGGTTGATATAATCTTGTTACTTTAGTAAACAACAGTAATTTGTGATGTCACCATGACGTCATAAATATCTTGATATTTTCGTATTTTACATATTTTACGCTAAGTTTTTGGTCAACATATAAATGCACAGCAACAGTTTTACACAAAAAGGCATTTTACAAACATTTTTGGGTAAATCGGTTAATCATACAAATATCTAATAATAATCACAAGATATCAAAATGAGGTTATTTTGGACACATTTACTGTTTTTGCACCAAATGTAATATGTTTGGAGCCCTATCTAGGAGATACATCAATTGCTCGAGTTTATCCATGTTATTACATATACAGAAAAGTGTGGTGTGCACCAAAAATATCCTTTTTCATAAAATAGGAGGGACAAAATTCTCAATTTCTTTTTCTGTTTGCACTTTTATATCTATATTCAATAACCAAATTCTGTTCAGATAAAGACTTAAGGTAAGAACAATATTGTTGAATGAGTAGATATTTATATACTATGCCTCTTATTATTAATAATGGAAAAAGTCTCATATCGGTCACTACAATACTATCCATATGCTGTTTTCTTTGGATAAAATGTTGCTACCAGTTTAGTGTTAACTTGAATTAAGTGAAACAATGTTGGTACAAATTTTTTATGTACTTTTTTTTTGCTTGAAATAAAGCATAATGATATTGAGGAAAGGAGAAGTCAATGTAGCAAGTGTGGTTCTGTTTTAGGTATAGAACCTCTAATCTGTGCTCGGTCACAAAGAATATACAAATTCATACAAAATAGTTCCTACGCATAGCTGCAACTTTGTCAAAGAGAAAACTGTTTGGATAATTTTAGTATCAAATGGAAGCTTATGGACTTTGGATCACTGTAGAACCATTTTTTAAATATTCTTTTAAATATTGAAATAGAAATATATGAAATTATGATATGATGCCATATTTGCACTGTTGCCAAGATCAGAAGTACCTGATTAGTACTACCAAACTTCCTGAAACCAGCGAGCCCTTATTTGTAATGGAAGGTATGTTGAATATTCAGCACATATCATGATAAGGAATGGTTTTTCTATGAAATAACTGCAATTTTATTTGAACTTTAGAAAAAATAGCTATAAATGCTTCAAAGAGGCATACTATAGCATAGAAAGCAATTGGGCTATGAATAAGTGGTTTTATTCGAAATGGGATGTAGATCTTCTTTATATTTGAGTACAATGAACAGTCCAAAAATAGAACAAATAATTACTACACAGAAATCTGAAGAATGAGTAAAACGAACAAATAACAACGTTATTCAAATGAAGAACGAAACATAGCAGTACCACAAAGATGTTCAAATAAAACATTTTTTTTTCAATTTCCTTACAATGATTATAGTTTAGGAGAATTGGGACTTCAAAAAAGAAGATTCTGATTTTACTAGCAGAGACAATCAGTTCATGGCCATATATACACCATAAAATTTGCTCGGCAGACCCTTTTAAAAGAATGGGCATACACTTTCTTTAGACATAAAACACAACGTTTACCAGACCATCCATAAGTTAAATATTGTAACATCACTTTAGTTGGAACAACTAATTAAAGATACTGGGCTTAAATTCTGATACTTCAGATGCGTGTTTTAACAGTTTTTTTTTTGTTGTTGATCATCCTCAGTAACGACTTAAATTTTTTTTTTTTCATTGAATTTCCAAAGACATGAAAATCTAATGCTTCTAAATAAATAGGTATTCATTCTAAATCTATTCAGCACTTGAATGCACTGTTTCAAGGTTACAATTGAACACTAACAACACAATTTAATGATATTAACAGAAATCGCATGTCTATTGTAAACAAGAGTCTTATGTTTATTTAAAAGCATTGCATCATCTGAATGAATTTATTAAAACAAACATAATTGATACCGGTACAAACGTGTTTGCTTCATGATTATTTGTGTCAGATTTTTTTGTATTTTTGCATATTTTAGACACCATCTGTTTCATATTGCCTAAAATAATGCCTTATCAATCAACAATTCAATCTAACATAAAGGTCTCCGTTCCCAAATACTTACTGGCTCAAGATCTGGTACATAAATATGGAACCATTAATTCTTTTCCTTTAATAAAAAAAAAAAAAAACAAAACGTTAAGGTGAAATTTTAACACTGATAATTCATGGAGTTACTAATAACTCGTATGTTATGAAGTTGGGTCCCCCAATCCCCTTTAATTTGTTTAAAACAGCCTTAAGCATGGTTTTCTATTCACAAATTTATAGTGATTTCCCATATTTCAAGATCGTGATATGTACATTGATAGAACAACTCTTGCAACAGAGATACAGATAGTATATACTGTAAAGACGTTTACAAAAAATTCTATTTTATTTTTAATTTTTAGTTTTTCATTCAATCATACATAGTACCACTATTTTCATCAAATGTATGGTCAATGCTTTTATTACACCGCTTTTTGTCGAATATTTGCTTTTTGTCTGACGTTGTCTTTTGTTGACGTTGCGTTTTGTACGGCGTTGCGTAAAGTCCATTATTGTTTTTTGCTAGAATAAATTAGCTTTTTGTCCTAAACTGTATATTCCCCCTTTGCTAAAACAACAGTTGTATAGACGTTGCAACCGCGATATGACGTCTCTGAGACCGCAAAAAAAAATACGATCGCAAAGACATTGGAAAGATCTCTGCGACGTCTTGACAAAACCTGGTTAGCAACAGTGCATTAATTCATTGTACGCTGGAAAAATGTCTTCCGTGGTTAAAAACATGTCAGCATTTGACACTAGAACTGCGAAACATCTAATTTTAGGTTAGTCTGTCTTATTTAAAAATCAAGGGAGGTCGGTTGAGAGCAACAGTTACCTTAACCATTGACATATTGACCTCAGAGTTTTCATCTGGATACCCTTTTTCCACCAAAACATCCGTGTTTTAGTACCAGTGACCTAGATCTTTGACTTATTGCCCAAATATTAATAGGCTTCTTTCCATTCCATGTAATTTTGATCCCTGTAAGTTTCATTCAAAGTTAGCAATGGATATTCAAGTTGTCTTCCGAAAACCATTTGTTTCGGTTACATGACGGACAGACGGACAGACGGATGGAATGACGGACTGACAATGCGATTATTGTATTTTCCTGAAATTTTGTCGAGGAAAATAAGAATTGATAAGCTAGAGACCACTGTGAGTGATGAGATGATTCATTTTTGTCCTTAACAACAACTGTATTGTGTACGTGCGTTTCGGTAATCAAATTAAACATTTTAAGTGATATTCCAATGGGTACGGATTGCGTCACTTTGATAACATTTTTGTTACGGTATTGTTATAAAATTACCTTTTTTTAGCCAAGCCCTTTAAAGATCCGTCTTAATTTATTTGAAAGGTAACAAAATATAACACGGTCACTTGATGGTATGTATGCCATTGGTTTAAGTAACCAAAAATGCTTTAATTTTACAGTTGACATTTGCCTCCAGGAAACACACTTTAAAAACAAAAGATATAAATGAAGAACAATATTTGTCCTTTTCTTGGTTTCAATATTTCAGTTTCACACATAAAACTGCATGCAATGTTTACTAAAAAGAGACGATTTATCTTTCCCTATTGTTTATTTTCAATTTGAAAATGATGTGCCGTTGGTCCCTACTTATGATGCTTTTATTTCCCCACTGGTACGTTTTGCTTTATAGCTTACAGGAAAATAAAGTTTCTTGCTTCTACAGAAACTGTCGGTGTTGGAAATTTGGCATCTACCTAGTTTTGAATTTCATTCGAAAGACTTAAAATACTTGTACGTTAGAATAAAAAAAACAAAAATAAATAAAAAACAAAACAAAACTAATTCGTCCTGCGTATGGGTTTAATGCATACGCACTTGTCTCAGATTTTTTAACCTAGACGTTATATAAAGATGTAGGGGTTAAATATAATAAGAGACACGCTCCTGTTGCTTAACGCAACAAACCACTTTGTCTCATGTAGTAGTAGTTGTAGTAGTTGTAGTAGTTGTAGTAGTTGTTTTCCTTTTGACCACAGTATTCTAATGAAAGACTCAATTTCGGTAAGGGAAAAATGGGCTATTCTTCAAACAGAATTTCTGATGGTGGGGTCTTTTATAGCTGACTATACGGTAAAAAACCAATATCATATTTTCCTTGTCAAACCATAATTGTAAAAATTGTTTGAAGTTTATATCTGTTTCAAGAAAAAAATATTAAATCTTCTTAAAAAGTGCAATTTTAAAAAAAAAGTTGTGAACACCAAAATAATCAAAAATCTATTTCTAGTAAGATACAAACAACAAAAATTAAAATACAAACTCCAAGTACACAATTAATTAGGTGCATAAAATGTGAATTTTAAAATATGTTTTCACTGATGGAGCTAGAAACAAAATAAGGAAATACGAAAAGATTTGAAACGTTGAAAAGCATTGATCACAGAATAAGAACACCAGGATGCTCTAATAAGAGAATGACACACTTTCATAAATTGATAGACAACCTGCGAATCAATATAAATCACAGAAATATGTATAAAACATAAAGTTATAAAGTGTAATTTTCATTTGGTGAAAATGTTCACGCCGTGCAAACAGAATAAATTTTTAAGCAAATGTTTTGACAAGTATATAATTGCTTCATCTCTGTTTCGAAAGTTGATTAATTAATTTTCATGTCATGTTCATTGCAATATGGGAAATTACTGCAAATTCGTGAAAACAAAACAAGCAATAGACGTTTTTAGAAGAAGTCAACGAAACATCAGCATCATTTTGAGAAGAATTGTGTATCATACATTTTCATTTGCCATGATAAAGGTTTCCAAAATGTTGAGGGAGAAGCAAACTTGAAAACATACAAGTTTCAGTTCTTCCATGCTTTAGAAGTGTTTACATTTCACCAATACCTTTGATCATAAGAAAATAAATGATAGTTTCAATGTATTGTAACTGATTGATTGATTGCTGGTTGCTTAAAGCCCAGTGTATTGTAACTGTTGCCAGAGTCAATCAGAAGTTCAGTCCGTTAAGGTAGATGGGGGGTCTACATTTTTATCCATAAGTTTTTTTATTTTCTAAGGAAAACTTCTTAGTGATATGTACTTCGAAATTATCAAATAAAAAAATGGGGTCACCAGTGTTCCAAGCTCAAAATTTTGATTTGAAAATTTAAGGTAAAATGAACATTTTGACGCAAATTTCATATAGACAATGAAGGAAAAAACGTTATTTGATACATTTATTGAATAAAAAGTGGCATTTCTAATCCATAGAATTTTTTTATTTTTTGTAATTGAATTCTCCAAATGTTAATTTAAAAGTTGAAAATAAAAAAAATGGTAGGTCACCGTCCATATAAGAAAGATACGAGTTAATTGAGACAAGAAAATAGACAAAAAAGGGAGTTAACTTTTAATTCATAAATTGAATAAATTTGAAGATTTACTATTTTTCTTGTTCAGATTTTATTTGTTTCTTTAGATATATCAATGGAATTTGGTATGTTAGTGTCTAATATTGAGAGGGTGAGTTGTGTACCAAAAAGACCACATTTTTCACTTGACTTTTGATTTCAAGGTCAAATAATTGAACTTACGAAGTGTTATATTATAAACCTGTAGTTAATTGTGCGAGCCTTAACATTTTAGTCTTTTGAGATAAATCAATGATGTATTGTATGTTTTTGTAAAACCATGGGACAGCTTGTTATATACCATCATGACAGCTAGCAATTAAGCCTTGACATTTGGCTTCAAGGTTAAATAATTGATATTTCAAGTATGCATGATTGATTGGATGTCAACAATTTTGTTTGCATTGTTATATATATTAATATGAAGTTTGTTATGTATGTGTATAATCAAATGAGGGTAGGTCATGTGCTATAAGGACTGCATGTGTCCTTGACCTTTGAACCCAAGGTCAATAATTGATATTTTTAGTATTGACATGTGAAGCTAGAGCTTGTATTGCATTTTCATAAAAACAATTTTTGGTATATCCTTTTACGGGAAATAAGTGGACGCATTGTCAAAACCGTAGACAACCATCTTACTTCTGACTGTGTAATGACATTTGCATGTGCAATTTGTGGGTAAAACCAGGTTTACAGTGCACTTATCCAGTTTCTTATATAATTACTCGACGAATTCATAACAATCTTTATCACTCCTTCAACAACATCAAAAAGGGGGACTTAAGATCCATCTTGAATATAATTGAATAGATAGTTTTGAAATGGGAAAAAAATGATAATTTTCTGTGATCAATTAATTTTTTGAGTAACAGCTACAGACTATAGTACACTGGATAAGTTTGGATATGTATCCTTCAGTCGGTGTGGAAGGAATTTAGTAATGTTGATCAGATCACACATGTCACACTCATATTGTGTGTTTCTGAAATGAAAAAAATGGCAACAAATTTGAACCATGTACGATTATTTATTTTCTCATCAGGAAATGAGGATATATTTGACATTTTCCAACAAATACAAAGCATATTTTTTTATACTATAAAACAGCCATTAGAAATTACATCATCATAAATCTTCTTATTTAAACCAAATAGAATTTATTTCTTGATCCTCAGACTCTACCTCATGTAAACTTTATCACGTTTATGGTTCAAATGATTTCTTTTTAATTTGGCAAAACTTTTTAAAAATTAAAAAATGTTGGCTTTTTTAAAATTTATTTGGTGTAAAATGGACCCTCAAATACCCTAGATTCATTGCTATACCATGTATATGTCTAGGAAACAGACATATATACACAACAAGACAAATACTGGGACAGGACCTGCGTCTGCATTCAATTGATTGAGGTAATATGTATTCCATAGCATAAATAATCATTCCCAGAACAAATATTAAAATCATTTGCATTCTCTGTCATAAAAGCCAAGAAAACATTGACGAAAGTTTTCTATCCGTTGAACTCCAGTAGTATAAACTGAACCAATATCATTACATACAAATGTATAAGGATAAACATAAATGATGCTTTTTGCAACGCAGGTAAAAAATTAACCAAGATCAGGATATATGGAAGGACAAAGGTAAATCTAAATGGTCCTTTCCCTTTTTATGATTGGGGCATAATAAAATTCCTTCCCCCTGTATCATTTGGTAAACCTGAGAACCAGGTAATTTTTCATGACTTGATTGTTACATGTTATTTCAATCTTCATGCAGAAAATCAAACAGTTTTTGAATAACTCTTGTACATTTAGTTACTATCACACTTCCTTTGTTAGACCTTTCAGCAAGTAAGGCTTTAAGTCCATCCATACCATCTCGATGTGCTGCTAATTTCAAATGAGACAATTTAAGGTTAGATTTTGATGCCTTCAGCGCACAAGATTTTGAAATTGCTTTACAATTTATAGCATGAGAAAAAGTGTTCAAGTTTTCTTGGATAACATGTGAATCATAAGGATAACTATCAGGTAATGAAAATTTTACCACATTATCCTGAAAATTCCCTCTTTCAATTACAAGTTTGTACAATACTTTGGTGTCATGTATAGCATTATAAGCACCTTAAGTTTCATCACCTAAGAGCTCTCTTACAAGAGATGTTTGGCTGTATGAAGACATACTAGGAACAACACTTTTGAATAAATCTAAGGTGTCACAGAAAGCACAAACATGTAAGCAAAATTCATTCCACATGTTATGAATATGCAATTGGTTATATTACACATGAGTGTCAAAGCGTTTGATATTATACCTACAAGAATACATTTTCTAGAAACTTGATAAAAATATAATAAAGTTCATCAATGCTTCATGGGCTATCTTGTATTGGACTGCAGTACTGTTGTGAAACATCTGATTACCGTTCACAAAAATTTGTGTGACCTCTGATGCTTCTTTGGATATTGCCTGGGACGGAAAAATGTAAGTGCTAAAGTTCACTGTTTCTGAATAGGCTGCTAATTGGGTAATATCAGATTTCCAACCTACAATAAAACAATAAATAAAATGAATCTTTGATGACAAGGAGTAAGTGAAATATCAAAACAACTTTTATCTGGCTTCATACATACACATTTACACACTTATAAAGCCACAAAATCTTGCATTTAATTATTATTGACACATGCATGTCAAGGTGAATATAAAATATAATAAATAATGAAAATGGGCTATGTATGAAAGAGACAGCAACTAACCAAGGAAAAATGATGCATGTTTGACACTAAATCTGTTCTGGACAAACCAATTGACATCAAACAATAAACTCAAAAAGTTTCTATTTAATAGTGCACGCAACTTTGTGATTCAAATTTTCCTGTTGTATTGAAAAATAAACAAATCGCTTTGTGCTGATAACAATTTTTTGTTGATGTACTGTAAGCAAAACATTTTTTAACTCATGGACTTTTTTTTACCATGCATACAATATTCATGTACAAGTATAATTTGCATTTTTCACATCAAAGTGACGTGCATCACAAAATTAAACTTAGATTAAAACATTAGACGTTAATTTTACACTTACTGAGGCCAGTTGTCTCTAAATCAAAAATTATTACTGGTGCTTTGATAACCTCTTGTTCATTCAAAGAGATCTTTGTGATGTCTTGTATTTCAGGAATCTCCTGGGACTCCTTGTCTGTTACTTCAGGTTTTAATCCTATAATTTGATCATAAATTATTGAAGGATTAACATGTACATTGTGCACCTTGTATAATTCAAATAGCAGATAATATAAAATGTAATGTACCACAGATTTTTATCCCTGCATAGAGTAAGTATCTATTGTAGTAATCCTCTTAAATTAACTTTTCTCATCGGCACCCATACCCCATCTCCTTATATCTTTTATTTAAATTTTGAAACAACATTTTTAATTAACTCAATACATTTAAATAAAAAATTCACACAGACTGTAGTAATCACAAAGAAGAACCAGAAGTGGAAGTGTCTCTAAAATATTTACATACATGCATGTTTTTGGCTTTTAACTAGCTGTCAGTAACTGCGAGTACTCTCAAATCGTACTTTCTTGTTTATTTGACCTGTTGATACTAATTGTAATGCTTTTTTGTTATTTAATGCTATTCAGGGTTATATCTGGTCTTTATACCAGCTTTGATAAGTGTTTGGTATTACTATAAATTTTCACTTCTTCGTACTATGAACATCAAAATTATTTATTTTGTAAAAATATTTCCGTTCTCTATTTGAACTGTACATGTATACCTAACAACAAAATTATTTTCATTTACCTGTGTTTAAAGTAATTGCAAATGGCTGATATTTTTGTTCAAGGATATTGTTTTTCTTAAATTGTTTAACATTTCACAGCGGTATAACATGTTACTTTAATTATTCTTTCCTTAATTTATTTGTTTTGTATTTACATTGTATCATAGATCAAATTTATTCGTTCAGTGTATGTTCACTGGTGTTAATATGTCTTTTGATTGAGTTAAGCCATTTCAATTGATATTTTATAGTGTGTCTTTCTATGTTGTGATGTTACACTGTTGTTTCAGATAAGGGTGAAGGTTTGGTACCATTAAAACATTAAAACCCGCTGCAATTGTTTGAACCTGTTCTAAGTCAGGAATCTGATGTTCAGTAGTTGTCGTTTGTTGATGTGGTTCATAAGTGTTTTCGTTTTTCGTATTTTATATACTAGTAGATTAGACCATTGGTTTTCCCGTTTGAATGGTTTTACACTAGTAATTTTTGGGGCCCTCTATAGCTTGCTGTTTGGTGTGAGCCAGGGCTCCGTATTGAAGACCGTACTTTGACCAATAACGGTTTACTTTTATAAATTTTGACTTAGATGTAGAGTTGTCTCATTGACACTCATACCCCATCTTCTCATATCTATATTTTCCCCCTACACAAGACAGCATTCTTTTAATATTTATTTATAACATACAAATGTATAAAACATGTGTATTGAATTGGCATAGTTGTGGTCATTTTTAAGATTCTGAAGATCTCATCGTATTTAGGCATATACATATGAAGATTGGTGGTTTCAACATTAAAATCTATAAATAAGCAAAGTCCCAATTTATCCAAATACAATTTTAAAGTTCATAATAACAGTATAAATGAATCTTACTAAATGAAATATTTAAGGTACAGGGCAAAAAAAAGGGGGAGGGGCGGTGCAAACTAAAAAAAAATGACAAGGAGAGGGGGGCGCAGATTTTTTTGGTAAAATTATTGAAATTAAGCTTTGGACAACCCATACTTTACAAATTATAGGGGGGCACATGCCAACCACGCCCCCGCCTGATTCTGCCCTTGATGTTAGAAACTCTGTTCATTATGTAAGATTTATTTTAATATTATATTTCAGAAAACATTAATGGTGGCTTTTTAGTACTAATATATACCTATTTCACTTTCGTAAGTTTTTCCTTCCCTTATTTCTTTACTAGAAGTCATATGTTCTTGTCTGCTTTAAGAAGAAACGTCTTCTCTTGGCTTCTTTGGTTTTTGCCTTTTTTTTTTTTTTTTGTTCCTTTTCATGTTGATTCTGGAGTTTCTTTGTTTTTGTTTCCTTTCCAGGAGACAGTCCCATGGATGCATGAACCTTCAAAGATATATAAAATAAAGAAAATAAGACAAATTTTTGAATTATGTTTTTTTCATACTGATTAAGATATGAATAGAGACATAGCATATAAACTTAGATGTAGTTGTAAATAAAGCGACAAGTCGTAACTGATGTAATATTCCATATCCATGCATTCAAGTTGATTTATCTTGCATATATTTTGTTGATATATCTGCCTAAATTTTTATTCACCTAATATGAAAAAAAAATGTTCTTTCTCAGACCATTCAAATAATTATCTCCATAGAGAATGTTTGTAGTGTTTTTCCAATGAATGAAAGTTATAACAACAAGCTTCAAGAAGCTTAAATTATTTGGTCACCTGGAAATCCGGAGCCACTGCAATAAATCGCAGTTATTAATCTCGCAGTAGCGTTTATTTCTCAAAAATCGCAATAATAAATGCATGCAATAATTTCTGAATTTACAGTAGTTTGGGATTAAAAGCCAAAAACTGCTAAAGTTAATATTTCCAGAGTAGTAACTCTTAGACTGTAGTATACATTGATCATCTATCTTTTAAATTTTTCAAAGAGCTAATAAAAGGTGCATATAGTTACACCTCACTAACATAGGCATATCCTTCATTCTTTTGCAAGATAGAAGAATCTACCCTGTAGCCCAAGCTTGCTTATGAGGAGTAGTGCTTCGCTTTTGGAGCTTTTGCAGCAATCATGTTGTTAAAGTTTTCATTTGCTTGTGAGCTTGACAGTGATGCAAGCTTGCTTGGATTGACTGACTCATTCCCAAAAAATATCTTCTCCATGTCTGTCCGTAATGAATCAGACGTCAGGTCTTTTCCATGAGGTAAATTACTGTGCTTATATTTTTCTTCGTCTTTAAGAAATCCACACCATGATCTATTACAATTAGTGTGGTCCACATACATGTGCTCTACTATAGCTTTTAGGCCATTTTCCATTCCTTCAACATCACCTTTGTTTTGATCTATCATGAATGAAAAAATCTTTAGTAAAGAATTCATAACCTTTAAGAGCTGCTTCTTTTTGACATGATTTCTGTCACTGGTTTTAATCATGTTTGATTGGGGATATATCTTTTTCAGCCTGTCGAATCCAGTCGTATCATCATCACCTGCAATTTCATCTATGTTGATCCCTTTGTTCTTCACATCCATTACCATCTGAACTAGCATATCAGGCACCATAGCCTTTGCTGAGCCTGTCCACTTTTTCTTACAATTGTGCTCTTTGGGCTGAATCCCCCTTTTTGTTGCACTGTCACAGATTCTGCATTGCTGACATCTTATTGCACGATGGACAACTCCTCCTGTATTTTTAGCGATCAATGTTGATACCCCTGAAATTATTTATTTCAATTTAAACTAGCTTAAATAAAATTTTGAGTTGAAAGGACATAAATGCCCCATATTGTAATATTGTAAGAAATAAGCAATATCTGCATTAGCCCAAACTATAATTATTTTGATCAAGCTCACAGAAGAAAACACCCTCCTCCTTGTCTATTCTGCCATTTATTGTCCAAGCTTTATATTTCTCGTTAAAATCAGTTAAAACCTTCAAGCTGAATTGTCTCCCCTTTCAAAAATTTCACAACATTATCTTCCCTTGTAATATTCTGGCAAAAAATGTTTTCCTTCGTGTATATCTACATAATATGCCTTTCACGGAAATAAACTGTCATTATTATAAATTAGAAGGATTTGAAAACCAAAATTCATCTTCAAACTCATCTCTCATATAAAGGTTTCATGAAAATTCAGTTTAACTAAAATATTTGCAGAGAAATTATCAGATCTACAAGAGACTTTTGTATGACAGTTAAGAATGGTAATGTTAAGGATGTATTAATGTGAAATTAAAAAAAAAAATAGGACCCTATGACCTAATATATCTAGCTTTACAGAAAAATAGTTTTTATAATAAAATAAATTATCTGATTGTTTGTTCATGTTGTTTAAGCTCAATTAATATCATGCCTGACAAACTATTATATGCCCTTCCAGAACCTTTTTTTTTGCCAGCAAGTGTCTGCAGATACTGTGATTCCTTTTTTTCTTCATTTTCTATTGTATAAAAGTAAAGCTTTCATCTATCATGTTTATATATATATATATATATATATTCAAATTGTTACCATGACAGTAAAGATTGCATCTGTAATTTGACTATTAACTCTATTTGAAAATTATCCTGTACATTTGTATCAATATGCTGAAAATATATATTACTGGTAATTTTTCACAAATTTGTAATGACGGTAGGTATACTGATCTCAAACTAAATCTTCGATGTATTATTAAAACTGTGTTCTTGTGTGCAATCTGTTCATTTGAACATATACCCGATTATGTCCCTTTTAACTTAACATGGTACTTTTTGAGTGAACAGAATTTCCTTATAAATTTTAATGTGGTTAATTATAACTACTTACATAACTTGAAAATAAACAAGGACTAAATTATGAAATTTTCCAAAAGAGATCAATGGTACATGTATTATAGAGCTTTTGAAGGATTAATGCGGAATATTGTCCAAAAAAGAATCTCATTTTGCATTAAAATTTTCAAAGCAAGCTTAATAAAAATAAAATTTATTTTTGTTTTGTTGTTTATAATAGACGCAATTAATTTTTAAGGTATATTGCACTAGTGCAAAATGGGTATACAACATATAGGTCAATATATATTATAGGAATTTGTTTCATACATTTTTGTTGTTGGTTTCGGTGCTATACAGAAAAAATAGTTACTTGCATGTTTGTTGTTACAAATGATACCAGTGTATCCCAAACTTTCTGTCTGAACATATATATAGCATGTATAGTAGATAAAATGCTTCGCTGAGCGCAGCTGGATACGACCACAGAGGTCCAACCCTGAACAGTTGGGGCGAAAATGGACACAATATTCGCACTTGATACAGGTCTGAATTTGGATTGTAATTAAATATTTGACACATAAACTTAGAATTGGTTATATCATTTGAATTTCTATTCAATTTTTTGCTTTTGTGCAATACACTATGCTGTTGCGAATTGACCCCAAAAAAAAAAATATTTGAAGAAGTTTTCTTTTTATTTTCTGAAATCTGAAATGAAAAAAAAAAATTGCCCTCACAATTTCTTTTTTAACCCCCTCCCCCTTTTCAAAAAAAAATTCTTTCCATCAAGATATGGTCATAATCTCAATTTTTTTTTGTATTACCTACCTTACACTGCTTTTAAATTGTCCATTAACCAGGAAACCCTTGTTTTTTCCCAATTTTTGTCCCTAATTCCTAAACTGTTTGAGAAATAACCCCCTAAAGCCAATCCTAACCATCCCTTTGTGGTATGAAAACCAGCGGTACCAGCGGTAAGGCATATGTGTGGTCAAGATTGACAAGAACCTCTACATGTACAGAAGGCATCTCAGAAGCTGTGTCTTCATTATGATAAGAAGAAGAGGGGTCTGAAAGTGAGTTTTTGTCGTCAGTGTTAATAAAATTATTTGCTCTAAAGTACGTTTTTGCTTTTTTGAATCTTCCTGATGGAGATCTTTCGACCATAATTTGTAAGATTATTGCAGACGATACGATATAAATTATACTTACGGCAGGCAGCAACACAAAAAATCAAATCATCGTCGATGTTGTGATCCAGCCATATTCATAGCTAGTCTAATATTCTTTCTGACCATATTTTTTCCAATCTTACTATAAAATTTCGCAATACTGATGCAAATATTGATATTATAATCTTACACTCTGTCAGATTTTTTTTTTAAATATTTGCAATTTAATGGTATAGACAAAAATGGAAAGGGAAATCGTCAAACAAGTAATATATTTTTATATGCCATTAATAATAACTGGCTTAATAATTTTTCAGAAAGTGGCCTTGGAAATGCACTTTCTCAACAACAAAAATTAAAGAAAATAATAACTATTTTTTATCTAAATTGGTGTTCATTCTGTAGTAGAGAATTGATAAGAAGTAGTGGATTCGTAAACGATAATCAACGAGCGACTTTAGTCGCAAGTTGATTATCATTTCAACCAATTTTTTGATAAGTGTGACTAATTAATAAGAACTTGATTATTGACTTATGTCAGATGATAATGACACTGATTTTACTTGTGAAATAAAATTTGCTTGCATTTTTTTTACATATTTTTTTTTCATTTGTTGTCTTTTCTTTGAAAAAAAACCCACATCTGATTAATCATTCAGCTAGCTAGCAAAATTGACAGAATATTTTAAATTAGTGTAGATCAAAATAATTAATACATTTGTAGGTTTACTATTAAGATCAAGAATGTGTGTATTCAGTTAGGTGTGTAATAAATTGTGTCTATTTAATTACGTAACAGGTCATGATATATTAACTGTGGTGAATTAAGACTGGGGTTGTTTTTAATTAATACTGACACCTTTGAGTGTAATTATTTGAAAATCATGACAGTTGATAATCATACTGACTCTTACTTGCCTATGGAAAGAATTGGAGTAATACCATTTCAAAAAAGTGTGGGAATCAACTTAGATATATATATACACATGTTGACCTAAATTTCATTGAACAATAACTTACTCAAGCATAAGATACTAATATAATACTTTCAAAATTATTATCAACTGATTCAATTGATGTACAAATACTTTTTCAAATTAATTCATAGATAGTGAATCATAATAAATTTTGATTTACAAAGGAACTATATGCAAGTGTATATCTAAAATAAAAGGGTTGTTCGACCAATCTTTCCTTAATTTAAGGGCAAATAACATGTCAAAAGTTGTCAGTTCATGATTAAAATAGTGTAGAAAGTTTCTGCAAGTTGTAAAAACACATAATTAGTTCTATGATATATCTTCAACTTAGTATTCTGCACAATCTCCAAAACCAGAGTGATCGCATAGATCCAGCATGGTTGAATCAAAAATTAACTTGTTTACCTCAGATTTTTTCTGTCGTCTACTTTTTGTGCAGAATCTGTGTTGAATTGCTTCATACGCTACCAGGACGAAGATCATATTGTTAATATACAATTCTACATCACAGTATTTATAAAAAGCAGTCCACTGTATCACGATCACAGTTTATTTTTCATTTTTTTTCCATTCTTGACCATGTTGTGCGGGTCGCTATAAACGGAAGTAAACAATTTGCAGCAATCAAACTGAAATGAGATTATTATTTTGATGATTGAGTGAATAAAATACTATTTAAAAAACGTTTCTGATAATTTTCACAGAAATTAAAAAATAATAAGTTACAATATTATTTTGATAACATTTAACGACAGATTGCACAATTGACAACACTATGCGCAACATGTTGCGCAGAAGGCGCTAAAATTTAAACACCCGATCTACCTTAAATGAAATATGCCTGAAGCCTAAGTGCCAATATGTAAGATAAAACTCAAAGAGCAATAAAGTGGCATTATCTTACCTTTTCTTTCTTATTTGAGGTCATGGACTATCTTATTTTGTTCAGAACCAAACAATTCTACAAAAAAAAAGACGCATTAAACAAAAAAGACAACGAAATTAATAATAACATTAAATTTTGTAAATTATTATTATTTTTTTTTTTCATTTTTTTGGTAAAATATCATAAAGCTTTAGATTTAAAAAAAAAATTGGGTATAACACCAATGGACAACAAAAATAGTCATAATATTTGATAAATGCATCAATTCAACATGCGATGTTATTTCGTGTGTATTCATTTTGGATTAAAAAGAGAAAACTAGTACTTTAATCACCTTTTTCTTTCATGTACATTGGAAAAAATGTCGATCAAGCACACCTAATTTACTATAAAAAAATTAAAATTTTCTTTTTTGGACGGTGATGTTGCTTTGGCACCGTCTTACGGTGTTTATATATCACAACTCGTTCGCTATGCCCGTGTTCGAGTGAAGTTTTGAAATTCAATGAGTGTAATCTATGTATGTATTACTGGTAGATCATTAAGTCAGTGATTACGATACCACAAATTACTATAATCTTTTTTACTAAATTCTATCATAGATACAAAGATTTTGTGTGTTAGTTTGACTGTATCTGTAGACGACTTATTTCAAACGGAAAAACACATACTAATTCTTACGAGGATGTTGTTTAACGAGCCCAGAAATTTAGATACGACCCGGGTAAACCTATCAATACTTTAAATAAACTTATTCTAAAAGGTTACGAATTCAACACTGTAATTTGATCTTTGAATAATGTTTTTATTGATATACATATTGATTTTGTTATCAGTAATATAAAAACCATACCAAATACTAATGTTACACACATATGCACATTTACGATAGTACAATCTGTTAATACCTACATTTTGGCATTCCACAAGGTCATGTTTTTTTCTGAGTGTAAATGACGTCTTTATACTAAATCTATTGGATGTTGGATGTGTACTTATCAATATGTAAGTCTTAGATACATGATTTGTTTTATTAGTTTAATGGCTTTGAACTAGCTCTCAGTACCTGCGAGTACTCGCGATCTTTACTTAGTTTTTTTTCTTGTGGGATGTATAGATACGCTGCCACGTCCAACATGTGTTTTCGTTAGATTGGTTGTCGTTGGTTCAAGTCTATCATATTCTTTTTTGTAAATTGTTTTGTTATGAATAAGGCCGGTTGTTTTCTCAATTGAATTGTTCCATATTTTTCATGTTTGGGCCTGTTATAGCCGACTATACGGTATACGTTTTTCTCATTGTTGAAGGCCGCACGGTTGCCTATAATTGCTTACATCCACTTCATTTGAGCTTTGGTGGATAGTTGTCTCACCAGCAATCATACTACGTCTCCTTTTTCATAATGGTTTCACTTCACTACAAATAATGCATTGTTAAATATGTATCAAACTTGAATTGACTATTCTAGGAATACATTAAATATTGCAAAAAAATTATCCTCGTTTTTATTTTACAATATCTATTTAAATTTTTCTTTTAACCCATTTACTGCTCATAAGGCTTGATAAAGAGAATACTAGCCGTCAAGAAATACAAATGTTCGTTCGTACGAAAACCAATAACACCAGATTACCCTGGCATTTCAATCTACGTTAAATTGTCCAAAATTCCAAGTGCGATATTTTCATGACTTTGCGTCCGTCGTTCGTCATTGACCGTCGTCGTCATGCGTTTACTTTTACAAATAACTTCACCTTTCAACTTCTTGGCCAATTAGAACCAAACTAAGCCTCAAACCATCCTTGATAAATTTAAACGCAAAAAGTATCAAATGATCCTGTCCGCAAACCAACATGGTCGACATGGCTGAAAAAAAGACAACAGGGGCAAATGCAATTTGTGTTTAATCTTTTTAGCCACTATAAAATGGGAAAATCTGACGGGCAGAAATGTTCAAAATTTTGCGAGCTACATACTGTCTATTTATATCAAATCTGTCAGGCGAAGTCTTGCAGGAGTGATTTTTGTTTTTATTTTTGCCTCTTATCTTTACAACTATAACAGATAAAGAAAAAGTTTAAGAGCAAAACTGATTAACAAGACAATATCTACAGATAATCTGACATCGATTCCTTATTGGCGTTATTGTCCTGAAATGACAATTTGTACCATTGTTTGCATTTTTGTCTATTATATTGAAAACTGTTATCCATAAATAGATTGTTTAGATACAAGAAACAAGATCAGCAAGACATGATCCACAAATAAGTCAAAAGACCGAAATCGTCAGACGAATCCTTATAGGAGTTATTGTGCCTACATGCTTTTTTCTAATGGTTTGCGTATTTGCCTTTTATCTTGAAAACTATGAAGGATAAATAGAAATTTGAAAAAAAACACAACCAAATAACTGTGTTATCGGGCCAGTTAACTACAGTTTTTATTAGAATCCTTCGTCTGCACTACCTATTTTCATATCGGGACCTTTTTGTTATTGTTGGAGGCCGTATGGTTGCCTATAATTGCTTAAATCCACTACATTTGAATTTTGGTTCATAATGTCTCATTGGCAATCATACCACATCTCCTTATTTTTATAATAATCAGCAAGCCAGGATCTGCAAATAGGTCACCATAGAATGTGTCAGTTGTATTCTGATAGGAGTTATTGCCCTTAAAAGGAGTGTGTTTTAATCCTTTTTATGTTTTAGCAAAAACAATAGACGACACAGAGATACTGTTAGACAAAAATAATCAGCAATACAAGATCAACAAAAAAGAGAATGTAGTCATGATTTTTAATTCTGGTCTGCAATGTTGAAGATAGGACATTGATAATTATGCCCCTTGGTGTGGTGTCCGAATCAAGCTATTTATAGCCCTTCTTGATATTTTCAACAATTTTGTGATATTGAATAATCAGATCTCATTTTAACTGAAAAAGTCTTCTAAAAAAGACAAGCATAAAAAAGTATTATATAAAATGGTTAATCAGCAACGGAAACTTTAGTTAAAACCCCTTTGCAAAGTGCATGTAAGATATTCAGAGCCATCGTTAGCCAAGTTCCTGAAAAAAAAAATCCCATGTGGCAAATTATTTTTAAGCCAGCACTCCACTATTTAACTAGATTAGAGGTGTAAAAATGTATCCCCGCATCATAATGGTTAAGTCAAAGAAGTTAAAGGCGCGAAACAAATGACATTCTGATAGATCGAATAGAACTTTGTAATAAACGTCCACTTCTAGGCGAAAATACTTTTTAAAGTTAAGAAAAAAGAGCCGTTAAAACAAAACAATAACGTTTGGACAGAATATGTATCCTGACGTCATTTTGGAGTCATGCTATAGCCCACAATGGATATATTTTAATCAGTTTATATATGGGCAAGATCAATGAAAACAATAATTATTGAAAAAGCCGTGGGTTCAACACAGTTATCTCACTTCCCAAATTCTGTTAAAACCCGTTTAACAAGTGCTGGTTTTTAAATCAACTTTCTTCTCATTTTGAATAGGGTGAGATAGCAAAGAAATGCTTTCAGTAAAATTGCCTTTGTTTGAAAGAAAAAGGTTGTCACTTATTACAACAGCAGTATAATGATTTTCTTTTTCTTTTAATGAATCGTAAAGTTAACATATTCATAATTTTTTTGGTATTTTAAAAATTTTTATATTCATTCTTTCATCTAACATGACAAGGAATACGGATTATGTAATACACTAAACTTTTTATTCTAATTTCAATCTTATGTAATAGGATCATGTTTGTGATGGTGTTTTCCTCTTCATTTGCAGTGAGTTGATTGCTATATCAAATGTATATAAAGCGCAAAGATTTGTCAGCCAGAATAGAGAATATTTCTCATCAATCAGTTTATCCCTGCAGAAAACTTGACTTAAAAGCAATGAATAAATTCAGTGTCACAGTTTTACTTGCTGTAGTCCTTATTGGATTATTTGCCGTGCAGAGTGGTAAGTAAAAGCTTGGGTTATTAAAGCAGTTCATCAAGTTCAATTCTTTAAATATTTTCACTAATTGTCAAACATACTATATATACGTAACTGTTGAAATAAATGTATGTCGATTACATCATAATTGATTCAAAATTTAATTGTTTTTCTTTATTTCAGGATTATTATCCAGGATATAATTCACCATGGCAATACAACAATGGTTACTATGGCTATAATGGATACAATGGATATCACGGACGTTATGGCTGGAATAAGGGCTGGAATAACGGTCCATGGGTAGGATCATATTATGGAAACAAAGGCTATCTGAATTAGAACTGAAACAAGAAAGATATCAATATTGATATGCATATGAATGATGAATAAATAATTTTTTATTTGTGTTTCCTTTTAATAACTTTTTGTTTGTAGCCATCCATCGTTACTGTTGTGTTGCATTGATTTGCAGACAGCAAAACACGAATATTTTATAAATTGTGTGTAAATTTTTGCAAAAGAAAACAATTTTTCTTGAAAAATCATTTCGTTAAATAACGCCTATCATTCAAAGGAGATCTAGGATAAGAGCAATTATGTGGCCCCTGATATCGCAAAAAAAAGTAGATATCAAGCCTCTCAACTTATCTGAGTTTAATTGACAAATGAACAGGTTAATATAATCTTGACACTTTAATGGAAAACGGTAATTTGTGGTGTCACCATGACGTCATAATTATCTCGAAATTTTCGTAATTTACCTAAAACGGACATTGAAGCTAAGCTTTTGGTCAACATATAAATGAGTAGCAACAGTTTTTTCACAAAAAGCCATTTTACACACGATTGGGTTAATCTATTAATCATACAAGTATCTAATATCAATCACAAGATATCGAAATGAGGCTAATTTGACAGTGTTTGCTGTTTTGCACCAAAAAGAATACGTTTGAAGCCCTAGGAGATACATAAATTGCTGAGTTTATCCAGGTAATCTTATACACAGGAAAAGTGTGGTGTGCACCAAAAATATTCGTTTTCCTACTTGCAGAAAACAGGAGGGACAAAAATCTCAGTTATTATTTTCTGTTTGCACCATGCACTATATCTGTATTCTATGAGCAAATTCTGATAAGATAAAGACTTATAAGTAAGAACATTGTTGAATGAGTAGATATTTACATACTTTTACTATTGATAATAGAAAAAGTCTCATATCGGTCACTATAATATTATCCATATGCAGTTTTCTTTGGACAACGCAAATGTTACTACCATTTATAGATATAAGAAGATGTGGTATGAGTGCCAATGAGACAACTCTCCATCCATGTCACAATTTGTAAAAGTAAACCATTATAGGTCAAAGGACGGCCTTCAACACGGAGCCTTGGCTCACACCGAACAACAAGCTATAAAGGGTACCAAAAATGACTAGTGTAAAACCATTCCAACAGGAAAAACATAAGTCTAATCCATATAAAAAAAAACAAGAAACGAGAAACACTTAGGAACCACATCGACAAACGACATACAGTGAACAACAGGTTCCTGACTTAGGACAGGACTTAGTTGGAACTTGAATTAAGAGAAACAATGTTGGGACAAACATTTTATATACGATACGATCCGGGTAAAATTATCAATTCTTTAAATAAACTTATTCCAAAAGGTTTTCTATTCAACACTGTAATTAAATCTTTTAATATTGTTTTATTGGTATAAATATTGATTTTGTTATAAGTAAATTAAAATCATACTAAATATTACACATATGTACTTTCACGGTACTACAACCTTTCGATACACATAGTTTGGCATTGCACAAGGTCATGTTTTTCTCTGATTGTTTAAGACGTCTTTACACTAAATCCATTGGATGTTGGATGTGTACTGATTGATATTTTAGTCTTAGATACATGATTGTTTTTATTAGTTGTTATTGGCTTTGAACTAGCTATCAGTAACTGCGATAACAAACATGTTTAACCCCGCCACATTCTTTATGTGCCTGTTGTAAGTCAGGAGTCTGTAGTTCAGTGGTTGTCGTTGGTTCATGTCTGTCATATTTGTTTTTCGTAAAATGTTTTAATAGTTTTCTCAATTGAATTGTTTCATATTTTTCATGTCTGGGCCTTTTATAGCCGACCATACGGTATGGGTTTTTCTCATTGTTGAAGGCCGTGAGGTTGCCTTTAATTGCATACATCCACTTCATTTGAACTTTGGTGGATAGTTGTCTCATTGGCAATCATACCACATCTCCTTATTTTTATATATGTACTTTTCTTTGCTTGAAATAGAGCATAAATTTTATTGGCGAAAGGAGAAGTCAATGTAGCAAGTTTGGTTCTGTTATAGGTATAGAACCACTAGCCCGGGCCCGCTCACAAAGAACATATAAATTCAAACAAAATAGTTCATACGCATAGCTGCAACTTTGACAAAAAGAAAAATGTTTGGATAATTTTGGTATAAAATGAAAGCTTTAGGACTTTGGATCACTATAGAACCATTGTTGAAAGTTTCTGTTGAATAATGAATTAAATATATGAAATCATGATAGGAGGGCATATTTGCCCTGTTGCTTAGATCAGAAGTACCTGTTTTTGTACTATCAAACTTCCGGGAACAAGTGCAACCTTATATGTAATGGAAGGTATGTTAAATTTTCATCACATGTCAGGATAAGGTAGAGTTTTTCTATGAAATGACTTGAACTCTAGACAAAATAGCTATAAATGCTTGAAAAAGGCATAATATAGGATATTATGTAAAATATTATTATATGAGTAGATCAATGGGGCTGTGAATTAGTGGTTTTCTTCTAAAAGGGATGTAGATCTTCTTTATATTTGAATACAAATATGAAAATGAATACAGCTATAAACACATCCCCAAAATAGAACAACAAATATTACTACACAGACATCTGACGAATGAGTAAAACGAACAAGCTACACCGCTATTCAAATGAAGAACGAAACATAGCAGTACCCTAAAGATTTTCAAGTAAAACAATTTTTCAATTTCCTTACAATGATTATAGTTTAGGCGAATTGAGTCTTCAAAAATGGAGATGCTTATCTACTAGCTGGGTCAATCGGTTCATAGCCATATATACACGAAAAATATTGCTCGGTAGACCCTTTTAAAGAACGTGCCATTAGATAAATATTGCAACATCTTTTCAACTAGCAAAAACTAATAAACGATACTAGGCTTAAACTCTGGTCAGTCAAATACGCGTTATAACAGTTGTTTGTTGTTGATCATTCTCAGTAACAACTTAAATTTTGTATTTGTCATTGAATTTTCAAAGATGCTGAAATCTAATGCTTCTAAATAAATAGTTATATATGTTAAACTATTCAGCACTTGAATGCACTGTTTTAAGGTTACAATCAGACACTGAACACACAATTTTACGATAGAAACAGCAAACGCAAGACTAGTGTGTACAAGAGTCTTATGTTGATTAAAAAGCAGTGCATCATCTGAATGAATTTATTAAAACCAACAGATGATACCGGCAAAAACGGCGTTTGCTTCATGATTATTTGTGTCAAATTTTCTTGTATAATTCATATTTCACACACCATCTGTTTGGTATTGGCTAAAGTTTTGCCATTTAGAATAACGATTCATGTAAGATTCAATCAAACATAAAGTTTTCCGTACTCGAATACTTACCGGCTGTACATCTAGTACTTAAACATTGATGCATTCATTCTTTTCCTTTAATATTAAAGCGTTATGGTTAAATTTAAACACTGATAATGCACGGCAGGGTTGGTTATTTGTATGTTGATGCACTTGGAATTTCACACCTCTTAACTTTATTTAAAAAAAAAACATATGGTTTCGTTTTTTAAAACTTTTATGTGATTTCTTAATTTCTAGAATGTGATATATACATTGTTAGAACAACTCTTGCAACATTGATACAGAAACTATATACTGATCAAGACTTTTACTGAATATAATATTCCATTTTAATGCAGAATACATTTTTACCGAGTTCGAGATGCGTATGATTTATATTTAAATTCTCCCTCATGAATTCGTCCGAATTTAAAACATTTCTATACTAAATACATGGCTAAATAAGAGACAAGTCATTATTTAGGTTTGTTTGCTCGCAGTAACTTTCTTATTTTCTCAGCGAAACAACATTTAATATCTTGTAAACATTTTACAAATTACAAAAATATACCACAATTCCATCTATATACATTCACAATGTCCTCTAAATACATATCAATACAAACATAACTGTAATATATTATGCAGAGCTTAACGTTAACTTCGTCTATCAAAGTTACTGGAGCACATCGATAATAATCAAACGTAATCAGGACTTATATATGCCTATAAAACCCCACCCGTACTACCGCCCTCGAAATATTCGTGCAGAAAACAACAGTAACATCAGACCACTTCTGATTTACAGACTAGCCAAACTTGTACCACAAGTCTAAAGATAGAAATAGAATAGGGAAATTCCAAATATAACGGAATAGAAATAAATATATATACATATAAAATTGCGGTTTTTTATCCAACGCAATCATAGGTTTGAACGTTGTTTTCAATTTAGACTTTTATATATTTTTTCGTTTGGGCTTGTATTATGTTTTCATTTGGGTTTATATGATCCGTTCATCCTATTTCGACTCTTTAAAATTCAAGAGTCTATCCTTAATTGAAGTAAATTATATGGCCTTCCAAATACCGTTTCGATCCCTAACATCACTGACGAGATTGTCGAAATCCGGATATGGTGTACAAATTTTTTCACCTCATGTTTGCGGTATACCATCTTCTCCGCAAGTTTATTGTTTTCTGTTTGGTGTTAAAGTAATTATTAAGATCCATTTCGTTAGATCTGGTGATCAATTTATTTGGCAATCGCCAATGGCAGTCAGCAGAGTTTAAGAATATCAGTTGTTCGACCTGTTAGTCATATGCGTTTTGTTAAAATAGACTTTTTCACTTTTTTTGGTCTTTTTGGAAATTGTTGTTTGTGCTGTATTTAGACCCCTCTACCAAGAAATTTGTTTTACATGCACACGTATAGAAATTGCGGTTTTTATCCAACGCAATCATAGGTTTGAACGTTGTTTTCAATTTAGAATTTATATATTTATATATATATATATATACATTATTGTGAATCATATCGATTTGCAAGTTGTCTATCACAAGGTTATAATCTATGAAAACGTATCTATATCTGATTTTATGGTCAACATCACAACATATCTAGTTGATTACAGAAACCATATAACACAGTCTCAGCTGGCTAATATCATACTGCAGAATTCTTTACCAAGTAATGTAGGAAAATATATTTTAGGTAGAACTGATGCTTATATCTAATTTTTTATGACAAGATATCAAAATGAAGCTTTTTATGACAGTTTTTGCTGTTTTGCGTTTAATGAAATAAGCCTGAAGACTTCATGCTAATATGTAAGACAAAACTAAAAGAGACAAAAATAGCATTATCTTACCTTTTCTCTCTTAATTAAGGTCATGGAATATCTTACTTTGTTCAGAACCAAATAATGTCCCCCCAAAAAAGCCGCCTCAAAAAAAAAAAAAACGAAATTAATAAAAACATTAAATTTTGTAAATTATTTTTTAATATATTTTTTGGTAAAATATCACAAAGCTTTAGATGAGAAAAAAATGGGTATAATACCAATGGACATCACAAATAGTCATAATATTTGATAAATGCATCAATTCAACATGCGATGTTATTATATATTTTCATTTTTGAAAGTCGATAAAGTACACATAATTACTATAAAACAAAAGATCTAAGTTGATCTGAATTCTCCAATTTTTAGTTCTTTTTTCAATGATACATACCTCTACCACTATATTCATCAAATATAAGGTCAATGCCTTTGATAAGGCGCTTTTTGTCCGCTATTTGCTAATTTTATGATGTTGCGTTTTGTCTGATGTTGCGCTTTTACTGACGTTGAGTTTTGTCTGACATTGCTTTTTGTTATATATATATATAGACGTTACGATCGCGATATGACCTATCTGTGATCGTCTTTAATTACAGTCTCAAAGAAACTTGATAGATCTGTGTGATGTCTTGACTAGACCAGGTTACCAGAAAACAGTGCATTAAACCATGATAAGCTGAAAAAATATCTTCCGTGGTTTTAAAAAAAGGTAAATATATGATACTTAAACTGCGAAACATCTAAGTTTATGTAAGCTCGTCTTATTTTAAAATCATGGAAGGTCGGGAGCAACATTGACCTTAATCTTACCTTATTTACCTCAAACTTTTTATTCCGGAAACCATTTTCCCAACAAAAAATCCGTTTTAAGTAACAGCGATCTTGATCTTTGACTTATTGACCCCAATATCAATAGGATTCTTTCCATTCCCCGTTTTTTTCATCTGTTTAAGATTAATCAAATTAAAGAAGGAATGGTCAAGTTGTATTCCGGAAACCATTATTTTCGGTCACACAACAGAAGGATGGAATGACGAATTGACAATTCTCTTGAAAAAATTTCGAGGAACCTAAACATTAATATAGAGACCACTATGAGCGATGAGATGAATACATTTTGTCCCTTACAGCATCTATATTGTATACGTACGTTCCCTATTCAATTTGTTAATTTTCAATTTGAAAACGATGATGCTCCTTTGGTCCCTTATTATGGTGCTTTATTTCCCTACTGGTTCGTTATGCCCGTGTCTGTAGTTACGTAAAAAAATAAGTTAACAAAAAATACCGAACTCCAAGGAAAATTAAAATCGGAAAGTCCCTTATCAAAATGGCAAAATCAAAAGCTCAAATACATCAAACGAATGGAATAGATAAAAGATACCAATAAACATGCTCTATATATAACTGGTAAATGATCAAGTCAGAGATATTGCTACCACAAATGTAATTACACCTTTACTTGTCATGTTCAATGCTATGGTTTTCACAAGTGGTGCATGATCTAAACCTTTCCCGAGCACCATCAATCATTTCTGTGGTTTTGTTGTTCTCAGTCTTTAGTTTTCTGTGTTATGCTTTGTAAAACTGTATTTTTCTCTTCAACTTAAAGTTTTTTTTTTATTGTAATCCTTCGGTTTTCAGTCTTCGTTTTTAAAAAAAAGATACCAAGCGTTCCCTTACATAGAAAATAGTCGTTATATATTGATATTTTAAAATGAACGTTCTGAGGAGTAAATTTCATATTTCATTTTCAAATTACTATGATAAGAACAATTAAGATGTATAATTGACCCGTCTTAATTGAACTACATTTATCGAATTGGTCTGAAACACTCAAGTTCATGACCCCTTTTTTTCTCAGCTTATGTGTTCTTTAGTCAATTTGCTCTAATATTCCAACTTATTTTTCTTTATTCAATGTTTGTTACTCTTATTCTATAGCTTTATTAAAACTGCCAACGGCACGAAAAGGTAAGTTTTTTATCAGTTGAATCGTTGGAGGTTGATTTTCCCGTGAAATGAGTCCACTGTCGGAACAAATCAACTGTATCATAGTCATAAACACTAGAAGAGGTGTTATAATTGCCAATGAGACAACTCTCCACCAGAGACCAAATGACGTAGAAGTTAACACTTTACTACAAGTTCTGATATGTATTCTCAGTGCAAAGCATCTGCCGGAAACGAACGAATGTATGATATATAAATGTTTGTTCTTTCCTGTCTTGCGGAGCAAAAAGAGGGACAACATGATACCTTTATGTTTTGCAAGATTGAATACATAGAATCATGAACATATGAAATATGGTCCAATAAGTTGAAATATTATTTTTTTAACAAAATGCACAATAATATTGGAACAGATTAGACCATACATATAATGATTTCACTTATTTTCCGAAAAGGTCTTTTTGCAGGTAAAAAAAAAAATAACAAAAAAACAGAACTCGGAAAGTCTTTTATAAGATGTCAAGATAAAAATCTCAAACACACCAAACGAATAAAAGAGTATTTGTAAAATATGTTGGGGTCTTTGGAGTCATGTTGTAAAGCAATAATTCTGACCCTTCCCTGAGAACTTCTTAAATGTCGATCCTCTGTGCCAAAATTTCTCACAAATTTGTTGAATTCTAATCGTCATTAATACTTGATATATTGCCCTATGTATTTAAAAACAATTAAAATACTTCTACCAGTTATACGGGGATCAGTAGATGCTTAAGAAATAATTATTTCATGCCATGCTCTATGCTCATTTTAATATTGGAAGGCATTATATTTGTCAATATCTTTATACCTAGCGTCAGCATACCCATGTTAAAATGAGCATAGAACATGGCATGATAGAATTATTTCGATTCTAATGGGAAAATTTAGAACTTTTGTACTTCGAAGTTGGCCTATAATACACATTTGAATGGCAGCCATTATGATTTATGAAACCAAAACAATTTAGAAAATCTACCGTTTCAAGGTAAAATATGAACAGATGCATGTTAACTTACTTTTAATATGATTTTATTTAATTTCCTAGCGAGATACGCCAACACAAATGTCCATTTTGTTTTCAGGCGTTGTTCAAAATACAGACTTGCAATTTCAATTGTGACGTCAATCACGTGCAGCCCATATTCTATTGTAATTGTAACATTTTGATTCCAAAGCGAAAGAAGAACGTCATATTAGAACTATCTGTATTGATTAATTCGTCCGAGTAAACAGTACTATAGTACTTTGATAAGGCCCTTCACGGAAAATCATTTTGTACGTTTTGTTATTGAGAACGTCCTTTCATATCATAAGAACTTATAAGATTGAGTTACGTGCAGATAAAGAATTTTGCATAAATTGTTACATTGGAAATACAAAATCGCTTTGAAAAAAGAACGTCATATTAGAACTATCTGTATTGATTAATTCGGTTCAAGTTTTCAATCTTTTTTTCTGTAATGCCTAATCTATTGATATATTGTTTTCTATTCAATCACACGGTAACAAGTTACAGCTGTTGTATTATAATACTTACGATGTGGCCTGGGAAAAGGAATTTTGGTTGAAAATTAGGAGAATTAAGTATTAAGTACTTAAAAATTTGCGAGTTTCAATTGGCGATTTGATGGTAACAAATTGAGTTGAGCAACGACGCTTTGGTGTTCGGTATTTTGTCATAGTTTATGTTTAGCTTACTATGTGGTATGGGGTTTGCTCTTTGTAAAATGTCGTACTGCAAACTGTTATTGTCATTGTTCACATCTTTGATCGTTGGTTTTTTTGGAAAGTTATCTCTTTGAAAGAGGGACGAAAGATACCAGAGGGACAGTCAAACTCATAGATCGAAAACAAACTGACAACGCCATGGCCAAAAATAAAAAGACAAAGAGACAAATAATAGTACAGATGACACAACATAGAAAACTAAAGACTAAGCAACACGAACCCCACCAAAAACTGGGGGTGATCTCAGGTGCTCCGGAAGGGTAAGCAGATCCTGCTCCACATGTGGCACCCGTCGTGTTGCTTATGTTATTACAAATCCGGTAAATAGTCTAATTCGGTAAGTCACATTCGTGAAAATGGAAGGATATTGTAGTTACGACATAAGGAACATATCCAATATCATCTGTGAAACGGTTATTCCATAACGGTTAATCAACTCGTGATGGCGTCCGTAAAATTTACGAAGGGATGATTTCAACTTCACCATTTGGAACTCTTGGCTTAATAGCTTCCTTGTGAGCAGCAATCCTCTATCAAGGAAATCATAATAGGAAACACAAGCCCGGGAATATCGTATCAATTGGGAGATATATACACCGTATGCAGGCGCTGCCGGAATGTTGCTACATAGAAATGAAAAGTTCACAATTGGGAAGCTGAAATCGTTGAAAGTTATACTTAACCTCTTTATCTTTTCAAATTGGAATAGGGTAAAGTGTTGCTTTGTTCTTATTTTCGCAACGCTTATCACACAGTTCAACTCGTTCAACTTAAATACAGCATAAAAGGCTTAGTAAAGACGCTATATAGCGCAGAAAGCCAAAAGCGCGTGAACAAATAGTCATGAAAATTTAAAAGTTTAATAATGGGGTGCGAACGCACAGTTTGTCTTAAAATAAATCTCGGCAATGTGGAATATACATGTATCCAACATCGTAATGCCAAATATGACTAAAAGACGATTTTATAAAAAGTTAAAATAACTGAAAAATACATCTCCCCGATGTGTAAAAATCACATCAAATAGATTTCAACAATGTTTTCATACACTTATTACGCGATGTAGCTTTAGCATATTTTTTTATAAAAAAAGTATACTCATATTGGTAGATACAGAAATAAATAGCGTTGGTATATGTACCTTATATACAAATCCGTCTCATTGGTAAATACTCTTAAAATTCTAACACAGAAACAAAGCTTGAAATAAATAAAATCAACAATTTATTAGACAGTTTATTTCCAATCACCGCCAAAGGGAAAGAGCTACTAGGTCAGGCTAACTGGTTTACTGCCTCCAACTACGGGAAAATAGTTTCTGGCTGTGCCGAAGAGACACATACGTCCATGTTTTAATTAATGCAAGGTTCTCATCGTTGCTGTATATTTTTCAAATGAAATACCGAATATTAAGCTGGCCGGGGTGTCTTCCTCCATCTTGAATTTTGAATAGCAAATAACAATAGGTCTAGATCTTTTATAAAAAGTGCAAATTTGGAGAGTAGTATGTAATTCATGTGTAAGACTTTTCATGTTAATATAGAAAAATATGTGTTTTATCATATTTTACGGCTGTATTTTACAAAAAAAAACAGAATGTTTTTGTTTGATTCAATTTTTTTAAACTGTAAGGGGAGATAACTCAGATAAAGTAACTTTTATAATAGAATGTGTTATGAATTTACCTATTCTATGATGTAGCAAGAAAACGAGTTCGGTGACACCACTTTTTCTTTTTTCTTATCTGAAAGCATATTATTAGAGCTATCTTATCATATTTTATCTTAAAATTCTATGGTTTAGTTTTCTTTCTATCACAAAAAATTGGGTTTTCCATGTATAATCTATACAAAATCTGACAATTTGCACAACCTGTAGCTCGAAAAAAAGCCCCGTGACCTATACTTTTTATTATATTTTTGAAAAAAACATGACATGAACTACTTTTTGACAAATTATTAAAAAATTTTATGGATTTTAATTTAGACCCCCATCTACCTAAAACAATATACTATTCTTCTTCAATGGGTCCCTAATATTACGTCATTAGGGCGTGACGTCATTTTAAGGCATATGACGTCACAATTGTCCAGCTGTCGTATTTTCTGGCTGACGAAATGCAACCATATAAAACTACCGGCAGCAAGAGAGTTAAAAAGTAGTTTTCCAAAATATTTCTAACTTTCTTATGTGAATAAAACATTGAAACTAAAAGATAAATCTGTTGGTAGATTTTACTAATCAAGTTATAAACCTTACCTTAAAATAAAAGCCCTGATTGGTCGACACAAAGTTATTATGGTTTTAAAATTGCGTCTAGAGTAACGGTTTGGCCTAAATTTCCTGAGATTTATTCAATTTCTTACACGTTAGTACATAAACATGAGGAGATGTGGTAATGGAACAACTTTCCACAAGAGTCCAAATGACGAGTCCACAAACCTACATTGGTTCAGTTATTAGAATCCTAAACAAATATTAGACATACTGGTTCGCTGCTCCTTAAAAACTTACATGAACATAAAGCCTATTGCTTCTATAGAAACTGTCGGTGTTGGAAATTTGGTAACGCCCTAGATAGGAGACGCAAGCTCTGTAAGATTATATACACTGGGAGATATATAGTACATATGAAGCCGCTGGTGAAATGTTGAAATATAGAAATGGAAAGTTAACAATATGAAAGCTTAGATCATGTCTTTTACTGTACAGTTCAGTACTCAAACTATCCTCATTGTCAATTGCTAGATGTAGATTTAGATATAAGGCAGGTTATCTATATCAGTGGACTACCTTTATATTCAGTTCCATGGGATGAATGCGTTCAGCAAAGTCACCATATTCATCAGCTGTAAAAGTTGCCAGAAAGAGTACCAAGACTACACAATAGCTGTATTGCATCGTATAATACATTATAAACAGATGGTGACTAAAACAAACATTACACGACAAATGAAAGCGGATAATAATTTAAAACATGTAATTGTTCGCTTGACTCTGCATGATTTTACAGTATAATTATTATAACATAACATTTACATCATAATTATAGTGTTATCTATATTGTAGAACAATGCTAATAAAATTCCATTGTTTGATTATTCGACAAGGAAATTGTTCAAAACACGTGCTGGCATGGTTTGATTTCACTACAAATAATTCATTGTTAAATCTGTATCAAACTTGGATGGTTTATTTTTGGGAATACTTTTATAAAAAATATTACACCAGGGTTTTCGATATCACAAACTAGTCAATACCTTTACTAAATTTTATCATCGGTACAAAGACACATTCGTAAATATAAATCAACATGCAGACATCTTATACGTTCAGGTATTTCACATCCAATCTTTTATGGTAATACTCTTTACAAAGCACAAAAATGTCGGCATTCACCTCAAAAGCTAATCCAAACCTTTAAACAGACTTATTCAGAATGGATATAGCTACGATACTGTTGTCAAGTCATTAAGAATGGCATATTTTGGTACTAATATTGATTCACTGATAGGATCTTTGCATCGGAAATAAACACATTTATTCTAAAACCAGTTGTTGGCATGATACGGGTTATGTTCTTCTCATATATGTTATGATGGTATGATACTAAACCCCTAACGGAAGGGATTGTGCTTGTTCTTCATATGATGAAGACATAATCTTTCAATCAGTTTGATTGAGGTCTGGAGCTGGCATGTCAGTAACTGATAGTAGTCCTTTGTTTATTGATGTATCATTGTCATTTTCCTTAGTTTCTTTTGTTACTTATTCTGACATCGGACTCGGACTTCTTCTTGAACTGAGTTTTACTGTGCGTATTGCTGTGTGTTTCTTTATTCTACATTGCCTAGAGGTATAGGGGGAGGGTTGAGATCTCAGAAAACATGTTTAACCCCACCGCATTTTTGCACCTGTCCCAAGTCATGAGCCTCTGGCCTTTGGTGGTCTTGTATATTTTTTAATTTAAGTTCATTTATATGTTTTGGAGTTTAGTATGACGTCCATTTCTCTGAACGAGTACACATTTTTATTTAGCGCCAGCTGAGGCCCACTTCGGATGCGTGATTTTCTCGCTCCATTGAAGACTCATTGGTGGCCTTTGGCTGTTATCTGCTCTATGGTCGGGTTGTTGTCTCTTTGACATATTCCCCATTCCCATTCTCAATGTTATTGCAAAGAAATTATCATCGTTTCAAATTTACAATATATATTCACATTTACGGTTAAACCTATTGACTGTTAATAAAGGCTTGAAATTTGTTTTGAAATATTAGCCGGCCAGAAATACAGTTTTTTTTTTGTTAGTAAGAAAACCAATAACACCAGATTAGCAGTGCATTTCATTATTAGCTCAATTTACAAAATTCCTTAGTTAGCTTTTCTCATCACTTGGCGTCCGTCATCCGTTTAATTTTACAAAAATCCTCTTAAACTACTTGGCCAATGGGAACCAAACTAAGTAATAATCATCCTTGATAAATCTATATTAAAAAAATGTGTCATATGATCCTGTCCGCCAACCAACACGGTCGACACGGCTAGAAAATAACATGAGGATATAATACGTTTTGTGTTTACTTTCTACAAAGCCCCTTCAGAATGAGAAAATCTGACTGGCAGAAATTTGCAATACAATTCGAGCTACCTACTGTCAATGTATATAAAATGGCGACTTCGTATAGAAGTGATTGCTGTTTAATTGCAGATTTTATCTTTTTTTAATTTTTGCCTATAATTTTGTAAACTAAAACAGATAAAGAAAACTTTAAGAGCAAAACTGATCAGAAGACAAGATCTACAGATAATCTGACATGGCTGATATCTGCAGAATACTCCTTAATAGAGTTATTGTCCTTAAATGACGATTTTTACCATTTTTTGGCGTTTTTGTCTCTTGTCTCAAAAACAATAATCCAATGATAGATTTTTTAGATACAAGAAACATAACTGGAAGCAGCTGGGTAGGCCTATGCACTCATATTGTGTGATATTTTATCATTATCATAAGTCACATTTGCCCATCTAGGTAAAAATACTTATTTCAAAGTAGTATGAAAATGTAATGTACGTTGTTTTCATCATTATTTGTTATTGGCTCTTGTAAATGCTACATTAAGGTGTCTTGTGTCACGTCCGCACTTTGGAAGGGAGTGTTTGTTTGTTCTATCGAAGATTTGGAACTTTTCTCCGGCATATTTAGTTTAAAAGTAATTATGGGATCTTATGATACGTTATCCTCGGTAAACATGTACCCGTCTTACAATGACAAAAATACTAGTCTGTGAGATCTGTAATTGGAATTATATTTTGAAAATGAATGCGTTTTTCCTTATTATTCTTGCTATAATATGTGTGTATTATTGTATAAATACAGTGCTTTTTAACCGACCCGTGTCATATCTTTAGATAAAAGCAACAGGTACGATCACGTACTGCTGTTTACTTGACGAAGTTGTAAGAAAGTCAGTAGGTAAAACATTTTATTTTCTACTAATTAAAAATTCTTTAATTGATCAGAGTTCTGTTCTACATTTTTTTAATAAAGGGACAAAAGTAGCGATTCGATGTTATATTTTCTTGTTTACATTGTCAAATATTGGTAAAGGCCTTCGCCGCATACGTCTCTCGCCTACGATTGCTTCTGTCTGTGTAAAAGTGTAAAGTTGACTGCCAAAAACACGGCCCATTTATAAGTGAAACACGAAAAAAATAGAAGCTTTTTTGTTTAGATGCTACTTCTTTATTTACAGTATCAGTGTCGTAACATTGAAGGATGATCTAACACAGTTGTTTATGTCTTAAAATTTATCGTTCGATTGTATGTCAGTGATAAATGAAAAAACAACCTGAAAATTGAAAACAAAAATATGTTTTTAAATTTGGCCAAAAAATATGTCAAAGTAGGTAGGGCCAATTACTTCTGTATTTGATTTACTTACATGGTCAAAATATAAAAAGTATTTAATCCTGATAGACATTGAAAATACCATTATCTAAATTTTTTGGAAAAAATGGACAGGTCAATATATCATATACGTAACATATATTTTTTTTACCAATTTTACTTTGTTCATTTCCATAAAATCAAAATGCTATTTTGCGCTACGTGATGCTGTTTTAAGAATTTTGATATACAACTGAAGTTCAAAAGGGGTTTTATTTATCAGATTTTTCATCGAAGGACATTGCTCACCATAATGAATTATTTTGTATATTAAAGACAATTCATGGCTTACTTTCAACAGAATTTAAGTTTTGGTTCCCGAACTCCTTTTTAAATATTTTTAGGAAAAATACTTGATATTTGGCAAAATCTGTTACAATTGAGTTTTTGGCTTCATTCAGGAAATTATAATTTGTTGATTTGTTAAGAAATGAGACATTATGTTTTAAAACGTTAAACACATTGTGCGGTGATACCATGAATAAAAGTCATAAGTGAAAGCATTTTTGAATATGGCCCTGTTGTAAAATAAATACAAGGGAAATTGACCCTACCTCTTTTACTTATTTAACTGCCTTTCATTTGATAAAGAAGAAATTTTTGTCTTAGTTTCCATAGAGATATGTATGCTGAATAATTTTGTAACCATAGATTAAACATAAATGTTGCCGACGACAACGAGGTGTACGATCGCTATGTCTCGCTTCCGTGACTTTCGTTGTAGGCTCAACAAAAATGACACGATCTTGTATAAAAAGGGATTTCTATAACGTTTTTTAATCAAATAAGATATTCGCTTCTTTTTTATCAACCAGCTGAGAGTTGAGTTAAATAGTAATGATCTTTATAATTTAAATGACCAAAATCATTGTAATTCCATGCCGAATACCGTTTACCTTTGATGCATAGTTCTTTTCATTGACGGCCTTTGTAGGTATACCACGTAAAATTTCATTCACTAAGAATAGGTACCTGAATGTGAGCCTGAAAATGGCATAAACTAATAATTTATATTGTTTTAGTCTTTTTTTTAATTTTAATGTCATATTGAAAGACCTTTTAGAATTGAAAGAGAAAAAAAAATATAGGTTTTCTGTTCTTAATTCAAAATAAAGATAAAATAAAACATGCAGAAAGGTACTGTATTATTTTTATGAATCAATATTATGTGATCAAAGGAGTGGTAAAAGATACCAAAAGGACATTCAAACTGATTAGTTGATGACAAATTGAGAACGTCATGACAAAAACGAAAAACGAATTAAAGACATGCTAAAGTATTTAAAACACAATACAGAAAACTAAAGATCGAGCAAAACAAACCCCACCAAACGGTCTTATAATGTCCATAGACAGATTAAGACAGGTCGTTTCTTCTGTATTTTACCAGCTTCATTCGTATGGGAAGAATTCAAATGGCAGCATGATAAGTTATAAATATTGAAAATTGCAAAATTACATTAAGACACAGCTTATATTTTGCAGTGCGTAGAATATATTTCAACAAACTTGTTAAAGGCCAACAACAATATGAATAAATTTGCAAACTTTATAATGGAATGCAACTGAAAAATTCTTTATGATATCTGACTGAGTTTTCAAAAAATTGTGAATATCTAAGAACTGGCAAATTTTACCGATTTTTACCTACTATCTAACTTATAAAACAAATAAGATGGACTCGTATAGTAACTGTTTTGCCACGGAACAATGTGTACTCAATTGAAACTGTTGATTACTTTTCTCATATTATATTGTAGGTGCGTATTTTATAGGGTTTTCTATTTGCGTGGTTTATGGCTGTCATACAAGTGAAATGTTTAGCTAGCTATAAAGCCAGGTTTTATCCACCATTTTCTACATCAGGAAATGCTTGTACCAAATCCGGAATATGACAGTTGTTTTTTTTTCCATTCGTTTGATATGGTTGAGCTTTTGACTTTATTAAAGAACTTTCCACTTTGAATTTCCCTTGGAGTTCAGGTTTTTTTTTTTTATTCTTTTTTTTATTTTACTTTTTATTACAACAGCAGTTTAATGATTTTCTTTTTTCTTTTAATGAATCATAGAATTAACATATTCTTAATTCTTTTGGTATTTTTAATTTTTTTTATTTTCATTCTTGCATCTAATATGACAATGAATGCGGATTATGTAATTCACTGAAATTTTTATTTTAATTTTAATCTTATTGTAATAGAAACATGTGTGTGATTGTTTTTTCCTCTTGATTTACAGTGGTTTGATTGCGAAATGTATATAAAGAGTATTTCTCAGCAATCAGATTATCCCTGCAGAAAACTTGATTTAGTAGCAATGAATAAATTCAGTGTCACAGTTTTGCTGGCTTTAGTCCTTATTGGATTATTTGTCGTTCAGAGTGGTAAGTAAAGGTTTGACTTATTAAAGCGTTCATTAAATTTAATTTTTTAATATTTTTATTAATTGTCAAACATTATGTATGTACGTAACACTTGATATATATGTTATGTCAGATTTTTTAAATAGAGACAGTAGCTACATGCAAAAATACTAGCTATCAATTTCTTCATTTTTAAATTGGAAACAAACTCTTGAAACAATTAAATTAAGTCTTTATATCCTACCAAAATTGGCAATTACAACAACATCAAAGGGATGGGAAAACAGGAAGAAAGCTATAATTTGTATTCTTGAAGTGAGTATTTTTTCCTTACTATTTGTCATTATTTTGATGTTGTTGAAAAATTGGTTATATATTGTTTGTCTTCTTATAGTTTTCCATAATTCTTATATATAAATTATACAAATTATCATTTACTGGCACATAAATAAGAGGAAATATTTTTTTTATGTAAAGTTATAATTGATAACGTTTTTTTTTCAGATGCAGGTTATGTAAGTTTAAAAATATTTGAAGTTTGTTATGGTATGGCATCAAGATATTTGGTTTTATCATAAACTTAACAGTTAATACAAGTCAACGTTATTTATAATACAATGAATGAAAATCGTTCGGTGTCCAACATCCGTGACGATTCAGTCACGGTTACAAAGTCTAATTGATACCTGATAGACATCTAATATAGGGACATAAATAAACGGCAAACACTTTTTCAAATGAGATGGTTTTTTTCCATATCACTCTACGTATCAACCTTCAACCAATAAGCCCTCAGTGTGTAATATTGAAAAAACTATAGACGTGAGATTGCGCACTCTATACAGTAATATATGTATATAAGAAAAAAAAAAGAAGAAAATGCATATATATCGTTGTATCAAAAATTGTTCACATAGTCTACATGTACATTGTTCACATTGTTACTACCGGTTTCACTCCTCACGGAAGATATTCATGGTAAACATATATACAATCTTTCAAAATAAACTTTGTTAGTGGTAAAGTCACGTTACATTTACTCTTCGCAACAAAGGAGGTAACGTTGATATAAATTGTTCAAAATAAACGTTGTTAGTGGTAACGTCACGTTATAAACATATTAACTTATTAATAATATATCAATCAACTATAACAGTCTTATCTATTATTGGGTATATAACTCATGTTCAAATATTTTCAAATATATATAAAATAAAAAAAAATTGGACTAAACTAGAGTTGCATGCCGTACGGCGACTATAGGTCATTCACATCCTTGTCTTTCTGTCTTGTTGGATAGATGTCTCAATTTGGATGCAAACCTATCAAATTTTCATAAATGGCCTTTTTGTTATGTGCTTAAAAAATGTTTAACCTTGTTTTATGTTCAAATGTTTTTTTCAAATTCATGATCAGAATCCTCGTTATCGATTAATAGATGTATCGTAATGTCCTTCTTTGAATCTAATGTTATAATACATTTTTACGTCCCTGTTTGATAGTTTTCATTACTGCTTAGTTGCGATATGATTAGGTACAGATTGAATATACAAATTTGTCAACTGTTAAAGGTATTTTGAATACTATATGTCGCATTGGTTGGTGTTGCCATTGATGGACGTATAAGCCGCATCGCCTTTAATGTATATATATTCTGATGGAACCAACTGTACGCCTCTTTTTGTTGACATGTTCCTCTTTTATTTATATGAAGCTGACTGCATTCAAGAGGTTCTTAGGAAGAATGAAAAGAAGATAACATTATCCTTTAACTTCACTTTCGCTATAAAGATGATAACCTCACACTGAATAACTAAAACAATTATGACTTTGTTGAACACATGTATCCCAATGACATGAAATAAAGAATACAACAAATACAGTTAAGGTTATACGTGTTGACATCTGTAGATTGTAAGCTCTTTTTTTTAAATAAGTTTTTTAATTTTAGTGCAGCAAAATTGGTACCGTTAATATTATTAAGTCGGCCTCATATTTTGATTTACATATAAAAATTGACAATGAGGATTGTTTGAAAAAAAGACTTAACAACAAAAGAGATGATTTCAGATTTTTATATTAATTGTGAACTTTCCATTTCTCGTAGCAACATTCAATTAGCGCCTGTATATGGTTATGATTCTCCTAGTTGATACGATATTCTAGACCTTGCATTTCGTATCATGATTTCCTTGAAGGTATTAAACAAAGAGTTCCAAGTAGTGAAGTTGAAACCCTCCCTTCTAAAATTTAACGGACGCCATCACCAGTTGGTTGACTGTTATGGAATATCTAGTTCACAGATGACAACAGATATGTACAAATTGTCGTACCCATAATTCCGTCCTCTTTTCCTCGAATGTGACCTACTGAATACGATTTTTGACCGGGTATGTACGTTCATGAGTAACATGTTGGATGCCAAATGTGGAACAGGGTCTGCTTACCCTTTAGGAGGACTTGAGATCCCCACGATTTTTGTTGGGGTTCATTTTGGGCAGTCTTCATTCCCTGTTGCGTTTTGTATACTGTTGTTTTTCTTTTTTTCTTTTTACGTTTTTTTTTGCCATGGTTTTGTCTCCTTTTTTTCGATTGGACTTAAATCATCGACTACATAGTTAATATATTTTCATCTTATTAACTGATGTTACGCCATGAAAGCGGGAGGTTTGGCATGCCACAAAACCAGGTTCAACCCACCATTTTTTTCATAAAATGTCCTGTACCAAGTCAGGAAAATGACCATTGTTATATTATAGTTCGTTTCTGTGTGTGTGTTACATTTTAATGTTGTGTTTTTGTTGTGTCGTTGTTCTCCTCTTATATTTGATGCGTTTCCCTCAGTTTTAGTTTGTAACCCGGATTTGTTTTTATCTCTATCGATTTATGAGTTTCAAACAGCGGTATACTACTGTTGCCTTTATTAACGCATCGGTTTTGAATTGTTTTATATGTCTACATCATAATTAATTCAAAATTTAATGTTTTTTTTTTTAATTTCAGGGTTATGATCAAGGATATAATGCACCATGGCCATACAACAATGGTTACTATGGCTATAATGGATACAATGGATACCACGGACGTTATGGTTGGAATAAGGGCTGGAATAACGGTCCATATTTAGGATCATATTCGGGAAACAAAGGCTATCTGTATTAGTACTGAAACAAGAAAGTTATCAATATTGATATGAATGATAGATAAATAAAGCTTTATTTGTGTTTCCTCTTAGTTACTTTTTGTATGTATCAATCCATCGTTATTATTGTGGTCGATTGATTTGCAGTTGGAAAAACACGAATGTTTAGTTAATTGTATGTAAATATTTGCAAATCCTCTCAAACTTTGAAAAATCTGAATTTTATTGATACATGAACAGGTTGATATAATCTTGTTACTTTAGTAAACAACAGTAATTTGTGATGTCACCATGACGTCATAAATATCTTGATATTTTCGTATTTTACATATTTTACGCTAAGTTTTTGGTCAACATATAAATGCACAGCAACAGTTTTACACAAAAAGGCATTTTACAAACATTTTTGGGTAAATCGGTTAATCATACAAATATCTAATAATAATCACAAGATATCAAAATGAGGTTATTTTGGACACATTTACTGTTTTTGCACCAAATGTAATATGTTTGGAGCCCTATCTAGGAGATACATCAATTGCTCGAGTTTATCCATGTTATTACATATACAGAAAAGTGTGGTGTGCACCAAAAATATCCCTTTTCATAAAATAGGAGGGACAAAATTCTCAATTTCTTTTTCTGTTTGCAGTTTTATATCTATATTCAATAACCAAATTCTGTTCAGATAAAGACTTAAGGTAAGAACAATATTGTTGAATGAGTAGATATTTATATACTATGCCTCTTATTATTAATAATGGAAAAAGTCTCATATCGGTCACTACAATACTATCCATATGCTGTTTTCTTTGGATAAAATGTTGCTACCAGTTTAGTGTTAACTTGAATTAAGTGAAACAATGTTGGTACAAATTTTTTATGTACTTTTTTTTTGCTTGAAATAAAGCATAATGATATTGAGGAAAGGAGAAGTCAATGTAGCAAGTGTGGTTCTGTTTTAGGTATAGAACCTCTAATCTGTGCTCGGTCACAAAGAATATACAAATTCATACAAAATAGTTCCTACGCATAGCTGCAACTTTGTCAAAGAGAAAACTGTTTGGATAATTTTAGTATCAAATGGAAGCTTATGGACTTTGGATCACTGTAGAACCATTTTTTAAATATTCTTTTAAATATTGAAATAGAAATATATGAAATTATGATATGATGCCATATTTGCACTGTTGCCAAGATCAGAAGTACCTGATTAGTACTACCAAACTTCCTGAAACCAGCGAGCCCTTATTTGTAATGGAAGGTATGTTGAATATTCAGCACATATCATGATAAGGAATGGTTTTTCTATGAAATAACTGCAATTTTATTTGAACTTTAGAAAAAATAGCTATAAATGCTTCAAAGAGGCATACTATAGCATAGAAAGCAATTGGGCTATGAATAAGTGGTTTTATTCGAAATGGGATGTAGATCTTTTTTATATTTGAGTACAATGAACAGTCCAAAATTAGAACAAATAATTACTACACAGAAATCTGAAGAATGAGTAAAACGAACAAATTACAACGTTATTCAAATGAAGAACGAAACATAGCAGTACCCTAAAGATGTTCAAATAAAACATTTGTTTTCAATTTCCTTACAATGATTATAGTTTAGGAGAATTGGGACTTCAAAAAAGAAGATTCTGATTTTACTAGCAGAGACAATCAGTTCATGGCCATATATACACCATAAAATTTGCTCGGCAGACCCTTTTAAAAGAATGGGCATACACTTTCTTTAGACATAAAACACAACGTTTACCAGGCCATCCATAAGTTAAATATTGTAACATCACTTTAGTTTGAACAACTAATTAAAGATACTGGGCTTAAATTCTGATACTTCAGATGCGTGTTTTAACAGTTTGTTTTTTGTTGTTGATCATCCTCAGTAACGACTTAAATTTTTTTTTTTTCATTGAATTTCCAAAGACATGAAAATCTAATGCTTCTAAATAAATAGGTATTCATTCTAAATCTATTCAGCACTTGAATGCACTGTTTCAAGGTTACAATTGAACACTAACAACACAATTTAATGATATTAACAGAAATCGCATGTCTATTGTAAACAAGAGTCTTATGTTTATTTAAAAGCATTGCATCATCTGAATGAATTTATTAAAACAAACATAATTGATACCGGTACAAACGTGTTTGCTTCATGATTATTTGTGTCAGATTTTTTTGTATTTTTGCATATTTTAGACACCATCTGTTTCATATTGCCTAAAATAATGCCTTATCAATCAACAATTCAATCTAACATAAAGGTCTCCGTTCCCAAATACTTACTGGCTCAAGATCTGGTACATAAATATGGAACCATTAATTCTTTTCCTTTAATAAAAAAAAAAACAAAACGTTAAGGTGAAATTTTAACACTGATAATTCATGGAGTTACTAATAACTCGTATGTTATGAAGTTGGGTCCCCCAATCCCCTTTAATTTGTTTAAAACAGCCTTAAGCATGGTTTTCTATTCACAAATTTAGAGTGATTTCCCATATTTCAAGATCGTGATATGTACATTGATAGAACAACTCTTGCAACAGAGATACAGATAGTATATACTGTAAAGACGTTTACAAAAAATTATATTTTATTTTTAATTTTTAGTTTTTCATTCAATCATACATAGTACCACTATTTTCATCAAATGTATGGTCAATGCTTTTATTACACCGCTTTTTGTCGAATATTTGCTTTTTGTCTGACGTTGTCTTTTGTTGACGTTGCGTTTTGTACGGCGTTGCGTAAAGTCCATTATTGTTTTTTGCTAGAATAAATTAGCTTTTTGTCCTAAACTGTATATTCCCCCTTTGCTAAAACAACAGTTGTATAGACGTTGCAACCGCGATATGACGTCTCTGAGACCGCAAAAAAAAAAAATACGATCGCAAAGACATTGGAAAGATCTCTGCGACGTCTTGACAAAACCTGGTTAGCAACAGTGCATTAATTCATTGTACGCTAGAAAAATGTCTTCCGTGGTTAAAAACATGTCAGCATTTGACACTAGAACTGCGAAACATCTAATTTTAGGTTAGTCTGTCTTATTTAAAAATCAAGGGAGGTCGGTTGAGAGCAACAGTTACCTTAACCATTGACATATTGACCTCAGAGTTTTCATCTGGATACCCTTTTTCCACCAAAACATCCGTGTTTTAGTACCAGTGACCTAGATCTTTGACTTATTGCCCAAATATTAATAGGCTTCTTTCCATTCCATGTATTTTTGATCCCTGTAAGTTTCATTCAAAGTTAGCAATGGATATTCAAGTTGTCTTCCGAAAACCATTTGTTACGGTCACATGACGGACAGACGGACAGACGGATGGAATGACGGACTGACAATGCGATTATTGTATTTTCCTGAAATTTTGTCGAGGAAAATAAGAATTGATAAGCTAGAGACCACTGTGAGTGATGAGATGATTCATTTTTGTCCTTAACAACAACTGTATTGTGTACGTGCGTTTCGGTAATCAAATTAAACATTTTAAGTGATATTCCAATGGGTACGGATTGCGTCACTTTGATAACATTTTTGTTACGGTATTGTTATAAAATTACCTTTTTTTGCCAAGCCCTTTAAAGATCCGTCTTAATTTATTTGAAAGGTAACAAAATATAACACGGTCACTTGATGGTATGTATGCCATTGGTTTAAGTAACCAAAAATGCTTTAATTTTACAGCTGACATTTGCCTCCAGGAAACACACTTTAAAAACAAAAGATATAAAAGAAATTTGGCATCTACCTAGTTTTGAATTTCATTCTTAAAGACTTAAAATACTTGTACGTTAGAATAAAAAAAACAAAAATAAATAAAAAACAAAACAAAACTAGTTCGTCCTGCGTATGGGTTTAATGCATACGCACTTGTCTCAGATTTTTTAACCTAGACGTTATATAAAGATGTAGGGGTTAAATATAATAAGAGACACGCTCCTGTGGCTTAACGCAACAAACCACTTTGTCTCATGTAGTAGTAGTTGTAGTAGTTGTAGTAGTTGTTTTCCTTTTGACCACAGTATTCTAATGAAAGACTCAATTTCGGTAAGGGAAAAATGGGCTATTCTTCAAACAGAATTTCTGATGGTGGGGTCTTTTATAGCTGACTATACGGTATTGGGTTTTCTCGTTGAATGAAATGCTCTTGTGCGCAAAGGTCGTTTCAACCAAAAGAAGATCCGTTGTTTTAATCTGATCAACAAAAATGATAAAAAACCAATATCATATTTTCCTTGTCAAACCATAATTGTAAAAATTGTTTGAAGTTTATATCTGTTTCAAGAAAAAAATATTAAATCTTCTTAAAAAGTGCAATTTTTAAAAAAAAGTCGTGAACACCAAAATAATCAAAAATCTATTTCTAGTAAGATACAAACAACAAAAATTAAAATACAAACTCCAAGTACACAATTAATTAGGTGCATAAAATGTGAATTTTAAAATATGTTTTCACTAATGGAGCTAGAAACAAAATAAGGAAATACGAAAAGATTTGAAACGTTGAAAAGCATTGATCACAGAATAAGAACACCAGGATGCTCTAATAAGAGAATGACACACTTTCATAAATTGATAGACAACCTGCGAATCAATATAAATCACAGAAATATGTATAAAACATAAAGTTATAAAGTGTAATTTTCATTTGGTGAAAATGTTCACGCCGTGCAAACAGAATAAATTTTTAAGCAAATGTTTTGACAAGTATATAATTGCTTCATCTCTGTTTCGAAAGTTGATTAATTAATTTTCATGTCATGTTCATTGCAATATGGGAAATTACTGCAAATTCGTGAAAACAAAACAAGCAATAGACGTTTTTAGAAGAAGTCAACGAAACATCAGCATCATTTTGAGAAGAATTGTGTATCATACATTTTCATTTGCCATGATAAAGGTTTCCAAAATGTTGAGGGAGAAGCAAACTTGAAAACATACAAGTTTCAGTTCTTCCATGCTTTAGAAGTGTTTACATTTCACCAATACCTTTGATCATAAGAAAATAAATGATAGTTTCAATGTATTGTAACTGATTGATTGATTGCTGGTTGCTTAAAGCCCAGTGTATTGTAACTGTTGCCAGAGTCAATCAGAAGTTCAGTCCGTTAAGGTAGATGGGGGGTCTAAATTTTTATCCAAGGGTTTTTTTATTTTCTAAGGAAAACTTCTTAGTGATATGTACTTCGAAATTATCAAATAAAAAAATGGGGTCACCAGTGTTCCAAGCTCAAAGTTTTGATTTGAAAATTTAAGGTAAAATGAACATTTTGACGCAAATTTCATATAGACAATGAAGGAAAAAACGTTATTTGATACATTTATTGAATAAAAAGTGGCATTTCTAATCCATAGAATTTTTTTATTTTTTGTAATTGAATTCTCCAAATGTTAATTTAAAAGTTGAAAATAAAAAAAATGGTAGGTCACCGTCCATATAAGAAAGATACGAGTTAATTGAGACAAGAAAATAGACAAAAAAGGGAGTTAACTTTTAATTCATAAATTGAATAAATTTGAAGATTTACTATTTTTCTTGTTCAGATTTTATTTGTTTCTTTAGATATATCAATGGAATTTGGTATGTTAGTGTCTAATATTGAGAGGGTGAGTTGTGTACCAAAAAGACCACATTTTTCACTTGACCTTTGATTTCAAGGTCAAATAATTGAACTTACGAAGTGTTATATTATAAACCTGTAGTTAATTGTGCGAGCCTTAACATTTTAGTCTTTTGAGATAAATCAATGATGTATTGTATGTTTTTGTAAAACCATGGGACAGCTTGTTATATACCATCATGACAGCTAGCAATTAAGCCTTGACATTTGGCTTCAAGGTTAAATAATTGATATTTCAAGTATGCATGATTGATTGGATGTCAACAATTTTGTTTGCATTGTTATATATATTAATATGAAGTTTGTTATGTATGTGTATAATCAAATGAGGGAAGGTCATGTGCTATAAGGACTGCATGTGTCCTTGACCTTTGAACCCAAGGTCAATAATTGATATTTTTAGTATTGACATGTGAAGCTAGAGCTTGTATTGCATTTTCATAAAAACAATTTTTGGTATATCCTTTTACGGGAAATAAGTGGACGCATTGTCAAAACCGTAGACAACCATCTTACTTCTGACTGTGTAATGACATTTGCATGTGCAATTTGTGGGTAAAACCAGGTTTACAGTGCACTTATCCAGTTTCTTATATAATTACTCGACGAATTCATAACAATCTTTATCACGCCTTCAACAACATCAAAAAGGGGGACTTAAGATCCATCTTGAATATAATTGAATAGATAGTTTTGAAATGGGAAAAAAATGATAATTTTCTGTGATCAATTAATTTTTTGAGTAACAGCTACAGACTATAGTACACTGGATAAGTTTGGATATGTATCCTTCAGTCGGTGTGGAAGGAATTTAGTAATGTTGATCAGATCACACATGTCACACTCATATTGTGTGTTTCTGAAATGAAAAAAATGGCAACAAATTTGGACCATGTACGATTATTTATTGCTCATCAGGAAATGAGGATATATTTGACATTTTCCAACAAATACAAAGCATATTTTTTTATACTATAAAACAGTCATTAGAAATTACATCATCATAAATCTTCTTATTTAAACCAAATAGAATTTATTTCTTGATCCTCAGACTCTACCTCATGTAAACTTTATCACGTTTATGGTGCAAATCATTTCTTTTTAATTTGGCAAAACTTTTTAAAAATTAAAAAATGTTGGCTTTTTTAAAATTTATTTGGTGTAAAATGGACCCTCAAATACCCTAGATTCATTGCTATACCATGTATATGTCTAGGAAACAGACATATATACACAACAAGACAAATACTGGGTCAGGACCTGCGTCTGCATTCAATTGATTGAGGTAATATGTATTCCATAGCATAAATAATCATTCCCAGAACAAATATTAAAATCATTTGCATTCTCTGTCATAAAAGCCAAGAAAACATTGACGAAAGTTTTCTATCCGTTGAACTCCAGTAGTATAAACTGAACCAATATCATTACATACAAATGTATAAGGATAAACATAAATGATGCTTTTTGCAACGCAGGTAAAAAATTAACCAAGATCAGGATATATGGAAGGACAAGGGTAAATCTAAATGGTCCTTTCCCTTTTTATGATTGGGGCATAATAAAATTCCTTCCCCCTGTATCATTTGGTAAACCTGAGAACCAGGTAATTTTTCATGACTTGATTGTTACATGTTATTTCAATCTTCATGCAGAAAATCAAACAGTTTTTGAATAACTCTTGTACATTTAGTTACTATCACACTTCCCTTGTTAGACCTTTCAGCAAGTAAGGCTTTAAGTCCATCCATACCATCTCGATGTGCTGCTAATTTCAAATGAGACAATTTAAGGTTAGATTTTGATGCCTTCAGCGCACAAGATTTTGAAATTGCTTTACAATTTATAGCATGAGAAAAAGTGTTCAAGTTTTCTTGGATAACATGTGAATCATAAGGATAACTAACAGGTAATGAAAATTTTACCACATTATCCTGAAAATTCCCTCTTTCAATTACAAATACATTTTCTAGAAACTTGATAAAAATATAATAAAGTTCATCAATGCTTCATGGGCCATCTTGTATTGTACTGCAGTACTGTTGTGAAACATCTGATTACCGTTCACAAAAATTTGTGTGACCTCTGATGCTTCTTTGGATATTGCCTGGGACGGAAAAATGTAAGTGCTAAAGTTCACTGTTTCTGAATAGGCTGCTAATTGGGTAATATCAGATTTCCAACCTACAATAGAACAATAAATAAAATGAATCTTTGATGACAAGGAGTAAGTGAAATATCAAAACAACTTTTATCTGGCTTCATACATACACATTTACACACTTATAAAGCCACAAAATCTTGCATTTAATTATTATTGACACATGCATGTCAAGGTGAATATAAAATATAATAAATAATGAAAATGGGCTATGTATGAAAGAGACAGCAACTAACCAAGGAAAAATGATGCATGTTTGACACTAAATCTGTTCTGGACAAACCAATTGACATCAAACAATAAACTCAAAAAGTTTCTATTTAATAGTGCACGCAACTTTGTGATTCAAATTTTCCTGTTGTATAAAAAAATAAACAAATCGCTTTGTGCTGATAACAATTTTTTGTTGATGTACTGTAAGCAAAACATTTTTTAACTCATGGACTTTTTTTTACCATGCATACAATATTCATGTACAAGTATAATTTGCATTTTTCACATCAAAGTGACGTGCATCACAAAATTAAACTTAGATTAAAACATTAGACGTTAATTTTACACTTACTGAGGCCAGTTGTCTCTAAATCAAAAATTATTACTGGTGCTTTGATAACCTCTTGTTCATTCAAAGAGATCTTTGTGATGTCTTGTATTTCAGGAATCTCCTGGGACTCCTTGTCTGTTACTTCAGGTTTTAATCCTATAATTTGATCATAAATTATTGAAGGATTAACATGTACATTGTGCACCTTGTATAATTCAAATAGCAGATAATATAAAATGTAATGTACCACAGATTTTTATCCCTGCATAGAGTAAGTATCTATTGTAGTAATCCTCTTAAATTAACTTTTCTCATCGGCACCCATACCCCATCTCCTTATATCTTTTATTTAAATTTTGAAACAACATTTTTAATTAACTCAATACATTTAAAAAATTCACACAGACTGTAGTAATCACAAAGAAGAACCAGAAAAGGAAGTGTCTCTAAAATATTTACATACATGCATGTTTTTGGCTTTTAGCTAGCTGTCAGTAACTGCGAGTACTCTCAAATCGTACTTTCTTGTTTATTTGACCTGTTGATACTAATTGTAATGCTTTTTTGTTATTTAATGCTATTCAGGGTTATATCTGGTCTTTATACCAGCTTTGATAAGTGTTTGGTATTACTATAAATTTTCACTTCTTCGTACTATGAACATCAAAATTATTTATTTTGTAAAAATATTTCCGTTCTCTATTTGAACTGTACATGTATACCTAACAACAAAATTATTTTCATTTACCTGTGTTTAAAGTAATTGCAAATGGCTGATATTTTTGTTCAAGGATATTGTTTTTCTTAAATTGTTTAACATTTCACAGCGGTATAACATGTTACTTTAATTATTCTTCCCTTAATTTATTTGTTTTGTATTTACATTGTATCATAGATCAAATTTATTTGTTCAGTGTATGTTCACTGGTGTTAATATGTCTTTTGATTGAGTTAAGCCATTTCAATTGATATTTTATAGTGTGTCTTTCTATGTTGTGATGTTACACTGTTGTTTCAGATAAGGGTGAAGGTTTGGTACCATTAAAACATTTAAACCCGCTGCAATTGTTTGAACCTGTTCTAAGTCAGGAATCTGATGTTCAGTAGTTGTCGTTTGTTGATGTGGTTCATAAGTGTTTTCGTTTTTCGTATTTTATATACTAGTAGATTAGACCATTGGTTTTCCCGTTTGAATGGTTTTACACTAGTAATTTTTGGGGCCCTCTATAGCTTGCTGTTTGGTGTGAGCCAGGGCTCCGTATTGAAGACCGTACTTTGACCAATAACGGTTTACTTTTATAAATTTTGACTTAGATGTAGAGTTGTCTCATTGGCACTCATACCCCATCTTCTTATATCTATATTTTCCCCCTACACAAGACAGCATTCTTTTAATATTTATTTATAACATACAAATGTATAAAACATGTGTATTGAATTGGCATAGTTGTGGTCATTTTTAAGATTCTGAAGATCTCATCGTATTTAGGCATATACATATGAAGATTGGTTGTTTCAACATTAAAATCTATAAATAAGCAAAGTCCCAATTTATCCAAATACAATTTTAAAGTTCATAATAACAGTATAAATGAATCTTACTAAATGAAATATTTAAGGTACAGGGAAAAAAAAAGGGGGAGGGGCGGTGCAAACTAAAAAAAAATGACAAGGAGAGGTGGGCGCAGATTTTTTTGGTAAAATTATTGAGATTAAGCTTTGGACAACCCATACTTTACAAATTATAGGGGGGCACATGCCAACCACGCTCCCGCCTGATTCTGCCCTTGATGTTAGAAACTCTGTTCATTATGTAAGATTTATTTAAATATTATATTTCAGAAAACATTAATGGTGGCTTTTTAGTACTAATATATACCTATTTCACTTTCGTAAGTTTTTCCTTCCCTTATTTCTTTACTAGAAGTCATATGTTCTTGTCTGCTTTAAGAAGAAACGTCTTCTCTTGGCTTCTTTGGTTTTTGCCTTTTTTTTTGTTTTTAGTTCCTTTTCATGTTGATTCTGGAGTTTCTTTGTTTTTGTTTCCTTTCCAGGAGACAGTCCCATGGATGCATGAACCTTCAAAGATATATAAAATAAAGAAAATAAGACAAAGTTTTGAATTATTTTTTTTTCATACTGATTAAGATATGAATAGAGACATAGCATATAAATTTAGATGTAGTTGTAAATAAAGCGACAAGTCGTAACTGATGTAATATTCCATATCCATGCATTCAAGTTGATTTATCTTGCATACATTTTGTTGATATATCTGCCTAAATTTTTATTCACCTAATATGAAAAAAAAAATGTTCTTTCTCAGACCATTCAAATAATTATCTCCATAGAGAATGTTTGTAGTGTTTTTCCAATGAATGAAAGTTATAACAACAAGCTTCAAGAAGCTTAAATTATTTCGTCACCTGGAAATCCGGAGCCACTGCAATAAATCGCAGTTATTAATCTCGCAGTAGCGTTTATTTCTCAAAAATCGCAATAATAAATGCATGCAATAATTTCTGAATTTACAGTAGTTTGGGATTAAAAGCCAAAAACTGCTAAAGTTAATATTTCCAGAGTAGTAACTCTTAGACTGTAGTATACATTGATCATCTATCTTTTAAATTTTTCAAAGAGCTAATAAAAGGTGCATATAGTTACACCTCACTAACATAGGCATATCCTTCATTCTTTTGCAAGATAGAAGAATCTACCCTGTAGCCCAAGCTTGCTTATGACGAGTAGTGCTTCGCTTTTGGAGCTTTTGCAGCAATCATGTTGTTAAAGTTTTCATTTGCTTGTGAGCTTGACAGGGATGCAAGCTTGCTTGTATTAACTGACTCATTCCCAAAAAATATCTTCTCCATGTCTGTCCGTAATGAATCAGACGTCAGGTCTTTTCCATGAGGTAAATTACTGTGCTTATATTTTTCTCCGTCTTTAAGAAATCCACACCATGATCTATTACAATTAGTGTGGTCCACATACATGTGCTCTACTATAGCTTTTAGGCCATTTTCCATTCCTTCAACATCACCTTTGTTTTGATCTATCATGAATGAAAAAATCTTTAGTAAAGAATTCATAACCTTTAAGAGCTGCTTCTTTTTGACATGATTTCTGTCACTGGTTTTAATCATGTTTGATTGGGGATATATCTTTTTCAGCCTGTCGAATCCAGTCGTATCATCATCACCTGCAATTTCATCTATGTTGATCCCTTTGTTCTTCACATCCATTACCATCTGAACTAGCATATCAGGCACCATAGCCTTTGCTGAGCCTGTCCACTTTTTCTTACAATTGTGCTCTTTGGGCTGAATCCCCCTTTTTGTTGCACTGTCACAGATTCTGCATTGCTGACATCTTATTGCATGATGGACAACTCCTCCTGTATTTTTAGCGATCAATGTTGATACCCCTGAAATTATTTATTTCAATTTAAACTAGCTTAAATAAAATTTTGAGTTTAAAGGACATAAATGCCCCATATTGTAATATTGTAAGAAATAAGCAATATCTGCATTAGCCCAAACTATAATTATTTTGATCAAGCTCACAGAAGAAAACACCCTCCTCCTTGTCTATTCTGCCATTTATTGTCCAAGCTTTATATTTCTCGTTTAAATCAGTTAAAACCTTCAAGCTGAATTGTCTCCCCTTTCAAAAATTTCACAACATTATCTTCCCTTGTAATATTCTGACAAAAAATGTTTTCCTTCGTGTATATCTACATAACATGCCTTTCACGGAAATAAACTGTCATTATTATAAATTAGAAGGATTTGAAAACCAAAATTCATCTTCAAACTCATCTTTCATATAAAGGTTTCATGAAAATTCAGTTTAACTAAAATATTTGCAGAGAAATTATCAGATCTACAAGAGACTTTTGTATGACAGTTAAGAATGGTAATGTTAAGGATGTATTAATGTGAAATTAAAAAAAAATAGGACCCTATGACCTAATATATCTAGCTTAACAGAAAAATAGTTTTTATAATAAAATAAATTATCTGATTGTTTGTTCATGTTGTTTAAGCTCAATTAATATCATGCCTGACAAACTATTATATGCCCTTCCAGAACCTTTTTTTTTGCCAGCAAGTGTCTGCAGATACTGTGATTCCTTTTTTTCTTCATTTTCTATTGTATAAAAATAAAGCTTTCATCTATCATGTTTATATATATATATATTCAAATTGTTACCATGACAGTAAAGATTGCATCTGTAATTTGACTATTAACTCTATTTGAAAATTATCCTGTACATTTGTATCAATATGCTGAAAATATGTATTACTGGTAATTTTTCACAAATTTGTAATGACGGTATGTATACTGATCTCAAACTAAATCTTCGATGTATTATTAAAACTGTGTTCTTGTGTGCAATCTGTTCATTTGAACATATACCCGATTATGTCCCTTTTAACTTAACATGGTACTTTTTGAGTGAACAGAATTTCCTTATAAATTTTAATGTGGTTAATTATAACCACTTACATAACTTGAAAATAAACAAGGACTAAATTATGAAATTTTCCAAAAGAGATCAATGGTAAATGTATTATAGAGCTTTTGAAGGATTAATGCGGAATATTGTCCAAAAAAGAATCTCATTTTGCATTAAAATTTTCAAAGCAAGCTTAATAAAAATAAAATTTATTTTTGTTTTGTTGTTTATAATAGACGCAATTAATTTTTAAGGTATATTGCACTAGTGCAAAATGGGTATACAACATATAGGTCAATATATTATAGGAATTTGTTTCATACATTTGTGTTGTTGGTTTCGGTGCTATACAGAAAAAATGGTTACTTGCATGTTTGTTGTTACAAATGATACCAGTGTATCCCAAACTTTCTGTCTGAATATATATATAGCATGTATAGTAGATAAAATGCTTCGCTAAGCGCAGCTGGATACGACCGCAGAGGTCCAACCCTGAACAGTTGGGGCGAAAATGGACACAATATTCGCACTTGATACAGGTCTGAATTTGGATTGTAATTAAATATTTGACACATAAACTTAGAATTGGTTATATCATTTGAATTTATATTCAATTTTTTGCTTTTGTGCAATACACTATGCTGTTGCGAATTGACCCCCAAAAAAATAAATATTTGAAGAAGTTTTCTTTTTAATTTCTGAAATCTGAAATGAAAAAAAAAAATTGCCCTCACAATTTCTTTTTTAACCCCCTCCCCCTTTTCAAAAAAAAATTCTTTCCATCAAGATATGGTCATAATCTCAATTTTTTTTTGTATTACCTACCTTACACTGCTTTTAAATTGTCCATTAACCAGGAAACCCTTGTTTTTTCCCAATTTTTGTCCCTAATTCCTAAACTGTTTGAGAAATAACCCCCTAAAGCCAATCCTAATCATCCCTTTGTGGTATGAAAACCAGCGGTACCAGCGGTAAGGCATATGTGTGGTCAAGATTGACAAGAACCTCTACATGTACAGAAGGCATCTCAGAAGCTGTGTCTTCATTATGATAAGAAGAAGAGGGGTCTGAAAGTGAGTTTTTGTCGTCAGTGTTAATAAAATTATTTGCCCTAAAGTACGTTTTTGCTTTTTTGAATCTTCCTGATGGAGATCTTTCGACCATAATTTGTAAGATTATTGCAGACGATACGATATAAATTATACTTACGGCAGGCAGCAACACAAAAAATCAAATCATCGTCGATGTTGTGATCCAGCCATATTCATAGCTAGTCGAATATTCTTTCTGACCATATTTTTTCCAATCTTACTATAAAATTTCGCAATACTGATGCAAATATTGATATTATAATCTTACACTCTGTCAGATTTTTTTTATAAATATTTGCAATTTAATGGTATAGACAAAAATGGAAAGGGAAATCGTCAAACAAGTAATATATTTTTTATATGCCATTAATAATAACTGGCTTAATAATTTTTCAGAAAGTGGCCTTGGAAATGCACTTTCTCAACAACAAAAATTAAAGAAAATAATAACTATTTTTTATCTAAATTGGTGTTCATTCTGTAGTAGAGAATTGATAAGAAGTAGTGGATTCGTAAACGATAATCAACGAGCGACTTTAGTCGCAAGTTGATTATCATTTCAACCAATTTTTTGATAAGTGTGACTAATTAATAAGAACTTGATTATTGACTTATGTCAGATGATAATGACACTGATTTTACTTGTGAAATAAAATTTGCTTGCATTTTTTTTACATATTTTTTTTTCATTTGTTGTCTTTTCTTTGAAAAAAAAACCCACATCTGATTAATCATTCAGCTAGCTAGCAAAATTGACAGAATATTTTAAATTAGTGTAGATCAAAATAATTAATACATTTGTAGGTTTGCTATTAAGGTCAAGAATGTGTGTATTCAGTTAGGTGTGTAATAAATTGTGTCTATTTAATTACGTAACAGGTCATGATATATTAACTGTGGTGAATTAAGACTGGGGTTGTTTTTAATTAATACTGACACCTTTGAGTGTAATTATTTGAAAATCATGACAGTTGATAATCATACTGACTCTTACTTGCCTATGGAAAGAATTGGAGTAATACCATTTCAAAAAAGTGTGGGAATCAACTTAGATATATATATACACATGTTGACCTAAATTTCATTGAACAATAACTTACTCAAGCATAAGATACTAATATAATACTTTCAAAATTATTATCAACTGATTCAATTGATGTACAAATACTTTTTCAAATTAATTCATAGATAGTGAATCATAATAAATTTTGATTTACAAAGGAACTATATGCAAGTGTATATCTAAAATAAAAGGGTTGTTCGACCAATCTTTCCTTAATTTAAGGGCAAATAACATGTCAAAAGTTGTCAGTTCATGATTAAAATAGTGTAGAAAGTTTCTGCAAGTTGTAAAAACACATAATTAGTTCTATGATATATCTTCAACTTAGTATTCTGCACAATCTCCAAAACCAGAGTGATCGCATAGATCCAGCATGGTTGAATCAAAAATTAACTTGTTTACCTCAGATTTTTTCTGTCGTCTACTTTTTGTGCAGAATCTGTGTTGAATTGCTTCATACGCTACCAGGACGAAGATCATATTGTTAATATGCAATTCTACATCACAGTATTTATAAAAAGCAGTCCACTGTATCACGATCACAGTTTATTTTTCATTTTTTTTCCATTCTTGACCATGTTGTGCGGGTCGCCATAAACGGAAGTAAACAATTTGCAGCAATCAAACTGAAATGAGATTATTATTTTGATGATTGAGTGAATAAAATACTATTTAAAAAACGTTTCTGATAATTTTCACAGAAATTAAAAAATAATAAGTTACAATATTATTTTGATAAAATTTAACGACAGATTGCACAATTGACAACACTATGCGCAACATGTTGCGCAGAAGGCGCTAAAATTTAAACACCCGATCTACCTTAAATGAAATATGCCTGAAGCCTAAGTGCCAATATGTAAGATAAAACTCAAAGAGCAATAAAGTGGCATTATCTTACCTTTTCTTTCTTATTTAAGGTCATGGACTATCTTATTTTGTTCAGAACCAAACAATTCTACAAAAAAAAAAGACGCATTAAACAAAAAAGACAACGAAATTAATAATAACATTAAATTTTGTAAATTATTATTATTTTTTTTTTCATTTTTTTGGTAAAATATCATAAAGCTTTAGATTTAAAAAAAAATTGGGTATAACACCAATGGACAACAAAAATAGTCATAATATTTGATAAATGCATCAATTCAACATGCGATGTTATTTCGTGTGTATTCATGTTGGATTAAAAAGAGAAAACTAGTACTTTAATCACCTTTTTCTTTCATGTACATTGGAAAAAATGTCGATCAAGCACACCTAATTTACTATAAAAAAATTAAAATTTTCTTTTTTGGACGGTGATGTTGCTTTGGCACCGTCTTACGGTGTTTATATATCACAACTCGTTCGCTATGCCCGTGTTCGAGTGAAGTTTTGAAATTCAATGAGTGTAATCTATGTATGTATTACTGGTAGATCATTAAGTCAGTGATTACGATACCACAAATTACTATAATCTTTTTTACTAAATTCTATCATAGATACAAAGATTTTGTGTGTTAGTTTGACTGTATCTGTAGACGACTTATTTCAAACGGAAAAACACATACTAATTCTTACGAGGATGTTGTTTAACGAGCCCAGAAATTTAGATACGACCCGGGTAAACCTATCAATACTTTAAATAAACTTATTCTAAAAGGTTACGAATTCAACACTGTAATTTGATCTTTGAATAATGTTTTTATTGATATACATATTGATTTTGTTATCAGTAATATAAAAACCATACCAAATACTAATGTTACACACATATGCACATTCACGATAGTACAATCTGTTGATACCTACATTTTGGCATTCCACAAGGTCATGTTTTTTTCTGAGTGTAAATGACGTCTTTATACTAAATCTATTGGATGTTGGATGTGTACTTATCAATATGTAAGTCTTAGATACATGATTTGTTTTATTAGTTTAATGGCTTTGAACTAGCTCTCAGTACCTGCGAGTACTCGCGATCTTTACTTAGTCTTTTTTCTTGTGGGATGTATAGATACGCTGCCACGTCCAACATGTGTTTTCGTTAGATTGGTTGTCGTTGGTTCAAGTCTATCATATTCTATTTTGTAAATTGTTTTGTTATGAATAAGGCCGGTTGTTTTCTCAATTGAATTGTTCCATATTTTTCAAGTTTGGGCCTGTTATAGCCGACAATACGGTATACGTTTTTCTCATTGTTGAAGGCCGCACGGTTGCCTATAATTGCTTACATCCACTTCATTTGAACTTTGGTGGATAGTTGTCTCACCAGCAATCATACTACGTCTCCTTCTTCATAATGGTTTCACTTCACTACAAATAATGCATTGTTAAATATGTATCAAACTTGAATTGACTATTCTAGGAATACATTAAATATTGCAAAAAAATTATCCTCGTTTTTATTTTACAATATCTATTTAAATTTTTCTTTTAACCCATTTACTGTTCATAAGGCTTGATAAAGAGAATACTAGCCGTCAAGAAATACAAATGTTCGTTCGTACGAAAACCAATAACACCAGATTACCCTGGCATTTCAATCTACGTTAAATTGTCCAAAATTCCAAGTGCGATATTTTCATGACTTTGCGTCCGTCGTTCGTCATTGACCGTCGTCGTCATGCGTTTACTTTTACAAATAACTTCACCTTTCAACTTCTTGGCCAATTAGAACCAAACTAAGCCTCAAACCATCCTTGATAAATTTAAACGCAAAAAGTATCAAATGATCCTGTCCGCAAACCAACATGGTCGACATGGCTGAAAAAAAGACAACAGGGGCAAATGCAATTTGTGTTTAATCTTTTTAGCAACTATAAAATGGGAAAATCTGACGGGCAGAAATGTTCAAAATTTTGCGAGCTACATACTGTCTATTTATATCAAATCTGTCAGGCGAAGTCTTGCAGGAGTGATTTTTGTTTTTATTTTTGCCTCTTATCTTTACAACTATAACAGATAAAGAAAAAGTTTAAGAGCAAAACTGATTCACAAGACAATATCTACAGATAATCTGACATCGATTCCTTATTGGCGTTATTGTCCTGAAATGACAATTTGTACCATTGTTTGCATTTTTGTCTATTATATTGAAAACTGTTATCCATAAATAGATTTTTTAGATACAAGAAACAAGATCAGCAAGACATGATCCACAATTAAGTCAAAAGACCGAAATCGTCAGACGAATCCTTATAGGAGTTATTGTGCCTACATGCTTTTTTCTAATGGTTTGCGTATTTGCCTTTTATCTTGAAAACTATGAAGGATAAATAGAAATTTGAAAAAAAACACAACCAAATAACTGTGTTATCGGGCCAGTTAACTACAGTTTTTATTAGAATCCTTCGTCTGCACTACCTATTTTCATATCGGGACCTTTTTGTTATTGTTGGAGGCCGTATGGTTGCCTATAATTGCTTAAATCCACTACATTTGAATTTTGGTTCATAATGTCTCATTGGCAATCATACCACATCTCCTTATTTTTATAATAATCAGCAAGCCAGGATCTGCAAATAGGTCACCATAGAATTTGTCAGTTGTATTCTGATAGGAGTTATTGCCCTTAAAAGGAGTGTGTTTTAATCCTTTTTATGTTTTAGCAAAAACAATAGACGACACAGAGATACTGTTAGACAAAAATAATCAGCAATACAAGATCAACAAAAAAGAGAATGTAGTCATGATTTTTAATTCTGGTCTGCAATGTTGAAGATAGGACATTGATAATTATGCCCCTTGGTGTGGTGTCCGAATCAAGCTATTTATAGCCCTTCTTGATATTTTCAACAATTTTGTGATATTGAATAATCAGATCTCATTTTAACTGAAAAAGTCTTCTAAAAAAGACAAGCATAAAAAAGTATTATATAAAACGGTTAATCAGCAACGGAAACTTTAGTTAAAACCCCTTTGCAAAGTGCATGTAAGATATTCAGAGCCATCGTTGGCCAAGTTCCTGAAAAAAAAAAATCCCATGTGGCAAATTATTTTTAAGCCAGCACTCCACTATTTAACTAGATTAGAGGTGTAAAAATGTATCCCCGCATCATAATGGTTAAGTCAAAGAAGTTAAAGGCGCGAAACAAATGACATTCTGATAGATCGAATAGAACTTTGTAATAAACGTCCACTTCTAGGCGAAAATACTTTTTAAAGTTAAGAAAAAAGAGCCGTTAAAACAAAACAATAACGTTTGGACAGAATATGTATCCTGACGTCATTTTGGAGTCATGCTATAGCCCACAATGGATATATTTTAATCAGTTTATATATGGGCAAGATCAATGAAAACAATAATTATTGAAAAAGCCGTGGGTTCAACACAGTTATCTCACTTCCCAAATTCTGTTAAAACCCGTTTAACAAGTGCTGGTTTTTAAATCAACTTTCTTCTCATTTTGAATAGGGTGAGATAGCAAAGAAATGCTTTCAGTAAAATTGCCTTTGTTTGAAAGAAAAAGGTTGTCACTTATTACAACAGCAGTATAATGATTTTCTTTTTCTTTTAATGAATCGTAAAGTTAACATATTCATAATTTTTTTGGTATTTTAAAAAATTTTATATTCATTCTTTCATCTAACATGACAAGGAATACGGATTATGTAATACACTAAACTTTTTATTCTAATTTCAATCTTATGTAATAGGATCATGTTTGTGATGGTGTTTTCCTCTTCATTTGCAGTGAGTTGATTGCTATATCAAATGTATATAAAGCGCAAAGATTTGTCAGCCAGAATAGAGAATATTTCTCATCAATCAGTTTATCCCTGCAGAAAACTTGACTTAAAAGCAATGAATAAATTCAGTGTCACAGTTTTACTTGCTGTAGTCCTTATTGGATTATTTGCCGTGCAGAGTGGTAAGTAAAAGCTTGGGTTATTAAAGCAGTTCATCAAGTTCAATTCTTTAAATATTTTCACTAATTGTCAAACATACTATATATACGTAACTGTTGAAATAAATGTATGTCGATTACATCATAATTGATTCAAAATTTAATTGTTTTTCTTTATTTCAGGATTATTATCCAGGATATAATTCACCATGGCAATACAACAATGGTTACTATGGCTATAATGGATACAATGGATATCACGGACGTTATGGCTGGAATAAGGGCTGGAATAACGGTCCATGGGTAGGATCATATTATGGAAACAAAGGCTATCTGAATTAGAACTGAAACAAGAAAGATATCAATATTGATATGCATATGAATGATGAATAAATAATTTTTTATTTGTGTTTCCTTTTAATAACTTTTTGTTTGTAGCCATCCATCGTTACTGTTGTGTTGCATTGATTTGCAGACAGCAAAACACGAATATTTTATAAATTGTGTGTAAATTTTTGCAAAAGAAAACAATTTTTCTTGAAAAATCATTTCGTTAAATAACGCCTATCATTCAAAGGAGATCTAGGATAAGAGCAATTATGTGGCCCCTGATATCGCAAAAAAAAGTAGATATCAAGCCTCTCAACTTATCTGAGTTTAATTGACAAATGAACAGGTTAATATAATCTTGACACTTTAATGGAAAACGGTAATTTGTGGTGTCACCATGACGTCATAATTATCTCGAAATTTTCGTAATTTACCTAAAACGGACATTGAAGCTAAGCTTTTGGTCAACATATAAATGAGTAGCAACAGTTTTTTCACAAAAAGCCATTTTACACACGATTGGGTTAATCTATTAATCATACAAGTATCTAATATCAATCACAAGATATCGAAATGAGGCTAATTTGACAGTGTTTGCTGTTTTGCACCAAAAAGAATACGTTTGAAGCCCTATCTAGGAGATACATAAATTGCTGAGTTTATCCAGGTAATCTTATACACAGGAAAAGTGTGGTGTGCACCAAAAATATTCGTTTTCCTACTTGCAGAAAACAGGAGGGACAAAAATCTCAGTTATTATTTTCTGTTTGCACCATGCACTATATCTGTATTCTATGAGCAAATTCTGATAAGATAAAGACTTATAAGTAAGAACATTGTTGAATGAGTAGATATTTACATACTTTTACTATTGATAATAGAAAAAGTCTCATATCGGTCACTATAATATTATCCATATGCAGTTTTCTTTGGACAACGCAAATGTTACTACCATTTATAGATATAAGAAGATGTGGTATGAGTGCCAATGAGACAACTCTCCATCCATGTCACAATTTGTAAAAGTAAACCATTATAGGTCAAAGGACGGCCTTCAACACGGAGCCTTGGCTCACACCGAACAACAAGCTATAAAGGGTACCAAAAAAGACTAGTGTAAAACCATTCCAACAGGAAAAACATAAGTCTAATCCATATAAAAAAAAACAAGAAACGAGAAACACTTAGGAACCACATCGACAAACGACATACAGTGAACAACAGGTTCCTGACTTAGGACAGGACTTAGTTTGAACTTGAATTAAGAGAAACAATGTTGGGACAAACATTTTATATACGATACGATCCGGGTAAAATTATCAATTCTTTAAATAAACTTATTCCAAAAGGTTTTCTATTCAACACTGTAATTAAATCTTTTAATATTGTTTTATTGGTATAAATATTGATTTTGTTATAAGTAAATTAAAATCATACTAAATATTACACATATGTACTTTCACGGTACTACAACCTTTCGATACACATAGTTTGGCATTGCACAAGGTCATGTTTTTCTCTGATTGTTTAAGACGTCTTTACACTAAATCCATTGGATGTTGGATGTGTACTGATTGATATTTTAGTCTTAGATACATGATTGTTTTTATTAGTTGTTATTGGCTTTGAACTAGCTATCAGTAACTGCGATAACAAACATGTTTAACCCCGCCACATTCTTTATGTGCCTGTTGTAAGTCAGGTGTCTGTAGTTCAGTGGTTGTCGTTGGTTCATGTCTGTCATATTTGTTTTTCGTAAAATGTTTTAATAGTTTTCTCAATTGAATTGTTTCATATTTTTCATGTCTGGGCCTTTTATAGCCGACCATACGGTATGGGTTTTTCTCATTGTTGAAGGCCGTGAGGTTGCCTTTAATTGCATACATCCACTTCATTTGAACTTTGGTGGATAGTTGTCTCATTGGCAATCATACCACATCTCCTTATTTTTATATATGTACTTTTCTTTGCTTGAAATAGAGCATAAATTTTATTGGCGAAAGGAGAAGTCAATGTAGCAAGTTTGGTTCTGTTATAGGTATAGAACCACTAGCCCGGGCCCGCTCACAAAGAACATATAAATTCAAACAAAATAGTTCATACGCATAGCTGCAACTTTGACAAAAAGAAAACTGTTTGGATAATTTTGGTATAAAATGAAAGCTTTAGGACTTTGGATCACTATAGAACCATTGTTGAAAGTTTCTTTTGAATAATGAATTAAATATATGAAATCATGATAGGAGGGCATATTTGCCCTGTTGCTTAGATCAGAAGTACCTGTTTTTGTACTATCAAACTTCCGGGAACAAGTGCAACCTTATATGTAATGGAAGGTATGTTAAATTTTCATCACATGTCAGGATAAGGTAGAGTTTTTCTATGAAATGACTTGAACTCTAGACAAAATAGCTATAAATGCTTAAAAAAGGCATAATATAGGATATTATGTAAAATATTATTATATGAGTAGATCAATGGGGCTGTGAATTAGTGGTTTTCTTCTAAAAGGGATGTAGATCTTCTTTATATTTGAATACAAATATGAAAATAAATACAGCTATAAACACAGCCCCAAAATAGAACAACAAATAATTACTACACAGACATCTGACGAATGAGTAAAACGAACAAGCTACACCGCTATTCAAATGAAGAACGAAACATAGCAGTACCCTAAAAATTTCAAGTAAAACAATTTTTCAATTTCCTTACAATGATTATAGTTTAGGCGAATTGAGTCTTCAAAAATGGAGATGCTTATCTACTAGCTGGGTCAATCGGTTCATAGCCATATATACACGAAAAATATTGCTCGTTAGACCCTTTTAAAGAACGTGCCATTAGATAAATATTGCAACATCTTTTCAACTAGCAAAAACTAATAAACGATACTAGGCTTAAACTCTGGTCAGTCAAATACGCGTTATAACAGTTGTTTGTTGTTGATCATTCTCAGTAACAACTTAAATTTTGTATTTGTCATTGAATTTTCAAAGATGCTGAAATCTAATGCTTCTAAATAAATAGTTATATATGTTAAACTATTCAGCACTTGCATGCACTGTTTTAAGGTTACAATCAGACACTGAACACACAATTTTACGATAGAAACAGCAAACGCAAGACTAGTGTGTACAAGAGTCTTATGTTGATTAAAAAGCAGTGCATCATCTGAATGAATTTATTAAAACCAACAGATGATACCGGCAAAAACGGCGTTTGCTTCATGATTATTTGTGTCAAATTTTCTTGTATAATTCATATTTCACACACCATCTGTTTGGTATTGGCTAAAGTTTTGCCATTTAGAATAACGATTCATGTAAGATTCAATCAAACATAAAGTTTTCCGTACTCGAATACTTACCGGCTGTACATCTAGTACTTAAACATTGATGCATTCATTCTTTTCCTTTAATATTAAAGCGTTATGGTTAAATTTAAACACTGATAATGCACGGCAGGGTTGGTTATTTGTATGTTGATGCACTTGGAATTTCACACCTCTTAACTTTATTTAAAAAAAAAACATATGGTTTCGTTTTTTAAAACTTTTATGTGATTTCTTAATTTCTAGAATGTGATATATACATTGTTAGAACAACTCTTGCAACATTGATACAGAAACTATATACTGATCAAGACTTTTACTGAATATAATATTCCATTTTAATGCAGAATACATTTTTACCGAGTTCGAGATGCGTATGATTTATATTTAAATTCTCCCTCATGAATTCGTCCGAATTTAAAACATTTCTATACTAAATACATGGCTAAATAAGAGACAAGTCATAATTTAGGTTTGTTTGCTCGCAGTAACTTTCTTATTTTCTCAGCGAAACAACATTTAATATCTTGTAAACATTTTACAAATTACAAAAATATACCACAATTCCATCTATATACATTCACAATGTCCTCTAAATACATATCAATACAAACATAACTGTAATATATTATGCAGAGCTTAACGTTAACTTCGTCTATCAAAGTTACTGGAGCACATCGATAATAATCAAACGTAATCAGGACTTATATATGCCTATAAAACCCCACCCGTACTACCGCCCTCGAAATATTCGTGCAGAAAACAACAGTAACATCAGACCACTTCTGATTTACATACTAGCCAAACTTGTACCACAAGTCTAAAGATAGAAATAGAATAGGGAAATTCCAAATATAACGGAATAGAAATAAATATATATACATATAAAATTTCGGTTTTTTATCCAACGCAATCATAGGTTTGAACGTTGTTTTCAATTTAGACTTTTATATCTTTTTTCGTTTGGGCTTGTATTATGTTTTCATTTGGGTTTATATGATCCGTTCATCCTATTTCGACTCTTTAAAATTCAAGAGTCTATCCTTAATTGAAGTAAATTATATGGCCTTCCAAATACCGTTTCGATCCCTAACATCACTGACGAGATTGTCGAAATCCGGATATGGTGTACAAATTTTTTCACCTCATGTTTGCGGTATACCATCTTCTCCGCAAGTTTATTGTTTTCTGTTTGGTGTTAAAGTAATTATTAAGATCCATTTCGTTAGATCTGGTGATCAATTTATTTGGCAATCGCCAATGGCAGTCAGCAGAGTTTAAGAATATCAGTTGTTCGACCTGTTAGTCATATGCGTTTTGTTAAAATAGACTTTTTCACTTTTTTTGGTCTTTTTGGAAATTGTTGTTTGTGCTGTATTTAGACCCCTCTACCAAGAAATTTGTTTTACATGCACACGTATAGAAATTGCGGTTTTTATCCAACGCAATCATAGGTTTGAACGTTGTTTTCAATTTAGAATTTATATATTTATATATATATATATATACATTATTGTGAATCATATCGATTTGCAAGTTGTCTATCACAAGGTTATAATCTATGAAAACGTATCTATATCTGATTTTATGGTCAACATCACAACATATCTAGTTGATTACAGAAACCATATAACACAGTCTCAGCTGGCTAATATCATACTGCAGAATTCTTTACCAAGTAATGTAGGAAAATATATTTTAGGTAGAGCTGATGCTTATATCTAATTTTTTATGACAAGATATCAAAATGAAGCTTTTTATGACAGTTTTTGCTGTTTTGCGTTTAATGAAATAAGCCTGAAGACTTCATGCTAATATGTAAGACAAAACTCAAAGAGCCAAAAATAGCATTATCTTACCTTTTCTCTCTTAATTAAGGTCATGGAATATCTTACTTTGTTCAGAACCAAATAATGTCCCCCCAAAAAAGCCGCCTCAAATAAAAAGAACGAAATTAATAAAAACATTAAATTTTGTAAATTATTTTTTAATATATTTTTTGGTAAAATATCACAAAGCTTTAGATGAGAAAAAAATGGGTATAATACCAATGGACATCACAAATAGTCATAATATTTGATAAATGCATCAATTCAACATGCGATGTTATTATATATTTTCATTTTTGAAAGTCGATAAAGCACACATAATTACTATAAAACAAAAGATCTAAGTTGATCTGAATTCTCCAAGTTTTAGTTCTTTTTTCAATGATACATACCTCTACCACTATATTCATCAAATATAAGGTCAATGCCTTTGATAAGGCGCTTTTTGTCCGCTATTTGCTAATTTTATGATGTTGCGTTTTGTCTGATGTTGCGCTTTTACTGACGTTGAGTTTTGTCTGACATTGCTTTTTGTTATATATATATATAGACGTTACGATCGCGATATGACCTATCTGTGATCGTCTTTAATTACAGTCTCAAAGAAACTTGATAGATCTGTGTGTTGTCTTGACTAGACCAGGTTACCAGAAAACAGTGCATTAAACCATGATAAGCTGAAAAAATATCTTCCGTGGTTTTAAAAAAAGGTAAATATATGATACTTAAACTGCGAAACATCTAAGTTTATGTAAGCTCGTCTTATTTTAAAATCATGGAAGGTCGGGAGCAACATTGACCTTAATCTTACCTTATTTACCTCAAACTTTTTATTCCGGAAACCATTTTCCCAACAAAAAATCCGTTTTGAGTAACAGCGACCTTGATCTTTGACTTATTGACCCCAATATTAATAGGATTCTTTCCATTCCCCGTTTTTTTCATCTGTTTAAGATTAATCAAATTAAAGAAGGAATGGTCAAGATGTATTCCGGAAACCATTATTTTCGGTCACACAACAGAAGGATGGAATGACGAATTGACAATTCTCTTGAAAAAATTTCGAGGAACCTAAACATTAATATAGAGACCACTATGAGCGATGAGATGAATACATTTTGTCCCTTACAGCATCTATATTGTATACGTACGTTCCCTATTCAATTTGTTAATTTTCAATTTGAAAACGATGATGCTCCTTTGGTCCCTTATTATGGTGCTTTATTTCCCTACTGGTTCGTTATGCCCGTGTCTGTAGTTACGTAAAAAAAGAAGTTAACAAAAAAATACCGAACTCCAAGGAAAATTAAAATCGGAAAATCCCTTATCAAAATGGCAAAATCAAAAGCTCAAATACATCAAACGAATGGAATAGATAAAAGATACCAATAAACATGCTCTATATATAACTGGTAAATGATCAAGTCAGAGATATTGCTACCACAAATGTAATTACACCTTTACTTGTCATGTTCAATGCTATGGTTTTCACAAGTGGTGCATGATCTAAACCTTTCCCGAGCACCATCAATCATTTCTGTGGTTTTGTTGTTCTCAGTCTTTAGTTTTCTGTGTTATGCTTTGTAAAACTGTATTTTTCTCTTCAACTTAAAGTTTTTTTTTATTGTAATCCTTCGGTTTTCAGTCTTCGTTTTTAAAAAAAAGATACCAAGCGTTCCCTTACATAGAAAATAGTCGTTATATATTGATATTTTAAAATGAACGTTCTGAGGAGTAAATTTCATATTTCATTTTCAAATTACTATGATAAGAACAATTAAGATTTACAATTGACCCGTCTTAATTGAACTACATTTTTCGAATTGGTCTGAAACACTCAAGTTCATGACCCCTTTTTTTCTCAGCTTATGTGTTCTTTAGTCAATTTGCTCTAATATTCCAACTTATTTTTCTTTATTCAATGTTTGTTACTCTTATTCTATAGCTTTATTAAAACTGCCAACGGCACGAAAAGGTAAGTTTTTTATCAGTTGAATCGTTGGAGGTTGATTTTCCCGTGAAAGAGTCCACTGTCGGAACAAATCAACTGTATCATAGTCATAAACACTAGAAGAGGTGTTATAATTGCCAAATGACGTAGAAGTTAACACTTTACTACAAGTTCTGATATGTATTCTCAGTGCAAAGCATCTGCCGGAAACGAACGAATGTATGATATATAAATGTTTGTTCTTTCCTGTCTTGCGGAGCAAAAAGAGGGACAACATGATACCTTTATGTTTTGCAAGATTGAATACATAGAATCATGAACATATGAAATATGGTCCAATAAGTTGAAATATTATTTTTTTAACAAAATGCACAATAATATTGGAACAGATTAGACCATACATATAATTATTTCACTTATTTTCCGAAAAGGTCTTTTTGCAGGTAAAAAAAAAAATAACAAAAATAAAGAACTCGGAAAGTCTTTTATAAGATGTCAAGATAAAAATCTCAAACACACCAAACGAATAAAAGAGTATTTGTAAAATATGTTGGGGTCTTTGGAGTCATGTTGTAAAGCAATAATTCTGACCCTTCCCTGAGAACTTCTTAAATGTCGATCCTCTGTGCCAAAATTTCTCACAAATTTGTTGAATTCTAATCGTCATTAATACTTGATATATTGCCCTATGTATTTAAAAACAATTAAAATACTTCTACCAGTTATACGGGGATCAGTAGATGCTTAAGAAATAATTATTTCATGCCATGCTCTATGCTCATTTTAATATTGGAAGGCATTATATTTGTCAATATCTTTATACCTAGCGTCAGCATACCCATGTTAAAATGAGCATAGAACATGGCATGATAGAATTATTTCGATTCTAATGGGAAAATTTAGAACTTTTGTACTTCGAAGTTGGCCTATAATACACATTTGAATGGCAGCCATTATGATTTATGAAACCAAAACAATTTAGAAAATCTACCGTTTCAAGGTAAAATATGAACAGATGCATGTTAACTTACTTTTAATATGATTTTATTTAATTTCCTAGCGAGATACGCCAACACAAATGTCCATTTTGTTTTCAGGCGTTGTTCAAAATACAGACTTGCAATTTCAATTGTGACGTCAATCACGTGCAGCCCATATTCTATTGTAATTGTAACATTTTGATTCCAAAGCGAAAGAAGAACGTCATATTAGAACTATCTGTATTGATTAATTCGTCCGAGTAAATAGTACTATAGTACTTTGATAAGGCCCTTGCCGGAAAATCATTTTGTACGTTTTGTTATTGAGAACGTCCTTTCATATCATAAAAACTTATAAGATTGAGTTACGTGCAGATAAAGAATTTTGCATAAATTGTTACATTGGAAATACAAAATCGCTTTGAAAAAAGAACGTCATATTAGAACTATCTGTATTGATTAATTCGGTTCAAGTTTTCAATCTTTTTTTCTGTAATGCCTAATCTATTGATATATTGTTTTCTATTCAATCACACGGTAACAAGTTACAGCTGTTGTATTATAATACTTACGATGTGGCCTGGGAAAAGGAATTTTGGTTGAAAATTAGGAGAATTAAGTATTAAGTACTTAAAAATTTGCGAGTTTCAATTGGCGGTTTGATGGTAACAAATTGAGTTGAGCAACGACGCTTTGGTGTTCGGTATTTTGTCATAGTTTATGTTTAGCTTACTATGTGGTATGGGGTTTGCTCTTTGTAAAATGTCGTACTGCAAACTGTTATTGTCATTGTTCACATCTTTGATCGTTGGTTTTTTTGGAAAGTTATCTCTTTGAAAGAGGGACGAAAGATACCAGAGGGAGAGTCAAACTCATAGATCGAAAACAAACTGACAACGCCATGGCCAAAAATAAAAAGACAAAGAGACAAATAATAGTACAGATGACACAACATAGAAAACTAAAGACTAAGCAACACGAACCCCATCAAAAACTGGGGGTGATCTCAGGTGCTCCGGAAGGGTAAGCAGATCCTGCTCCACATGTGGCACCCGTCGTGTTGCTTATGTTATTACAAATCCGGTAAATAGTCTAATTCGGTAAGTCACATTCGTGAAAATGGAAGGATATTGTAGTTACGACATAAGGAACATATCCAATATCATCTGTGAAACGGTTATTCCATAACGGTTAATTAACTCGTGATGGCGTCCGTAAAATTTACGAAGGGATGATTTCAACTTCACCATTTGGAACTCTTGGCTTAATAGCTTCCTTGTGAGCAGCAATCCTCTATCAAGGAAATCATAATAGGAAACACAAGCCCGGGAATATCGTATCAATTGGGAGATATATACACCGTATGCAGGCGCTGCCGGAATGTTGCTACATAGAAATGGAAAGTTCACAATTGGGAAGCTGAAATCGTTGAAAGTTATACTTAACCTCTTTATCTTTTCAAATTGGAATAGGGTAAAGTGTTGCTTTGTTCTAATTTTCGCAACGCTTATCACACAGTTCAACTCGTTCAACTTAAATACAGCATAAAAGGCTTAGTAAAGACGCTATATAGCGCAGAAAGCCAAAAGCGCGTGAACAAATAGTCATGAAAATTTAAAGGTTTAATAATGGGCATGACGTCATACATATCGAATGACGTCATTTTAAGGCATATGACGTCACAATTGTCCAGCTGTCGTATTTTCTGGCTGACGAAATGCAACCATATAAAACTACCGGCAGCAAGAGGGTTAAAAAGTAGTTTTCCAAAATATTTCTAACTTTCTTATGTGAATAAAACATTGAAACTAAAAGATAAAACTTTTGGTAGATTTTACTAATCAAGTTATAAACCTTACCTTAAAAAAAAAGCCCTGATTGGTCGACACAAAGTTATTATGGTTTAAACATTGCGTCTAGAGTAACGGTTTGGCCTAAATTTCCTGAGATTTATTCAATCTCTTACACGTTAGTACATAAACATGAGGAGATGTGGTAATGGAACAACTTTCCACAAGAGTCCAAATGACGAGTCCACGAACCTACATTGGTTCAGTTATTAGAATCCTAAACAAATATTAGACATACTGGTTCGCTGCTCCTTAAAAACTTACATGAACATAAAGCCTATTGCTTCTATAGAAACTGTCGGTGTTGGAAATTTGGTAACACCCTAGATAGGAGACGCAAGCTGTGTAAGATTATATACACTGGGAGATATATAGTACATATGAAACCGCTGCTGGAATGTTGATACATAGAAATGGAAAGTTAACAATATGAAAGCTTAGATCATGTCTTTTACTGTACAGTTCAGTACTCAAACTATCCTCATTGTCAATTGCTAGATGTAGATTTAGATATAAGGCAGGTTATCTATATCAGTGGACTACCTTTATATTCAGTTCCATGGGATGAAAGCGTTCAGCAAAGTCACCATATTCATCAGCTGTAAAAGTTGCCAGAAAGTGTACCAAGACTACACAATAGCTGTATTGCATCGTATAATACATTATAAACAGATGGTGACTAAATCAAACATTACACGACAAATAGAAGCGGATAATAATTTAAAACATGTAATTGTTCGCTTGACTCTGCATGATTTTACAGTATAATTATTATAACATAACATTTACATCATAATTATAGTGTTATCTATATTTGTAAAACAATGCTAATAAAATTCCATTGTTTGATTATTCGACAAGGAAATTGTTCAAAACACGTGCTGGCATGGTTTCATTTCACTACAAATAATTCATTGTTAAATCTGTATCAAACTTGGATGGTTTATTTTAGGAATACTTTTATAAAAAATATTACACCAGGGTTTTCGATATCACAAACTAGTCAATACCTTTACTAAATTTTATCATCGGTACAAGGACACATTAGTAAATATAAATCAACATGCAGACATCTTATACGTTCAGGTATTTCACATCTAATCTTTAATGGTAATATTCTTTACATGGTGTTTTACAAAGCACAAAAATGTCGGCATTCACCTCAAAAGCTAATCCAAACCTTTAAACAGACTTATTCAGAATGGATATAGCTACGATACTGTTGTCAAGTCATTAAGAATGGCATATTTTGGTACTAATATTGATTCACTGATAGGATATTTGCATCGGAAATAAACACATTTATTCTAAAACCAGTTGTTGGCATGATACGGGTTATGTTCTTCTCATATATGTTATGATGGTATGATACTAAACCCCTAACGGAAGGGATTGTGCTTGTTCTTCATATGATGAAGACATAATCTTTCAATCAGTTTAATTGAGGTCTGGAGCTGGCATGTCAGTAACTGCTAGTAGTCCTTTGTTTATTGATGTATCATTGTCATTTTCCTTAGTTTCTTTTGTTACTTATTCTGACATCGGACTCGGACTTCTTTTGAACTGAGTTTTACTGTGCGTATTGCTGTGTGTTTCTTTATTCTACATTAGCTAGAGGTATAGGGGGAGGGTTGAGATCTCAGAAAACATGTTTAACCCCGCCGCATTTTTGCGCCTGTCCCAAGTCATGAGCCTCTGGCCTTTCTTGGTCTTGTATATTTTTTAATTTAAGTTCATTTATATGTTTTGGAGTTTAGTATGACGTCCATTTCTCTGAACGAGTACACATTTTTATTTAGCGCCAGCTGAGGCCCACTCCAGGTGCGAGATTTTCTCGCTCCATTGAAGACTCATTGGTGGCCTTTGGCTGTTATCTGCTCTATGGTCGGGTTGTTGTCTCTTTGACATATTCCCCATTCCCATTCTCAATGTTATTGCAAAGAAATTATCATCGTTTCAAATTTACAATATATATTCACATTTACGGTTAAACCTATTGACTGTTAATAAAGGCTTGAAATTTGTTTTGAAATATTAACCGGCCAGAAATACATTTTTTTTTTGTTAGTAAGAAAACCAACAACACCAGATTAGCAGTGCATTTCATTATTAGCTCAATTTACAAAATGCCTTAGTTAGCTTTTCTCATCACTTGGCGTCCGTCATCCGTTTAATTTTACAAAAATCCTCTTAAACTACTTGGCCAATGGGAACCAAACTAAGTAATAATCATCCGTGATAATTCTATATTAAAAATGTGTCATATGATTCTGTCCGCCAACCAACACGGTCGACATGGCTAGAAATTAAAATAACATGAGGATATAATACGTTTTGTGTTTACTTTCTTCAAAACCCCTTCAGAATGAGAAAATCTGACTGGCAGAAATTTGCAATACAATTCGAGCTACCTACTGTCAATGTATATAAAATGGCGACTTCGTATAGAAGTGATTGCTGTTTAATTGCAGATTTTATCTTTTTTTAATTTTTGCCTATAATTTTGTAAACTAAAACAGATAAAGAAAACTTTAAGAGCAAAACTGATCAGAAGACAAGATCTACAGATAATCTGACATGGCTGATATCTGCAGAATACTCCTTAATAGAGTTATTGTCCTTAAATGACGATTTTTACCATTTTTTGGCGTTTTTGTCTCTTGTCTCAAAAACAATAATCCAAGGATAGATTTTTTAGATACAAGAAACATAACTGGATGCAGCTGGGTAGGCCTATGCACTCATATTGTGTGATATTTTATCATTATCATAAGACACATTTGCCTATCTAGGTAAAAATACTTATTTCAAAGTAGTATGAAAATGTAATGTACGTTGTTTTCATCATTATTTGTTATTGGCTCTTGTAAATGCTACATTAAGGTGTCTTCTGTCACGTCCGCACTTTGGAAGGGAGTGCTTGTTTGTTCTATCCAAGATTCGGAACTTTTCTCCGGCATATTTAGTTTAAAAGTAATTATGGGATCTTATGATACGTTATCCTCGGTAAACATGTACCCGTCTTACAATGACAAAATACTAGTCTGTGAGATCTGTAATTGGAATTATATTTTGAAAATGAATGCGTTTTTACTTATTATAATATGTGTGTATTGTTGTATAAATACAGTGCTGTTCAACCGACCCGTGTCATATCTTTAGATAAAAGCAACAGATACGATCACGTACTGCTGTTTACTTGACGAAGTTGTAAGAAAGTCAGTAGGTAAAACATTTTATTTTCTACTAATTAAAAATTCTTTAATTGATCAGAGTTCTGTTCTACATTTTTTTAATAAAGGGACAAAAGTAGCGATTCGATGTTATATTTTCTTGTTTACATTGTCAAATATCCGTAAAGGCTTTCGCCGCATACGTCTCTCGCCTACGATTGCTTCTGTCTGTGTAAAAGTGTAAAGTTGACTGCCAAAAACACGGCCCATTTATAAGTGAAACACGAAAAAAAAAAAGGTTTTTTGTTTAGATGCTATTTCTTTATTTACAGTATCAGTGTCGTAACATAACACAGTTGTTTATGTCTTAAAATTTATCGTTCGATTGTATGTCAGTGATAAATGAAAAAACAACCTGAAAATTGAAAACAAAAATATGTATTTGATTTACTTACATGGTCAAAATATAAAAAGTATTTAATCCTGCTAGACATTGAAAATACCATTATCTAATTTTTTGGGAAAAAATGGACAGGTCAATATATCATATACGTAACATATATTTTTTTACCAATTTTACTTTGTTCATTTCCATAAAATCAAAATGTTATTTTGCGCTACGTGATGCTGTTTAAAGAATTTTGATATACAACTGAAATTCAAAAGGGGTTTTATTTATCAGATTTTCCGTCAAAGGACATTGCTCATCATAATGAATTATTTTGTATATTAAAGACAATTCATGGCTTACTTTCAACAGAATTTAAGTTTTGGTTCCCGGACTCCTTTTTAAATATTTTTAGGAAAATTACTTGATATTTGGCAAAATCTGTTACAATTGAGTTTTTGGCTTCATTCAGGAAATTATAATTTGTTGATTTGTTAAGAAATGAGACATTATGTTTTAAAACGTTAAACACATTGTGCGGTGATACCATGAATAAAAGTCATAAGTGAAAGCATTTTTGAATATGGCCCTGTAGTAAAATAAATACAAGGGAAATTGACCCTACCTCTTTTACTCTTTTAACTGCCTTTCATTTGATAAAGAAGAAATTTTTGTCTTAGTTTCCATAGAGATATGTATGCTGAATAATTTTGTAACCATAGATTAAACATAAATGTTGCCGACGACAACGAGGTGTACGATCGCTATGTCTCGCTTCCGTGACTTTCGTTGTAGGCTCAACAAAAATGACACGATCTTGTATAAAAAGGGATTTCTATAACGTTTTTTAATCAAATAAGATATTCGCTTCTTTTTTATCAACCAGTTGAGAGTTGAGTTAAATAGTAATGATCTTTATAATTTAAATGACCAAAATCATTGTAATTCCATGCCGAATACCGTTTACCTTTGATGGATAGTTCTTTTTATTGACGGTCTTTGTAGGTATACCACGTAAAATTTCATTCACTAAGAATAGGTACCTGAATGTGAGCCTGAAAATGGCATAAACTAACTATAATTTATATTGTTTTAGTCTTTTTTTAAATTTTAATGTCATATTAAAAGACCTTTTAGAATTGAAAGAGAAAAAAACCATAGGTTTTCTGTTCTCAATTCAAAATAAAGATAAAATAAAACATGCAGAAAGGTACTGTATTATTCTTATGAATCAATATTGCTTTATATATGTGATCAAAAGAGTGGTAAAAGATACCAAAAGGACATTCAAACTGATTAGTCGATGACAAATTGAGAACGTCATGACAAAAACGAAAAACGAATTAAAGACATGCTAAAGTATTTAAAACACAATACAGAAAAGTAAAGATCGAGCAAAACAAACCCCACCAAACGGTCTTATAATGTTCATAGACAGATTAAGAAAGGTCGTTTCTTCTGTATTTTACCAGCTTCATTCGTATGGAAAGAATTCAAACGGCAGCATGATAAGTTATAAACATTGAAAATTGCAAAATTGCATTAAGACACAGCTTATATTTTGCAGTGCGTAGAATATATTTCAACAAACTTGTTAAAAGCCAACAACAATATTAATAAATTTGCAAACTTTATAATGCAACTGAAAAATTCTTTATGAGATCTGACTGAGTTTTTAAACATTTGTGAATATCTAAGAACTGGCAAATCTTACCGATTTTTACCAACTATCTAACTTATAAAACAAATAAGATGGACTCGTATAGTAACTGTTTTGCCACGGAACAATGTGTACTTAATTGAAACTGTTAATTACTTTTCACATATTATATTGTAGGTGCATATTTTATAGGGTTTTCTATTTTCGTGGTTTATGTCGGGAAAAGGAAGGATTGACGGTATTGAAAGTTTATCAAATATGAAGAAATCAATATAAAAAATCGATAACAACCTTTTTTGAAATTGCTCAGCTTACTAATTATTTTTCTGTGAATTTTAAAATGTCATTGGTAAGAACTATACCATATCTTATGTGAGTATGGCATCCTTTTTGAAGATAACCGATGATACTTAATAAATTCTCAAGAAAATTTAATTAAATTTTGTTTTCTTCATCTAATGAAAAAGAATGGATACGTAAAATAAACATATCAGAACGAAGCTAAATTCTTCAAATGTAGCATACTCAGATGTGTTTTGTGTATGTTGTTTGTCTTTTCGTCGTTTTTTGTTTTCTAGCCATGACATTGTTTGGCAGCCAGATGTGAAGCAGGATCTGCTTATCCTTCCGGAGCATTTGAGATCACTCCTAGTTTTTAGTGGGGTTCGTGTTGCTCAGTCTTTAGTTTCTATGTTGTGTGTGTTATGTACTGTTGTTTGTCTGTTTGTCTGTTGGTCTTTTTCTTTTTTAGCCATGTCGTTGTCAGTTTTAATTTTGACTGTTTGAATGTCCCTTTGGTATCTTTCACCTCTCCTTTGTTTTCGACTTATGAGTTTTGTATATCCCTATGGTTTCTTTTGCCTCTTTTTTAGTTTAGAATAATGATCCTCGACAAGAAAAGTCAGGGTCTTATCTTATGTATAATAGATTGTATAAATAATCTACAGAAATTGTTAATCAATATATACTTTTGCGACTTTTCCTTTCTTTGCTATTTCTATTGCATCTGCTACCAAACGGTTACTTCCAAACACAAAATAGAACTCCTTTTCTACGATTCCTGTTTTGTAAAGATATAGCGATTGTTTAGCGATCGAAATTGCAAACAATTTTTCTAAGTTTGCTTCATCAAAGGCACGTCAATGTTTTCGCAATGCAGTCGTTACTTGCACACTAAACTCTACGCTTATCGTTATAAACGTTTACTTCAAGAAGAATTCTCTCGCTCATTCTCTCTGCTTAATTTTAATCATTTTCCCCACTTTTTTTAGAGCCTGATATGTTGTAGAGCCATTAAACATTATTTGATCAAAAGTACAAACTGATGTTTGTTCTGTATAAAGGTTAGACGTCAACGTTAGAGGTCCATTACAAAAAAGCAGAAAACAGAACAGCGTATTTTAAACAGAAGGTACGATAGGAACTTATTTTGTACAAACTATGCTGGAAACAGTAGCTTTGTATTAGTTCTTTTCTGAAATTGCTAAAAGTTTAGAAAAAAGAACAAATAAAACAAAACAATAATGTTTGGGCAGAATTTGTACCCGAACGTCACTTTAGAGTCATGGACATATTCTAATCAGTTTATGTATGAGCAATATCAATAAAAACGTATAAATAATTATTTAAAAAAAGACACGGGTTCAACAAATACGGTTAATCCACTTCCCAAAATATGTTAAAATCTATTTAGAATATGCTGATTTTTAAATTAACTTTTTTCTATTTTGAATAACTGAATGGGTGAGGTAGCAAAGTAATGCTTTATAGTAACATTGCCTTTGTTTGTTGAAATAGTTATTTGTTTTTTATAGTGATTAAGATTATATAACAATGTTGACTGCTGTACTTCATTTTTTGACATTTTTACCTATTATGTCTGTATGTTTTGCTCACACATTGTTGTCAATATAATGACATTCTATGCGACTGTCATACAAGTGAGATGTTTAGCTAGCTATAAAGCCAGGTTTAATCCACTATTTTCTACATCAGAAAATGCCTGTACCAAATCCGGAATATGACAGTTGTTTTCTTTTCCATTCGTTTGATGTGGTTGAGCTTTTGACTTTATTAAAGAACTTTCCACTTTGAATTTCCCTTGGAGTTCATTTTTTTTTTTTTATTTTACTTTTTATTACAACAGTAGTTTAATGATTTTCCTTTAATGAATCATAGAGTTAACATATTATTAATTCTTTTGGTATTTTTAATTTTTTTATTTTCTTCTTGCATCTAATATGACAAGGAATACGGATTATGTAATACACTGAAATTTTTATTTTTATTTTAATCTTATTGTAATAGAAACATGTGTTCGATTGTTTTTTCCTCTTGATTTGCAGTGGTTTGATTGCGAAATGTATATAAAGAGTATTTCTCAGCAATCAGATTATCCCTGCAGAAAACTTGATTTAGTAGCAATGAATAAATTCAGTGTCACAGTTTTGCTGGCTTTAGTCCTTATTGGATTATTTGCAGTTCAGAGTGGTAAGTAAAGGTTTGACTTATTAAAGCGGTTCATTATATTTAATTGTTTTAATATTTTCATTAATTGTCAAACAATATGTATGTACGTAACTCTTGATATATATGTTATGTCGGATTTTTTAAATAGAGACATTAGCTACATGCAAAAATACTAGCTATCAATTTCGTTGTGAATAGGTTTCGTCATTTTCAAAATAGCAAACAAACTCTTGAAACAATTAAATTAAGTCTTTATGTCCTACCAAAATTGGCAATTACAACAACATCAAAGGGATGGGAAAACAGGAAGAAAGTTATAATTTGTTTTCTTTAAGTGAGTATTTTTTCCTTACTATTTGTCATTATTTTGATGTTGTTAAAAAATTTGTTATGTATTATAGCTCTGCTATTGTTTGTCTTCTTATAGTTTTCCATAACTCTTATATATAAATTATACAAATTATCATTTACTGGCACATAAATAATAAAAAATATTTTTTTTATTTAAAGATAAAAGTTTCAGACAATGATTACAAGTATATTATTTTCAAGACTAAATTAAGATTAATTATAATTGATAACGTTTTTTTTTTCAGACGCAGGTTATGTAAGTTTAAAAATACTTGAAGTTTTTTATGGTATGGCATCAAGATATTTGGTTTTATCATAAACTTAACAGTTAATACAAGTCAACGTTATTTATAATACAATGAATGAAAATCGTTCGGCGTCAAACATCCCTGACGATTCAGTCACGGTTACAAAGTCTTATTGATACGTGATAAACATCTAATTTAGGGACATAGATAAACGGCAAACATTTTTTCAAATGAGATGGTTTTTTCCATATCACTCTACGTATCAACCTTCAACCAATAAGCCCTCAGTGTGTAATATTGAAAAAACTATAGTCTACATTGTTCACATTGTTACTACCGGTTTCACTCCTCACGGAAGATATTCATGGTAAACATATGTACAATCTTACAAAATAAACGTTGTTAGTGGTAAAATCACGTTACATTTACTCTTCGCAACAAAGGAGGTAACGTTGATATAATTTGTTCAAAATAAACGTTGTTAGTGGTAACTTCACGTTATAAACATATTAACTTATTAATAATATATCAATTAACTATAAAAGTCTTATCTATTATTGGGTATATAACTCATGTTCAAATATTTTCAAATATACAAAAAAAAAGAAGACTAAACTAGAGTTGCATGCCGTACGGTGACTATAGGTCATTCACATCCTTGTCTTTCTGTCATGTTGGATAGATGTCTCAATTTGGAAACAAACCTTTTCAAATTTTCATAAATGGCCTTTTTGTTGTGTGCTTAAAAAATGTTGAACCTTGTTTTATGTTCAAATGTTTTTTTTTAAATTCATGATCAGAATCCTCGTCATCGATTAATAGGTATATCGTAATGTCCTTCTTTGAATCTAATGTTATAATACATTTTTACGTCCCTGTTTGATAGTTTTCATTACTGCTTAGCTGCGATTTGATTAGGTACAGATTGTATATACAAATTTGTCAACTGTTAAAGGTATTTTGAATACTATATGTCGCATTGGTTGGTGTTGCCATTGATTGACGTATAAGCCGCATCGCCTTTAATGTATATATATTCTGGTGGAACCAACTGTACGCCTCTTTTTGCTGACATGTTCCTCTTTTATTAATATGAAGCTGACTGCATTCAAGAGGTTCTTAGGAAGAATGAAAAGAAGATAGCATTATCCTTTAACTTCACTTTCGCTATAAAGATGATGTCCTCACACTGAATAATTAAAAATTTGATGACTTTGTTGAACACATGTATCCCAATGACTTGAAATAAAGAATACAACAAATACAGTTAAGGTTATACTTGTTGACCTTTGTAGTTTGTAAGCTCTTAATTTTTTTTAATAATTTTTTTTGATTTTCAAACATTTTGGATTCGAGCATCACTGAAAAGACATTTATTGTCGAAATGCCCTTCTAGTGCAGCAAAATTGGTAAATATTATTAAGTCGGCCTCATATTTTGACTTACATATAAAAATTGACAATGAGGATTGTTTGAAAAAAAGACTTAACAACAAAAGAGATGATTTCAGATTTTTATATTAATTGTGAACTTTCCATTTCTCGTTGCAACATTTAATTAGCGCCTGTATATGGATATGATTCTCCTAGTTGATACGATATTCCAGACCTTGCATTTCGTATCATGATTTCCTTGGAGGTATTTAACAAAGAGTTCCAAGTAGTGAACTTGAAACCCTTCCTTCTAAATTTTAACGGACGCCATCACCAGTTGGTTGACTGTTATGGAATATCTAGTTCACAGATGACAACAGATATGTACAAATTGTCATACCCATAATCCCGTCCTCTTTTCCTCGAATGTGACCTACTGAAAACGATTTATCACCGGGTATGTACGTTCATGAGTAACATGTTGGATGCAAAATGTGGAACAGGGTCTGCTTACCCTTTAGGAGGACTTGAGATCCCAACGGTTTTTGTTGGGGTTCGTGTTGGTCAGTCTTCATTCCCTGTTGCGTTTTGTATAGTGTTGTTTTTCTTTATTTCTTTTTACGTTTTTTTTTGCCATGATTTTGTCTCCTTATTTTCGATTGGACTTAAATCATCGACTACATAGTTAATATATCTTCATCTTATGAACTGATGTTACGCATCGGTTTTGAATTGTTTTATATGTCTACATCATAATTAATTCAAAATTTAATGGTTTTTTTTCATTTCAGGGTTATGATCCAGGATATAATACACCATGGCCATACAACAATGGTTACTATGGCTATAATGGATACAATGGATATCACGGACGTTATGGTTGGAATAAGGGCTGGAATAACGGTCCATGGGGAGGATATTAGTTCATATTAGGGAAACAAAGGCTATCTGTATTAGTACTGAAACAAGAAAGATATCAATATTGATATGAATGATAGATAAATAAAGCTTTATTTGTGTTTTCTCTTAATTACTTTTTGTATGTATCAATCCATCGTTATTGTTGTGGTCGATTGATTTGCAGTTGGCAAAACACGAATGTTTAGTTAATGGTATGTAAATATTTGCAAATCCTCTCAAACTTTGAAAAATCTGAATATTATTGATACATGAACAGGTTGATATAATCTTGTTACTTTAGTGAACAACAGTAATTTGTGATGTCACCATGACGTCATAAATATCTTGATATTTTCGTATTTTACTTATTTTACGGTTTACATATAAATGCGCGGCAACAGTTTTACACAATATTTTTAATGGAAGGTATGTTGAATATTCAGCACATATCAGGATAAGGAATAGTTTTTCAATGAAATAACTCCAACTTTATTTGAACTTCAGAAAAAATAGCTATAAATGCTTGAAAAAGGCATACTATAAGAAGCAATGGGACTATGAATAGGTGGTTTTATTCGAAATACGATGTAGATCTTCTTTATATTTGAATACAAATATGAAAAAGAATACAGCTATAAACACAGTCCAAAAATAGAACAACAAATAATTACTACACAGAAATCCAAATTACACCGGCTATTCAAATGAAGAACGAAACATAGCAGTACCCTAAAGAAGTCAAAATAAAACATTTTTTTTCAATTTCCTTACAAAGATTATAGTTTAGTAGAATTGAGTCTTCAAAAAAGAAGATTCTGATTTTACTAGCAGAGTCAATCAATTCTTAGCCATATATACACCATAAATTTTGCTCAGCAGAGCCTTTTAAAAGAATAGGCATACACTTTCTTTAGACATAAAACACAACGTTTACCGGGCCATCCATAAGATAAATATTGTAACATCACTTTAGTTGGAACAACTAATTAAAGATACTAGGCTTAAACTCTGATACTTCAGATGTGTGTTTTAACATTTTTTTGTTGTTGCTGATCATCCTCAGTAACGACTTAAATTTTGTTTTTTTTCATTGAATTTCCAAAGACATGAAAATCTAATGCTTTTAAATAAATAGGTATCCATTCTTAATCTATTCTGCACTTGAATGCACTGTTTTAAGGTTACAATCGGATACTAACAACACAATTTAATAATATAATCTGAAATCGCATGTCTATTGTGAACTAGAGTCTTATGTTTGTTTAAAAGCATTGCATCATCTGAATGAATTTATTAAAACAAACATAATTGATACCGGTACAAACGTGTTTGCTTCATGATTATTTGTGTCAGATTTTCTTGTATTATGCATATTTTAAACACCATCTGTTTCATATTGCCTAACGTATCGCCTTATACATCAACAATTCAGTCTAACTTAAAGGTCTCCGTTCTCGAATACTTACTGGCTCTAGATCTGGTACATAAATATGGAACCATTAATTCTTTTCCTTTAATAAAAAAAACAAAACGTTAAGGTGAAATTTTAACACTGATAATTCATGGAGTTACTAATAACTCGTATGTTATGAAGTTGGGTCCCCCAATCCCCTTTAATTTGTTTAAAACAACCTTTAGCATGGTTTTCTATTCACAAATTTATAGTGATTTCCCATATTTCAAGATCGTGATACAGTACTTGCAACCTTAGGCGTTACTGTTTTAGCGATCAATCAGCGGTCATCGATCAGTCACCGATCAGTCAAGTTCGCGTCAAACTCACGTCACCAATCCGTCAGACTTATAGTAAAAGTATTTGACTGATCGGACGGATCGGACGGATAGGACCGATCGACCTTTCTGACGGATTGAACTCTACTACGTCACATGATAAACTAATACAAATTACGAAATCTTAGTTTCGTTTCATTTAATTAAAATGGCGAGATGGAAAATACGAAACATTCAAGTACAAATGATCAACATTTTTTTTCATTTTTAATTATTTAGCACAGTTTTAAGAATATAAAAAGAAAAGAAATATGCATATAAAACTTAATTTATATATTACTATTAAAGAATGGTCATTTTCGTTTTAATTTTTTTCAAACCCGGACATCTCTAAAACGGTGTTTATCGCGATTTTCAGTGATTTTATTATTTTCCGCAAATGCTCTTGAAAATAAAATGAAATGATCTTTTATTGCAAATGTCGATGTATTATTCTTAAATATTTTAAAGGATTTTATCCTTATAATCTTAAAATTCTTTAAACAAACTTATCTCGAAGCCATTAAAATAACAAATGACAAATAAAAATGCTGCAAATTCTCCTAAAAATAAAAAAATATTGGTAATTTTAAACAACGAGAACAACATTATAGTATATTTTTTCTGATAGTCTTTTAACTTGATAAAAAATAATCAATCCTAAGCTATAAAAAGTACAAAAATCCAATGACGGTCAATAATTTCCATTCAAATAAAGGAATTATTGCATTCTATTTCAACAAAAACAAAAGTTTATGCATATTTATCCTTCTTTATTCACATTTTATTAAAAATTACTTATCTAAAGGCATTTATAATGACTGATAGCAATTGCATTGCACTATTTCTGATATAAAAGAAGAAATATTTGTATTTTTATGCAATGCGAATATTAAATTTAGTATCTGACTCCTTAAATTCAACATATTTTATGAAATGCAACCAATCCTGATGTACTAAAAGTACTGAAATCAATGGTGATTCATTATTTCTATCAAAATGAAGATATTATTGCATTCATTTTCAACACCAACAAAAGTTTAAGCCTTATTCTACTTACAGTATTAAAATTCTGATAAAAAATAATCTTGAAGCCTTTGAAATAACTAGTTACAAATAAGATTGCATTATTTTTTAACAAAACAAGAGAAATTGGTAATTTTAAACAATGCGAACAACATTAAAGGATATTTTTTATGATCTTCTTTTACTTTTATGAAAAAATAATCAATCCTGAGCTATGTAAAGTACAAACATCTAATGGCAGTCAATAATTTCCGTTCAAAAAAAGAAATTGTTGCATTCTTGTTCAACAAATACAAAAGTTTATGCATATTTATCCTTCATTTATTCACATTTTATTTAAAAATACTTATATAAAGGCATTTATAATGACTGATAGCAATTGACGTTGCATTATTTCTGATATAAAAGAAGAAATATTTGTATTTTTAAGCAATGCGAACATTACATTTATAATCTTTTCCCTTTATTCAACATATTGTATGAAATACAACAAATCCTGGACCATAAAAAGTACAAAAAGCCAAAGGTGTTCAATAATTTCCTTTAAAAAAGAGAAATTATTGAATTCTTATTTAATAAATTAAAAGCGTATGTATATTTATCCTTAAATAATTCATATCTTATACCAAAGTAATAATCTGAATGCATTAACTCTGACTGATTGCAAGTGAAGTTGCATTATTTCTGTTATAAAAGAAGAAATATTTGCATATTTAAGCAATGCGAACAAAAATTTAGTATCTTGTCCCAGAAGTTCAGCATATTTTATGAAAAACAACCAATCCTGATGTACAAAAAGAACCAAAATCCAATGACGGTTCATAATTCCTATCAAAATAAAGAAAATATTTCATTTGTATTCAATACAAAACAAAAGTTTAAGTATTATTCTCCTTACATTATCAAAATTCTAACAAAAAAATCTTATTGGAGAACTTTGAAATAACTAGTTACAAATAACATTGCATTATTTTTTATCAAAAGAAGAAAAAAGGTAATTTTAAACAATGCAAACAACAATTTAGTATATTATCTCAGATATTATTTTGATTTTTTAAAAAAACAACCAATCCTGAACCATAAAAAGTACAAAAAACCATAGGCGTTCTAATAATTTCCATTAAAAAAGAGATATGATTGAATTCTAATTTAATAAAAACAAAAGCGTATGTATATTTATCCACAATCTATTCATATCATCTTATACCAAAGTAATAATCTGAATGCATTAATTATGACTGATTGCATTTGAAGTTGCATTATTTCTGATATAAAAGAAGAAATATTTGCATATTTAAGCAACGTAATCAAAAATTTAGCATCTTTTCCCAGAAATTCAGCATATTTTATGAAGAACAACCAATCCTGATGTACAAAATGTACCGAAATCAAATGACGGTTCATTATTTCTATCAAAATAAAGAAATTATTTAATTTGTATTCAACACAAAACAAAAGTTTAAGTAAAATTCTCCTTACATTATCAAAATTCTTACCAAAAAAATCTTATTGGAGAACTTTGAAATAACTAGTTACAAATAACATTTCATTATTTTTTATCAAAAGAAGAAAAATTTGTAATTTTAAACAATGCGACCAACATTTTAGTATATTTCTCAGATATTACTTTGATTTTATAAAAAAAAACCAATCCTGAACAATAAAAAGTACAAAAAACAATAGGCGTTCCAATAATTTCCATTAAAAAAGAGAAATTATTGAATTTTTATTTAATAAAAACAAAAGTGTATGTATATTTATCCTTAAATTATTCATATCTTGTACAAAAGTAATTATCTGAATGCATTATGACGGATTGCAATAGACGTGCATTATTTCTGATATAAAAAAAAAAATATTTGCATTTTTAAGCAACTCGAACAAAAATTTAGTATCTTTTTCCTGAAATTCAGCAAATTTTTGTAAAAAACGACCAATCCTGATGTACAAAAAGTACAAAATAATGAAATGATTACATCTTTAATCAACAGAAATTAAAGTTTAAGTATTTAATACGTATTTTTTAAAATTCTATCAAAGAAACTTTTCTTGAGGCCTTTTAAATAACTAATCAGAAATAACATTGCATTATATGTTATAAGAAGAAGAAATATTGGTAATCTGGAACAAAAATTAAAACAACACTCTAAATTAATGAATCCAAACAAAGCTGTATGTATCTTTACTGTTATACTATTTTTATTTTCATCATCAAACGACAACAAATAGAGTACTTATTTTAAATGATAAAATGTTATCGCTTTTTAGTGGTACATTATTAACGAGTAAAGGTGTCTTCGTAGAGGTCCGCGTTAATCGACTGTAAATACTGTGGAGTTCGTTTTACATAAGAATTTTAATTATATACGTATCCGTCCGATCCGTGCATACAATTAATTTACTGATCGATCGCTCACCGTTGTCACGGTAACTCTCATATAGCCTATTTGACGTATCTGACGGATTCTATAGGTCATCGATCACCGATCAGTCATCGATCAGTCAAACACCCGTCACCGATCATTCACCGATCAGTCAAGTTCACGTCAAACAGTAACGCCTAAGGTTGCAAGTACTGTATGTACATTGATAGAACAACTCTTGAAACAGAAATACAGATAGTATATACTATATAAAACGTTTACAAAAAAATATATTTTATTTTTCATTTTTAGTTTTTGATTCAATTAGACATACTACCACTATTTTCATCAAATGTATGATCAATGCTTTTATTACACCGCTTTTTGTCGAATATTTGCTTTTTTGTCTGACGTTGTGTTTTGTTGACGTTGCGTTTTGTACGACGTTGCGTAACGTCCATTATTGCTTTTTGCTAGAATAAATTAGCTTTTTGTCCTAAACTGTTTATTCCCCCTTTGCAAAAACACCAGTTGTATAGACGTAGCAACCACGATATGACGTCTCTGAGACCGCAAAAAAATACGATCGCAAAGACATTGGAAAGATCTCTGCGACGTCTTGACAAAACCAGGTTACCAGAAACAGTGCATTACCTCATGGTCCGCTGGAAAAATGTCTTCCGTGGCTAAAAACATGTCAGGATTTGACACTATAAATTGCGAACGTCTAATTTTAGGTTAGTCCGTCTTATTTAAAAATCAAGGAAGGTCGTTTGAGAGCAAAAGTTACCTTAACCATTGACATATTGACCTCAGAGTTTTAATCTGGATACCCTTTTTCCACCAAAACATCCGTGTTTTAGTAACAGTGACCTAGATCTTTGACTTATTGCCCAAATATCAATAGGCTTCTTTCTATTCCATGTATTTTTCATCTCGGTAAGTTTCATTCAAATTTAGCAAGGGTGTCTTCCGAAAACCATTTGTTTCGGTCACATAACGGACAGACGGATGGAATGACGGACTGACAATGCGATTACTGTATTTTCCTGAAATTTTATCGAGGAAAATAAGAATTAATAAGCTAGAGACCTCTGTGAATGATGAGATGATACATTTTTGTTTTAATAACAACTGTATTGTGTACGTACGTTTCGGTAATCAAGTTAAACATTTTAAGTGATATTCCAATGGGTACGGATTGCGTCACTTTGATAACATTTTTGTTACGGTATTGTTATAAATCACCTTTTTTTTGCCAAGCCCTTTAAAGATCCGTCTTGATCTTTTTGATAGGTAATAAAATATAACAGGGTCACTTAATGATGTGTATGGTTTAAGTAACCTAAAATGCTTAAATTTTACAGCTGACATTTGTCTCCAGGAAACACAATTTAAAAACAAAAGATATAAATGAAGAACAATATTTGTTCTTTTCGTAGTTTCGATATTTCAGTTTCACAGTTATGCAAGTTACTAAAAAGAGACGGTTTTTCTTTCCCTATTGTTTATTTCCAATTTGAAAACGATGTTATGCCGTTGGTCCCTCCTTATGATGCTTTTATTTCCCCACTGGTTCGTTTTGCTTTATAGATTACAGGAAAATAAAGCTTCTTTCTTCTACAGAAACTTTCGGTGTTTGAAAAAAATTGAAAACAACACGTTTAATAATTTCATGCGTCCGAAGCGCTTTTCTGGATTTACCTTCATCAGGAACGCTCAAAGCCAAACATTTGAAATCCGAAATTTTGCATCTACCTAGTTTTGAATTTCAATCTTTTATTCGAAAGATTTAAAATACTTGTACGTTAAAATTAAAAAAAAACAAAAATAAATAAAAAACAAAACAAAACTAATACGTCCTGTGTATAGGTTTAATGCATACGCACTTGTCTCAGATTTTTTTAACCTAGACGTTATAAAAAGATGTAGGGGTTAGATAAAATAGGAGACACGCTCCTGTGGCTAAACGCAACAAACCAGTTTGTCTCATGTAGTAGTAGTTGTAGTAGTTGTTTTCCTTTTGACCACAGTATTCTAATAAAAGTCTCAATTTCGGTAACGGAAAAATGGGCTATTCTTAAATCAAAATTTCTGATGGTGGGGTCTTTTATAGCTGACTATACGGTATTGGGTTTTTTCGTTGAATGAAATGCTCTTGTGCGCAAAGGTCGTTTCAACCAAAAGAAGATCCGTTGTTTTGATCTGATCAACAAAAATGGTAAAAAACCAATATCATACTTTCCTTGTCAAACCATAATTGTGAAAATTGTTTGAAGTTTATATTTGTTTCGAGAAAAATATATTAAATCTTCTTAAAAAGTGCAATTTATAAAAAAAAAGTCATGAACACCGAAATAATCAAAAATCTATTTCTAGTAAGATACAAACAACAAAAATTAAAATACAAACTCCAAGTACACAATTAATTAGGTGCATAAAATTTTAATTTTAAAATATGTTTCCACTGATGGAGCTAGAAACAAAATAAGGAAATACGAAAAGATTTGAAACGTTGAAAAGCATTGATCACAGAATAAGAACACCAGGATGCTCTATTAAGAGAATGGCACACTTTCATAAATTGATAGCCAACCTGCGAATCAATATAAATCACATAAATATGTATAAAACATAAAGTTATAAAGTGTTATTTTCAATATTCACGCCGTGCAAACAGAATAATTTTTTGAGCTAATGTTTTGACAAGTATATATTTGCTTCATCTCTGTTTCGAAAGTTGATTAATTAATTTTCATGTCATGTTCATTGCAATATGGGAAATCACTGCAAATTCGTCAAAGCAAAACAAGCACGTTTTTAGAAGAAGTCAACGAAACATCAGCATCTTGGGAGAAGAATTGGCATAGAAACGGGAAAGATGTTTCGTGTATCATACATTTTTATTTGCCATGATAAAGGTTTCCAAAATATTGAGGGAGAAGCAAACTTGAAAACATACAAGTTTCAGTTTTTCCATGCTTTAGAAGTGTTTACATTTCACCAATACCTTTGATCATAAGAAAATAAATGATAGTTTCAATGTATTGTAACTGATTGATTTATTGTTGGTTGCGTAAAGTCCAGTGTATTGTAACTGTTGCCAGAGTCCATCAGAAGTTCAGTCAGTTGAACTTTTTTTCATTACATCATGATAGATCAGATCTGCACTTAGTGTCTTTCTGTTGTCGGGATGTATAAGTTCCATGCCACGTATACTCTGTGTTTTTGTTAAATGTATTTCTGCTTACGATTGATCTGATGAGTTAAGCCCTTTTCAACTGATTTTCATACATGAAGTTTGGTCTTATGTTGTACTGTTACACCACTGTCCTAGGTTAGGGGAGGGTTGGCGCGCTTTCAAACTAGTTTAACCCCGCCACAGTATGTATGTGTCTGTCCCAAGTCAGGAGCCTGTAATTCAGTGGTTGTCGATTGTTGCTGTATATCATATTTGTTTTTCGTTCATTATTTAGTACATAAATAGGCCGCTACTTTGCTCGTTTGAATTGTTTTACATTTTTCATTTGGGGGTCTTTTATAGCTGACTATGCGGTATTGGTTTTACTCATTGTTGAAGGCCGTACGGTGACCTATTATTGTTAATATTCTGTGTCTTTTGGTCTCTTGCTGAGAGTTGTCTCGTTGGCAATCATACCACATCTTCATATTTTTATAAAAAAAGAATCGTTGTTTTAAAGGCAGTACCAAATAGATGGTGCTTGAAATATGCAAACTACAGGACAACTACATCCAAATGATCCCGTAGGCATACAACATAGACGTCTGAATCGGTATCTTTTATGACCAGTTCGTTGCGAAGTTTCGCGACACTGACGTTTAATTTCCATTAGACTATAGAATAGCAATATGATTTTATTAAATGACCGTTTATGATTGTTTTTTCTAAAACAGTGTATATATTTTGAAAAGATGAAATCATCATATTTGTAGTCGTCCAATTGTGTCAATATCAAGAAAAGATTACGATATGAGACCGACCTTCTAGTTTTGGTAATTTGTCAGGTGAAGTAGGCCTTAGATGGATTTGGCTATTTTTAGTTCCTTTTTAGTTATATAGCTCCTCCTCAACTGTTTCGGTTTTATTCATCCCTGGATTTCAAATATTCCGTTTTGAGCGTTCCTGATGAAGGTAACTCCAGAACAACGCTTTGGACGCATGAAATTTATAACGTGTTGTTTTCATTTTTTATTTTCGAATTATGAGTTTGAATAACCCTTTGGTATCTTTCGGCTCTCTTTTTATAAATGACAGTACAAGAAAGATGTAAAACCTTAGAGTTATTGATTGTTTGTAAAAAACTAAATGTCTAGAAATTTAAACGTGAAAATAGGAACTGTTTACTTGCTGAAGCTGCATCAAATGAGGACGTCTTTAGGTATTTCCAAATTTGAGAAAAATTTAAAGAAACTTCGTATCCCGAAATTGTTTTACCAGTTTTTTAGTTAAGCCAATTACAACTGGATTTTACAGATTTTTCTTATGTTGTGGAGGGTTGGGCGTTCACAAACATGTTAAACCCCGCCATATTCTTTATGTGGCCGTTTCAAGTCAGGAGACTGTAGTACAGTGGTTGTTGTAAGTGCATGTCCGTCATATTTGATTTTCGTAATTTGTTTTATTGTAAATAAGCTGACCATACGGTAAAGGTGTTTCTTATAGTTTAAGGCTGTATGGTGGCCTATAATTACTTACTTCTACGTTAAGTCTGGTGGATAGTTGTCTCGTTGGCAATCATACAACATCTTAGCATTTGTTTATGTGCATCGAAACTAGCCATCGTACATATCCAAGTCTATAATATGGACGTTGGAATGGAAAATAGGCTATTGACATTGGAGCCTATCTAAACTGAATTGCGCAATAGTTTGACCCAGTTACTTGATCATATGCGTTATTTAACGAAATGAAGCCAGGCCCATTTCCTTCTTTTAAGATAGTGAATCAAATTTTCAGAATTATATATTTTTTGTTTTTTTATTATCAATATCCAATTAATTTAACATATTCATGGTAACTTTTTTTTCAAATTTCTAGAAAGGCTTTAAATGTTTGTATATTGTCCAATGCTGTCTGCAAACTAACCAATAACAACGATAACGATGAATAATAACTACAAACAAAAATTAAGTAAGTGGAACCATAAATTAAGCTTTATTTATTTATTTATCATTCATATCAACAAATCTGAAATGCAATCAATATAATAGTAATAATTTGTTTTTTTGGTAGACAATTTTTATACACTTACATATTGTTTCAACTTTATATCTTTTGATTCTTATCAATATTGTAATATAAATTAAGGCGATAGTAGATAACCGATTTTCAAATCTCGTTAATCGATTAATATGAGGCAAATCAAGGAATAAAACAAAAACTGACAAAATCACATGAACTCCAAAAGGGTGCGTCGACAAGGTAATCGTCTCCTACTATACATGCTTCAGCCGCTATGTATATTTAGTCTTATTCAAAATGTCACAATCGGGAGTAGGACACAATCGGTAAAACTACAGATCTCACTCCTTTACAGATCAGACTCCTTTACAGATCAGACTCCTTTACATGTATCTGAAGAACTAAGACTGCGAAAGCATGTCGTTATTGAGTTGAGACACCAACACGGTCCAAAACCTGTGTAGCGTCAATATCAGTCGTTTTTCCTCATAACTCTGTTTGAGCAGCTGTTGTGTAAGAAGTACACCGTTGTTAAAGAAGTCCGTATGCACATGCACAAGCGTAAATTATTAACTGGGATATGTAAACGCCATACGATTCAGCAAATGGTATTTAACTGCTAAGAAAGTGGAAGTTGACAATTTGTGTGTTAAAATCATCACGTCACGTTTGTCATAGATTTTAGTTTGAAGTCGTCCATCTGTGTCAATCGAAGAAACGACCAAGATATGAAGCAGACCTTCTACTTTTGGTTTGATAGTATCCTTAAACGCAAGTTCTGTGCGATATATAAGATGTAAGCACTTATTGAAGTGATGGTTATTGAGTGACAGATTATCATCAATATAGAATAGAATTTTAAAAATTAAAATTGTATACGGGGTTTGTCTTGGGAGAATGTAAGTTTTTGAATTAAGGGAAGTAATGGCCAGCATGTCATCTCGATATCAGGGTCATGATTATTAATGAATCCATGAGAATAAAGTGCATGCTATCTCTTCATATGGGGCCAGATGTCCTGGCAATCTCTCGATTCTACTTAATGCTACGGAACGTCATTTTGTCATTTTTGTTTCGTCAAGAAATATGAAGTTTTTAAATGTGGACAGAAGAATTTCGTTGAAAACAGATAGAAAGCGGTGTAAGATGAAGATGATGATGGATGGCTGCTAAACGTCCAGCGGCAAATTAATATGCATATTCAGGACGAGAACATGTTAATTTAATATGAATATTAACCCTGCTTTGTACTAGACCGATATGCTGAGTCGAATGTTTAACGTGCTAGTTCACAAAGTAGCAGTCCGCAGGAAGACAAATCACCTTAGCCGGACACATTATTCCGACTCCGAGCCAACCAGTCTTTGCTCTTACTTCTTAATACCGCGTGCTTAGCGGAGAAGCAGTCCAATTTTTAAAGACTTTCGTTTGACCTGGCTGGGGTTCAAACAAATGACCTCCGCACTCGAGGCGAATACGCTACCACGAGACCACCGAGGCGGTAGCGGTGTTAGAAAGATGTTCATGAAAAAAAGTTTAAGTGGCAAAACAAATTAATATCTTCTTCTTTCAAAAGTGAGAGTTTCTAAATTCAAATATATATCAAGAGAAATATCTTTTTGTGTTTTTGGTTTGTAGTTTCATGTACATTTAACTCATATCTTGCTTTATCATATGCAGACTGCAACATATACATAATTATACACAAAATGTGATGTTGCATTAGTACTGAATTAGGATACAGTTACAGTTACAGTTACTGCATCCTGACATTTTAGGCAATCACAGACGTGTTGTGTAAATACAACATACCGAAGTTAGAACAGACTTATGAAATTTAAAATTTAAAATAAGCTCCGTTTCAGTATATGATGTTGATTTATTTAAAGTGACATTAAATTGAGTTGAAATACATATCAATAGTTTTATAGATTCATACTTTATAATAACTGATTCCCATAAATTTTACGCCAAAAATAACTTACAAGGGACAAAATTTCCGTTGGTTATAAAAGGATTAAAAGTCAGAGAGATAAATAATGCTTTACGTACCACTGTTAACTCTTCGTGTGTCAGAAGAATATTTTCACTACTGGTTTAAAATCTCTACCAGTGGACAAAATAATCCCTCAAGATTCTTTCAGCTCGGTAACTTACCAGTATGCCTTTGAATACCGATAAAATATTGGTGTTTTTTTTTTATAACATTCGGGTTGGATATATCCTGGTGTACACACTTGTCTCAGTGATTCTACTGGACAGTAACTTTATACTAGCATTCAAAATTATTCTACCAGCTCTGTAGATTACAATGTAAGCTATATGTGCCTCTCTTTTAAACGGAAATATTTAAAGTGATATGTTGTATTCCACCAATATGATGTTTTGTCTTCCGAGTTCTATTCATATCTGTTCCTCGAAATATGAAAAGTTTTGATATCAAATTTTTTAGTGGTGAAGTGTTTTCCTTTCTAAAATGTATCAAGCCTTTGTATAACGACGAGAAAATGGAATTGACTGTAATAGTAGAGAAAGTAATTATAAGTATACGAGAGCAATACAGTTGCAAATATAATTCTTCTTGCTTGAAACTGGGATTAATACTTTAACATTGCATATCTATTAATGAAGTAGTTTAATTCAAGTTCATAACATATTTAACATTGCATTATTGGCTGTGAAATGAAACCATTCTAGCGTGAGTTGTGAACGATCACCTTGTAGAAATACAATCAAACAACGGAAACAACTTAAGATGTTTTTTCTTTAAATAAAAGTAACAATATAATCATGTTGTAAACCTACGTCTCTATATTTATGTTGTAAAACATCGTCTTACGATGAAAAGTCAAACGAGCACTTTCATGCATTGTGCATGTTTTACATTATAATCCTGTTGTTAATTTTTGCGTGCAATTACCATCTGTTTCATAATGCAATATAACAACAGAACAATTCAATTAAAGCTCATAGTTTTAGCCAACATGAAGCTTAGTTGTGTAGTCTTGGTGCTCTTTCTTTTAACTTTAGCAGCTTGTATCGGTAATTCTATATTTCCATAACACTGTTTTATCATATGATGTATAATGGACATAAATGAAAAACTATCTTCGATGATAACCAATTTAGATTTTTGTTTTCTTAATCAGCAACAGCAATGCTATTATCAAAAAATGTAAATGCAATCTTGTTAATATATTTGTTCATTAGAACATATTTCAGGTTTTCAACGTCCAGTTGAAATATTTCAGCCATATTCCGAACGACCAGTGCAAAGGGACAGTTACTACCCCTTGGAATACCTAATGACTCTCTGAATATTTATCTTACACATATTTCCTTGATAAGAAAAAAAGTGAAAGTTCTTTTTCGGTAAATTTGAGGTCGGAATAATTGTTGTTCTTTAAAAAACCGATAAAACGTTACATTCGATAACGGTCACATCCGTAACACAACTTTAGACATTGAGAGAAATATGTGAACTATCATTTGTGACACACTTACTATGAAACAATGAAATATGATGGTGACCGTAATATGTCATATGTTAGGTATTAACGCACGAGGTTTATTTTAATGAGCAGACCAGATAGTTTTCGAATTGACTTAATCAAATATTCCTGGACCAAATATTTTGTTAAATATAAAAGAAAAGTGAGATGTTAGATGATCGAAACAAACAGGGTTAAGAAATACAACAGTAAAAACCGTTGTCATCAATTTTGATTTGGCGAATAAAACCTTAGATTTTGTACAACACATAAAAAATCGACTATAACTTTTCATCTTTTATATCATAAGAGTATTATATCGCTTCATCTGACTAAAATATTCTGAACTGTGACAGTGATTTGTCTCATTTTACATGTCACTATAGGGGACAAATACATGCAAACCAACTATGGAGGTGGAGGCAAAAAACTATTTGGTCACGCCATAATTCCGTGTTCAGTTTCTAAATCGTTAGACTAGACGCGACTGTTATTTCAAATCATCTACAATTCTTTATACTTTGATTTATATATTACTTACATATAAGTTATTTTTTGCCTACATTAAGATGAAAATTTTTTTTCTTATCGGATTAAAAGCAAATGGAAATTATCATTTTTTTTTTAAATCAAATCCAATACTCATTTTGACCTTTGAATTATATTTTGTGTGTAATGTGTTTGTGACTCGATATTTCCCAATTTCCAACAACAAGAATAAAAATAAAATATTTAAGCGGAAATTTTCCATTATTTTAATTTTTTTTTATCGAGAAACAAACTTCTTTGGATGTATGAAAGGCAGATGTCGGTGCAAATGTTAGTTTTTATATTGAAAAGACAGTAATGATGACTAAAATTCATAATAATTAACCAATTTTAAACCAACATAATTATAAAGAAATTAATAACACACACTTAATAATGAAATAATATAAGGTACAAATCGTCTATATTTTTTGCATATCAAATATGTAGTGAATCATATAATGAATGATACATTTGTATGCATATCAAATATGTAGTGAATCATATAATGAGTGATACATTTGTATGAACTTTAATTTTGTATTTGATTTTGCCTTCAAAGAAAGGCGGAAGATACCAAAGAGATATTGAAAGTAGTAAAACTTATAAATTGAAAACAAACTGTCTACCCCATCGTTAAAAACGAAAGACCACCAAAAAACCATCAAAAGTCCACAAAACACAACATAAAAAACTGAAGACTGCGCATAAAAAACCCCGTAAAAACCTAAGGTTGATATCAGGTGATCCGGAAGTGCATACCGATCCTGTTCCAAATGTGACACACGTCATGTTGGTCATGTAAGTAAGTCTTATTCGGTAGATCACATTCGAGGAAAAGAGGACGGAATTGTAGTACCTTAATCGGAACATATCCAATGTTATCTTTGAAACAGATTTTCTATAATGGCCAACCAAATCGTGATGGAATCCTTAAATGTTCGAAAGAATGATTTGAACGTTACCACTTGGAACCTGTGGTTTAATAGCTCTTTCGTAAGCAGCAACATCTATAAAGAAATTCATGATAGGAAATACCAGCTCTGGAATATCGTTTCAACTTGGAGATATATACTCCATCTGCAATCGCTGCTGACATTTTGATACATAGAAATGGAAAGTTCACAATTGGGAAGATAAAATTGTATTGATTTGTGTGCCACTGATGAGTCTTAAGAGACAAATTGCCCATCAGGCATTGCAATTTATAAGCCTGATTTCTTTGATGATTTTACCAGCAAAGGATAACACCCTATCAACGCACTGAATCACTGGAAAAGTGCTAATTGCAGGATAAGATTATTTCTACTCCCATGTGTGTCTGTTTGTTTTTACGTCTATAATGTCAAAAAATGCTGGTATATCTCAATCGTATTAATCATGAGCAAATAGATATTGTTAATATAACTGTCTTTTAAAGCTTCCTGATAGAAATACATGACATGTGTACAAGGTTTTGACACGGCTTTGTTTTCATACTGTTTCGAGGACCTTTTCGGGTTATACTTTTATTTAATGATACACACCTTCGAGTCATTATCATTAGAAGAGAACTTATAACGGATGTATTTAAATCAGATTTTATTTAAAAAAAATGTAATTCATAAAGTTGCTGTTGCTGATTCTTTTACATCAACTTTGAAAGGCTATTGCACTGCAGTAACTGATGGAAAACACTTGTTGTTCAAATTCTTTTCCATCAAAAGCCGAATTGAAAAATAGAAATGATAACAATGAAAATATAGGAATTTATATTCCGTTGTATTAATCTTTGAAAATGGATGAATAGTTATGTCACTTTCTCCTTATCAGACCATACAGATTGTTTACAATTGACTTTTGTATCAGTAAATGTATACACAGTCTTCTTACAAAGTTAAGATACTGATTAAATTATTAACTCGTATACATGTATGGAAATTGCCGAATGATTTTTGAAATGCTTAATGTATATTGTAGATGTAGGCTCAGGATATGATGTAAGTATATTTTATGATTATTTTATTATATAATAGAATAATTCATACAGTCAAGATTGTGCTCACAAAAACATGTTTGCAGAAAATGGCAGCAGCACACGAAAGTACGTAGTTTTGACTTTTGAAATAATTCACTATATTTCCAACGATTCCGGACAAAATTTTATCAAAGAAAAAAATTTAGCCAAACTATTGGATAATCATTATAGAAACAACATACTATTCAAATCAAGCAATGAAAAAATCACGAAAGGCATGTTATCGTATATAAAGTAAAGGCAGCAACGCCGCTTATGAACTAGAAAATTTATGTAAATAAACGAAAGACCTGTATGTCACAAAATATTTTAAGTTAACTGTAGTTTTGCTTACTATATTCTCCATTTATGAAATAATCTAAAGCTTAATAATTAAATCGTATTAGATAAAGAAATATCAATAGCATGATTGAAGTCATACTAAAAAGACTTTGTTTAAATGTGGATTTTAAAAAAAAAATCATCAAACAGGTACTTCAAACACAGGCGCACACATTACAACCGACAGAGATACATTTCCTGACACGTAAAAGGTTTTTGCTAAAATAAATTGCGTTTGTTTTTGTCTATTATTAAAATGCAGCTTGTACGTTTAAATGAGCCTGCATCTTATGTTTCTTGTAATCAAAGATATTGTTTCAAAGGGGTTGTTCGTTTAAATAGACATATGCACTATTCCAGTAAAGGTATGCATGCATCACTCTTTAAAATAGGTGATACGTCTAGTTCGCATCGTCTAAGGTCATCTTTGCCTGAGTGTGTTGAAACATAAGTTTCTGAATATTATGCTCATACAAAAAAGTACAAAAACCATGATGAAGACAGGCGCTTGAGAAAATTTGGCAGTTGCTATTCAACCACCGGATCCTGTTGTTTTGCTCGTAGCAAGTAAATTACGATGCATGATTCCGGTTACTTTCCAAAATGTATCTTGGCAATTTATATTAGATAGGAAGTATTCTAAGTATCTGAGAGATATATAATGGTTAAACAAAAATCCAATTACGAATGGCCCGAATCAAATATTGCATATAGTTAACTAATTTCCGGATAAAAACAGATAATTTTTAACCTCCAGATTCGTTTTTCATTTATATATGTTTTTTTAAATGTGTGTAAAAACTTTTGAAAACTTTAAATCCAAATATGAAAAAAACTTACAGATCAATAAACCATGAACTGGTTAGTTTTTTTTTTCTATTAAGCTGAATTAAAACGTGCGTACGATGCTGTGGATCTATAAATCCTTTCCAACTAACAGGTAAAATCACAAAAATACTGAACTCCGAGGAAAACTCAAAAAGGAAAGTCCCTAATCAAATGGCAAAATCAAAAGCTCAAACACATGAAACAAATGGATAACAACTGTCATATTCCTGACTTGGTACAGGCATTTTCTTATGTACAAAATGGTGGATTGAACCTGGTTTTACAGCTAGCTACCCTCTCACTTGTATGACAGTCTCATCAAATTCCATTATATTGACAGGACGACCCTTTAGTGTTGGACATATAATAGCTAAGACAACCATCTACCAGTCGGCTTTTGTTTTGACGTCCTATCACTAATTTTAATCATTAATTTATTCTGAATATATGTTAAGATACGGATAGAACGGAGTCAGTTTACCCTTCCAGAGAGCCGCGCTCATCCGCTAATTTGGTCATAATAAATTGATTTCTCTAATATAGTTTACAAATTTACCCTTTATCGCATTCGTCACAGCCTTTTTTATCAGTTTATTCTTTCTTAGAAATAATGTTAAAGTATCCATTTGAATGGATATGTCTGTCTTAGAAATAATGTTAAAGTATCCATTTGAATGGATATGTTTTCAGTATTTTAATCATATACTGTAAATTCAGAAATTATTGCGTGCATTTATTAATGCTATTTCGACATGACAGACCAATATGTGAGAATAATTATTGCAAAAACAAGAAAAACTGCATACAAATATATGTGTCAGATTTCGGAATGCGAGTTCTTATTATTGCGATACTCACCTACTTGCATTATTCGCAAATTAAAAGGTATGACAATAATATATATTCAAAATATGAAACTAGAATGCAATAATATCACATGGATATGATTGTGTAAAAAATGTCTGGACAAATTGACATTTCAATATATTAACAAGCATATAAATAAATCAATCTGAATAGAACAATAGATATTGCATTCTACCGGATATCGCGTACTGTATGCATATATAATTGTGTAAAAGAATGTGTAGACAACGGGTTTATTTTAGACATTATATGTAATTCGGGATCTTCACAGGGGATATTGGCTCATATTCTCAGTAAGTTTTTATATCTCCTGAGCCGTCAAGCGAAAGATGTAATATACTTGAGTGTTATTTAAACAATAATTAACATTCAAATCACCGCTTTTGTTTACGGGGTATATGCACCATGAACCACCGAATACTTGCTATTAAATTTACTCACGTAGTGCATGATATTCGATGATGAAGTCAGTTATATGTAAACGGCACCATAACAACACAATTAGCAAACAAACAGAAATAAAAAAGACTCTTATTGAACCGCATACGTCCTTAATGAAAGAAAAGAAAATAGATATGAACCAATGACGAGGTTCCTTGCTTGGGGGTAGGCACATTAATTTCTAGCAGGATTATACAGTGTTAAAGTATATAACTTTTTTCTCTCTATTGATGAGTGGAATAACAGCAGTCAAAGAGAAGGACGTACATTAAAAAATGTATGGTTATTACAGGCGACAAATTGAGAAATCAAATCAAACAATATAAATAATGCCTTATCAAAGAAGGCTTGTTATTACCAAAGCAAACCTGTCATTGCTTAGTCTGCTTATACACCATTTGTGACGTCAGACGCAACAAAAAGAAATATTTCCCTTTATATCGTTAAATCAATTTATAAAAATTTTCTTTAGAATTGAATTACCATTCAAATCTGCGTTATATTGAAATATTCATTCGGTACAGTGTAATAGCAGGATTTATTTTCGACAGGATTACAGTGGCGCCTTTTACCCAGGCAATGCGTACTATCCATCTGGAAGTCATTGGCACGGATATCACGGGCATGGATACAAGGGAAAGTATTACGGAAAAGGAAGGAAATACTATTACAAATATAAGCGCACTGGAAAGTACAAATATCTTAAGAAAGCTAGAAAATACCACAGAAAAGATTACAAGAAATATTATGGAGGCGGTAGCAGTTAGTAAATAACTTCACCTAAACGAATTCCGCAAGTTTCAATAACAATGACCAGTCCATATCAAAATAAATATTAGAGATAAATTAGGTAGGGAAAAACTGATTACTTTTAAAAATTACAAACTAGGATAGAGAGTTGTCTCATTGGCACTCATACCACATCTTCTTGTATCTATTTAAGAAAACCATGATTAACAAACTTCAAATACCCTCACAAAATCTTATCACACACTAAAGACAGTAGGAAATAAATTTCAAAGGAACGTCAAAAAATGTACCGTAACACCAGACTCCAATAACAATATTTAGATAAGGCTATCAACCGCTGGAGATCATGAATTAGGACAGACATATAAACATTTATCAGGTTTATTCAGCCCCCATTACCAAACTATTATATTAAAAAGGCAGTGGACATTGATTTTTCTAGAATCCATATAACATATTATCAAGTGGTACGCTTGCAACAATTGAGACATTGATCAGATAAGACCTAAGAACAATTGATGTGAACAACGTAATGTCACAATACGACCTGAACAAGAAAATAACTTCCTTCGAAATACACTTATATTTTCAGATATTTAAAAACATTCAGACATTTCTTATTGAATCAATGGAAGATTGATCCAACTGATACAATTCATTTATGTGATTACTTGAAGTGGCTATACTTTCGTGTAAACAAAGGTTCTCATCTCTGTGTACCATCTCTATATTGTTCAATTTAGCCAATATTGTATTTTGTGTAAAGAATACCTCTTCAATTGATTATACTGTTTGTTATTGTTATATCACTTAAAACACTACAGGCATTTTTTAACTTACACCACCTGCATCTGAAAAAACATATCAATTACAAGTAATATCACATTAGTCTTGAAATAAATTGGTTGTCTCGTCCTTTATTTGAAACTCAAAAATAATATCTTAAAAAGACATGACTATATGAGAGTAGGGTAAGCAAATCTAATATATGACGCTACTTTTTCATATAGACTGCTATCAAAGACTTTTGCAATTACTAAACATTTTTAAAATCCGACATAGAATATATATCAGCAGACGCTTAGTCTGTTTGGAAATTAATAAAAAAAACTTTAAAGGATGGAAAATCATAATAAACAATATTTCTAAGACAAACGTTTACTTACCACTTTGCACAGCAAATGATCCGATAAGGACCAAAGCCACCAAAACTACGATACTGAGATTATTCATTGTTTTCTATTCAAACCGTTTGCAGGAAGAATCTGATTACTGAGAAGCTCCCTCTGTTCTAGCAGACAATTTTTTCCTTTATATATACTTTGTTCAATCAACTCACTGCAGATCTGAAAATAAGGAGGAAACATTTATCACACACATGTTCCTGTTACAATAAGATCAAAATTAAAATTAAAATATCAATGTATTACATAATCCGTATACTTTGTCAAATTATTTGCAAGAATGGAAATTAAAAAAAATAAAACAAAGACGAAAAAGAGAGGCGAAAGATACCAAAGGGAGATACAAACGCATAAGTAGAAAGTAAACTGACAATGATATGGCTAAACAAGAAAAAGTTCAACAGACAAAGAACAGTTCACAAAACACAACATAGAAAACTAAAGACTGATCAATACGAACCCCACCAAAACTAGGGGTGATCTCAGGTGCTCCGGAAGAGTAAACAGATCCTACTCCACATGTTGCATCCGTATCGTTACTCATGTTAGTACAAACCCGGTTATAAGTCTAATTCGGTAGGTCACATTCGTTAAAAAGGGGATGGGATGGTAATTAAGACAATTGGAGGATATCAGCTGTCATCTGTGAAACGGATATTGCATAACGGTCAACCAACTTGATGGCGCCCGTAAAATTTACGAAGTGATGATTTCAACTTCACCACTTGGAACTCTTGGTTTAATAGCTTCCCTGTCAGCAGCAACCCTCTATCAAGGAAATAATGATAGGAAATACAAGCTCTTGAACATCGTATCAACTGGAAGATATATACTTCGTATGCAGGCACTGCTTGAATATTGCTACACAAAAATGGAAAGTTCACAATTGGAAAAGTGAATCATCTCTTTTGTCGTAAAATTTTGTTTTCAATTTCTATATGTAATTCAAGATATGAGACAGACTTAACTGTATCTGTCGTATCCTTTATCCCAAGTTCAATTGCATAGATGCATAGATGCATAGATGCGTTCAACATACTAGTAGTCGACAAATTTTGAATTATGTAGTGATACAACATCATCTATATAGCGGAAAGTAAAGTTAAAGGATACTGCTAACTTTTTTTTCTTTTTAAAAAGTTCCTGTATGAAGTCAGCATCATATGAATAAAGAAACAAGTCGGCAAAAAGAGGAGCACAGTTGGTTCCCATGGGAATACCGATTGTTTGTTGAAAAACACGTCCCCCAAACGTAACAAGTATGTTGTTAATATCAGTTTCAGAGAACTTTTTTGTTTGAATCAGAGTTATTTTTTACAAAGTACGATTTATCCCTCCCTATGATAAGATTTGTATTTACATTGGCCATTCTTTTTTATGAAACAAAGCAGGACCAACTCTTTCAATTTTTCTTTTGGTTTGGAATTGGGAATACTTGTGTAAAGTGTAGAAAAGTCAAATGTTTTAATACTGTTGCAAGATGAAAGTACCTTAGATTGTATGTATTCTAAAAGATCTTTGGAATATTTTAGTATCCACATCTGATTCACGCCACCTTTAGAATAGGTAGTTTCACAATAACTTTGAAGCCCGGCTTTGATTGCTGTTAAAATTGATGATAATAATTTAGAAAGAGGTTTCGTGGAGCACTTGGAAGACCCAGCAATATAACGTTGTTTGTAAGGACACTTATGTAGTTTGGGTATCCAATACAGTGAGGGAATATCCAGTTCTTCATCTTTGGTTGAAATTCCAAAATAACATAGAACAGACCTATGATTATATAGGATTTCCTCCTTGGTAAGTGTCATGAGGGTATAAGTTGAGTTTCCAAGTGAATTGTTAATACCCAGTTCATTTATCAAGCAGTTAATATAATGTGGTTAACACGATGTTGTTTGGGGCTTTATCTGCAGGGACAACAACATATTTGTCATGGAGGTAGAACAGGTGTTTTGCAGCATTTGGGTCTTTAAAGATTGATGTAACATGGATATTCATAGACCCATTCAGTTTTTTAATTCTGATTTGTATCAATGACCTCACAGCCTTAACCCATTCGGAAAGATTATCTTCGTCTTCTTTCTCGCGTTTAACACATTGCCAGGTATAATCCTCGGCTGAATCCATCAGTATTTTGAAGTTGTGTTTCTAATTGATGGATTTCAGCTCACGATATTTCGGGCCTTCGGATAACACATTTCGCAGAGAAGTATTATTGACAATGTTTAGGTCACCAGTAATAACGTGGATAGCCGGATCATATATAAATTGGGAACAAAGGTGCAATCAGGAGGTTTAGACTCGAAGTCGTCAATATTAAGATCCTGCAACACGTGTTTGTAATTGAAATTTTAGTTACAATTGGTTTGGTATAGGTATAAAAATGATAGGTAGAGACTGATCTTTAAAATAGGGAGGTATTTTCAAGTGAACTGATTTATGATGAAGGATAGTGCCCAAGTTGATGGCATCGAGACCTTTGTTGGCGAAGGAAAGTTTTCGAAAGGATCTTTTCTCCTTTTCATCTTTTGCAATGCGAATTGGTTTGAAAAGTCTGTGACTTGAAATATCCGAGATGATAGCTGCAAGTTTGTATTGGTTTGAATGGGGGTTTGTAACAGTGGTTTCCAAACATGAGTTGTACAGAGAATGAAGTTTTGAAAGGGATAATACATAAAGCTTCGTGCGAATGTGATGAATACCTGATGGCTTTTGTATAAATGGCAGCAGGTCATTAATAGATACATCATGGATAGAAGGTGATGTATAATGACAATGACCTTGGCTGCGTCTACGTTGAGGAGTAAAGTTGAAAATGTTCATCACATTCACCGACCTACAGGAAGGACTAGATAGAATACCTATACCATCAATTTTGCCATTGCAACCATATGATGTCTAGTTCCCAATTGTCGGATCTATTAGTCTTCTTTTTGTCCACCGAGAGGTTTTGCAAGATGAGGATTATTAGTTAAGTGGTGCAACCAAGAGGATGAATTTCTCTGCTTTTCATACAAAAATCTGCACAACAAACTTTTTTTGTGAAAAAATGAAGCAATTCATCAAAATTTGTTCATTTTCTCAGTTTACAGGTTTTGTGTTTCTTACCTTGATTTGTGTCTTCATTTAGATGAGCTGATGAAATTCGATTAATTACTGGTTTTTTTTTAATCTATGCAAGACACCGTGTTTTTATAGAATGTTATATATTTTTTTCTTGTGTATCTGTATAAAATATAAAAATAAGTAGATGTGGTATGTGTTATTGAGACAACTTTCCACCATAGTTCAAATTTCAATTGTTCTTAGCATAGTAATTTGAAAATAAAATCTGAAATTTACTCCTCAGAACGTTCAATTTAAAAAAAAAATCATTTTTATATTAATTGTAATGTAAGGAAACGTTTTGTCTCTTTTGTAAAAACAAAGGCTAAAAATCAAAGAATAACAATGAAAAAAAAAACACACATCAAGCTGAAGAGAAAAATACAACAAGAACTAAAGGATAAACAAAATTAAAGTCTACGAAACATTACACAGAAAACTAAAGACCGAGAAACACAAAACCACAGAAATGATTGAAGGTGCTCGGGGAACATAATCAGATCCTGCTCCACTACTGAAAACAATAGCATTGATTATGGCAAGTAAAGGTTTAATTACATTTGTGGTAGTAATATCCCTGACTTGATAATTTACTAGTTATATATAGAGTATGTTTATTGAAATCGTTACGTAACTACAGACACGGACATTACGAACCAGTAGAGAAATAAAAGCACCATTAGAGGGGACCAAAGAAACATCGTTTTAAAATTGAAAATTAACAATAGGGAACGACATATTGTCTCTTTCTGGTAAATATTTGCATGCAGTTTCATTTGTGAAACCGAAATATTGAAAATCAGGAAAAAAGACAAATATTGTTCCTCATATCAAATCTATTTAAAGTCTGTTTCCTGGAGGTAAATGTCCGTTGTAAAATAAACGCATTCTTGGTTATTTAAACCAAAGGAATACATATCATGAAGTAACCATGTTGTAATTTTTTACCTATCAAATAGATTTAGATTTATAACAAAACAATAACGAGAAACATTCAGGAGAATGAAATGATCGCATTGTCAGTCCGTCATGTGACCGAAACAAATAGTTTCCGTAAAACAACTTGTGTATCCCTTGCTTAATGTAAAAGGAACTTATACAGATGGAAAATGTAAGAAGAGTATTGATATTGTGATCATTAAGGTAAAGATCAAGGTCACTGTTACCAAAACGCATTTTGTGGTCGGAAAATGGTAACGAACATTTTGAGGTTAATAAGTCAAAGGCTAAGGTCACTCTTGCTTTCGACCTTCCATGATATTTAAATAAGATGGGCTTACCTAAACTTAGATTTTTCGAAGTTTTAGTGTCACATGTTGACATTTTTTTAACCACGGAAGATATTTCTCCAGCTGTCCATTGTTTAATGCAATGTTTTCTTGTTATCTGGACCAATCAAGATGTCGCAGAGATCTTTCCAATTTCTTTGCGATCGTATTTTTTTATTGAGAGGTCATATCACGGTCGCAACGTCTATACAACTGGTGTTTTACTGTGCGCCTCTCCTTGTTAACCTCTTTTTTTTCATATGAGTCGAAATTCCTTCAGACACTTGTCAAAAACAAGAAGATCAATGAAGCCAGATCAATTAATTTCACATTCAGATATATTGATGATGTTCTTTCCATTAACAATCCTTTCTGTTTCAGTTCCATTAATATATCCTCCAAATCTAGAAATTAAAGAAACAACAGACACGGCTACCTTCGTCTCATTTTTAGACTTATAACTCGAATTTGACATAAGCGGTCATCTCAGTACCAGAATCTAAGACAAACGAGACGATTTTAATTGAAATTATAAATTTCCGCCACCTTGGTTGCAATATACCAACCTCACCTGCATATGCATTTCCCAACTCATTTGGTATTCAAGAGCTTGCAGCTGCTACTTTGACTTTATAAAACAACACCAGTGTCTTAGCAGAAAGTTGATGAACCAGGGTTATGTCAAAGAACATCTCGTCCTTTTTCTAAAAATTTCATCGGAAGATACCAAGACCTTGTTTATAAATATTCTGTATCAACTTCACATATAGTATATGATGGTCTTGAAGTATGGATTATAGGTACTGATGTTGTTAATCATCTCAATTAAGTGTTAAAGGGTTCTATTTATTTCTCTTTGTATATTTTTAACCTTTACTATTTAGTCCATGTTTGGTAATATCCTTTTGGCGTTGCTAGGTATTCATATATCCCGCCATTGTGTTATTGAACTATGGTCATTATTTGTATTCTTGTGTTTCATTTTTGTTTATGTGCTTTGTCTAAAGAGTATTTACATGCCATTTGGTTTTCGTTGTTGATATATTTGGGTTGTTTTATAGAGATTAAGATATAATAAAATGTTGACTGCTGTACCCCAATTTTTGACATTTTTACCTATAATGTCTGTTTGGGTTGCTCACACATTGATATAGAACAGTTTCGGACAAAAAGAATAAATTTCGGTCATATATCAAGTAGGATATAAAGTAACAGAAAAAAGCAATAATTTCGGGCTAAAAAGATAATAAAATTTAACAAAAAGCAGTGTCGGACAAAATGCAACGTCACACAAACATCAACGTCAGCCAAACGCAACGTCGCACAAAAAACAAATTGCGGACAAAAAGCGCTATATCAAACGCATTGATCTTATGTTTGATAAAAATGGTGATCGTGTATAATTGAATGACAAACTAAAATTCGGAGAAGTAAGATTAACTAAGAGCTGTTTTTTTAGTTAACCAGGGGTGCAATTTCAATTTTTTTTCAATGTTCATGAAAGATAAAGGTATTAAAAAAAATACAAAATGAAATAACATCTTATGTTGAATGGATGCATTTTCAAATATTTTGACTATTTTTGTTGTCTATTTTAAATTGAAAACTTTTGTGCCAACAAAACTGTGAGACTGAAAGAGGGACGAAAGATACCAGAGGGACAGTCAAACTCATAGATCAAAAACAAACTGACAACGCCATGGCCAAAAATAAAAAGACAAACAGACAAATAATAGTACAGATGACAAAACATAGAAAACCAAAGACTAAGCAACACGAACCCCACCAAAAACTGGGGGTGATCTCAAGTGCTCCGGAAGGGTAAGCAGATCCTGCTCCACATGTGGCACCCGTCGTGTTGCTCATGTTATCACAAAGTCGGTAAATAGTCTAATTCGGTAGGTCACATTCGTGAAAAGGGAACGGGATTGTAGTTACGACATAAGGAACATATCCGATATCATCTGTGAAACGGATATTCCATATATAACGGTCAACCAACTCGTGATGGCGTCCGTAAAATGTACAAAGTTATGATTTCAACTGCACCATTTGAAACTCTTGGTTTAAAAATGAAAAGGTCACAATTGGGCAGCTAAAATCATCTCTTTTGTCGTAAAGTTTTGTTTTCAACCGACCCTCATAGTCAATTTCTAGATACAAGTCCTAATCGAATGCCAAAATCAAAAGCTCAAACACATCAAACGAATGAATAACAACTGTTTTAAATGAATTTATTCGTTGCTTCTAAATCAAACTGTTAGAAGGAATAAACCAATTACTGAGAAATACTTCTATTATGGCTGAATATTGTCTGCGCTTTATATACATTTCGCAATCAACCCACTGCAAATCAAGATGAAAAAACAATGAAACACATGTTCCTATTGAGATTAAAAATGTAAATATATTACATAATCCGTAATTCTTGTCATTTTAGATGCAAGAATGAAAATAAAATTTAAAACTACCAAAAATCTGGAATATTTTATCTTTATGATTCATTAAAAGAAAGGAAAATCATTATATTGGTGTTGTAATAAGTGACAACACAAATGTTGTATTTTAAACAAAGGCAATATAATTGCAAAGCCACACTTTGCTACCTTACCCGTTCAGATATTTAAAATCAGCATATCTTAGATGTTTTTTTACAGAATTTGGTAAGTGGAAAAACGAATTTGTTGAAACCATGGCCTTTTACAATATTATATCTATTTGTACGTTTTCATTGATCTTTCCCATATTGATTAAAATATATCCATTCAGGGCAATATCAAAGTGACAACATGATACAAAGTCTGTCAAAATGTTATTGTTTTGTTGTGTTTATTTTTTTTCCCCAAACGTTTAGCAATTTCGGAAATTAACTGACACAAAGTTTATCATTTCATCATAGTTTGGACCAGTTCCTATCATACCTTGCTTTCAATTTCTTTGCCGTAACCATTAAGATACGGGGATACCCTTTTTATACCTCTTATCTTGATAAATATTGGAGTGATGGCTTAAAAATTATTTTAATTCACCATATGTTAATTTCCAGGAACTCTGTCATTGCTGGTTTTGAACAACTTACATGCACTTTTGCAAAAGAGGGACGAAAGTTACCAGAGGGACAGTCAAACTCGTAGATCGAAAACAAACTGACAACGCCTTGGCCAAAAATAAAAAGACAAATAGAAAAATAATAGTATAGATGACATACATAGAAAACTAAAGACTAAGCAAAAAGAACCCCACCAAAAACTGGGGATGATCTCAGGTGCTCCGGAAGGGTAGGCAGATCCTGCTCCACATGTGGCACCCGTCGTGTTGCTTATGTTATTACAAATCCGGTTAATAGTCTAATTCGGTAGGTCACATTAATGAAAAGGGAAGGGTATTGTAGTTACGACATAAGGAACATATCCGATATCATCTGTGAAACGGTTATTCCATAACGGTCAACCAACTCGTGATGGCGTCCGTAAAATTTACGAAGGGATGATTTCAACTTCACCATTTGGAACTCTTAGTTTAATAGCTTCCTTGTGAGCAGCAATCCTCTATCAAGGAAATCATGATAGGAAATACAAGCCCGGGAATATCGTATCAATTGGGAGATATATACTCCGTATGCAGGCGCTGGACAATAACTCCAATAAGGAGTCTACGGACGATTTCGATCATGGCAGATTATCTGTAGACAATGTCTTGTGGTTATGTTTTGCCTTTTAACTTTTCTTTATCTGTTATAGTTTTAAAGATGATAGGCAATAAGAAAAAGACCATGTCAGCAAGTGTTGTGAACAATTTAATTGTAGAATAATCAAAAAATGGAAGTACATGATTTTTAAATATAAATAACAATATAATAATGATGTAAACATTATGTTATAATATTTATACCATAAAACCATGCAGAGTCAAGCAACACTTACATGTTTTAAATGATAATCCGCTTGAATTTGTGTAACTTTTGATTTTAGTTACCATCTGTGCATAAAAATCGGTGCAATACAGGTACTGTTCATATTAATAGCAAGTATGACGCTTCTCTTTGTAGTCTTGGTACTCTTTCTTGCAATCTGTAGCTTATTAATTTGATGACTTTGTTGAACGGATCTATCCCATCGAAATTGATATAAAGTAGTCCACTGTTATATATAAATCGGCCTCATATCATAACCTACATCATATCGTAACCTACATCATATCGTAACCTACATTAAGCAATTGACAATGAGGATAGGTTAAAACTAAACATTACGACAAAAGAGATGAGTTAAGCTTTCTTATTGTTAACTTTCATTTTTATGTATCAACATTCCAGTAGCGCCTTTATATGTAGTATATATCTCCAAGTGTATATGATCTTGCAGATATTACGTTTCTAACCCTGATTTCCTTGATAATGTGTTGCTGCTTACTAGGAAACTATTGAACCAAGCGTTCTAATGGGTCAAGTTTTGTCTTTAGAAACTTTACAGACGCCCTCATAATTTTTTTGACCGTCAAAGAGAACATATTACAAGCTTTCAACAACTTGCACGGAAAAAAGCTACCTCCCACTGGAATATACTGTCCGAATATGAATTCACAGTCTCAATTACTGTTAATAAGTTTCCGATCAAGAGGTGGTGTATGCAATTTAATGATTTCTGCTTTGATAAAACTTTGTGTCTAAATAAAAATTTTGAACAAAGAAAATCTAATGTTACCACAAAAAAGAACATTTTTAAACTGGAGTAACCATCATTGATCTAAAATAAAGATATATCAGCAAAACCAAATTAACTCCCCCCGCTCTTTCCCTCAGCCAAAACAATTTTTTTTCTAAGTAAAGGTAATGATAATAAACATGATAAATACGATTATTGAAAATGAACCGATCAGTTATATAAAGGCAACAGTAGTATACCGGTTTTCAAAAGTTATAAATCGATTGAGAGAGAAAAAATCCGGGTTACAAATTAAAACCGAGGGAAACACATCAATTATAAGAGGAAAACAAAGGAACAACAGGAACACTGAAGTGCAACAAAAACATACGCCAACATGCATAGAAACGAACTATTTGATAACAACTGCCATATTCCTGACTTGGTACAGGGCATTTTCAATTATGTGAATAAGTGTTCAGTTATACAAAAACTAATTCAAAAATAAAAAAAATATAAAAAAAGTTGATATGCAATAAATTGAAATGAAATGAAATTAAGAAAAACAATTTGATAAGGAGTCAACTAATGCTGTTTTTCTTCTTCAATAAAACATTCCTTTAGACGCAAAATGTTTTGATTCGAGCGTCACTGATGAGACTGATGTACACAAAACGCGCGTCTATCGTACAAAGATATAAACCTTGCATCTTTGATAAGTTTTTACAACCACTGTGTCGATGCCACTACGTCTCCGAGGAAATCACAAGCCAAGTAGTAGGCACTTTTGTGTTGAAGTGAAATATCATTAATGTGTCCGTTTTTTAGCTCACCGGGGCCCGAAGGGCCCCATGTGAGCTTATGCCATCACTTGGCGTCCGTCGTTGTCCGTCGTCTGTCGTCGTCGTCTGTCGTCGTCTGTCGTCGTCGTCTGTCGTCGTCGTCGTCTTTTGTCGTCTATCGTCGTAAACTATTTCAAAAATCTTCTCCTCTGAAACTACTAGGCCAAATACATTCAAACTTAAACTAATTGTTCCTTAGGGTATATAGTTTATAAATTGTATCCGAAGTTTTGATCTATCAACAAACATGGCCGCCATGGCTAAAAATAGAACATAGGGGTCAAATGCAGTTTTTTGCTTACTAAAAAAGCTTTTAGATCAAATCTGACTGGGTAAAATTGTTCAATTGGTCAAGATCTATCAGCTCTGAAATTTTCAGACGAATCGAACAACCCATTGTTGGGTTGCTGCCACCAAATTGGTAGTTTTAACAAAATTTTGCAGTTTTTTGTTATTATGGCCGCCATGGCTAAAAATAGAACATAGGGGTCAAATGCAGTTTTTTGCTTACTAAAAAAGCTTTTAGATCAAATCTGACTGGGTAAAATTGTTCAATTGGTCAAGATCTATCAGCTCTGAAATTTTCAGACGAATCGAACAACCCATTGTTGGGTTGCTGCCACCAAATTGGTAGTTTTAACAAAATTTTGCAGTTTTTTGTTATTATTTTGAATATTATTATAGATATATATAAACTGTAAGCAGCAATAATGTTCAGCAAAGTAAGATCTACAAAAAAGTTAATATGACCATAATTGTCAATTGACCCCTTAAGGAGTTATTGCCCTTTAAAGACAATTTTACACAATTTGTTCATCAAGTTTGCTATTATTTAAAAATCTTCTCCTCTGAAAAAACTGGGCCAGTTACCTTCAAACTTTAACTAAAAGTTCCTTGGGGTATCTTGTTTATAAATTGTATCCGAAGTTTGTATCCATCGACAAACATGGCTGCCATGGCTAAAAATAGAACATAAGGGTCAAATGCAGTTTTTGGCTTATATCTTAAAAACTAAATCTTTTAGAGCAAATGTGACATGGGGTAAAATTGTTTAATTGGTCAAGATCTAAGATTATCAGACGCATCGAACAACCCATTGTTGGGTTGCTGCCACCGAATTGGTAGTTTTTACAAAATTTTGCAGTTTTTTGTTATTATTTTGAATATTATTATAGATATATTTAAACTGTAAGCAGCAATAATGTTCAGCAAAGTAAGATCTACAAAAACGTTTTATATGACCAAAATTGTCAATTGACTCCTTAAGGAGTTATTGCCCTTTAAAGACAATTTTACACAATTTTTTCATCAAGTTTGCTAACATTTAAAAATCTTCTCCTCTGAAATACAGGTGAGCGATTCAGGCTCTTGAGAGTCTCTTGTTTACTGTGCATTTACTGTTTATAAAATGATGAAATATTCGAAACACTAACGTACTTCCAACCCCAAGGTGTACATTACCTTAGATTTATTTGGCCAACCTTTTTGACTGTAAGTTTTAATGCTCGTCACCTTCGTATTGAACTTACAACTGTTTCGATTCGAGCTTCACAAGGGACTCTAATGTAGACGAAACGAGAGTCTTCCGTACACAACTATAATCCAAATATGTTTTATAAGTTTTTATAGAAATGCGGGTCCTGGCTTCACTTAAAGGATTTGACACTGCTTTGTTTAACTTTCTGTTTTGTGGATCTTCAAGTTTTACGATACACACCAACAAAAAAGGAGTTCTTCAAAATCTATTGCAATCACGGATTATACTAATTATACACATAACCATAAAATGAAAATGGATTCAGCGCTTTACATTGATGTTGAAAATAAGAATCAAGGAGATGTATTATTATTGGCAATGAGGCAATTATCCATAGAGAAAAATGACAATTATACTTACTGTTTTTTCTACTTACTAGTTCACTTGATATAATCAAAAACACGGTAATAAAATTTGCAAATGAGGTCTACAAAAATAGTGGAATTAATTACTTTTGGAGTGTCAAAAATTCGTTGGAAGTACGTGATAAATTGCATGCACATATTGGTGCTTTCCAATCTGTTAAAAATTTTGATTTAACTACCCTATGCACCACTCTTTGCCTCATAATCTCTATAATTTTCTTATCTTCGGGAGGGTTGTTGTCTCTTCGACACATTCCCCATTTCCATCCTCTATGCTAAAATGTGCGAAGACAGTTTTGATACAAAATTGCAAATTTTATTTGTTCATGCTGTGAAAAGTTGCATCCAAGAACCATCTAAACAAACTAAAAATTCATTTGTTAATGAAAACAAGGATAGCTTAACTTCGAATATAAATATACTTTGGCTAAACTTGTTCTCCATTATTCAGTTTGCAACAGTTACGAGAAGAAACAATCTACCATAGAAAAAAGAGAAATATTTAGGTCTGTAACATTTGTTACATGTTCAGAAATACGCCATAATGATATGTTCTTAAAGCTTTGAAGGTACAATTATTAAGCCTTCGAAAAAAAGTATAACAAAAATACTGAACTCCAACACTCTCTCGATAAAGTAAAAATTAAGTTAATAGAAATGCAAGGGTAAACAAAACAGAAACAACACTGTAAAACCCATATATGTCCGAATTGCACCTCAGGACGCTTGTGACGTTTTACAAAGTCTGAGTAGCAGCTGCAAGCTGTTGAATATAGTATGAGTTGGAACATGTACACTCCATACGAGAGTGACGTTGGAAAATTGCTGCTAAGGTGAGAAAAATTTATAATTCCAAAATTGAAATCGTCTCGTTTGTCATAGATTCTGGTACTGAGATGACAGCTGTTGTCATATTCGAGGTAAATGTCTAGAAATGATGCGGAGGAAGCTGTATCTCTAGTTTCTTTAAACTCTAGTTCAGGAGGATATATTAATGGGACCCAATCAGAAATGTTTGGATTGTTAATGGAAAGAACATCATCAATATACCTGTATGTGAAATTAAAAAATCTAAATTCTTTGATATGTTTGATCTTCGTGTTTTTCAAAAGTTTCTGATTGAACTCCGATTCATATGAAAATCAGAAAAGCTCGGTCAGGAGAGGTGCAAAGTTGGTTTCAATTGGAATGCCGATAACCTGCTGGAATATTCTACCTCGGCATTCAACAAATATGTTATCAATGAGAAACCCGAGCATACTGATCACTTGTTCTTTGGTGCATATTTATTTTCGTGCTCATTTTTAACTAATATGTCGATTTATATCCCAAAACAATAAATTTGTAATGTATGATACATAGGTTGTAAGGTTGTGTAAAGCGTGAGAAAATCGAATGTTTTGATTGAATTTATTTTAAAAAAATGACCGTGATTTTTTCATTTTCTAGAAGTTCTTTTGATGTCTTTTAAAGAATCCACATATGGTTAAAGCAACTACGTAAGTAAGCAGTGGCACATTATTTGTGTAATTCCTCTTTCACTGCGGACAAAATTTTGAATTGAATTACTTCTGAAAATGTCCTTCTGTGATAGAAATTTTTGTTAAATTAGCCCATCTTCAATCATTAGTTGACGAACTTATAACTAGTAAAAAAGTAATAATGATGTTTTTTAATATACTTGTATTAACTGTAATCAAATTCATAAAGTTTCTATTTCAGATGTTTTCTTTCAACTTTCAACGCATATTGCATTGTAGTAATTTGTATCAAACACACTTATGGCTCTAAGTCTTTTGAATAAAAAGAGGAATGGAAAAATAAAACTATAAAAATGAAAATAAAGAAATCGTATTTCATTTTAGTTGTATTGGTCTAATCAACCGAAATGGATATAGACCCATTATATGTTTTCCTTGTCAAACCATAAAATTGTTCATTGTTATAAGTTTATATTTGTTTCATGAAAAGTATTTTAAATCCTCTTAAATAGTGAAAACTATGGAAAAAATATGATGAACTCCGTCATAGAAATAGCTATTTTTACTAAAAAAAGGACGAAATACCAAAGGTATAATCAAAACTCATATTTTGATTAAAAACTGTATTATTCAAAAACACTTAGATCCAAACTTCAAGGTAACAAGTAATTAGTTGCATACAATGTGTTTTGTTTTAGATATATATTTGCCAAAGGAGGTTGAAGATATTTTATCCGAAAATACGACCAATAGGATGCTAAATTTAGTCATGGACACAATTTTATAGATTGTAAACCCTTTGATAGACAATCTGCGAATCGATATAAATCACAATAATATGTATAAAACATGCGCATCTGGACCTTAGTACTTATATATTCTTAGCATTAACTTTTGGTTTTGAGGGTTCATGATGAAGGCAAATCACGTAAGGTCTTTGCACGCATAAAATTATAAAAATATTATTTTCATGTCTAAAATTTTCACGCTATACAAATGGAAAATTTTAACCCATTTTTGGGCTATTATCATGAAAAAAATCAGTTTCACAATTAAAGTTTTTTTCATAATTTCACTTAACATGAAGAGGACCAATCTGAATAGATTTTACTTAAAAAAACTACAGATAGGTGTTAATATAAGAAAGTTTTATAGAATTTTGTTGCTTTTTCGTGTCAAATTTACCATGCTGTCAATTTTGTCAATTTGTGATTTTTCTTCTTCTTTTTTTTAGAACAAAAAGCACATTATTTCAACTTCTTTGCTATAAATGATTAAACAAATACATATCTAAGAAATTTGAAAAGAAAAATTGATATGGGATGTACATGTTTCTGATAAAAGCATTTCTTGTACCCTTCACCCATTTTCTCAACAATTTAGCTAATGAGACTGACTTGATTGGTTATAAAATTTGAAAATTTTATTACTCAAAAACTACTTATTGTAAATACACAATTTTTTCACAGATTTAATAGTTATCAAAGGTACCAGGATTATAATTTAATACTCCAGATGCGCGTTTCGTCTACATAAGACTCATCAGTGACGCTCAGATCAAAATAGTTATAAAGCAACATAAGTACAAAGTTGAAGAGCATTGAGGACCCAAAATTCCAAAAAGTTGTGCCAAATACGGCTAAGGTAATCTATTCAGGGATAAGAAAATCCTTAGTTTTCCGAAAAATTCAAAGTTTTGTAACAGGAAATTTATAAAAATTACCATATAATTGATATACATGTCAACACCGAAGTGCTGATTACTGGGCTGGTGATACCCTCGGGGACGAAACGTCCACCAGCAGCGGCATCGACCCAGTGGTGTAAGTAGTTATCAAAGGTACCAGGATTATAAGTTAAGTTTGATTATAATGTTTTTTTAAATTCATTGAAATTTTTCACTTGTATCACATGTTTTGGAAATAATTCTCGAACGAGATTTCAACGAGACCAAAACGTCAGAGGAATATATCCTTAAGGTTTCTGTCTACCACCTAAAGGTTTCTAAATTCATTCTTATATACTGTAAATTCAGAAATTATTGCGATGCTTTCATTATTGCGAAAAATGCGACAGGGTATAATCGCAATAATTTTTTTAAATGAATTAAAAAGGATTTTTTTCAATATCGCAAAAATTAAAATCGCATTTTAGTCTAAAATGACAAAATTGCAATAATAAATGCAAGCAATAATTCATGAATTTACAGTATAGCTTTATCAGGCTCGTGTCGTTATCCATATGTAATTGGATCCTAATGTAAAAATTTTGGTAGTTTATCGTAAAAATCGGACAAACAGATATAAGTGTGCTGTGTGAGTTGTATGACGTTCAAAATATATTCCTTTGATTTATCATAAAACTGTTTCTTCTCTTTCTTTCATTGAGTACCTTAGATTCAAGATTCCATAGCTGGTGCATTCAAAATATCTCTCTTTCTGTTTTCTATCTGTTTTTGCCATGGCGTTTTCGAGTTTGGATGTCCTTTTGGTATATTTCGCCTCTATTTTCTCTTATAATTTGAAAGTTGATATTTCAAGATATAATGCTCTGATTTTAATAGGTGTCTCGTGATGACTTTCTCCTTTTTGGGTATAAAATAATCGATTATTTCTTAATCTGATGTTAAATTATGTTTTAGTTTGTATCCGAGTTTTGTCAAATTAACCTTTTATATATTTTGGTTGCTTACCCCCTTTTGTGAATATAACGGAACTATAAACAATTGTCATACAAGATGGAGGTTTAGCAAGCTATAAAACCAGGTTTAATCCACTATTTCAAAAATGCCTGTACCAAGTTAGGAAAATGGCAGTTAGTTTTCACTTGTTCTGTTGATTAATAACATTTGATTTTGTCAGTTTTTATGCACTTCTCCTTTTTGAATTTGCCTTGGAGTTCGGTATTTTTGTTGTGCTGGTTTTGACTAACAAATTGCAGCTTCCAAATTACACGATTAAGAACATAAATACACTTTTACGTTTCACTTTTTGGGGCTGAAAAGAAATTGTTTTGCTTTTTTGTAACTGTGCTGAAGAATTTGTTTAAAGTGTTTGCGGCTTAACAGCTTTTACAATAACTTCCTAGTTGTTTCTGACACCGATTTTCGAGGTGTTGGTTTTTGTTGAAAAGGGTATGTATGATTTATTTGTATTTTGCTCAGTGCTGTCTTCCAATCAATTAACCACAACGATAAAGATATGATGAGTACATAAAAAAGGAATAACGAGGAAGCACAAATTAAGCTTTATTATCATCATTCATTTCCGTATAGATAGTTAATTTGTTTCTGTACTAATAGTTATGGAGATAGCTTGCTTCAATAATATTTTCGTCCCCATCGACCTTTCTTCCAGCCTTTATTCCAACCATAATTTCCTCTGGGATACCCGTTATATCTACCTTTGTATCCCCTTGGATAATTATATTTTGGATAATAATTCTGAAATATCGAAAAACGATAAAAGTTAGGATCAATTCTGATGAAGAAATAAAAAGAATTTCAAACTTAACGTAATATCAATAGTCAAATAAAGATGTATGAACAAACTTGCCGATGATTCAAGATTACTTTGGCTATTCTGTTTGTACCCATTTTTCTGGGTTTTTTGTTGGTTTTCAATTGTTTTGCTTTTTCCACAACATTAAGATATTCCGGAAACACATGCCTATATGACATGTTTACTGTATTTGATTGTTTTTGACCTTGCTGCAGCTGTCAAGAACAACAAGGAGAACAAAACATTAGACAAGATAGGAGAAAGATATCAGAGGGACACTCAAACTCATAAATCGAAAATAAACTGAAAACGCCATGGTTAAAAAGGAAAAAGACAAACAAACAAACAATAGTACACAAAACACAACATAGAAAACTAAAGACTATGCATCACGATCCCCACCAAAAACTGGAGTTAAAACAGTAGATATGAACGATTCTTTAAAAACCTGGTGGTCTCATGGTAGTGTTTTTGTCTCGAGTGTGGGAGATCCTTGGTTGAACTCAGGTAGGTTTAAATCAAAGCCTTAAAAATTGCTATTTGCTGCTTCACTGATTAGCACGCTAAGAGTAGTCGGTTCGTAGTCAGAATTATGTGTCCGGTTGGTTTACATGTCGTCAGTTTGACTGTTATCTTGTGAACTATCATGTCAAAATTCCGGCTCATCGTGTTGGTTTAGTACAAAGTAGGGTTTAATTTTTATATCATATAATCATGTTCTCATCCTGATTATGTATTTGATATGCCATTAAACATCCATCTATCCCTCCATCAATACATCCTCAAAGATTTTGTGCAATAGACACAATATAATGACAGTACAAAAATTGCAAATTCCAGAATCGCAAACTCGTCAAACGCCTGTATGTAAACATGTGGATATAAGTGGAAGTTGCATTTTTAAACTATCACGTTGTATGAATGCCCCAAAAGTGTAGAGAAAAAAATCCTGACTAAATATCAGCCACAAACAGAATGAACAACCGATATGCAATAGTTGTGCTTTTACCATTCTTCTTACTTCCAGTTGTGATATATGAATATTGCTATGAAATTTAGAAACACCTGACAATTGGGTTTAAATGAAGAACGTTGTTCAATACTGAAACTGGTGAATAAAGAAAGATGTGTCGCTTTACAATATTTTTCTATGATCTGTTGTGATTGTTTTTGAAATGATGTTGTTTTTCGCAAAGCTTATGATATCCATCTATTGTGTGTATATGGCAAGACTTTCTTTGATTCATAAACAATCAGATCATTGTATAATCTGCAAAGGTGAAACCAAATGTTCCTGTTATCTTTTGATTAAATCAGATCAATATGTTACAAAGGGATATCCAATTTCAATTTCGAATACCTGTATCGACCATGAATCTTTGAGTATATGAAAGAGTCAATCAAAAGTTTAAAATTAAAAGTTAATTGTAAATATGCACGCACAATGTGGCCAATACATGAGTGTACATACAGCAGCCAATGACACATTTAGTGGTCAAAATATTTGTCTTCAACGATTGACAAATATCTATATTCAATATATCAAACATTAAATCAAACGAATCTATAGGGTCTAACAATATTATTTATGGTTGATGAATCCGCCCTTAAAGTGATCAAAAATGACTTTTTATATGCAAAAAAGATCGGTTTTGTGCTTTCATTTGGATAAAATTAGAAAGATAACAACTTTATAAGACTGAAAAATGATGTTTGTTTTAAGACACACAAGCTTTAAATGTATCTCTATGTTCACTGACAGAAATAGCACGAACTCGTCCTATGTATAGTTCGATTGTCAATTATATTACAGAACAATTGTTTGTAAAAAGAAATGAAATTGAACCTGTTTTCAGATGAACAGAATATAACAATAGGCATTCAGATTTGGAACTTTCAAAAAAGTTAAATGATGACTTATCAAGTGTGAGGGACTGAATGCAGATATTCATTTCTGTATCTTAATCATAGGCCATTTTTCTCTATTCTTGATTTTGCTTCCCATCATTTACGAGTCTATAAACCTATTCAGACCCTGATGAAAATGGTTTTTTATCATATTTTTAAAAATAATCAATGAGTAAATTTGTTCGACATGAACCTTTAGAATAGAGAACAGAAAACTAAAGACAATTCATAATTAAAATTCTTAATCCAGAAACCAAAGCTATTTTATTATTTATGAAAGAATTTTCAACTTCAGAACTAAAGTTGACCTCACTGTCCTTATAAACCATAGTCGTTACGCAATAAAATGTCCGTTCTGACAAAAAATACGCAAGACAAATTTGAACAGGAAAACAGGTGAGATGAAGCAATAGTAACTTCATTCAATCGAATTTCGTAAGATTCAACAACACTGACTAGTCCATATCAAATTAAGTGTTGGAGGTAAATTTGGTAGGGAGAAAATGTCAGGTTTCATAACACTTATTGTAAATACTACAACACACTCATCACCCATACTTTTTGTCTGAAGTTAACAAAACTATATTTCTGTATTGGCATATTTTTTGCGATCTTCCCTTTGTATATTTAAAGCAATAAGAAGTCTGGGCTTCAAAATTCAACAACATTTTGACTTTATACAGAAAGTTTGCCTCCTTAAAGCGTTAACTGATTTACACAAAATACAGGGATACATAACAAAATCATTTCTTGAAATACTACACAAAATTTCATTTCGCATAGTAAGTGTTATTGGCAAAAAGTGCGTTTAAGGAATACCATCAAATTTCCTCACAAAATCTTATTACAAACTAAAGGCCACAGCAAATAAATCTCAAAAGAACGTCCAAGTTTGATTGTGACACCAGATTCCCACAACAATATTAACATAAAGCTATCTACCGCTAGAGATCATTAAAATGGACATACAAGTAAACATATAGCAGGGTTATTTAGTACCAATCACCCAAGGATTGTTTAAATGCGTCGGATATTGATTTTTAAAACTCCATATAAATTATTATCAAGTAGTACGCTTGCAACCATTGACACATTGATCAAAAAAGACATTAGGACAATTGATGTGAACAACGTAATGTCACAGTACGGCCTGTAAAAAGAAAATAATTTCCTTCGAAACACTTATATTTTCAGATATTTAAAAACATTAAGACATTTCTTATTGAATCAATGGAAGATAGATAAAACTGATACAATAGACCACTTCCGTGTTATGTCCTTCACCGGAAAAGTTCGTCAATTATGCAAGCCTTTATGAGGTCATTTAAAAGATAGAGGGGCCCTCCTGTATCCCTGTACTATTAAAGATCACCAAGAGTCTTCATGATCATCATTATGCAGGATAAACTAGAAATAATGTTTGTTCCGTAGGTACTTAATCACAATTCCCTAATGACAGCAGTGGTGATTATCAATTATAGGAATTTAATTTGCCAAATAATTCGTGTGATATAGCATCATATTTTTGTCAACCGCTCGCTCAACATTGGAAGGAAGTGATGATGCACCTAAACGCAAGAATGATGTTCACTAAAACCAAAGTTTTTGACGGAAATGCAACGAACTCGAAAGTGGTCTATCCACTTATGTTATTACTTGTAGATGCTATATTTCATTTAGCAAAGGTTCTCATCTCTATGTTCCATGTCTATATTGTTCATTTAACCAAATATTGTATACTGTGTAAAGGATACCTCTTCGATACATTATATTGTTTGTTATTGCTAGGTCACATAAAACACTAAAGGTTTTTTAAACTTACACCACCTGCATCTGAAAAAAAAAATATCAATCATTAATAATGTTCAATTAGCCTTGAAATTTATTTGTTGTCTAGTCTCAAATTGCAAAACAAAAATAATATCTTAAAACGACATGACTTTATGAGTGCAGTGTAAGCCAATCTAATAATATGAGTTCGTTATTTACCAGGAATGATGAATAGTACAAATTTAAATATGGAATAAATTCAGAATGAAAACAAGGAATGTGTCAAAGGGACAACAACTCGACCAAACAGCAGAAAACAGCCCTAGTACATCAAAAGTTCTTCCACACAGCGAAAAAAATACAGCGTCCGGAGGCGGGATTCAAATGACCCCTAAACAATAATGTATACTAGTTCATCGGAAATGGACGTCACACTAAACTCCGGAAAAAATATAAATGAACTAAAATTAAAAAGAGATAAAAGACTATAAAATGACAGAGCCTCATGACTGGGACTGAATGAATATTTTAATTTGGGAACAAACCTGCAATATACAGATATCTTTCAATTATCATTTTATCTAGATACGTTTTCACATTTATTTTGTCATATTTTGATCAAATGGTCAATAATGCACATTTACCTAGTTTGCATTTTATTTGTACGAATACAATGATGAATAAAGATACTTAAAATTGTAAAATAAGAGAGTAAAGAAAATTTGCATGTTTAATTTGCGCAAGCACACTATTTATTTTGTTCAGTTTTAGTAAGATAAAAAGACAAAAAATAATTCGTTTAAAATTGTATACTCTTTGGCCGATATTATCAATATGAGACTACTTTTTTATTTGCAATTACCAAAATGTTTTTAAAATCCGACATAGAATAGATATCAACAGATGCTTAGTCTGTTTGACATTTGATAAAAAACTGCAATGAATGAAAAAATAAAATTATGGATTATGGTTGTTTTTTTTTCAAACGAGAGGGTGTTTTTCAGCTACAATCTCATCAAAGGGCAACAGCCCTGAGATGAGATGTTGCCGAGAAACATTCTCGAGCTTTAAAGACCATTGGTAATCTGTTCATTGCTATTCTGCCTATGACGTTGTTGATGTTTACATTGACAAAGTGACCCTTAATTTCTTGCGATAATTTTCCATTGCAAGCGAGTAGCATGATATGAAAAAGATCAAAGGAAAAATGCACAAAACAGCGATAATAAACAATATTTCTAAGACAAATTTTACTTACCACTTTGCACAGCGAATGATCCAATAAGGACTAAAGCCACCAAAACTACTATGCTGAGACTCTTCATTGTTTTATATTCAAACCGTTTGTAGGAAGAAGCTGATTACTGAGAATTACCCAATATTCTAGCTGACTATTTTCTCCGCTTTATATATACTTTGTTCAATCAACTCACTGCAGATCTGTTAATCAAGAGGAAAAATTATCACACACATGTTTCTGTTACAATAAGATTAAAATTAAAATAAAATGTCAGTGCATTACATAATCCGTTTACCTTGTCAAATTATTTGCAACAATGGAAATTGAAAGAATAAAAAAATCCCAAAAAAGTAGATTATTTCATCATTATGCTTCATTAAGAGAAATATATCTATTGTAATAAGTGACAAAACCGTTTTTACTTTTTAAACAAATGCAATCCAATTACATAATATTACTTTGCTACTTCACCTAATCAGTTATTCAAATAAGAAGAAAGCACAACTATTCACTAATTCAAAATAGACGAACGCTCACCTATTCAATTATTCAAAATAGAAGAAAGCTTATTAAAAACTTACACGGTGGGTAAGGTTGTCATACCAGAGAATGTCATGTGCTGGTGATTTGGTCATGACCAATGCTGGTGATCGTTAAAATATGTGAACAAAAACAAAAAAGATGATTTCCGACGTTCTTTTCGAATAAAAATGAAAAGAAATAATTGAAAAAGTTTTAATTTTGTTTCTTATGGGTTTAAAAACAAGCAATGACTGTACAACATACAAAATGTTTATATTATGACATTTGGCTATTTTTCTTCTAACCTTTGACCTAGCACTTTAATTTGAAATATATAATAAATGAACATAATTTACTCGATAATAATTTTGATCTTTTGATTAGTAATGAATCAAGATAGCATTTACATATGATTTAGATCATATAATTTGTGAAAATGTACAATTAATTAATATTTTCTATAATTATACAAACAAAGTTCTTTTTTCATTTCCTGTTTGATTGATTTCTCCTATCAAAAGATCACCTGTAAAAAAAAGGTAACATGAACCTTTACATGTCCAAAATATGAATCAAAATAGTGAACCTGTGGCAGTAAAATTACACACATGGATGACCACCTGTTAATTGGCCCAGCAGGTAGCAATATTTCACTTCCCTAGCAGTTCATGGTTTATGACCCCCAATAAATGCATGTAATCCAATGTTGACTATGTCCCAGTGTGCACTGTTTACCGTGAAACGGATGTCTAAAGGTAAACATTGGAGCAAAAATACGATTGACTGCAATTTTTTGCCCAATGGTTTTGATTCTGTAATGCTTGATTCAAATCGCACTAACGTCTTGTCACAAATCACTAGCACCTTATCAAGACTCATCAGCACAAAGCTAAACTAAACTGAGAAAATGCACAATTTAATTTTTGATAAATTGTTACGGTTTCTCATTAAAAAAATTGTCGTGCAGATTTTTGTATAGGACTCTAGGAACCCTTCTGTTTATTTTGTTCCGTCCTAGATGTATTTGAAATGAGCACTTTTGTATTACGCATACTAAAACAGCGTAAATTATTTTTTTTTCACTTTTTATTTTGAAAAAATGCCTACAATCATCTTTTTCGTCTTTGTTTACACATTTTCAACTCTCTCCAGCACTGGTAATTACCAAATAACCAGCTTTGTTCCATTTTGAATAATTGATTATGTGAAGTAGCAAAGTAATGTTTTGTAATTGCTATGCATTTGTTTTAAAAACAGAAACAATTTTATCACTTATTACAACAGCTTTATTTTTCTTTTAAAGGATGATAATGATGAAATAATCTACATTTTTTTAATTTTTAATTTTTTTTAATATCCATTCTTGCAAATAATTTGACAATGTATACAGAGTATGTAATGCACAGCTATTTTTATTTTAATTCTAATCCTATTGTTACAGGAATATGCGTGTGATTATTTTTCCTCTTGATTAACAGATCTGCAGTAAGTTGAATGAACAAAGTATATATAAAGCTCAGACAATTGTCAGCTAGAGTAGAAGGTAATTCTCAGTAATCAGATTCTTCCAGTAAACGGTTTGAATATAAAACAATGAAAAATCTCAGTATTGCAGTTTTGGTGGCTTTGGTCCTTCTAGGATCATTTGCCGTGCAAAGTGGTGAGTAAAAGTTTGTCATAAAAAGAATTGTTAAAAATATTTCATTCTTCCAAGGGTTTTTTTTAATAAATGTCAAACAAATTGTTGAAATTTATTCTGGATTTCTTTTAAATTTTAGTAACTGCAAAAATGTATGATAACAGTCTATATGAAACAGTTGCATCATATTCAAAATAGCCGAAGTGTAAAATATCTGAAAAAAAATAGTTTTAGTCTTGTTATTTTAATAACACATGTAATAGAAAAAAAAACAATGTAATAGTGAGCTTGCGCACATTAAACATGTCACTTTTTATTACTTTCTTTTCATCAGGTTTTTATTCATCATAACATCCGTACATTTGAAATGCGAAGGCATTGTTTGAAACAGGACAAAATAAATCTGAAAACTTAGTAACAATAGAAATGGTTGTTAAAAGATATCTATATATTATGGAGATCACCCCCAGGTTTTGGTGGGGTTCGTGTTGCTCAGTCTATAGGTTGCAATTCTGTAAATACAGACAATGCAATTTCCCATAGGAACTCCCTATGCGGCTAAAACTGTGAAAAATAATATCCCAGAACGGAAAGTTTATATGCACTACTATTTTATTCAAAGGTCAAAATATAGGGCTGTGCGGCATATTTTCAACATTTATATGCCCTGAACTTCTAAGAGTTTAAACTTATACTAAAATTCTATACTACCCTTACCTCCATTTTTGGACCTCCTAAGAATTAAAATTTAGCCGCTACCATGTTCTTCTATACTGGTTACATTCCCAAGTGATTTCTCTATGAGATGAAACACAGAGATCATCAATGGGAACCAGTACGTTAACAAATTAACATACCTATGAATATTAAATATCTCCCCAAAAGAGGCGTGGTTTGAGAAACAGCTGTATTTACAAAGTGCAACCTATAGTTTTCTATAGTTTTCTTTGTTGTGTTTTGTGTACTATTGTTTGTCTGCTGATCTTTTCCTTTTTTAGCCATGGCGTTGTCAATTTATTTTCGACTTATGAGTTTGAATGTCCCTTTGGTAACTTTCGCCTCTCTTTTTCATGGTAAATGACGAATTCACATACTAGATTTACTTACAATACACTCATATAGTCATTTTTGTTTTTCATTCGCAAATAAAGTTTCAGACATTATTAACAAATAGATTTTACGACTAATGTGATTTTATTTATTTTTGCTTTTTTTCAGATGCAGGTGCTGTAAGTTTAAAAATACCTGTAGGTTTTTATCTCACATAACAATTACAAGCAATGTTATGGATCTTTTACACAGCATACAATTCTGGCTAAAATTAACAATATAGACATGGAACACAGAGATGAGAGCTATTGTATACATGAAACTTTAGCAACTACAAGAAATTACATAAATATATTATATCAGTTTTATCTATCGTACATTGATTTCATAACCAATGTCTTAATATTTTTAAAGATCTGAAAATATGAATGTGTTTCGAGGGAAATTATGTGTAGGCCGTACGGTGACCTTACGTTGTTCACATCAGTTGTCCTTATGGCTTGTTAGATTGATGTCTCAATTTTTCCATGCGTACTACACATTAATACTTCATACTTAGTCTAAAAAATCTATATCCACCTTGTTTCAAAACAAATCGTTGGGTTTGGGTCTTTAATTACTTAGCAATCTTATTATATATTTACATGGCTGTCCCAATTCATCATCTCCAGCGGTAGATTGCTTTATTTAAACATTCTTTTTGTTGGAATCTGGTGTAACAGTTGTAATGCATTTTTTTACCCTTCTTTGTGATTTATTCACTACTTTCTATAGTGTGTGATAAGATTTTGTGAAGCAATTAGTTGTTTGCTATATAATAGTTTTCTTTAACGCACTTTGTGGCAATGACACTGAATAAACACTTTTTTTTGTTCAGTATCCTAAGAAATGATTATGCTATGTATCCGTGTATTAGGTGTTAATAAATTAATACTTTGAGAAGGTGAATTTTCTGTATAAAGTTTTAAATAATTTTGATGAATTTTAAAGCCCAAACTTTCTTTTGCTTACAAACGCTAATGACAGATTGAAAAACTATACCAATAAATAATATATATGTTTTTAAAATTGAAACACAAAGTTTGGAAGATGAGTGTTTTGTAATATTTACCAAAAATTTTATTAAAAATCTATCATTTCTAAATACCCCAACATAGTTTACCCCTTATTCTAATATGGACTGGTCATTGTTGTTGAATCTTGCGAAATTCGATTTGGTGAAGTTATTATTGCTTCATCGTACCTGTTTACCTGTAACAAAAATTATCGTGCGTATCTTTTTACAGTACGATGAATTTAATTACGTAAAGATAATTGTTTATGAAGACAGGGATGGCAACTTTAGTTCGGAGGTTAAAAATTCTTTAAGAAATTATAAAATTGCTCTTGTTTGTAGATTAACAATGATAGTTATGATTTGTTTTTAGATTTCTGTTCTCTATCCTAACAGTTCAAGTCGAACAAATTCACTCATTGATTTTTATATAAAAAAAATACGTTAAAAAAATGTTCATAAACGTTAGGGTCTGAATAGGGGTACAATCTTACAGACTAAAGGATAAAAGGGGTACAATCTTACAGACTAAAGGATAATAGGGGTACAATCTTACAGACTAAAGGATAATAGGGGTACAATCTTACAGACTAGAGGATAATGGGCCAAATAAATAAAGAATTAAGAAAAATGGCCTAAAAATTCTAGAATGCAGACAAAAGACCCCCATGCATCCAGACCTTTATACTGAATAAGTCATAATTAAACTTTGTTGGAAGTTCTTAATCTGAATGCCTGTAAGATAAAATTATATTCTGTATATGTGAAAACAGGTTCATTTGCATTTCTTTTTACACACACGTGTTCAGTAATTTAATTAATCGTTAAACAGGACACTGGACAAGTTCATGTTATTTTTATCAATGAGACGCAAGGTATAAAAAGTTCGATTCGCCATTACTTACTTTTTCGTCACAATTTCGTATCACTGAGAAATTTTACAATACTGAAATAGCGCATTATTCAGAAATTTGAGAAACTTTACACATCAGGCGTTTTTCTTCTTTGAAAAAGTTATCAGTTTGAAGAAAGAAATTAAAATATATTTTACGCACGTCTACGCAAGTAAAAAAGTGTGTGTGTCTCAACTGAATATAGCATTTTTCAGTCTCCTTAAGTTGTGATCATTCCAATTTAATCCAAATGAAAGCCATGCGTAAATGAAGACAAAATATAACCGATCTGCCTATTTTTGCATTAAAAAAGTTAATTAGAGCATTTTAAGTCCGGATTCGTCTACCTCGCACAATTTTGTAAGGCACTATAGATTCGTTTGATTTAAGGTTTGACATATTGTACAGAGATTTTTGTCTATTTGTTTTAAAAATGAATGTTTATTTGTTGTCACTTCCGTATTTGCCACCTCGTTTTTTTTTTGCAAGCATATTTACAATTTCTATTCAATCTAGAACTTTTGATTGACTCTTTATTATGTTCTAAGATTCATGACCTATAAAAGTAATCAAAATTAAAATTATATATCTTTTTGTAACATATTGATCTGATGTTTAATCAAGAGATAACAGGCACATTTGGCGCGTGTTGTTGTTCCACATAATAAAATATATTTTCTATGATAATTGAGATTGATAATGATTCAAAGAAAACCTTGGCATAAACACACAATAGATAGATCTTGCGAAAAAAACACCTACAAAATATCAAAATACAAGGTTTAATTTAAATGATCATCATTACAAAAATAAATCACAAAAGATCATACATAATATCACAATATTATAAAGCGAAACATCCTTGTTTATTAACCGGTTTCATTATTACACAATGTACCTCATTTCAATGCAATTGTCATGTGTAACTAATTGTATATAAATAATCTTGTTTTAAAGTAGGACGTTATAACAACGGTAGAAAATACAGCTATTGCATATCGGTAGTTTATTCTGTTTTTGGCTGATATTTATTTAAAAGGTATTTTTATCTTTAAACTTTTTGGGCATTAACACAACCTGATGATTTAAAAATACAACTTCTACTTATATCCACGTGTTTACATACAGGTGTTTAACGAGTTCCCGGATCTGGATTTTTCTGTTTTTGAACTGTCATCTTTTACGTAAGGTCACCCATGTTTTGTCTAATAAAACCAATCATGGAGGATAAATTGATACATATCTAATGAATCTTTAACGTTCAGTGGAAAATAAAATGCATATTCAGGACGAGATAATGATTATGTGATATGAAATATAAACCTTGCTTTGTACTACGACACGTTGAGTAGCATTGGTCACGTGCTAGTTCGGTAGTAACAGTTCATAGGAAGACATACTACCCGGGCACATTATTCTGACTCCGAGCCGATCAGTTTTTTCAAGTCTTTGGTTTGACCCGGCCTGGATTCTAAAGCACACCCTTCAGAAATCAAGGCAAGCACGCTATCATGAGAACACCGAGCCGGTTCCAATCTTGGAGGAAAATATAATTATTAGTGTTTAATTTTTTTTTTGACAGTTACAACAAGGTCACCAACAATCAATAAGTAAACATGTCATATAAACATGTGTTTCGGAATATCTTTTATCATGGTTGCATTGTTTTCTGCCTTTTGGTCGGCTTGTTATCTCTTTGACACATTCCCCATTTCCATTCTCAATTTCAAAGTGTTGTGAAAGTCAAAGGCAAAAAAAATAAGAACCAAGAAAGAGGTCATACATGTAAACAGAATCATTGGCAACTGTGTTCATATATCTGTAAGCCAGAGTAGTCTTGAATCATTGGCAACTTTGTTCATATATCTGTAAGCCAGAGTAGTCTTGAATCATTGACAACTTTGTTCATATATCTGTATTTGTTTTATTGAAATCAAAAAAAAAAATTGCTTACTTTATATTTCTACATCAGAATTGATTTTCACTTGTATCGTTTTTCTATATTTCAGTATAAAGGCCCAAACTATAATTATCCATGGCGATACGGAGGTAAATATAACGGATACAAAGGATATCCCAGAGGTTATGGATGGAATAAAGGCTGGAATAAAGGTCGATGGGGACGAAAATATTATTGAAACAAAGATATTCTTATAAATATTAGTACAGGAAGAAGTAAACGGTCAATATTGATATGAACGATGAATAATAAAGTTTAGTTTGTGTTTCCTCTTAGTTCCTTTGGTATGCACTAATCAATTTTTATAGTTGTGATTGATTTATTGATTTGGAGGCAGTATTAAACAAAACACAAATAAAACATTTACACCCTTTTCAAGAAATTAAAGATTACAACAATCACTATCAAACAATACACGAAGGTGTATTAATCGTATGTAAACATTTATAAAATATTTCAATGAGTAACAAATCTGACGACAAATCTTGGTTATATTGGATACCTAATTCATAAACATAAAAAAAGGTAGATGTGGTATGATTGACAATGAGACAAATATCCACCAAAGTTAAAATAAAGTGGATGTAAGCAATTATAGGCAATCGTACGGCCTACAGAAGAAGGGATTACAGAAATACTGTTTACTCGCGTAGTGGCATTAACCATACGTCGATTCTAAAGAACTCAAAAAAACATCTGAAAATTTTTAATCTCGGTTATTCTCTCAACTGAATTCTATCAAAATCTCAATTTTCCACCCTTTACACCATCATACCACATGAAGATTTAAAAAACGGATTTCCTTCAGACAATTGTAAAATCAAAAAGATCAAAGAAGCTAGATCATTAAATTGCACATAATTGCACGGATATATTGTTGGTGTTCTTTCCATCAACAATCCAAACTTTTCTTAATTGGGTCCTAATAACATATCCTTCTTAACTAGAGATTAAATTAAATTAAACACAGATACAGCTTCTTCCGCCTCATTGTTAGACATCAACCTGTAATTTCAGTACCAGAATCAATGACAAACGAGACGATTTCAATGTAATTATAAATGTTCATCACCTTAGCAGCAATATACTAACTTCACCTACGTATGTAGTATACATTTCTCAACTCATCGGTGTCTGAGCAAAAACTGAACGAGCCAGGGTTTTGTCTTTTTTTCTCAAAAAGTTCATTCGAAAGAACCAATAACTTATAGATAAATATTTCACCAATAATACAAGATGGTCTTGAGTTATAGATTCTAGGTGCTGAAGTTGTATATCTTTTTATTTACTTAACATATTTCAATTTATTTTTTTTTTTCGTGCTAGAATGCTTCATTTTGTGGTATGATTTTTTACGTGACTTGTATTTATGCATCCGCTATCGAGTAATTGACTCTGGGTGTTCCTGGTGCAGGTTTGTCTTTAGTTTCGGACGAAGATGTTTTTACAGTGTTGTTTCAGTTTTGTTAATCCTTCTAATTATGTTTTACTTATTTTGTACTTTATCGAGAGAGTGTATACTTCATACGTAAACGATGAGTACTATCAACTACAAAAACTTTTTATCTGCGTCTTTGATGATTTACTATCAACTACAACATCTTTTTTGTTGGCGTCTTTGTTAGATTTATGTGTATGTTTTGGCTGCTGGATCCAAAGTATTGTCACATTAATTATCATAGCTGTTTCGGTTGCTCACCCAATAATGTAAATCTAACTGAACTATTAACAACTGTCATATAAGAAGGAGATTTAGCTAGCTATAAAATCAAGTTTAACCTACCATTTTCAATGAGAGGGAGGAGAAGCAGTTTTATGATAAATCAAAGAAATGTTACTTGAACGTCATACAATTCACATAGGACAAATGTTTATTAGAGTTGTATGATAAGCTTCAAAAAATTTCTATCAGAATTCCATTTTATATGGATAACAGCACGAGCTTGATGAAGCTATATATAAGATTTGATATAGAAATCTTTAGGTGGGAAGAAACATTTAAAAATTGGTAAACTACAGTTGACTATATTAGACACAAAACTGAGCATTAACAAGTCCATTCATCAGGTTATTTGTGCACCGTCCCTTCAAAATACTTACTTTTGCTAATATGCATTGTCAATTTCAAATTATGTCTTGTCCCTCAAATTTTCAACGATAAGGACTTTCCAAACTTCTAAACAAACACGTATATATCATAAGTCTATGCAGATTCTGTAGACACCGTTTTAGGATTACAAACTTAAACGGGAATCACAATTTTGTCATATGAATAAAAATCAAAGGATTATAAGCTCTTTAACGATATTACTTAGTTTTCGACTTTCAAATACTTTGCACTCGAGCATCACTGAACGACACCAATTGTCAAAATACGCATTTGTTACAGTAAAATTGGCACCGTCAATGTTATTGTAAAGTAAAGTCGTATGTAAATTTTAAAAATAGTGCAACATGGCAATGCAAATTTTAAAAAAAATAGACATACTGATACACACATTGTATGCTCTCGTGATCATTTGTTTGTGATTTTCCTGTATAATGCTTATTTTATACAAATGGTATTGACTTTAAAACAACGATTTTTTTCCAACCAATAGTTCTTTCGACTGGACTTATTATTGGCCCTATACTGTTACAATACATTGACACATTCACTCATGAAATACTATCAAAAGTATAAACATTGATAATTCTTTGTCCGTTTGAAAACTTTTATGATACAAAGGTTGTTTGCCCCTTTCACTCTTGTTTACATATTTTTAAGGGCACACAAAATGGATGATACACGGAACAACTTTTCCCTTTTCTATGCAAATGTTTCTTTTCATGATGCTGATGTTCCATTGGCTTCTTCCATAAGTAGTAATAGTTATTTCTCATACTTCAATGAACGTGAAATAAAAATTACTAAAACTACTTTTGTAACAGGCATTATACTAGCCAAAACGTTTGCTAAACGAAATGTTCCGTTTCAATGGTGTGAGGATTTTTTACATGAAAATAACACTTTATAATTTGAAGATTCCAAAAAGCTTTTCTAGATTTGCCTTTATTAAGAACGCTTTCAACCAAAAATGTAAAAGCTGAGGATGAAAAAAACTAAGTTAGGGATGTGTATGTTTAATACATGTTATTGTGATTTATATCGAGTCGCAGATTGTCTATCAAATGATTATGATATATAAAATGGTGTCGTACTTTGTGATCAATCCTTCGTATTTTTCTTATTTTGTTTCAAGCTCATTCGGTGAAAAATATATATAAAAAAACACATTTTTTTAACCTCATAGTTTGTATCATAGTTTTTGTACATTAAAGTTTTCAATCAACATATGAGTTTTGAATGTCTATTTAGTATTTGCCGCCTCTTGTTTTTAGTAGAAATAGCTATTTATTTTACGGAGTGCACAATTTGTTTTTAATAGTTTCCATTTTTTTAAAAAGATTATTTACTTTTCATGAATTTTATACATCTTTTACAAGTATGGTGTGACAAGTAAAACATAATATTGGTTTTTATCCATTTTGCTTGATCAGATCAATACAACGGAAAGTGAGTACAATTCCATTATTTTTATTGTATTGTTTAATTTTTTCTATTCATATTTCGATTGAAAAGACTTTGGGTCATAGTTTTATTTCATACCAATTACTACAATACAATTATGCTTTTAATATTTATATAAAAGATCTGCAATGGAAACTTTATGAATTTGATTATGTTTAATACAAGTTGATCAAAACAATCATTAGTTTTACTTTCTCTGTTGGTAGTAAATACGTCAACCAATGATTAAAGCAAGGCTAATTTTTCTTAGATTTCAAGAAGGGTCATTTGTAGAAGCTTTTCAATCCAGTGACGTTTTCATAACCTTATGACATATTCTGAATAAGTGAAAAAAATTACAGACCTAAAGATTTCTCAGTACTGCAGTTTTGGTAGATTTTGGTAAATTTTCCATAATTATCGCAAAATTTAATAAGGAGAACATCCTTAATCAAAATAAAATTCTTTGAAAGTAAGTTATGTATGGACAAAATGTAGGTTTATTAAGGATGTCTTGTATGCAACTTGAAACAACAAAGATATATAAGATTTGCAATTTTATATCAACACTGTCTTCACACAGGTTTGGCCGTTTGTTTTTATGAATGATATCATCATTGCCATATTGATATGTGTATAATGTTTGTAGACCTATAATTATTTAAACATTTAAATAATCAAATTCCAGCAGATTTAAACAAAGTTTGCATTTCGATTCTCTCCTGGAGGAAATTCCATTCTTTGTAGATGTTTATTATAAAACCCGAAGATCTCGAAAACAGAAAATTAAACAAAGCAGTGCCAGATCCTTCTAAGTGAAGTTTGGACCCATGATCCGTCTTTCAATAAAAAAAAAATCATCAATGATACCTGCATTATAATTTGAACGATACTTGAGTTTCATAAATTTAATAATTAACTTTTTACAAAACGTTTTTTAAATTACTAAGAACTTTCTACCCTAGGAATAGATAACATTAGCTGTGTCTGGCAAAACCTATCGGAATGTTTTTCCAAAATGCCCTTCAACTTCGTATATAACTTGTTTGATTCGAGCGTTACTGATGAGTCTTTTGTAGACGAAACGCCCGTCTGGCGTACAACAGTTTATTAACCCTGTTATCTTAGATTAGTATTTTTGTAGACGAAACGCCCGTCTGGCGTACAACAGTTTATTAACCCTGGTATCTTAGATGAGTTTTTTGTAGACAAAACGCCCGTCTGGCGTACAACAGTTTATTAACTCTGGTATCTTAGATGAGTTTTTTTGAAGACGAAACGCCCGTCTGGCGTACAGCAGTTTATTAACCCTGGTATGTTAGATGAGTTTTTTTGTAGAGGAAACGCCCTTCTTCCGTACAACAGTTTATTAACCCTGGTATCTTAGATGAGTTTTTTTAGTAGACGAAACGCCCGTTTTGCGTACAACAGTTTATTTACCCTGGTATCTTAGATGAGTTTCTGTGTCTACATAAGAGTCAACAGTGAAGCTCGAATTTATCAGTTGGGGGGTAGGGGGGGGGGTGTGGCAAATCAATTATGAAGTTGACGAGCATTAAGAAATTAAAAGTTAAACGTGTTGTGCCTAATAAGGGTGAGGCAATCTACACATAGGGGTAGTAAAAACCTTTCGAATAATTTTCAACATTTCATAAACAGTTGATTTACCGTTAAAAGAGCATATCAATGATATTTTACTGGGCTGGTGATTCCCTCAGGGAATGTCCACGAGTAGTGTCATCGACACAGTGGTTGTAAAAACATATTAAAAATACCAGGCTTATAATTGTGAACGCCAAACGCTCGTTTCGTCTGCATAAGACTCAGCAGTGACGCTTTAATCAAAACAGTTTAAATCTAAAAAAAATTATATTCATTTAAAAAAACATAGGTTTGCTCCTTAGCAAAATTGTATTTCTTAATTTCATTAATTTAATTCTATATCAGGTTTTATTTTTTATTGTTTAATTAGTTTTGTTTTGTAACTGAACACATACTTACACATAATTGGTTCATATTCAAAACACTCATATATAATTATTCTCTGTTTCAAACTAAAACCTAACTTTACATAATATCAATTGTCTTACATATTGTTCGAAATATTTTTTGGCAATGTAATTTTTAAATTCAAATAGATTAAGTGGGAATTGTTCTATTTGTGTTTAGATATATTTATCTTAGACCAGTATTACAAAAACCGGTTTTCAAATTTTTGTTTTTGTTTTTTTTTGAAGAAACGGTATTTGTCTAAAATAATTTAAACACAAAATTTAGTCAAGTGTACAAGTAAATCAGTAAAAACTTTCGTTAACCAAAGTAGAAATCATCAAATTACAGCACATTTTGATCGAAAACTTAATACTAGTACTTAAAATTACTTCAAAGAGACATTTGGTTTTCCACTGAGAAGTAACTTCTTTCGCGTACTGGCTGTTGAAAACCTGAAATATGTTTTCAATGACGGTTAAAAGAATCATGACGGCGTCCGTTGGTTTTCTTAAAGAGACGATATAAACTTGACAACCTGTGGTTTCATTGTTTCCTAGTAAGCAACAAACCTTTATCAAGGAAATCAGTATAGGAAACGCAAGCTCTGCAAGATCATATACACAATGAGATAATAGGAAAACTTAAGTCATCTCTTTTGTGGTGAGGTTTAGTTCTCGATCGATCCACCGGCTCTCATTGGCATTTGGTAGATGTAGGTTAAGGTATGACATAAGCTTAATTATATCAGTGGACCATTTTAGATCCGGTTGATGGGAAAGATGCGTTCAACATAAACACAACATTTAGTAGATGCAAATACTGCAAGGAAAGGTACCAAGACTACAAAAAGATACACCATGCTTGCTAAAGCTATAGAAGCTAACTGTATTGCTCCGAATTTTTAAATACACTAATGGTAACTTACAAAAAAAAGTAAAAGTTTCACGAATAAATCGGATCATAATTTAAAACATATAAGTGTTCGCTTGACATAATATTTACATCATGATTATATTGTAATTGATATTAATAAACCATTATATTGTAATTCCATTGTTTGACTATAGTTCTATAAGGAAGTTGTTCACAACACATGCTGACATGGTTTCTTTTCACTACAAATAATGCATTTTTAAATCTGTAATAAACGTAAAGGAACTATTTTATAAATACATAAGACATTGCAAATAAATTATCCTGTCTGCTAACCAACATGGGCGACATGGCTAAAAATAGAACACAGGTTTTAAATGTCATTTGTGTTTGTTATCTTGAAACCGCTATAGATTGAGAAAATCTGGCGGGCAGAAATGTTCAAAATGTTGCAACCTATATAATGTCCATTTAGATCACATCTGTTTTGCGACTTTTTATAAGATTGATTGTCGTTAAATAAAAACTTTTACCAATTTATTTTCATTTTTGCCTTTTATATTTTTATTAAGACTATAACAGATAGAGAAAAACGTTAAGAGCAAAACTGATCAGCAAGACAAGAACTACAAATAATCTAACATTACCGAAATCGTTCTTATTTGAGGTTTGTCCTTTAAAGACGATTTGTACAAATGTTTTGCGTTTTTGTCTTGAAATCTTTTATGCATAGGAAATAATTTTAAATATGAAACAGCAAGATCAGCAAGAAAAGATCTACAAAAAAGTCAATGACCGAAATCATGACTCCTTAAAGAAGACATTGCTTTTGCGTATTTGCCTTTTATTTTGAAAAGTATAATATGTAGAAATTTGAATAGAGAAAAGATCAGCAAAACTAGATCTACAAATAAATCATTATGACTGAAATGTTTAGTTAGCTCGTAATAGTTAAAACTCTTCACACTTTTAAGACCCTGATATATGTTCTAGGAGTCAACGTTAAGTCAAAGCAGAAGGTAGAAGCGAGTTTTGTATTCAAAATACAAGGTATGATAGGAACTTGTTTCGTACATACTATGCAGAAATCGGAAAACTTTGTGTAAGTTCTTTTCCGATAATGCTAACGTTTGGGGAAAAAGAACATACAGAACAAAACAATAACTTTGTTGGAATCATGATATTGCCTAAAATGGATAAATTTTAATCAGAGTACATATGGGCAAGACCAATGAAAAACTCATAAATAATTACCGGTATAGTATTGTAAAAAACCATGGGTTCAACAAAAACGGTCTATCCACTTACCATATTCTGTTGAAAACCATCTAAAATGTGCTGATTTTTAAATTAGCAGTCGTCTTTTTAAAAAAACTGTATGTGTAAGTGCATGCTTTGCAACGGCCTTTGTTTGAAACACAAAAATAAGGTTGTCACCTAAAAGCAATATAAAAATATGAATATGAATCATAAAGATAAAATAATCAACTTTTTTAATATTTCTTATATTTTTAATTTTCATTCTTGCATCTAACTTGACAAGGAAAACGGATTATGAAATACATTTACATTTTAAATCCTATTGTTATAGGAACATGTGTGTAATTGTTTTTTCTCTCGATTTGCAGTGAGTTAATTGAACAATGTATATAAAGCGCAGAAAATTGTCAGCCAGAATACAGGATAATTCTTAGCAATCAGCCTCTCCTTAATTTAGAAGCAATGAACAAATTCAGTCTTACAGTTATGCTGGCTTTAGTCCTGATTGGATTATTTCCGTGCAGAGTGGTAAGTAAAACTTTAATTGATAAAATTTGTTCACCATATTGTATTCTTTAAACATTCTTATCAATTGTCAAACATACTACGTAATTGTTGCCAAATATGGTATGTCGGATTTTTTTGATAAAGACATTCACTGCATGCAAAAATCTAAGTATTCATTTTCTTTGTGAAAAGGTTCAGAGATTTTCACAAAAACGCCAAACAATTGAATTAACTCTTTTTGGCATACAAAACCGGGCAGTTATAACAACAAAAGATGAAAAAAAAGAAGAAGAACGTGATAATATGCTTTCTCAAATTCAGCAACTTTTCACATATTCTTTAGTTTTCAATTTTATTGCATCAATATATTCAAAATGCATAAGTATTGTGCATTATTAACAATTTGAATGAAACCAGACGATAGAAATCTGAAAATGTAGGTACAAATAAAATGGTTGTTGAAAATGTTAAGTATATTTTAGCTCTTCTATTGTTTTGTCCTTTTAGTTTTCAATCAGTCTTTATATATAAATTGTAATTTATTATATTGTCTGGTACATGACGAATTCTTCTGGATTTTTTTTTACACTAAGACTCTTATTTACATTTCTTTTTCAAATATCATTTTTTATTTGAAGGTAAAATTTTCAGACAGTGGTGAAACATAATTTCTTTAAGATTAAATAAACATTAATTATAATTGATAATTTTTTTTTAGATGCAGGTCATATAAGTTTTTGAAATACCAGAAGTTTGTTATATGACATAAGAATTACAGAAAAAAAGTGTACTTTAAGAAATTCAGACAAACAACTTATTAATGTCATATCATTTATACAGTTTTCAATATTGGGTTTTATTATGAACTTTACAGTTAGTACAAGAATTTTTTTTTATAATACAATCAATGACATTCGTTCTGTGTCAGCCATCCGTGACGATATTGGAAAAGCCATATAATATTCTTTATAAATGTACACGATATACAAGGAATTGGGAGCTGAGTCCCATTTTATACAGTTATATATAGTAACTAATTATATACATGAACTGTGAAAGTGGTTTTTATGTTTTATTGGTTCCATACCACATATCCAAATATAGAAAAAAAAGTTTTTCGAATGAAATATACACTATACTGAAGTAGAGTTGCAGGTTGTACGATGACTTGAAGTCATTCATAACCTTTGAATCTTGTGTTATGATACTATTTTACGTCCCCATTTGATTTTTGCACAGATGTTTAGCTTCCAGTTTATTTAGTACTATATATATTGTATATAGAGAAATTAAAATAACAAAAATACCGAACTCAAATTCAAAAAATTCAAAACGGAAAGTCTATTATCAAATGGCAAAATATAAAGCGCAAACACATCAAACGAATGGAAACAACTGTCATATTCCTGACCTGGTAAGGCATTAGCTAGATTTGTCAATTGTAAAAGATAGTGTTTTGACCACTATATATCCCATTGGGTGCTGTCTTATTAACGAATACGCCACATCACTTGAGTGTATATTAGAAAGCGTTTCTTCTTAATTTATCTACCAGATTGAGTATAGAACAAAGTATAGCATTTTACGACTTTTTCAAATGTAACTAAATTTCGTAGCAATGTTCTTGTATTACAATAGGACACAATAACTTAAATACCAGAATTGCATAATGTGTCGCTTATTTTGGTTTTGCTGATATTTATTCGTATACATTTTGTCTTTACACATTCTGGGCATTGATACATCGTGATAAATTTAAAATTTAACTGCTTCATATATTCAAATGTTTACTTTCTATAAAAAGTTATTATTTACATAGCGTCACACATGTTTTGCCAATGGAAACCAATCTCGGGCAAAGTTGACTTTCGATGGATTTGGTTGGTATCATAGGTCCTGTTTGGTCATATAGATCTTCAACTGATTCGGTTCTAATACATTCTTGGCTTTCAAATATTCGGCTCTGAGAGTTCCGGATGAAAGTCAATCTAGACAACATGCTTCGGGCTCATGAAATTTACAGATTTTTTTTTCAATTTTTTTTTTATATATATATATATATATAATAAAAGTCTAAATTGAAAACAACGTTCAAACCTATGATTGCGTTGGATAAAAACCGCAATTTTTATACGAGTGCATGTAAAACAAATTTCTTGGTAGAGGGGTTTAAATACAGCACAAACAACAATTTCCAAAAGACCAAAAAAGTGAAAAAGTATATTTTAACAAAACGCATTTTACTAACAGGTCGAACAACTGATGTTCTTAAACCCTGCTGACTGCCATTGGCGATTGCCAAATATATTGATCACCAGATCTAACAAAATGGATCTTAATATTAATTTAATACCAAACAGAAAACAATAAACTTGTGGAAAAGATGGTTTACCACAAACATGAGGTGCAAAAATGTGTACACCATATCCGGATTTCGACAATTTATGTCTCTTCAGTGATGTTAGGGATCGAAACGGTATTTGGAAGGCCATATAATTTACCTCAATTTAGGAAAGACTCTTGAATTTTAAAGAGTCGAAATAGGATGAACGGATCATATAAACCCGAAGGAAAATATAATACAAGCCCAAACGAAAAAATATATAAAAGTCTAAATTGAAAACAACGTTCAAACCTATGATTGCGTTTGATAAATACCGCATTTTTTATACGTGTGCATGTAAAACAAATTTCTTGGTAGAGGGGTCTAAATACAGCACAAACAACAATTTCCAAAAGACCAAAAAAGTGAAAAAGTCTATTTTAATATAGCTTTGTAAAATATATTTTGTAGCCAAATATATTTTTGGGAAAAGCTTTAAATCTAAATATAACTAACAAGATATCAAAATGAGGCTATTTGGTCATGACCAATGCTGGTTATCGTTGAAATATGTAAACAAAGATGAAAAAGAAGATTTTTGACGTTTCTGCGAATTAACATGAAAAGAAATGATTAAAATATTTTAATTTTGTTTCTTATGGGTTCAAAAACAAGCAATGAAAAAATTGGCTCTCTACACTGTTTCACTATGCCTAACACAAAATTGCTTATTTTCAAAATATATGTACAAGATGGGAAGAAATTTGTTTTCCTAGAGTCCACTTTCTAGACAAAAATCTGTACCACAAACTTTTTCTGTGAAAAACTGTAGTTATTAATCAAAACTGTGCATTTTCTCATTTGACATGTTTTATGTCTTTTCGAGTTTGGTTTCGCATGGCGGTTGAAGCATGTGTAGCAGGAGATACTTTCGTTGTCGACGATTTCGTTGGAGTTTCTATAATCCCCTCATTTTTTTTTCTTGCCTCGATTTGTGTCTTCTTTTAAATGACCTGATGAAATTTAATAAATAACTGTTTTTACTAAAGTTCAATTTGTTTGTTAAAATTTTTTAGGGCATATCTGTATAAAAATTAAAATAAGGAGTTGTGGTATGATTGCCAATAAGACAACTACCCACTAGAGTTCGAATGAAGTGGATGCAAGCAATTAGAAGCAACCGTATGGACTACAACAATGACAAAACTCATAGCTTATAGTCGGCAATAACAGGCCCCGACATGAAAAGTTCATTTATATCTAAAATATCAAGATGTGAGGTAAAAACACATTCAATTGTTCTCTGAACAAATGGTTTTTAATTCTTTTCATATCTATTTTTACCTAACTTTACTAAGAAAAATTAGATTAGTAACATTTTGCACTGTAGTTTAGAGTACGTTTATTTTGAGGTCGACAACGACGACAACAGCCACTACGGACGCCATGTGATATCAATAGCACATATGTCCAGGTTTTACGTTATGTCTGCTAAGAACGATGTTTATGATACATTTAATACAATTGAATACAATCTTTGTTCAATTGTGTTGATTCTGTAACGTTTGATTCAAATCGGTCTTGTCACACATCACTAGTTTTGTTTAGAAAACAGACTCCAGGAATTCTTTTTTTTTTATATTTTGTCCGTCCTAGTTGTTTAAGAAATGAGAACATTTGTATTATGCACACTAAAACAATGTAAAGGGGAAATTTTTTATTTGCTTTTTTTTTAATCCATCAGAAACAAAATGAAAACCTTTCAATTATTTTTTAATGTTCTATTTGAGAAAACGTCTACACTAATCTTTTTCGTCTATGTTTACACATTTTCAAAATTCTCCAGCGTCGGTCATAACCAAATCAACAGCACAGAGCTTTCTATCGCTGGACAACCTTCCCCACCGTGAGATTTTTAAATTCGCTTTGTTCTGAATTACTGAAAAGGTGAAGTAGCAAAATTATGTTATGTAATTGCATTGCTTTTGTTAGAAAAACAAACATGGTTTAGTCATTTATTACAACAGCTATATTTCTCTTTTAATGAATCATATTGATGAAATAATCTACATTTTATGGATTTTTCCTGTTTCAATTTCCATTGTTGCAAATAATTTGACAAGGTATACGGATTATGTAATACACTGACATTTTTATTTTTATTTTAATCTTATTGTAACAGGAACATGTGTGTGATAATTTTTCCTCTTGATTAACAGATCTGCAGTGAGTTGATTGAACAAAGTATATAAAAAGCGCAAACTAATGTCATCAAGAACAAAGGATAATTCTGAGTAATCAGCTTCTTCCTGCAATCTGTTTGAAAGGAAAACAATGAATAATCTCAACGTCGCAGTTTTGTTGGCTGTAGTCCTTATTGGATCATTTGCTGTGCAAAGTGGTATGTAAAAAATTTTCTTGAATTGTTGAAAATATTTTGTACTTTCAACATTTTTTATTAATTTCAAACAGACTGTTGGAATTTATTCTATGTCTTTTTTTTAATTTTAGTAACTGCCAAAATGTATGATAACAGTCTATATGAAAAAAGTTACTATCTTTTCATGAAGTTAATATTCTTGATTCATCGTAGCATACGTACATTTAAAATGCAAAGGCATTGTTTGAAACCGGACAACATAAATTTGAAAACGTAGTAACAAATAAAGTGGTTGTTAAAAGATATCTGATATATTATAGCTCTGTTTCTTCATTAAACTTTTCATTACATATATTTGTACTATTTATCTTTCATAATAAATGACGAATTCATGTACTAGATTTACTTACACTACACGTATACAGTCATTTTTTAAGATATATTTTTTTGATTAGCAAATAAAGTTTCAGACATAATAAACAATTTTTTTGTTTAGAATTATTGAACCTAATTTATTTTTGCTTCTGTTTTTTTTCAGATGCAGGTGATGTAAGTTTTTAAATACTTTTATTTTTTTAAGTGACATAACAATAACAAACAATGTAATGTATTGAAGAGGTATCCTTTACACAATATACAATTTTGGATAAAATGAACAATATAGACATGGAACACAGAGATGAGCGCTATAGTATACATGAATTTATAGCAACTACAAGTAATAATACAAATAAATTATATCAGTTTTGTCTATCTATTGTGCGTTGATTCAATAACCGATGTCATAATGTTTTTTGTAATATCTGAAAATATGAATGTGTTTGAAGGAAACTATTTTGTGTACTAGATTTTCATGCCATAAGGTGACCTTACGTTGTTCACATCAGCTGTCCATGTGTCTTGTCGGATTGATGTCTCAATTTTTGCAAGCGCACTACATAATAATACTTGTTATTTAGCTTATCAAAATCAATGTCCACCGCATTTAAAAAAAAATCGTTGTGTTTTGGGGTGTTTAAATACTTAACAACCCCGTCATATGTTTATATGCCTGTCCCAATTCATCATCTCTAGCGGTATATAGCTTTATCTAAATATTATTTTTTTGAATCTAGTGTAACGGTTCTTATGAATTTTTTACGTCCCTTTGAGATTTATTTACTACTGTCTATAGTGTGTGATAAGATTTTGTGAAGCAATTCGATGTTTGCTATACCATGGTTTCCTTTCAACCACTGAATAAAAAAATATTTTTTTCAGAATTTTAAGAAATCATTTTGCTGTGCATTCGTGTATTATGTGTTAAAAATATACTTTACGAAGGCGAATGCTCTGTATGAATTATTGAATAATTTTGTTGTATTTTGAAGCCCAAACTTTCTATTGATTTTAAAACGCTAATGAGAGATCGAAAAACTATGCGAATAAAACATCTACATATTTTTTAAATTCAAATACAAAGTTTGGGTGATGAGTGTTTTGCTGTATTTACAAAAAATTGTATGAAACAAAATCTGTTATTTTCTCCCCACTCCTACAAAATTTAACCCTGACACGTATTTTGATATGGAATACTTAGTAGTTTTCGTTATTGAATATACATCAGCATTGATTCTCACTTTTATCGTTTTTCAATATTTCAGTATTATGGTCCAAACTATAATGATCCAAGGCGTTACAGAGGTAACTACAACGGATACAATAGATATCCCAGAGGTTATGGCTGGAATAAAGGTTGGAATAAAGGCTGGAATAAAGGTCGATCGGGAAGAATATATTATTGAAACAAAGCTATCTTTATAACATTTAGTACAGGAGGAAATAAACTGTCAATATTGATATGAACGATAAATAATAAGCTTAGTTTGTGTTTCCTCTTAATTTCTTTTTTATGTACTTATCAATCTTTATCGTTCTGATTGATTGATTTGAAAACAGCATTGACCAAAATACAAATAAAACATTTGCACCCCTTTCAAGAAAACCATCGCCCTCAAACACAAACACGAAGGTGAAATAAATCGTATGTAAACATTTGAAGAAAAAAATGTCTGACGGGTTTTCCATCTTAATCCCACGTACACAAACGTAACCTTTAAGGATGAGATCTTGCCACACCACAAATCCTTCTTGGCCTTATTGAATATTTCAATGAGCAACAAATCTGAGGACAAACCTTGTTTGTAATGGATACTAGTACCTAATTTACAAAGCTCCGTACAAATTACGGTTCATTGTCGCCTCATCTACACTTATAACCAAGGAATTGTCCGTAAAATGAACCAAAATGTTGTCGGCAGTGAAAGAAGGATTACAGAAATACTGTGACACTGTTTACCCGCGTAGTGGCATTATCCATGTGGATTCTAAAGAACTCAAAAGGACGTCTTGAAAATTTAAAATCTCGGTCATTCATTGAAATAAATTCTATCAAAACCTTTTGGTGGAATTTGGAGGTAGAATTTTCCAGCAGGTTATCGGCATGCCTATGGGAACCAACAGTGCTTCTCTAAAGACCGACATTATCTTATTTTCATATGAGTCTGATTTCCTTCAAATACTTGTAAAACAAAGGATCAAAGAAGGTAGATCATTTAATTGCACATACATGTATATTGTTGATGTTCTTTCCATCGACAATCCAAACTTTTCTGATTGGGTCCCATCAACATATCCTTCTAAACTAGAGATTAAAAAACCATAGAAACAGCTTCCTCCGCCTCATTGCTAGACATTGCCGGTCATCTCATTACCAGAATCAATGATAAACAAGATGATCTCAAGGTTATAAATTTTCCTCACCTTTGCAGCAATATACTAACTTCACCCACGTATGTACATGTAGTATGCATTTCTCAACTCATACAATATTCAAGAGCTTGCAGTTGTACCCAGACTTTCATCGGTGTCTGAGCAAAAATTGAATGAGCCAAGGTTTCGCCTTTTTTCGCACAAAGTTTATCGGAAAGAACCTTATAGATAAATGTTCAGTGTGTACTTCATAAATAAAACAAGACGGTCTTACAGATTCTAGGTAGAAGTTGTGTTAAAGACGATTTGTACAAATGTTTTGCGTTTTTGTCTTGAAATCTTTTATGCATAGGAAATAATTTTAAATATGAAACAGCAAGATCAGCAAGAAAAGATCTACAAAAAAGTCAATGACCGAAATCATGACTCCTTAAAGAAGACATTGCTTTTGCGTATTTGCCTTTTATTTTGAAAAGTATAATATGTAGAAATTTGAATAGAGAAAAGATCAGCAAAACTAGATCTACAAATAAATCATTATGACTGAAATGTTTAGTTAGCTCGTAATAGTTAAAACTCTTCACACTTTTAAGACCCTGATATATGTTCTAGGAGTCAACGTTAAGTCAAAGCAGAAGGTAGAAGCGAGTTTTGTATTCAAAATACAAGGTATGATAGGAACTTGTTTCGTACATACTATGCAGAAATCGGAAAACTTTGTGTAAGTTCTTTTCCGATAATGCTAACGTTTGGGGAAAAAGAACATACAGAACAAAACAATAACTTTGTTGGAATCATGATATTGCCTAAAATGGATAAATTTTAATCAGAGTACATATGGGCAAGACCAATGAAAAACTCATAAATAATTACCGGTATAGTATTGTAAAAAACCATGGGTTCAACAAAAACGGTCTATCCACTTACCATATTCTGTTGAAAACCATCTAAAATGTGCTGATTTTTAAATTAGCAGTCGTCTTTTTAAAAAAACTGTATGTGTAAGTGCATGCTTTGCAACGGCCTTTGTTTGAAACACAAAAATAAGGTTGTCACCTAAAAGCAATATAAAAATATGAATATGAATCATAAAGATAAAATAATCAACTTTTTTAATATTTCTTATATTTTTAATTTTCATTCTTGCATCTAACTTGACAAGGAAAACGGATTATGAAATACATTTACATTTTAAATCCTATTGTTATAGGAACATGTGTGTAATTGTTTTTTCTCTCGATTTGCAGTGAGTTAATTGAACAATGTATATAAAGCGCAGAAAATTGTCAGCCAGAATACAGGATAATTCTTAGCAATCAGCCTCTCCTTAATTTAGAAGCAATGAACAAATTCAGTCTTACAGTTATGCTGGCTTTAGTCCTGATTGGATTATTTCCGTGCAGAGTGGTAAGTAAAACTTTAATTGATAAAATTTGTTCACCATATTGTATTCTTTAAACATTCTTATCAATTGTCAAACATACTACGTAATTGTTGCCAAATATGGTATGTCGGATTTTTTTGATAAAGACATACACTGCATGCAAAAATCTAAGTATTCATTTTCTTTGTGAAAAGGTTCAGAGATTTTCACAAAAACGCCAAACAATTGAATTAACTCTTTTTGGCATACCAAACCGGGCAGTTATAACAACAAAAGATGAAAAAAAAGAAGAAGAACGTGATAATATGCTTTCTCAAATTCAGCAACTTTTCACATATTCTTTAGTTTTCAATTTTATTGCATCAATATATTCAAAATGCATAAGTATTGTGCATTATTAACAATTTGAATGAAACCAGACGATAGAAATCTGAAAATGTAGGTACAAATAAAATGGTTGTTGAAAATGTTAAGTATATTTTAGCTCTTCTATTGTTTTGTCCTTTTAGTTTTCAATCAGTCTTTATATATAAATTGTAATTTATTATATTGTCTGGTACATGACGAATTCTTCTGGATTTTTTTTTACACTAAGACTCTTATTTACATTTCTTTTTCAAATATCATTTTTTATTTGAAGGTAAAATTTTCAGACAGTGGTGAAACATAATTTCTTTAAGATTAAATAAACATTAATTATAATTGATAATTTTTTTTTAGATGCAGGTCATATAAGTTTTTGAAATACCAGAAGTTTGTTATATGACATAAGAATTACAGAAAAAAAGTGTACTTTAAGAAATTCAGACAAACAACTTATTAATGTCATATCATTTATACAGTTTTCAATATTGGGTTTTATTATGAACTTTACAGTTAGTACAAGTATTTTTTTTTATAATACAATCAATGACATTCGTTCTGTGTCAGCCATCCGTGACGATATTGGAAAAGCCATATAATATTCTTTATAAATGTACACGATATACAAGGAATTGGGAGCTGAGTCCCATTTTATACAGTTATATATAGTAACTAATTATATACATGAACTGTGAAAGTGGTTTTTATGTTTTATTGGTTCCATACCACATATCCAAATATAGAAAAAAAAGTTTTTCGAATGAAATATACACTATACTGAAGTAGAGTTGCAGGTTGTACGATGACTTGAAGTCATTCATAACCTTTGAATCTTGTGTTATGATACTATTTTACGTCCCCATTTGATTTTTGCACAGATGTTTAGCTTCCAGTTTATTTAGTACTATATATATTGTATATAGAGAAATTAAAATAACAAAAATACCGAACTCAAATTCAAAAAATTCAAAACGGAAAGTCTATTATCAAATGGCAAAATATAAAGCGCAAACACATCAAACGAATGGAAACAACTGTCATATTCCTGACCTGGTAAGGCATTAGCTAGATTTGTCAATTGTAAAAGATAGTGTTTTGACCACTATATATCCCATTGGGTGCTGTCTTATTAACGAATACGCCACATCACTTGAGTGTATATTAGAAAGCGTTTCTTCTTAATTTATCTACCAGATTGAGTATAGAACAAAGTATAGCATTTTACGACTTTTTCAAATGTAACTAAATTTCGTAGCAATGTTCTTGTATTACAATAGGACACAATAACTTAAATACCAGAATTGCATAATGTGTCGCTTATTTTGGTTTTGCTGATATTTATTCGTATACATTTTGTCTTTACACATTCTGGGCATTGATACATCGTGATAAATTTAAAATTTAACTGCTTCATATATTCAAATGTTTACTTTCTATAAAAAGTTATTATTTACATAGCGTCACACATGTTTTGCCAATGGAAACCAATCTCGGGCATAGTTGACTTTCGATGGATTTGGTTGGTATCATAGGTCCTGTTTGGTCATATAGATCTTCAACTGATTCGGTTCTAATACATTCTTGGCTTTCAAATATTCGGCTCTGAGAGTTCCGGATGAAAGTCAATCTAGACAACATGCTTCGGGCTCATGAAATTTACAGATTTTTTTTTCAATTTTTGTTTTATATATATATATATATATAATAAAAGTCTAAATTGAAAACAACGTTCAAACCTATGATTGCGTTGGATAAAAACCGCAATTTTTATACGAGTGCATGTAAAACAAATTTCTTGGTAGAGGGGTTTAAATACAGCACAAACAACAATTTCCAAAAGACCAAAAAAGTGAAAAAGTATATTTTAACAAAACGCATTTTACTAACAGGTCGAACAACTGATGTTCTTAAACCCTGCTGACTGCCATTGGCGATTGCCAAATATATTGATCACCAGATCTAACAAAATGGATCTTAATATTAATTTAATACCAAACAGAAAACAATAAACTTGTGGAAAAGATGGTTTACCACAAACATGAGGTGCAAAAATGTGTACACCATATCCGGATTTCGACAATTTATGTCTCTTCAGTGATGTTAGGGATCGAAACGGTATTTGGAAGGCCATATAATTTACCTCAATTTAGGAAAGACTCTTGAATTTTAAAGAGTCGAAATAGGATGAACGGATCATATAAACCCGAAGGAAAATATAATACAAGCCCAAACGAAAAAATATATAAAAGTCTAAATTGAAAACAACGTTCAAACCTATGATTGCGTTTGATAAATACCGCATTTTTTATACGTGTGCATGTAAAACAAATTTCTTGGTAGAGGGGTCTAAATACAGCACAAACAACAATTTCCAAAAGACCAAAAAAGTGAAAAAGTCTATTTTAATATAGCTTTGTAAAATATATTTTGTAGCCAAATATATTTTTGGGAAAAGCTTTAAATCTAAATATAACTAACAAGATATCAAAATGAGGCTATTTGGTCATGACCAATGCTGGTTATCGTTGAAATATGTAAACAAAGATGAAAAAGAAGATTTTTGACGTTTCTGCGAATTAACATGAAAAGAAATGATTAAAATATTTTAATTTTGTTTCTTATGGGTTCAAAAACAAGCAATGAAAAAATTGGCTCTCTACACTGTTTCACTATGCCTAACACAAAATTGCTTATTTTCAAAATATATGTACAAGATGGGAAGAAATTTGTTTTCCTAGAGTCCACTTTCTAGACAAAAATCTGTACCACAAACTTTTTCTGTGAAAAACTGTAGTTATTAATCAAAACTGTGCATTTTCTCATTTGACATGTTTTATGTCTTTTCGAGTTTGGTTTCGCATGGCGGTTGAAGCATGTGTAGCAGGAGATACTTTCGTTGTCGACGATTTCGTTGGAGTTTCTATAATCCCCTCATTTTTTTTTCTTGCCTCGATTTGTGTCTTCTTTTAAATGACCTGATGAAATTTAATAAATAACTGTTTTTACTAAAGTTCAATTTGTTTGTTAAAATTTTTTAGGGCATATCTGTATAAAAATTAAAATAAGGAGTTGTGGTATGATTGCCAATAAGACAACTACCCACTAGAGTTCGAATGAAGTGGATGCAAGCAATTAGAAGCAACCGTATGGACTACAACAATGACAAAACTCATAGCTTATAGTCGGCAATAACAGGCCCCGACATGAAAAGTTCATTTATATCTAAAATATCAAGATGTGAGGTAAAAACACATTCAATTGTTCTCTGAACAAATGGTTTTTAATTCTTTTCATATCTATTTTTACCTAACTTTACTAAGAAAAATTAGATTAGTAACATTTTGCACTGTAGTTTAGAGTACGTTTATTTTGAGGTCGACAACGACGACAACAGCCACTACGGACGCCATGTGATATCAATAGCACATATGTCCAGGTTTTACGTTATGTCTGCTAAGAACGATGTTTATGATACATTTAATACAATTGAATACAATCTTTGTTCAATTGTGTTGATTCTGTAACGTTTGATTCAAATCGGTCTTGTCACACATCACTAGTTTTGTTTAGAAAACAGACTCCAGGAATTCTTTTTTTTTTTATATTTTGTCCGTCCTAGTTGTTTAAGAAATGAGAACATTTGTATTATGCACACTAAAACAATGTAAAGGGGAAATTTTTTATTTGCTTTTTTTTTAATCCATCAGAAACAAAATGAAAACCTTTCAATTATTTTTTAATGTTCTATTTGAGAAAACGTCTACACTAATCTTTTTCGTCTATGTTTACACATTTTCAAAATTCTCCAGCGTCGGTCATAACCAAATCAACAGCACAGAGCTTTCTATCGCTGGACAACCTTCCCCACCGTGAGATTTTTAAATTCGCTTTGTTCTGAATTACTGAAAAGGTGAAGTAGCAAAATTATGTTATGTAATTGCATTGCTTTTGTTAGAAAAACAAACATGGTTTAGTCATTTATTACAACAGCTATATTTCTCTTTTAATGAATCATATTGATGAAATAATCTACATTTTATGGATTTTTCCTGTTTCAAATTCCATTGTTGCAAATAATTTGACAAGGTATACGGATTATGTAATACACTGACATTTTTATTTTTATTTTAATCTTATTGTAACAGGAACATGTGTGTGATAATTTTTCCTCTTGATTAACAGATCTGCAGTGAGTTGATTGAACAAAGTATATAAAAAGCGCAAACTAATGTCATCAAGAACAAAGGATAATTCTGAGTAATCAGCTTCTTCCTGCAATCTGTTTGAAAGGAAAACAATGAATAATCTCAACGTCGCAGTTTTGTTGGCTGTAGTCCTTATTGGATCATTTGCTGTGCAAAGTGGTATGTAAAAAATTTTCTTGAATTGTTGAAAATATTTTGTACTTTCAACATTTTTTATTAATTTCAAACAGACTGTTGGAATTTATTCTATGTCTTTTTTTTAATTTTAGTAACTGCCAAAATGTATGATAACAGTCTATATGAAAAAAGTTACTATCTTTTCATGAAGTTAATATTCTTGATTCATCGTAGCATACGTACATTTAAAATGCAAAGGCATTGTTTGAAACCGGACAACATAAATTTGAAAACGTAGTAACAAATAAAGTGGTTGTTAAAAGATATCTGATATATTATAGCTCTGTTTCTTCATTAAACTTTTCATTACATATATTTGTACTATTTATCTTTCATAATAAATGACGAATTCATGTACTAGATTTACTTACACTACACGTATACAGTCATTTTTTAAGATATATTTTTTTGATTAGCAAATAAAGTTTCAGACATAATAAACAATTTTTTTGTTTAGAATTATTGAACCTAATTTATTTTTGCTTCTGTTTTTTTTCAGATGCAGGTGATGTAAGTTTTTAAATACTTTTATTTTTTTAAGTGACATAACAATAACAAACAATGTAATGTATTGAAGAGGTATCCTTTACACAATATACAATTTTGGATAAAATGAACAATATAGACATGGAACACAGAGATGAGCGCTATAGTATACATGAATTTATAGCAACTACAAGTAATAATACAAATAAATTATATCAGTTTTGTCTATCTATTGTGCGTTGATTCAATAACCGATGTCATAATGTTTTTTGTAATATCTGAAAATATGAATGTGTTTGAAGGAAACTATTTTGTGTACTAGATTTTCATGCCATAAGGTGACCTTACGTTGTTCACATCAGCTGTCCATGTGTCTTGTCGGATTGATGTCTCAATTTTTGCAAGCGCACTACATAATAATACTTGTTATTTAGCTTATCAAAATCAATGTCCACCGCATTTAAAAAAAAATCGTTGTGTTTTGGGGTGTTTAAATACTTAACAACCCCGTCATATGTTTATATGCCTGTCCCAATTCATCATCTCTAGCGGTATATAGCTTTATCTAAATATTATTTTTTTGAATCTAGTGTAACGGTTCTTATGAATTTTTTACGTCCCTTTGAGATTTATTTACTACTGTCTATAGTGTGTGATAAGATTTTGTGAAGCAATTCGATGTTTGCTATACCATGGTTTCCTTTCAACCACTGAATAAAAAAATATTTTTTTCAGAATTTTAAGAAATCATTTTGCTGTGCATTCGTGTATTATGTGTTAAAAATATACTTTACGAAGGCGAATGCTCTGTATGAATTATTGAATAATTTTGTTGTATTTTGAAGCCCAAACTTTCTATTGATTTTAAAACGCTAATGAGAGATCGAAAAACTATGCGAATAAAACATCTACATATTTTTTAAATTCAAATACAAAGTTTGGGTGATGAGTGTTTTGCTGTATTTACAAAAAATTGTATGAAACAAAATCTGTTATTTTCTCCCCACTCCTACAAAATTTAACCCTGACACGTATTTTGATATGGAATACTTAGTAGTTTTCGTTATTGAATATACATCAGCATTGATTCTCACTTTTATCGTTTTTCAATATTTCAGTATTATGGTCCAAACTATAATGATCCAAGGCGTTACAGAGGTAACTACAACGGATACAATAGATATCCCAGAGGTTATGGCTGGAATAAAGGTTGGAATAAAGGCTGGAATAAAGGTCGATCGGGAAGAATATATTATTGAAACAAAGCTATCTTTATAACATTTAGTACAGGAGGAAATAAACTGTCAATATTGATATGAACGATAAATAATAAGCTTAGTTTGTGTTTCCTCTTAATTTCTTTTTTATGTACTTATCAATCTTTATCGTTCTGATTGATTGATTTGAAAACAGCATTGACCAAAATACAAATAAAACATTTGCACCCCTTTCAAGAAAACCATCGCCCTCAAACACAAACACGAAGGTGAAATAAATCGTATGTAAACATTTGAAGAAAAAAATGTCTGACGGGTTTTCCATCTTAATCCCACGTACACAAACGTAACCTTTAAGGATGAGATCTTGCCACACCACAAATCCTTCTTGGCCTTATTGAATATTTCAATGAGCAACAAATCTGAGGACAAACCTTGTTTGTAATGGATACTAGTACCTAATTTACAAAGCTCCGTACAAATTACGGTTCATTGTCGCCTCATCTACACTTATAACCAAGGAATTGTCCGTAAAATGAACCAAAATGTTGTCGGCAGTGAAAGAAGGATTACAGAAATACTGTGACACTGTTTACCCGCGTAGTGGCATTATCCATGTGGATTCTAAAGAACTCAAAAGGACGTCTTGAAAATTTAAAATCTCGGTCATTCATTGAAATAAATTCTATCAAAACCTTTTGGTGGAATTTGGAGGTAGAATTTTCCAGCAGGTTATCGGCATGCCTATGGGAACCAACAGTGCTTCTCTAAAGACCGACATTATCTTATTTTCATATGAGTCTGATTTCCTTCAAATACTTGTAAAACAAAGGATCAAAGAAGGTAGATCATTTAATTGCACATACATGTATATTGTTGATGTTCTTTCCATCGACAATCCAAACTTTTCTGATTGGGTCCCATCAACATATCCTTCTAAACTAGAGATTAAAAAACCATAGAAACAGCTTCCTCCGCCTCATTGCTAGACATTGCCGGTCATCTCATTACCAGAATCAATGATAAACAAGATGATCTCAAGGTTATAAATTTTCCTCACCTTTGCAGCAATATACTAACTTCACCCACGTATGTACATGTAGTATGCATTTCTCAACTCATACAATATTCAAGAGCTTGCAGTTGTACCCAGACTTTCATCGGTGTCTGAGCAAAAATTGAATGAGCCAAGGTTTCGCCTTTTTTCGCACAAAGTTTATCGGAAAGAACCTTATAGATAAATGTTCAGTGTGTACTTCATAAATAAAACAAGACGGTCTTACAGATTCTAGGTAGAAGTTGTGTATCTTTTTATTTACTTAACAGTTTTCCCTTTATTGGTCTAGAGGTGCGATTCGGACTAAGAGGTTTTTACAGAGTTATTTCTCTTTTGTTAACCCTTCTAATTATATTTTACTTAATTTGTACTTTATCGAGAAAGTGTAAGGTATATACGTAAACGATATAAACTATCAACTACAAAACTTTAAATTGGCGTCTACAACACCCTTTTTGTTTGCGTCTTTGTTAGATTTATTTGTATGTTTTTACTACTGGGTCCCAATTATTGTCACATTTACCTATTATGTATGTTTGGGCTTCTCACATAATATTGTCAATATAACGGAACTATTAACAACTGTCACACAATTGGGAGGTTTAGCTAGCTATAAAACCAAGTTTAACCTACAATTTTCAATGAAAGAGAGGAAAAGCTGTTTGATGATTAATCAAAAAAATATTTCTTGAACGTCATACAAACATTTTTATCTGTTTGTAAGATTTGTACGATAAGCTACAAACAATTCCTATCAGAATATGATAACAGCACGAACTTAATGAACCTTTTTATAAGAATTTATATAGATGTCGTTAGTTGTGCAGAGACATTTATGAATTGGTAAACTACAGTTGACTATATTAGACACAAGACTTAACATTTACCATTCCATCCATCAGGTTATTAGTGCACCGTCACTTCAAAATACTTAATTTTGCTAATATGCATTGTAAACTTCAAAGTATGTCTTGTACCTTGAATTTCCAATGATAAGGACTTTCCAAGCTTCTAAATAAACGTGTATATATTATAAGTTTATGTAGATTCTGAAGGCGCTCTTTGGGGTATACAATCTTAAACGGGAAACACAATTTTAATATGAATAAAAATCACTACAAGCTCTACAACGCTTGTTCTAAGTTTCCGACTTTCAAATACTTGACCTCGATCATCACTGGCGAACACTAATTTTCAAAATATGCATCTGGTGCAGTAAAATATAGAACCGTCAATGTTATTGTTTGCCAATTAAAAAAAAATAAACATACTGATACAAACGTTGTATGCTTACGTTATCATTTGCTTGTGATTTATCTCTATTATTGTTATTTCCTACACTTGGAATATGACAATTGTTATTCATTCGTTAGACGTGTTTGAGCTTTTGATTTTGCCATTTAATTAGGGACTTTCCATTTTGAATTTTCCTCGGAGTTCAGTATTTTTGTGATTTTACTTTTTGGTATTGACTTCAAAAAACAACGATCCATGCTTAATTATTGCCAACAAATAAGGAGATGTGGTATGATTGCCAATGCGACAACTATCCATAAGTTTGTTTTGGCCCTTTCATTTTGTTAACATATTATTTAGGGCACAAGAAAATGTATGATACACGGAACAACTTTTCCTTTTTCTGTGCTAATGTGTCTTTCCATGATGCTGACTTTCTGTTGGTGAATGTCATAAGTGTGTATCGATTGTTTTGTAGGAACAATTTTGCAGCAATTTCTTATATTTTAATGAACGTGATATGTAAACTACTGAAACTACTTTTGTAATAGGGATACAGAGATCTTATACTAGTCAAAACTTTTGCTTAACCAATTGATCCGTTTGTCTGGCGTGAAGATTTTGGACTTTGACATGAAAATAACACTTCATGATTTGAATGCGTCTATAGAGTTTTTCTAGATTTGTCTTCATCAGGCTCGCTTTTACCCAGAACAGTAAAAGTTAAGAATGAAAAGTACTAAGTTCGGGATGCGTATGTTTTATACTTATTATTGTGATGTATATCGATTCGCAGATTGTCTTGTCTATATAATGATTATGATCTGTAAAATGGTGTCCATGACTCATTTTAACATCCTGTTGATGTCTGTTTCTTTGTCTTTATGAATAATATCCTCATTGCCATATGGGTATGCGTATTATGTTTGTAAATCTATAATTATTTAAACATCTAAAAAATCTAATTCAAGCAGATCTAAACAAAGTTTGCATTTATCTCCTGTGAGTGCAATCGATTTGGAGGAAATTCCATTTTTTTTGGTGTTTATTATAAAACCAGATGTTCCCGAAGGCAGTAAATTTAGCAAAGCAGTGCCAGATCCTTCTAAGTGAAGTTAGGACCCATGATCCGCCTTTAAGTAAAAAACTTAGAATTTTCGAATTACGAAGGATTTTCTATCCTAGGTAGATAACCTCAGCTGTATCTGGCAAAACCTATCGGAATTTTTATTCAAAACGCCCATCAACTTTGTATTTAACTTGTTTGATTAGAGCGTTACTGATTAGTCTTTTGTAGACGAGACGCCCCTCTGGTGTACAAAAGTTTATTAACCCTGGTATCTTAGATGAGTTTCTTCGTCTACATAAGAGTCATCAGTGAAGCTTGAATTAATCAGTTGGGAGGCCAACTCAAATATGAAGTTGACGAGCATTAAGAAATGAAAAGTTAAACAAGTTATGCCAAATAAGGCTGAGGCAATCTTTACATAGGGGTAGTTAAAACCTTAGGGTTTTGAATAATTTTCAACATTTTATAAACAGTTAATTTACCATTAAAAGAGCATCTAAATGATATTTCTACTGGGCTAGTGATTCCCTCAGGTACTTAATAATCACGAGTAGTGGCGTCGACATACTAGTTGTAACAAATTATTAAAGATACCAGGCTTATAATTGTATACGTCAGACGCTCGTTTCGTCTGCAAAAGACTCAGATGTGACGCTTTCATCAAAACAGTTTGAATCTAAAAGAATGGTATATTCATTAAAAACATAGATTTGCTACTAAGCAAAATAATATTTCTTTATTTCATTTATTTCATTATATATTGAGGTTTAATTTTTATTGTTTAATTAGTCTTGTTTTGTTACTGAACACATATTTACACATATGAATAGTTGGTTAATATTCAAAAATCTTATATCTTATATCATTATTATCTGTTTCAAACTAGAACCTAACTTTACATACAATCAATTGTCTTTTATATTTTTCAAAATATTTTTTGGCAATGTAAGTTTACAATTCAATTCAATTTGGGGGAATTGTTTTGTTTTTATTTATATTAGACCAGTATTAAATGTTCCGGTTTTCAATAGATATAGGAAGATGTGGAATGAGTGCCAATGAGACAACTTTCCATCCAAGTTACAATTTATAAAAGTAAACCATTATAGGTCAAGGTACGGCCTTCAACACGGAGCATTGGCTCACACCGAACAGCAAGCTATAAAGGGCCCCAAAAAAATTACTAGTGTAAAACCATTCAAACGGAAAAACCAACGGTCTAATCTAAAAAAAAAAAAGAGAAACGAGAAACACGTATGAACTACATAAACAGACGACAACTACTGTAATCAGATTCCTGACTTAGAACAGGTGCAAACATTTGCAGCGGGATTAAACGTTTTAATGGTACCAAACATTCTCCCTTTTCTGAAACAATAGTATAAAATCACAACATAGAAAAACACACTATAAAATATCAATTGGAAGGCTTAACTCAATCAAAAAACGTAAATTAATACAATGAACGAATAAATTTGACCTGTGACACCTGAATGCAAATATACAGTTAATAAAAAATTTCAAGGGATAAATAATTAAAGTCAAAAGTAAATAAACAGGTTTAAACAAAGTTAAAGTATGATATAACTGTGAAATTTCAAACAATTTATAGAAAATCATCACTTTTGAAGAAACCTGCGTCATATTATACACAGGTAAATGAAAATAATTTTGTTGTTTAGTATACTTCTTCTTCTGTGTGTATAAAATCTTCCGTTTAGGAATACCAAGAAATTTCTTCAATATCAATAAAACTAATCTAACACTTGGTACATATGGGGTGAATATCAACAATAAAAATATACAATTAGTGCTAGATAAAACTTCCTGTACAGGTCCAAGAACAGCATCTAAGGAAAAATGAAATAATTTTGATGTTCATAGTACGAAGAAGTGAAAAATTGTAGTAACTGAATACCAAATAATCAAAGCTGGTATATAGACAAGATCCATGTTAACTTTAAATAACAAAAAAGCATTACAAATAGTATCAACAGGTTAAATTAAAAAGAAAGTACGATTTGAGAGTACTCGCAGTTACTGACAGCTAGTTAAACGCCAAAACAATTAATAATAAAAAATCATGCATTAGAGACTAAAATCAACAAAAATACATCCCAGGGATTTAGTATTTCAACGTCATGAACAGTCAAAGAAGACATGACTTGTGCAATGCCAAAAATAAATGTATCGACAGGTAGTAGGATAGTTAGGAGTGACTTCTTTATAGATAAAAATGAACGTGTGTGTGTCTTTATACATCCCGCTTGAAAAGAAAATACAAATTTAGTTATGTTTTAATTTGCTGATGACAAAATCGATATTAGTGCCAATGTAAACTATAATCAGAGATCTAATTACAACATTGGTACGATAACCCTTACTAATAAGTTTGTTTAAAGGTTCGATGAGTTTACACGGATCACATAATGATTTCCGCGCTTTAAGTACAATATTACCATAAAATTTAGGATGTGAAATACCATTTTTAATAAGTTTTCTACAGGTACAGCCAAATTTACTAATCAAATCTTTGTATCTATGAAAGAATTTAGTAAACGTTTTAAGTAATTTATGGTAACGAAATCCCTGACTTAATAATTTACCAGTGATGCATTGATTACGTTCGTTAAAATCTATGACATCACTACACACACGGGCATACCGAACGAGTTGGGATATATAAACACCGTATGATAGAGCCAAAGGCACATCGCCGTCTAAAAAAGGAAAATTAATAATAGGGATTGAAAAATCGATTTTTGTCGTAAATTTTAGTATGGAGTTTCCCTTTAGAAATTGAAATGTCTAAATCTAGAAAAGGACAACTGCTGCTGTTTATGTTAGATTTAGTTAAAGTAAGTTCTTTTGGGTAAAATTATTAAAACATGTTAGTGTACGGTTGACTTTGCAAGATTTTACAGTATGAATATAATGACATAATATTTAGTTCATGATTATATTGTAATTTATATTAAAAAAAACATTCTATTGTAATTCAATTGTTTGATAATAGTTCTACTGGGAAATTGTTCAAAACACTTGCTGACATGGTTTCATTTCACTACAAATAATGCATGGTTAAATCTGTAATAATCGTAAAGGGACTATTTTAGAAATACATAAGACATTGCAATGAAATTGTCCTTACCTAGTATTTACAATATCTTTTCCCATTTACAGTTAAACTCATAAAGGCTTGCCCGCCACATTCTGTGTGTGCCTGTACCAAGTCACGAGCGTCTAATTCAGGGGTTGTCGTTTGTTGCTGCATATGATAATTGTTTTCCGTTCATTGTTTTGTATATAAATCAGGCCTTTAGTTTTCCCGTTTGATTTGTTTAAAATTTGTCATTTCGGGGCCTTTTATAGCTGACTATGCGGTATTGGTTTTGCTCAGAGCTGAAGGCCGTACGGTGACCTATAATTGTTAATTACTTTGTCATTTGGTCTCTGGTGGGAAGTTGTCACATTGGCAATCATACCACATCTTCTTTTTTTTATATTGAAAGATTTTTAAATAGGAGAATACTAGCCGTCAAGAAATACAGATTTTCGTAAGTTAGAGAAGCAGTAACGCTAGATAAACCGTGCATTTCATTTTTAGCTATATTGACCAAATATTCAAGTGTGCTATTTTCATAACTTGACGTCCGTCGTCCATCGTCGTCCGTCGTCGTCGTCGTCGGTTCTTTTTTTTTCAATCCAACGGAACCAAATTAAGCCAAAATCATCATAAATTCAGAAATAAGTTCGAAGATCCTGTCCGCTAACCAACCTGGCCAACATGTTTAAAAATCGAACAAAGGTTTATAATATCATTTGTGTTTATTATCTTGAAAACTCCTATAGGTTGAGAAAATCTGACGGGCAGAAATGTTCAAAATGTTGCAACCAACCTAGTGTCCTTTAGGATCACATCTATCTGCCTACTTTTTATAGGGGTGATTGTCTTTTCATTTTTGCTTATTATCTTTAAACAATAACAGATGGAGACACATTTTTAGAGCAAAACTACTGATCAGCAAGACAAGATCTACAAAAAATCTGACATAGCGAAATCGTCCGTCAAGTCCTTATTGGAGGTTTTGTCCTTAAATGACGATTTGTACATTTGTTTGCGTTTTTGTCTTGAAATCTTTTATGCATAGAAAAGATTTTTAATATGAAACAGCAAGACCAGAAAGACAAAATTTACAAATAAGTCAATGACCGAAATCGTGACTTCTAATAGAAGGAATTACCTTTAAATTGCATGTTTAGTACTGTTTTGTGTATTTGCCTTTTATTTTGAAAAGTGTAATAGATAGAAATTTGAATAGCAAAATGATCAGCAAGACTAGATATAAGAAGATGTGGTATGAGTGCCAATGAGACAACTCTCCATCCAAGTCAAAATTTATAAAAGTAAACCATTATAGGTCACAAAACGGTCTTCAACACGGAGCCTTGGCTCACACCGAACCGTAAGCTATAAAGGGCCCCAAAAATTACTAGTGTAAAACCATTCAAACGGGAAAAACCAACGGTCTAATCTATATAAAAAACGAGAAACGAGAAACACTTATGAACCATATCAACAAACGACAACTACTGAACATCAGATTCCTGACTTAGGACAGGTGCAAACAAATGCAGCGGGTTTAAACGTTTTAATGGTACCAAACCTTCACCCTTTTTCTGAAACAATAGTGTAACATCACAATATAGAAAGACATACTATAAAATATCAACTGAAATAGCTTAACTCAATCAAAGGACATATTAACACCATTGAACATACACTGAACAAATAAATTTGACCTATGATACAATGTAAATACAAAATAAATAAACTAAGGGAAGAATAATAAAAGTAACATGTTATATCGGTAAGAAATGTTAAACAATTAACGAAAAACAATATGCTCGAACAAAAATATCAGCCATTTGCAATAACTTTAAACACAGGAGAATGAAAATAATTTTGTAGTTAGGTATACGTGTACAGTACCAATAGAGAAAGGAAATATTTTTACAAAATACATATTTTTGATGTTCATAGTACGAAGTGAAAATTTATAGTAATACCAAACACTTTGTATAGACCAGATATAACCCTGAATAACATTAAATAACAAAAAAAGCAATACAATTAGTATCAACAGGTCAAACAAACAAGAATGTACGATTTGAGAGTACTCGCAGTTACTGACAGCTAGTTAAAAGCCATATTAATTAATAATAAAAAATCATGCATCAGAGACTAAAATCAACTAAAACACATCCCAGGGATTTAGTATTTTAACGTCATGGACAGTCAAAGAAGACATGACTAGTGCAATGCCAAAAATAAATGTATCGACAGACAGTAGGATAGTTAGGAGTTTAACCTCTTTATAGATCAAAACGAACGTGAGTATGTCTTTATACATCCCGTTTGAAAAAAATACAAATTTAGTTATGTTTTAATTTGCTGATGACAAAATCGATATTAGTGCCAATGTAAACTATATTTAAAGATCTAATTACAACATTGGTAAGATAACCTTTACTAATAAGTTTGTTTAAAGGTTCGATGAGTTTACACGGATCACATAGTGATTTCGGCGCTTTAAGTACAATATTACCGTAAAATTTAGGATGTGAAATACCGTTTTTAATCAGTTTTCTACAAGTACAGCCAAATCTACTAATCAAATCTGTGTATCTATGAAAGAACTTATCAAAAGTTTTACGTAATTTATGGTAACGAAATCCCTGATTTAATAATTTACCAGTGATGCATTGATTACGTTCGTTAAACCTACATATAAATCATCATGGCCGATATTTGTAGTCAACTCGTAATAGTTTTTGACCCTTTAATAGTGATTTTTATCATAACGTTTTTTTTTTTTGCGTTTTGGTGTTTTTCCTGAAAACTGTTATAAATAGATAAAAAAAAACTTTAAAAAGCAAAATTGATCAGCAAAACAAGTTCTAAAAACAGGTCAGCAGAAACGAATTCGTCAGTTGTCCTTTCATAGGAATTTTTGCTCTTAAATGATGAATTTTTTATTACATTATTGAGTTTTTGTGACATTAAAATTATCAGATTTCAGTTCAACCGTAAAAGGTCTCCGTAAAAGACAAGTATAAACATATCAGATAACACGATTCATTAGCAACTGCAAATTCAGTAAATACCCATTTGCAATAGTGCATGTAAGATGTTCAAAACCAGTAATGAGCCTCCTCATGGAGTTTTGATCACGTGAATACTTGGCCGTTTTTATAGTGATTATTTGATTACCAGACCAAATATTTCATGATTATTTGATAATCTAGGACTGTATTTTTGATTATTTGATTATCTTGTTTAAAAAAATAATTAATGATTATGTGATTATATTGGCAAAAAGTTTGTGATTATTTGATTATTTAAACACCCCAATGAGGGGCCTCAGTGATGGCAGGCAGAGTTCCTGAAAATCTTATATTGACATGTGGTGAATAAAATATTTTTTAAGCCAGTACTTTACTTTTTAACATGATTAGAGGTATAAAAAGGTTTCCTCGTATCTTAATTGTTAAATGTACACTTTCACACTAGTACACTATCACACTTCAAGATGACGATTTCTTTATTAACTCTTTGTGGTTTTGTGACATTAAATTATCAGATTTAAGTTCAACTGTTAAAGGCCTCTGTAAAAGACAAGAATAACAATTTCAGATATCACAATTAAATAGCTACTGCCAATTCAGTTAATACCCATTTGTAAAAGTGCATGAATATGTTCAAAACCAGTAATAGAGTTCATGAAACCCCATATTAACATGTGGTGAATAAAAAAATATTTTCAAGCCATCACTTCACTATTTAACTTTATTAGAGGTATAAAAAAGTACCCTCGTTTCTTAATGGTTAAATGTAAACTTTCACACATTTACACTTCAAGATGAACTCTCTCTCTCTCTCTCCCATAAATAATCATAATATTGTGAAAAGCCATTGGTTTAACAAATACGGTCTATTCACTTACTTAATTCTGTTAAAGCACATCTATAATATGCTGATCTTTGAATTGCCAGTCGTCTTTTTAAAAAACAGAATATGAAAGTAATGCTTTGTAATGGCATTGCCTTTGTTTGAAATACAAAAATAATGTCACCTTTTACATAAGCAGTAGAATGATTTTTCTCTTTTTTTAATAAATCATTAAAATAGAATAATCTACATATTTTGGTTTTTCTAAACATTTTGATTTCATTCTTGCATCTAATTTGAGAAGGAATATGTTTTACGTAATACATTTACATTCTAAATCTTACTGTAATAGAAACAAGTGTGCAATTATTTTTTTCCTCTCGATTTGCAGTGAGTTAATTGAACAACGTATATAAAGCGCAGACAGTTGTCAGCCAGAAGACAGGATAATTCTCAGCAATCATCTTCTCTTTGTGAACGGTTTGAATTAAAAGCAATGAACAAATTCAGTCTCACAGTTATGCTGGCTTTAGTCCTTATTGGATTATTTGCCGTGCAGAGTGGTAAGTAATACTTTAATTGATAATCTTGTTCGTCATATCTTTTTTCTTTAAATATTGTCATCAGTTGTCAAACATACTACATGACTGCTGAAATATATGGTATGTCGGATTTTTTTAGATAAAGACAGAAACAGCATGCAAAAATCTAAACTATCAGTTTCTTTGTGAAAAGGTTTAGTCTTGTTTACACTCTTGAAACAATTAAACTATGTCTCTTTGACATATCAAACTTGGACATTATAACAACAAAAAATAAAAAAAAACGAAGAACGTAATAATATGCTTTCTCAAATTAAGCAACGTTTCACTTACTATTTAGTTTCATTTTTATTGCATCATTACATTCAAAATGTACTAATCAGTTTTGCGCATTATTCACAATTTGATTGAAACCCAACGAAGGAAATCTTAAATTGTAGGTACAAATAAAAAGGTTGTTGAAAAAGTTTGATATATCATAGTTCTGCTATTCTTTCCTCCTTATAGTTTTCAATCATTCTTTATATATAGATTGTAATTTATTTCACTCTGGCACATGACGAATTCTTATGTCAAATCATTTTTAAACTATGGCTCATATAAACCATTCTTTTTCAAATTTTCATTTTAGTATCCTTTTTTGTTTGAAGATAAAATTTCCAGACAGTGATAAAACATAATTTCTTTAATACTAAATAAACATTAATTATTATTGATAATGCTGTTTTTTTCAGATGATGGTTATGTAAGTTTTAAAAATACATGAAGTTTGATATATAACATAAAAATCACCGAAACAAATTTTATTGTAAGAAATTCGGACTAACAACTTATTAAAGTCATATCATTTACGCAGTTTCCAATAATGGTTTTTTATGAACATTACACAGTTTCGTTTTCTATAACATGCATAATATAAGCAATCAACCGATTTTAGTAACAGTTGCAAAGCCTAATTTTTATTACCTCATGTCACGTGATAAACATCTTATTTAGGAATATGTAAAGAAATAATCGTATATGATATTACATTTATCATATCACTCAACGTACCAACTTCAGACCAAAATCACCTTTCTAGCAGAATGTGTAATATTAAAAAAAAACATATAATATTCTCCATAGATATACACTATAGACGTGGAATAAAGAGCTAAGAGCCATTCTATACAGCACTGTATAGTAATTAATTACATAGGTGAATAGTATCAGTTTATCTATGTTTCATTGGTTCTATAACACACGTCCAAATATATTCGAATGAAATATATCCTGTACTAAACATGAAGACGTACAGTGACTTTAAGTCGTTCTTATCCTTGATTCTTTTCCTTCTGTTTTGTTTGATAGATATTTCAATTTCCAAGCCTACTTCACCTACATATATATATGAAGCCTTTTTGTTGTGTACTCAAAAACAGATTTGGTCCTAATTCAAACAGGAAAACCAACGGTCTAATCTATATAAAAACCGAGAAATGAGAAACACTTATGAACCACATCAACAAACGACAACCACTGAAAATCAGGTTATACAAATCTACATCATAATTGATTCAAAATTTAATTTTTATTTCGGTATTTCAGGATTATCATCCAGGGTATTATTCACCATGGCAATACAACAATGGTTACTATGGCTATAATGGATACAATGGATATCACGGACGTTATGGCTGGAATAAGGGATGAAACAACGGTCCATGGGGAGGATCATATTAAAGAAACAAAGGCTATCTGTATAAGAACTGAAACTAGAAAGATATCAATATTGATATGAATGATGAATAAATAAAGCCTTGGTTGTGTTTTCTCTTAATCATTTTTGTTTGTAGCCATCCATCGTTATAGTTGTGTTGTATTGATTTGCACACAGCTTTTTTGGCACTGTACAAAGAAATATTTAAACCCTTTCCTTGAAATAAAAAAAAAAACTTTTTAAATACGAACACGAAATATTGAATGCATGTTTTTAAGAAGATAACATTTTTTTCCAGAAGTTTTATTTCCAATTTTGAGAGAACGAAAAAATACCTTACATCATTTCGTTATATAAAGCCTTATATTAAGTCTGTGACGCATAGTGTTAATTGCCAAACTATCGTTTTTATTTATCACCAAGGACGAAAACATTCTTCCTGCCAATATTTAAAAAAAAATAGCATAAAAAATAAAATACTTTGCTGTATTATTGTGGTTTATAAGACGTTTTCCTACAAAAATGAAAATCAGAGATGCAAAGGAAGAGGTACGTTAAGTGACATTCGATCTTTAAAAGGGGACACGAAAAATTATCCATTGGCATCAGATGTATCATCACTACAATTAAATTTTGAATATGTACCTGAGAGCTTAAGCTGTCTACTAGAAACAATCTTTACTGAAATGGACTGAGATGAAGATAACTTCCATTGGACAGGCAATTATTCAGGCATCAAGACCCCGTGTGCTTATTGCACCTTTGCAAATTGGTCTTGGCATTCAACTTCACGTTTTTGGGTTTCTACTTTAAATAGCTTGGGATATTGCTCATCTTATTAAGAAATTCAAAAATTTGAATCCAGCACCGCTTTAACACAAGGAGTTGGCATCCTTCGCGAAATATGTAATAGTTTTATTTAATTTGTAGCTGACAACGTTAACCATAATATGAGAACACTCGATTGCAATAACACATTTTATGGTATGGGAATCATTGCCGGCATTACACCAGGTACTAAGTAAACAACGCCAATTCCTAGAATATCTGATAATTTTTCTTGTCCCCTTTCAAAGATCGAATGTCACTTTTAAATAGTTTTGCAGCAGTTTCTATTACGGCTTCTTTTTTCATCGTCTGGATTTTGATATGTTGGTCTGTGGTAAAAGTCTTGCAGAACACAGGATGCTGTATCTCTCAACGTAACAACGCTAATTTTCCCACAAATATCTGTTATAATAATATATTCTCCAAAATGGTTTCTGAGTTTTTTCTTCATATAAACTGAACTGTATGCTTGTTATCAATACAACTCATTCATTTTATTTACCAGCTCTGCAATGGTTATCTGTTCATCCTCGTGTTCTTTAAGATAATCTACATTTTTTAGGAATTGTTCACCATAAGCTGGTGGTATTCCTTAATTGTTTTCGTCTGCTTTAGTGTCTGGTGAAAATGCTTTTGAGACTTTCTTACTTATTCGGAAGTTAACACTGCAGGTCTTATGATATAGTGCATCTGCAGCATGTAAATCACTTATGCATTCCAGTCTTCCACGTACTTCCGCTGCCCACTTATCGTCTCTTTCATTACAAACTTGTTCTATCCTCCTCTGAAAATCATCGGTTCGGACAGGAAAAACGTACTTTCCTTTTAATTTACATTTCAGTGCTTGTTTCCAGCAAAATGAGCAATGATCTTAATAACTGAACTGTGATTTTGAACGTAGGCTCGGGATATTAGTGACGGATTCCTTCAGTATTCTGCTGCCTCTTGCTTTTTGTAATTTCTGTTGGGTTTGTATATAATTTTCAACATTTCTGATGGACAAACTGTGCTGCAGAAGCTAGTATCTGATCCTCTTTTTTCTACTAGCTTTATTTATTCCTTGGCTTCCTTTTTCCCGTAATTTGACTAACGATGATAGATTGTCATCTTAGAGGCATATAATGCATTTTTCCATAACGGCCACTGACACCTGCAAGTATATAAAAAAGGTATAGCCTTTAAACATTAGAAAATACGTATATTTCTTAATAGCTAACAAAACAATGTTTATGTACCGTCTATCACTTGATCTTATATGCATGTTGTGTGTTTATTTTAAAATTTAAATACTCCTGATGATGATTTGTGCTTTATGAACAAGAAATACAATCTTAATACTTTATGAAACATGAATTGTTACTGGCAACGTAAATTAAATAACAATGTTTCGAACTGCTAGTACCAATTTGAATATTTATGAATTTTAGCGTGTTTGTACTAGGCTTACGCTCCGATGTAGATTTTAATGTGCTAGCTCGTTAAAGTCAATAAAAAAACAACTTTGATGAGTCCAACAATTCTGATCCCAAGACTCCTATCTTTTGTTTTTGAAATATATCATGCTCATCGGGAAAGAATCAACTAAAAATCCAAGAGTCTTTGGTTTAACCTGCCAGTAAATCACAGCCTCCTGCACTCAAGGATATCAGATTATCTTTTAACTACCGAGACTGGTATTTGATATTTTGATATGAGTATATTTAATCTTACATCAACCATTTGTGCAATGTACATGTTACTCTACGATTCGTGATTAATTACCGTAAAACCTAATAAATCACCGCTGGATTAGATCTCATTATGACATACGTGATATTACAGTAGTTCTGCTTATTTCATTCAATATATCCATACAATCGGCAAAATAAAATAATTTGGGAATTTTCAAAATTGCTTATTTTTTGAAAAAAAAATACATCTATTACGGAAGAAGTAATAATCATCATAACAATTGTTATTTTGGGGTTTGTTTTTTTTTTTAATTTGTTTGTTCTTTTACATTAAAATTAGATTAATGTATTTATTTTTTTCTAGTAATTAATATTTTATGTAGTAGTCTGTCAGATATATGCTACTTTTCTTGTCTGTATACATATTCTAAATGTTAGTTTTATGTCGCGGACGGCGTTCCATAGTTTTATTTATTTTTGATAAGGACGTAATTGAAATGTTACTTTTTTAGAAATAAAACGTATAAAGGGGTTTAATATAATAATACATACAATTATTTCTGTAAATTTGTGTACTTTATATTACTACCTTGAATAATGCCGAATTTTTAATCTGAAAAAACAGCGTAGTGTCGTCACTCTAGAATTTACGTTTGATGATTTGTGCTTTAACGGTGGTCGTAACTTGCATAATAAAGGATATATAGATATAGGAAGATTTGGTATGAGTGCCAATGAGACAACTCTCCATCCAAGTTACAATTTATAAAAGTAAACCATTATAGGTCAACGTACGGCCTTCAACACGGAGCATTGGCTCACACCGAACAGCAAGCTATAAAGGGCCCCAAAAAAATTACTAGTGTAAAACCATTCAAACGGAAAAAACCAACGGTTTATTCTATAAAAAACGAGAAACGAAAAACACGTATGAACTACATAAACAGACGACAACTACTGTAATCAGATTCCTGACTTAGGACAGGTGCAAACATTTGCAGCGGGATTAAACGTTTTAATGGTACCAAACATTCTCCCTTTTCTGAAACAATAGTATAACATCACAACATAGAAAAGCACACTATAAAATATCAATTGGAAGGCTTAACTCAATCAAAAAACGTAAATTAACACACAATGAACGAATAAATTTGACCTGTGACACCTGAATGCAAATACACAGTTAATAAAAAATTACAAGGGATAAATAATTAAAGTAAAAAGTAAATAAACAGGTTTAAACAAAGTTAAAGTATGATATCACTGTGAAATGTCAAACAATTTTTAGAAAATCATCACTTTTGAAGAAACCTGCGTCATATCATACACAGGTAAATGAAAATAATTTTGTTGTTAAGTATTCTTCTTCTTCTGTGTGTATAAAATCTTCCGTTTAGGAATACCAAGAAATTTCTTCAATATCAATAAAACTAATCTAACACTTGGTACATATGGGGTGAATATCAACAATAAAACTATACAATTAGTGCTAGATAAAACTTCCTGTAAAGGTCCAAGAACAGCATCTATTGAAAAAATGAAATAATTTTGATGTTCATAGTACGAAAAAGTGAAAATTTGTAGTAATACCAAATAATCAAAGCTGGTATATAGACAAGATCCATGTTAACATTAAATAACAAAAACGCATTACAAATAGTATCAACAGGTCAAATTAAAAAGAAAGTACGATTTGAGAGTACTCGCAGTTACTGACAGCTAGTTAAAAGCCAAAACAATTAATTATAAAAAATCATGCATTAGAGACTAAAATCAACTAAAATACATCCCAGGGATTTAGTATTTTAACGTCATGAACAGTCAAAGAAGACATGACTTGTGCAATGCCAAAAATAAATGTATCGACAGGTAGTAGGATAGTTAGAAGTGACTTCTTTATAGATAAAAATGAACGTGTATGTGTCGCTTTACATCCCGTTTGAAAAGAAAATACAAATTTAGTTATGTTTCAATTTGCTAATGACAAAATCGATATTAATGCCAATGTAAACTATATTCAGAGATCTAATTACAACATTGGTACGATAACCCTTACTAATAAGTTTGTTTAAAGGTTCGATGAGTTTACACGGATCACATAATGATTTCCGCGCTTTAAGTACAATTTTACCATAAAATTAAGGATCTGAAATACAATTTTTAATAAGTTTTCTACAGGTACAGCCGAATTTACTAATCACGAAATCCCTGACTTAATAATTTACCATTGATGCATTGATTACCTTCGTTAAAATCTATGACATCACTACACACGGGCATACCGAACGAGTTGGGATATATAAATACCGTATGATGGAGCCAAAGGCACATCGCCGTCTAAAAAGGAAAATTAACAATAGAGAATGAATAATCGTCTCTTTTATAGACTTGTTATGGATACTTCCCATCAATTGAAGTCTTCGTTCATATTTTATAGATATTTTTGCAGAATAAATCAACGATAAAACTTGTACTGACAAAATGTCTTGTTGTTGTAGTTGTCTCCCTTTCTGTGTATGACGATCTTTTTATGACAAAATCTGTAAGTCAAAATCCACAAACTATACCCCCAAAATTGACCCTTTTAGACAATTATTCTTTCATAGACTTTTTATATGTTGTATATTGAAGTCATATGATAACATAAAAGCAATAATATATTCTGTTGTTATTAGTATAACGTTTTGCATAGATTGATTGGACTAATAAACTAACAAAGGACTACGAGCAGTTACTGACATGCCAGCTCCAGACCTCAATTAAACCGATTGAAAGATTATGTCTTCATCATATGAAAATTCAAGCACAATCCCTCCCATTAGGGGTTTAGTATCATACCATCATAAAATATTTGAGAACATAACCCGTATCATGCCAACAACTGGTTTTAGAATAAATGAGTTTATTTCCGCTGCATAGACCCTATGAGTGAATCAATATTAATACCAAAATATGCCATCTTTAATGACCTGACAACAGTATCGTAACTATATCCCTTCTGAATAAGCCTGTTTAAAGGTTTGGTTAGCTTTTGATGTGAGTTTCCACATTTTTGTGCTTTGTATAGAATATATCCATAAAATATTGGATGTGAAATACCTGAACGTATAAGATGTCTGCATGTTGACTTATATTTACGAATGATGTCCTTGTACCGATGACAAAATTTAGTAAATGTTTTGACTAGTTTGTGATATTGAAAACCCTGGTGTTATACTTTTTCAGTAATACAGAGATTATTTCTATCGTTAAAATCAAATACGTTGTTACATACACGAGCGAATCGAACAAGTTGAGATATATAAACACCATAAGATGGTGACAAGGGAACATCAACATCTAAAAAGGGATAATTAACAATAGGAAATGAAAAATCATCTCTTTTATCATATATTTTGGTATTAAGCTTCCCGTTAAAGATATAGATATCAAGATCCAGGAAAGGGCAGTGTTCATTGTTAGTATTATCTTTATTCAAAGTGGGTTCAGCAGAATAAATCTATTTAGTGTACATACTGAAGTCATCATTATTGAGAGCCAATATATCATCCAAATATCTAAAAGCGTTATTAAATTTTTGTATCAGATTTTGTTTCGATTGGTCTTTGCTGATTTTAGTCATAAATTGTAACTCATAACAATACAGAAACAGGTCCGCAATAAGTGGTGCACAGTTAGTCCCCATTGGAATTCCGATAACTTGTCGATATACGGAATCTCTATAGCGAACAAAAATATTATCTAGTAAAAATTCAAGGGCAGTTATCGTATCAAATCAGTTCCAATTGACATAGTTCTTTTGTTTGTTGTTACTTAAAAATGACCTTAAAGAGTTTGAACATATATTTTTGCATTCTGACTTTTAAAATGCCCATTTAATTAGGTGTGTGATTTTTTTCTCAATAAGATTATGAGGCAAAGTGGTATATAGGGTAGAAAAATCAAAACTTTAAACAGATTCGAAATCACCAATATAATGGATATAATGTCTTCTCTGTCTCGTTTTTGACGTGCTTGGGATTCTTCTTTGCGCTGATCACTTGTATGGAAGCCTACTCTTGTGAGCTCTTGTAAAGCTTGATTCATATCTGCACAAGCAGGCATTGACATAAGCCACTGTGATCTTTGACTTTCACCCATTCCACGGCCTCTTGTAAGTCCTTCTGCTGTTTTTTTACACTCCTCATGAACACTTGTTCAATCATAAGATCTGAGGAAAATCCTGCTCAATCTCTTTCACTACGTCTCATTACATGATGGCCATCTCTGAAAGTAGCAAAAACTTCTGGGTGATCTGTTTCAAGTTGTTGCAACATCATTAGATATACATACGCATATATAGTATGTAAGTTGTGACCAGGGAAGGCAAAATATGGCAAAATATGGCAGCATATCTTTAACATTTTTTAAATGCAATTCCCAATCGCAAATCCGTTCTGCTTTGATAAACTGTCTAAGGATCTGAATCATTTCTGTATACTGAAGCCATCATTTAGAGGTTCTGTTTTTCTTCATTACTTCGAGTAATCTATGAAAACTTTCGTCGATGCTCTTAAGTACAGCATTATCACATGTAGAAGATATGGACAGTCTTCCTTCCAATAATTCTTTATATAAATCGGCTACCTCAGTCAAGATGTTGTCGTCAAAACTATTATTTATATTCCATTCTTCATTTTCGTCTGATTCTGAGAAAATGTCATTTGTGTTTATTAAACTGAAAACCGCTGTAGATTTGAGAAAATCAGACGGGCAGAGATGTTCAAAATGTTGCAACCTACCTACTGTCCATTTAGTTCACATCTGTTTGGCGACTTTTTATTATAGGAGTGATTGTTGTTAAATGAAAAAATTTACCAATTATTTCAATGTTTGCCTATCATCTTTTAAACTATAACAAATGGAGAAAAACTTTTAGAGCAAACCTGGTCAGCAAAATCTACAAATAACCTGATATTATCGAAATTGCCGACATCTCCTTATTGGAGTTTTTGTCCTTAAACAATGATTTGTACAGTTTTTGTCTTGAAATCATATATGCACTAAAAAGATTTCAAAATATGAAACACTAAGATCAGTAAGATAATATCTACAAATAAGTCAATGACCACAATCGTTACTCCTTATACAAGATATTGCCTTTAAATGACATTTTTAAGTAATATTTTGTGTATTTGCTTTTTATTTTGAAAAGTATAATAAATAGCAATTTGAATAGCGAAATGATCAGCAAAACTAGATATACAAATAAATCATCATGGCCGAAATGTTTAATCAACCCGTAATAGTTATTGCCCTTTTAATGATGATTGTTTTCATAACTTTGCGTTTTTTCCTTTTATCCTCAAAACTGGTATAAATAGATAAAAACTTTTAAAAGCAAAAATGATCACAATACAAGATCTGCAAACAGGTCAGCAGAAATGAAGTTGTCAGTTGTCCTTTTCTAGGAGTAATTGCCCTTAAATGACGATTTTTTTATTAACGTTTTGTGTTTTTGTGACATTAAGTTATCAGAGTTCAATTCAACTGTAAAAGGCCTCTGTAAAAGACAAGAATAACAATATCAGATATCACAATTAAAATGCCATGAATTCATGAAAACCCGATATTAACATGTGGTGAATAAAAAAAGATTAAGCCATCACTTCACTATTTCACTTTATTAGAGGTATAAAAAGGTATCCTCGTTTCTTCTTAATGGTTAAATATAAACTTTCACACATTAACACTTCAAGATGAACTATCTCTCTATCTCCCATAAATAATCATAATATTGTAAAAAGCCATTGGTTTAACAAATACGGTCTATTCACTAAATTATGTTATAAACGTTCTAAAATATGCTGATCTTTGAATTACCAGTCGTCTTTTTAAAAAAACTGAATATGAAAGTAATGCTTTGTAATGGCATTGCCTTTGTTTGAAATACAAAAATAATGTCAACTATTACATAAGCAATAGAATGATTTTTTTCTCTTTTTTTGATGAATCATAAAAATAAAATAATCTACATTTTTTGGTATTTCTAAAATTATTGATTTCATTCTAGCATCTAATTTGACAAGAATACGGATTACGTAATATATATACATTTAAATCTTATTGTAATAGAAACATGTGTGCAATTTTTTTTTCCTCTCGATTTGCAGTGAGTTAATTCAACAACGTATATAAAGCGCAGACAGTTGTCAGCCAGAATACAGAATAATTCTCAGCAATCATCTTCTCCTTGTCAACGATTTGATTTAGAAGCAATGAACAAATTCAGTCTCACAGTTATGCTGGCTTTAGTCCTTATTGGATTATTTGCCGTGCAGAGTGGTAAGTACAAATTTTAATTGATAAAACTTGTTCATTATTTTATTTCTTTAAATATTGTCATTATTTGTCATATGGTATGTCGGATTTTTTTAAATAAAGACAGAAACAGCATGCAAAAATCTAAGCTATCAGTTTCTTTGTGAAAAGGTTAGGTCATGCTCACACTCTTGAAACAATTAAACTAAGTCTCTTTGACATACCAAACATGGCAATTATAACAACAAAAAATGAAAACGAAAAAATAAAGAACTTAATAATATGCTTTCTCAAATTAAACAATTTTTCACTTATTATTTAGTTTCCTTTTTCTTGCATCATTATATTCAAAATACATTATTTTTGCGCATTATTAACAATTTGATTGAAACCCAACGAAGGAAATCTGAGAATGTAGGTACAAATAAAACGGTTGTTGTAAAAGTTTGATATATTATAGCTCTGCTATTGTTTCTTCCCTTTATTTTTCAATCATTCTTTATATAAAAATTGCAATTTATTTTCTCTCTGGCACATGACGAATTCTTATGTAAAGTCATTTTTAAACTATGGCTCATATAAACCATTCTTTTTCAAATTTAAAATATCATTTTTTATTTGAAGATCAAATTTTCAGACAGTGATAAAACATAATTTCTTTAAGAATAGATAAACATAGATTATAATTGATAATGCTTTTGTTTTCAGATGCTGGTTATGTAAGTTTAAAAATACCTGAAGTTTGATATATAACATAAAAATCACAGAACCAATTATATTGTAAGAAATTCGGACTAACAACCTATTAAAGTCATATCATTTACACAGTTTCCAATAATGGTTTTTTATAAACTTTACACAGTTTCATTTTCAATAGCATGTATAATATAGTCAATCAACCCATTTTAGTAACGGTTGCTAACCCAGTTTATATTACGTCATGTCACGTGATAAACATCTAATTTAGGAATATGTAAAGAATAAATCATATATGATATGGCATTTTCAATATCACTCAATGTACCAACCTTCGACCAATATCATCCCTCTAGCAGAGGCTGTAATATCGAAAAAAAACATAGTATTCTCCATAGATGCACACTATAGACATGGAATTAAGAACTAAGAGCCAATCTATACAGCACTATATAGTAACTAATTACATAGATGAATAGTATCATTTATATCTATGTTTCATTGGTTCTATAACACACGTCCAAATATATTTCGAATGAAATACTGTGGATTCATTATTATTCGTTAGATACCAATATTCGTGGATTTCGTGGGTACAGGTGAACCACGAATTTAAATATTCAACGATTACCACATTTTTGATGTTTTTCTTCATAAACAGAAACAAAAATATTACAGTCATTCCTTATAAATTAATTCTAAATTCCATTTTTAAGGTCGGGTCAAAGCACGCGGTACTAAGGAAAAAGAGAAGAATGATCGACTCGGAGTCAGAATAATGTGTCCAGGTAAGGTGACATGTCTTACTGCGGACTGTTACCTTGTGAAATAGCACGTTGAAAATCCGGTTCAACTTGTCGTTCTAGTACACAGCAGGGTTCACTTTACATTAACATGTTCTCGTTCCGATCATGCATATTAATTTGCCTCTGGACGTTAAGCAGCTATCCATCATAATAATCTATTTCATTAATTGATATTTTAAATATTTATTTCGATATTTCAGGATTATTATCCAGTATATAATTCACCATGGCCATACAACAATGGTTACTATGGTTATGATGGATACAATGGATATCACGGACGTTATGGCTGGAATAAGGGTTGGAATTACGGTCCATGGGGAGGATCATATTAAAGAAACAAAGGCTATCTGTATAAGAACTGAAACAAGAAAGATATCAATATTGATATGAATGATGAATAAATAAAGCTTTATCTGTGTTTCCTCTTAATTATTTTTTGTTTGTAGCCATCTATCGCTATCGTTGTGTTGCATTGATTTGCACACAGCTTTTTGACACTGTACTGAGAAATATTTAGACCCTTTTCCTAAAAAACTTTTTAAATACAAACAAGAAATATTGAATGCACGTAAATATCTAAAAAAGATAACATATTTTTCCAGAAGTTTGATTTCCAATTTTGAGAGAACTAAAAAGTACCTTACATCATTACGTTATATAACGCCTTATATCAAGTCACTGATCCATAGTGTTAATTGCCAAACTGTCGTTTTCATTTATCATTTAATATAAAATTAAGGAGATGTGGTATGATTGCCAATGAGACAACTATTCAACAAAGTTCAAATGAAGTGGATGTAACAATTATAGGCTACCGTACGGTATTAACCCTGATTTGTACTAGACCGACACGCTGATCCGGATTTTAACATGATAGTTTACAAGGTAACAGTCCACAGGAAGGCATTTAACCTTACCCGGAGACATTATCCGACCAGTCTTTGCTCTTACTTCTTAATGCCGCGTGGTTAGCGGAGAAGCGTCGAATACCAATTTTTAAGTCTTTGGTTGGCCCCGGTCGCGGTTCGAACCCACGACCTCCTGCACTCGAGGTGAGCATGCTATCACGAGACCACCGAGGCGGTCAGGTATAATAAGAGCCTACAGTAATGTTGTAATAGATTCAAAAAACACAAAACATTTTCCTCTGTTGGAGTAGTTTTGTGTCTTGAACACATCCTTGTTGATGAATCCCATATAGTGTAAACATGCACAAACGTAACTTATTAATAGTAATATTGACGCCATAAAATGGGGCTGAGGGTATGTAACCCTTAGAAATAGGAAGTTGACATTTGGAAGGAATGATGACGACGTCCGTTGATTTTCTAAAGAGACGACATCAACTTGACCACCTTCGTTCCATAGTTTCCTAGTAAGCAACAAACCTTTATCAAGGAAATCAGAATAGCAAAAGCAAGTTCTGCAGGATCATATACACCATGAGATAAAAGAAAAGCTTAAATCATCTCTTTTCAGCCGGACAGGAAATCTCATAATAGCGTCGATTTTATCAGTCTGGTCAAGTGCTTTTCAGTTCAAAAATTTCATTCTTTAGCAACGGCAATGACGCCACGAAATCGACGGCGAAAATCTATTTTATGTATTTATCATGCTAAACCAAATATATATCATTAGATACGGCAAGTTTCAACTTTTAACTACGTTATTCTTTTAAGAATGAAAAAAAAATAGAATGTCCTTGATAATTTGATTGGGAAAAAAACGTGCCGCAGCCGTGACACTTCTCAGTAAATAAATGTAAATTGTAATGACACACGGAATTTTCCTTTAGATGACACCTCCTGATATTATGAACATTAAATGCCTATTGATACCAAAACTCGCAAGGTAAAACGGCGGTGTGTCAATTCAACAAGTCCAAAACTGGCGACCGGTCAAAGGGAGATAACACGAATGAACAGTCGTTGAAAGGACGGCTGATCAGAAACGAGAGAAAAAAGCATTTCGCTCAATTTTAGTAAATGAAAGAGTGATTCTAGGGTATAATTTCCAATAATTTATCAGTATGCGATAGCAAAACGTGAAAATATGAAAATATCTTGGACATTTTAATTAATCATTGGAATGAGGGCATCTGTCAGGTATCAGGACCCAAACAGTGAGAGAAAATATTACAGAATGTATGTCTGCTTTGGTAAATCACTATTTAATTGAAATATTCCAAAAAAAATATCTTATAATCATTTAGAAATCAGGGAAATTGCCAATATTATAACATTCAGTTTAAAAAAACAAGCATTGTTTTTGAACTAGAATACTACACACAATTAGCTTCAGAAGAAATACAAAAAAGTATCCTATGTGGTAAAAACCGTTTACATAAAGTGAGGGGTTTTGAACCAGTAGATTATTAGAAAAAATAATTAACCCAAGCTTTGGTGGAAAAATTCCATCATTAAAGGGGGAAAATGTTTCAGCATATTCCCTGATTGCATGTTTACCTCTATTTTGTCATTTTTAATGGAAATAATTGTCTCAAGGCATACAAATGCACATCTTCTTACAAGAATCAAATACTATTCTTGAATACACATAACTACTTCATTTTGATTAAGCATTCAGTGATTCAGAAACAGATTTGTTTCTTAGTAGATCTACATGAAAATATATTTTATAAAGATTATGGGTATGGAATGTACATTTTTGTTATATATATTCTATTCTAGAGTAATTTTTTTACAGAATTTCTATAAAGACCTAATGCCAGTTATATCTGTGAATTTAATGTTTATTTTCATTCTAAATATGTTTATATATGCAACAATCAAGTAATTATGTATGTGAGGTCTAATGATTAACACTGAAATGTAGCGACTTCTGGTCACTGGTATAGGATATCATACCCATGACAATGTTTATTTAAAATTGAATTATCAAAGTACTCTATAAAAAGGTTTTACCAACAATGTGTATGTAAGTAGCAATATTACAAGGTAATACAAATTGAGAAAAATTAATAAATAATAAAATATATTCATGGCTTTATTTCATTTTGTATTTAGAGACTGAGTAAAAAAGTAAAATCTTTTCCTAAACAAATTAATGTCAGAATTTTAATCTTTGAAGAACTTTGTTCTCTGCAGTGGTTTTTCATTGTAACTATATTTTGACATTCGGTCTGACAGTGGTTGCAAACCTGTCATGTGTTATGTTGTGTCATGTCTCATTTTAGAAAAGGGGTTATATTGTAAAAAAAAATAAAATGTAGTAGTTTGAACTGGTTGTTTTTTTATTTTTTTTTAAATCATTCAGAACTTAATATGACTTATGATATATAAAGCTTGGCATAGAACATGGATACACATACAGTCCCTTCAGTTGTATTTAACAAAACAAAGTAAATCTTATATTTTTCAAGAATAAATAACAACTTCAAACTCTTATTATTACATAAAACCACCACTCCTTCGTTTGATGAAAGCTTAATAATATGATAAAAGAAATGAGACACCTTGTTTTTCTGAGTATAGAAATATAAAAAGAAATGCACTTTTAGTCTCTTACAGAAATGTCAAGTTACTTTATATAACATGTGTAAATATATATGCAATAACAGTTATGGTCAATGCCAAGAGTATCAGGATATATTCTGAGTGTGACAGATACTAAGTATTTGTCAACTTAAAACCCAATCCCCAATCATGTATATCAAATAACTAAATATTGCAAAACATGCTATACACACATGATAAAATTGAAATGCCAATATACTGTAAAAAACTGAAAATAGCTTTTTGACTAATTATATGTAATTTAAGGGGATAGTAATGCATGTACTCAAATTGAAAAAACAATCACAACATAAAACAGAGCCATGGGGTGTGATAATTAATTATATAATGAGTATAAAAAGCTTTTTTAATTCTAATTTGTACCACCAGAGACATATAAAACCATCTGTGGTAACATATACTGAAAAATATGTAATAATGACGAGTTAAAAAAATACCATGTTGACCTTTTGTATAAATCCTCATCAAAGACAAATGCAGGTACATGTACAATGTACATGCAGCTTAACAATTGTAAAAATAGAATGAACTAAAATTCATAAATAGAGATTAATTTAGGTAAACTGGATGCAGATTGATCAACCATCTATGGAACAAGTAATGAATGACTGCTAGAAGATGAATAGGGAATGAGCACAAACAATATTATATTATGATGTGATATCATCTTCATTCTTTTGAAATTACATCTGTAATCTACAAAAAAGGATCTGACTCTGACATTCAAAATATTTTTACTCTGTCTTTTATCTATGATATATCAGATCTTAGGATGTTTACACTGAAGTCATGTCATTCAGGACAAAAACAATAATTTACACCTGGACTTCCCAAAAAATAATGCACTTCTTTAGGGATGTTATTGGGAGGTTTATGTACATTTTCTTATATGTATAATGTGCTGAATTCAGAATATCTTAGTGACTTATAAGAATGTAGAACAATTTTTGTTCATTTTTTGTAATTTTGTTACAAATTGTGTACTGGAAAGACATCATTGAGACATGAAAAAGGGAAATAAATCACGAAAAAAAATAATAGACTTTGTTAATTTCAATGACATGTTGACTGTCTTTTCCTTAGTGGCAAGTTTGTCATATTTTTGAGCTGTTTTGGTCAAGAGCAGAGAAGTTTCAAGAAAAATAAAATAGGGGACTCCCTGTATGGCCTTACCAAATTGTGATGTGCACTAAATTTGTGCTCGTATGTAAACAACGAATGGTAACGTCATGTGACCATTCCACTTCTGTTCTTTTTGTTCCAGTTTATCAAAATTAACCATTCATATTTCTTTTCCCTAGGTAAAACATGCATGTGTCAATTCGTCCGGAGCTGAAAATTTGGCAATGACAGTCGAAATTGAAAAATGGCGGTATCGAAGACTGAAAATTAATGACTTGAAGTTTTTTTTCAACGATACTTTTGTTTGACTTCTTATATTTTTCAAATACTTTTAAAGCTTATGATATCATGTATACCGCTCATGATACGTACGGTTTCTTCAAATTACACAAAATTCACGATTTCCTACAGGGTCGTCTTCCGTGGGGATTTTTTTTTCTGCGCAGCGACACCTGTTGACGGCTTTCTCAGAAATTATCTCCATGTGATTCTTGAATAATAAATCCGGGGTTTTAACGGACAAATCAGGGATTTGCTGTCCGGCTGTTTTGTCGTATAGTTTAGTTCCCAACCGATTCTCATTGGCAATTGGTAGATGCAGGTTAAGGTATGACACAAGCTTAACTATATCAGTTGACTATTTTATATCCAGTTCGATGGGATAGATGCGTTCAAAAATCACCAAATTTAGTAGCTGCAAATGCTGCAAGGAAAGGTACAAAGCACCATCCTTGCTAAAACTATAGACAATAAATGTATTGCACCGATTTTTTTTTAATATACACAGATGATAACTAACAAAAAAAATATGGTTCACGAAAACATTCAAGCGGATTATAATTTAAAACATGTAAGTGTTCGCTTGATTCTGCATGATTTTGCAGTATGAATAAAATTACATAATATTTACTTCATGATTATATGATTATATAATTTATATTATTAAAGCATTCTATCGTTATTCCATTGTTTGATTATAGTTCTACAAGGAAATTGTTTTCAACACATGCAGACATGGTTTTATTTCACTACAAATAATGCATTGTTAAATCTGTAATAAACGTAAAGGGACTATTTTAGAAATATATATAAGACATTGCAAAGAAGTTATCCTTATTTTGTATTTCACAATATCTCTTCCCACTTAAAGTTTAACCCATTAACTGTTCATAAAGGCTTGCCCGCCACAATCTGTATGTACCTGTCCCAAGTCAGGAGTCTGTAATTCAGTGGTTGTCGTTTGTTGCTGTATTTGATGTTTGTTTGGTTCTTTTTTTCGTTTATTGTTTTGTACATAAATCAGGCCGTTAGTTTTCTCGTTGAATTGTTTTACATTGTCTTTTCGAGGACTTTTATAGCTTACTATGCGGTATGGGTTTTGCACATTGTTGAATGTTGTACGGTGAACTATATATATATATATTGGTTAACATCTTTCCCATTTGCTCTCTGGTGTAGAGTTGTCTCAATCATACAACATATTCTAATTTTCATATTGAAAGAGTTTTACATAGGACAATACTAGTCGTCAAGAAAACAGATTTTCGTTGGTAAGAGAAGCATTTACGCTAGATAACCGTGCATTTCATTTTCAGTTGTATTTACCAAATGTTTTCTCATCTTTGAAACTACTGGGAAAATGGATCTAAACTTAGCCAAAATCATCCTTGGTGAATTTAAATTCAAAAACATGTCCAAAGATCCTGTCCGCTAACCAACATGGCTGACATGGCTAAAAATAGATAAAGGTTTAAAATGTCATTTGTGTTTATTATCTAGAAAACCGCCATAGATTTGAAAAAAATCTGATGGGCAGAAATGTTCAAAATGTTGAAACCTTCATACTGTCCATCTAGATCACATCTGTTTGGCGACTTTTTATAGGAGTGATTGTTGTTAAATGAAAAAATTTACCAATTATTTCAATTTTTGCCTATTACCTTTAAAACTATAACAGATGAAGAAAACTTTCAGAGCAAACCTGATCAGCAAGACAAGATCTACAAATAATCTGACATTACCGAAATCGTCCGTCATCTCCTTATTGGACTTTTTTGTCCTAAAAATAACGATTTGCACATTTTTTTGGCGTTTTTGTCTTGAAATCTTTTATGCGTTGAAAAGATTTTTAAACATGAAACAGCAAAATCAGTAAGATAATATCTACAAATAAGTCAATAACCGCTATTGTGACTCCTTATAGAAGACATTGCCTTTAAATGACATTTTTAAGTAATGTTTTGCGTGTTTGCCTTTTGTTTTGAAAAGTATAATAAATAGTAATTTGAATAGCGAAATGATCAGCAAAATTAGATATACAAATAAATCATTATGGCCGAAATTTTTAATCAACTCGTAATAGTTATTGCCCTTTTAATGATGATTTCTATCGTAACTTTTTTTGCGTTTTTGCCTTTTATCCTGAAATCTGGTATAAATAGATATACTTTTAAAAACAAAGTTGATCAGCAATACAAGATCTGCAAACAGGTCAGCAGAGATAAAGTTGTCAGTTGTCCTTTTTAGGAGTAATTGCCCTTAAATGACGATTTTTTTTTATAGTTTTACAATTAAATAGCAACTGTCAATTCAGTTATTACCCATTTGTAAAAGTGCATGTAAGATGTTCAAAACCAGATGGCAGAGTTCATGAAAACCTCATATTAACATGTGGTGAATAAAAAAAAAAAAATTCAGCCATCACTTCACTATTTATACTTGATTAGAGGTATAAAAAAAGGTATCCTCGTATCTTAATGGTTAAATGTAAACTTTCACACTTTAACACTTCAAAATGAACCCTCTCTCTTTCTCCCATAAATAGTCATAATATTTTAATAAGCCATTTGTTTAACAAATACGGTCTATTCACTTACCAAATTCTGTTAAAACCCAACTTAAATATACTGATCTTTGAATTACCAGTTTTGTTTTTTTTTAAAACAGAATATGAAAGTAATGCTTTGCAATGGCATTGCCTTTGTTTGAAATACAAAAATAAAGTTGTCACCTATTACATAAGCAGTATAATGATTTTTTGATTTTTTTTTTTTTTTTTTTTTTGATGAATCATCGAACTAAAATAATCTGCATATTTTGGTATTTCTAAAATTTTTAATTTCATTCTTGCATATAATTTGACAAGGAATACGGATTATGTCACACATTTACATTTTAAATCTTATTGTAATAGGAACATGTGTGTAATTGTTTTTTTCCTCTCGATTAGCGATGAGTTAATTGAACAACGTATATAAAGCGCAGACAATTGTCAGCCAGAATACAAGATAATTCACAAAAATCATCTTCTCCTTCTTAACGGTTTGATTTAGAAGCAATGAACAAATTCAGTCTCACAGTTATGCTGGCTTTAGTCCTTATTGGATTATTTGCAGTGCAGAGTGGTAAGTAAAAATTTAATTGATAAAACTTGTTCATTATTTTTTTTTTCTTTAAATATTGTCATTAGTTGTCATACATACTAACTTAACTGTTGAAATATATGTTATGTCGGATTTTTTCAAATAAAGACAGAAACAGCATGCACAAATCTAAGGTATCAGTTTCTTTGTGAGAAGGTTTAGTCATGCTCACACTCTTGAAAAAATTAAACTAAGTCTCTTTGACATAGCAAGCTGGGCAATTATAACAACAAAAAATAAAAACAAAAAAATGGAGAACTTAATAATATGCTTTCTCAAATTAAGCAACTTTTCACTTACTATTAAGTTTCATTTTTATTGCATTACATTCAAAATGTATTAATTAGTTTTGCTCATTATTAACAATTTGATTGAAATCCAACGAAGGAAATCTGAAAATGTAGGTACAAATAAAATGATTGTTGAAAAAGTTTGATATATTATAGCTCTGCTATTGTTTCCTCCATATAGTTTTTAATCATTCGTTTTGTATAAATTGTAATTTATTTTCACTCTGGTACATGACGAATTCTTAAAGTCATTTTTAAACTATAGCTCATATAAACCATTCTTTTTTTTTTAATTTTCAAGTATCATTTTTTATTTGAAGATAAAATTTTCAGACAGTGATAAAACATAATTTCTTTAAGACTAAATAAACATTAATTATAATTGATAATGCTTTTTTTTTCAGATGCTGGTTATGTAAGTTTTAAAAAAACCTGAAGTTTGATATATAACATAAAAATCACAGAAACAAATTATATTGTAAGACATTCGGAATAACAACTTTATTAAAGCCATATAATTTACGCAAATTCCAATGATGTTTTTTTTTATGAACTTTACACAGTTTCATTTTCTATAACATGTATAATATAATCAATCAACCAATTTTAGTAACGGTTGCAAAGCCTAATTTATATTACGTCATGTCACGTGATAAACATCTAGTTTAGGATTATGTATAGAATAAATCGTATATGATATGGCATTTTTAATATCACTAAACGTACCAACTTTCGACCAATATCATCCCTCTAGCAGATATATATATATATATATATAATATTCTCCATAGATGTACACTATAGACATCAAAATTAAGAGCTAAGAGCCATTCTATACAGCACTATATAGTAACTAATTACGTAGATGAATAGTATCAGTTTTATCTATGTTTCATTGGGTCTATAACACATGTCCAAATATTTTTCGAATGCAATAAATCCTGTACTAAACATGAAGTCGTACAGTGACTTGAAGTCGTTCATATCCTTGATTCTTTTCCTTCGGTCTTGTTTGATAGATGTCTTCGTAATTTTATATTAAGCCTTTTTGTTGTGTACTCAAGAAAAGTTTTGGTCCTAATTCATGATGAAAAATCTCTTCGGCGATTGATAGTTATATCTAAATGTCCTCCAGGGAATATGTTATGATACATTTTTTTACGTCCCCGTTTGATTTTGTCACTACCGTTTAGTTTCGAGTTAATATTTTACATATTGTATATACAGATTTGTAAATTGTAAAGATAGTATTTGACCACTAGATATCCTATTGGTTGCTGTCTCATTCGCGTTTACTTCATCCCGGCTTTAATGTATGCATATTACAAAGCGTAACATCTTTATTAATCTACCAGTCTCAGTATTGAGCAAAGCATAGCATTTTATTACGATTTCGGGTGTAACTAAATTTCATAGCAATATTCTTGTATTACAAAAGAACATTATAACTAAGTAATATTTTATATTAGTAAAAAATACCAGTTTGCAAAATGTGTCGCTTATTCTCCTTTTTGCATATATTAATTTATAAATATTTATCTTTTCACATTTTGGTCATTGATAATTTTAGATCTAACACGTCTTTGATTGGCTGAAAGTGTTTTGTCTGTCAGCTCTTAGACATAATTTTCATGAACGTTTTTTCGTGATTTATTCATTAAAAATGGAATTCAGAATTAAATTATAAGTAATACTTTTTCTGCCTGTTCGAAATAACCTCAAAAATGTGGTGCAGACTTTGAAATAACATGCTTCGCGGGTCATTTAGTGTGCCCCACATTTTTTATGTTATTTCTTCACAGACAGAAAAATATTCATTTTTTGGGTCGGGTCAAAGCACGCGGTACTAAGGGAAAAGAGCAAAGAATGGTCGACTCGGAGTCAGAATAATGTGTCCGGTTAAGGTGACATGTCTTACTGTGGACTGTTACCTTGTGAACTAGCACGTTGAAAATCCGGTTCAGCTTGTCGGTCTAGTACAAAGCAGGGTTAATATTCACTTTACATCAACATGTTCTCGTTCTGATTATGCATATTATTTTGCGTCTGTATGTTAAGCAGCCATCCATTATAATCATCTATTTCATTAATTGGTATTTTAATTGTTAATTTCGATATTTCAGGATTATTATCCAGGATATAATTCACCATGGCCATACAACAATGGTTACTATGGCTATAATGGATACAATGGTTATCACGGACGTTATGGCTGGAATAAAGGCTGGAATAACGGTCCATGGGGAGGATCATATTATGGAAACAAAGGCTATTTGTATTAGAACTGAAACAGGAAAGATATCAATATTGATATGAATAATGAATAAATAAAGCTTAATCTGTGTTTCCTTCTAATTATTTTTTGTTTGTAGCCATCCATCGTTATCGTTGTGTTGCATTGATTTGCACACAGCTTTTTGACACTGTACAGAGAAATATTTCAACCCTTCCTTAATAAAAATGACTTAAATTGTAACTTTTTAAATACAAACGCGAATGTCTTTATTAAATGCATATAAATATTTGAAAAAAGATAACATTTTTTCCAGAAGTATAATTTCCAATTTTTGAGAAAACGAAAAAGTACCTTACATCATTTCGTTATATAACGCCTTATATTAAGTCACTGACGCATAGTGTTAATTGTCAAACTATCGTATTAATTTATCACCATACATGTAAACATTCTTCGTGCCAATAATTAGGGAAAAAATAACATAAAAAATAAAATACTTTGCTATTATATAATACTATTGTGGTTTATAATACGTTTTCATACAAAAATGAAAATCAGAGATACAAAGGAAGAGGTACGATAAGATGATGATGATGATGATGATGATGATGATGATGATGGCTACTTAACGTCCAGCGGCAAATTAATATGCATATTCAGGACGAGAACATGTTAATGTAATATCAAAATTGACTCTGCTTTGTACTAGACCGACACACTGAGTCTGGATTTTAACGTTCTAGTTCACAAGGCAAGTGTCCACAGAAAGACATGTTACCTTACTCGGACACTATTCTGACTCCGAGCCAACCAGTCTTTGCTTTTACTCCTTAATGCCGCGTGCTTAGCGGAGAAGCAGCGAATACCAATTTTAAAGTCTTTGGTTTGACCCGGCCGCGGTTCGAACCACGACTTTCCGCACTTGAGGCGAACATGCTACCATGAGACCACCGAGACGGTCAGGTATAATAATAGTAATGATGAAATAATTTTAAAAAAAACCTTTCCTCTCTTAGAGTAGTTTTGTGTCTTGAACACATCCTTGTTAATGAAGTCCATATAATTCGAACATGGACAAACGTAACTTATTAATAATGATATTGACGCCATAAAATTGGGCTGAGGGTATGTAACTACTTAGAAATAGGAAGTTTACATTTGGAAGGAAATAAGAAATCATATTTCGTTTCATCTCGGTTTCTAGTAAGTGTTCTACAAATAATCTTTGTGTGCTGTTAACTAGTTCCTTTACTTCTATTAAAGAACTTATTTATTTTTGTAATACAGCATATGAAAATAATAGAATTAACTGTGTGTCAACAGTTGTTTGGATGTTTTGGATAAACTACCTGCTTTTAATGGTTCGTTCTATTAGTCGTTTATGTTTTTTTCGACGCTGTACATTACGCTACCACACAATATTATCATACAGATGTTCTCTTATTAAGTAAATAGTTCTTTGATAAATCTGGTTGCAGATGTATTTGCTGCAACTCATATAAAAGCTTCTTCTGTAATGAAAAAGGGAAATATGCTAGATATACATACTGGAATTGTTATGAAATGATAAAAGCTGAAAATTTTCTCCTTGACAATATCTCTGAACGTTCGGCAATATTTTTTTATCAACAGGTTGAAGGTATTCCTATGGGCACAATTGCGTCCCATTTAAGAGCAGACCTGTTCCTGTATTGCTATGAATAATAGTGTATGGCCAAACTCAGTAAAGATTCGTCTTAACTACATTTAATTGATAAATTTAAAAACACTTACCGTTACCTTGATGATAATTCTGCTTTAAATAATCAAGAATTTTTTTTATTTTACAGCTGAAATTTACCCAAAGGGACTTACTTTAAATAAATCTAATACAAACATCAATAAGTGTCCTTTTCTTGATTTTGATATTTCAGTTTCACAAGGGAAATTCTTTACTAAAATGTATGACCACAACGACGATTTTTTGTTCCCGGTTGTTAATTTTCCATTTTTAGACGTTGATTTTCCTTTGGCTCTTTCTTACGATGTGTATTTTTACAACTCGTTCGCTACGACCATGTCTGTAGTCGCGTTTTAGATTTTAATAAACGTAATTTGTATATAACTGTTTATTATGAAGTTAGGGTTTTTTTCCACAAACTGATTAAAACCTTTACCAAATTCTTCCATAGATACAAAGATTTGTGAAATTCATAATACAAAAACGGGATATCACATTCTAATTTTTACGGTTACAATGTTTATAAAGCCGGTAAATTTTGACACGATCCACGTGATCCTTGCTCATATTTATGCATTGCACAAGGTCATTCGTTTCTATGACTGAGTATGACGTCTTTATACTAAATCCGTTGGATGTGTACTGATTGATACTTTAGTCTGGGAGAATTTGATCTATTTATTTGTGTAATTGGATTTGAACTAGCTTCAGTAACTGCGAATACTCTTATTTCGATGCTTTGTGGCGTTTGTTTTTATGTTAGTTGTTTTTTGTGCGTCGTACCGATCTTTTGAGTTAAGCCAATTGCAATTTGTTTTTATGTTGTGTTTTTTTTACACCACTGTCTCGGGTAAGGAGAGGATTGAGCTTTCTTAAACATATTTAACACCGCCTCCGTCTTTATGTGCCTGTTCCGAGTCAGTAGCCTGTAGTACAGTGGTTGTCGTTGTTTTATTTCTGTCATATTTGGTTTTGGTAAATTGTTTTGTGAAAAATTCTTACGTTATTTTTCTCGATAAAAATTGTTTCATATTTTTCATGACAAGGCCATTTATTGCCGACTATATGGTATGGGTTTTTCTCATTGTTGAAGGCCGCATGGGGCCTATAATTTCTAACTTCCAATTAATTTTAACTGTAATTGATAGTTATCTCATAGGCAATCATTTAGATAATTAAAAAATCCTATCACCAATGGACAACAAAAGTAGTGGTAATATTTGACATAATGATGTATTTTATATTATATTTTTAACATAAACAAAATAGTATGTAAATCTCCTTTTTCTTTCGTGTACATTGTAAAAGAGTCGAAAAGGCGTCTTTGTTTTACTAAACAAACAAAAGGCTGTATTTTAGGTTGATTTCCGATATTTAATTGCTCATTCATACCTCTTATTTCATTTTTTTTTTTTTCCAATAGAAGATCAATGCGCACACTAACACGTAAATTAAGTGTGTGCATTACCCATTCACATTTATCTGAAACATTTGCATTTCATTTCAACCTATCGCCTTTATTATCGACACTATCATTACTGATTCGTAACTTATAGAGCAGAATTTCTATTTGAATACAAATAAATCCATTTACTTTTCATCGGTCCTAACTAAGCAGGTTATTAGGTAGATCAATAATTTTAGGGCTTTCATCATACAAACAGACACTTTCGTCTACCTCAACTTCATGATTTTCTAGATTGTTATCGCCTTCTTTTAAGTAAAAACACCAAATACGTTTTACCAAGGGTCCCATGAGGCAGCATAAAAACGACGAAATGCCGAGTATACCAGTATAGTAAAAGGATGCTGAACAGGAACTAGTTGTATCTTCTAACCAACCTGGAAAATTACGTTAAATTAAAAGTGTATGTGTTCGCATTCTATGTAAAAATAGCATCAAATAGATAGTCAGATTGTTTTCAGAAAACAGCAATCGATAAACAATATGTTTAAAATATTTTGCTATCAAATATTTTTTGCTATTGCTACATTAGTTTTACATCACAATCACGAATTGATAAACCGATACGATATGTGTGTCTCAACTCACTAACAACAAATTTTCGCGATCTTGAATGGTTAGATACAATATTAGTCGTCTGATCTGTAAATTTAACGATTGTATCCTATTCCATCCTGCGACTTTATGGCTGAGTGTTGATTCGTATGGCGATCGATGCATTTATAGCAGAAAACGCGTACCTCGGTTTTCATTTTATACCTTAATTTGTATTTTCTAATTGACTTTATAATTGAATAGCGTTTAACTAATGTAGCCTCTAATTCGTTATTCTGTATTAATAAGTACTTGTATACAGAAGGCCTTGTGTTTTACTTATTAATTAGTTGAAAAGTGTCATTTCAACGAAACATTCATTCCAATACCTAGTAAACTACATCTTACTTTATTTCTAATATATATCCATTAACAGTTGAATAATAGATAAAGTATTCGATCAAATTCGCTAGCACAATCTTAAGACTGCATGAGTTGATGTGTGATATATATTTCTGAACAGTTTATTTTTTATTATTCAAGTTTGAGAGTGAACATCTCAACCATTATCAAGTTTTACAAAAGCAAAACGTTTTGTCAGACTGTTTTTACTTAATATGCATCTTCGTGTAGTCTTACTACAAGCTTTCCAATTACGAAATAAAACAAATACAAAACGTATGTCAGACTATGTACAACGTGCTATGCATACATTGTTATGTTTCTTTAAACGCCAATTAATGTTACTTACTACTTATATCATTTTATCTAAATACTAACCGGAAAGCGGTTGACTTATACAAAAAGCAGTAGCAAATACTAGTGACATCAATCCAAAAGCTGGAGAATAATTCTACAGTCCAATACAGTCACACCCCTTAAACTCCAAAATGATCCTGAGAATGCTCCAACAAGTACTGCATATGTGAATACTGCCGGTAGATATGGCAAAAAGGTAAACAGAAAGGTGTCAGACCACTCACTGAAGAACACATCATGAAAAGGTGAACTCGTTTAACAATGTTTTAGTCGGCAAACCATCCTAGGAATGCTCGTGCATCAATTTCAGAAGGACCTACTAATGAAACTGTCACAATTATACTTTCCTTTCCAAATACTAATGCTCTTGTATGTCCTGGTAAAGTTACTTGATTAGATGCAAAATTAGCTACTTGTAGAAACATTGCTATTAGATAAATCGTGAAGTTAGAATTTCGAAAAAGTGATGGTTTAAACATTCTTGTAAGAATTTTATGAAAAAAACTACAAACAATAGTATCTTCTTTGTGTTTCTTTTTCTGATATGGAAAATGAGCTGGTTGTATTAGAAACAAGGAAGCAGCACAGGTGTGAAAATAAATTCCTCCCATAATTAGAAATGTTCCCTTGAGACCATAGTTGTCAACTAGCAGTCTTATAAGAGATGGGAATGAAAACGCTCCTATTCCCCTTACTGATACAACAATCCCTTTGGGTAAACTCTTTCTTTTCTTAAAGTAAAAGCTTACATTAGTTGTCGAAGGAGCAAATATGAGTCCATAACCTGTTCCTTAAAAAAACATACAATTGTATTCCTATTACAAGCCTTAAACAAGCCAGGTTTTTAGACTTTATATTTTCAAACGACCTTGGACTATGATACATATATAATTTTCTATCTTAAATATGTACTGGAATATTATTCAACCTGAAGTTTAAGTTTGTATGTGTTAACTTATAACATATTTGTTTTTTTACTTTTAACTTACGAGCCTTTTATCTCTCAAAAGCAAGTTTGAACATGAGTCAATTTTCATTTTTTTTTCTTTTTTATCATACCAAATGCTTTGTTGTGGTTTTAATTATATAATACTAGTACTACTAGTAAGCTATAATCATTTTTTCTTTGTTTGATCATAAATGGTCCAAATAAACATCACGTCAACATTTAACGAATTCTATATCGAATAAAATGTAATATAACGGCCACGAACGTAAAACTACTTCTTCCTTTGACAGTAAAAAAACTACAACAAAAATTATCACCATTAAATGAAAATGAATTATATGATATCTCTTTGACTAAAACAGTATTTTGCTCGAGAAAAAAAACATTACGATGAAAAAAAAAATTATTCCGGCTACAAGGTTCGAACTTCGTAATGATAATATTACCGTTATGACTTTCGTAACCAACGACGAAACGATCACGGCTATGAGCAGATAGCATGGAAAATCAAAAATGAACATAGTTTAAAAATACATCAAAACTAAAGCATCCTTTACGTTCAAATAATTAAATTTTGTTGAATATTAGCTAACAATTGCCTTATTCTTAGTTACACGAAATGTCTTAGAGCTATGATTCAAATAACTCTATAGACAATTGCAGATTCAACCTGTAACAAATGTTTAGAATTTTAAGTTGTACGTATTCTAAACCTTTTGTTAGCTGAATATAGACGTGAATCGTGTAGAAACACTCATTTCGAACTATTAAAGAATACATTAGAAAAACATGAAAAAATCTTTGTGTAATTTTATTGATTTATTGTCAAAACGTAAAATAGACAGTAGTTTTACCAAAAATGAGTTAAGCTATAGAATTTATATGATTATCGTTCACTAATCCACTACTGCTTATAAAATTTATAATACAGAATTACAAAAAATACCTGCGAAGAAAAATAGTTATCATCTCAAAATTTGCCTTAAATGCATATAAATAAAATTATATTCTGTTGGTTTATCACTCGATCAGAAATTGCTAAAACCAACATACAACTTTCAGGCGTCGATTGCTATATGCATAAATCCTGATTCAGGTAACACAGCTCCTCTGTTAACCTCATATAATTAGTTTTACTGATACTTGTAACATACATTATAGGAACAGTATAATACCTAACTAGATACATTTCTATTATATTTTTATATTTAAACGGGAAGGTCATTAAGTCCAAAAATATCACAGATGCATAGGAAAAATGACTTATTTTCCCATTTGGTTGTTCAAATATACTAGTATATGGTTTTAAAAAAATAGCGGAAATTTAACCGATCAGAAATATATGAATTCACAACTGTATAATATATTGATATCTATGACCCAAAAGGAACAGCATTTATATACTTTTAATTTGAATATCATAAGAAAAAACATACAGTACTTGGGTGTATAAATATAAGGCAATGTGATTCTACTTTTCATTAGTGTGTGCTGGCTCTTTAATGGGAAGACATCATTTTGGGAAGCATATTTAAAAGGCACCAAATCCAAAAAGGGGTTGCTCAGAGTCATGAAAAGATGAGTTGATATTTTAACCCAAAAAGTAATCGATAAAGGTTACGGGCAAACATTTAAAAAATTAGAAATCACCAATTAACGTAAGTTGAATTTAAATTAAAAGAATGGAATTTTCGTCCAATCCATCACAGTAACTGAAATCCAAAAGGCCAAGCTAACGCCCCATTTCCCCAGTTGTCCTCTATAGCAATTAACATTATGCAAACAACCTGATATATATATATGTATATAAATTATTCACCTGCAATTATCCCATACGTAAGATACAGAAATTCTATTCTTGTAACGAATGCACTCGCTGTATATCAAATAAGATTCACAATACTTCCAAGAACCACTACAAAACGATATGTATAAATTTCCCCGAGATAATTCGAAATAGGCCCTGCAAATACATTGCAGCATAATTAAATTATTGATGAACAATAGATCTTAATAAGTTCTTTTTGTTCATTTTAGATATTTTAATTACAAATAAAGACGTGAGATTCCCTCGCAATACATAACAACTATTTTGCTGTGATCATTCGTGACACTAGCGACAGGCATTTGTTTTGCAAAAAAACACTGTTCCATTCATTGAAATTGATCCCAGAATGGAATACTATTGACAGCCATTCTTGATAGTTCATCTACGATATGACACTGATGGGTAAAATCTTACAGTCATGATTATTTTACCTACATATCGAACATTTCTTGGCAGATTTTTTTTAAAGCTCCAGGTACAGCTCTCACATGAAATGTCAACTTCAGGTATTGGTTTTTTTTTTTCTTCTTCTTCTTTTAATCTTCCTTTAGTTATTGAGTTCAACATTGTTTTATTTATAGTTTTACTGTGAAGGTAATTGACAAAATTTGTAAGCACATCATCAAACAGCAATAAATTATCGAAATGAGTTTCTAGTGCATTAAAATTGGATTTTTGATTTATAAACCTCTTGTTTTAATTTGTGTGTGCTTTTGATTTACTTTTGAATAGTAAGAGGGTGGTGTTTACAGTTGCCTGTTGTTTTTGGTTTTGTATTTGTTTTTGTTTTTTTTGTGTTCTTTTTATTTGTATTTTCTATTTGATGCAGCTATGGAAACTTACCAAGACCCGTCATTAGGAATAAATTAACACTTGATATTCATGCCGTGTTTCCCGCTCCATTATCGGACATGTCTAGTAGCTCAGTATATAAGGAGGTGGGAGACAAAAAATTGGTGGGAGAGAAAAAAAAAATTCTAAAAGTGGGAGATGGGAGATAGGGGGTGGGAGGTGGGAGAAGTGTACCCCCTGTCCACCCCCACAGAATAATAAAGTTTTTTTTTATTTGGTGTTTCTATAAAATATGTTTGAAGCTTGAGATGACATGGTTACTTAACTTGTAAACAGGTAAACAAAGGGTGACAATTTGATTGGTTTACTTCTAGTGATGGTTAATATCTTATATGGAATGACATGTTATGTGAAAGTTTGACTGTAGTATTAGACATGATAAAACTGTACTCATGCCATTCATTTCAATATTTGAAACAAAGATGAATTCTGCACATTTTTTTTGAAAAATGCCAAATTAACAAAGACTAATAGGGAAAACAATGGTGGTATTACTCATATTTAGGAAAGCTGCACATGCACCTTTAACCTTGTATGTACTCTCATTTGTTTTTTTTTTTTCATGTTATTTCACTGAAATGTTGCAAACATGAAATATTCTGAGTGGATTGAGTCTCAAAAACACTTTTGAGGGAAAATTGCCTTGAAATAGGACTCTACCATGAATATTAGTAGGCAGAGCAAGCCATACTCAGTGTTTTTTTTTTTGTGGAGTTTTTTCTGACTTTTTCTCCTTATTTCCTATACTGGGCTATAAAAGAAAACTTTTTCCTAAGTAATTCTTTAAAAAATATACAGTTGTAAGTTTATGAAATGTTTTTTGAAGCAGTAACAAGAAATTATTTACTAAAAGGAAATCAATATATTTATCCCTCTCTGGAACGCGGCGTAAATTTCAGTTTTGCGTAATGACTTATTCAAACATCAATGGAGTCAGTAAACTTGTATATGGATAGTTCAGTCAGCTTGAACACTTTAATTACTCATCTATAATCACATTGTTTTATATAAATGTGTGATGGTTACTCCAAAATTTTGATGTATTAGCCTACAAGCTAAAATAGTTTGAGGGAATGACAGAAAACTTACCTTATTACAAATGGAAAAAAAATGTTGACGCCGCCGACGCCACCGGAGACATCACATCCCCATTACTTCGTAGAGGCGAGACAAAAATATCTATACTTACCTTTTTTTCGCTCTCTTATATCTGGAAAATCTATATTTGATGTAATCTTATTGCAGTTTTATCGAATTGTGCATGAAGATTAATGAGTCCAAGAACTGCATTCGATAGGTTAAAATGTGGAAAGTAAGAACATAATTTTGTAGTTGTTAACTAGAAATCGTTTTTTTTTTCCATTACTTAAAGTAAGTTTTATTTTATAGCGATCATCTATTTGACATGCCTGAAAACTCGTGTTTAGAATTATAATATAAACTAAACACAGTTCTATATAAACACATTTAATGTACACATGTCTTGAATTTAAACACTTTAAAAAATTTTTAGAAGGTTTTAGAATTGAAAATTTTTAGGGCTTAAACACTAGTTTCTAAGCTAAACATGATCCTAAACATAATCCTAAACACTTTCTCCAATCTAAACATGTTACAAAATTAAAATTGCGCAAACAAAGTATTTAGAATTGTGTTTAGGATCTAAACACCATTTATACAGTTTAGTTTACAAATAGTAAGGATATCGGAAATGTACTTTTTTGACGTATTCATATAGAAATAATAGATGTTATGTCGATGAATGAAAATTTGAATGAAAACTCGGGTCGGTGTATAACAAAAATATCGAACTCTAATGCAAATTCAAAAAGGGGAAGTCAATAAAAACTGACAAAATCAAACGCTGTCAATCAACGGAACAAGTGAAAAACATCTGTCATATAACTTTTATCTAATGCAATTATGTTTGAAGAACAATTAAGAATTTTGATAGATGTGTCAAAAATTCATTTTAACGTTAAGCAGAGGGCTAAAAACTGCTACCTCATAATAATATGAAACGTATAGTTACAATAAAAACACACCGCAACTACATTATAAACATATCGCATCTACAATAAAATAAATAGCATTTAATTATTTATTTACAAAAAGAAAACGTAGCAGTACAATTTTACAAGGACATAAACTTTTGTTTTTACTTTGATATTGGGCATGTTTCAAGACTTAATTTTCGTTTATATTCAAATGATAGGTTACATTGTAACAGTTTATATGTCCATAAATAAATCTAACCTTGTTGCTCGTTAAACTCGTTAAACTTGTCCACTTAATTTTTTTCTTTAAAACGACAGTGAAAGGCTGGTAGTAATCGATTTCACACTCTATTGATTAATGATATTACATAAAACTCTTCTGTTTGTCGCGTGAATTAAGTCAGAACTGAACGTATTTATAGATCTTAATTTTAAACACTTTTTTATTGCAAAAAAAAAAACTTTTCCTCATGGAGTGTGTGCCTTCTTAATTACAATTTCATATATTAGAAAATATCGCGACTCCACATAAGAAACGGTTTTCACGATTCGCACTTTCCATAGACTAATTCAGTAGATAAGTTATTTTTTAAAGACCGTTCATTATTTTATATTTATAATCGATTTTCTTATAAAATTAAAAGGAGATGCAGAGTAAATGTCAATGAGGCGGCAACTTTACAATACAACTCAACCACAGTGAACACCTGAAGGTCATTTATAAGGTCTCGAACAATGAAAAAAAATGTATTAATAAAAACACCGAACTACATGGTAGATTAAAAAAGGGGAAAGTCCATAAAACATGACAAAATCGACTATATCAACCAACAGAACGAATGGGGAAAATAACTAATGCTGACTTGCTACAGGCATTATCCGAAGAAAGCGCATGTGTAAACCGTATATCAAGTTTTGAGTCTGTTTAAATCTCCCAAATGTTGCTAATTTGTTAATAAGTTCATGAGTTACTAGAAATGTTGACTTAAGTTTGTGAATGATTTCAGCAGATAAACGATGATTTTATGCCCTTTTTTGTTATTTCATTTTTAAATGACAAATTTTGGGATACGTCACATCATATAAGGAACTTTTCAGTAAACCACTTCGATATCACATACGATGACTTTGTGTTAGTCGAGTTATAGATAACAGTAAATTGCAATCAGTAATACTCCAACAGACCAATAAGTTCAATTATTGTATTTAAAAAATTTGCGTATTAACTAGGTCCAAAAAAAAGTTAAGTATTGCCAACGAACAGTGGAAAGCTCTATCGGATTACTTGTTTGTACAATATCGACTATAGACAAATACTTCAATCATATAAAAGCTATTAGTGATTTTACAAATGAATTAAAAGGTAGCAATTTCGGGATGGTGTTTACTTATGCTAGAAATATATTTATGCATACAACAACTGTAGTTATTTGAGATTGTTATAAATATTACTATATGTTATTATCTATTTTAATCTGTATGATGGTTTGAAAAAAAAACTTTATTACAATAAAAAATTGGCCGAAACAATGAGGCGAAACTCTGTCTGTTTGTATCTTTTAAAAATCCTGTTGTTGATGTTCACAAAATGGACATGAATAACATGTAGGATATTAATGTGTACAGATCCATTAAAATGACATGGCCATGTTGGGATGTTGTTAGCCTCCTTTTTAACGTTATTTACACATCAAATACAACTTAATTAAAACCATCAAAACCATTGATTTGTTCACTTTAAAGTGAAATAAATTTAATGTACAATAAACATCTGACCAATTTAACCTTTAGTTCTCATATTTTAACGTAATGTTTCTATGCAAAGGACACGTACAAATATGTGTATTACTTATAAATATGGGTAAGATCATCATTTTTTTTAAATCTAAGAAAGGCAAACGTTGATTTTCTTTTGTATATTTAAAAAAGGGGAATAATACTATTTTAACACTTTACAAACGAATATCTATGCATTTAACTTAGCCAATAAATATCTCTGAGTATTCATTGCAGAATTTACATCATTTTGTTTAAATATGACCTAAAATTAAAATGCGCTAAGGTTATGCATACATTTTGTCCATGACTAGCAGTTTTAAAAATGGTGCTAATATTGGAAATTGACTTTTTTACTGTTGTACGATTTATTTTTTTCAAGGCTTCAAATTGCTAACTAAGCTTTACCTTAAAGTACCTGATGAACCAGTCTTCAATATAAAAAATAAATGAATTTTAAGGAAAATTATATCAAATTCTGTTTTAAATAGCAACTATTTCATATCCAGGTTATCGGATGTTGCTAAAAGGCGGAAACGGTATACGGAACGGAAACGGAAAACGGAAACAGAAAGAATTTACAATTTTTCTTTCTGGTTATTTATTTTCATATGCATGGTGTATACAATATATCACATGTTCACAAGAAAGAAAAACAGAGAAATAAATGGAAGAAAACAATTTTGAAAGCATAAAGCATAAAGTATTGAAATAAATGGAGGGAGATGATGATCGAAAAATCAACTTGTCCACAGTGATTAATTCTTCTCTGAAAATTCAGTCCCATTCAAGTAGTCGTGAATGATATTTTATTATAAAAAAAAGGGCATGCACTTTGTACGTAATTTAACTGCGCAAACCACTTGCAATTGTTTCATTAGTTCATTTATTTTATATTCTACTTTTGCACTTAAGAACATGAACGTACGTCGTTTACTATTGTCTGTTTGACTTTTCTGATTTTCCAACAAAAAATAATGAATAAAAAAGAGAATTTTGTTATCAGTAAATTAAAAGCAAACTAAATATTACTGTTATATACATATACACATTCATGGATCTACAATCTGTCGATACCTATATCTTGGCATTGCACAAGGTCATGTTTTTCTCTGACTGTTTATGACGTCCTTATACTAAATCCATTGGATGTTGGATGTGTACGGATTGATAATTTAGTCTTAGATGCATGATTTTTTTTATTAGTTGTTAGTGGCTTAGAACTAGCTGCCAGTAACTGCGAGTACTCTCAGATCTGTACTTAGTGTCTTTTTGTTTTTTGAATGTACAAGTACCCGGCCACGTCCACTTGTATTTGTACTATTTGTATTTGTATCCATCTGATGAGTTAAGCCTCTTTCAACTGCTTTTTATAGTTCGTGCTTATGTTGTACTGTTACACCACTGTCCCAGGATAGGAACAGGGTTGGGATCCCGCTAACATGTTTAACCCCGCCACATATTGTATGTATGTGCCTGTCCTAAGTTAGGAGCCTGTAATTCAGTGGTTGTCGTTTGTTTATGTGTTACATATTTGTTTTTCGTTCATTTTTTGTACATAAATAAGGCCGTTAGTTTTCTCGTTTGAATTGTTTTACATTGTCATTTCGGGGCCTTTTATAGCTGACTGTGCGGTATGGGCCTTGCTCATTGTTGAAGGCCGTACGGTGACCTATAGTGTTAATTTCTGTGTCATTTGGTCTCTTGTGGAGAGTTGTCTCATTGGCAATCATACCACATCTTCTTTTTTATATTAACGTCAACAAGATAGTAACCGAGCCTAAAACGATTGACATTTGATTAGATTCTAGATAGGTTGTGGAGAAATTCATTTTGGGTGAAATGCTTTCCATCATTTTTTTCTTTGTTTCTTTTGTAGTTGTTTTGCTTTAGCGCTAGGGATGTGGTGTGACTTGTTGTGTTGTTCGGTATTGGATATTTTCCTGCAATCTTTTCTTGTATAACAGAAAGAAAACGTAAGAGAAACCCGATGGGACAATCAAGTATGGACAACAACAGATACGGAAATCTGGGAACTACACATAGAAACAATTATAACTATATAAAATATTTGTATGTAACACTTGACAAAATCATTCACTTTACAGAGTTTTTGTCACCCGATTACAATCCTGAAGTACGTTGTTGGTATTAACGTCGAAGAAGCATTACCATATGCTCTCTTAGACTTTTTAAAAGGTCAATAAATACGAATTGGTGTGAAAACAACTGGCGAAAAAAACAGTACATGGATATACGATTTGCACAGTGCCCTTTTAAAGCTAGCCGTAGTCATGTTTTAGGATTTCGAAAAATCAACTTGTCCACAGTGATTAATTCTTCTCTGAAAATTCAGTCCCATTCAAGTAGTCGTGAATGTTATTTTATTATAATACAATTGAAAATATTGCATTCATTCAGTATGATGTTTTAAGCATCACTATAATTGAAAACATTAACATATATATGTATTTATCTTCGTTCATTCAAAAGGAATGTTGATATTTGAAAGTTACTCTTATTCATATCAGCAGTGCTTTGTCAAGAAAACTAAAACATCATAATTCCCATTGTTTTATGACGAAAAAGATACTTTATTTTAAACTACACATCTGATCGTGTGGGTGTTTCTACTACCATACACTCGATTATTCAATATATCATTGATATCTAGACTAAATAACACAAGACCCAGTCAATCTTTTAAAGATATTTCTATGTCTTCTAATTTTGGAATTAATGGTTTCTTTATTGGTACATCTTTAATTGATGACTTCTCAGTAGATACACTAGTGAATTGTTCATTCAATGCTTCTGCTCTGTCAAGATAGTTTTCTGTTGGTTAACCTGCCTTAGTCTTTAGTGGTGGTATACTTTAAGAGCTTTATTTTTAGCTCATCTGACCCTCGGGCCAAGTGAGCTTTTTTTCATAACTTGGCGTCCGTTGTCCGTCGTCGTCGTCGGTAACTTTTACAAAAATCTTCTCCTCTGAAACTACTGGGCCAAGTTTAACCAAATATAACTCCTTTTGGAAGTCGTCTGACAGTTTTGGTTAATATTGGCCACAATTTTCATTGAGGTATTTGTAAATGTGTCCAATAACCCTGCCTGCCAACCAATATGGCTGACATGGCTAAAATAGAACATAGGGGTAAAATGCAAGTGTTGTCTATTATTTTGAAAACCGCTATAAATAGAGAAAGTATGTCGAGGAAGAAATCTTTACAATCTTGAGCTCTACTCAATGTCCTTTCACGGCAAAAATGTCAGATGACAGACTTCTTGTAGGAGTTATTGTCCTTAAATGATGAATTTTACCTTTTTTGCTCATTTTTTTTCAGTTTGTTTTAGCTGTTATGTATTTCCTAAATTGTTTGCTTCTTTTCCTTGATATCTCCTATCCTATTTTCAACATACTTCTTGTGCAATTTTGTTATTTCACTCTTTATTGATTTTCGTATTTTCTCAAATATTCCGTTCATAAAGCTATTTATTTCCGTTTCCGTTCCGTATTCCGTTTCCGCCGTTTAGCAACACCCAAAGTTATTATCCTTTAGCTTAAGTGTGCACCATTGGTTTGTCTCTGCGTTTTATTTACGTATCATATCACAGCTTCATGTAACTCGCCTAATATATTATAAAAAGTTGTTATAAATCTTTTGAAGACTCCGAAGCACTTCAAATACTATACATCAAATTTAATGTAAAAACACGTGTACAGCTAATGGAAATTTTCCAATAGTTTTACATTTTATCCCATACAAAATAACCCGAGCGTAAAACGTAAAATTCATTGTTTATCAAAAAAGAAATTCCCTTATAACGTCTATTCAATCGAGTGTGTTTAGTTAACGTTATAACACTAAAATTCGCAAAACGTTCACATTGTTATGTATTGCGGCCTGATGCGGCCGATCACGATTTTTGTATATTCCAAAGAGCGAAAATGCGAAAACGTGAAATGGCGATCGCATTTTCGACTTATCGCGTTTTCGGGTATATGCCTTTGGTGTGTTTGCGTTTTAGTCTCGGAAGTAATTTACGCACACGTGGTCGTTTCAATACACTGTCCAGTTGGTTTTATAAAAAAAGTGATAACAGTTGGACTTAGTTTTTATTATGTTACAACATATATCAGAATATCAATGAAAATTTACTAAAAGTGTATTATTTTATATTTATTTTCTAAATTAACGATCTCTATGAGCATGTCTACCTGTTTTCCACAAAAGCCTCATATTGTTAGTGACCTTGTTAATCTTCTTTGAATTTCCTTTCTGAATTTTCCTTCTTCATTAATCTGACTCAGTTTCTGTATATGTATATAAGTAAGCTTTGGTGGATATGTATTTAAACGAACTTTAGAATCTACTGAAGATCAGGTCCTCGTTTTCATAAAAAAAGATCTTACGACTAAAAGTGATCGAAATCATGAAATATCAGTATAATTACGATCAAATTTAGTTATAAGATTATTTGTGAAACAAAGGCCAGCGTGTTGTCATGGATATTTGAAATACTAATAAAAAGAATCTTCTTGCGAACCTTTTTGCGTAAAATAAATTGATTCAGTGACTAAATTATCGTTTGTAGGATATATCGTCTGCTTACAGTAAATTGATTCAGTGACTAAAATATATTTTGTAGGATATGTCGACTGATTACAGTAAATTGATTGAGTGACTAAAATATCTTTTGAAGGATTATTCGTCTGCTTACAGAAAATTGATTCATTGACTAAAATATCTTTTGTAGGATATGTTTGCTCGTCCATGTATTTTGAAAACAGCCAAAAGAAAACTTGGCATGATGCTTATTCTGATTGTATAGACAGAGGAATGGAATTGGCTATCCTGAACTCAGCAACATCATATAATATGGCTAAAGCTTTAATTGAATGGAGGTACTATGTTATTGTTTTGTCGATTTATTTTAATTAATATTATTAGGTCATAGAGATAGAATGTGTCCATGCTTTAATAGCAAATTTGATTTAGATACTTATTAAGTTCTCTCAATAAGTCAAGCAGTAACATTCACCTGGAGAATCTTTGTGTTAGTTAATCCTGCCTATCCGATAGCAATTTAATTACGACAATCTTTTAGCATTTAATCATATTTACCAATAATAATATTTGTTAATGAAATATTTCCTACAATGAGAACATTTATAATGCTTTGTCTTATGAAAGAGAGGCAAAAGATACTAAGCGACATTCAAACTCATAAGTCGAACAAAAACTAACAAAGCCATGACAAAAAAAAAAGAAGAAAAGGACCAAAAGACAAATAACAGTACTAGTATACAAAACACAACATAGAAAACTAAAGACTGAAACTCGAAACCCACCAAAGAACGGGGGATCTCAGGTGCTCCGGAAAGATAAGCAGATCATTCTGCTCCACATGCAACACCCGTTATGCTACTCATAGATTGAAACAATTTTATCACTTACATAATGTTAAAACTAGACCCTTCTCTACATTATATTGCAGTAAAAATACAATAAAAAAGTAAAATTGATTACAGTAGCTGTCGAATAGGAATGGTGATCTCAAACAAAGAAGTTAACAGTATCCTTTAACTTTACTTTCCGCTACATAGATGATGTTCTATCACTAAATAATTCAAAATTTTGGTGACTATGTTGAACGCATTTATCCCATCGAACTTGAGATAAAGGATACAACAGATACAGTTAAGTCTGCCTCATATCTTGACTTACATCTAGAAATTGACAATGAGGGTCGGTTAAAAACAAAACTTTATGATAAAAGAGTTAATTTCATCTTCCGAATTGTCAACTTTCCATTTTTATGTAGCAACATTCTAGCAGCGCCTGCATACGGAGTATATATCTCCCTGTTGATACGATACTCCAGGGCTTTTATTTCCTATCATGGTTTCCTTGATAGGGGTTGCTGTTCAAAAGGAAGCTATTAAACCAAGAGTTCCAAGTGGTGAAGTTGAAATCATCCCTTCGTAAATTTTACGGACGCCATCACGAGTTGGATGACCGTTACGGAATATCAGTTTCACAGATGATAGCGGCTATGTTACTAATGTCGTAACTACAATCCCGTCCCCTTTTCCCGAATGTGACCTACCGAATTAGACTTATTACCTGGTTTGGGTTAGTACTAACATGAGCAACACAACGGGTGCCACGTGTGGAGCAGGATCTGCTTACCCTTCCGGAGCACCTAGGATAACTCCCAGTTTTTGGTGGGGTTCGTGTTGCTCAGTCTTTAGTTTTCTATGTTGTGTTTTGTGTACTATTGTTTGTCTGTTGGTCTTTTTCTTTTTTAGCCATGGCGTTGTCAGTTCATTTTCGACTTATGAGTTTGAATGTCCCTTTGGTATCTTTCGCCTTTCTTTTTTATCATAGCAAACAAGTTTTTTTTATTATTTCTTTCAACTAGTTATTGATGCCAAATATGAAAATAATCTTGCTGAGAATGGACAAAATGGATTAACAAAATTTTCTTCCTATTTCAATTTTAAGACAGAGTAATTAGGTCATCGGATTGCAACAAATATAGTGCGTTTAAAATGGATTATCAGAGCTTGCTTTGAACTGAATTGCAGTATCAATTCGAAAAAAAGTTATAGGGTTAAACATATTTTTTCTAGAGGTTAGTGATGTGTAAACTGGGCAGCTGTCACACTAACTTTAAATAAAAGTCCTTCGAACATTTATTCAGTTTGTGAGTTAATCGTTAATTAAATGTGTTTAATCCTTATTATTCTCAATCCAAACATTTATTATGTTTTCTATCAATTTCAACTTTCTTGGAACCCATGATTCTATTCATATGTATTGCTCATGAATATATCACAGTGCAATCGACATAGTGTTTACATGAGTTACGAAAGTAGTTCTGTCAACATCTTTTTTCGATGGAAACAAATTCTAATCACATTCAAGTATTTGTAGATATGCAAATTATATAAGACGTATTGGGTTTTCATCGTATGTTTTACTCATATTACTACTTAAAAGGACAAGAAAACAATGCTGGTCGTAGAAGAAAACTTGTTTTTCTTTTTAGATTCGTTTTTTTTCGCATACTTAACAGATTTATTCCAGTTTTCATTCAGGTGGAAATAACAAGGCAGATGTTTGGATTGGGTATTACTTTAAAGACGTGTCAACGAAGGAATATGCTTGGATAAACGGTGAAAAAGCTAGCTATGAAAATTGGAACCCTGATGACCCAGATTATCAAGAAGATTCATGTGTTCGCTTAAAACAACAGGGTCTATATACATTTGCTGATTGGGATTGTTCAGTGAAGTATTTTTTCCTGTGTACAAGTAAGCATTACAGACAAATCTGACCATTCTAACAAAAATGATAATTAATCCCGTATTTTTGCATCTTCCAGATATACAATACAATGACATAGTTTATCTTCTTTTTTTATAATTTATGTTAATTTATTATGGCAGTTATTTGCCTCAAGCCGGCTTCGGATCAATGATACAATTATCTATATAGCCTTTGTATGAGGTTGATTTATCTTTAGGAACATAATATACATTTTATATGATATGAACAACTGAGGATTAGGATTGCTAATGTAGGTACATTGTAGTATGTACAATGATGAGTTGACTAATAATTTTGTTTATACATTTAGGTGGATCTCCACCGGTAGTCGAAGAAACAACAAACACAATAGACACTACCTTGGGATCATCTGTATCTTTTGACTGTACTTTTACGTCACTATGGGATGCAGTAGTACAATGGGTTCTTATCAAACCAAACCGGATAAGCATCATAAATGTCACCTCAGAACCGATATTGTACAGTCAGTCAATATATTCCGTCGGAACAGTGACCAAGAGTACATTACATTTAACGAGTTTCAGTTTTTCTGACATCGGTTCGTATCAGTGCCAAGTGACCAATGAGTTTGGTACAGCAATAGGTAATAACAACACTCTGACGAAAAAGAAAAGTAAGTTCATTTACATTTGTACTTTATATTGTATATTTTGATTAGAGGTTTAGTTTTTAGTTTTCTTCTATGATCTGTTTTGTATACTGTTTGTCTTTTGTTCTTTTATCTTTTTTGTTTTTTGTCATAGTGTTGTCAGTTTATTTTCGATTTATGAGTTTGAATGTCCCTTTGGTATCTTTGGCCTCTTTTTTTATTAAACAATGAACATTAAATTTGCATGATAAATCATCGAACAAAACGTTTTATAAGCGGATTTTTTTTTTTCAGAAATCGCTTGATGAATAATTGTCCTGATACATTTATACATTTATAATGAATTGTAGGTAAATAAAACAAAATTCCCTTATTACACGCCAATCTATATTAATCAACGATATTTGCAGATTTTGTCTTTAGAGATGGAGATTACACCTGGTATGAAGCTGAAGCTGGCTGCCACGACTTGAACATGGAGCTAGCTGTTTTGTCAACAACCATTGATCACAACGATGCAGTCCATTTTATGAACAGGTAAAATACACTGTTTGGATTTTCAATTACATTTGTCTTTTGTACATGAATCACACATGAATATTTGATATCATTCCTAAACGAATTTTACGTTTTACCATTAATCTGTTAACGTTTTAGCTGCCATTGATCTGTAAAATTTTATATTTAACCTAATCTCGTTAATGATAAACTTGCTAATTTTCTGCGACTGGACCTTTCACTTTTTTATCACAGCAATATCTGTGTATTCCCATAACGAAACAAAGAGTATTAGAGGTTCATAAAATTAAAATCTGCAAGTCCTACAATACGAATTAGAAACGACACAAACTTTAAATTGACCATTCATAGATACTGAATAACGATTTGAATTACATCGATAAATAGGTTTACCTTAATAACTATAAGCCATAGCATTTCAAATTGATTTATGTTATCTTGTTCATAAATAAACAGACGTTTCGTCCCCGAGGTTATCACCATCCAAGTAGACTGCAGTTTGGTGTTGACAAGAAATACCAATGATACGATCATTTTCTGTAAAGTTTCTGTTTATAAACTATGAATTATTAGAAACTCTGAGGTATTTCTACCCCAGACATAGATGGCCTCGGTGGTATATGACACAACTATTCGGAAATTTAGGTTTTGATTGCTCTTCAAATCCGTATGGGATTTGGCTTTCCAAATGTTTTGAATCGAGCGCCACTGAAGAGTTTTATGTAGACGAAATGTGATTTTGACGAAACAAATTATAACAAACGACAATAATACCCCCACTCCCCAAAAATATCTAGAGGGCAATATAAAGTCTTAATCAATAGACATATGTCTATACATTGTGTCAAGGTTTAGATCTTTTCTAGTCTATAAAAGTTTGAAACTAATTTAACACAGTCACATGCAAATATACATTTGTTAAGTACTTCGTCAGTTTTTGTCTATCCCCATATGTCTAAGTTTTTGTCAAATAAGGAATTTGACACAACTTAGACACTTTCTTTATCTTTGTTCTCAATTTCTCAAGATTTAGTTGATTTTGAGTAGAACATACCAGTTTAATGATTTAGGGACTCGTCTTCTAATAAACCTACATTGACCTTTGAACACTGTTATTTATATATGTTGTCATTATATTTTAATTTATAGTGTTGCTTTACCGTCAACATTTATCCAAATTAACTTACACTTTGCAATATCTTATCGAAACGGAAGCGTAATAGAGAATGTTGCCTTTCAATCATTTTCCTTGAAAAAACGTTGAAGTCTTGCCTTTTGCAGTTCAGTGTGAACACTTTCTTTGGTTTAAGCTTTGATTATCTAAGAAACAAATTATTCATCGAAGTTATCAAACTAAAGCAAAGCTTTATCGTAATTGAATGTTACAAGTTGAATAGAAAAAAACAATAATATCGAAGTGTACAATAATAAGAAAGTTATTTGACAGTATGGTATGCATTTAAGTCACTTTGTCTGCGATAGATAAATCAGGGAAACCAGGGGCACATTATAGGATTTCCAGGTATATTTCACAGATCGACATACTAAGTATCACAAACTAAGCAAATATATGTCCGTGTTTGTAAAAAATAATCCGAGGACGAGAAGCATTTATCCAAGCAACATGACAAAATAAACGATTTCAAGCACTGTTCAAACTTGCCCATGCTAATAACCCTATATAATCGCACGGTCGAGTTGGTATGGGGTTATCGGAAGTATATGCTAAACAGATCAATACATGGCCTTTTCCATATCGACCAAGCTATCATTCCTCTATCCATAATTCAAACCTTCGGTAGCGCGTCTGGTTGATGCGGGAGGTGATAATTCGGCCGATATGGAAAAGGCTATGCATTAATCTGTAATTATCATATACAGATAGTAAATGACTTTGAGTATCTAATGTTAAATATTTATTAGATATAATCAATATATTCAACTGCCTGTTTTGTTGACCTAGATTATGTATACATATTTGAGATTGGTATTTTTTTTTTAATGATACATGTTTCCAAGTGCAAGTATATGACAAAACGATCATATTAACATAGTATTTTTTATAGCAGATGTATTTCGGCTCTTGTGCTGATATCATAACCGATGAATGATAATACATTTAATATGAAAACTTTCATCTACTAATCTGTATTGATCACATCATGTTTACCAGAACACTTTCCATTCATATCAGAACCAAGAGCCCAGAACCATACATCAAATAACTTTCTGGTTATTTTCCATATCAATTTACGATATTTATTCTTCACCATTATGCTTAGATGCACAAGGATTTTTTTCTACTCCTCGTATCTTGAAACTTATGCAACATACATTTGTGTACCAGGACAAATTTTCACAATACATTTAACTTGCCGCTTCTCCAATGGTCCCAAATTCTTCCCGTCTTGCCACAATTTCCTTTTTATTTGTAATAATTTTAATACACAATGTATTTAAATTTGGTGAGTGTTTTCTGAGAAGCATGATGAAGTAGATGAATGCGTGTTTAACGTCCATTTGCAAATACTACATGAATATCAGTACGAGAATATGATAATAACCCAGTTATGAACTACAACGATATACTTAGGCGGATTTTCAACGTGCTTGTTTACACAATAACAGTCCACAACAAGACATGTCACCCTTACCGGGAATATTACTTTGATTCCGAGTCGACCATTCTTTGCGCTGTCTCCTATAATTGCCGCATGTTAAGTAGAGAAGTAGCACGTACTAATTTTCAAGCTTTGGTTTGAATCAAGCGGGGATCGAACTCACGACCTCCCACACACGAGACGAGCACGCTACCACGAAACTACCGAGTTGGTTCTGAAAAGAAGGATAGAAAATATTCATGAATTTTACTTGTTCTTATATTTGCAGTAACATTAATTTCAACCCTGATGGAATATGGATCGGACTATACAGCGATTTAAATTGCAATGCAAGCAAATTTATTTGGACAAATGGAGTTCCAGTCATGCCTTTAAATTGGGCTGTCAATGAACCTGACGATTACATGATCAGAAATCATTCTGCATGTGTTCGCATGAAACCTAGCTCCCAATATGCACTTGAAGACGTCAAATGTACAGACAAATCACAGTATCTATGTACAGGTGAGTTCTGATATTTGAGAGAGTAATATATGTTTATTACAAAATAAAAGTTGTTCAATTCATTTAAAGTAAATTAACATTTATTTTTAAATCCGAAATGAATATAGCAAGATGTGAGACGAATGCCAATGAGAAAAATATCCAACAAAAACAAACGAACGATGATGTATACAACATAACCTGATTGACATACTGATCCTGTGTCCATAGATTTTCGTTTCGAGAACCTCTAGTTTTGTTGTAATGATACCCACCTCACAAAATAAAAAGTTGAAATTTCATTGATTGATGTAAGAATTACCAGAGCAAAAAGGAGAACAGAGTGTTGTCAGATGCTTGGAAGCCAGCTAATCAAACCTCTTACTCGTATGACAGTTGTTTATAGTTCCGTTATGTTGACAAAATTGGTTGAGCAAACCAAACAGATATAGTTGGTTAATGTGACAATAATTGGGATTTAGCAGCCAAACTGTGTAAACATACATCACAGACATACAGCACGACTGACTATAAAAAATAAAACAAATATACAAATAAAGCTGACAAAGACGCCAACAAAAAAAATTATTTTATTTGAAAGTACATACAGTATAACAAATACATCTGACAACGACGCCAACACACAACGTTTTAGTAGTTGTTAGTACATGTACATACGGTATATTAAAATATAATGCCATACTAGTATACACATTCCCGATAAAGCAAAATATAGATACAAGGTAAACATAATGAAAACAACACTATAAAAACCCCATGCGTCGCTCTTCTCGACACACATGCATCAAAGCCAAAAACGTCAGAAATATAGATGCTCAAATGCCACACGACGTTAAGAGTCATACGACTAAAAAAAACATAAAAGTACAAAGAAAAATGCAGGGAAAACTGTAAAGTAAATAAAAAGATCCACAACTTCAGCACATATAATCTATAACTCAAAACCATCTTGTAATATTTGTGAAGCAGACACTGAATATTTATCTATTAGGTCTTGCTACTTTCTGATGAACTTTTTGAGGAAAAGGACGAGAAATATTTTTAAACAACCCTGGCTCATTATTTTTTTTGCCCAGGCACCTAGTCTAACAAGCAGCTGAGCTCTTGTATATCATATGAGTTGAAAAATATATATACTATATACGCCAGTGAAGTTGATATATTGCTGTTAAGGTGAGGAAAATTTATAATTTGAATATTGAAATCGATCCGTTTGTCATAAATGATGGTACTGAGATGATGACCATTTAAGTAAAAAAAAGATATATGAATAGAAATGAGGCGGTGGCTGAAGCTATATATGTGGTTTCTGTATTCTCTAGTTTAGCAGGATATATTAATAGGACCCAATGAGAAAAGTTTGGGGTGTTAATGGAGAGAACATCATCAATATACCACCTGTATGTGAAATTAAATGATATAGCTTCATTGATCTTTCTTGATTTTTCCAAGTATCTGAAGAAATCTTACTCATATGAATATAAGAAAAGACTATGAGAGTCGAACAGTTGGTTCCCATTGGAATGCCGACAACCTGGAGAAAAATTCTACCTCCAAATTCAACAAATGTGTAAACCTACAGGAAAAATCTTCCTCCAAATTCAACAAATATATTAAGTATGATAAACTCCAGCATATTGATCACTTGTTCTTAGGTGCAGCATGTTTTATTTTCGGGCTCATGTTTTGTATGCCGAATTATATCCTAAAACAGCGTTTCGTCCTGAATATGCATGAAATATTTACATCTGGACGTAAAGCAACCAACAATCAATCAATCCTAAAACAGCGTATGATACCCTTTTATGGAGGAACTCATGCTGTATAGTTAGTTTATTTGTAGTTGATTGTTTGTAGGACGGCTTCATACTCGAAGATATTCTTGAATTTAATTAAACTAATGTGTTGAAATCATTTTTCCTTCTATCTTAAAATATTAGTGATTAATAGGGCAAATTTAATCATTATAATAAGCGTTTGAAATTATCTCAACTTAAATATTTAAAAACTATTTTGCTGAAGTTTAGAATCAGAATCAACGAACTATACAAAACAGTGCCTTGGGTACTATCCGTCATGGTTGATGAGTGCTTTGGGTATCATCATTCACAGTAGCCAGTGCCGTCCGTCTAAGGAGTTTTTTGGATACCATTCGTTCACGTCGCAAGTGTTTTGGATACTATCCGTCTACGAAGCCAGTACTTTGGATATCATCTGTCCATGAAGCAAGTTCTTTTATGTACCCTACATCAAATTACCAAGTCGTGTGAGGACCATCCGTCAACGTAGTAAGTGCTTTTTGTTCCAACAGCCAAAGCACCCAGTGCATTTGGTACTATCAGTCCAAGAATCCAGCGCTTTGAATACCCTTCGTCAAAGTAGCCATTACTTTGGGTAGCATTGGTCCAAGGAGCCAGTGCTTTGTGTACATCTTCCAATATTGCTTTGTTATTACCTTTATGGAAATAGTACATTTTGATTTCATGAGAATTTGGTTGCAAGTTCGTCAGGTAAAAGTCATTTTTCTTTTATTTCGATGTCTTTCAAAAATGTGTCTTCCCAAGCTTTTGGTCTCTATAATAGCACTTTTAAAATAGACTATTCCATAAGCATGTATCGTAGGCGGTAAAATCAATATAAATAATTTACATTTCATTTAGCGTTGTTTGAATTTTCTGAATATCTATCATGATATTTCTTTTGAATAGTGTCTTTAATTATAGGTCATCTGCAAAGATTTGAGAATTATTTCATACTATATTCGAATTATAATTTTTTGTTACTATATCTTATACATTGTGGAAGCTGACATTCACGTTTTTCATATGGGTACAAAAAGGTGCACAACTGATGCCGGCCGATATGCAAATCGTCTGTTACAAAATCTATCCAACCAATGCAACAAAGACTTGTTTTAAAAAAACCTGAAGTATTTGATCAGTACCTGCTTCGGAAACCTTTTTGTTTGAATCAATCTAGTCGAAATCCGGATATGGTGTACAAATGTTTGCACCCATGTTTGCGGTATACCATTTTTTCCGCAGGTTTATTGTTTTCTGTTTGGTAATAAATTATTGTAAGATCCATTTTGTTACATCTTGGTGATCCGTTTATATGGCAATCGCCAATGGCAGTCAGCAGGGTTTAAGAACATCAGTTGTTCGACCTGCTAGTCAAATGCATTTTGTCAAAATATACTTTTTCACTTTTTTGGTCTTTTGGAAAATATTGTTTGTGCTGTATTTAGACCCCTCTACCACAAAATTTGTTTTGCATGCACACGTATAAAAATTTCGGTTTTTATCCAACGCAATTAATCATAGGTTTGATCCTTTTTTTCAATTTAGACTTGTCTACATATATATAATATATATATATATATATAGTGATTATCATGACAGTTTATCCTTTATTACTTTGATTTAATTCAACTGGTGTAGTTTCAAGTACTAGGCAGTAGTTTGATTATTCTTTTTTCAGAGGGCTCTGCTCCTTCGGTATACACTACTCAATCTTATATATCATTGCCAATAAGGACAGAAGCTGTGTTGGAATGTCCATATACTTCCTTGTGGAACATCACAAACGTACAATGGCAAAGAAAGACTTCTCGAGAGACCGTTATTTTAGACCATGGGAAGGATGCTGATATATATTGTGGTGGCACAACCGCTAATGCGTCACTTGTCATCACTAGTTTAGAAGTTGATAATGAGGGCCTTTACAGATGCTTTGTAGAAAACAAATTTGGACTTGGGAGAGGAGAGGATATAACTGTCACAGCTAACCCAGGTTGAAACATTTGTGATAACTACAGTCTTTGTCAAAGAATAAATGGTCAACTATTGATAGAAATAAATGAAACGATTCCTTAACTTTAACAATAAAAAAATGATATTATATTAAGTTCACAAAAAATTATTTCCGTATGTGTTTCCTTTTTTTCAACTTAGTTTATACATATCATATTAAATGATGCTTTACTCTCAACTTAAATCTCTATCTATTGACACTTTTTTCAGTCATAGTAAGTTATTATCGGGAATCGGGAATTGCAACACTCAAATTATGAACACATACTATTTAAAGTAATTCAATCTCAGTTATTGAATGTCTCTTTATAACCAGTGCTGTGTTTTTTAAGGCATACCAATGATAGTTCCAACCACAGTATTTTACAGAGTTAATGAATCTGCAAATATTACTTTAACGTGCGACGCTTTCGGATATCCCAGCATTACAAATCAACAGTGGACAAGGAGCTTGAATGGATCCCCAGTAATTCTCAAGACCTCAAGCGTGTATTTCTATATAACCAACGCTTCTGTAAGCGATAGTGGTAATTACACTTGTCATGCGGAGAATGCTTTTGGATCAACAAAGCTTGTATTCTGTATTTATGTTAAAGAAGGTGAATATTATGCTATTCGTTCATTCTTTTTGTTCAAAAGTTATCGTACTTTGCTCTAAGGACGTCATATCCCTAGGCCTTAGTTCATAATTTCAAATTTAAAAATGTATAATTGAGTATTTTACCCAAACTAGTTATTGCAAGAGATAACAAAACACAAAGTTAAGCTTTAGGAACATTTGATTATGATAATTTGGGTACTATATATACAAGAAGTCCGTGCTTAGGGTACCATTAGTCCAAATAGCTAGTTGAATATGTACCATACGAGCAAGTAGCCAGTACATTTGGGTACAATCTGTCAAATTAGCCAGTATTTTGTGTACCATTTGTACACATAAATGCACTGCTTAACTATTGCCATTATGAAAATAATATATTTTTAGTTCATGGATTATTCATTTGTCCTACAAATAAAGGCACATCGTTGTTAGGTAAAATTCGAATTTTGATTTAGGCGTCAACAATTATTTGTTTTGCATTGAAAGATTCTTGGTCTTTAAATAATTACTTGATAGAAAAATGGTGCACAATTGATGCCACTGGAAATGGTAATCGTCTTTTGAAAATCTGTTCAATCAATTTATGAAAGTAACAGTTAAACAAAACTAAGGCTCTGTTTAAGGATTATTCTCTGTTCATGAGAATTTTACTTTGAATCGATGTGGTTCCTTGGTCTTCCTTAAACCAAATAGGTACAGATTTGAGAATTGAAAAAATGTGATGCATAAAATTTTTGAAATGTCCTTCAGGCATTAATTTGAAAAAAGTAGAAAAAACTACTATTAAAAGACAGGGGGAGATATAAAGGACTATTCAAACTCATAATTCGATGAAGAACTGACAACGTGTTAGCAAAATATTAAAAAACTACCAAAAGACAAACAGCAGTATGCAAAACATTTCATAGAAAAATAAAACTGAGTAACACGAACTCCGCCAAAAACCGGGGTGATCTAAGGTTCTCCGGAAGGATATGCAGATCATGCTCTACGTGTGGCATCCGTAAGAATTCAGGTAGTCCGAATCAAAACTTCTCAAAAACAAACTTTATTTGGGTATATACTTAGTGAATAAAATAAACACTTTATAATTTTCGTTCTTCCAGTTCAACAAAGGCATATCGTGAAACACTTGACGGACCATTTTATACACCTTTGGTTTAATTTGACTTGTGCAGTTTCAAGTATAATGCATTAATTTGTAAAATTTCAGAGGGTACTGCACCTTTAGTATACACTACTCAATCCAATGTATTATTGCCAGTAAGGACGGAAATTTTGTTGGAATGTCCATACTTTTCCTTGAGAAACATCACAAACGTACATTGGCAAAGAAAGACTATTAACGAGACAGTTATTTTAGACCATACAAAGGATACTAACATGTATAGTGGTGGCACAATCTCTAATACGTCACTAGTCATCAATAGTTTGGATTTTAATAATGAGGGCCTTTACAGATGCTTTGTAGAGAATGAATTTGGGATTGGCAGAGGAAAAGATATTACAGTCACAGTTAACCCAGGTTGAAAACATTTACTGTAAATTCAGAAATTATTGCGAGGTTTTTATTAATGCGAATAATGCGACTTGGTGATGATCGCAATAATAAGAACTCGCATTCTGATATTTAATACATATATCTGTATACAGATTTTCCCGAAATCGCAATAATTAATCTAGCACTTTTGTTCATTTTTCAAAAATCGCAATAATAAATGCACGCAATAATTTCTGAATTTACAGTATGCTAACTTCAGTACTTTCCAAAGAACAAGTGGTATACAACTGAATAAGATAAATGAAACGATTATTTATTGTCAAAGATTGAGTATGTTTGGTTAACAAAAATATAAACAACAGTTGTTTACTGATGTCCGAAACTCATAAATAGATCCTGAAGACAAATCAAGGTAACAAATAAAAGCTTAGGTAAGTTCCCCTGCTAATGAAGTACATATAGTGTGAACTTGCACGGTCGTAACGAGTCAATTTGTAAAAGAGAACGACTTACGATTGGACAAAGGGTATGTTACTGCTAAGAAACGAGACGTTAACTACTGGAAAGTTGAAATCATAACTTTTATCTCCATTATAATCAATTTCGGTATCTGATTACTTCTTGTTTCAAATTATATTCATCATACTAAATGATGATATACTCTAAAAAATAATTCTCTCTCAAATTAGCCAGTATTTTGTGTACCATCAACGTCATAACAACCAAGCTATTACACGAAATGTAACCTTCAAATCATTAACACTTACTAATTGATAATTTAGGGTTATTCCATCTCAGGTAATTCATGTATCTAAATAACTAGTACTGTGTTAATTTCAAGGTATACCAATGATAGTTCCTACCACAACATTTTACGAAGTCAATGATTCTGCCACTTTAACTTTGACGTGTGACGCATTTGGATATCCGAGCATTGCAAATCAGTTTTGGACAAGGAGTCTGGGAGGATCTACAGTAATTCTAAAGACCTCAAGCATGTATTTAAACATAACCAACGCCTCTGTAAACGATAGTGGTAATTACACTTGTTATGTGGAGAATGCTGTGGGGTCAACAAATCTTGTATACAGTATTTATGTGAACGAAGGTGAATATTGTGTTATTCGTCTATTCTATATTTGCGACAATTATTGTTCTGATCTCTAAAAGAGTTTTTTTTTTTGTTTATAACTTCAAATAAAAAAATGGGTTATCAACATCTTACAAAGTCTATCCGAATCATTTTGCAAAGAACTCCGCTCAACCCGGTGCTAGGGGCCGTCTTAAACTTGCAGTGAGGTGAGAGTTGATTTTTTTTATCTCCGTGTTGAAGGCCTCATTGTGACTTTGAGTTGAAGAACAGCAATAAAAGCGCTGTTCCTTTGCTTTTTGTGTGTGTTTTTTTTTTTTTTTTTTGCCGTGCGTGTACTGATTTTGTTTGTGTCATGTATGGCTACTCCATATCATTTGTTTTTCTATTAGGTAACACAGTGCTATTTAGGGAGAAATACAAGTTTCATTTATTAGTACATTTGATTTTGATGCTTCAATAATGTGATGCAATGTTAATACGAATAAAAGGAGATGGGCGATTAACGTCAATGAGTCATCAACCGAATTCTAATTTATATTTCAAACGGGGAAATTACAAACATTAAAAGGTATTTGTAATTTGTAAAGAGGTAGATCATTCGATTAAAACTAAGTGAAATGATATCCGGCATCAAAACTTTATCAGTACAGGTAAACAGTGTTTATCCCTTTCGAACTACCTCATTGGAATGGAGTTTTTTCATTAAAATTTCATTAGATTAGAAACTGATTTATGGATCAGTAACAGTAAAGTTATTCTATTCTATGTAATTATGTGAACATTAAAAAAATATCACTTGTAGTGAACTAAAGTCAAAAGATTAGAATCTGCAATTTGATTTTAAATAAAAAGCAAGAATCTGTAAATGACACCATTACTTTTCAGAATTTACTTAAACACTTATAAGGTTTACTATATGGTCAGCGTTTTGTTTCATTTCAATGAAGGTTTATTGCAAATGATAAACCATCCCTGAGTATATTGTTTAACAAACACGGGTGTGCAACAGGCTTGAATCTCCTGTTTAACATTCCGTTAATCAGACTTATGTAGACGAAACGCGCCTCTGGCGTCACAAATTTTAAGCTTGGTATCTTTGATGAGTTTTTACATAGTGTATAGGATATTTCCAAAATTGTGATATCCACACTCATCATCAGGGAATTATGAACAAAAAAAAATCGGCCTCGTACTAGAAAAGTTGTAAATACATTCAAGAGATCTTGAGATTTACAAAATTCGCCAAATGACAAAAAGATCTTATTTCAAAGACACGAGCATTGCCAAGATTTCTGACTATAAATAAGCACATAAGCATGTTGCAATGTTAATTTTAGTTTTGTTAGATCTCAAACCCGTCCCCTTCTTTCATCTTGACTCGATCAGTGGTATAATAAAATATATGTGAGAAAAGTGTGATGATTTAACAACTCTCAAAAAGTGCTTAGCTCGAAATTAAAAGGTGTAATAGACATCAAATATTTCACAAAAAAACTGCGTTGACACATTTTATTTTCGGAAAGTATTTGCTGCTGCCAAATCGTGATTGTTTAATTGAAAAGAAAATATCTAATTGATTATTTTTCTCCATATAAAACTTCACATTTTGACTTCATCACATTTTTCGACTTGCGTTAATAGAACAAAAAACAAATCAACCTAAATCCTTATCGTTAAAGTATCATTGTATTTAACCATTTATGCATTAAACGTTGTCCTAAATATAAATGGTTTTCTTCGTCTTTTTCAGCACAAAGTTTGTGTCCATGTGTTTGTGATGGTATAGCCACTCAGAACTGGACTCATTATTCTTTTGACGAATTAAAGATAATACTAGCACCAGTAACAGAGAAACTTCGAAAAACATTATTTGTCGATACATCAACTTTATCGTCCACAATATACAAACGTACTTGTATGCAAGATGATAGGCCATCTTCCAAACGGATTGGTTATTGTGGGATTGGATTTCTGTGTTCAGTGTTCTCTGCATTAGTTCTTATTGATATTACTTCGTTCAAATGTTTTGGGACTTTTAACTAGATACAAACTATGTTCACATTTAAGCGACTTAGATTTTTCTATCTGGTTTCCTTAGGTGTGGCTTCCTTCGTTGTTGGGCAAATCACATCTTATACAATTGTATTAACATGAAAATTATTAGATGTGCTAAAAATTTCAATGAGAAAAACTATTCACGAAAGGTCAAAAGACAAGGCTATTATATGTTATTTTAAATTTTCACTGGGGATATGGGATCATGTTCCCTGTCAGCATTTTATATCACCACTGACAAAGAATACGAACGCATATCTTCACGTTAAGCCCAATATTAATTTGATTATACTGGATTGTCCTGATTTCAATATTAATTACCAGTTTGATTTTTGATAACAGGGTATATGGTCTCATATATCCTGTCAACGTAATTAATCAAATTGCATTCTTATTGGGATATTTCACTTAATTGTAATAAACAGTTAATGCCACCATATGACCTTCAACAAAGAATAAAAGCCATTCCGTATAAAAGGTCCCAGTAAAAATGTTATAAATTTGAAATAATATGATAGTTTAATTCAAATTGGTTTGACTGCAAGAAAAAATGTATAGAATATAGTGTAAAGCAAATAATTATATCGGATATTTCACCTCTCATAAGAAAGTTAGCGTCATTCTGCATACAAAAAATACCTAGCATTAAGAAATAGAAAGCCCACTTGTCAGATACAAATGATGACGGAAGCTCAGCTTTAGTTTTTTAATGTTTTTTGTTGTTTTTCTGAACAGAAAGTTCTTTTGGTCTTTTTACATATCAAGGATTACAAAAAGCCTGGTACCTGTTAAGCACCATCATCCTTAATATTTTATTAATTTCATGCGTTCGAAGTGCTTTTCTGGAATTACCGTCATCAGGAATGCTCAAAGTCGAATACTATTATCTGAAAGCCAATGATGGATAAGAACCGAAACAGTTGAAGAGCTATAAAAGGTAAAAGTATAATTCATTTAATGACCAAAAGAATACATAAGGACTATGTACTGTGGTTTCGGTGAACCCACCGACTAGATAATGCTGCCTACAGATGCATCACTCATCAACTTTTCACAGTAAGGCAACCAAAAACAAATATAGGATATTTTGCAATGTGACCTGCAAAAGTATGAATGTTATTTACATTCTAGAATGTTCGGTTTGTGGCCTCAAATATGTTGGTGAGTCAAAGCAGCTTTTCCACAAACGCCTCGATGACCATAGAAGTGATATCTCTATGAAGACACTCCTCCCAGTTAGTCAGCATTTCAGACAGTCGGGTCAAAAACTTGATCACTTTAACCGCATGAAAATCCTAGTGATTGAACAGAATATTCACTGGAGTGATGCTCAGCGACAGGTTCGGGAAAGCTTTTGGATAAAGGAACTAAATGTACTTCATCCAAACGGCATCAATAAAAAAATAGCAGTTGTCTTACATACTACTGCATTTTGACAATTTGGAATGTATATATACGCAGGCACGTTTATAGAGTATTGAGTTTTGTTTAATTTGATGAGGTTCAAGATTTGGGATTAAATCAACAGACCAAAACTTACCTGTATTACTGAGCTATTTTTACACAAACAATTAGTAATGTAAAATATATTGACACTGACGATGGCTATTTGTTAATCCGAAATATTTGTCAACACGATTTTATAACATCATCTTCCTATATTACCATTTTATATATAAGTCTGAAAATTAAACCCAACAGTATTGGAATTAGATTTTTATGCTGACATTTTTTTTTCCTTCAACGGGAGTTGAACTCACACTTTTGATACACTACAGCAACAATCGCTTAGCCTCATGTCCAGCGCTCTAGACCACTCGACCACATCCGATATATAAAAATATAACTTCAAAAGTCGTAGTGTTACCTTGTCACGTAAGGTGAATCTAGAGATAGTGATATATATATATATATATATATATATATATATATATCATTACAATCACTTGTAAATAAATGTGCTGACGTACCATAACTCTACGACAGTATACAGTTCACCGTGTACATTTGTGTAAATGCATTGCTCATATTTTTATAATGTTGATGTAAAATCAAAAACACTTAAAAGAAAACAAAGAAAATCGATGTGGTATCATTTAATCCATATTTACAATTAATTGTATTCGTTTACTTTATTGATTTTATTAAATTGTCATTTCTGTTAACTTAAGATTTTGATCCAATGATACTTTAGTTACTTCATTATTGTTATTAATCATTTTTGACGGCATTTTTCATTTGGGTTCCTTTTTTCACTTCGGAATACACTTGTTGTAGAAACACTGGGACATTTTTTCGACTAATTTTCACTACCACCGCTCCATTTTACAAATAACAAATCAAAACAAAAGTTTTAAATCCATTTTTGTCTCGCCTGCGACGAAATTCGCAGTATGCGAGACATAGGTATCACTTTCCGGCGGCGGCGTAAACTATTTGTATAAAACTTTATATTTCAGAAGGTAGAAGACCTGGATGCTTCATACCTTGTATGCAGATACCTTATGTTACGAAGTTTCCGTCTGTCATATGCCCATTATCCTTGAACTCATTTTCATGGTAAAAATTACAGTTTTTTTGTCATGTGAATTTCTCACTTATTATGAGTAATAGGATAGCTATATTTGGTAAATGGGTTCCTTGCAACGTTTACGTGTCGGTCAGACAGGGTTAACCTGATCTCGACCTTAATTCCTGGATCAGTGATCAAGGCTAAAGTTACGTGATTAGGTCCGTTTCTCAAATACTACAAGCAGCAGGTCAACTATATGTGGTGTATGGAATGATTATGAGGGGTACATGTCAGACTGGCAGGTTTCATCTGACCTTGACCTCATTTTATTGATCAATGTTAAGTTTTGTGTTTTGACCTGTTTTTCAAGTACTGTAAGCAATAGGTCAACTTTATTTCGTAAATGGAATGATTGTAAGGTTTAAATGTCTGTCTAGCTGGTGTCATCTGACCTTGACCTTATTTCAATGGTTTATTAGTCAATGTTAAGTTTTTGTGTTTTGGCCTGTTTTTCAAGTACTATAAGCAGTAGGTCAACTATATTTGGTTTATGGAATGATTGTAAGGTGTACATGTCTGTCTAGCCGGTGTCATCTGACCTTGACCTCATTTTCATGGTTCATTGGTCAATGTTAAGTTTTTGTGTTTTGGTCTGTTTATCAAATACTAATAGCAATATGTCAACTGTAATTGGTGTATGAAATGATTGTAAGGTGTACATGTCTGACTAGCCAGTATCATATGACCTTGACCTCATTTCCATGGATCATTGGTTATCATTAAGTTTTTTGTGTTTTGGTCTGTTTTTCGATTACCATAAGCAATGGGTCAACTTTATTTGGTGTATGGAATAATTTTAAGGTGTACATGTCTGTGTGACAGTTTTTATCTGACCTTGAAATCATTGACATAGAACTTAAAGAATGTTAAGTTTATGTGATACTTGTAGTTAAACCTTCATCTTTAAGACTTTCAACTTAAAATCAATGGTCAATGAATAAAGGCAACAGTAGTATACCGCTCTTAAAAAGTCATAAATCGATTGAGAGAAAACAAATCCGGGTTACAAACTAAAACCGAGGGAAACGCATCAATTATAAGAGGAAAATAACGGAACAACAGAAACACTGACGTGCAACAAAGACAAACGCCAACATACATAGAAACGAACTATTTGATAACAATTGCCATATTCCTAACTTGGTACAGGACATTTTAAGAAAAATGGTGGGTTGAATCTGGTTTTATGGCTAGCCAAACCTCCCGCTTATAAGGTAATGTTAAAAAATATCACTAAAATGACAACACTACGTGACAGAAATACAGCACAAACAAACGCAAGAACACTCAGCACAGAGAAACGCACAAATAAATAATATAATAGTCGTTACAACATGTAAACCGCAGAATAACAACATACATCTTCCATTAACGACAGCACATTACATCACAAACAGTGACGTATTTTTGTAACGAACATATAATCTTGAAATTCATACCATTATTTTCACAATACTAGTCCAAACAATTATCATGACAATGACGATATTGAAAGGCTATTTTAAATAAATGCTGTGACGACGTCATAATTATTTGCACAATACTTTATCCAGGGAAAATGGAAATTAACTCGATTATACTGACAAATAAGACATATTAAAACAGGCGAGTCATTTCAGCGTGTGCACTCTTGTTACAGTATGTGTTTATGAAAAAGTGTTTAAAAAGGGTTTTTACCTACGAATGTTCAGATTTGATAATTTAATATTGAATTTCGTTATTATTGAATTTTCAACCGAAATTTTGAATACTGAATTTGAATCTTGCATTTTTAATCCATACATTCGTACATGTTGATGATGTCAGAATATATTGCTCTTATCTTGATGACTTTCTCTATCCCCGAGAGCAGGTGCATCGATTAATTACGGCTCCAGCTTAGTAATGAATGACATAGACACTTTTGTCGGTTAGTTAAGTCAAATAGCTTTTTGAGAAACGTGATCCCTAGCTGGTTTTCAAATGCAGTTATTTTTTATTAAATTCCATTATTTATTTTGTTTAGCTTTCACATATAGTTATCTTTAAGAAAAAAGCTACACTATTTATTTTTTTTACTTTATTTTTTGTTTGCGAATTTTCTTTAATTTTATATTCGCTAGTACAAAAAAAGAGAGATGTTTTCATTGATTGATTGATTGATTTGTGTTAAACTCCCATTTCAGCACTATTTTGCTTTTTCGTGGCGGTCACTTTTTTATTGGTGGAGGAAGCCGGAGTGCCCGGAGAGAACCACCTATCTTCGGTAGGAAAAATGACAAGCCTAGTCAATTAAGATTGGAGTCGAGCGCACCTGCCACGTCCGGGATTCGAACTCCCAGCCTCAATGTTTTAAAGGCTAGTGATACAGTAGTTTAATTGACTTCTTAGACCACTCGGCCACCTAGGTCCCTGGATGTCTTGAAAAAAGATGATGAAAAACAAAACGAACAATAAAGATCATAAGTCGGATAAAAGAAAGACTACACCATCATGACCAAAAAGAAAAACGACTCAAGGGGAAAACTTTCAGTCAACAAAACACTAAGTAAGCAGATTCTGCTCTATAGTCGTAACCGTCGTGTCATTTATTAAAAGTACCAACTCTGTGATATGTCCTATTCGGTTGTGACCAAATCGAGGAAATGAGGATAGTATTGTTAATACGGACAAAGATCTTCCATAACATAGAACAAAATCCTGATGGCATCCGTAAATGACGGTACTAGTAGTTTACGGATGTTACAATCTTATAAACCTATCAATAAGTTATATGAATCAAATTTACATACACAAACTTTAATAATCGGATTAACTCCAAAACGGGCGAGACCGGCTGCGTAGTCAGAGTAATAGTCTCATGTTATGCATGCATCAACCGCCACGTGAATCCACGATTAGTCTTGATACCAAAATCGGAAAAAGGACACATTCCGTAAAAAGTAAAATAACAAAAATACCGAACTCAATGGAAAATTCAAAACGGAAAGTCCCTTCACAAATGTCAAAATCAAAAGCTCAAACACATCAAACGAATGGAAAACTGTCATATTCCTGACCGGATACAGGCATTTCCTTATGTAGAAAATGGTGGATTAAAGCTGGTATTATAGCTAGCTTAACCTTTCACTTGTATGAAAATACCATGTCGCTAGTGATTTGAGAATCAGGTACATCATATCAGTCAACCAAATCGTGATGGGTACTGCAAAACCTTATGTGTGGTCGAGTTTAGTCATTCTTCCTAATAACTGTTGGATCAGTTTTTTGTAAAAGGATAATGTTACTCGTAGAGTGTAAAAATGCGCGAGCGTCACGTATACTTTGGAATGATGTTATCGTCATAAGATGGGGCAGAGGTTGAGATGCCAACTTCAAATTGGAACTTTACAATTAGAACTTTTATCAGATTCTAGTTTCAAGTCGTTCATCTGTGTCAGAAGCAGACCTTCCAGTTTAGGTAGCATCCTTAATCTCAAGTTCACTTGGTTGATTAAGATGCAAGCACTCACTGACATGTAGGTTTTTCAGTAAGATGAAATCATCAATTTATCAGAAAATGAATTCAAAAACTTTCCACGATGTTTTTCTGTCCATGTGAAGGTTCTGTATGAATTTTACGTCATATTAGTGCAAAAACACGTCGGTCAGTAGAAGTGTACAATTAGTACCCATTGCAATACCGACTGTTGTTGAAATATCAATTCACCAAACTAAAAAATATGCTGTCGACAAAAGGCCACCATTTGAATGATATGATCTTGGTATCAATGTTTCTGAAATCATCGTGGTTCTTCACAAAGTAAGATTTTTCGTGACTTAATACAAGGAATTTGTATCTAAGATTTGTACCTACGATTCCAAAGAAAAAGCACTAATAAATGATGCAATGTAAACGATATTTCAATTGAGCAAGAGAAAAAGTATTGCAAAACGTAGAAAAGCAAATGTTTTGATATAACTGCTAATGTAAATCGTGAAGACTAGGATTGAAAATTGGGGAACGATCTTTAGAATTTTTAAGAATCAACATCTGACAGCGCTGGTTGAATATACTCAGAACAATATTTCTGAAGGTTATCCATCTTTTACTGTAGAAAAATGGTGTTGAGAACTTTATAAATATGTTAACACGAATATCTTGACACCCCTGCTAGATATAATTCTTCATAAGGATGTTTGCGAAATTAAAGAATCCAGTTTCATGACGGGATATTTTCATCATCATTTTTATGTTAATACCAATAGAAAACACGGACTGATTTTTGCTTTTCTAATATATGTCTTTCAAGAATGATGCATGGGTATACAACTTTCATAAAAATCAAAGGAATTACTTAAAAGCTCCGATTTGAAACCCTTGGTTCAATATGTTCTTTTAAACATCAGCACTATATCAAGGAAATCATTATTAGAAACACAAGCCGCAGAATATTGTACCAAATATGAGATATATACTCGATATAACGGAGTTAATTTTGATAAAATGTTATAACAACATGAACGGTACCAATTTTAATGCACCAAATGCGCTTTTCGACAATTAATGTCTCTTCAGTGATGCTCGAGGCCAAAATATTTGAATATCCAAAATCTAATACAAATATCGCGGATCAAATAAGTGTATAAGTGTCAGATTTGAAAAATTATTTAATGTTGTTTCTTTAAGTTTATAATAGTAAATCATCTAATGCGATATACCAACTGGTTTTTTCTATGAATTAGTAACCCAACGGGTGCTACTAGTGGGACTTAAACAGCATTCAAGGGGACCTGATCATGAGTTCAGCCCCAAGTTTTGTTGGGTCAATATTTCTTAATCTTTCGTTTTATATGTAGTGTTCTGTGAACTGTTGTTTGTCTTTTTTTTTCGTTTTACTATTGTGTTGTTTTTTCCCTTAAAGTTTTATCCCCCCCCTTTTTTTACTTGCTTGTATCTTCTATCAATTTCTTTGTTTATGAAATATTTTATGGTATTAATTGGTCTCGTCTGTGCCTAATATTTACTTTAAAATTTTTATTTTAAGAAGGAGTCATGAGGACTTTCTGTAAATAAAATTATAATTGTGACGTAATGCGTTAAGCATGCTGGGACAATCATTCAACTACATCCAGAACAGTACCATGTGATTTGAATACCAATCTAGTTCTGTACATATTTAGCCTGGTTTTGAATGATCTATATTTTACAGTTACTGTGTGTAGGAATCCCAGCTGTTCAGGCTTTAAATGGAAATACAGTTTTATGCTTTGCTTAGTTAAAATCGTCCAGAAGTCAAACTCGCGACTCGAGCGAGCACATAACCACGAGACAGCCAAGGACTCTAAAGCTTACTAAATAATATTTACTAGTATTCAATCAATTCTCGTAACTGTTGTAACCATTTAATATTAAACTTTGAAGATATCTCAAATGCAATAATCACATATAAAATGAACAAACAGTTTCTCGCTTCACTTTTGGTTTCTTGTACTAAGTGGCGTTAGCATGATTAGAAAAACAATTGATTATTGAATTTGATAATCGGATTTAACATTAATCAATACTCTCTATTCGCACTTCCAAAATACTAAATTTCAAAATTATACTTTGATAAGAATTATTGCCAGGGCCGACAAAAAGTAGCAATTCGATTCGCTGCATTGAAAATTAATGGTTAATGGAAGAATAATAATTGCAGATTAATTCATTATATTAATAGTATAAGCTTAATAATCGAGTTCTGTAAAAGTATATAAAGGTTTGAAAATGTCTTTTCTTTAACGCTACTTTAGGAGATATATTCTGTTATATTTTTACAGCAAATGCGTATGTATTCTTTAGGTAACTTCTCATATGTGTAGTTCTTCACCTTTGTCGTTTGAAATGTATTTTATCAAAATTGTGGTGTAGTCCATCCGTATTTTGTCCTATTCATAAAATTTCCACATGAATATTTATCCAACAATTATATTGGTGTACCGTAACTGTCTGAAGGGTTTTTTTTGCTTTTGTATTTTACCGAAAGATTGTCAGGCACATTTCAATTTTTTTATGCCACTTAGGGGCATTATGTTTTTCGGTCTGTTCGTCCGTTCGTTCGTCCGTCCGTTCGTCTGTCCGTTTGTCCGTCCGTTAGTCCGTCCGTTTGTCCCGCTTCAGGTTAAAGTGTTTGGTCAAGATAGTTTTTGATGTCCAATCAACTTGAAATTTAGTACACGTGTTCCCTATGATATTATCTTTTTTAATTTTAATGCCAAATTCCCCAAACGGTCCACTGAGCATAGAAAATGATAGTGCGAGTAGAACAATCATGTACTATGGACACATTCTTGTTTAAACATGTTTTTATTCTGCTGGTATGATTGTGAACTTTTATGATATTACCAATAATCTATGTTCGTAAGTAAACAGCTGTAGCGTTATTTACCTTAACCAAAGAAACCCATTCAAAAGGCAGGCTCTTGGTGCCGTTTTGAATTTTCATTACAGGATTTTGTGTCATTAGATTATACACCATAACCTTTCTTTGCGAATACCTATTTTGTTCTTTTTTTAAATATTTTTATAACTCCTTAATTCCACAATGACTGTCTTTTATTCCTTTTTGTCTGATGTAATAAGATCAATTTTAACCTTAATTTTTGGCAAAAGTCTTACGGACTTTTATATTTGTTTACTCCAAACGACGATTGATGCACTTATGCATAACCAATAATGGAAAATTTACAAAAATTGTATATTTTTAGAAATAGGGAAATCTTATTAAAGTTATCAATTCATGCAATCTTGCGTTCGTATTTTGTATCCTGGTTCATTGTGTATGATTGTTAATGAATTTAGACATAGAAGGTAAAAAAATATGTCGCACAGCAAAGATAAGGAATATACCGAAAATCTTTCCGTTCATAGAAATTCAACTCTGCATGATAGCCAGGAACTTCATGATGATAGTGATACAACTCACATCCCCTTCTTAACTGATGATAGTATCCAAAGGTCCGTACAGAAAGAGGATGGCACTGATAAGGGATATGCTTGGTTTATCTTGATAGGTATGCGTTAGCTATTTTTTATAGTTAGATTACTTTTCTTTTTATGAAGAAAAGGGTACTTTTAAATTTTGTACTAGTGTAAAATTTTAAAGTCAATATTCATTAAATATGCTATGTACAACATTATGTATTTTTATACGTTATTGTCTAGTTAAATACATCTGAAATTTACTTTCATCTTTTTTTTATTATTTAAGAGCGTAATTTGCCTGAGTGAATTATAATTTTCAATACGTATTTGATTTCAGAACGGACATGTGTAGATTTCACTATGACTAGAACTATTTTTATTAAGAATTAGTTTCGATTTTTTTAAACTGTTTACTGAAGAACATAGATTATGGATAATATCATAAAAGTTCACAATCAAAATTTATTTTGTTCCTTTTTGTCTGATGTAATAACCGAAATTATTTTAACCTATATTTTGGCAAAAGTTTTACAGACTTTTGTTTACTCCAAACGAGGATTGATGCACTAATGCATAACCAATAATGGAAAATTTATTTTGTTCCTTTAAGACTTTTGCCAAAAATATAGGTTAAAATTTTTGTTCTTACATCAGACAAAAAAGGAACAAAATAAAAAATAATTTTATTCCTGTAATAAAAGTTCAAAACGGCACCAAGAGCCTGCCTTTTGAATGAGTTTCTTTGCTTAAGGTAAATAACGCTATAGCTGTTTACTTTAAAATACTCTTTATTAAGTAAGGTCGATTATAGTTTCAATATTGTTGATGCAGCGGTTTTCTTGAAATAAACCGTTTTGTCATTTGCCTTGGTTTGCCATGGCATAAACGTTTCATTTTCGACTTATGAGCTTGACTATCCCTTTTGTATCTTTCGCTTCTGTTAACTCACCAACCAGCTAAAGAAAATTTACAGGATCATCGTAAAGAACATTAAACCGGGACATGTTGTTCTTTGTCTGATGACAACGATGTCACGGAGGACACGTCGGACGAGGAAGTCTTAGCTGGCTTCAGGCATAGTTCAACAAGTAGATGTAGTATTCATTTTCTATTTCAACTTATATTTCTGAAATCGATAAAACATATTATTCAATCTGCATTTAATACATTTATAATCAGTTAATTTTGAAATAAGTGTATATGATCAAACTATATAATCAAAATAAATAGACTTTATATAATTTTCCATTACCTTCTTGAATAAAATACAGAACAAGTTTGGGTTTTTTTTCTGCGGCTTTTGTTGGGACATGGCTAATGATTTTTTTAATAATCAGTGATATAAAAGTACATGCCAAATTGAAAGTTTCTTTACCCTGATATACAAATATGATTCAAGAAACTTCAGTTTATAAAATGGAAATTCACAGAAAACTATTTTTCTTTCCCTATTGTAAGTTTTCCTTTTTTGGACGGTGGCACCATCTTACGGTGTTTATATATCTTGTTCCTCTGGCACCATCTTACGGTGTTTATATATCTCAACTCGTTCGTTATGCCCGTGTCTGACGTTTTGGATTTCAATGAGCGTAATCTATGCATTACTGGTAAATTATTAAGTCAGGGATTTCGTTTCCTTTAATTACTTAAAACTTTTTCTAACTTTTTCCATAGATTCAAAGATTTGGTTTGCAAGTTTGGCTGTACCTTTAGAAAACTTATTTCAAACGGAATAGCACACCCTAAATTTTACGGCGATGTTGTTAACGATCCGGGTATATTTATAAATTCTTTAAATAAACTTATTCTAAAAGGTTACATATTCAATACTGTAATTAAATCTTTGAATATTGTTTTTATTGATATTAACATTGATTTCGTTATCAGTAAATTGAAACCCTACTAAATTTTACACATATGTACTTTCACAGTACTACAATCTGTCGATACTTATATTTTGGCATTGCACAAGGTCATGTTTTTCTCTGACTGGTAATGACGTCTTTACACTTAACCATTGGATGCTGGATGTGTACTGATTGATATTTTAGTCTTAGATACATGCTTTTTTTATTAGTTTTTATTGGCTTTGAACTAGCTGTCAGTAACTGCGAGTACTCTCAGATATATAATTAGTGTCTTTTTTGTTGTTAGGTATGTGGGATGGATATATACCCTGCCACGTCCTGTCTGTGTTTTTGTTTGACGTTTTTCTTTGTATCGATCTGGTGAGTTTAGCCTTTTTCAACTGATTTTTAGAGTTTGTTCTTATGTGGTGCTGTTACACCACTGTCCCAGGTTAGGGGAGGGTTGAGCGCTCACAAAACTATTTAACCCCACCACATTCTTTATGTGCCTGTCCCAAATCAGGAGCCTGTAGTTCAGTGGTTGTCGTTGGTTGACGTCTATCATATTTGTTTTTCGTAAATTGTTTTGTTATAAATTAGGCCGTAAGTTTTCTCAATTGAATTGTTTCATATTTTTCATGTCGGGGCCTTTTATAGCCGACTATACGGTATGGGTTTTTCTCATTGTTGAAGGCCGTACTGTTGCCTATAATTGCTTATATCGACTTCATTTGAACTTTGGTGGATAGTTGTCTCGTTGACAATCATACCACATCTCCCTTTTTTTATAAGTGTTCCCTAAGTACAAAAATTATGAAAAAAACAATCAACTGGAAAAAGCGCAACCGTATCTTGCTACATGTACAAGAAAATACCATTATATACATTTATAATGTTGTCCCGCAAAAATATAGGATTGTAGGAATCCATTAAGATTAATCGTAGTCGATAATATTGTATCCCTAAAAAATAATAAAAATAATTTTCGGCAAAAATGTTTGAGGAGCATACAATATATAGTCGGAATTAAACAAGAAATTTTTGGGACAAATAAATAATGTTTTAACAGTAATCTCAGAAGGGGAGAGATGCATTACTATGTTCAAATGCTTAGGTTAAAGAGACTGTCAAATTATATCATTTTCAAGCTCTTTATGAGAAATGCCAGTTTTCAAATGAAAGATTACATTATTCGCTTTCAGAAAATGAAATAAATTTGTAGGTGAAAGACGATTTCGAAACTTTTCAAGTTAGCTGATGGAATATAACAGATTATAAGGGATATCAAAACTAACACATAAGTGAATAGATTATGAACTGAAATGGCCATCTTTAAAGACTTAAAATAAATGTATAAGTCATGTTCAATTTTTTTAGTATTATTTCAACATATCCACTGCGCTGATTACAGTACTAGTCAGACATTTTGTTAACTGTCAAAAAAAATTGTTAGATTATTTTAAGGATCTTTATTAGCTGTTACAATGTATTTGCCTGTTTAAAACACTTTGTAATACTTACTATATGACAGAATCATACTGGGATTACTACAAATACAGTATATAAAGAAAAACCCAAGAATTTACATGTTATGCAAATTAGACAGTACAGATGGTATGAAGATCAGAAAGGCAGTTTCAGATTAAAACTCCATTTACTGATGAGTGACGTTTATCAAGGACTTTTATAGTACATTTTCAAAACGATAATCATTTGGTGTGATTGTTCACGAAATTTGAAAATTCGTTCTTAATTATATGCATTGAAGTTAAGTGTATTTGTGGTTTCCTGTCCTTACAATATTTATAAACATATACAAACAAACAAACAAACAAAAAAGTCATTTAATTTATATGAAATGTTCTGATGCAAAATATATATATTTGCTTAATTTCAGTTAGTTGTATCGTCTACATTATTGTGCCTGGTAGTGTAAAATCTTTTGGTGTGCTGTACACAGAACTGTTAGACTACTATGATGGCGGAGCTGGAAATACGGCAGGAATTCCGGGAGTCCTTTTATTTCTCTACTTTGGACTAGGTAAGATATATGGAAAATTGCGTCACTTTTATTTCATTCTATGAAATGTTCATCTAATGTGTAATTTCTTTTTAAACGTCGTTGTTTCCTGATAAAGTATTCAAGTTAAATTCATGACATTATATTGGAAATGTTTTCATCTCCTCAATTTTAATCTTTCTCAATTTTTTTTTCAAATATCTTAGCCTCGATAATCACCAAAGAGACATTTATTGGCGAAATGCGCATTTGGTGCAGTAGCATTGGTACCGTTAATGTTATTACATTTGGTTTTTTTTTCTATTTTTATATTAGCAAAATTACTATATTTCATCATGTTCAAATCTATTAACTAGATTTCATCATTTCATTATTGTTATATTCCTAGCTCCTGTATCCAACTATCTTGGTGAAAGATATACATACAGAGTGGTAATAGGGATAGGAAGCTGTTTAGTACTGATAGGTCAGACTGCAAGTGCGTTTGTGCCTCAACTAGAATTCCTTTATCTCACCTACGGGATAATTACAGGTAAATTGTATTTCATTTCTCTGTTTCCGGATTTTAAATTAGGATTTGAAGGTCAAACTATTCACACTATGTGGTCATGGATTTGTTTTCTAAGATAATCACACTTAATTAATATATATTTAGGCCATTCTGATAGGGTTATACAAGGCTAACACCACAAATTATACTTACTACAATATATGCTTAAAGCCCAACTTCTTTTCATCGGCAAATTTGTTGTTGCAAATTGTTGTCCTTTTCTCAGTAGCATTTAAACCCATGCTTCTGTGACACGACGGTAAATCCGCTTGCACTGCGTCCAGCCACGTAGGCCGCTCGGTCAACCAGGATGTATGGTATGAATATAGCTTACGATACTGGAGTGATGACTGTCCTCGTCGATTTTTATCATGAATTGTCAGTTAAGGAGACATGTTTACCGATGTTCAACTTTCGTAAATCGATTAGGAAGAGACACATCAAGGTAACAAACAGAAAATGAGGAAATCGCATGACCTCCAAAAGGAGCCAGACCGGTAGTGTCGACAGGGTAAGCGTCTCCTGATATGCATTTATCACCTGCCAGAGTGACAGAACATCATCAATATATCTGAAAATTGAATAAAAGAACTTTGCAGGATGCTTTTTCTCTAGCTTTGTCTTTGAGAAGGTTCTATATGATTCTGCTCCAAATGAGTACAAAACAAGTCGGTCAATAGTTGTGCACATTGGAATACCGACTGTCTGCTGAAATAATAATCCACCAAACTCCTCAATTAGGTTGTCGATCAAAAATTCATAGTAATGATTATATCTTTGGTGCATTTGTTGTGGGAATCAGTGTCGTTCTTCACAAAGTAAGACATCACGGTTTCCCATTTTTGTAGACAAAGCTCTGTTAAATGAGATGATGAAGTCGAACATTGAGAATAGTATCTGTTAAGCGTAGAAAATCAAAGGGGTTTGTTAATTCTGTAAATTGTAAATATACATGATATATAAATAGGGTGATATGTTATGATTGCCAATGACACAACATATTGAAGATTTTAGAGTAGATCTGTAGAATTTTTAAAACTCCACACCATTAAATATACCTCATCACACTATTTCTAAAGGCCATCTTCTACGATGGAAATAATGGTGGTAAGATGTTAAAAAGATGTTAAGTCGAAAACTTTACGAATCGGCTATACAGGGTTTTTATGAGGATTATGTGAAGTTTAGGTATCCAGTAAAAATATGAGACATTGTAACATTGTGACTACATTTGTACATTTTCAAGAGTCATATATGTAAATCAGAAATACTTATGACAAGTGATTACATTTGTACAATTTCAATGGTCAACATCGAAATTTCAAAATAGCACCAGACGGATTAAATGTTATGTCGTTATGATTTGATCAGTTTATGGGTCTTTTTTAATTCAATGATAGAATGTTACAATGGTCTTCCGAATTTTATATGTATCTAGTTGATGGTACGACTATTGTTTGTTCTTAGATACCAATAAAGCTGCATCATCGAAAAACGCAATGAAAACAACCATTTTAGAATTAGTTACTAAGCATTTGTTTATCCTTAGTACGGGGAATTTCTTCTAGGTCTTCATTACTTGTGGATAAGTAATATATTTTGACAAGGCGAGGTGTTTACAGCTGTTTACGGACTTCTGACCTTGATGGAATGAATAAATGCGGTTAATTATATATATATATAATTTGAAACTGATTTAAAAAGTCCAACGGTGGTAAAAGGTTCAAGATTGAAATCCAAAGTTGAGATAAGTTAAGACAGAATACACACCTTTATAACGAAAAATGGACATGAGCGTATACATTATTTCGTGTCAATGAAGTACATTGAACGGCATAATTGCTAATTCTAAGCGCTGCATTACAGTTGTCTTTTAAAATATCTCAGATGATATTATTTTAATTACCTTCAGGACACGTCGTTAAAGCACAGACCGGATTTTTTTTTTTTTTTTTCATTTAATCCATAGTGTGGCTGTTGTAATTGATTTTGCCTTAACTTGACGTTTAATTTCCCATTTCCCTTCATCCATGTCCAAAAGAAGTCTTTTTTGCGTTCTAGTGTTGTTTTCTCAATTGGGCTATTCCAGAAATATTCTGTCCCCCCCCCCCCCCTATGGAAGACATAAGATGTAAAAAAAAAAATCCATGGAAATATTTCCGGGAATTCCAGATTTTAAACGCATTATAAAACTTAAATATACTGGAATTTTTTTCATGATGCTGGAAATTTGTCTGGAAATTTTAGTGTAAAGATTAGAAGCAATACCTATGGAAGACATCGATTTTATTTCTTTTGTCTGGAATTTATCTGTTTTTTTTTTCTAAATGTGCCAAAAAAACTGGAATTTTATACTTAGTAAGTAACATATATGCAGCCGTAACCAAAAGAAGTGTGTTTAAAAGTTAAGCGCAAACAAATCCCTGACTAGAAGAACTGTTAGCCAATATGTTTACCAGTGTATATAAAGTCTTGTCATTGCAGACAAATACACCACTATCCCAGGAGAATTTGGATCCAGCACATACGTTTTTTAACCTCACTGCATATATTTTCTATATATATATATATCTGTCCTAAGTCAGAAGCCTGTAATTTAAGTGGTTGTCGCTTATTACTGTATTTCATATTTGTTTTTCATTTATTGTTTTGTATATCAATTTGGCCATTAGTTTTTCTCATCTGTATTGTTTCACACTGGTCATTTTCAGGCCCATTCTAGCTTACTATGCTGTGTGAGCCTAGGCTCCATGTTGAAGGCTGTACTTATTGGTTTCATATAACAAGTGAGAATTGAAATTATATTGCTTGATTTCAACTGGAGTTATTTAATTTCAATATAATAATAAAGTAGCCTGTGGCGAGTTTATTATTAGTAATTAAATTAAATAACAAGAGTTGATATCAGCGATATCCAATTTTCTCAAGTTATTAAACCTATTTCTCTTATGGTCAACACTCTCAAAGTGTAAAATTAAAAATATGTAGTTTTACATTATTACATATTTTTAATGTTAATTAGGTGAAAATGTCTAAACAATGGGATTAAAAGCACAAACAGCAAGTTAATAGCTGGTAAGAATGCCTATGGGAAAATTAATAGAGAGATAATTGATTTGACCACTATTGGATACATTTACAACTGTTGTTTTACCACTTCAAAAGATCCTGACATCTGATTAGTTTCAGACACTTGTGATATAAATAGGCAAGTGGAAAACTTGACCTTCATCTAAATTTCCAGATTTGATCATATATAATGAAGCTTGAAATAGTGACCATGGTGAACTTTTTAGCATCTCATCCCTACCACTAAATAAATAGTAATTGAAATTGGATTTCCTGTTTAAAAATGCAAATTCTTGCTAAAGTTCACTGATGAATGCAATAATCATTCCATAAATCTTCAAAGATGAACCCTTCGAAAAATACTGATGTTTTAGATATGAAATGCTTTTGAAAGAATACTGAAAAATTCCAATATCTTCATAAAAACTCAAACCACCCAATTTTTTAAGAAAAAGAACAAAGTTGAAAATAGATGTAATGTATCATTCATTACATATTATCATTCTCAAGCAGAAAAACTTCAAAAAGTATTCAGGAAATACTGGCATCTTTTTAAAACAGATACTACAATTGATGCCCAATCCCATAAAAACCTATCAATAGGATTCAAAAGAAATAGAACATTGGTGAATTAGTGAAATGAGCTATAAAATTATTTGTATGAACATCACAGTTCCTACAAAATATTTCACTGTGCAGAACTAATTAATGACCATCATCATGTAAACCACACAAGTAAACTGATATTCTTAGGACAAAATTCTTACCATGAAACACTTAATTCAACATTAAATTTTATTGAAATACATGTAGGTTGAAATAGTTAGAAAATCAAAAAATCAAAATTCAAATTTAAATTAACAAATCAAAAAACTATAACAATTATTATTATTATTATACAGTATTTATAACAGCGATTTATATAATATTAAAATTACCCATAGCGCTTTACAACATATATCCATTCACATATATAAGTATTAACAATAAAATATGAAAGCCCATGTTATAAAATCCTAAAACAAACAGATTTTAAAAATATTGCAAATAAAACTATACTATGAAATTTACTGATAAACAATAAAATTTATATAAAATGGGCATGGTAAAAATACCATAATAATAAATAGAAAAAGATATTAAATTTTTTTTTTAAACTTTGAACAGTAATAAAAAAAGAAATAAATGAAAAAAAAAAACAATAGGGGTGGTCTCTGATGAAGGTTTCCCTTTAATTATAAATACAATTCCGGAAAAAACCAAAACATTGCTACATAGCACAGTATCCATGAAAGGCCAGAGATATGATTTGCACCAAAATGTGTGGATATTGGATCAAATTCTATGAAATTATCCCTAATCACAGAAAATGATATTTGGATGTTTAATTTGTACTCTTAATTTATCTTGTCAACTAAAAAATTGTGTCTTTTTGAATTAAAATGTTGCTTATTAGATTAGTGCTAGCTCTATAAGGCAGCCCCCCCCCCCCCCCTAAATACACTTCTGCATATGACCCTGTGTATCTCTTCGATTTAAATTATTGTAAGATATGTTTTTATCTTTAATTTATTTATATATAAAAATTAATCAAAATTTGTTCAGGGTTCTATTTCTTGATTTACAAGAAAGCTTCTGTCTAAGTTTTGTAAAATTCCACAAAGGTTTGACAAAAGTTATTCAAAATCTTTCACTTACCTAAATGTTGACTGTGAAATAATATTTATTAGTAAATTATGGAAGAATGGTCGGAAAATACAAAATTTTACTCTACATGTCGGGTATTTATCAAGTATGAAGAAACTAATCATCAGTAATATTGAGAAGAGATAACAAAAAAAAACCAACTATTTTTTTCTTAATTGCAATGTTTTTGTCAAGAAGAAACTTCTGTCCTTGTTCTTGAAATTCTATAGTTATTGATATCTTAATACTTAACCCAATACTATATCTAAATAATAACTTCAAATATGCCATTTATCTGTAAAATATAAGAAATGAAACAAATATTTTAAAATTTTACTCTTGATCTTGAAGAAGCTATTTATATCATTCCAGGGGCCTTAGTGCCCAAGAGGTCTAAGTATTCTAACTACTGTATATTTAGCCTGTCAACTATGAGGTTTTGAATCCCGCACATGGCAGGTGCCCTAAACTCCAATCATTATTGACTAATTTGTTAGTTTTTCTACCGAATGTCATGGTTCTCTATGGCTTCCTCCACCCAATAAAAACTGACCGCCACAAAATAGCACAATAGTGCTGAAGTGGCATCAACACCAATCATTCAATCAATATATCAATCATTCCATAATGCTTTAACAAAGTTATTTTGAAGTCTAACAAACCACATTATTGATACCAGGCTTAAAATTGTGAACACCAGACTAGGGTTTTATCTACAAAAGACTCAACAGTGATGCTCGAATCCAAAAAGTTTAATAAAAGACCTAATAGATTATGTTGTCTGCTCTATGGTCGGGTTGTTGTCTCTTTGACACATTCCCCATTTCCATTCTCAATTTTATGAAGTTGAAGAGCATTGGGGACCCAAAATTCCAAAGAGATTTTGCCAAATACAGCTAAGGTAATCTATTCCTGGAATAAAAAATCCTTAGTTTTTTGAAAATTTCAAAGTTTTGTAAACAATATATGTTAGTGCAAAAAAATCTTAGTCCATTATATCAGTGAAATATTGAAAAAGAATAATAATCTCTGGATGCTGTCTTTGTATAGAAGAAGCGTCTGTCAGTTAAGCAAAATTCCATGAATATTTAACAAAGCTATTGACTTAAATAAAAAAGAAATTAACCCAAAACAAAGGAGTACCCCAGTAAGACCCCTTTTTGGCCCCAAAATATAGCAGTTTTACAAAATTGTTAAAATGTAAACTTTCAGCTATTTATTGAAAAGATAAGAATACTTCTGTTACATATGTATGGGCTTTTTTTTGACAATACAATGCACATGTATCGGGTACTAGCATCGTTAAATCATGCAAAATTACTGCAATCTTCACAATTAGCTAATTTTTAAACGGTTTCCGTCAAAATGGAAGTGGCCGCATTTGTGTTCAGTCTCAATATTTAGATGTATGTTGTATTTGATGATAATACATAACATATATAAAGGGTTGAGAATGAACACGAATGCGGCCACTTTCATTTTTGACAAAAAAACATCTGAAAAGTGACATTTTATGGCATATTTGATAGATTTTTTATATATATGAGCTTGAATTTTGCCGTCTTTAATGACTTAATCAGTTGAAATCTTTCACATCAACTAATTGAATCGACTGAAGAAGACACTTATGTGTTTAAAAAGTGCCCAAAATCTTTCATCAGATGTACCTGAAATTTGAGGCCAAAATTGGCCCTTACCGGACCTACTCCTTTAAATGTTGATGACACTAGAGAGAAGGATTGCTATGTCTAGCTTGGGGAACTCTAGTTGCAGGCTTGACAAATAGTAAATTGTAAAATAGGATGACTTAAGCATGTCAGTTTTTTTGTGTAATGAATTTTTATAAACTTTTTAAATTTCAAAACTCATGTCAAATTTTAGACATCATTGTTAAGAGAATACATTTTCAGATTATTCAATTGGTAGGAGAACATTGCATTCAATATCATCTAAAGTTTCATTCCAGTACACAATAAAAATATTTTTGTAAATAGGTTAATTCTTCAAACATCAGTCATTTCTTATTATATTTATTTTTCGTATCTTAGAAAGTTTTATGCTTTCATATGAAAATAAAACACTAAACACAAATAATCAATTTATAAAAGTTCACATTGCCTTGCATTAATTTAAAAAAAAAAGGGGGGGATCTTCTGTGTGTAAATTCAAAAGTCGGTAAAACAGTTTGCCACTGATTCTGATAACATTCTATTTATTTGTAACAGTATTTTGCAATCCATAGTAGAGTCATAGTACACAGCTGGTCATTTCTGGTCATTCATCTACAATATTGTGGTAATTAGACAATTTCCTGCTGTGAAGACAAACAAGTGTGTTTGAATAAAGGATGTATCAATTAGCTGTTTATTGGTAAATGTTCTGGCTATTTAGTAACCCAAAATCTGGCATTTGTTTATAATGATATAGGACAAACCCTAAATTTCATTCTAAAATTTAGGAGATATCAAATTGCACAATTTAATGGTGAAAAATACAGATTAAATTCTAAATATATAATTAGGTTGAAATGATCATCTATTTGATTACATCATAAGTCTGAAACTAATCAGATGTCAGTATTTATTTTTGATGTGTTTAAAAAGGTCATTAAGGCATCAAATATTTGTCAAACCAAATTTTCTTTGTTTTTATCTTCCCATGTGATATAATTTTCCACTGAGTGATGCTAATCATAGATGCTATTAATCCAATCATTTTGAAATTTGCACCTGATTAACATTCAACAGTTTTGTATACATGAAACAATTCAAGATAAAAATCGTAAGTTGCACATCTGTAAATGAAGACAATGCAATTTCCCATAGGAACCCCCTTTACAGCTCAAACTGTGCCACTTTCAGTATGAATTTTTATAACAAAAAATATATCCTAGAATGGAAAGTTGTTGATATGCACAACTATTTTATTCAAAAGTCTAACCATAGGGATCTGCGGCATATTTTCAACATTTACATGCCCAGAACTTCTAAGAGTTTGAACTTATACTTATAAAATTCTGTACTGCTCCCCCTTTCCCTTCATTTTGGGTCTTCCTCAGAATTCAAGTTGGCCGCTACCTATAAATATCTACCTATACTGGTAACATTCCCAAGTTATGTCTCTATGTCAGAGATAAAACATATACATTGTAGATCATATCTGGGAACGAGTACATATACAAATGTATCCCCCAAAAGAGGCAGTCTGTGAAACAGCTGTATTTACAAAGTGCAACCTACAAAATGAAATTCCATAGTATCAATATCATTTATTCTCTAAACTACTATCGCTGTATCAGACTTTTGTCCCCCTCCCCAGAAATGTACATATACATAGGGAATTAATCAGAACTCTTGTGTTTTAAACCTGGAAATTATGGGTCACAAAATATTTCTGTTCTGGAAAATCTTAATGACTACCAGTAAAAATTATATGGAAATTATTCGTCCCTTTGGAAAATACATGGAATTGCAAGTGCACTAACAGACAAAAAGTTTGGAATTTTTTGGTCCAGACAGAAAATTTCTTTGGAATTTTAGAAAAAATCAAGAAAAAAAAATCTGGAATTCCAATGTCTTCCATAGGGGGGGACAGACTATTTCTGGAATAGCCCATTACGTATGGTGCATTATCAAGCGTGTCATTCCTTTCAAGCTGATTTGCATAATTTTATAAATGTTTTGATTGTTTGAACAAAATAGGATTTATAGCGCCTTCACATTTGCATTACATGATTTTCCTATAGTCTAATTACACAATTTATAATACAATTTATAGTTTCTCATGATGTGCCAATCTAGCACTCTAAAACTGTGCTTACTTTGTATTTCATAATCTATTTTACAGGATTGGGATGTGGATTAATCTTTGGTCCGTGCTCTACTATCCTGAGTTTCTATTTTGACAAAAAGCGGGGTTTAGCAACTGGAATAATGGCATCTTGTAGTGGCATAGGCAATATGTGCTTTCCGTATATGTACAAGTATTTGATTGAAAAATACGGCCTTCAAGGCACTATTTTAATAGCTGGAGCAATATATTTCCATGTTTGTCCTGTCAGCATGTTTCTTAGACAACCAAAATATGTAACAAGACAAATACAAGAAAGGCAACTTTCAAAAGCACGACAGAAAGAAATGCAAAAATGCGGAGCCTTAAAACGAATATTTAGATTTGATCTCTTCAAAAATTCAAAATTTACAGTGTATCTTACGGCAATATGCTTACAAGCAGCAAATACTACATCAAATAAAGTTATTTTACCGGGCCATATTCGAGGTTTGGGTTTTGGTATTGAAACCATTACGCTAGCAGTTTCTTTATTCGGTGCATCAGAACTTGTAGGGAGGATATTATTAGGATGGTTTGCAGATAAAAATGTTATATCTAGAATTACCATATTTATGATTTGCTCTTTTATATATGCTGTCACAGCATTTTGCATGCCTTACTTGCCCTACAAGCCGGCCGTAATAGCTTATGCCGTTGTTATAGGAGCTTTTTCTGGATCAATTTGGGGTTTAAACCAAGTAATTATAATTGATTGTGTTGGGCTAAAACATTTGTCTCCAGCATTTGGTTTGTAGTCGATGTGTATTGGTATAGTCATATGTATAAGCCAACCAATGGCCGGTAAGTTTATCTAAGGATAAGTTTCCTGTCCGTGCATCTGTCTGCATTTAGTTTTTTAATGTTTATTTGTAGAATTAAGTAGTATTGGTAAATGATAATGATTATTGAACTTAACTATACATTCAAACCAACAAACATGCATTTCATTTGCATGTTATTTTACTCTTTTCTTTGAATGTTTACTGGTTGTAGAGTGAATGGATATTGACTTCTGTTTGAACCCAACATCATCATAACGATTTTGTTTTGTACATTACGCTGTCTCGTCGATGATTTTTGATGGAAGCTATTAATGTGTTTCGTGCATACATCGATTATTCCTCTATTCCAGATATTACAATAAGATTACCAGGAAATATGACTCGCGAGACATGTGTAACAAGATTTTTTTGCTTCCGAAACATGAGTTATTACTCTGCATGCGTGTTTCTCGGAGTGATGTTTTAGACCTTTTTTTCTTTTTGATTGATTCGGGCTTTCGCTGCCAAGCAATAGCTTTCCTTACATCTAGACGTCTTGGTAAAATTGCAAATGGTGGCATAAATGTCGATCGAAAAACAAAAATACAATTTAACACCCTGTTAAAAAATACAATCAACAGTTAAAACAATGTTTCACAGAACATTAAAGATTGGGTAATACTAAACCCATCAAAAACCGGGGCGAAGTCATGTTTTCTGGGAAAAAAAAGCAGTTTCGTCACCACTAGTGAAACCTATCGCCTTGTTTGTAACAATTAGATATCCAACGATAAGTCGGAAATATCACAAACGAGAGAGAGGGGAATGTGGCTATGACAAATGGATCATATCCGTGGTTATCTGTTGCACAGATATTCCATCACGCAAAACCAAATCATGATGGCAAAATGGATTAAATTACTCATCATTTTACAGCTGATAAATTTAAATATTCTTTGGTGCTTTTTATCTTATATTGTCAACTGTTTTGAACTTTAATTGTTTTTCTCATTTCATTATTTTTTTCAAAATAATATAAATATTATTGTTTTAGTTGACGTAAATTTGTGTTTACCTTATGTACAGGTTCGCTGGAAGATGTAACTGGATCTTGGACCTCGTCGTTTTATTTTGTTGGCATTCTCAGTTCACTTGCTGTATTATTATGCTTACTGGAACGTCCGATATCACATATCTGGTCTTGTCAGCGAGTCGTAGCAGACACAATCATTGATGTTTCATGCGATAGAGTCGATAAAATCTTTCCTGTGACTAATGAGATTAATGGACAGCAAGAGAAATTGGAGAAAGGGAGGAGTTCATTTGATGGCAACCCGAACGACCTAAAGACAAAATTGCAAGGAGAATATGTTCCGTTAAATACAATTGAGAAAGAAAGCTTTGTACTCAGAACGGAGAATGAAGACACTTTGTTGCAGCGTTTAGGACCAAACAATCAGTCTGAATCATAACACAATACTGACTGATAAACAGATAATACCTTCTATGATTATGAAAGATTTATCTGCATAATGATACACCAATGCACTGTACTGCTTCATAAGAATGTATATCGTGTTCTGGTATTATTTGTATAACGTGCCTTATGTTTCGTCCTTCTTCGACCTTTGATCCCTGATTATTCCCGTGGTATCTCCTTACTTTTGTTAAACTATGAAAGGATATGCATGTTCACACACTTTTTTTCAGGAGATAACGTCCAACCTTATTTTTAATGCCATTAAAAGATATTTGATTGGGCTTATTATGACGCCCATTGCTGAACCTAGTACTTAACTTAATCATTCATAACAATATTAATAAATATTAAACCCAATTAAAATTTTCGATTAACAACGATTAGCGATTAGTTAGAATGAAATATAGTATAATGACAAAAGAAGCAAAATATAAATAATAAGGATCAAGTACACAATATAAAAAAAGCTACATATTTATTTGTCATTTCAATCACCTCGGTTTGAACATTTACAATCACCATCTATGGTTTCATTCCAAGTTGCTTGTATATCAATTTATTTGTGTCAAATTGTTGTTAACATAAAGGAAAGGAAGGGATCTGGCGAATTATTTGTAAAAGCTAAATGGATATATTAGAATATTGACAATTTGCCGTGCCTTCATTAAAGAGTTCATGATGTGATCCAAATTATTTGTAAGCTATAGTTCCAACAGTTAAACAACGGAAAACAGAAGAAATTGCGTCCATATTACGGTAATACAAATCTTTTCATGTCAATACATTAACTTAAATAAGAAGGAATTAAAAATATGTGATATTGCTGTATATAGTCCATCGGTGATGTTTGAGACAATGTAGTTAATAAAATTACATTGTTATAGCTTTAGGACAGTGTTATATATATATATCATAATAAAACCAAAAGATAATTTACTTTATTGTCGTTGTTGTGCACTATTGATTCAAATTAATGAATGGATGAATTTATTTGCAAAAATAAAATTGAGAATGGAAACGGAGAATGTGTCAACATGACAACAACTCGACCAAAGAGCAGAAAACAGCTCAAGGCCACCAATGGGTCTTCAACACAGCGAGAAAATCCGGCACCCAGAGGTGGGCTTTTGCTGGCCCCTATACAAAAAAGGTATACTGGTTCAGAAAAAATGGACGTCACACTAAACTCCGAAACATATAAATGAACCAAAATTTAAAAAAAACATACAAGACTAACAAAGGCCAGATGTTCCTGACTTTGGACTGGCGTAAAAATGCGGAGGGGTTAAACATGTTTTTGTGAGATCTCAACTCTCCCCCTATACCTCTAGCCAATGTAGAATAAAAAAAAATATATATTATACATATATAATGACACAATGATAAAAAATAGAGACCAACACACTTGACCAATGTTAATCAATAATATAAAACCTCTGCCTTTAGTAGTTACATAGTTTCATTGGCAGCTTTTAACCATTGATCTGGTTTATAGGCAGTAGTATTTTGGTAAATAATGTGACCTTATACAAGAAACCCAATTTGTTTTACCTTTATTATCATCTTTATACAGAAGCATGTAAACATCATACAAAACACAGATTTAAGGTTAATGAACCAGATAGTCGGTATATAACAAAAACATGTATGACTCCTCAAAAGTGCTTGAAAAACAAATTAATCAACCAAAAGTATACCAATTCTATCTAAGGAACACATGTATATTGGGAGGATACCTAAACAGAAATACTTTGATAGGCATTACTTTTATATCATTCCTTCAAAGCGTACTAAAAAACTAAATATATGCATAAAACACGATTCAAAGAGTTAGGGCCAATTTCTCTTGAAATTATTTAAATAAGGAGGTTTGGTATGATCTAAAACCTTTTAGATCTTTCAATGTTCATGAAACTTGGCCTATAAATATATTTTTCTAAAAAGTAAAATCACAAAAATACTGAACTCCGAGGAAAATTCAATCGGAAAGTCCCTAATCACATGGCAAAATCAAATGACAAAACACATCAAACGAATGGACAACAACTGTCATATTCCTGACTTGGTACAGGCATTTTCAAATGTAGAAAATGGTGGATTGAACCTGGTTTTTATAGCGCTAAACCTCTCACTTGTACGACAGTCTTATCAAATTCCGTTATATTTACAACGATGCGTGAACAAAACAGACATTATAAATAAAATAGTCAAAATATGGGTACAGCAGTCATCACTGTGTTACAATATCAAAACAAACAATTATTTACAAAAAAAGCACAAAAGCATCTATCAAATTAAGACCCACCTCTAAACATTGAGCTGCTACTCAGGCAAGCACAGATAGGGAAATTGGAACCATTATAAATAAATCAAAGAAATCTCACGGTCATGTAAAATTGAGTTCATCGTATACCTATATAAAAATAAGGAGATGTGGTATGATTGCCAATGAGACAACTATTCACCAAAGCTTAAATGAAGTGGATGTAGGCAACCGTACGACCTTCAACAATGAGAAAATCCATACCGTATATTCGGCTATAATATGCCCCTACATGAAAAATATTAAACAATTCATTTGAGAAAACTAACGGCCTAATTTATAACAAAACAATTTACGAAAAACAAATATGACAGACGTGAACCAACGACAACCACTGAACTACAGGCTCCAGACTTGGGACAAGCACATAGATAATGTAGCGTGGTTAAATATATTTGTGGCGCTCAACCCTCACCTAATCTGGGACAGTTGTGTTACAGCACAACATAAGAACAAACTATAAAATTCAGCTGAAAAGGGCTTAACTCGTAAGATGGACACAAAGAAGAAAACATCTAACAAAGACACAGACCGAACGTGGCAGGGTATTAATACATCCCTATTAACTAAAACGACACCCACAAAGTACAGATCTGAGAGTACTAGCAGTTACTGACCGCTAGTTCAAAGTAAAGAACAACTAACAAAAAATGGTGTATCTATAGCACATATATCCTTATATCACCAACCATCCATCTTTTTTGGGGAGGGTTCATTTTTTTTAATAGATTTGTGGGTAGGGGGCTGTTTTTTTTTAAATAAATTGTCGATTCTAAATGCCTTCAATTTTTTTTTTTTTTTGGGGGGGGGGTTTCGATATTTGTTCCGAGGACCCTGGCACACTATTCAAAAATACAAACTAGCTGTAAAGACAATCAATGCCCGGTATTGACCGTTTCCCTTTTAAAATTATAATGATTGTTTGTACCAATATCAGGTAAATATAGTACATACATCAATTTAAACAATGGTCGAACTTGACAGCGTTACCAAAGGGGTCTTGTCGCTGAGACAATAATAAGATAAATCATATGACTTTAGTACAGAGCTCTGCAGGTCATTAATACATACTAATTAATCGTTATTATTCATTTTCATTTTACATTCATGATTGGATCATTGAAATATTATGTCATGGAAGTAAAATGAAATATGATACTTCCATGATTTCGTTTTTACTGCCATGATTAATTGCAGTCAACTGTAGATGCTCAACTAAATGGCAAAGCCAGTTGGTGTTTCGAATGAAATGACCCGGCAACAAATCAGACACGGAGGGTTTTTGACAATTAAATTTAGTATACAAATTATGTGTTTATTCCTCTTTGTGCGAGATAACAAAAGGTTGGGATCTCTGATATTAGAACTTGTATATATTTAAAATATCTCTATGCCAAGCAAGGATAAACTCATCCGAGAGTTGTTTTTAAGGTCGGAGGTTTTTTTATAGTTATTTGGAGAATTCAGTACTGTTGACGGGTCTTTGATACATTTATAATTTAGAATTCTGCACTTACAACAGTTGTTATCTGGTGATGATTTTAAAACTTGAAATATTGTTTAAATATTTGTTTGTTATTTAACACTGTTTGTTGTTTTATAGATATGTTTTGTCTGTTTGGGGTTTTTTTCTTTTGGTTGCCGTCTATTTTCCACACACTACCTACACATAAGGCACGATCATTCATCTCTTTTTCACACAATGCCTACATATAAGGCACAATCACTCATCTCTTTTTCTCCTTTTTCTTTTCTTTTCTAATGTATTGTTTGATGTTAGTATATTTTAAAAAAAAAATAAGTTTTTCATATATATGTAAGGGAGTAAATAATATAATTTGTTTTTATTGAAGATTAATAATGAAACAACGTTTATAAAAAAACAATTCCTCCTCAATTTTACTGAAAAAGATGACTTGGTTTCGGTTATAGTTGAAAAATAATTATTTGTCCCACATGAAAACTAACAAACAAAAAAAGAAATAACGGTCTGTGAATAAGTGTTCATGAATATTACAGGTATAGTAAAAGTATGCAGTACAAGACCAAAATAATCCTGTCGATTTAAGGAGAGTAGATACCTCAAACATAACATGTTAATGGCTCTCTGATATATATTTTAATCAGATCGACTGTGCCGTTAAGCCCAAATCAAAATTGATCAATGAACTTGTGAATTTGACATATTTTATGCCTACGATAGTAGAGGGGCATTATGTTTTCAGGTCTGTGCTTCCATCCATTCTTCCATCTGTCCGTTTTGTACCAGGTTAACATAGTTTTGATTTAAAGTAGGATACGGTGTTGGTTTTTTGTAGTTTGTGGTCCGGTCAATTTGAAACTTAGTACAACTTTTTATTAGAAAATGAACGGTTTAATATATATATGAGAAAGTAGAATTTATATCCATATTTCATTGTTTGCTGACCATAGAAATGTGATAAGTTAAAATTTGGTTGTTGTGGTCATATTAATTTGTAACTTAGTACATATGTTTAACGTTCACTATCAAGGGAACTGTACAGCATGAATTTAAAATTTTGGTCTTTTTCCACCTTTATATCTTTAGGAGTAAAAAGTGATGTGTTAAGCTATTTTATTTCCGAGAAAATGAATTAAAAATTACAGTTGGTTTTAATGTTTGTAAATCAAGAAACGTGTGATACCGACTAATTCATAGAGAAGATCATCAGGAAAGGTAAATTGAATTGATTTATAATGTCAATCTATCTATCTGTATGCTTGCTACGCTCGGCACTTCGATATAGGCCTACGCGAGCAAATCATTAACACCGGTAGTGTTCAGGACGATTAATAATACAATACAATGTGTTGGTTTCAACTCTTTAATAGATCTACCATATTGGGTATTGATAATTAGGTGGTAAAAAGGGTACACATATAGAAAAGAAATTATATTTCCATTCCTTTAAACAAGTAAAACTTTATAAATGTCTAAGTTATCAGGCTTTTGCAAATGTAGATTTAAATGGTACAATGCATACATACAATTTTTAAGTAGTCGCATTCAAACAAATGTAAAACACTATAAAATACTAAATTATCAGGGTCATCAGGGTTATCATGGTATAAATTAAATAAATTAAATTTAAAGTTTAAATATATCGATCGTATGCATACTCTGTGTTATTGTCTGGTAATTGAACGCCATTATTTTCTCACTAAACATAGAATATTCAATATTGCGCAAATTAAAAGATTGGACTAAGCATTGATTTAATCGGTACATCTCGTTTTTATCTGCTGGAAAATGTAAGTTCATTTACTGTATTAAGACAGACAAATCAATCATCCTATGAAAAAATTAAACTATATACGAGTTAATGATATGAGAGTTTTTGAACAATATGTTAACGCACATTTTTCACATGCATTATTAGATAGAAGACCTTATTTAAAGGTGATTGTCAAAGTGGATTTTTCGCACATCAAAATAATAATGATTATAGACAGAATAATGCATACTCGCAAGACTTTTGTAGCTTTCATATATATTTGCATATATATTTGCATTGTATTCCACAGGACTTGATAGGGTTTGTAATTACTTGGCTTTCTTTATTGTGGTAATCTGTTGTTAAGTTCTATCAGACTTGACATTAAGAAGCGTAACCTAACTGGCTTTATATCTACGGTTCCACCTCAACATCAGCAGTGAAAAGTAAAATAACAAAAATACAGAGCTCCAAGGAAAATTCAAAACGGAAAGTCCCTTAATAAATGGCAAATTCAAAAGCTCAAACACAACAAACGAAAGGAAAACAACTGTCATATTCCTGACTTGGTACAGGCATTTTCTTATGTAGAAAATGGTGGATTAAACCTGGTGATAAAGCTGGCTAAACCTATCACTTGTATGACAGTCGCATAATATTACTAGAAAAAAGTTAACGTCATCTGAAATTTCTATTTTCATATTGAATGTTACAACAATACCTGAATATTAAGTATTTATAAATTGATTAGATATCAAATATTATTGTTTTCTGTCAGGAATTCTTTGACATTGGATTGCGTCTTACAAGATAGGTCCATGATGGTAAATAATGGTATCCCTTCGACCACAACTAATCAGTGGATTTTCATTTGTCGTAAGCAACACGACTGGCACCACTTCATGTTAGGTTAGAGATAATCACTTTTAGTTGCCAGATTTGTTGACTTGTAATTTGTATTGTCCCATCGCATTTCCATTTTGGTTTTTATCCGGTTGTATCTGAATGTGTGTTGTATTACAGAGAACATTTTGAGATGGCCGATGATACCGTACTCATACCTATACAGCAATCAATTCCATCTGACCTACAAGACAAAGTTACTGCAATATACGATAGAGGTTCAAATACTGCAGGTAAACCATGTATAGCAAAACTTTTCCTTCGGTTCGAATTTTCCAGTAAATACTGTTATTATGTGAATTCATCGTGGTTAGATCATCTGAAAATTTTAAGGAAAAAAAATATATATAATTAGCCCTGCAGTAAAACTAACTGTTTTACCTCAGGGTCAAATGTATTCAAACATGGAAGTTCACAGACTGAAACTGCTTCAGAATTTAGTGTGTTATGGGTATAATTTTCAAAAGCGTACACCAAAACGTTGTGGTTGGCTAATAAGGTCCATCAAAATGGAAAAAAAATAAATAATGACGTGACGTTATTTTCAATTTTGTGTACGAACACTGAAACTACTCCTAGTCATTTCAAAGATTCTGAAACACAAACATTAAAAACTCGTGTCGAATAGTTGATTGTGGTTACATTTCTTACTAGGAGATCGAATGCCAAATCAATGCAGTGTTTTTAATCAAGTGTATTTTTTATACCTACTAGGTCTTCCTGAAGACTTGGATGACAATAAGAAAAGATGGCTAGTTGTTGGCATTTGTCTCCACTCAGTGGTGTCGCCTACATTGCGGAAGTATATTACGCCTGTTCTTACCAGGCTATATAACTCATTGGTAGTTTCCGACAACATTGATAAACAATCATTTCATACTCATATAAAGACATATAAACCAACTAACACGTTTTTGAATTATGCGGCTATCAACACCAACAATGCTAAGTTTGGAAGATATAATACACAGTATGACTATAGAGTCTACAAGGCTGTTGATTTATCCAAACTGTTTCTGCAGACACATATGGCTCATTACATAGCAATCGACGATTCTTGTGATTCATCAGCTTTGCTAGGAATTATCATAAACATTGACATGTTTTTTCCAAGTCTACGATCAACTGCTGAAGACGTAAGTATGAAATAGTCCTAAATTTGATTATCCTTTTTTTCTAATTAATTTCTGTAGACCATTTTTGAAAATAAATGTTGTTTTTCAAGGTCGATGACGGTGTCTTATTACAAAAATTGTTATGTATAAATATTTTTGCAAAAGCGTAGTTTATATCATGCTGTTTGAAAGAAAATGATAAAATGTATGGGTCAGTAAGCTTCTTCAAGCTAAAGGTAGTAAACATTTATAGATTTTGTAAACATTGTACATAAACAACTTTTCTTTGAATAGAAAGAAAACTAAGTGATATAATTTAAAATAAGATATGAGAAGATAGTTCTTATAATGTTTTCTTTCCAAAAAATAATAAATTATTTAATATTTTTTTTATAAATCAAATTATTATCTGAATTAACTCCCCTTATAAGGCTACGGTTTTTTTTTCAAATTGAAACCAAAAAAAAATATGTATTTGTAAAACCAGCCGATTATATATCATATAATTATTTTCATCTAAATGAAAAGTCCATCATATGAATTGCATTTATGTTTCAAAATTTGCATATTTCATTTAAGATCTAAACCGATTTTTTTCTGTTTATTTCAAACAATGTCAATGGAAGCCCCGTCACTTTACGAAACACGTTCTATTTAAAACAGCGATTTAAGGGAAAATTAAGATAATCAGAAAAGCGTTCATTATCACTGAACTAGTATATATATTTGTTTAGGGGCCAGCTGAAGGACGCCTCCGGGTGCGGGAATTTCTCGCTGCATTGAAGACCTGTTGGTGACCTTCTGCTGTTGTCTGTTCTATGGTCGGGTTGTTGTCTCTTTGACACATTCCCCATTTCCATTCTCAATTTTATTTTTTACAGAGTTTGTCTTTAGTGCCGTGTGGAGACAGTAGAGTGCCTCCCCGTGCTTCAGGTTTATGCTCTTATAATATACTAGATTATGGAGTGTGTGTCCGAGCGAGAACTTCTCTAGTTCATTACTTTAGGAATATTTATCAAAAAGTAGTATTTCAATATTCAGCCCCATTCTACTATTTAGTCAGACGTCAGTCGCTACCCTGATATACCCTTTCTTTTTCGGGTAATTAATACGGATAGCGTTGACATCTTTAGCCGAACAGATTTATCATTTTTACATAATTTAATTCATTGTATGCTGGTTCATATTCTGGACGCCAGTCTTTGCTCCTTTCTAATATAATTCACAAACAAAAAACAAATATGAAGCTTAGAAATGGAAAAATATTAAATACTAAACTCGTTCAAAGGGTATCTACACGTCTCAATCTTCAAAATCGCTTATCTAAAAATACTACCATCGCTAACATTTTCAACAATAAAAATCGTGGTTACCCTTCTATCGATAAGTGTCATGCCAAAAAATGACTTACATGTCCCCGTCTTTCCATCAACAATACGGTAAGGTCCACGTTTAATGGTCGCACATTTTCTTTAAATTTTGAAACTGATATAACTTGAAAAACAAACAGTATAATTTATTTACTCACATGAAACAAACCGGGATGCGGTATTCAGTACGTAGGTGAAACTGGACGATATTTATCTAAACGCACTCAAGAACATCTGTATCGTTTTAAAAGACCCAATAAATTCAAAAGTATCATTTATCAACACCTTAAGAAGCACAATCATCCTATTAAATATTTAGCAGTTCAACCTTTAGAAGTAGTAAATAAGCAGCCTGGTGAATCTCATTCAAAGTTTGTACGATCGCGGAAAATAATTGAATTAAATTGGATTAAAAAATTACAGACAGTCTACCCTCTCGGTCTTAATGATAATATCATGGGAATTGGTAATATATCAAGAACCGATTCTGTTAACATTTTGGATATAGTTTCTAAAACTGTTCGTAAAAACCGTTCTCATGGTCGTAGAAAAAATCGCAATCAAAGAAAATTTCGGACCAATCATACCAATATTTCGGACCTAATTTCTATTTCAAATAACAACGGCAGACATTATCTGTTAACAAAGCTCTGTTCATTACCGGTTAATAAGTTAAATAAAATTTTAGAGGATTGCAACACAATTTCATATAGCAGTCCTAAGTATGAAATCGTTCAAATTATAATGGCATATTGTTATTCTAAACTGTTTCCCAAAATTGATCGCCCTGAAGATCATAAAAAACAGTTTATTAAAATAAAGTATGTCAATAAAGGTTTTGATTTTGTAAATATTGCCGGTATTTTTAACGACCATTCTGTTAAAGAACAAATTCCGGGATATTTTGATAATACTGAGCTCCCTCTTATTTGTTATATTTACAAGATATCTACCCGGAAATTTGTGTTTAATTATAGCCAATTGTGTAAAGATGTTAATATCAGTGAAAATGCACCTACTTCATGTAATTGCAGTAATTCCGAATACATTTATGGACCCATTTCCCATGTTATAACAGGAGATCTTAACATCGTTCAAGACCGAGAGTTAAAATCATTCCTCAGTAAAGGACCTAAATATCGTCCCCCGTCAATTATTAATTGGAATGAGTGTCGTAATATCATCCACGACTCACTCCATACTTACTGTTTGAAATGGATAAAACGGGAAAAAGCTGACAAAAAATCTTTGGACTCTTTTTTCAAATCAGTAATGAACATAGTTGATATACGTATTCAACATTTTAAAGAACATTTTACTCTTAACAATAACCACAATAAACCTATTTCTCGTATCAAACATAAACTAAAAGAACTAGCCAAGGAATTTGTTTTTGTCCCGGCCGATAAAGCTGCTAATAATATTATTATTGTTTGACGTAAATTTTACATTGAGGTTCTGAAAAGAGAAATCACCAATTCACCAACATTCCAATTGACTCCATTTTCAGAAAACGACATCTGTAACAAACATAAACTTTTAGCTACCGCTTTACAAGCAGAACCAAATACAATGAAAGTCCCAACTATGTATTGGCTTCCGAAGCTACACAAAACACCTTACAAATATAGATTCATTTCGTCTTCAAGCCATTGTTCCACTACTAAATTGTCTATTCTTCTTACCAGTACACTTGGTACAATCAAAAACCTGATAATAAATTGTTCAAATAAGGCCTTCGAAAATAGTGGAATTAATTACTTTTGGAGTGTCAAGAACTCGTTGGAAGTACTTGATAAATTGCATGCATATATTGGTGATTTTGAATCTGTTCAAAGTTTTGATTTTTCTACCCTATATACCACATTGCCTCACATTCTCATTAAGAAAAAATTCACACACCTAATTAAATGGGCATTTAAAAAGTCAGAATGTGAATATATATGTTCAAACTCTTTTAGGTCATTTTTTAGTAGCAATAAACAAAAAAACTATGTCAATTGGACATGCTTTGATACTATATATGCCCTTGAATTTTTACTAGATAACATTTTTGTTCGCTTTGGAGATTCCGTATATCGTCAGGTTATCGGAATTCCAATGGGGACTAACTGTGCACCACTTATTGCGGACCCTTTTTTTGTATTGCTATGAGTTACAATTTATGACAAAAATCAGCAAAGACCCATCGAAACAACATCTGATACACAAATTTAATAATACTTTTAGATATTTGGATGATATTTTGGCTCTCAATAATGACAACTTCAGTATGTATACTAAAGAAATTTATCCTGTTGAACTTACTTTAAATAAAGCTAATACTAACAATGACCACTGCCCTTTCCTCGATCTTGATATCTATATCATTAACGGAAAGCTTAATACTAAAATATATGATAAAAGAGATGATTTTTCATTTCCTATCGTTAATTATCCATTTTTAGATGGTGACGTTCCCTTGTCACCATCTTACGGTGTTTATATATCTCAACTTGTACGATTCGCTCGTGTATGTAACAATGTTTTAGATTTTAACGAGAGAAATTTATGTATTACTGAAAAATTATTACACCAGGGTTTTCGATATCACAAACTAGTCAAAACATTCACTAAATTTTATCATCGGTATAAGGACATCATTCGTAAATATAGCTCAACATGCAGACTTCTTATACGTTCAGGTATTTCACATCCAATTTTTTATGGAAATATTCTTTATAAAGCACAAAAATGTCAGTATTCACCTCTGAAGCTAACAAAACCTTTAAATAGACTTATTAAGAAGGGATATAGTTACGATACTGTTGTCAGGTCATTAAAGATTGCATATTTTGGCGTTAATATTGATTCACTTATAGGGTCTTTGTATCGGCACTAAACACATTTATTTAAAAACCAGTTGTTGGCATGACACGGGTTATGTTCTTCTCATATATGTTATGATGGTATGATACTAAACCCCTAACGGGAAGGATTGTGCCTGATATTCATATGATGAAGACATAATCTTTCAATCAGTTTAATTGAAGTCTGGAGCTGGCATGTCAGTTAACTGCTAGTAGTCTGTTGTTATTTGTGTATTATTGTCATTTTGTTTATTTTCTTTGGTTACATTTTCTGACATCAGACTCGGACTTCTCTTGAACTGAATTTTAATGTGCGTATTGTTATGCGTTTACTTTTCTACATTGGCTAGAGGTATAGGGGGAGGGTTGAGATCTCATAAACATGTTTAACCCCGCCGCATTTTTGCGCCTGTCCCAAGTCAGGAGCCTCTAGCCTTTGTCAGTCTTGTATTATTTTTAATTTTAGTTTCTTGTGTACAATTTGGAGTTTAGTATGGCGTTCATTATCACTGAACTAGTATATATATTTGTTTAGGGGCCAGCTAAAGGACGCCTCCGGGTGCGGGAATTTCTCGCTGCATTGAAGACCTGTTGGTGACCTTCTGCTGTTGTCTGTTCTATGGTCGGGTTGTTGTCTCTTTGACACATTCCCCATTTCCATTCTCAATTTTATAAGACATAATTATTAAAGGTATTATATAGATAATTGCATAGTAAAACTTAATATGTTGGCTCCTTTACTATTTATATATTGTATACATTTTATTTCCAGGTACGCTCCATCATAAGAAATCCATGGGCACATTGTGACTTCACAAAATGGGACTCAATGAAGTTTTCATCTTGTTTCAAGCTTATGAAACAGATCATAAAAGACTTGAAACTAAATGCTTCAGATGAAGTTTCGATTTTGAAAGATCTGTCCAAATGGGAAAAAAGTGGTAAATCTTTTATATAGTTGAAATTGATATTGTGAAAATAAATTGAAAGATATGATTACGGATAAATAGACTTGTTATGCAAGGGCTTTGAAAAATTAAACTGTGAATTTAGAAAAAATAACAATAAAAGCTAAAGGAAAATCGCAAATTGTCATTTTAAATTCATAGAATATTTTAAGATACTACGTTTATTCGTGTTATATAGTACCAATTCCATTTATAACCGTTTACAAGAAAGAAATTTTAAAACGTTTTTTTTTTTTTTTAATTATGGATGATTACGATGAAAGGTTAAAATAAATTGCACAGTAGCATTGATAACTTTTCTTGGTTTCTCCTACAGCTAAATATCGAGAATTGCTAGTCATTCTTAATCAATAAAGTATGTAAGTCCTTCTTGTGTACTGCTGTAATTTATATTGATCCATGTACTGATTGTAGTTTACGTAACCTATATCGGCAATTATTACATGAATGTTCAGGGAGAGAAAAAATAAAAAGGTTCGGGAATTCTGGACTGCCATTTCAAAATAAGGATATGCTTGATTGGGTCTGTTATTGGCCTTGGCATCAACAGACTCCTCAGAAAATCGTTGCAATGTATTCTTAACGTGCGAAGAGCGTGGCACTCACTTCACGATGCTTTTATAATTGAAACTTTTTTTTTTAGTTTAAGCAAAGTGCAAAAAAACGTTTTCTCTTCAAATAATCTCCATATGAAGAAAAACATCATTTGTTCTTACATCAGCATTTCATTTCCATTAGTCGAAAAAAAAACAGACAGCCATCTGATAAGATTGAACATAATCCCGCGTTTAAAGTCAATTAACAAAAATGACTGGATTTATTTTCTCTTTATCTAGGGATTGGATTATATAGTAATTCTTCCTGTACGTTCAGTCGGCGGTTCAACTCAGATTATTAACACACAAAAAAGTGAAATCAAATATAGGCCCTGCATTGTGTCAAAACAAAGGAGGGCATTTTTCTTTAAAATTTAAGACTACAATCATTCCGACACAGTCTTACCATCAACTTTTATAAAAAAAAACAAAAAAACTTTGTATTGTATCTCCTTTATTTTAAACTAGTTAATCTTTTCCTGGTAGCTTTGATAATTATTCTAGATTTTCATTAAGCCTTCGAAAGATAAAAAGCGAAAATGTTCACAGATTTGAGTTTTAATACGACTTATGTTTATGTATTTCTAGGAATCAGTTTACTTAGCGGTACACCGATTGGCCTAGAACTAGTAAATGAGATTCGTGAACAGACACGTGATTTAGCTGAATATGCGCAAACTGTTGTCTCGAGTGCAGATGGCAACATAGTTAAAATTCAGAAGGAATTGGTAGAAATGACAAAAAGATTTTATGATAGAATTACCTACATTGAAAAAGAATTAGAAAAGAAAACTGAAGATGACAAATTGATGAAAGACCGCCTTTTGTGTTTAGAAGAAAAGAATACATTGCTTGAAACAGAACTTGAAAGACGTGATCAAGAAACAATTCCGAAACATAAAAGAGGTAAAATTTGTTATAAATACTTTATCTTTATGTTATTTATCACTTACAATAATCAAAGTCGGTTTTATAGCATTTCATGTCATTATACATTATAGTTCCTATGACGTGTTGGTTTTCGTTTGTAACGCGTTAGTTTCACTTTTATTAACGCGTTGGTTATCACTTTTATCGCGTTGATTGTAAAAACTAACGCGTTAATTCGTGATTCATACGGTATGAAAAATAATCGCGTAAGTTTTCCAAACTATACCGTTAGTTTTCACTTTAAACGGTATAGTTTTTTTTCATTTTATACCGAAAGTTCTGCATTTGTGTCAACCAATCAAAATCTTTCTTACAAATGAGGAGGTCCGATAAGGGCTAATTTTGGCCTAAAATTTGAAGTACATCTGATGAAAGATTGTTATCTCAAGTGTCTACTTCATTCGATTCAATTAGTATATGTACATGATTTGAACTGATTTGGTTATTAAAGACGCTCAAATTTAAGCTTCAATATGAAAAATCTATCAAAGATGGTTTTTGTCTAAAATGTAAGTGGCTGCATTCGTGTTCAGTCTAAACCTTTATATATGTTATGTATAATCATCAAATACAACATATGTTTAAATATTAAGACTGAACACAAGTGTGGCCACTTCCATATTCGACAAAAACCGTCTAAAAATTAGCACAAATGCTAAAATTGTGAAGATTTCAGTAATTTTACATGAATTACTGATGCTAGTACTTGATGAATATGCATTGTATTGTCAAAAACAGCCCATATTTATGAAACTAAAGTATTCTACTTTCCAATAAATAGCTAAAAGTTGACATTTTAAACAAATTGTAAAAATGTTATATTTTGGGGGCAAAAGGGGGTCTTACCGGGCCTACTCCTTTCTTCAAAACTGGTTCTTTTAATTCTACGCTGAAAGAATATGTATATAAAACTTTGTTGCAATGTTCACAATGTTTGTATTTTTTGTTCCTTTATTATATATAAATCTGTAAAAAAGATAAAAATACTTACACCAGAACATGCATTTCAACTCGTAAGTCGTTATAGCCCGGTGACCAGAGTCAGAATTTTCAAAAATTAATCGTCAGAACTACTACACGGCTATATCATATATCATTCGATTCGAAAATGTGTGTTTTAAATTTAATTCGGTCGTCAAAACAAAATATGGTGCAGTTTTTCAGAAATCAAGATCACAGATCACTAACCATTCTTATGAGAAAAAACATTGAATAATTATTTCAAATTTAAATACCCTTTTTGCAGTAGAATGATTGCAAACTTGCATCTGTTTTCTTTCTTATTCAATTTTTCAGTCAAAAAAGTGTTAACCATCATTAAATGAGTTTCCTGAGTAAACGTATGTGATTTTAAAAAAGGGGGTTATTTTCATTTTAAAAGTATGTACTTTTTAAAAAGATAAAATCAACGGCCGCCAAAATTATACAAAATGTATAAGATAATGTATAGACAAATAAGAAAAAAATATGTATTTATTTATATAACTATCTAGTATACCTCAATGAAAGTGGAAATTTTGAGTTTTGGGCATATAGGTTGAATTTGGTACATGGCAAACTGGCAACAAAAGTTCTTTCAAGACAAACTAATATTTGAGTTTAAACATTGTCATGACTTTTTTTAAATAGGATGTATCAGTAGGAACATACATCATTATAAAATAGACTAACAACTTTAAAAAGGCATTTTGATTACTAGAACCGCCTTTTATCCGTTTAGAAATTGTTTCGGCTGTTCCATCCCAAACTTAGTGACACAAGACAAGAAAATCTCTTCAAGAAGGATAATTTAATATTACACTAAACATTCTAAAAAATTTACTTTAATAAGTAATTCAGACCTCAAATGACTACTGTATTGTGGGAACGTATTTACAAGGTTTTGACCCTTGGCTGGAACATATATATTCGTACATGCAAGGTTGAGCTAAATAAATTACTAATATCAACATTGGTCAAAAGTTTCCCTATAGTTGTTAATGAACACGACAAAATTCTTAAACCACAAATCCTAATAATATTGCGTTTATGAATGTTACGCTTCGGATATTTGACTTGTTCTGCAATGGACTAGAGTGCTGGTCGATTGTTTGTGTTGAACATGTATCGTGCTTTTTGTCCAGCATCATAGCACATTTCAAGACACATCTTCATTGCAGAATACACTTTGGGCATATACATATAAAATTGTGGGAATATAAAACAACTGTAACATCGGGGCTTCTAGGACAAATGACAAATGAACCCTGTCCATGTAGAAAGAAATAGTTGGTCCTGCTGGCAACTCTAAATATCCTTCAACAAAAGTCAAGAAAAAACCCATCTCTGATCAACAGTATACACTTGCCATGATCACATGATTGTCGTGATTGTTCTGCCCTACAGCCTAATATATTAAATTGATTTGATATTTAAAATAGGGTTAGCATTAATATAGCACTGCTTATGGTAAAACGCTTGTTCTGTAAATATGCATTTGTAATTAATGAATAAAGTTTGATTCGCCGTAAAGTGATAAAACGGTAGTAAGGCAAGTTATCATTTACCTGAATCTATGAGTTCGTTATTTCTTGTCTTGCGTGTAGTTTTTTTATTACAATATATGCAAGCATATGAAAAAAATTAAATTGCTTTAAACTTTGTTACCCGTGTTTTTAAGCAAAAACTGAGGGAATCCTATGGACTTCAAAAACCCCGAGGGTATCATCTGCTCAGTACTCCGTTACTGACATGATTTATAACAAACCTTTCTAAAATTGTCCGTTTATGATTTTTTAAATTATAAAGAAACTAAGGTTTCAACTCCCTCAGGCAAAGTTGACCTTAGATTAATTTGGCTACTTTAAGGTCCTTTTTGGTCGTAAAGCTCTTCAACTGTTTCGGTTCTTATACATCTTTTGCTTTCAAATATTCGGCTTTGACCGTCCTGATGAAGGTGAATCCAGATAACGCTTCGAACTCTTAAAATTTATAACGTGTTGTTTCATTTTTTTTTCAAAAGAGTAGAGATCGGATGCGTCAACAGCATATACGTCTTCTGCTATGTATACATTAGTCGCCATGCGAATCACAATCAGTCAAAATGTCACAAAAATGGTACCCAAATGGTAAATTTCCAGATCTGATCTGGTACTTAGTATTTGAAAAGATGTTGCTAGTGAGTTGAGACAAGGCAAAGCTTAACGGTAACGCAATTCGTGATAGTGACTTTAAAACTTTGTGTCCACTTCAGTAGCCTGTTCTTCCTCATATATATGCTATACATATAACCGAATTTTTATTTACACGAGCATTACACATGTGGATCAGAATCTACTAACCGTTCTTGGACACATGAAATAACCACCAGTTTTTAATTAAGTTCGTGTTGATCAGTCTTTAGTTTTCTATGTTGTTTTTTGTAAAATTTTATTTGTTTTTACGCCGTTCTTCGACGTTTGCCATGGCGTTGTGAGATTGTCTTCGACTATTTAGTTTGAATATCCCTTTGATATCTGCCTTTTTTTTTAAGCAGTTTTGTGTCAGGAGCACACACCTATTTATGAAGTCTGTACTGTGTCAACATGCACGAGCGTAAAGTATCAATTGATATATGTAAACACCATACGATGGCGCAGAGGGTACGCTTCTATTGAGAACTGGGACATTGACATTGGAAATCTAAAATCATCTTGTGACGTTTGTCATATATTTTTGTTTCAAGTCGTCAATCTGTGTCAATATCAAAGAAAAGGTCAAGATATAAAGCAGCCATTATAGATTCGGTAGAATCTTTTATCACAAGCTCACTGGGATATATGAAATGTAAGCTCTGACTGAAATGAGGGTTAAAGAGTGACAGGACATCTTCATATATCTGAACTTCAAATTAAAGAACTAGGCAAAATGGTTTTCTTTAAGTCTTTGAGAAGGTTCTGTATTTCCAATTAGAATTAGGACAGCAAACACCGTTATGTAATGTTGACTTATGCTTCATTCGTATGATCTTTTATAATAAACAATTTCAAACTTCCCTTCGGTATAGTATATATCATATGAACCAAAGTCACAATCATCAATTTCGAATAAATTTCATCTTTACACCTATCAACTGTGTCAAAATACCGCATTAACTGTTAGGGGTAAATTAAACAACAGTCTCACTTCTGCTTTTGAGAACTATACAATTGAAAAACTTATTTTGCCTCGTATATAAATAAAACTACAACAACACAACCTCAAAAAAGAATAACGAACACCAAAAAAAATCAAAGAAACAATAAAACTTCAACAAATATAAACTAAACGAGGAAAATTAAGCATTTTAGAATTTAAGATATTTTAAAAGTTTTAAAAAAATTGTTAAAAGGATCTTATTTCATAAACACTTGTGTATATGAAAAGAGAAATTGCAGTTTTAATAATTTTTAGTTTTATAGCAGTTACGATACAATTTATACATTACAGTTTTATTGTATGATACTGGAATCCGGTGACACACAAAATGTCCCATTTACAGCACTTTGTACCTTCGTAATTTGTCATCAAAAGGCTTTTATGATTAGTTTTTTTCGATTAATGAATAAAGCAGTATGTGTGATATTTGAATAAAATAATAACATAAATATATTTGAGTGCAGCCTTTGAAAAACAAGTCAAACTGCATGCCACTCATGATCTGCATTTTTAGTCAAATTTGCTAGTTAAATGCTAGAATTAACGAAGCTGCATCATACGACCTTTTGACGACCAATCTCAAATTCAAATAAAATCATTATTCTAAGACTGTTCAATTTTTTAGCCGTGTAATATGAAGTGAAATTAAACTCTTTTAATAATCGATTTTTTTCCTATTCCGTCACCGCAGATTTATAGATTTATATAATTATAATAATGGAAAAATATTATAATTATTTTGAACATTGCATTTAGGTTTTATATATAAAAAATTCTGTACAGATATTATAATATGTTCAATAAAAAATTAACTAATTCTTTCCGTGTACTTGAAATAAGAACCAGTTTGGGAGAATTTTGTAAGAAAGATTGTGATTGGTTGGCACAAATGCAGAACTTACGGTATAAAATGAAAAACTATACCGTTGAAAGTGAAAACTACGGTATAGTTTGAAAAGCTTACGCGTTGATTTATCATACTGTATGAATTACGAATTAATGCGTTAGTTTTTACAATCAATGCGTTAAAAGTGATAACCAACGCGTTGAAAGTTTTATACCGTATGTTTATACCGCCAATGACACGAATGGCCACTCATAAGTTCCTGTCATTAAGTTGTGTTTTTGGTAGCATTCTAAATAATAACAAATGAAAAAAAAAACAAATACATACATACATAAAAGCATAAAAATGTAAGCAGGTCAATATCGATATACCTTTTTTCAAGACAGCTGTGAAATAGATGAACAAGTGTCCTTCTTTTCTATAAAAGTTTCATAATATAAAGTGTATAAATATCAGAATTGGGTTTCTGGGTTGTATGGTCTGTTGTTTGACTGTTATGGTTGGACTTAACCAACAGCACACCTTACGGACTTAGGGTGATGAGTAAGGGCCTGAAAACAGTTATAACAAACACAGTGAAGTAGGTTTTAGAACTTGTATCTTCAAAAGCGCATGAGAAAGTGTATAATTAATAACAATATAATAGTATATAATGCAAATAATAGAAACATCTAATTCATACAATTTTACAATATAATTGATCAATTAATATCTTTGGTATACAAACTTTACGTTAATGCATGAGCATATGCATTTTAACTGACGAACACGGATGCTTATAATATTTCTTATAAATAAAAGCTTATTTAGCATTCAAATATATGAGCAAGATGCGGACTAAATCTTAAATGTATGAGCATAATGCAAGACCTAATATTTGAACCTAACGGAGCATAAAGCATGTGCTGAACAGCATAAAGTATTGAATGCATAATATCTTCACAATGGACATGAATAAACATGTTGAATTCTTTTATCTTTCGAATTATAATCATGGTAGAGCATATATTGCGCTAGTAAAAACTTAAACTATATAAAAACCTATTAACCCAAAAATAATCAATTCCGACGATGAGCATTGGTTGAGAAATATTCGAAATCGAGACAAACTTAGCATTACGAAACTAATCGTGAATATTCAAATAATATAAATATTAAACAATATAATATGAAATGGGGAAACTAGCTTTTAAAATATATATGCTTGCTTTGTATCAAAAATTCATGACTCGTAATAATATAGGGCTAAACAACAAGAATAGTTTACGATAAATAATTTCTTATTAAATTAGCCTACACATGTGGAAATTACGCATAAAGCGTTTATTAAAATAATTGACATCTTACCCTTGCAGAACTGACCTTAATTCTTATTAAGTATGAACAAGCGATAAGTTAAAATTATCATTTCCAGCATGCGAGCGTAAAACTAAATTCTATAATGAGTTTAAAAATACCCTTGAGTACAGAAAGTTTGTGAAGAATAAACCAACCTTTTTTTGAACATATATACATCTATTTACACTGATCGAGAAACAACAATTTGATCTAAACTTCTTTACTTGCAGAACTCATAGATATTTAACTTCAACTTTACTAAATGAAATGGAAACGAAACTTTACGAAGTTTCATGATTCAATTGAATAAAATAATGAAAGAAACATATTAACTTTGAATAATTAAAATACTTGACTCACCTGAAAACAGTTATAACAAACACAGTGATATAGGTTTTAGAACTTGTATCTTCAAAAGCGCATGAGAAAGTGCCACTTTTGAGACCGAAATTCACTTGTTCGATTTTGCGTTACTGTTTCAGGTTTGACCAATCAGATTCGTTAAACACCCGAGCCACTTAGTTACCCTGATAATTTGGGGTAAAAAGGGGCGTGGAAAGATCTTTGCTGGACAGGACAAAGAACCCTAATTGACCAGGTTACCTAGACATATGTTGTTTACACAACAACTTGATTGTGTTTAAAGGACAATAGACTTAGTAAAAAGACATGTCTAATTGTGTCCACTTAGCTTGTCGCTAAACATCTTAAATTGATAAAAATAATGCCTAACAAAGAGAAAATCTGAAGTGACAAATGCCAAAGTAAATATCTGTCAAATTTGAACTTTTTATCTTAAATATATCGAGAATATAAAAATGATTTCCTTCAACAATAATGAACGAATATAAAACAAAAATACTTTTAATCAATACTGCAGTTTCGAAATGGACTTTAAATAAATAAAATATCTTAAACTTATTCCTTTTTGCTGAAAACTAAATTTTCACAAAAATATAAAATGAGGTCTAAAATGACTCCATGACAACTCCCCTCTACTTCAGCTGATTTCGTCCCGAAATCTTGAACGAAATTTTTTTCTGGAAAAATAGTAATAATACATTTTAGAAATCAATAAACATATTTAAATAAACACAATAAAAAAAAACAAATCACACAATATATACAAAATATAAAAACAATATATAATCAAATTAGTCCTGAGTAATAAGGTCATATAAAAATTATTGTCCATAGCATCATCTATACAAGAATTACTTTGAGTTGTTTTTGAACGCAACTTGTTCAAAACTTCTAAGAAAAAAAATAAACACGCATATCGTGGTTTTAGAAAACCATTTTTTTTTTAAGTGTAATAAACATGAATACAAAACAAATAGTTCTAGAATTGAATTTTATTAAACTATGTGCCAAAGCTGGCTGGGTTTAATACAGTAGCAAAACGTTGATGCGTAACTAGAACATACGCATTAAAAGATTGCATTAAAATTTTGTTAAGTCTTCTTCGAGTGAAATATCCTATGCTGACAGAATCTGGAATCTGTACAGTTTTCATAGTTAATCTATTGGTTATGACAAATGAAGAACATAGAAAAAATAATTTACAATGAGGTAAAGCTGAAACTGTAATGTTTTCCACTGAAGGTGTTGAAAAATCGTAGTATGATGGACACAATGATAAGTTTATTATGGGTATTGTAACACAATCACCACCGGAAGTTATTTCTAAGTAAACCCGAGTGCATTTAGAATTTCTTTGACGATACAGGAGGTAAACAAGTACTGATAAAAATACAAGTACTAAACAACTTAGTACAACAGAAGCATGTAGCCATGTAAATTCTGATGTTATAAACTTTTCAATAACTGAAATATCATTTGGTGTAGGTGTTTCAGTAACTTTATGGTAAATAAATGATGGGATGCTGTCTGATTTTGATTTCACAACTTGTTGCAGTACTAAAATGGCAGTTGCCATTCGACGAAATTTCAAAAACATGAATATAAAAAATAGAAATGTAACTGACGCTATTCCTAGAGCGACAAAAATCAAAATCGCGTTTAAATCAGGCCACTCAGATTGTAATTTAATTTGACCATATAAAAGTGGTTCTGTTAAAGATTTAAATATTAGGGAATCATTTCTTGCTGCAGCAGACATTTTCTTTAAACTTAAATGTACTTCGTGGTCTGCAGCTAAAATATTAGACATATTATGAGAATAAAATTTAAAATCTGGAATTGTCATACTGATTTGATTTGAAAATAGAGAATCTCCTAAGATAGTTCTTAACTTATTTTCATTGAAAAATTCTTGTAAAACTGCTAAATTAATTGGATGAAACACTGACAATTCTGAGGTCTTGTTGTAACAATTGACCAGTCTGGGAGGTAGATATAAAGATACTGTAGACAGTGAACACTTGCACGGTAAATGAATAACACAGAACTTGCAACCAGATAAAGTGGTTTGTTTAATTGGGCAATTAAGTGCAAGTGAATCACTTTGATACACCAATACTGACGTGGAAGTCAATTCAATGATATCATGGGTCAAATGGTTTTTCAAAAAACGGAAATCACAGAATTGTGAAACCTGGTTGATGTCGTTATTGAACAATCCAATAGTGCATTGTGGAACATGCGTTGGTATGAGTGCCTTGTTAAAATTGCACGTGATTATTGATTCATGCTTGCAGTTACTTAGTTCGTTAGCTGAGATATGTAAATAATAGTCATGCTGGTGGGTTATAGCAAAGAAATCAGGTAGATCTAGTAACTTAGTTGCATGCTTGAGAGAATTATTTACAGGAACAGGAAGTGACAATATCTTGTAAAGACGAAGAGGGTGAGTGAGTGAAGATATAGGAAAACGAAGGGTAATGAAAAGTTTAGAGTGGTTACGCATAAACATGAAATTTGAATTAGTATAGTAATAGGATGGGTGAGGTTGTGTTAAGTAGAATCCAGAGTATGAATTTGTTAAGATAGTTTGGATTTTGTGCAGAGCTTGTGTTAAAGTATGTTTTGGCAATAAGAATGGTGAGATCCGCCCTTCGACCAAACTTTGGACTGCTGCCTGAAACTGGTCCACTTTGCTTCTGAGCATGTTGCCTGTGTTAGTGAGCTCTGTTAGTAATGTGGTCGTGTTAAGGAAAAAACTTTGGGTGTTCTTTAATGACATCTGAAATTTGTTTGCAATGGCAAGAATTTCTACTGAGTTTTTTTGAATTCCATCTATCAGATTGGTTGTTCTTTTGTCAACCAGTGACATAAATGAAGACAAGTGGTCTCCATGTTGCTCTAAAGCCCTAGCCATTAATCTTGTTCTTTTATTTATTTCATTTATATGGCTAGCCAGTAAATTTACATCTCCCATGGTTGCAGTACCAAATAAACCTTTAGCTAATGAGCCTATAAATGGTAAAAATGAGCGTGCATTGCGCTTTTTTAATAATATATCATTTTGGGGAATTAATGTTTTAATATTCCTAATTGACTCTATTAAATGAATTTTTGTAGTGTCCTGTAAATGGTGAACAAAACTGATAATAGAATTGAAATAATTACATTGGGTAGAGTTTTCACTACAAAAACTAATGTTTGGTAAACTGAAATGTTCAGGTAATGACACCTTGAATGTGTGTAACCATGACTCCTTAGCTAAATACATTTTGGCTTCTTCTTTAAAAATCACACCATAATTAATTCTTTGTATTATGTCTGTTTCTTTGGTTGTCATGGCACCAACTGATACACCACAAAAAATGACCATCATAAGAGTGTATACCGAAACTTGCTGACCAAGCCCAAAATTGCCCCCACAGTACCCACAGTTCTTTGAATTTGTACTGTTGAAATTGTGGTTTTGCTCATTGTTGAATTTGACTCTGTGCTGTTCTGGTCTGTGATCTGGTCTGCGGTCTGGTCGGTTCATGGCGGATAATGTTGTGTCCATCCTTGTCATGAGGCTATCCAGCATATTGGCTTCGACCGACTTGACTGCAGAACATACAGCGTGGTTGATGGTGGATGTAATGTCCTCCATCTGTGGCTGACCTGACACAGCAACAGTCATTTCTGCAATGGTGGCAATTTCTCTGAGGGCTTGCATGGTCTTTGACCGATTGGGGAGTATGATATGACACATACTTTTCTTGAAACCCTTCTCGGTCACTGAAATTAGAAATTCCTCAGACACACAGTTATTTGCATTTAAACTTAAAGCCCTGTCGATATATTCATCGACAGTTTCATATGCATTTTGTCTTAATTCAGTTATCTTAACTCCTGCATTTAGTGTAGGCTTAAAACGTTGTAAAAAAGCTAACTTTTAATTATTTAAGGTGGTTTTTGTGTGTGTGTCTAAGGTATTAAACCATGCTTTAGCTACTCCTGCTAAGTGGAAAGGGAAAACCAGAAGCGCATCTGCTTCTGGCATCCTCTGAAGTGTGACAAATGTTACAAACATTGTCCACCATTCTAGTGCGGTAACATTACCTTTTCCAGTGAACAATTCTATGTTCACGTTGTATCTCTGAGCAGGGAAACCCGGTGGGGGTCCTTGAGGGGCTGCAACGACTGGAACATTGAGTGGTGCTGCAATATCTGCTGGAACGTTGACCGGTGCTTGGATAATTTCGGCCTCCTGCTGACCTGCGGCATTTCCTGGGGCTGGCATGTCTCTTCCTATTACTATCTGCGATCTCAACCAATACATATATCAATGAGGTACCGTATTGTTGATCTTTAGGGTCTCCGCCAGTTATCAGAATTTGGTTTCTGGGTTGTATGGTCTGTTGTTTGACTGTTATGGTTGGACTTAACCAACAGCACACCTTACGGACTTAGGGTGATGAGTAAGGGCCTGAAAACAGTTATAACAAACACAGTGAAGTAGGTTTTAGAACTTGTATCTTCAAAAGCGCATGAGAAAGTGTATAATTAATAACAATATAATAGTATATAATGCAAATAATAGAAACATCTAATTCATACAATTTTACAATATAATTGATCAATTAATATCTTTGGTATACAAACTTTACGTTAATGCATGAGCATATGCATTTTAACTGACGAACACGGATGCTTATAATATTTCTTATAAATAAAAGCTTATTTAGCATTCAAATATATGAGCAAGATGCGGACTAAATCTTAAATGTATGAGCATAATGCAAGACCTAATATTTGAACCTAACGGAGCATAAAGCATGTGCTGAACAGCATAAAGTATTGAATGCATAATATCTTCACAATGGACATGAATAAACATGTTGAATTCTTTTATCTTTCGAATTATAATCATGGTAGAGCATATATTGCGCTAGTAAAAACTTAAACTATATAAAAACCTATTAACCCAAAAATAATCAATTCCGACGATGAGCATTGGTTGAGAAATATTCGAAATCGAGACAAACTTAGCATTACGAAACTAATCGTGAATATTCAAATAATATAAATATTAAACAATATAATATGAAATGGGGAAACTAGCTTTTAAAATATATATGCTTGCTTTGTATCAAAAATTCATGACTCGTAATAATATAGGGCTAAACAACAAGAATAGTTTACGATAAATAATTTCTTATTAAATTAGCCTACACATGTGGAAATTACGCATAAAGCGTTTATTAAAATAATTGACATCTTACCCTTGCAGAACTGACCTTAATTCTTATTAAGTATGAACAAGCGATAAGTTAAAATTATCATTTCCAGCATGCGAGCGTAAAACTAAATTCTATAATGAGTTTAAAAATACCCTTGAGTACAGAAAGTTTGTGAAGAATAAACCAACCTTTTTTTGAACATATATACATCTATTTACACTGATCGAGAAACAACAATTTGATCTAAACTTCTTTACTTGCAGAACTCATAGATATTTAACTTCAACTTTACTAAATGAAATGGAAACGAAACTTTACGAAGTTTCATGATTCAATTGAATAAAATAATGAAAGAAACATATTAACTTTGAATAATTAAAATACTTGACTCACCTGAAAACAGTTATAACAAACACAGTGATATAGGTTTTAGAACTTGTATCTTCAAAAGCGCATGAGAAAGTGCCACTTTTGAGACCGAAATTCACTTGTTCGATTTTGCGTTACTGTTTCAGGTTTGACCAATCAGATTCGTTAAACACCCGAGCCACTTAGTTACCCTGATAATTTGGGGTAAAAAGGGGCGTGGAAAGATCTTTGCTGGACAGGACAAAGAACCCTAATTGACCAGGTTACCTAGACATATGTTGTTTACACAACAACTTGATTGTGTTTAAAGGACAATAGACTTAGTAAAAAGACATGTCTAATTGTGTCCACTTAGCTTGTCGCTAAACATCTTAAATTGATAAAAATAATGCCTAACAAAGAGAAAATCTGAAGTGACAAATGCCAAAGTAAATATCTGTCAAATTTGAACTTTTTATCTTAAATATATCGAGAATATAAAAATGATTTCCTTCAACAATAATGAACGAATATAAAACAAAAATACTTTTAATCAATACTGCAGTTTCGAAATGGACTTTAAATAAATAAAATATCTTAAACTTATTCCTTTTTGCTGAAAACTAAATTTTCATAAAAATATAAAATGAGGTCTAAAATGACTCCATGACATAAATATGAGGACGAAGTACTCGTTTACAGTAGAAAAAATCAATTTAACCGAAATCAATATTAAAATAAATATACTACTGAATCCAAAATCGTTAACTTTTTTAAGCCTTTCGCATTTGCACAGACATCCATTTCGGTATCGTTTCTCTCTTTTCTTCATCTCAAAGTCACAGTGAGGCCTTCAACATCCATAATAGCAAAAACTCTCACCTTCCTGCAGGTTATCTCAAGAATAAATACGTCATAACTTTAATAAAAAACAACATAAGAGCATACACCTCAAGCACGGGGAAATTTTCTACTGCCTCCACACAGCACGTTAATATAATATAAAAGAAAGGATATGGGGTTCATAAAATTATGCAATTGTAATAAAATTTAGGTTAAAACTCCATCATCGTATAATGTTCTAATTGGTGGTTTTGACTGTTTCTTTTGGTTTTCATACTCTTAAATGCTTAATTTGTGTGTGGTTTTGTTTTAATATTTGGTCACGAGTGAAGCTATTGAAGGTTGTTTAGACTGACGTGCTGTGCGAGACGTGCTGTGCACATGCATTCGGAATTCATACATGTATCAAATGTTTTTACATCAATAGGGTTGTACCGTTTTCTGAAGGACTATGCGGTCCTTTCGGTATCATTCGCCCAGTAGATAGTTCTATATAGGTTGATATGTTTTAAAACGCTTTATATTTATGACTTTCCAAACTTTTGATGTACCTGATTTAGATTATTTCAGAAATCATACTATATTTGTTTGAACAATTGGCTAATTTTTGATAGATAAAACTTTATTTTCTTTTAGATCAACATGAAGAGACTATTAAGCAATGGCAATCAGATGATAAAACGTTTTTTATTACAAGGGCAACAAAACATGTGATTTCCAAAATCTTTTCATCCAACATTGCTGTTGTAACAGGAAGTTCCGGATCTGGTAAATCTTTTCTAATTCATCATGTTGCTTTACATTTACATAGTACAGATGATTATGAAATTGTTCCCTCATCTTTTGTAACGGCACCTGCTGATATCATAAATTATCGTAATGAAAAACGAAATCAAGTTTTTGTCATCGATGATATCTGCGGAAAAGAGAATGTGAATCTCCAAATTGTACAAACGTGGAAGGATTTGGCAAGCAAGGTTGAAGAAATATTCCAAGAAAATGTTATCGAATCACGGAATGCGACATGGACAGAGAAAACCAAAATTGCCAAACTATTAATTTCGTGTAGACTACAGGTGTTTAAAGACAGATGGTTCCAACGACTGCTTTGTTTTACTAGGCATGAATGTAATATATTGGCTGAATCTCTATGTCTCCTCCCTGAAGAGAGACTGTTGATGATAAATAAGTACCTTCCCAACGATAGGATTAACAAAGTCAATGACATTCTGAATGAGTTTAATTTTTTTCCTCTGCTTTGTAGACTTTCAACAAATAGATCGTCAGAAGAATTAAGAAATCTTTTTTTAACACCCATCGCTACAATAAGGGCTGATATAGAAGAAATCCGTCAAACTGAAAACAAGTTCAAACATTGCGCTCTTGTGTTATGTATATTATTTGAAGAGGGGTTTGATGAACAATGGCTGAAGTTTGAATTGGTCCCAAATGACATTCAAAATAAATTAATAGAAATAGGTCGACAATTTGGTATCAGCTTAGACGTAGAGATATTTAGACTCTCTTTAACTGATGCTTTTTTTAGTTTGACAGGGACATATCTCAGAAAAACTGGCACGAATTATTTGTTTGTTCATGACAAAATTTATGACATTGCAGCCGTTGTTTTTGGGCAACACTTTAAGGAATGCTTAATCAAATTTGCAAGTGAGTCATTTATAGGTGATAGGTATGTATTTGAATCTTTAGGGACTACAAACAATGAGAGCGTGATTATCATTTCCGAAGACATAGAGGAATACTATTTTAAAAGACTGACCATTGATTTAAGCAGTAGAAATATATACAGCACACTGCATAATAAACAATTAGTTTTTGAGTTATTCAGAATCAAACTTGTTCAGTTCTTCGAGAAAGATATCGAGGTTTCTAAGTCTATATTCAACCAACTCGATGAAAGTGGCATAATTATGAAAATTGATTATAATGATGATTTGAGTTCGTTCGGTGATGAAATTGAAGAACATATATCTTCTGTTTTGATAGAAGCCATTTCGGAAGGCTATGAAGATATCATAGAATTTCTAATCAAATTAGGATGTGAAGTAAATGTGTTTGATAGTGACGGAAGGTCACCATTGTACACTGCTAGTGAACGAGGGTTCACAAATGTGGTTAAACTGTTATTGAATCACCATTGTGATGTGTCGACGGATAGTTTAAATATGTATTGTCCATTAACAGTCGCTTGTAAAAACGGATATACAGACATTGTGAAATTACTGATCGACAGTGAAGTTGACGTATGCCAAATGTCTTTGTTTGACGGAACGCCGTTGACAAATGCTTGTGAAGGAGGGCATTTAGACATAGTTGAATTGCTTTTACAACAAGGTGCAGATGTCAATGAATGTGACACTTTTTCTGACCATTATCCGCCTCTGACAATAGCATGCATAGGAGGATATCCAGACATTGTTGAAATATTGCTAGCTAATAATGCAAACATAACTCCGTCATCGTTAGAGGTGGCATGTGAGAAGGGGCATGATACAATAGTAAATATTTTACTTAAGAACAAAACCGCTATTTCTTTATACGAGAATAAAATGTCACCATTATATATAGCTTCTGGAAATGGACATTTAAATGTAGTTAAACTTATATTAAACAGTGATATTGATATATCGCATTTTGATAAATGGACTTCGGTATGCGTAGCTTCACACCAAGGTTATATCGATATAGTGAAGATTTTAATAGAAAATGGGACAGATGTTGCTTTTTGTGACATCAATGGATATTCCCCAATGTACGCAGCTTGTCAGGGTGGAAGCCTCGACATAGTAGAATTCTTAATTCAGCAAAATGTCAACTTATTTGATACTGACAAAAGGGGTTGGTCACTTCTTCATGCCGCTTGTTACAACATTTTTCCAAAAGATGATCATTTATCTGTGATAAACCTCCTTCTGGATCAGAAATTGGAATTATCTTTGACTTGCAATAACGGATTTACACCACTATCTTTTGCCTCTGTCGGTGATTCTGTTGATATAGTTAAGCTATTGCTGAAACGAGGCGCGGATGTAAACCACCATACTGACAAAAGTTTTACGTCGTTACACATTGCATGCAAATGGAAAGATATATTTTTCCTGCGAGGGAAGAATACCACGATTTCACTTCTTGACAAAAATGGAAAATCTTTTGAAGTTGATTTTTCAAAATTTGGTTCACCTTTTCCAATACATATCCAATACAGGTCTTACGATATTCATCGATCTATCGTGCAGTTGTTGTTAGAACATCAGGCTGATGTTTCATTACGTAACTATAAAGGACAAACGGCTTTACATATTGCATGCGAAAGCGGTGATTGCGATGTTGTAGAAATGCTTCTAGAAAGAAAAGCAGATATAGCAGTGTGCGACAATGAAGGAAATTCCCCACTGGATCTTGCATGTCAACGAGAACACACAGATGTGGTAAAACTGTTACTCGTTAGCATTACTGATATATCACAGTTAGATAACGATGGGAAGACGGTCCTTCATTCAGTATGCAAGGGTTATGGAAGTAGGAGGAAGGATGAGGAATCAGGCAATGATATTCCGTATTTTCTGCAGAGAGATACTGATGGACATAAATCTATAATAGAGTTACTGTTTGATAAGCACGCAGATATATATAAGCGTAATAAACATGGAGAAACACCTTTACATTTGGCTTGTGAATATGGTCCTGTCGACATTGTAGCGATGCTTCTAAAAAAAGGTGCAGATATTTCACTATGTGACAACAAAGGCCAGTCAACTGTATTTAAGGCATGTGGTGGAGGAAATGATGATATATTAGATGTTTTGCTTGAAAAAAATGCAAATGTTTCAGTATGCGACAAAGATGGGAACTCTCCACTTCATGTAACGTGTAAAAACAGAGGTCGAGTGCAACAAAAAAGACGTTTAGGGCACGTTAAGTTTCCATCTAATTCATTTGCCGGTAGCTTTTCCGATTTGCAAGGGTGCACTTTGTACACACCAGATGGGTTTGAGCGTGTTTTTAAAATACTTGTCCCACAAGTGGTAAACCTGAACATAAGAAATAATTGCCAACAGACACCACTTCATGTTGCAACTAAAGGTGGTCATATGAGTCTGGTAAAAATGCTTATTGATCGAAACGCTGATGTTAATATGTGTGATAACAAAGGACAATCTCCGTTATATTTGGCTTGTAAGTTTAGACACATAGATATCACCAAACTTTTACTGTCACATAATGCTGACCTAACTTTGGTTGATGATAAAAAAAGGTCACCGCTTCACGCTGTTTGTAATGTGTTCAGTATTCCACTGACTGAAAAAGAAATTCAAGATTTACTAGATTTAATTACTCTCCTTATAGAATATAGAATGGATCTTTCTCACCCTGACAATGAAGGTAAAACAGCTTTACACTTCGCTTGTAAAGCCGGTTGTCTTTCTATTGTCGAATTGTTGGCTGTAAACAAAGCAAACTTTACTGTGTGTGATTTTAATGGCCAGACGCCATTAGATGAAGCCAAAAATGCTGACCATTGCGACATCGTGCATTTTCTTGAATGCTTTGAAGAAGAAATGAGTAAAAAGTACAATTTTTTTTATTTTTTGTGGTGAATTACCTGTATAGGTATTTGCAAACTTTGTTGCAATCTCTTTTATTTTCTGTGTGGAATTACCTGTATAGATGTTTGCAACGTTTGTTACAATCTCTTTTATTTTCTGTGGGAAATTACCTGTATAGATATTTGCAACCTTTGTTAAGTTATCAATTGCAATTCTTTCTTTTTTTCTGATATACTTACCAAGTAAAGTTTTGTACTGTATTACGGCAACAGAAATGTTTATAGGTTGCACTTTGTAAATACAGCTGTTTCACAAACGACACCTCTTTTGGGGAGATATATAATATTCATAGATATTTTGTGTGTTTACGTACTGGTTCCCAGATATGATCTCTATGTTTCATCTCATAGAGACATAACTTGGGGATGTATGGTACCAGTATATTTACACATGGTTGCAGGGAATTTTGAATTCTGAGGGTCACCTAAAGTGAAGGTAGGGGTAGTACAGAACTTAAGTATAAGTTTAAACACTTAAAAGTTCGGGGCATATAAATGTTGAAAATATGCCGCACAGCCCTATGTTTTTGACCTTTGAATATTAACTTTCCATTCTAGGATATAATTTTTCACGAAACTTCATAGTAAAAGTGGCACAGTTTTAGCCGTAAAGAGAGTTCCTATGGGAAATTGCATTGTCTATATTTACAGAAATGCAACCTATAAGCAAGAATAGTGTGCGTATCGTGTTGATATACATATGAGCCGATTAAAAGTACCAAAATATATATTTTCAGTTGACATCCGATACTCGTTAGATGATACATGCTGGAGAAAAATGCCCCTTTTTTCATTCGCTAGTAAAAGAGAAGCGGAAGATACCAAATGGACATTCAATCTCAAGTCTTAAATAAACTTACAACGCCATGGCTAAAAAAGAAAAAGACCAACAGACAAACAGTACACAAAACATAATATAGAAAACTAAAGACTGAGCAACACGAACCCCGCCAAAATCGGGGGGGGGGGGGGGGGGGGGGTGATCTCAGTCTCAGATGCTCCGGAAGGGTAAGCAGATCCTGCTCTACATGTGGCACCTGTCGTGATGCACATGTTAGTACCAACGCGGTAATTAATCTAATTCGGTAGGTCACATTCAGGGAAAGGGGGACGGGATTGTTACGACAATTGGAATATAATTAATATAATAACGAAAGTCCTCTTCGTAGCAATATGGGTAATTATCGTGTATGACGCGAATATATTTTGATATAAATTATTTTTCTATGAAAATTCAAGAGTCAGCACGGTGATTACTGAAACTCCCTAAAATCAAAGATCCAAAAGATGAGCAAGATATAGATAGATAAGAAAATATAGGAACTATAGTATTATCATTATTGATAAACAATGGTAAAACAGGTGCCAACTTCGGGTCAATGAAAGTTCACGTTTTCAATATAGACGGGAATCTTTATTTTTATCTACCTTGCTTATGACAACAGTTCATTGTCGGCTCATCTGCATGTGATGCAAATAAATCGTCCTTTAGATTAAACAAATGTTGTCCGCGTTGAAAGAGGGATTACAGAAATACTGTGAAACTGTTTACTCGCGTAGTGGCATAAACCATATGTGGATTCTAAAAAATCTCAAAAGAACTTCTGGAAAACTTTAAATCCCGGTCATTCTCTGAAATATATTCTACCAAAACATTCAATTTTTTCGCCCTATACACCATAATACCACATGATAATTCAAACCCCGTCTTAAATAAATAATGCACAATGCTTTCTTCCATAAAACTTGTACCGTACGCTATATTGTGATTGTTTTGTGTTATAGTTCTACATATTTTGTTAAAAATTAAGTCGAAAATAAAACATGCAACAACGAAGAACAAGTGATCAGTATGCTTGAGTTTCTCATTGTCAACATATTTGTTGGACTTGGAGGTAGAATTTTCCAGCAGGTTGTCGGCATTCATATGGGAACCAACTGTGCACCTCTCCTTGTCGACTCTTTAGCTCACGTGGCCCGAAGGGCCAAGTGAGCTTTTCTCATCACTTGGTGTCCGTCGTCCATCGTCGTCGTTAACTTTTTACATTTTGAACTTCTTCTAGAGAACCACTGAATGGAATGAAACCAAAAATGGCATGAATGTTCCTTGTGAGGTGCTGACCAACTGTTGTTACTTTGTAGGCAATCCATTATCTAAGATGGTCGCCAGCTGGGGACTTCGTTTAACATAGGACCCTATGGACAATACATACAAATGTCTTCTTTTAGAGAACCACCGAATAGAATGAAACCAAACAAGGCATGAATGTTCCTTATGAGGTGCTGACCAAGTGTTGTTACTTTGTAGCCGATCCATTATCTAAGATGGCCGCCATCAGGGGACTTCGTTTAACAAAGGACCCTATGGATAATACATACAAATGTCTTCTTTAAGAGAACCACTGAATGGAATGAAACCAAAACATGGCATGAATGTTCCTTGTGATGTGCTGACCAAGTGTTTTTACTTTGTAGCCAATCCATGATCCAAGATGGCCGCCAGCGGGGGACCTCGTTAAACACAGGACCCTATGGACAATACATACAAATGTCTTCTTTAAGAGAACCACTGAATGGAATGAAATAAAAAATGGCATGAATGTTCCTTATAAGGTGCTGACCAAGTGTTGGAACTTTGTAGTCGATCAATTCTCCAAGATGGCCGCCAGCGGGGACTGAGTTTAACATAGGACCTATTAGAAATACATACAAATGTTTTCTTTTAGAGAACGACTGAATGGAATGAAACCAAACATGGTATGAATGTTCCTAATGAGGTGCTGTCCAAGTGTTGTTACTTTGATTTTAATATATTTTTACATGATTTCCAAAACCAAAGTAGAATCAGGTGAGCAACATAGGCTCTTGGGAGCCTCTAGTTTTTATTTTCATATGAGTCGGAGTTCCTTTAGACACTTGTAAAATACAAGAAGATCAAAGAAGCTAGATCATATAATTTCGCATACAGGTATATTGATGATGTTCTTTCCATTAACAATCCACCTCCGCCTTATTTCTAGACATTTACCCCGAATTTGACAACAGCGACCATCTCAGTATCAGAATTTTTTGACAAACGAGACGATTTCAATTTTGAAAATTATAAATTTTCCTCACCTAAGGCAAGCAGCAATATACCAACTTCACCCGCGTATGGAGTACACATTTCTCAACTCATTCATTATTCAAGAGCTTGCTGCTGCTAGTCAGACTTTGTTAAACGTCACCGGTGTTTCAGCAAAAAATGAGTCAGGGTTTTGTCAAAGAACTCTCAAAAATTCATTGGAAAGAACCAAGACCTAAGAGATAAATATTCAGGGTTTACTACACCAATAATACAAGATGATCTTGAGTAATTGATTCTGGATGCTGAAGTTGTGTGTCTTTTTATTTGCTCAACAGTTTTTCCTTCGTTTGTCTTCGTGCTATTGTGTTTTTATGGTCTTAGGACTTATGACGTGACTCGGTATTTATGCATTCAGCTATCGGGTTTTTGGCTTTGAGTGTTCCTGGTGCAGATGGGTCCTGAGGAGAAGGAGCTATTCGGACGCAAAAGTTTTTTTTTCTTTTACAGTGTTGTTTCCATTTTGTTAACCCTTGTATTTTATTTAATTTGTAATTCATCCAGAAGGTGTGTGCTATATACTGTATGTACTATCAACTACTACACCTTTTTTGTCTGCGTCTTTGTTAAAGTTATTCGTGTGATTGTTTGAATTTTTTAGTGAATTGTGATGTATGTTTACACAATTTTTGTTACTGGTTCCCAATTATTGTCGCATTTACGTACTTTCGTGTTAATTTGACCTGTTGAGACAATTTGTAATGCAATTTTGTTATTTATTGTTTACTTATTTAGTGTTATATCTCGTCTCACTATTTTTTTTTAAGTGTTTGGTATGACGATAAATTTTCACTTCTGTTCTCGTACTTTGAACAACAAAAATTATTTATGTTGTAAAAAATATTTCCGTACTCCATGTATACCTTACTACATTTTTTTTTTACCTGTGTACGTTATTTTATTTGGCGGCATTTTGTCCAAGGTTATGGTTGTCTTTCTGATATTGTTTGATATCTAACCCCTCTTTTTTGTTTATTAATTTTGTATTTACATTGTGTCATAGATCAAATTTATTCGTTCAGTGTATGTTCACTTATTTTTGTTAATATGTCTTTTGATTGAGTTAAGCCATTTCAATTGCTATTTTATAGTGTGTCTTTCTATGTTGTGATGTTACACTATTGTTTCAGGTTAGTGTGTAGGTTGGCGCCTGTTAAAACGTTTAAACCCGCTGTATTTGTTTGCACCTGTCTTAAGTCAGGAACCTGATGTTCAGTGGTTGTCGTTTGTTGATGTGGTTCATAAGTTTTCTCGTTGTTTTTTTTATATAGATTAGACCGTTGGTTTTCCTGTTTGAATGGTTTTACACTAGTAATTTTGGGGCCCTTTATAGCTTGCTGTTCGGTGTGAGCCAAGGTTCCGTGTTGAAGGCCGTACTTTGACCTATAATGGTTTACTTTTACAAATTGTGACTTGGATGGAGAGTTGTCTCATTGGCACTCATACCACATCTTCTTATATCTATTTGATGTAAAGTGAAACTAAATTAAATGTAATATAAATGTTTACTGCAACAACTGTACATCAGAAACAAAAAGATAATAACAAAAATACCGAACTCCAAGGTAATTTAAAAAAGGGGGAAGTAAGTCCATAAAACCTGACAAAACTAAGTGATCGACTATATTAATAAACGGAAAACAACTGTTATATTCCTGACTTGTTTATTTTCCAAAGAAAAAGGTGGGCTACACTTGGTTTTAAAGCAAGCTAAAGCTCCCACTTACATGACAGTTGCTTATAGTTCCGTCATATTGACAACATTGTGTGAGCAACACAAACCGACATAATTGGTTTACGTGACAATTTAATAATTGGGACGCAGCATCCAAAATTGTGAAAACATACAACATAAACATACAACACAACTGACTAAATGGTAAAAGCCGGTTTCAAATTTAGCATTTCTTAGTCCAAATTAATAAATAGATTTAAAGGGATTTAAAATTTATAAAGATATTTCAGAAAATAGTAAATGTTTTCGTAACCACTACAGAATATTGTAAATATTCGTTAGCCTCGAATCGAATAAAACTCCATCGCCACCCCCCAAAAAGCATAAATACATAAAATCTAAATTCTCTTATTTCAGCTTGTCGTTATTTTTATCAAAAAATGTAATCAAACCAGATGTGCCAGATTAATATTCAAAATTGATCCAAAAAAAATCAAGGGAAAAGGGCCACAAAACTTCTAGGTCTGTTAATTTCCAAAATTCAATTGTTTTATATGACAAAAAAACGAACAATATCAGCAAAAACACCGCACCATTTTTTGGGGTTTTGTTTTTGTTTTTTGTTTTTGTTTTTGTTTTTTTATTTGGGGGGGGGGGGGGAGGGGGGGTGATGTTTTTTAAAGATAAATCGTTTGATTATAAATATCTTGAAAAATGTTGTTTCCGAGGGAAGTGAGAGAAAAAACTTGTTTTCGTGTAGGTTATTAAAATATTTTTTTTGTTGTTGTTAAACGCGGGAAATAATTGTTTATGTTTTTTTATGGGAACTCCACTTACAAAAGATGAATGGTCGGTGCCTTACAATTCGAGCATTCTAACTAGCTATAGTCAGTCTAAGACAGGTATTGACCGTTTCCTTTATAAAATTATAAGGATTGTTTGAACCAATATCAGTTGAAGGATCTAGATTAAGATCATTACATACGTTAAGTTGTACAATGCTCGATCTTGAAAGAACGTTTTTAACCGGATTTTCGAAAGAATAATCGGTTATTGATTTGGGGATGTACGGCGGGCGGGCGGGCGGGCTTCGGCTGCCAAACAGTGTCCGTTCGATTACATGAAAACGCTTTGACGAAATCTTTTCAAATTTAGATATGTTGTTTCCTGTGACTAAATGAAGGTCAAGTTAAATTTTCACGATTTTAGCTGTTCTCGTTGTTGAGTTGTAGACCTTTCAGTAGCAAAAGTGATTCTTATTATATGATTTATTTATTTTGAGTTATTTCCCTTTGAACAGAAATGGTGTAATTAATAAGTATATGGATAGATAGTCTATCAATGATTGTATCTGTTCAATTGATTTTAGTCAGGCGTTGTCAAAAACTTCTTTATAGCAATTTTTTTCTAAAGTTGTGTGTTTTGAAGGTAGATGTCACAGTTGTTATGTGGTATTTTCTTTTTGTTGTGTGTATTAATGTTTAATTTTTACTTGATCATGTTTGGGGGTCCAGATTTGCAATTTTTTTTTACTTGATCCTGTTTGGGGGTCCAGATTTGCAAATATCATTTTCATTAGATTCTAACCTATTTTTTTCTTCCTATAAAACTACACACAATGTGTATAATAGATTTTTACAATTAACTAAATATACACATTTGTACATGTATTTGGATTTGGATTAGGACAATGTATTTACTATTAATTTATTCATGCAATAATTTCCACCTTTTATCAAGATAACAAACATGTGGTTATTATCAACTAACAAAATTATAATTGGAATGACAGATTTATTTTTTATTTTAATTGGCCTCAGTTTTCAAGTTGGTCCAAATCGGGGTCCAAAATTAAACTGTGTTTCATGTCAACATAAATTGAATATATATATAGGGTTCTTTCACGTGCTGAATCTAAACCTGTATTTAATTTTTTTGATTTTTGGGCCTTGTTTTCAAGTTGGTCCAAATCAGGGTCAAAAATTAAACTTTGTTTGATTTCAACAAAAATTGAATTGATGGGATTCTTTGAAATGCTGAACCTAACCATGTATTTAGAGATTTTGGATTTTGGGGTCCTTTCTCAAATTGGTTTACATTGAGGTCCAAAAGGTCCTAAATTAAACTTTTGTTTTATTTCATCAAAAATTGAATTCTTGGGGTCCTTTGATATGCTGATTCTAACAATGTACTTAGATTTTGGATATTGGACCATAATAGGTAAATGTACAATTTCAAATTTTTCAGTTCTTTGACCACATTCATTTTGTGTCACAAACCTATGCTGTGTCAAATATTCAATCACAATCCAAATTCAGAGCTGTTTTTAGCTTAAATGTTGTGTCCATACTTGCTCAACTGTTCAGTGTTCGACCTCTTCAGGAAAATCCGGTTTGCTGTCACTCTGACAGCCTCTTGTTGACAATTAATTAAATATAATAACTAGTGTATATTTATATGTCTGTCTGTCCCAAGTAAGGAAAAACTTTGGACACCGATCATTCATCTTTCTTCCTTCCTTTTCTGTGTGTGTGTGTTTTGTTTTTGCGGAGGGGGTATGGAGGGGTTAGTTTTTTCTGATGAATTGTTTTATATTAACTTTTCATGTGTTTTATATATATGTATGGAAGTGAAAACTATGATATCATTTGTTTTTATTTAGTATCAATAAAAAAAATAATGAAAAACCGTGATTTAAAAAAACTGTTTTTGAATTATGTTGAAAAATAATTATTTGTCCATATAAAGAACTAACGGGTCTCCACAAACAAACAAACAAAGGATGATTGGTCGGTGAAAAATTATTTGTGAAGATTACTCTTCCGGAGCACCTGAGATAACCCCCCGTTTTTAGTTGGGCTCGTTTTGCTCAGTCTTTCGTTTTCTATGTTGTGTTTTTGTGTACTGTTGTTTGTCTGTTTGTCTTCTTCTTTTTTAGATTTGGCGTTGTCAGTTTATTTTCGACTAATGAGTTTGAATGTCCCATCTTTCGCCTCTCTTTTACAGGTCAAGTACAAGTATGCAATACAAGACTTATTAAGTGGGATGCTAGTAAAAGGGGAAAAAATATCCAGTCGGTTTAACGAGGTGGACTCAACAAATATCATATGCAAATGGCTCTCCAATATATATATTTCAGTAAAGTATCAAAAATTGTAGTCCAGAGGGGAACTGCGAAGGGAAGATGAAAGGATGGAGCGGCTGCATTTATCGAAAAAATTTACACAAAAAATTCAACAGGAACTTGTATGAGGGTCTGTGTGGGGTTTACAGAATAGAGAATGATAGGACAAAACTACCAAAAACAATTGCAAAAAAAATAACTTGGTGAATTGAATTGAGGGAGAGGACGTCACTAATGTTGTTATAACTTGTGTCCAATCCCTTTTGCTACTTTTGCAAATAAAATATGTTTAAACAAAATTGATATTAATAAAGGAAAAACACTTAACTGTACCCGAATAATTACAACTCTATTAAACCCAAATGAAATATTTAAAGGACAGTTTCTAAACTTGTGTACTTATAAATGGTATAACTATTAATAAGCTTAGTGTGAGGTTCCACTTTTTATTTAAGTACTGAGGATACGGTCATACTTCAACAATAAATCTCTATATTTATGATAGAATTATGTAAACGTTTATATGACCAAAAAAAAATCGCGAATAATGTATTTGCAATGCAACTTCTCAATTATTGGCCTTCCAACGATTTTGATTCGAGCGTCCTATATTGGTCTTCATAGACGAAACGCACGTCTGTCATAATACTTTATAAGCCTGCGATTAATTTCACAAAATATCTTACTAGAAAAATGCTCTTAAGTCATGAACATTTCAGTAAACATAACGATTGATTTTTGTGGTAACATTTTTTATGAAAAGAACCCCAGGTATCTTTATGACTTTACCGTAAGGATCTATGTTTTGTCGTTATGGTTTTTAGAATCGTTCACTTTGTTTACTAATTTTAAAGTGGCATTAGCTACGAGATATAAAAAATATTAAAATGTGATTTATTTTTTGTTCAATCATTACAGTGTTTATCCAGAAGGCTTTAACAAAACAATAAGTTATTGACCAACAAAACAATGTTTAGAACTAATTAAGTATAAAATGTCTTTATATTAGAAGTTATCATATCCAAGTCAGACCTTTATAAACCAGTCCCTCATATTATTGTAGGTTTATTTCAATTTCATGACACAGACATTAAATAACTGGACTTGGATGGTAAGCATTAGTTTTTATTTCATTGCACTCACTTCACACTAACAAATTTTTAATAAAGCAATTAACTACACTGTTTTACCAGTTGATCAGTTTGTAAAGGTGAATACATACTGCAGTTGGGTAAAACTTTTTAAGAAATTGGTTTAGTAATAGGCCAAAGCCTCCCGGATAAGACCAGTAATGAAAGTGAAATAATAATTCGCTTTTAGCAGCCAGTTTGGTTCAATTTTGTCAAAATAAGCTACGAAACAGCGCTTGCAAGTAAATAATTTGACCTCTTTAAATACGTATTCATGTGACCTTCAATTTAACCCCTTGGCTAGAGATGGGTTACGAATAACCCGTGTGTGTTCAGCTATTAAAAGGAAAAGAATGTCAACATTGAAAGTGAAACAAGAGTTAACCATTTAGTTGACAAAAGTAGTCCACAAAAAGCTCATTCTTTGGTTAATTAGATGACGGCTAGACTAAAATACACACGAAATGCTGATACATTTTATAGAGTCCATGCATCGTAAGTTGTTTATTTTATACTTTTTATAGTTTGGATAAACGTTTTAGTATGTTATAAATCAAAAATATGAATTTAAGTCAAATCGGTGAACATGAATTTGAGAGGGTCAGCTAATGCCCCTTTTAGAAAGTTTCATTTATGTTTGTACATGGAATTATTTTAAAGGCTTACTTGTTACTTTTGAAGTCTTCTTTTTCTTAATTGGCATCGAACTCCAAGATCGTCTTAAAACACGTTCAAGTGCGTACATATATACATATGTAATATGTTAATAAACATGCGTATGTAGAAATACAGTATGTGTAAATCTGGAATGGATAACACAAGTACACACACATGCAAATATGTAACCATAGTAAATATGCACATCCACGTTCATTTTCTATATAGAGATTACTTTATCTTTATATAACATCATACATATTTATTTAAGGGTTAACTATTCTGCTGCCTGTTGATACTTTTATTTTGGCATTGCACAAGTCGTGTCTTCTTTGACTGTCCATGACGTTAAAACACTAAATCCCTGGGATGAGTTTAAGTTGATTTTAGTCTCAGATGTATGATTTTTTATTATTAATTGATTTTGGTTTTTAACTAGATTTCAGTAAATGCGAGTACTCTCAAATCGTACTTTCGTTTTAATTTGACCTGTTGATACAATTTGTAATGCAATTTTGTTATTAAATGTTTACTTATTTAGTGTTATATCTCGTCTCATAATTTGTGTCTCATAATATATACCACATTTGATAAGTGTTTGGTATGACCATAAATTTTCACTTCTGTTCTCGTACTATGAACAACAAAACTATTTATTTTGTAAATAAATTTTCGTACTCCGTGTATATCTTATAACAAAATTATTTTTATTTACCTGTGAACGTTATTCTATTTGTCGGCATTTTGTCCAAAGTTATGGTTGTCTTTCTGATATTGTTTTACATCTCCCCCCTTTTTATTGATTTTGGGTTTACATTACGTCTTTTGATTGAGTTAAGCCATTTCAATTGATATTTTATAGTGTGTATTTCCATGTTGTGATGTTACACTATTGTTTCAGGTTAGTGTGAAGGTTGGCGCCTGTTAAAACGTGTAAACCCGCTGCATTTGTTTGCACCTGTCCTAATGTCAGCAACCTGTTGTTCAGTGGTTGTCGTTTGTTGATGTGGTTCATAAGTGTTTCTCGTTTTTCGTTTTTTATATAGATTAGACCGTTGGTTTTCCTGTTTGAATGGTTTTACACTAGTAATTTTTTGGGGCCCTTCATAGCTTGCTGTTCAGTGTGAGCCAAGGCTCCGTAATGAAGGCCGTACTTTGACCTATAATGGTTTACTTTTACAAATTGTGACTTGGATGGAGAGTTGTCTCATTGGCACTCATACCACATCTTCTTATATCTATGACAGAACCCCTTGATGCACATTATTCAAACTTGATGACAGATTGCATCAGGTCCGTTTGTAAGTCATCATGGTTTCCGGGTCATAAATCAAGTACTTTATATGTACATATATCTAAACTTCCTTGGAAACATGATCACATACGAAAGGAAGAAGCCTATTGATTTTTACGTTTTAGGTCATACTAACTAATGCTGAAACGGTGTTACCGGACTATTACTGTAGAACTGCTTTTCAGAAGACATTGTCCATGGTCTAAGTCGTCGTCGCTAGAAAAAGACTGAAATCAGTTCAGAAAAAAATGTTTTCTGGATAATAACCCCATAACCTTATTATATTGGGATAGCTGAAAAAATATGAACCAACGTATCTGATTTTATTACTCATATTCTTACTTTTCGTGTCCCAAGCTAGGAGACTGCAGTCCAGCACTTTCCAGCAAGAGAACCATTCATGTCGAAATGTATAGGTACCAGTTATCCTCTATTTGTAACCTATATCGTTTAGACCCCCATCCTGTCCCAAGTTTAAAAGCCTCATAATATATAAGAAGATGAATATTTGCATTTACTAAAAAAAATGAAAAATGAAAATTTAAAATCAGTTTTGATTTAAGGACTTAGCATTTCAGATACTTCTATTCAAACACAATGCGACCCCATTATATCTAAAAGCGCCACCTTCTCGAAGTATCATTTCTGCAAGACTAACCTATAGATATACCTGCAACTATATAAAAGGGGATCACATTTCTATTCTTCCTTCCGACCGTGCAAGGGCTGTATAGCCAGTCAAGGTCGTTAAAAACTTCCATTTGTTGTATTCTTCCTTTGGTATTAGACATATCTGCCCATTTTGAAATTAGATATCACATCTTTGACAAATACCAATTCTTTTTATGTCTAATGTGTATAAAATGCAAAACACCCCAGGTATAACAAGAGTGCAAACGCTGAAATGTCTCGCCTGCTTTACTGACCATTGATTTTATGTTAATAGTCCTAAATATAAAGTTTTACTACACGTATCACATAAACTTAACATGATCAAAGAAAATGAGGTCAAGGTCAGATAAACAAAGCTGGAAATACATGTTCACCTTACAATCATTCCATACACCAAATATAGTTGACCTATTGCTTACAGTTTAAGAAAAGCAGACCAAAACACAAAAACTTAACATTGAGCAATGAACCGTAAAAATGAGGTCACGGTCAAATAAAACCTGCCAGACTGACATGTACATCGTAAAATATTTCCATACATCAAATAGAGTTGACCTATTGCACAGTATCAGAAAAACAGACCAAAACACAAAAACTTGACTTTAACCACTGAACCATGAAAATGAGGTCAAGGTCAGATGACACCTTCCAGTTGGACAACTTACAATCATTCCATACACCAAATATAGTAGACCTATTGCTTATAGTATCTGAGATATGAACTTGACCACGAAAACTTAACCTTGTTCACTGATCCATGAAATGAGGTCGAGGTCAAGTGATAACTGTCGAACAGACATGAAGACCTTGCAAGGTACACACATACCAAATATAGTTATCCTATTACTCATAATTAAGATTACAAAAAAACTTTACTTTTCAAGTAGTCACTGAACCATGAAAATGAGGTCAAGGACAATGGACATATGACAAACGGTAACTTCACAACATAAGGCACATATATAAAAAGTATGAAGCGTCCATATTTTCTACCTTCTGAAATATTAAAAGCCTTTAAGTATACGTAGTTACTTAACGACGCCGGATTGCTATCCCTATGTCTCGCTTTTTGCGACAGAACAGGCTCGACAAAAATTATGTGAACGCATTGCATACTTGCATTTACGTACGCAGGCAAATCTGCACATGTGCATAATAACATGCATATGTAAATTATCACCATGTGATCGGGGCTTTATTTATTATTCGTGACTGTTATACACATAGTAGTTATCGACTACCAAATGGTTGACATATAAAAAGTTATATATACAATATTATGTCAATGTTATGAGGCTTAAAAGGTGGAGAAATGCGAGGTCTACTGAGTCCTTAAACAGTTAAGGGCCGAATACAATAATTATAGATTATAACATGTCCTTTTCCATATCGGCCCTGGTATCATCCCGAGACTCCCAAATTAGCCCAAGGCGCTAGCCGAGGGCTTATATGGGTCGAGGGATAATACCAGGGCCCATATGAAAAAGGACATGTTATAATCTATTTATCACATATTATACAAAAGGCTTTAAAAAGTAAAAAGAAAGAGTTTTAATATTCCGTCTGGTAAGATCATACATTTGTTTGTCCTCCATTGAAATAACTTCATTATAATGAAGCTCCCCAACCGTTCAAATTTATAGTCCTTGAATATTAATGTCAATGTCAGATCTGCGGTTATTGCATATGCAAAACCCAATGTTTTCGCAACAAATATGTGATAACAAATGATATTTATTTCTATTCTATACTGTCGCTAAAATGGCTGCAATTATAGTTATTAACATGTAAACACAAAATAAAAGTTATATTCCGTACTTAAAGGGGCATTAGCAGTCAAATGTATGTTCACCGATTTGACTCAAATTCTTCTTCGTATTTGATTCATAACATACTAAAACGTATATACAAATGACAAAAGGTTTTTAAAAGAATAATTAACAGTGCATGGACTCGATAATATGTATCAGCATTTCGTGTTTGTTTAGGTCTAGACGCCATCTAATTAACCATCGAGATGACATCCAAGGACTACCGGCGATGATATAAACCGATATAAACACGAATAAATATAAATAGATAGAGAGCATGTGCAATTTGATTTTTCTAGGTCTGTTTGATTTCATATAATAGGTTAAAAAAATACGTAAATCGTCGTTTCTACATGTATAAGAATGTTTTTTTGTGGATAGAATTAGTCAAGTAAATGGTTCACCCTTGTTTCACTTTCAATGTTGACATTATGTTCCTTTCAATAGCTGAACACGCCTAGTACAATCTAGCGTAACCCATTTCTATTTAAGGGGTTAAATTGAAGGTCGCATGAATACGGATCCAATGAGGTTAAATTATTGACTTGCAAGTCAATAATACATTAGCAAAGTTTTGTGTGCTTATTTTGACAAATTTGGGTCAAACTGACGGAATAATATTTCAAAATTCTGCTTTTACTAATTCTTGAAACAAAAAGAATCAGATTTAAAATGTTTGTCAAAATCTTAGCTAATGCTCCTTTAAACGAGCACCAGATTGTGTGAAAAAAAGGTCACTTGACATGAAATCGACATTGCACAAAATATCACTATGTTACTATATCTGATAGATAAACACAACAGGAAGTGTGTTAGCCGCAGTATAAAACATTTTATACTCGTCCTGATTGTGCATGAAATATTTGCCACTGGGCGTTAGTCAAACATCAAAAAGTGGGAAAATGGCAATAATGAATTTATATAAAATTCTTTTGGTATGATTCTTAAATTATGTGAACAGTAAATAATTTTGTCAGCTGATGTTTATTTTTAAAATATTAAAGACTATTACATTGTACATTTATAATGGGATTTTCAACTGTTTTATCATAAAAAAAATTTCAAATATATAAAGAAAGAGATGTGGCTGATTCTTAAATGAGACAGCAACCCAACGAAACAAAAAGCTAAACTACTTTTATTTTACAGATACCATCATTTTGAGGAACCAAAATGTGTTCAATGTATATTCCAGTATATATGCAAGCGTCCAGAGTTTACCATGTGAAAATCAAATCGACCTGAATGACAAAAATGTATCATAGCTAGCGAATTAAATACATAAACCTTAAAGCATAGCTGTTGTCAATAACAAACTATTATGCAGTTGAAAAATTATGTTTTTCGTATCATAAACACAAACAACGCTAGGCAAAAATGAGATTTTGGTAGTCATAAATTCTTAAGCTTTTAGAATCAGCTATCCATAAGTGACCCTCTCTATATGCAAGCGCTGCAGGTGAACTAAGACCATCATTTTTACCAAGAAGTATTTTTTGAAACTGTAACTTTCCATCCAATTGATATATTGTATTAAACTGCATATCGCTTGCCAGTATGTTGCCGTGGTTATTGTAACAAAGTCCTTTGCAGACGTATTGCAAATATGGGCTTTGACCAGATTTACCCGAGAAGGAATACGAAGTTTTTGGTTCGAGGCTATAAGAATAAACATAGTTCCTTATCCCAGTTGTTTGTTCTACGTCATATATAATGCTAAAATTGTTACTCGAGTGCACCGACATGCAAGAACTCTCACTTTTACTGGTGGACAGCGTAAATGATTTCTTTTTAATTCCAGTAGTCTCAAAGACTGTCATCTGTCTTGAATCCTTATTACTCATCCATACGAAAACAGAGTTGTCAGACTTGACGTAATCCATACATAACGGCATATACGGATCCGTACTTGTAAAGGGTGTTACATTTCCTCTTGCGTCGATCTGATTTATAAAGCTTTTTGTTCGATTAAGAGTAAGCACATCTCCATTATTCAGTACAGCAATATCGTCAACTTCCTCAGTATAAGCTGCCATCTTTATTCCAGAAAAGTCTAGACGAAAAAGTTTCCTATCTGATATTAACCATGCGTCAGATGTACTTACTGGAATAATTTTCGTAACCGGAACTACCAGATCTGTTAGTGGAATCAAGGTTAAGAGACCTTTCTTATCTACTTCCGTTATAATGTTATCGTCTGATAAAGGCTCATGAGGACTACATGTTTGTGTAGATATATCATTTGTCTTCCTCATACAACAACCTTCTCCAATACGACCTAACAATGTGTCACCAGACGGCGCATACAGCTGTAATAATGGTGTAACTTTCTCATATTTTGACTTTAAACATTCTTTATTAATGGAACATTTTTTCAAGCTACAATATAATCTAATAAGTGAGTCCTCTGATACAATATTTTCCATTTCGTTTTTACAAAACTCAACCTCATCCAGTAAGCTATGAATCTGATTCCTGCCTTCCTCAAAGACATCCTTTGAAGCCTCTAATAGATTCTTAACCTCTACCTCAATTTTGTTCTTCCACTGCACTTCACACTTGTGAATATCCTCTCCTATTTTCGCCTCATCTTGAACACTTTTTTCAATCGCTTCTTCTAATTGCTTTTTTGTTTCTGCAAGATCATGTTGAGTTGCTAATTTATTGTCTGAGCACCAATCATTCACCTTGCTCCGAATAATGTCATGTGATTCGGATAATCCTTTGACCTTATGCTGTTGATGATTCTCCAACAAACACTGAACACATATGATATCTTCACATTCTTTGCAAAAAAGGCGTAATTTTTCACCTTGGTGCTGTGAGCAGTTCATTTTTTTTTTAAATGAATAACTACTTTATGCAGGCATTGGTTTTTTTCGATATCTTGAATCTTGAAATAGACAAAAACATACCTATATACACAAGGTATAAGAAAAATTCAAAAACAATAATCTTGAAACTCAACAAAAAATGTAGAATTTTTATTATTTTATTCTAAAAAATAAATGATGTTTTGTATAACTGGAAAGTTTCCCGCTATCACACATTTGATGGATTTACTTTTGACTTTCACTCGTGTTTTAAGGTACAGATGCATGAAAAGTGGGTTTTTTTTACCTAGATGTTTTTCTTATGTCCGATTGACAATTTTTATGATAAAATTAAAACTGCCATGTACAACATATGAAATTAAACAATTTGTTTAAAGAAACAAGTGTTGTATGCCCTGATATCGTAAGTTGAAATAAACAAGCATACACGTTAAGTGTGTGTAATATCTATAATGCTGAATATGAAAATAAATATCTTGTGTAAAGCTTCTCCAAAAACAAGATTAAACTAATCAGCATGATTTTGCCTCTTAAGCATGCATAGTGTGGTATGTTATCCTCACGTTTGGAAATAATTTTGAAAAGAAAATTATTCCAATTTTTCCCGTCATTACTTAATTAAAGTTTATAGTTATGTCAATACATCGGCCGTCTCCCACGCCAGTAAGCATATGGACAGTAAAGATCATGAGGCTAAAATTCATCAACAAACAAGATTGTTCTAAAAACCAACAAAGAATTTCAAACAACTTCCACCCACACCCGTTCTTTAATTGGTCCAAGACTAGTTTGTAATGTCAGTTTAATCTTAAATATCAGACAGATATGAACAACTATTAAACAACGATTCTATGAAAAAGTAGTGTTAAAACTTGAAGTAAATGTAAAAAAACTTTAAAACGAAACAAAGTTGAATCGATTGTAATATAAAAAAATCTCTAGAGGGTTACGACAGGTACAAATATTCCCTGCCATGTCTCCACATGTACATATACAAAATTTCAATTCTTCTTAAGAATATACAAACTCTTGACCAGTTACACATAATAACCAATAAACTATCGCTTATAATATTTCAGAAACTCATATAATTGCCAAAACGTTGCATATACTATTGAACTTTGAAAATAAATAAGAAAGAAAACAAATGTTGGTTAAAAGCAGTACGTTTAAGGTAACAGGTACGTAAATGGCTTGTCCAGCGATTTTTTAAAGAAATTGTATACACGTAGAACTTTTTAAAATACAAAGAAAAATCGAAAAATTTAAGTGGGTAACCGATCTACTTTCAAAGTTACAGTTATTTGAAAATGTTGGGTAAACACCATAAAGTACATAGAAATAACGTCAAATTTACGCCAAAAATGAGAAATTTCAAGCTTAATTTAATCTGCAGTTAAAACCATTCCTACGATTTTTCTATAAAAATTAAATGTTTTTATTATAGAATTTTCCTTTCTATTGATATATAATTTTCCTATGGTTACCGAACTCCCTTTTTATATATCAGCCGTTGAAAGGGTGTTGCCGACGGGAAAGATAGAAATTGCATGACGTTGCCGAAAAAGATTACGCAACGTCAAATCTCCATCAGCAGAATCGTCGTCTACCAAAATAGAAATATTGTCACACAAAGACAACGACCGCTTCATAAAGGTGTCTCTTTGATTATAATGTGTTCCTCTAAACTAATGCGCTATAGCGCCTATGGAATAATTATCCTGTCTGAAAAAAAGTATTATTTACCGATTATTATTTTTTTTACGGATTATATGAGACCCTCGACATGTATAACTTATTTCTTCAATCAGTGTTGGGTTTACGTCAATGAAAAAAAACATTCCCTTGAATTTGACAGTTGTAGGAAATTAATCCTACATTTCATTGCAGTAAAAAAAATTCCGGGTCCTAAACATATATATCTTGGGTGTTTCTAAGCACCATTATTTTTTTATTTGGTGTTTCTATAGAATATTTTGGAAACTTTAGGTTACATGGTTACTAAAGCTTGTGCACAGGTAAAAAAAGAGGTGAAAATTTCCAGTGATGGTTATTTTCTTATATGCAATGAAATGTTATGTGAAATATTTTCTATAGTACTGGACAGGATCAAACTTTACTCATGCCGAGTATTTCTTTATTTGAAACTAAGATAAATTCTGCACAATTTTTTGAAAAGTGCAAATTTAACAAAGACTAATGGGGGAAAATCATTGGTGATATTACACCTAAAGGATAATTTTCGAGCAGTGGATTTGTAATTTTTCCTTCGCGTATTTTCATGCTTGAAACTCATTATTCACAATGTTCATTTCAAATTGACTAAAGAGCAACGTGTAAACTTTTTTTTTTTTATAATTTTTCGTTCATTTTGAAAGACCATTTTACTTCCCGTTTGTCCGTGCACAAGGTCCTATCCCCATTTCGATTCGCGTTCAATTTTCTTTTCCTTTTCTCTTGCTTAACCCTTCTGATGAAATTCCGCAAATTTCATGTCACGCAGCAATTTAAAACTCTTGTTCAATATTTTTATTAAAAATTATTTGCTCTAATCCTTTATTTTTCACACTCAGTACTAGCACTTTCCACTTCTATTTATAGACCATATTGCGGACGTGAAAGAAAGCACTGTAAACAACGGTTTTTTGTTTGTATACACATCCAAATGTTTATATTTATGTGAGAAAGTGATTATCTAACACGAATATCAAATCAAGAATATCATTATTAAGCATATAACAGTGTATTTCCTCTTTTTTGTCGAGAGTTGAATATCTCTTAGTGTTGACAGTTGTTTAGAGAATTTTTGTATGCAACTGTTAGTGTAAGTCTTCGACTATAGGCTATTTGCTATGGAATTTCAATAAATAAAATAAAAATAAAAAAGTCAACGTTATAGTGTGAGCTTTGATTTGTTATTGTGTGTATATGCAAGTGTTTGTAATATTCTTACCCATACTACATTTTGTATTCACGTCCCATATCAACATTCCCTTTTTTGAAGTCTCTGATCAGTGCCGTTTACCAGTGTTTATTAAGTTTGTGTAGGGACAGCTACCACAAGGTATATACAAAATACTTCCGAGACCGTATTTTTGTTCTTTTAAACAGTTGTGTAGAAACAATGGTGCATAGCAGTTCTTGCAAGCTTTAAGTTGGTCAGCTAGAAAAACCCAACACAACCACTCTTCGACCATCACGCCATGCCAAATTACTTTCATTTTCTTGGAAGGGAAGCAATGTTTCACTCGGACAAGACATTTCATTTACAATTACTACACTTTTTGTTATATTTTGATGAGAAGCATTCAATACTTTTCCACCGAATTGACCATTTTTCCGACGAAGCGGAATACCTTCCGACATCTTGAAAATATTTTTCTTGTGTAAGGGAGATAACTCTCATAACGAACGCACATTTTCCCGTTTTCCGCTAGAGGCGTTCATTTACGTACCTCTCACCTTAAATACAACCACTGCTACTTTGATATACTAAGATTTGGAATCTAGTCAACCATAATAAATTGGTCATGGCTCGGTTCTTTATCTAATAGAATTTAAGTCTTGTACTTAAAATCAGTTATCACGGTGCGCTGTACCATATATGTTTTGTTTGGTTATTAGTGAGTTTAAGTATACCATAATCTCATTGGTGGTTACTGAACCATAAAATCTGACGTAACAAGCCTTTTTTCAATTTAGATCCAAGGAGGAAGGCAGAAGACAGTGAACTCAAATATAAAACCAAAAACCCTCCCTCCCTCCAAGTAATTTGACTATTTAGTAAATATAACAAGTGTGGACACAGAGTTGTGTGATTGGCCATTTTTATAATGACTTGTGCAGGGGATGATTCTGCAGAGTGCCTGTAGGTACACATGCCATTTAAGTAATAATAAAAAAAAAATTGTTGTGTTGATTTTCAAATATGGATACTGTTTTGCATCGGAACAGAAAACAGATACTTCAGAAGTAACAATACACTAATAATGAAGGACATCTCTCAGAAGAAACACTTGAAAATTACAATGACTGATATTGTTTTGCAACTATGTTGCATATTTAATTGTCATGCTCTAAACTTCTTACACCAAAGCTCTAAACTCCTTACACCAAACTGAAATTTAAAGGAGCAAGATAAAATATATGTTGTCGAATCTTTGAAATGTGAATTTAATGCAGGAAAAGAGCGTCAATACTTGAGAATATCAGTAAAGAAATTTGTAACTGATATTGAACATGCAATAAAAAAATTTTGCAAATTTTTCTGTCTTGTAAATATAATTAGAATTAGAAACTGCTTTGGTTTATGTTATCTTTTCAGGTGATGTTTGAGTTGACATTTCTGGACGCCTACATGCATTTTGCGAAATAGACATATGAAGAATTCCGATTGATGTAAAAAGAACTGTCCTCATAGAATGATGTACAAATGTGCTCTGATTTGCAGAATTCGCTGCATCAAAAAACATTTCGTTTTATAAATAGTATCATTCACTACAGATGAACAATGTAAGGGTTTTAATCCATCACCTGTGTTCCCACGGTGATCCAAATTGTTTTAATCTTATATTCAGTTACCACAATCTGTGGTTGTCATTTATATATATATTTGATAGTACGGTTGCCATAATCAGCGATATGCCGGTAACCTCATATTTTCAGATATACCACTGACAGTTAAATTGCCAGCGATCTGCGGCACATTCATACATTTATATTGAGATCACTTATAAACAATATGTATAAATTTAAATAGTATTAAAGGCTGTGGCCAAATACTGCCAATTTGTTGTTGGTTTTAACAAGCATCCGGGATAATCAAATTTACGTTATCATTTTCAAATGACAGTTTGGATCAAAATTAATATTGTTGTCCAGTTTATCATGTTTATGATACTTACATCATAAAAGATATTTTTGCACTTGAGTGATTAAGCTATATATCTCTGTATAACTTTTGAAAGACTTAAATGTTTACTATTTTTGCAATTTCTGGGGCAAATTAATGAAAAGGTAGTGATTCAAAAAAAAATTATTTCAATGAGAAGTAGGATATCACTGCAAACTAAAAATTCCAAAACGGAAAAAGTACGAAGGTAACAGCGGATTTGTTCCTGCTTTACAATAGCACGCATTACTATTACATTTGCGCATAAAAACATTACGTTTGCGTGCAGCTTTTGATTACATTCGTGCGCATTCATTTTGCAGGAAAACACAGGTAAATTATACTAATCTATTTAAAAACGTAGCAAATCTGAATTTTAAAAGTTCCGAATTTACATGTCGGTACGTGCTAAATATTTGAAGCTGAATTCTGTCAACTTCTACTAAATTCTGTCAACTTCTCCCGTCTGTTTTTTTCGGAATTGTTCCATCAATACTTTGGTTTCTCTTTCTCACTTCTACTTGCATCTACTCTTACTAATACTATTCCCTCTGCAATATTCCTAATTAAGTTATATGAATGTCTTACGCGTTTATTGGATTTCTCAGGATCAATTAATATATATATTTTTTTTAATTCGATTTGAAAAATTATATAATTTGAAATGATAAATGTATTCAAAATTAATACCTATCGACATATTTACTATCAATTATCTTTATATTTACCTGTATTACCTGTAAAATGAACGCGCGGCAAATGTAATAAAAAGCTGTGCGCAAACGTAAAAAATGTAATCCCAAAATGCGCGCAAATGTAATGCGCCCGTCATAAAAATATTCATAATAGTCTTTTGGGCAATAACCGATTTGATTCTGTTATTGCAAAATTTTAACACAAGTTTTTTTCCCTTGGACAATTGTAGACCTGACGAAATGGGCTAAGTATGAAAATTTGAAAGTGATATATAGGTGAGGGAGGGGGGTCTCTTCTTGTATGAAGGTATACACAGACGTGCTACTGGAATGGGTTCCTTTTTGATATGTCAAATATATATACAAGGGAAAAAAGGTACAAATGAAATTCTAATTGCATGATCAATTACAGAATTTTTATATAGGCTATTACTTCGTGTAAACACGGAAATGAATGGCAACATTGCATTGTACAACTAGAGGTTCTAATGAGCCTGTGTCGCTCACCTTGGTCTATGTGCATATTCAACAAAGGACACTCTCCAACATTGTAGATGAGAATAGAATTCGTGACAAAAATTTTTTTTTTTGTTAATCTTGTATTGCTGATCATTTAGTTTTTAGTTTATCTCTATCTTCTTTCGTTTTTGATCAAAACACCAAAGAGGGTGACAATCTACCAACTATATCGGCAAAATTTGACTTGTTAGTAGATCTTGCCTTGCTGTCATTTTTGTTATTTAACGTGTCTATTACTCTATTATAATTTTCATCATATAAGACAAAACGCAAAACAATTGGTAAAAATTGTCATTAAAGGGCAATAACTCCAATAAGGAGTCGTCAGATGATTTCCTCCATGTAGTGTCTTGGTTGTAGATTTTGTCTTAGGTGAGGTTAATAATGTTCGGACTCCTTGGTTTTTTTCCATACGATACAGGGTAAAATATTTTGCCCCATAACACCCATTTTCTTTTCATATAAGACTTCAATAGCTCATAAAAGAGACTTTTTTGTAGAACTTGTCTTGCTAATTATTTTTGCTATATTAGTTTTCAAGATAATAGGCAAAAATGAAAAAAATGGTAAAATTTGTCATTTAAAGGGGCACTAGCTGTCAAATTCATGTTCACCGATTTGACTCAAATTCTCATATATGTTATATAACAATGTAAAACATTTATCCAAATTATAAAAAATCTAAAATAAACGATTTACAAGGCATAGGGTCGATAATATGTAGCTTCGTTTTGTGTGTTTTAAAGTCTAAACGCCATCTAATTAACTGTCGAGTTGACCTCCCGAAAACCACCGATGCCCATATAAGGGATACACACATAAATAAAGAAATAAATAGATAGCGCAAATCGTGGAATTGGATTCTTCTATATCTATTTCATTTATAGATTAAAAATATATGTTTATCATCATTTTTACCTGTATAAGAATGATTTTTTTTTTAGGATCGAATCAGTCAATTAAATGAATTACCTTTGTTTACTTTCAATCACAATGTTGACATTCTTTTCCTTTAAATAATCAAACGTGCACACAATTCCTGCGTTATCCAACTCTATCTAAGGGGTTAAATTGAAGTTCTCATGAATACGGATTCAATGAGGTCGAATTATTCACTTGCAAGTGAATAATTCATCATCAATATTTATTTGCTTATTTTGACAAAATTAGACAATACTGGCTGCTAAAAGCGAATTATTATTTCACTATTCCATTTTCATTAATGATTGAACAAAAAAATCATATTTTATAATTTTTTTATATCTCGTAGCTAGTGCCCCTTTAAGGACACATTTTTTAAACTAGATACCCTAATGATGTTTGTGGCCAAGTTTGGTTAACTTTGGTCTAGTAGTTTCAGAAGAGAATATTTTTGTAAAAGTTAACGGACGACGACGGAGACGGACAACAACGGACGCAAAGTGATGAAAAAATCTCACTTGGCCCTTTTGACCAGGTGAGCTAAATAAGGGGAAATGAACGAAGACTTATACATTTTACATTAAAAAGCAGAACAAAATCTTTATAGTATACCGTGGCTTTTCAAGTAGTAGGGGAGAGGGCATTTTTTTCATAATCACTATTTGCGGATCTAGGGGGTCCGGGGGTTGGAACCACCACCCCCTCTCCTCAGTTTTCGATTTAAAAAATTTTTTTTTAAAAATTATTCTTTTTTTGTTTTGTTATTATTTGAACGTTTCGTGGTGTTTCGGGGGTTGGAACCCCCTTTTTCAAAATGGTTAGATCCGCGCCTGGTCACCATAAAAGAAATTATAAAGCAATATTATATAAACAGGAATTTCAGGAATTTCAGGGGTCAATATGTATAGCACTTTTGGGTGGAAGAAGTGAAGACCTGACGTGCTTTCAGAGTACGGTAAATAAACGTATTTACACTTTTGGTATTTAGCTATATTTTGCCTCCGAATGACCTTAGATCTACTCCGAATCACCTTTTGACGTCAGACAACAATCACTTTTTAATTATGACGTCAAATGTTTTGAATTATGATGTCAAAGTTTACGGGAACCTATGTGATTTTACGTAATGGCGGACAAATTTGCATACAAGTGTAAATACGTCTATTAAACCCCCATCCCCCATTTCCACCATCCCCTTTTCGCAGCCTGTTGACAATGATAAGTGTGCAACTATAGGTTTGGTCTGTCAAACAACCTGTTGAAAGTTTTTACCAATATACATGAATCAATAAAGCAAATAAAACCTCTATTAAAGTCGTTCATATTATTTACATGTGTACTTACTTGGACGCGTGGCAGTTTATGACGAACTACTTTACTTCGATTTTCCATTACATGTCGTAAATGTTGATTCAAGGTTATCGTTGTTTTCCGGTAATCTTAAACATGTTATCTATGATCAATCAGTTACACAAGTGATTGAATGTTTTACAATTGTATGGTCCTGTATGGATGACACAAACTTTACCTGTAAGATAAAACTGTTGTATAATGGACTCGATGTAATAATAATTATTCTAAAATTGCAATGTATTGATCCAATTACAGCTTATCAATTTTTCGTTTTTCTCATGTAAAGCGTGGAAATATAGATTTCACCACTGCAACAAGTGTGTTACGATATTTCTCCACTCGAGACAGTTAAATTGTAATATTTAAAGCGTGAGGCTTGCCGAGCTTTTTAAATAATTAAAATTTAACTGTTGAGAGTGGAGAAATATCGTAATACACGAGTTATAGTGGTGAAATCTGTTTCTCTTAATGATTTTTATCCTTTTCAAAGATTTGCAGAAAGTTGTGTTCTTTATATGTGACGTCATCAGGTTTGGTCGCCTTTTTTCATAACGTCACAATAGGGAAATTCAGAAGAAACCCAAGAAAATCTGACGTTGTAATTAAATTTCGACCAATCATTTGACGAGAACAAATATTTCACTAGTGAGGAGAAATATTTTTCTCACACCGATCAAGAAATGTGAAAATAGCACAAAAATTAGAGAAATAACTTTTTTACACACGTCTTATAAGGTATATGTATGAAAAATGCATGTAGACAAAACCGTGTATATGGTATATGTATTATGTCAAATATTCGAAATAAATATGAAATGCAAATTTTCAATGAATATATCCATTTATAAACTGGTGTACTTTTTATAAAAAAAATCGTTGTTAAACATCTGTACCGCCGTGTTAAACATATATTCTTCTTGGTTAAATGTACATACTTGAGACCTAAAAATGTCTATGCACCTTAAATAATTTCCTTTTGTCAATCAACCACATAAAAAAATGTTTGGAGAAAATATTTTACTCTAATATAACTCTATAAATTCATTGATAATAGTTGGAACTAAAGAATTATGATAGAAATTGAAGAAAATAAGGGAGAGGGGAAAAGGCACTATTTTGAAGATGTAGAAGAATTAGGTAAATATTGCAGAAAGAGAACTTATTATACATTTCTTAGTTAAATTAAAGTACTACGTTCAAACACTTTGGCTTTAGATAAAGTTTCACCAGAAGCGTAAAGCCTATTTGTCATAGAAGCCTATAAACAATTTTTGATAGCTATAATGCTAAGTATGTCATGGATCAGTCAGTCATATATGAGGAACAGTAATCTCGTTATATATCACTATTCAAGCGTCAAAAGTTACCAGTGTTTTCCTATTTTTATGAGAAGACTGTCTAGAGAAAGGTCCAAATATTAAAAGAGTGAGCTTATGTTATATGCCAAGGATTTAACCAGTGGTTCCTCTATTACAAGTTCCAGCATACAATTTTTAACGTATGAATTCGAAATCGGTTCATCTTTATTATACTGATACCCTATTCTATAGATTTTTATGCTCACGTCGATGATGAACGAATTAAATTATGATTTACCAGATTTACAGAAATAGTTTCCTAAATTTGAACGAATCTTTGTGAAAATTTTGATACAATGATCGGTACTATGAAGAATTACTTCCAATTTTAAGAATTTTCAGAATTTTCGTTCTATAGCTGTGGTACTTGTATTTTTGGGAGAAAGCACTACTATCATGTTTAAAAAAAAATAGATTTCATCAGCTTTTTACTAAACAAAGATTTAATTATTATTACTTGCTGTTATTGGCTTTTAACTTACTTTCAGTAATTGCAAGGACTGTCAAAAAGGTACTTTGTGTCTTTAGTCTTTTTGCTATTTTTGTTGTTGTTGTGTGCTTTGTATCGATCTGATGAGTCAAGCCATTTCTAACTGATTTTTACAGTTAGTTCTTATGTTGTAATGTTATACCACTGTCCGATGTTTTGGGGAAGGTTGTGCGCCCACAAACATGTTTACTCCGCCATATTTTGTATGTACCTGTCCCAGCTCAGCTAGTTTGAAATTCAATAGTTGTCGTTTGTTGCTGTATATCATATTAGTTTTCCGTTTATTGTTGGGTTTTTTTACATCAACTTTTTTCGTTTGAATTGATTCAAATTTTATTATGTCGGGGCCTTTTTAACTTGCTACGTGGTATGCGTTTTGCTCATTATTGAAGACATTTTCTTAATTTTATACTTTCATCATAAAATCCATATACATTTTGTATATAGGTTATACCTCAAGCATAACTGAAGAGAGAGCATGCACATAAAAGTGCAGTAACTTTGTATCGTTAATGTTATTACATATAATATTTGGTCAATCGTTTTCAACCACGAATGTATCGTGTCTACAGTAAAAATTGATACCAATATCTTCAATTACTAGTATAGAATATTGTGTGGAAACACAGCTGGATAAATTGCATATATATGCAATAAATAAAACAAGTTACTTTCTTTAAAAAAAAGAAAAGCAATACGTGAACACGAGATCGCTGACTGGCTTCACCAATTGTTGCTGAATTTTTGTTTGCTTTTGAACTGAAATAATTGACAGTGAATAGAATAAGATAATGATGATGTTAAACACCTTTATTAGAAATATGTAATTGTTTGTAGATTCTTGCACAAGTCAGTTGAAAGCAATGTTGGATAGTTGTGAATAGAAAATTGTATATATACAGCTACTATTTGAATTTACATTTTAAGGCTTGACTATTTTATGTATAACTTGGGAGTATACATCTTTTTTCATAATCCTATCGCAAATCCCAGTTTCTGCAAATCGGATGTCTAATGCAAATTGCACAAACCAATCGCAATATACATTTAAGCACTCAGTTTGCTTTATAACCTGGATGCATTTATTTTATCTATTATATCTTCTTATTTTGTTTCCTGGATGCCTTCAATTATTCGTATACTCGTTATTGAAGCGGTCTGTACTCATGGTAGATGTTGTATAGATAAATTTAAAGTCCAATTTCCATGTGAAGTGAAACCCAGTGACATGCAACTTATAAGAAGGTTTCGTATATTTTTCTTGAGAGTAACAAACCAGCTTCATTGGTACCTCTTTTATACAGACAATTATTTTGGTCTCATAAAACATCTAAAATTTTAAGGATTTCCTGAAGATACTTGAATCAATCCAAATATTCTACAGGAAAACTTGGTTTTGAAGAATATCTTATTTTCAGAAGTATTAAGAATACCTGATTATACTCTCAAAAGAACCAATTTATGTAAAAAGATATGTAGATGTAAAAAGATACCAGGATTAAAATTTTGCACGCCAAACGCGAGTTCAATCTACAAAGACTCATCAGTGACGCTCGAATATAAAAGTTAAAAAAGGCCAAATAAAATACGAAGTTGAAAGGAATTGAGGACCCAAAATTTCGAAACAAAAGTTTTGCGGAATACATCTAAGGTAATCTATTCCTGGGGTAGAAAATCCTTAGCACTTCGAAAATGTCAAAGTTTATTATGGAACAGTCACTCAAAAAAAAAGAGAAACCGCTAGAGGTCAGAATACCTTAAGTAATGATGACCATGCTTGAAAGTCACATGTCAAGCTCTTACTGCCGTATCCTGAATTTAGTTAAGAAAGGCAAAAATTCACATAATAGAGTGAAATTAATATTTATGCATGTACGTGATTATTTTGCGAAAGAAATAGTAAATAGAAAGCATTCGCACTGATACTCTGGATAGGAATACGCATTTGCGTCATCACATATATTAATCTAGGCTCAAATCTATTGTTTAATAGTTAAATTCGGATGTCAAACTACCTACCTCAAGTGTTTTGACTCCGGATTCATTGCCATTTAATCCGGAATTTGTGTGAACGCGAACCGATAGTGTGCGTGTGAACAGGGTGATATATAATGTAAATGAACCAAGATGTGTAGGATAGCTGGTCAACACAATGAACACAATTTTCAAAATCGTATCATAGTGCAAAGATTTAGATTTTGAAAATTGTATTTATTGTGTTGACCAGCTATCCAACACGTCTTGGTTCATTCACATTTTATATAACCCTGTTCACACGCACACTCTCGGTTTGCGTTCACACAAATTCCGGATTAAATGGCAATGAGAGACTTATAGATCCATACTAAAACAGTATAAAATAATTAACGTAGTGATTAAATTATGTTATGATTATTGTAAAATATTGATTTCGTTTTTTGTGAGATGCTCGGATTTAAAATCCTTGTGAATTGAAACCATGTAAGTATTTTTCATTCACTTCCGTTTAAAATTTAAAAACTAACTTATTTGTACGCATCCCTGGTCATTGGTGCTCATATGTTGCATATAATTTTCATAAATGTAAGACTGTTCAACCTATTGGACATAATGCACATATATTTTTAATTATATTCTAATATGAGGCATGTGTTACCTGTGAAAGGTGACTTTTTTGGTTCAAGCATATTTTAACTCCAGAATCTGTTAAAAAGGAAATTTAAAGGAAATACGGAAACGTTTCCGATGTTGGTCCTGTTAGGGATTTTAGTTGTGACGTCATTTTCAATGTAAACAAAGAAACGATATGATTTCATTAGTATGTTGATTTTTGTATTGATTTTTAGTTTTATTGATTTGCTTATTGTTATAAGGCACATCCCCATAATAGTTTACTCAAATTCCGAGATAAACGATACCGGAAACGATTTCTGCGCAGATGCGGGAAAATTAAAAAAAGTTAGAAAAAAAGTTAACGATTTTGAGTTTAGTAGATTGATTTTTTCCCCCAGTTTAAACTTAATAATGTTAATGAATATTCTCTTGGTCTGGTAGTATCTATTAATGAAATTAAATATTTTTGACAGAAAAATCCTTTTGTAACAAAATGTTTAATTATCTTTCTGCTTTCCGACCACTGTGTTTCCGACCTAAGATAAATATTTATAAAAGTAATATCGTTTTGTTAATTTTCTTCATGCTTTCCGACATTTTCCCAGGCTATGATTGAATTCAAAATATCACGTGATAAACGTTAAGAAATAATCAGTTTATTCTGGGACATTATATATTAATAAAATATTCCCAGGTTTATTGTCACAATGCATAACAGCACGTTGTATTAAATACTACACACACAACGCGTACAGGGACCGTCTCAAAGCATTAATTGTATAATTGCGTTATCATTAATATATTTGATATTGAACAAACATTCACATTATTAAAACACATATGTTTTGTCAAAACGCAAATAGGTTCTAACATATAAATGATTTTTTGAATGCAACCTAGTCTTTATTTTCTTTTTACTATCCGATCGTTGATTGTTAAAATATACAATGTCACATGGTAGCCTATCCATAGAGGACCGTATCAAAGACATAGATAACTACCTGTATAAATGATCGAAAATTTTCGAGAGGTTCCGAGAATCTTGTTTTCGGAGACATCCGAGTGGCCCATAGAAGCTTACAAAACTCACCAATATATAGGCGAGAACCCCGGGGTTCACGTAAAAAGTAAAACAACCAATAGTGCTGACCGTCGTCAATAAAGTAAAAACATGGAAAAGGGTCTGAAAAAGACTTATATTTTTGTGCAGAAGCGGCCTGTTTGTCTATTCCGTTTGTAATTCGTCTGTGTAGACACTTGATTTTAATCAAGCCTAGATTGTATTGATGGGGATTTCGGACGAAGTATCAGTCTTCTCTCGAATTGTACTGCGTGTTTGCTTTTGATATGTAACGTCACCGTACCCGAATTGCAGTCAGTAACCGATTTGCGCCTATTATTTAGAAAAACAGCGACGTGAATCTTATAAGTTTTCTACAGACTAAAAATTCGTATTGTTATCATTTGTTAGGATACACGTGTTTCAACATAGCTTAATATACTTAAAATACACAGTACGTGGTCACATTATATATCAACAGATGGAGTATTCAATCAATTACGTTCAAAAGGAGTTGGCATTTAAAAAAAGAGCAATTAAAATACGTCAAAGGCATCTATTTCTAACAAAATTCATATTGAGCATGGACTAATGTCAAATTGTTACAAAAATGTGGTGAAAAATTTCAATTTTTTTCGAATGTATGCAATTAAGGTACTCCTCATTACAGTATCTTCAATCGTTAGGAGGTCTGTTCAAACGTATTATTTCTATGATTCAATATGGATTCAAAATTTAATTTCTGTAATTGTATAGCAAATAAGGATAAATTTACAAAATAAACACAGAATGAAAACTATATTCTGTTTCTTAAATAAACGAGGATGAACAAACTGTCAAAATAGTTGCAATTTGGGTACCCTCGCGTTACATAACTTTGTACTTCTTTTTGATTTTAAGAAAAGAAACAAAATATTCTTCACAACTTGATAGACTAGTACTAGATGTAGGACTGTAAAAATAACTTGTAAAGACTACATGTAAAACTTGACACAAAACTGTGACAACTATTTACTTGGAAAGGTGTGAATACATGCATATAGACAAGCACATCGAAACTAATTATAACTTTGCTTGTTTCTTTGAGAAAGAATTCCAAGAATAACCCTACAAAATGTTTCAATTCTTGCACAATGTTTTTTGAGTTCTCTTTCTGCTCTACTTGAAGACATTTTGCGAATATGTGTATCAACATATGAGAAAATATCAATGTATGGCATAAAGTATGATGGTAATTGTTTGGACTTCGCGGCTTTCAAAAGGGTTTCATAAATTATTGTTGTGACTTTAATGTGACTCAAGTCCTTTAATTTAGTTTCTCGAATTAGTACGATTGTATAAAATATACAGTTTTTCAGCATATAACTTGAAATTTCGTCCTTTGCTTGTACAACATCTCCTCCAACAAAATCATCTTCAAACGTCGACGAACTTTCATCTTGTGAAATTTCCGATTCTGAACAACTTTCTACTTTTTCTAAAATTTCTTCTTTGTTTGCTAAATTAGTTGAATGGACGTTATACTCACTCTGAGTTTCATTGCTTTCGTCTGTCATTTGTAATGACACGATATCAGATTTTAAGACACCGTTTTCTCCCGTTTCTTGTGATTCGAACTTTTTCCCTGTGCTATTATTGCTGTTAATTTGCTGTTTACCACATTTTGAACTCGTGCAAGCTGTCAAAACTGAGTTTTCACTTAAATTTTTATTTTGAATATCTTTTATATTTGCGATTTGTTCGTTACAATCCAGATTTCTCCTGCTTGTTGTAGGCTGATCCTCTTTTGATATAAACAACGTGCGACTTTCAATATGATTATCAACAGTCATTTCAGGAGACGGTTGTTTTGCATATTTTCCGAAAATTTTTTCAATATGCTCAGCTTTATTTTCCTTTGGTAAGAATATTTTTCTGATAACATGTGTTTCATCAAGAGATACTATCCATCCAGCTGCTTTCTGAATTTCCAACGCATTTTCGCTGTTACTAGTATTATCTGATGATTTTTCACCTACGCCAATTTGATCTTTACTAATTTGGGATATTATACAGTGTCGTAGCTGTTTAGTTTTCTTTGTTGTTGGTTTAAAACTACCACTTTCATCGGAACCATCGTTGTCATCATTATTTTCGTCCTCAAAAGATTCTGTGTCAGTAGAGCTGTCATCTTCGTCATCACTAAATTGAACAAGAGGACAAAAGTGCCAACTTTTTAATATTTTAGAAAGAGAAAAACTCTCTCTTAGCAAGTCTGGTATCGTCTTTATAATCTCAACCTCAGCTGGAGCACTCGATATCCTAACATAACATGGCTTCAAAGTAGTGGTCGCATGAGGTAAATGAAACAGTAGAAAGAATCCTGCCTCCTTTACCTTCGGAATAAGCAGCTCCATAAAGCTATGGTCGATATCTCGCGCAATCCAGTTTGGTTTATGAATTGCAGGAACAATATCGATGCTTATGCTTATGCATTTAGCAACAGCTCCATACCACTGAATTCTAAGATTGATTATTGGTTTGTCTTCCGGAAATCCCAGAAGTCCGTCGAAATAAATGTGCTCGGAAGACCAAATGTCCGCCCTATTCACTGCACTGGTTGTGAGATCTTGAAATCTCTCGCGAACAATGTTAGATTGTAATACATCGTTTTCATCAACGAACGATACCAGATCGTGACCTTTGTGATAATTTTTTAATTTCAAAATAGCAAATCCAGTTTCTAGCAGATCATCTGTTTGAATAACCTCGCATTGACGGTTAAAGTATGATAAACAGAAAACAAAATCCATTTCGACCGGATCACCTATTTGAGAACCTTCTGCTGAACTTCCGGTTGGAAATATAGTGCACTGGAATCGTCCATCCATTTCACCAATAACATTAGCGATTCTGGTCATGAGTTCATGGACATCAGACTTTATTTTTGATGTATCACATAAATTATCAGTAAAACCTGTTCTGGGTGACGACATCAACAGTTGTAATAAATCTTCTGCATTATCATCTATTCCAACACATTTCAATGTTTGCTGCATATTGTTTACTTCCTGATGATGAATAATAGACCGTACATAGGCAGCACTCTTCTCATATATTTTTCGTTTTTCTGAAGTATCCATATTGACGACATGATTATGATCATTTTCTAACAGTTGGAATACTTCACAGTTACCATGATGAATGGCAAGATCATATGGCGTGTATCCATGTCTGTCGACTAGATCTTTCCTTGCACCGTTTTCAAGCAAAACCTGTATCATATTAAAATCAGAATACCACGCCGCATAATGCAACAGAGAGGATCCATATCTGTCTACAATATTTACATCTACGCCGTGATCCAGAAAAAATGTTGCCAGTGGAGGATGTATTGCTAAATTAGATTGCAAAGTCATTCCCATAGGTGGAAATCCTATTGGAGTGTATAAACAGTTGTTTGTAAGGGGAGAACGACCAAACTTATCTTTCACGTTAAGTTGTACGCCATATTCACATAGACTTTCAAATGAGTGTATGGTTCGTACTCTAAACAAAACAGTTTGTCCAAAGATGTCTGTTATGTTCACATCTGCACCTGCTCTTAAAAAAACGTCAACAAGTTCGTCGCGTTCTCTCAGAGCAGCTTTCATGAGTGGAGTGCTACCAAGACTATCTTTGTTATTTACATCAGCCCCTCTCTTGATCATGCAATAAATGGTTTCCATTGTAAATTGTTCGCCGTCTGCATAAGTTTCAAATGCAGAATTGCCATTGTTATTTAGTTCGTTTAACAGGCGTACCAATACAACAGGTTCAACAGAAGTAAATCTACCAATCAAGAAGTCTCTAATCATTTTGTCCTTGTTTTCAATTAATTCGGCAAAGTTTGTCTGTTCCTTTATGCTTTCATTTGTGTTTGAAACCATAATATGGAAAACAGTATATCCCTGGTTGTCTTTCAATTCGTGATTTATATCCTTTGCATTTTGAAGGAAGAATGACAGAATTCTAGGGATGAAATTACAGTAGTTTTGGAAAACTTTATGAAGAGGCGTCTCCCCCATTTGGTCTTGTACATTGATGTTAACACCTTTCTCAATCAGTAACATGGCACATCTTTTAAACTGATCCATATTATCAAAGCATGTAGTTTCAATCAAATGATGTAGTGCATTCCTACCAGAATAGTCCACTTCATTTGTACTAAGATATTGACACTGTGATAAAACCACCAGCTTTTCTTCAAAATTAAACTGTGCTGCCAGATGTAAAGCATTCATGCCATGCGAATCTTTAGCATTGATATCCAGATTTGAATGAATTAATGCTTCCAATACATCTGCATTCACAGCCGAATTTCGGGTAGCATGACGTACTGGATCGATTTGAACGTTTTTGGTGTTAAAATGCAATTTGGAATCCATCAGGAGCAGGACCATACTAACGTCATTGTTGTCAATTGCCAAGAGTAAAAGGTGTTCGCTGGACACTTCAAAATTATCTACGTATACTGTTTCTAACAATATTTTCACCTTTTCGCGATTGCCTTCTTTTACGAACATCGATAATTCTTTAGTCCAATCCATTATTCACCTGAAGATACACAAGTTTAGACCATATACATAATGGCTGAGAGAGGTCTGCAAAAAAAATTTCACCGTAAACAGAAATTGAATATATACAGGATCAAAACTATCTTGTAATGTAAAATAATTCATATATTATATATCGATTTTTCAGTTCTTTTTTTTTTAATGTTTTGCACAATTCTAATTTTATATTGCTATGAAAATTTAATTTTCTCTTTCAGTGTTAGACTGATTTTTTTACTATTACGAGAATAAGTTGGTTTTGGTCAGGGTATCTAAATTCTTGGAAGATGAACTGTCCCATTGAATAAATACGATAGCTATTGTCCTCTATTTGTTTTAATTTAATAGAAACTTTAATTTATATAACGAATACAGCTGTTTTTACCTTATAAAAAGGTCGATTCTAAACTATTGTGAATTTTCAATTTCATCTAGCATCATTCCAGTAACACCTGCATATGCGGCATATAATTTCTAGATGATACGATATTCTAAAGCTTATGTTTCTCAAAGATTATCATGATAGAGAATAACTGCTCATAAAGAAGCTTATGAAATAAGGAGTTGAAGTTATCGATTCCAAAGATTTATGAGCACCACTATGGCTTGATTGCCTATACATTTTGTGTGTCAACGATGATCATGAATTTGTTCCATCTATCGTTGCCACAATCCCGTCTTTCCTTACTCGTTTATAGAAGTCGAATTAACACGTGATTGCTGCTTGTCGTAGCCATGACAGCCATTAGTGGAGTAGGAACTGATTACATGGAGCACCTGAATTCACCTTGGTTTTTGGATGGGGTTTGTGTTGATCAATATTTAGTTTTCTGTATAGCTTGTTTTTTCAATATACTTGTTGGTCGATGTTTGTGGGTAAAAGGGTCCGTGTTTTAAAAATTACACATTAAAAATAAACCCAGGACAGCTGCGGGTGCGGGAATGTGTCGTTACGTTAAAGACCAATTGGTGGCCTTGGGCTGTTTTCTGCTCTTTGGTCGGGTTGTTGTCTCTTTTACACATTCCCCGTTTCCGTTCTCAATTCTATCAATGGTATAGTGTAAGTACTTTTTTTTATAAACAGGCTTTATTAGAAAAAAATCAACCATATAAATGAAGTATGACTAGAATAGACAGAACCTCATATTCTGCTTGAAACTGAAGTCCATGGATTTAAATAGAAAAATTATATATCTGAAACCTGTCATAGTTACTATACATTTACACCAAAAATCAGAAACAGAAATATTTGAACAACGTAAATGTCAACAAAGCATTATTTAAGGTAAGTTATTTTGCATTAATTCTGAAATGGACTTAATCGGAAACTAAAAACGGTAGCGATGCAAAGAAACAAACATTCTTCGGTTGTAAGACAAAATGTGGAGAATGAATGCGTGACAGACAGTCCTACAGAAAGAACCCCCTACCAACCCACATTTTGTCTTACAACCGTAAGTGGTATTGTATTGACGTCTTTTTCGATTAAAACCAAAACAAAAATCCCATCTATGCAGTTAGATGAAAGATTTACATACACCAATGACTTTCATTAATAGAGGCGAAAAATACCAAAGGGACATTCAAACTCAAAGTCGAAAACAAATTGACAAAAAGTAAAATAACAGAAATACCGAACTCCGAGGAAAATTCTAAACGGAAAGTCCCTAAGCAAATGGCAAAACCAAAAGCTCAAACACATCAAACAAATGAATAACAACTATCATATTCCTGACTTGGTACAGGCATTTTCTTATGTAGAAAATGATGGATTAAACCTGGTTTTATAGCTAGCTAAACCTCTTACTTGTATGACAGTCGCATAAAATTCCTTTATATTGACAACGATGTGTGAACAAAACAAACAGACATAATAGTAAAAAAGTCAATAATAGGGATACAGCAGTCAACATTGTATTATAGTCTTAATCACTAAAAAACAAACAAATATGCCAACAAAGAAAAACAAATAGGCATATAGACAAAGGCATTTAACATTGCAAAAACCGAAAAACGACCAAAAGACAAACAACAGTACACATACACAACATAGAAAACTAAAGACTAAGCAACACAAACATCAACACAAACCGGGGGTGATCTCATGTGCTCCGGAAAGGGTAAGAAGATCCTACTGAGGACGGGATTGGGGTTACGACAGTTGGAACATATCCGTCGTCATGATCGGAAATGCTAAGTCTGGAATGTCGTTTCAACTGGGAGATATATACCCCATATGCAGGCGTTGCTCGAAATGGAAAGCTCACAATTTGAAAGCAGAAACCATGTCTCTTTTGTCGCAAGGTTTTGTTCTCAACCGACCCTCATTGTCAATTTTTAGATGTAAGTCAAGATATGAGGCAGACTTAGCTGTATCTGTTGTATCCTTTATTTCAAGTTCAATCAGATAGATGCGTTCAACATAGTCACCAAAATTTGAATTATTTAGTGAGAGGACATCATCTTTATAGCGGAACGTAAAGTTAAATGATAATGCTAGCCTCTTATATTCTTCCTGAGAAGCTCATGTATAAAATCAGCCTCATATGAATAAAGAAACAGGTCGGTAAAAAGGGGACTCAATTAGTTTCCATGAACATGTCGATTGTTTGATGAACAAGAGTGCACACGCTGAAATGTCTCGCCTTCTTTACTAATCATTGATATTATGTTGATAGTCCTAAATATAAAGCTTTATTACAGCTGTCACATAAACTTAACATTAACCAAGTAAACTAAACATTGACCAATGAACCATGAAAATGAGGTCAAGGTCAGATGAACCATGCTAGGCAGGCATGTACAGCTAACAATTCTTCCATACAACAAATATAGTTGACCTATTGCTTATAGTTTAAGAAAAACAGACCAAAACGCAAAAACTTAACACTGAGCAATGAACCTTGAAAATGAGGTCAAGGTCAAATAAAACCTGCGTGACTGACATATAGATCATAAAATATTTCCATACACCAAATATAGTTGAACTATTGCATATAGTATTAGAAAAAAAGACCAAAACTCAAAAACTTAACTTTGACCACTGAACCATGAAAATGAGGTCAAGGTCAGATGACACCTGCCAGCTAGACATGTACACCTTACAATCATTCCATACACCAAATATAGTAGACCTATTGCATACAGTATTACAAAAAAGACCAAAACTCAAAAACTTAACTTTGACCACTGAACCATGAAAATAAGGTCAAGGTCAGATGACACCTGCCAGCTAGACGTGTACACCTCACAATCATTCTATACACCAAATATAGTAGACCTATTTTATACAGTATAAGAAAAACAGACCAAAACTCAAAAACTTAACTATAACCACTGAACCATGAAAATGAGGTCAAGGTCAGATGACACCTGCCAGCTAGACATGTACACGTTACAATCATCCCATACACCAAATATAGTAGAGCTATTGCATACAGTATAAGAAAAACAGGCCAAAACACAAAAACTTAACTATAACCACTGAACCATGAAAATGAGGTCAAGGTCAGATGACACCTGCCAGTTGGACATGTACACCTTACAGTCCTTCCATACACCGAATATACTAGACCTATTGCTTATAGTATCTGAGATATGGACTTGACCACCAAAACTTAACCTTGTTCACTGATCCATGAAATGAGTAAGGTCAAATGAAAACTGTCTGACGGGCATGAGGACCTTGCAAGGTACGCACATACCAAATATAGTTATCCTATTACTTATAATAAGAGAGAATTTAACATTACAAAAAATCTGAACTTTTTTTTCAAGTAGTCACTGAACCATGAAAATGAGGTCAAGGACATTGGACATGTGACTGACGGAAACTTTGTAACATGAGGCATCCATATACAAAGTATGAAGCATCCAGATTTTCCACCTTCTAAAATATAAAGCTTTTAAGTAGTTAGCTAACGCCGCCGCCGCCACCGCCGCCGCCGCCGGATCACTATCCCTATGTCGAGCTTTCTGCGACAAAAGTAGCAGGCTCGACAAAAACAACATCTCCAAACGTAACAATTTTTATTTACAAAGTAAGATTTATCCCTCCCTAAAACAAGATACTTGTATCTACATTGGCCATTTTTTTATGAAATAAAACAGGAACAATTCTTTCAATTTGTCTTTTAGTTTGGAATGGGGAGTACTTGTGTAAGGGATAGAAAAGTCAAATGTTTAATACTATTTCAAGATGAAAGAGACTTAGATTGCATGCACTCTAACAGATCTAAGTCAGATCTAAAACATTATAAGTTACTAAATGGCTATTATTAGCAAAACATGAAATTGAAATGATGGAAAAAATAGAAAGGACAATCCAGTCTACGTGTACCTAAAGTCTTCGGTACCACGTATATTTAATTAAAGAAAATATTAACAGACACGACCAGGGATTGATGGAACTTTAATATGTCAATTACAAAATCGAATAATCCAATTTGCAGGCATAGTAATGTACTTACCTGTTTTGTTCTTGTAAATTTCCATAAAAGGAACAGATGACTCATTTATGATAAGGAAGTGAATTCAAATATCAATACAGGAAGAGTGCCCAACCGATAAATAAGCTCATTCTTTAAATATTTTTTTTTAAATCTTTATCATTAAAAACAGTACGGTGTTCATAGTTGGTGTTATATTTACTCATTTACTTGATTAACAAGAAATAATAAATTGTTGTTAAAGCAATTTAAATATGAAAGGGACAATCATCAATTTGTGGAACATTAGCTATTTTTAAAACTCATTTTAAATTCTGAAAGTTGTTTTAAATTTTATTTGTATTTATTTACAAAATTCGTAACGCAGCATTTATTTCAATGGTTCATGCGAAATATATTTTTGGACTCTATATATATCCATGTGTTAGCATGTGTAAGACAGCGAAGAACAAAAGTTCGCCATATTGTGTATAAAAAAAAGAGGCGGAAGATCATAAGGGGACATTCAACACTCATGAGTCGAGAGAGAATGACAACGCCATTGAAAAACTGTAAGAGACTAAAACAATGAAAGCGAATTGTTGATTTTCTCATTTTCTCATAGTCTGATAATTCAGTAAAGCTGAGTGTCAACATATTACATTTGGCCAGTATGAATCTCATGCCCAATGTTTTTGCCCAATTCACACGTTTATCTTTGTTCTCCCGTCGTTATATATAATTATATATTATTTTGCAATCATGCATTGATGTGTTATATCTGGTGACATTGTATATTTTCAGGTATGTTGATGTTTACTCAAAATAAAATAGGTCCCATGTAATGCTGGACTTTTGAGAGCACCGCTATTGTTCTTGAATTGCAATCATTTTCAACCTCGCATTGGCCCTCTTCATAAAGAACGAGTTTTTTTCCAGTTTCATGTGTGTTGGTCTATTTTAGAAGTTCATGTGGTGTTTAATCAAAGGACCTTTCAAAGTCGAGTTTGACATCTATCTGTTTCCCATTATCGATGGAAGTTGCCCAGTCTTTTATGAACAAATACTAATTGCGTGTCACATCTATGGAGTATTGGTCTGCGAAGAGTTGCAACATATGATGTGAGCTGCGACGGATAGAAATCGAACTTCTACAAATGAATATCAAAACATCTGTTAACATATTTCCGGTTGAAAAAATCTGTATGCAAAGACTGTAACTGTTTGAAAATTGAGTATCAATATATATGTTCCTGGTTGATACAAGAACCCTACAAAATTCATCTTTTATTTCGTATTTGAATGTTCCAATAGCGATCAAAGTCTTGTACATGTACATGTTTACGTGCACTTGCATAAGGTCTATTTCTATCCGACGCAGCTCATGTGTTCTATAAGGTATAAAACCACTAATTCATAGCCCCATTGCTTTCAATGTTAAATTCTGCAATTTCAAGCATTAATGGCTACTTTGTCTTAAGTTCAAATGAAGTAGCAGTTATTTCATGTCAAAACTATACCTTATCCTGACTTGTGCTGAAAAATTCAACATACCTTTAATTGCATATTAGAGCGTACTGGTTCCCGGAAGTTTGATAGTACAAAAACAGGTACTTCTGATCTGAACAACAGGGCAAATGTGCCCTCCTATTAAAATTGTATATACTTCTTTATTATTCAAAAGAAACTTTCAACAAGGGTTCTACAGTGATTCCAAGTCCCTAAGCTTTCATTTGATACCAAAACTACCCAAATATTCCACCTATTGACAAAGATACAGCTATGCGTAGGAACTATTTTGTTTAAAATATGTACTACTTTCTTGTATGTTCTTTCCGACCGGGCCTTAATTAGTGGTTCTATACCTATAACAGCACCTAACTTGTTATATTGACTTCTGCTTGACTTCATTTCCTTCTATAATCTATTTCTAGCATAGAAAAACACATAAAGCTTTAGTCAAAACAAAATATCACTGAATTCAAGCTCAAATTGGACTGGTAGTAACATATGCGTTATACAAAGAAAATTCCATATGGATACTTATAGTGACAGATATGACACTTTTTCAATTTTTACCAGTTCTTATTTGTTAATATCTACTCAAATAACAGTGTCCTTACATATTTGTCTTATTTTTATCAAAGATTCTTCCTTGAATATAAATACAGTGGTCCAAACATAAAAAAATAATAGATAATTTTGACCCCCCTTTTTTCTACATGTTGAAAAAGGAGAGTGATTTGGTAAAAACCATACTTTTATGTATAAACATGGATCAACAAGAGCAATTTATGTATCTCCCAGCTAGAGAACTTGCTAAACTGGTTATAAAATGCATTTCAAGTGAGATTTTGGAAATCCTATATAAGTAAACATTAATTTCATTTGTAATAAATGATTCAATAAGAAACCCAATAAAACATGAACACTCACTAGATAATTTGACCAAAAGCAATATTTATACTATTAACTACTCATAATATACATGTTTCATTGGTTTCAGTCTTAGGAAATGCAAAAATTTAAACTTCAGGTAAAATCTTAACTGTGTGCATGCTTAATGATCAAAAAAGGCTGAAATACCTTATTGTAGCAATTTGAGGGTTGTAATTTGACACCAACATAATTGTTACATAAAAAAAATAATGAAACATGATTACTGACAACAAATGTGACTAATTTTCATTGTAAAGGGTATGCTTTCTAAAAATAGAATTTGACATGCCTTTCAGGAATAGGTATAAAACCACTAATTCATAGCCCCATTGCTTTCAATGTTAAATTCTGCAATTTCAAGCATTAATGGCTACTTTGTCTTAAGTTCAAATGAAGTAGCAGTTATTTCATGTCAAAACTATACCTTATCCTGACTTGTGCTGAAAAATTCAACATACCTTTAATTGCATATTAGAGCGTACTGGTTCCCGGAAGTTTGATAGTACAAAAACAGGTACTTCTGATCTGAACAACAGGGCAAATGTGCCCTCCTATTAAAATTGTATATACTTCTTTATTATTCAAAAGAAACTTTCAACAAGGGTTCTACAGTGATTCCAAGTCCCTAAGCTTTCATTTGATACCAAAACTACCCAAATATTCCACCTATTGACAAAGATACAGCTATGCGTAGGAACTATTTTGTTTAAAATATGTACTACTTTCTTGTATGTTCTTTCCGACCGGGCCTTAATTAGTGGTTCTATACCATAAACTAAAATGTAATACAGGTACGTGATACTGGTTGATAGTTACTGGGTATGGATCGATCATTTATATTAAGAGTGGGCAGATATTTGGCCGTTTTCCATTCTTTTAGAATGGTACCCCAATTGGTGGATTGTGAAAGAAGTGAAATTGGTGTCGAATGACTGTTGACATTTCCTTTATTACACAGGGATAGATGCCATCATGTCCAAATGCTTTAGTAATATTTATATTCTTAATCATCTATTCTAATTTTTTGCGGTCGTATAAAAATCTGAAACAATACAAATCTTGGTTAACCAATATAATAGAATCCATGACAAAAAAGGTTTTGCAATTTTCTTAAGACCTCGGTCCTTAGAAGTCTTCATTTCAGAGCTTTTTCCAAAATGTGAGACAATTGGTAGAAATATACATCATTAATGAACAATTTAAACATTAAACATATTGGCTAGTATGGTCATAACAAGGTTGTGCACTTTTTCATTGATTCTAATTGTGTAAATCTTTTGTGCATGAGAGGGCTGTATAGCTGTCTTTGATAAATGTTCTTTTTTTTTGAAATTCCATATCCTCTAGATCTCTGTAAATCTTCAGATATTATGGGTAGGGTTTATCAAAACATGCTGTTTCTATTCTTCTGCAAGTTAATGCCTTTATCAGATTGTTGTTATAATTGACATCACAATGCCTTTTCTGCCTGAATAGTTTCAAATTCGTTAAATGGTTAAGAATAATATAGCTATTTTGTTTAAAATTCAATACAAGCTTTTCAGACGCATAATTGGAGATCATTCTAACATAGCAAAACAATTAAACTTGCTCTTTAATAGTGATATAGCATGTTAAACAGAGCAATCACTTTTAATTGTTCAGGGATAAACTTAACTGTATCTGATCCTTGGAATGTTCGACTTATCTTAGTTCAAGATAACAGGAGTGAGTTGTATGTTACCCTATAAATTAAAAAAACACAGAATTTATTTAATTCTTTATTTTTATCTTTTTTTTTACATGAATTGGTTTTTATGCATAAAATACATACATACTGATATTCTTAAAAATGTCAATGACTGGTCAAACAGGCGTTTTATAATTAACACAACTATCCAATGTACAATCAGCCAATATTTGAGCAATGCATTATAATAAATTAAACAATAGGGGTAAGCAGTTGATATTACTGGCAGTCAAAAAGTTATGTTCATGTGATGTGAAGTACGTAGACAAATTTGAATTTTCCTACTGAGTTTGCCCACACTTTTTTGTTATTATTCACTCATTGATCAAGATCAAAATATGTTTTTCTGTTGCAAAAGATTTCTGATATAGCCATTATCAGGAATGCTCAAAACTTAGAATATGGATAAAAACCTTAAGGTGCACAAAATTAAGTATACAATGTTTTTTTTTAAATTCAAAACAATAGACTTTTTTTGTGAAGAGGAAAATGGTGTGTAACATAACAAAATCTTTGTAAATGCAGGAGTCTCCTTTCCTACATTTTTTCTTTCCTATTTCTAAAATAGTTAGGCAAACAATATTCATTCAATCCTAATTCTACCACACCACACTTTTCACTTCTCCATTTTTGTTTGGTATAATTTTTCAAGCCTTACCCACAAATCTATGCAATACTTTTTCCCTTCAAATTTCTATTAGGTGATATATTTTCCTTGTTTAAACATACTTCTCAAACCATGCTTAGTCCTTGTATAATTTTAACTGCCAGTAATATCACATTTCTGTATTTTAAAGGACACATAATTATATCCCAGTAACACAATAGTCAAACAACTTGCCTTTTAAAAAATCATTAAAATCATACAACCAAGATTGCTGATACATTTTTTCATATGCATATACAAAACCTGTTTTATAAATGATTATGTACAGACATGTTATTGCAAGCAGTCATATTATGTTTTCAAAAAAAGCTTACAAAATTAATATGTATATTTAATCTATTTCTATTCTTGAAATAAAAATAAGTATCTGCAACCATATCCTGATTTCAGCTAGGTTTTTTCTAGCATGCACACAAGACACCATTTTAACTTTCTTTTTGTAAAGACTATTTAATATTTAAGTGAAATATAAAAAGAAATGGTATCAAAATAATTAATTCCAAATTTTACTGCACCAAAAAGTGACATATTGTCTAAAATACAGTTCACAAGTCTTTAAAGTCTCACATGAGCATTACAAATACTCTAATTTTTGCTGTTATCTTACATATAAGAAACACGAAAAAACAAATTTGGATTGATATAATAAATGGTTAATCAAGGTCTGAGGATTACAGTGTTTGCTTTTTACACTGACTAAAACCTGTGATCCTAGGGTAATGTATTTACTTTATTATCAACAAGAGGCTGTCAGAGAGACAGCAACCCGAATTTTCCTGCAGAGGTCGAACACTGAACAGTTGAGCAAGTATGGACACAACATTTAAACTTAAAACAGCTCTGAATTTGGATTGTGATTGAATATTTGATACCGCATAGGTTCGTGACACAAAATTGAAATTCGATATTTACCTGTTATGGTCCAATATCCAAAATCTATGTACATTGCTAGAATCAGCATATCAAAGAACCCCAAGAATTCAATTTTTGATGAAATACTTCTTAGTTAAACCAATTTTGTTCAAAGGGAAATAACTTTATTTCCATGAACAAATAATGCAAATCTAAAATTAGATATGATGTAATTAGATATGATGTTATATTTATTTTCAAATTACAATCTAATATAATTAATAGTTTTCAAATTAATCTGTCACTACAATTATAATTGGGTGATTGACACTTAACAGATCGTGTGTTATCTTGATAAAAGTTGAAAATCATTTAAAAACACTTAGTGTAATCAAACTTTATATATATAGTTAATAGTTCCCAATATTTTTCTTTCATTTTTAACAAACTAATAAAGATCTGCAACTTATCTATGAAATTCTACAACTTTATCTACACAATGTAATGTAATGAAATATATCCTTTAACACAAATAGATTATTATCTAATGAATTTGCAAATCTGGAACAGGATCAAGTAAAAATTAAAATTAACACACACTCAGACAATTAGTTTATATAGAATAACAAACAAACCTACCACAAAATTGTTCAAACAATTTACCAAAGAAAAGAAAAAAAAATCCAAAATGTCATTTATCATTAATACAGGTGTCTTTTAAAAAATCTTTTTAAAAATGAGTTATTTCCCTTCGTACAGAAAAGGATTAATTCATCAAAATTGGATTCTTGGAAAAGAGGACTATAAGTAACTAACGAGAAAAGCTAAAATCGTGAAAATTGAACTTGACCTTCATTTAGACACAGGAAACAACATATCTAAATTTTAAAAAATTTCTTCAAGCGTTTTCATGTAAATGAACGGACACTGTTTGGCAGCCGCTCCCGCTGTACATCGCCAAATCAATAACCAATTTTTACTTCGAAAATCCAGTTAAAAACAAAATGAAATAGACAGTCTGTTTGCTTTTGTTTAAAACATAATATCAAACATTAGTTCTAAAAGTTTCTATCCAATTTGTTTTCTCATCAAAAAGGTTAGGATACAGTTTAAATACAGGTGTTGAACTAATACTGCTTTAAACTAAGACACAGGAATGATGATACATTTTCATCTAAATATCAAGTAGTCTACTGTAAGTACTATTTGCATTTGTTTGATACATTCCATAAATCATATTTCCGACAACATTCTTATCAAAAAGAAAACAATTTCAGAAAATAAGTATGTTAAAAAATATCCTGCATAGATGCTACCAGTTTGAGATTAATTTTTTGATCTTGTTTTTTATATGCTATAATCGTTGAACACTCAAAATTTGCCTTTTTTTTTTCTGAACACTGAAATATTATAAAATGCAATTTGTAGATATTAGACACAAATATTTTACAACTGCTAAGAGGTTACCTACAAGCAAATCATTACATTAAAAAATTGGTAATATAAATTTTAAGAACAATTCTTAACACAGTTTGACATTCAATCACATTTTGACAACAATTTGGTGGATATGAACTAATATAGAACCAAATTAGTCCTTGTCTGAAATTTTATAAACACTTTTTTTTTTAGTAAAATTGAAGTTATAAAGTTGATGGCACTACATTATAAAGATATGAACATTAAAGAAAATTATACCCCCTATGTCCTATTATCTCTAGAAAGTCATTTCTTAGTAAAAAATAATATGCTCAGCAAATATACAAACCAAAACAAAAAAACTTCACTGCATTGGTACATTTTCAACAATAAAAAGTTTCAAACAAGGTTCCCTTGACATTAAGCTACCAAAATTGGACTGTAATATGTATGTGAATACACTCAATTAGCACCTTAATTACCAGTATTTGTAAGTTAGCTCATAGGACTAGAATATAAGAAGAAATGTATAGATGCAAACACAAAAAATATAGGTTTCATGCATGTATAAATATTCAGTGAATCAATTTTTTTTTAATAAAACAATTCAAGTTTTTTTTTTCTAAATTAGCATTAATTTTCAAATATAGTTCAAAAGTATCTAAATATGTGACATTTTTTTTTATCATTATATAACTTTTTGAATACATTCAACATAGACATTAAAAGAACTATAAAAATTCAAAAATATAAATATAAAACCAAAATATTAAATCAATAAAACTTTTGAACTGCCCCAAAGCTGTAAAATATCTTTCATTGTGATTATTAAGATTAAAATAATTTAATATAGCAAATTTAACATTGTGCATGTACTTTATGAATGTTTTTTTCTTGCCAAGGTGATTGAAAAATAGAATCTAGATTAATGACATATTAAAAGAAAAGTGGTCACAAGAAATATCTTAATACCTAAGTAACATATTATTAATTAATATCCATGAAGGTCTTTAATGTAAAGGCCAAATTACACACATACTTTTAAAGGGACTCATAGGGGTACAAGATAGTAAATCTAATTTAAACATTTATTTTGAAATGATCAAGTCACAAAAAAATATTTGACTCACTGATCCATGAAAATCAGTCAAAGTCAGGAGATCTCTAATAGACAAATGTATTATAAAACCTGACAATAACCATTGGTGATGACAAAAAAATAACCACAACTAAAAGAGCTCGTAAACAATAAATCATGCTTTTCAGATCAAGATCAGGAAACCCTTTCATACTTATGAGAATGCAATCACAATCTTCTATGACAGGGGGGACAACACTATCTTTTTATAATTATCCATTAAAAAAAACATATCTTACTGAACATATACAATTCTCACTATGTTAAATAACTTGGGTAACAAAAATAATATAAGGCTTTGAAAAAATGTAAACCATTTGATGACCCTTTCAATTAATATCTTTATACATTAATATGGATTACACTAAGTCAGCTTGCTGTTACATATGGATGTTTCAATAGAAATTATTTAACAATGCTTTATCACCAAAATTCAATATTGAACCATCCAAGACTAATTTTCAATATTCATTTACAAAATTTGTTTATACTTTAGCAATTGATTGATATCAATATGTAGTCCACTAACTTCCAGTGTATAATAAAATGATGTCTGTTTGGCTGTATAAGATGTATAAATACAAAATGATATCTGATAAGGGACTATGTCTCCAACATTTATAGTTATCTGCAATTGAATGACCCTGATAGAAGTGGGAGGAGGAGAGGCATTATTTAAATTATTTAACCCATCATAGCTTTCATAACAAAAGACATGAACAGTCAATCATTAGCTGTTCCCTTGAGAATGGGTTTAAGAGAAGTAACAAGTAAATATGGACATGACTAATAAGAATAAATGTTGAAATTTAGTACATTTGTCATTTAAATCAAATACCTACAACATGTATAGCTCTTCTTCCTTTTTTGTACTAATCATGACTGCATTAATATTGGGGACAACATGACAACAGAGAGAGAAATTTGTATAAGTAAAAATGCACATGTTTTCCAATCCAAATAGAACTGTCATATTGTATTGTTCATGTTCTTATTTGCACAATAAAATATTGTTTACACTAATTTTATATAACCTGACAACTCTCTCAAGAAAAATCCTTACATAATTGTACTATAACTTAAGGCCTCAACAAACAAATACATTGTGTAATCATATTATTCATCCATTAAAAAGAAAGCACTAAAATATATGTACATTAAACATGTTTGAAACAATATCTAAAATGTCACCATAAAAATATGAGATCACTGATTTTAATCATGGAAAATCAACACTCGTGTTATATTTACATAAAAATTCACCGTCATGTTCTGGACGAAATGACAGGTCTAGGGCATGATGGCTGTTTTTATGGACTACTCTGAATAAAACTAAAATTAGATTACATATATAAAAAGTTCTCTCCTGTTCACTTTTAATGGTCTATTAAAAATTTCATTATGGACAAAAATACCTATGCAAATTTGAATCAAGCATTCTCCTGCACATTCCTATCATGAATATACCCATTTGCATATGAAGTATTGTTAAACATATATTCTAAACTTTTTTTTTCGAATGCAATGTTTATGTGAAATAATCCAGTTCAAGAATTAATAATTTGATATATAAAATTAAATAAAAATCTTGATTCTAATTACAAATATACAATTATTTTTTTTTTTGAACTAAAACAACAAAATGAGAGCCAACAACAAAACATCTTAGTCAATCCAGACAATATTCAAATCATGTATCCATACTAGGAAAGGATTTTTTTAATAGAAATCTTTTTAACAGAAATTCTACATTTTTTTTAGATCTAAAATGGTAATAATGAGATCAAAATTCACATTCTTAAGCTGACTAGAACCCTGGTCAATGTTATCAATACTTATCTCACATACAACATAGGGAACCATACATACAGTTTTTTACTAAAATATACAATACAAGGTATTAACATGCACTTTTTACTTAAAAATATCCACTTTGCACACTTATTCTGCTTTAAAACAAAATTTTACTTTTCTGGTCTTGAAAACTAAAACGATCAAATCAGAATGCCTGTTAACTTTATTTAGTTTTATTTTTAAGTTACTTATTTTATTATTTATGAGAAAAAGAACAAGCCATTCTTGAATTATGACCATAACATATATAAGAGAGCACTTAGGTAATGGGTCATTTTGCCAGTTTTAATTCTTGCTGCCTCCTTTTGGAACAAAAAAGAAAAATATGCTGTTAAAACCTAAAATGATTCTTCCTTCATAAAATAAATCTTTTGTTTCACTGGAAGGTATCCCCTTTAATACAATGCTAAATAACATGTTTGAAAGAAAAGATCTTGTATAGGACTATTTTGAAGAATTATCACTGAACTATTACATCATTCATGGCACAAAAATATCACAAAGTTTATGACAAAGCACTTACCAGTTAAATACAAAATCTGATTATATGTTTTAAACAAATACAAGCACTAATACTTCAAATTGCACTAACCTAGGATTATTTGTGTGGAGGGAAAAACCCAATATCATCAAGGCTTTAATGGGGACATCAGAGTGAATCTGAATATTTAAATAAATAATGTGATATTTTATGATTCTAAACTTCCGAGTTGAAAGTTCATTTTACTATAAATTTGGTTTTTCTTCTGCAGCAAGTAAAAAACTACTGAAATCAATAAATCAAAACCAACAAAAAATTGAAGTAAATAAACTCTACAGCACACTTTGTTCAACACAGCCAAAAATAACTTAGTCAAGAAACATCTTAAAAAGTCATGATAAACGATAAAAAAAAAGTTGTATCTGGATATACTTCAATTGTTGCAATAATACTAATGTGATTAACAAATTATCATGTGCACTAAAAGAATGAGAGAACTTTCTAGATTATGCAACAATACCACAGTTTGCAAGTTATGATTATACAGAAATTTTAAGCACAGAAGAGTTATTCAAAATAAAAATAAAACTTAATTTACATACTAAATCAATTCCTAACAGTTAAGTACATTTAAATTAAATGCTATTTAGAACTTTATCAAATCTTATAAGTACTTTAGCAGAATGAACAATTCAAAATCAAATATTAAATACTGTCTTACATATAGCTCCTACCCTATAAATTGCTTTTTTATCAATTTTATTCCACTTTCAACATATTAAACATGTTATAAGAACAAGGTCTTTTGATTTTATATTTTTTCTGGGTTCTGAAATCATTTGCCCCTTTTATTAAATAAAATCCCTTTTCACGTTTTATCAGATATAAACATTTTCTGCTTTACAACATTCATTAATGTCACTTGAAAAAGACAATTACTTTTCTAGACCAATCAAACTTCTTAAATCATTCAGCTGCAGAAATATTCACACAACATAATTTACACATCACAATATTATTATCATTTACACAGGCATAAATCATTAAAAATCATGATCAAACAAAGATTCAAACACTAGTAAAAACTGATTCATTCAAAAAATACATCAATACACTCTCAAAACATGATTAAACAAAATGTCATAAATCGCACTGATTTGTAAGAATAATCACAATTTAAAACAGTTACATAACCAAATCACACGATTAAAATATGGAGAATGGGATATCACAGAGATCCCAGAAAGTCTGGTATAAAACCACTCTCCACATTCACTTTCTCAGAGAAAATGTTCTTGGTAAATACATAAAATGTTTTCTTCTTTGAGGGAAAAAGTTAGCCTTGGGTGATCTGTAGTTGTTTTTCTCCTTTGCTAGTCAATCCGAATTTGATTTAGGATCATATTTTAAATGAAAAGAAGCTGAAAAATACAAAGTAAATATGTGTTACAATCATACAAGGTAAATATTTGTTACAATCATACAAGGTAAATATTCATTATTATCATACAAAGTAAATATTTGTTATTTTCTTACCTTACATATATAATAAGCAATTCTATTTGGGTAATACATTATCCCAAAACGTGAAATAATTCATCATAAATAGAGGCAATAACGGCTGTACTGGAAATCAATTACTATGTTGAACAAAGAAAGTTATAACAGACAAATCATGGATTTAGCAGAAATCCCCTAAAATCAAAACAGAATGGCCTCTTATACAATAACTAGGATTGTCTTGACTTACAATAACTAGGATTGTCTTCACTTACAATAACTAGGATTGTCTTCACTTATAACCTTGTGTTGAATAGCTTAAGTGATTGCATGAATCCCACATTTAGTTTATTAGTTTATCAATAAGTAATTATATTTTCCTTGTCACAATACTGAAAACTGGCCATTCACAGATTTAAATTACTGACTGTTTTTCGTTTTTTATATAGATTAGACCGTTGGTTTTCCTGTTTGAATGGTTTTACACTAGTCATTTTTGGGGCCCTTTATAGCTTGCTGTTCGGTGTGAGCCAAGGCTCCGTGTTGAAGGCCGTACTTTGACCTATAATGGTTTACTTTTACAAATTGTGACTTGGATGGAGAGTTGTCTCATTGGCACTCATACCACATCTTCTTATATCTTTTTACAGGAACTTGGGACTATTGATACTCAAAGAAGATAAGAGTTTTATGAAGAATTACCCGACATGGATTCCATGGAGCTTTCTTTACACTCGGAGGATATATGATCAGTTGACCCACAGTTGGAACAAGTTGCAGAAGTGGTTCTTTGTGGCTTTCCAGCATTGTATCCTGCACTGTTCCGACGTTGTAACACAACTGGAGGAAAACAGCTATACTGAGCCCCGGCTACATTCGGATATGGATGAGGATTGATTGCTTGAAGGTAACTCGGAGGTATTCCATTTGATATTGGATATTGGAAATGTGGATGATGATAATATGGGTGATGAACGATTCCGTTTGGATTTGCATTCATAAAAGGTGGAAACATCATTTGATTCTGTAGGTAGTGATGATTTGGTAAGTGGACTTGATATGATGGAACTTGATGGCTTCCGGTACAGCCACAGGAAGTACACTGTGCATGACTAATGTGTCCATTAGGTCCGGAACAAGTAACAGGGTTACCATTTGGCAATGGACTCTGATTTCCAGAACCGTTTTGTGAATCTTGATTAGGTGAAAGACCTGGATCTGATACTGATGGGGCCAGACCAATATGTCGAATATTGCCATTTAAACTGTTTTGAAGATTCGCTGCCATTACAGGAGTCGCTGATGCGGTAACAGAACACATGAAGTTGCGGCCATTTCCACTGACTGTTGGAGATCTAATAATTGGAATCTGACCAGGTATTACTGGCCTACGTGTCATTTCTGGACCATTGCTACTACTGTTTGAAGCTACAGTTGTAGTCAAGGTCTGGTTATCACATCGTTGGTACGGATAGGCATATCCTATACGACGTCCACCAACAGTATCTGGCATACTGATTAATGTCTTATTTGGAAAATTCAGATTACTATGAGTAGGCTGAGCTTTGTAAGAGTTGTTGGGAAAAATCACTCGCATGAAAGGCCCTTGTGTTGGAGTTGGATCTGACTGGTATCCACTGCCACTACTGCTGTGCCCATGTACATTCTCAAAGGCATGGTGATCAGCTTGTAGAGGAGTTTCACTATTTACTTCCTCTGTGTTCTGACTAGGATTATGAACTTCCTTCTTAGCATCCAGAAATGGAGAATCAACTCTACTTCCTACAAAATAAAAAGGCATATTAATGTTGTCATACAAAAAGAAAAGAAACAAGCATTCTGAGAGTATTGCTTGGCAATACATAGTCCCCTACCGGTTAAAATTAATTGTACTGGAACAAAATGCTAACTTGAACTATAACTTGTCATGGTGTAAACTATATAACAAATATCAAGTCAATATCTTCAAGCATGACGAAAAAAAGTGCGGAAAACTGAATATTTGAGTGAATTTTCGCAGTCCAAGGACCGTAACTCTGCACAAAATTATCAGATCGAACAAAATTCGAAACTTGATCTGTAACTTGTCATGATAAAACAATATACCAAATATCAAATCAATATCAACAAGCACGAAGAGAAAAAAGTGTGGAAAACTGATTTGCCGGACTGACGGATGGACAGAGAGAGACGGAGTGCAAACCTAAAGTCCCCTTCGACCTCATCGTGTCGCTCACCTGTATTTACTGCTGCTTTGGAAATCATGTAAAATAAGGTTAAAATCAAAATTAATAGTGTTAGATATTAGATATTATAATGATATCTAAGATAATAACAACTAGAGGCTCTCAAGAGCCTGTGTCGCTCACCTGTATTTACTGATGCTTTGGAAATCATGTAAAATCATAATTAATAGTATTAGATATTAGATATTATAATGATATCTAAGATAAAAACAAAAAACTGCAATATTTTTGTAAAATTACTAACTCAGGGGCAGCAACCCAACAACGGGTTGTCGGATTCGTCTGAAAATTTCAGGGCAGATAAATCTAAATCTGATGAACATTTTTGCCACCTGTCAGATTTGCTCTAAATGCTTTAGTTTCAGAGATATAAACCAAAAACTGCATTTTACCCCTATGTTCTATTTTTAACCAAGTCGGCCATGATGGTTGGAAGGCAGGGTCATCGGACAAATTTTTTAAACTAGATACCCTAATAATGATTATGGCCAAGTATGGTTTAATTTGTCTCAGTAGTTTCAGAGAAGAAGATTTTTGTAAAAGATTACACAAATTTACAAGAAATTGTTAAAAATTGACTATTAAGGGCAATAACTCCTAAAGGGGTCGACTGACAATTTTGGTCATGACAACTTATTTGTAGATCTTACTTTGCTGAACATTATTGCTGTTTACAGTTTATCTCTATCTATAATAATATTCAAGATAATAACCAAATATTTTTTTATGCGAGGTAGGCCCAAACATTGGCATACAATTACGTATAAGCTCAACACTAACATGATGGAATCTTGCTTGAAATGGCAAGTCCAATCTTCTATATGGAAGAATCCATGATCTCGAACCCTTGAAACTAATCTGATTGCAAGATAAAGGTATAAGTTTCATAACTCATTTTCTATTATGCTTCAATTTAAAGGAAAAAGTAAAAGGTCATCTGCTTTGAGACAGCACAGAATAAAGAGTAAAGATACCATTTCAATGAACCTTTTAACCCATGTTCTAATTGTTAGGACTAAATACTCTACCTTTCTCACTATCATCTGATGAGCTATCAGCACCTTTTTGTGGAGGTTTCTTCTGAGGTACAGGACTACGCGAGGGACTAGAGTTCTCTGATGACGAGGTATCTCTGGCAGCTATTACATTGCTTGGAATCTGGTAAGGCATCATGGGATACATAGGCTGAGGTGGGGGCATGTACAATGCTTGGTAATGAGACATTGGTCCAGGAATACAAGGTTCCATAATTCCATTTGGTAATCTAGTTGGTGGTTTTTCTCTGCAAGAAATCAAATCCTTGTCTCAGAATATGGTATTCAGTGAACTATGACATATGTTGTTTTGATAGATGTTTATAAATTCAAATATAGAAATATATCAGACCACTATCTATCTATATGAATGTAAGATGTATAGAAAATTAGGACAAAATGTACTAAAAAAGTCTCAAATTTGATATGTTCTCTGATAAAAATATCCTTTCTTCAATAAGTTTTAGCAACTTTGATGATAATCTTGGTTAAGCAGTCATATACATAACATAGAATTATGACTTAACAGTCCTGTTTAGTAAAAGTCAATTGTAATTGGAGATAAATATCAAAAATACATAAATTAAATCAGAATACTTCATTACTTTCACTTCCTGCTAGATTAACTATAAAACTATTTATAGATCTGTTAAAAAAAGTTTCCTTGTTGTCATTTTTTTTTCTGTAATATCATTATGTTTCTTATTAAAAATTTTTGTTTTGTAATACCATCATGGAATTAACAAAGGAAATAGTTTCAATTTTGGAATCTGCATAGGAAAAAGGTATGAGTCCTCTTAATTCTGAACAAATCTCATTCTTACATATGAAATAGATCTGTGCCACTGATTCCGAACAATTCCAAATTGAACCTATGCATAGTAAACATACCAGTTCCATTTATTTTGAACAACTCTGAATCACACATGAATGTTGGTAAAATATAAGTACCACTGAATAACTCTCAATTTAATGTATGCATAGTGCCAGTGATTCTTAACAAATCTCAATTGAACATATTTATAGGTATCATTTCAGTGACGGAAATATATATGTGCAAATATATATGTGCGTGTTGGTTACTGTGGATTCATTTGTTTTCGTTGGTACCAATTTTCATCATGTTCATGGATGGAGGAAAAATTGAAATTTTCATGGATATACGATTTTTTTGGTTTTGAATAAGTTTGCTTACACATGTAACAAGCCTATTGATATTTATACTTTGTTGAACATTTAAATGTGTGGTTTATTATCAGATCTATACCCACGAAATCAATTATCAGATCTATACCCACGAAATCAATTATCAGATCTATACCCACGACATCAAATGAAGATTGATATCCCACTAATAACTATGAATCTACAGTATATGTCATTACTAATGATACAGAACAACTTTCACTTGAATATTGCATACAAGTACCACTGATTTTAAAACTCTAAGTCAACAGGGTGAAGACTATATGTATCATTTCAATACCACTGACCAACTCTATATTCCAGAAATAAAGGAAGGTATCAGAGCCATTTGTCAGTTCAAATCAAATCAACTTTTTACACCTTTTTTTGTCTCATGTCCTGTTCATTGATAATTTTCTATGTTTCTATATGTATTGTGTGCGATTTTGTCCCATGTACATTTACTCCATATCCTTTCACTTTCTATCAACAACCTCTAGTTCAATATAGATCACTATGTATTATCAGTTATATTACCTTGACCTTTCTTCCAACTCAGCAGAGATCCTATTAGCATCCTCCAAGCTCATACCACATTCCTTAACCATCATATCTATTGGTAGAGCAGTCAACTGAAAACAATAAAGAACATCAATGCTATTAATAACCTCCTAACCAGTCAAATGATTTCCAATAACTACAATCATGATTGATGCAAAAATGCAGATATTTCGTTGATATAAATCGCCCATATGTGTTTTATCCAAATCTATCAAAGGCATTTCGATGCTTAGTACTATGTTCCCTGCTTCACATCACTGCCAGGAATAACTTGTATATCATTATTTCTTGTTTTTAAAATTTGTTAGACTATAATTTTAACACCATACATGGTAATAAAAACTTAGTTTGAGGGACATATTATTAAATGTCTTATTTTTCATTTGATCATATCAATAGAATGACCAACCTGTTCTATAGTGAACTTGTCTAGACCACTTCTATATCTCTGTAGTTGAAGTTTATTGACCAGGGCTGTAATCTGATCAATACCAGTATCTCCAGGAGAGGCTGAACGACTGTTGTTTGGTGAAGCATGACCAGAGGATGCTGGAGATTGATATGGATGCCTAAAGATAAAACAAAAACATTCAATATCAACACCAATGTTATCTTTTTTCTTATTTTGCATCTATCCTCAGATTAAGCCATTTGTAGCTATGTCACAACAAAGCACTTGACTAGACTATTACATTTTTACCCTACTACTGGCCTTTTTAAGTACCTGGGCAGGGTTCTCATTAAGGTGAGTTCACAAGTCCTGGACTCTTGAAAATCTGTCTGGACTCGTCATCTTCAAAGGTGAGTCCAAAGATGCATCAAGATTGTAAGAAGTTGTATCAACTGACAAAATATTTTCTCTAATTTTTGTGCTATTTTCACATTTCTTGATCGGTGTGAGAAAAATATTTCTCCTCACTAGTGAAATATCTGTTCTCGGCAAAAATTTTGTAGAAATTTAATTATGACGTTAAATTTTCTTGGTTTCTTCTGAATTTCCTATTGTGACGTCATGAAAAAAGGCGACCATGCCTGATGACATCACATATAAAGAAGACAACTCTTTGAAAAAGGAATGATAAAAATCATTAGAGAAACAGATTCCTACACTATAACTCATGTATTACAATATTTCTCCACTCTCAACAGTTAAATTTTAATTATTTAAAAAGCTCAGCAAACCTCGCGCTTTAAATATTAAAATTTAACTGTCTCGAGTGGAGAAATATCGTAACACACTTGTTGCAGTGGTGAAATCTATATATCATTGTGACAATTTGATTGAACTTCTTGATTTATAAAACAAAATAATATATTTGATATAAACTGATCAAAAAGATAGTGGACAAATTTATAAATATTATCAAAATTGGCCCTTTCTCTGGCTTTGACTTTTCCTTCTTCAAGTAAAGCTATATTTTCTTTATCACTTTCTGCTGATACACAAACTTGAACCCTACATAAGTGAAGGAACCTACCTAAATATATGTCCATAAAAAGGTACATGTTGAACTGTCATAGGTGATGGTATACAACCAACTGACTCTCCTGAAAAGAGAAAAGAAAATAATAATCATCATGAAAAATTATTATTTAAATGAAATATATATTCTAAACCTTTATTTTTATTATACTTATTTTTGTGGTATATTTTTGTGTGTTGCCTGTTACACATTTTAATCAATCTCAAATCTGGTAAATGTTGGAATTGAAATCTGATCAAATATCTAAAAACATAATTTTGAATTTGGTCAGTAATGCTTTATCCTGACAAAACTAGCTAATTCTGAGCCTGAGCTAGTTTGTCACAGCTAGCTCTCAAGTCCCCCAAACCAACTGGATCATAATATGAAAACTGAAGAGAATGATGAGAAGTAACTTTGTCTTTGTATTTTGCATTGACAAAAACAATATGTCTCCTTACAAACATGTGTGGGACACATATGTTACATTACAAAATGTCACACAATACCTTTCCATTATAGTCTATATTTTATTGTTCAGGGCCACAAAAACTGGTGTCTCAGTGAATATCAATGTTAAAACGTATACTTCAAGAAAAAACATAAAGTAAAGCACTGACAGATATCTGCCAAAGTTTGTAGTTCATATAGAAACAAAAACAGAATAAAATAAAACATGGTATGTCAACAAAATTCATGCAACAAGTAAATGTTAAGAAAACAGATGTGTTAAATCCAGAAAGTAACAAAATAACAGAAATGTTATTGGTTTAAATCTTTTAATAATTCTATCAAAATTGACAGAAAACTTACACAGTCAACATCAACCATTTAATCTTACAACTATCTCATTTTTAATTAAAAATGTCATTTTAATCTCAGTGATTAAATGGCAAAGATGTCATTGGTTATCTAGGGAAGATGTGTAGCTGATTTGCATTAGAAAAATCTTAATAAGCGGTTCTTCATCTTTATGCTGGACTTCAATGTCACACAATGAAATACTGATGATATTATATAATCGTTACATATTCCAACATCTCCCTGAAATACAGCTGTCTAACATGTGAATTTTCCCCAAACCAGAAAAAAAATAAAATTAAAGCAAAATCCTGTTTAACATGTTAAATGATGTATGTTAATAGTTATCTATGATGAAACTGTCCCCTGATAGATCATGCAGCACTGTTGTTCAGCTCCAGCAGTAAGGCAAACAGCAACATGACAATATATATTCATTCTGGTAAAGTTCTACAATCTAACAACACACAATCTTTCTAAACTAACAAATGTCAGTTCATATTGGGATAATGTATAGAGATTGCTCAATTCATACTACTGACTACCTATCTGAATATAAATAGCTATATTTTTGTTCATCTTTTTCTTATATATATATATAGTATATATTTCTATTGATAATATAACAGAATCTATTCTACCCATGGTGCAAATGTGACAAAATTCTACATATATATTAAGGTGACAAAAGGAACAAATGTGATGGGTTTCTAACCAAAAAAAATTGATTTGAATGAAGATGATTTCACCCTCTTATTCAATTTTTAAAGTGTTTTTAAAGAATCAGGGATAGAAATTTGCTGAGAACTTATTACTTCATTAATTTAACATGATCATGTTTTGCTTCAAAGACTATGTAAAAGAGTATTATTCTTTTTAAGAAATGGTTAGTGAGTTATTATAATATAAATAATACTTGGTTGAGAGGGATATAGAGCAGATTGTAACCCCTAAACAACATAAGTCAAAGTTGACAATAGTTTTTCAAGGGGTAAAAATCTGCTCTAAAACCCTCTCAGCTATGTGTTGTTGAAATCATTAAACTGAATATGTTATTATTGCTTTTCAAACCTTAAATCATTGTCTTTTTAATTATTGGTGATAAATCTTAGGCCTTTCTTAACTGATCCCACAACCATCGTTCAGTAATAAACTATGACTTCATGCACATAAAAATGAAACAGTCATTAGGGAAGCAAGAAGAGTGAACCAAGATGTAATATTTGGTAGTGATAGTCATTCAAAAAGGCAAGCAATGTAAGACTTGAGCAAGGTCTTTAAAATTATTGATTCAAAATGAAACTATTGTCTTTTAAATCATTGATATTTTATTGCTCTGCACAAGACAGTGTCTTTTAAATGAAAATTTGTAGAGTGTTTGCAGAACTCTGTGTCTTGCCTGCTGTCAGTGTAAAATTGTAATGTTGACTGTAAACAGTTAGTAAAATAAAGAATATTTTAAATCAATTTCCTTTTTTAGATGTGATTCTTGATCATTAAGATTAGCAACTGTCCCAAGTTTAACTACAATCCATGATGGTTTACATGGTAAAAAATTATAATACCAGACTGTCTATAAATGTTTACTGAAAAAAACTAAGTCCATCTATCAGTAAAATACTTAAAAAAGAAAATAAAAATATCTTAAATAATTAATAATAAAATAATTTTGCTTTGGAGATTATCTCTTTTTAAATCATAAAAACAGTTTAGGCTATTCCAGGAAAAATATATGGGGGGTTGGAAGGCACTTTAAAAAAAATTTGTATGGGTGGGGGCACATCTCTTAGTTCAAATTGTGTGGTTATATATGCAAAGTAAAATGCAATTGTATGGGTGATGGCCATAAAAAAGTGCCTTCCAACCCCCCTATTGTTTTTTCTCTAATAGACCTTTCGAAAAAAATGGTTGAAAACTGATCTGATCTGTTCAAATAAATGCAGTAACAGGAATATAAAAAAAACTTAAATGTACATTATCTTATAGTTCTTATAAAAAATAGCCCCAAAACTCTTCATGCATTACACACTGAGCCTCCCTTATCAAATTAAAGAATTGTAATTAGTATACTGATCTAAGATAGCATTGAATATGTCAATTAATATTTGTGTAAACAATTTTCAAATGGCATATACAATCCTAGAGAGATGATAAATACTACACACTTGTAGGCATGTGGTAAACACTCAAGCCGTACAATGTCAAGCAGTGACACACCACAGTAATGAAAAATCTTCCTACCTTGAGGAAAATTAGAGTTGTATACAGTGAAAGACTGCGTTGGTGTGTAAGGTGTAGTAAACATTGATTCCACATCTAAACAGATTTGGCACAACATTAATTTATATTGTGATCGTTAATTTATGTGACTATGTCCTTGTTTGTAGTTTCAAATAAAAATAATAGCATTTTTTGTAATTTTTTAAATAAATAAAAGTTTAAATCAATGATGAACATAATCATTATCAGAAAATGAACAGCTCGAAATAAGGTTTTAAATAAAGTATATGGATGATGATTACTCCAGAAATAAATACACATCAGGAAGCACATTTAACAGAATCAAACAATGCACACCAGGAATTGTTACTGTTTTATCTTCTGATAAATCAAACAAATTATTCTCTATTCTCCCATTTCTTTATAAAGTACTTTTCTTCTCCTGTTTTGGCGTTTCTAAGCCCTGAATCAATCTTGTAGCAATTAATTTAAAGAAATAAGCTTAGATGGAATTGTATTGATTCATCTTTAAGGAAAGAAAAGAAATAGCAGACCATTTTATTTCAGTGCTCTAACTTTTTTTGTTAAACAAAGGTGCCAATCAATAAACAACTGAAATATACAATAGCTATAATGCATCTTTCAGACACAAATTTGATTTTCCCAATATAATTAACGATTATAAAAGCCCCCTAACAGACTGAGGAACTTTAAGATTACATTAATATAGCTATTTACCTTCTGTATTACCATCACTAGCAGGTGGAATGTCAGGTAACGCTGATTGTTCAGGTAGTGGTGGGTTATTTTGAAAGTTGTTTCCCTTGAAGAACTGTATGAAATGGTCTGATTCCCTGACATGTTTTGGTAAGTTGGATAAGTAACTACAAAGTAAAAATACACCATTTAACAACAATTAAAATAAAAAGTTGTACATAAAAATAGCCAATCTGCCAACAATGTCAAAATGGTTTTTTTTTTATAGGATCAAGTCCAGTAACTCTTGTTTACAGGTAAAACAGATAATTTCCCTCATCCCCATCCCCATTCCCATTCTCATCATTCTTAATGAAAAATAAAAGAAGAGCCACCCTCTGTCTCAGTAAATAATTTTATCTGTTTCAGGGGCGGTAACTCCATTAATTCTATATTATCAGGGGCCATTTTCCACATGAAAATAGTCTATCAGCCAGGGCTTCCAAAATTATTTTTAGCCAGCCGGACATTTTATATATTATCCAGATTTTAATCTTTTAAGACTAAATAAACAAAAGGCAATTATGGTAATCAGTTGCCGAGTTGGCCATCCCAATGATTGATATTTTAAAAAAAAGGATATTAAACTTTCTTTGATTCAAATTCGAAATTCTGACGTAAACTGTTAAATTGGCAGTGCATCATCCTAAGTGTGCAACATCAGCGTACTTATATCTGCCTTAAGACTCTTTATTTGTTCAAAATAACGTCGTCAAAAACTTTACTTTCGTTTTTAAATCTGAAACCGGATGTTATCTTGACAATGGTAAAACATGGACCAGAGACGGATACGTCAATTCTGTGTACTTTTGCAAAGCATGAATGAGTGTAAGTAGCTCATTCTACGTTATTTCTTCAAGAAAATATTCGAAATAAACGTGAGATAAAGGTTATCAATGACAATTTAAGCATTTTTTAAAGAAATTAGGATGCATAATTAAATTTCACACCTGCGCACATGCACATGCGCACACGTGTACTATTTCAAATAGAGACATGTCTCTGGTTCAAACAACGTGGTTATGACGATTTTTCATTTTCACCTCTTTAATTTTTTCATCAAATCTTATTTGTTAATGTATTTCTGATAATTTAAATCTTTTTGACTAAATTAATTAGATGCAAACCTGTGAAATGTAAGAAAATAACTTTGAATAGACCGATCAATGTCCGGTTCAAAATAGTTTACCTGTCACCTGAACAGGTAAATTTCAGCTGTTCGACAACTAATTAGCCTTGATTAAAATGAGAAGGTATTAAAGTAGGGGTTGTTTTGATAGTACTTAATGATCATGTCATTTTTATGACCGGAAATGTGTGGCTGTTTAAGGCAAAAGGTTGGGTCAAAAAGATCGCGAATTATGTTAAAATGACCGTCTCTTAAGAAAGCCTTGCTATCAGCATTGATTTCCGAACTTTTACAAGATATTTCTTATAGAAACTTTCTATATAATTTTCATAAATCTTACAAGAAATGTAGCCGTGAGACTTGAGAGCACTTTCAAAAACAGATAGGTCTATGCGTAGAAAGAAACAAAACTAATCCATCACAATTTTTGCAAAAATAAAAACATGGCTAAATTATCAGAATTTACTGTAAGTTAAATAACTTCTATTGTGTTTGCACAATAAGACTGCTGACTTGTCTGCACCAAAACAATCTCCTTCTGAAATTTTATTAAGATGTTGCCATTATCTTATACAGTTAATGGTTGTGAGAGAGCCATCCGCATCTAATATTCTAATGGAGAGTTGTCTCAATGGCAATCATATCATATCTTCTTATTTTTATATAGGTTCCCTGTAACTAGCATAAATCAAATGAGTAATGAGATCAAATAAAGGCCAAACATACTGATGTTTGTATAAGATATCATCCTACTCATTACACAATCTCTCAAAAAAGAAACAAACATATCTATGTTGAAGATAGAAAACTAATATTTGCTTTAAATTTTCAAAGACCAATGGGTATAGAAATTAAATATTCAACCAGAAAAAAATTTAAATATTTCATGACACTTCCAATATCTTCAATTTTAATACCAACAATCAGCATACTATCCCAAAGGATGACTGAATACTAGGAGGAAACTTATTAATCCCCATAGCACTTATTAGGTATATTAATCTGATCAAAACTTATCTATGATACAATGTATGCAAATATTCATTATTTGGAAGTAAATTTATTTATTTTCCTAAAACTTCTTAAGTTCAATAAAGTATAACCATATCAATATTCTCTCATTCCCTTTTGTTACATACTTCGGGTTTTATATTTTATTCTCAGAAGTCGATAGATCAGCTATTTCACAAAGACAGATATTTCATCCATTTTCAATCACGTTTTTGAATGGTTTTTCTTTATTCAGACAATTAAATGAACTATATTAAATTGCCTTTTGGTATTGCATAATATTCAGATATTTTCAAATAAAATATAAGCAACTGTTACATAACATTTCTTAAATATTTTTTGTTCAAAACATGCAATTCAAATTATGTAATATATGATTTTCTGCAGAAAAGTATTTTCAAAATGCAGGTTTATTTGTCACCCAAGTTAATCCAAATATTACATATGATACCATCTCTGTCAGGCTGTCAGCATATGAACTGAACTTATCAATATGTAGGTTTTGTAGACTCATAAAATTCTTAAAGATGACATGGGAATTTTCATTTTTCTTTCTCATCCAACATAAATATAAGTTTTTAAGAACAAAAAGCCTTCTGTAGCTGAGATCTCTGCTGATTTTAAAACTGACTGCATTAAATGTGCAAACTTCCATTAAACATATGTACAGGTATCCATAACATTGGTTCTTTGGCATTCAAACTACATAAATCTTAAAAGGGAGTAAAGTGATAATATGTTGGCAAAGCAGAAAAATAAACTAAGAAGGCAGTCTTTTAGGCTGAATCTAAACAAATTAGGCAACTGTTGCACAATTATTTACAAGGACATTGAACAAATTTTTCTGTTAAATAAACTGAAATCTGCTGTCCACTAGTGTAACTCTTGCAGGCTTATTGCAAAACAGTCTAAGAATTAAAGTACATGTCAGAACATAACTTGCTTTTTGTACTGTTTTATTTAGTTATCAGTTACAGTTTTGGGTTGTTTGCATGTGAGATAAAAGCTTGCTGTCAGCATTTGGTTTGGTCATTGGTGAAGGCTGAATAGTGCCATATAGTTGTTTACATACACATCCTTTGGTCTTTGGTAGATAGTTCATACCACATCTCCTTATTTATATATATATATAGCTGAATATCTCTTTCTTGTCACTGGTAACCTACCCTACATCAATCAGTTCTTACCTTACAAATGAAGTTACTTGCTGATGTCCTTTATCATGGCCATCATCTTTCTGTGGACTTCCTGATAAGATAAATAATATACATATTTTAATTACATATTCTGATCTTAAGTCATCAAAATAATTGTGAATTCTGTTAAAACTTTTGAGCTTTACTTTAGTTTAATTTCATGAATTATGATACATTATTTTAGGTGCATTTTATGTGTAATTGCAAGAATTAATGATACGACCTTAAAAGCTAATTAAGCCCCTATTGTTTTTTTTAATTATTTTAAAATCACAAATTAGACATTCAACTACAAGACTAAATGCAGTAGAGCAGGAGACCAGCTGATCTTTCTGGGAACATAGTTAAGATCAATACCGACAGGAATTCTATTTATAGGAATACAAACCTAAGTAAAATGAGACCCCATCATGTTTAATGTTCTCCTCATCAGGAAACTGCTGATGCATCTGTAATAAACACACCAGAATTTACCACAAAAGAACTAACATGTAACATGTGATTCCATCAAAAAATTACATTATCATAATTTTGGTTTGTCTGAAAAAGAAACTTAAATCGTGTCTGAAAACTGTAATAGGGTTAGTAGTCCTGTAATGAAACAATTTTCATGCTAGTTACACTTAATCCAGAACATTCTAAAATTTATTCATTTTGTTTAGATAAAACAGGAAACAATTTTAAGACTGAAGAACATCATGCCTGTTTACATGTGATTACCCTTCCAGAGCAATCAGTACAGGATATATCACGTACATGTATCTATTAACTTTTGATTTGTCTCTTTTGTGTATTGTCTACCGGAATAACAAATTTCTGAATTCCCCTTAAAATTCCCTTTAATATACCTTTACATTTTTATTTAGTCAGATTCTAGCAGGTTTTTTGTTTTTTAAGTTTCATGAATCTATAATGGCATTAGTGGATACAGTAAAACCTAATGTGGATACACTCTTAATAAAGTGGAAGTCTGTCAATAATGCTGCCTTCTATGTTATTAATTTGTTTTACTTTCTACCTCAGCCTGAGAAGAATTTTTATCTTTATTTTTATCCTGAGATGGTTATCTTTGACTGGAAAATATGACCATATCAGAACCCTTGATGCATAGCCTACAGAAAAATCAATCATTCAAAATTAATCCAAGCTTAAACAATCTTAATAAAATTGAGTTGCCTAGTGATCGGATATTTCTCATAGAGAGCGCCAATCAAATCTAGGATTTGTGAGGCATGAACTGATAATACTGATGGAAGTGATATGTCCAAATCAAGGATTTGTGAAGCATGAACTGATAATACTGATGGAAGTGATATGTCCAAATCAAGGATTTGTGAAGCATGAACTGATAATACTGATGGAAGTGATATGTCCAAATCAAGGATTTCTGAGGCATGAACTGAGAATACTGATGGAAGTGATATGTCCAAATCAAGGATTTCTGAGGCATGAACTGATAATAATGATGGAAGTGATATGTCCAAATCAAGGATTTCTGAGGCATGAACTGATAATACTGATGTAAGTGATATGTCCAAGTCAAGGATTGCTGAGGCATGAACTGATAATACTGATGGAAGTGATATATCCAAATCAAGGATTTGTGAAGCATGAACTGATAATACTGATGGAAGTGATATGTCCAAGTCAAGGATTGCTGAGGCATGGACTGATAATACTGATGGAAGTGATATGTCCAAATCAAGGATTTGTGAGGCATGAACTGATAATACTGATGGAAGTGATATGTCCAAATCAAGGATTTGTGAAGCATGAACTGATAATACTGATGAAAGTGATATGTCCAAATCAAGGATTTCTGAGGCATGAACTGATAACACTGATGGAAGTGATATGTCCAAATCAAGGATTTGTGAGGCATGAACTGATAATACTGACGGAAGTGATACATGTATGTCCAAATCAAGGATTTCTGAGGCATGAACCGATAATACTGATGGAAATGATATGTCCAAATCAAGGATTTGTGAGGCATGAACTGATAATACTGATGGAAGTGATATGTCCAAATCAAGGATTTGTGAAGCATGAACTGATAATACTGATGAAAGTGATATGTCCAAATCAAGGATTTCTGAGGCATGAAATGATAACACAGATGGAAGTGATATGTCCAAATCAAGGATATGTGAGGCATGAACTGATAATACTGATGGAAGTGATATGTCCAAATCTATGTCATATTTTTACCTTTTGATGAAATTCTCGTAATTCTTGATATGTTTTGTTGACTTCTGTTTTTTCATTATTAGACCAAGAAACCTGTTAAATAACAAAAACATGAAATGTTAAATGTTCAATGAATAGTTGTGAAAACTGTTGACCTTTATCATTCAGTAAAAAAGCAGGTTTTTTTTTAAAACTGTTCATCTTTTATATACTCCTGTTCCAAAGGAAGGTTTATACTGGTTTGTCATGGCATCTGTCTTACACATTTTGTCATTATCAGCAACTATTAGACACATATCTTTGTGTATTTTTAAGTACAATGTAAACAAACAAACCTGTATCCGATATTCATGTTTCTGACACCATCACTTAAGTAAACAAACAAACCTGTATCCGATATTCATGTTTCTGACACCATCACTTAAGTAAACAAACAAACAAGTATCCGACATTCATGTTTCTGACATGGTCACTAAAGTAAACAAACAAACCTGTATCCAATATTCATGTTTCTGACACCGTCACTTAAGTAAACAAACAAACCTGTATCCGATATTCATGTTTCTGACACCATCACTTAAGTAAACAAACAAACCTGTATCCGATATTCATGTTTCTGACACCATCACTTAAGTAAACAAACATACAAGTATCCGACATTCATGTTTCTGACATGGTCACTAAAGTAAACAAACAAACTTGTATCCAATATTCATGTTTCTGACACCGTCACTTAAGTAAACAAACAAACCTGTATCCAATATTCATGTTTCTGACACCGTCACTTAAATAAACAAACAAACCTGTATCTGATATTCATGTTTCTGACACCGTCACTTAAGTAAACAAACAAACAAGTATCCGACATTCATGTTTCTGACATGGTCACTAAAGTAAACAAACAAACCTGTATCCAATATTCATGTTTCTGACACCATCACTTAAGTAAACAAACAAACAAGTATCAGACATTCATGTTTCTGACATGGTCACTAAAGTAAACAAACAAACTTGTATCCAATATTCATGTTTCTGACACCGTCACTTAAGTAAACAAACAAACCTGTATTCAATATTCATGTTTCTGACACCGTCACTTAAATAAACAAACAAACCTGTATCTGATATTCATGTTTCTGACACCGTTACTTAAGTAAACAAACAAACAAGTATCCGACATTCATGATTCTGACATGGTCACTAAAGTAAACAAACAAACCTGTATCCAATATTCATGTTTCTGACACCGTCACTTAAGTAAACAAACAAACCTGTATCCAATATTCATGTTTCTGACACCATCACTTAAATAAACAAACAAACCTGTATCTGATATTCATGTTTCTGACACCGTCACTTAAGTAAACAAACAAACAAGTATCCGACATTCATGTTTCTGACATGGTCACTAAAGTAAACAAACAAACCTGTATCCAATATTCATGTTTCTGACACCGTCACTTAAGTAAACAAACAAACCTGTATCCGATATTCATGTTTCTGACACCATCACTTAAGTAAACAAACAAACCTGTATCCGATATTCATGTTTCTGACACCGTCACTTAGGTAAACAAACAAACCTGTATCCGATATTCATGTTTCTGACACCGTCACTTAGGTAAACAAACAAACCTGTATCCGATATTCATGTTTCTGACACCGTCACTTAAGTAAACAAACAAACCTGTATCCGATATTCATGTTTTCTGTCGTGTCTCCTGTGTATCTTCTCTTGTTTTAGTAAATCTATCATGTCTATGCTTGTAATATAAGCTACAAAACAATAACATTTCATCATCAAATTGTCTAATAAGTTTATTTCTTATTATAACACAACCTAATTATTAAGGAGTATTCATTCCCTGTAAGGACATCTGTGCAGTAAATTAACCTTTAACTGTGAAAAACACCTTAGTTAAAGTTACTCAGAATTTGATGGGAAAATGCTGCTTTCTTTCCTGGGTCAATTTTTTACAGGGTATACTTTGAAATTTATCATAAAAAGGTCTATTACCACCTTTGTGTATCCTGCTGTATGAAGATCTCATGAAGCAATGTATGTCTCAAGAGTACCAAAATATTATTTCAAAAAATTATATTTTTCTTTAAAACCTTTTCAAAGAAACGTCTTCTTGAATTTTCGTTCCTGCGCTGATGAGTATGATTCATAATTCATTCATTATAACATAGTAAACTCCTTCTATAGAAAATGAAAAACCAAATACTACTTATAGACATCAATATAGAGATTAGGGTAGTCAAATCTTTTATTATCTAACATGAATATACAACTTATAAGCACAATAATTATCTACTGCAGTAATGGGATAGTTCTGTACAGTTATCATATAATAACATGTTTGTTGAAACTGTTTTAATGCAGAAGATTTGAAGACACTTATCTTTCATACACACATATGACTTAGTTATATAACATAGTGCTGACTCTAAAATGAAGTGATTTTCAGTAAAACATTTAGAATGGCTTGATAATTGCTTCATTGAGTATTTCTAATTTACTGTTGGAATGCATTTCAATTAAAAAACGTATAATATACATGCAATAACAATTACAATGTCTCATGTATCTTCTTGTTAAAGTAGATTCACAAAACTGTTTTATGATTTTAATCTAAAGTCAGTTCAGACATCATTCCCATGCAACAGCAATGAAAATTATGTAATTAGGAAAATTCTACAGGAACTGCTGACAGCAGAATTCAAATCAAAAAACAAAATCTGCAGATTTTAGGCCAAAAGAAAATGTTGTGTGTTAGGTGACCCAACCTGTTCATGTCCAGTACAGATTTAAGCATAAAATGTTTAATCTACTATTAAGGATTTGGTGCGAAATCCATTGTTTTTAATCTTTTCCTGAGCACTGAAAGCCTGAAAAATGTAACAAAGTCAGCAAAATAGATGTCAACATTGGAAATGCATTAGTAGAATCCAATTTTAAATTGAATACTCCGATTTGGAATCTATTCAATATTCATTTAAGTGTGACAACAATTTCAGTACCAAAACAAGATAAGGGAAAATGATAAAAAAAAAATTACCAAAAGACCTTACAGGGCAGACCTTTATATCAAGAGAACTTGTTTCTTTTCTCTTACTTCATTATCAGGATAAAAGGCTTATTACTTTCCATTTGTTCGTATTGACATTCACTTATTAGTTTAAATTGAATGCTACTTTGTTTTAATAATGCAATTTTGTCATGTTTAATGTAATTTGTGGATGAAATAAAGTTTCTTAGGAATACCAAAATGATTGACTATCAGAAAATTGAGTGACTCGAGCCTCAAACTGTAAGTGTACAATGTACGGGTAGGGAGTTATGTAATAACTATTGGCCTTCATCTGCGCACCCACGTAATTTGTAACAGTTTTTTTTATACATGCCATCTAACAGTGATTTTGTTGATTTTATACCACATTGACAGACAAATAAACAAACAATTAATCACAGAATTGGCAAGAAGGATTCAATTAAATAATAGAAAGAATGAGATTACAGTATATTCTGTATATTAATGTCAAAACATGTAGATTTCACTAAAGATATTTTAGAAACACCAACAGTAACACTTAAACTGTAAAATGAGAAGGCTCTCACTTTCCTTTATGTAGATAACTCGAAAATTATACAAAGGCTAACATACAAATTTCTCATGAAAATTGCTTAAAAACAAGAAAACTGAAAGGTAGGTAAAAAACAAGAGGCTGTCAGATTGACAGCAAACCAGATTATCCTGCATGAAAATGATGTTTGCATATTAAATCTGGACACTAAACAGGATCAAGTAAAAAAAATAAATGAATTTTTGATGAGTTCAGAAATGGAAAGGCCAAAATCAATCTAGTATCACTTTTCGCTACTTAAAGGTCTACAACTCAACAACGATAAAAGTGAAAATTGAACTAGACTATCATTAGTCACATGTACAAGAAACAACATATCTAGATTTGAAAAGATTTCTTTAATGCATTTTCAAGTTATTGCATGGACAATGCTCTAAGTATCACTTTTCGCTACTTAAAGGTCTACAACTCAACAACGATAAAAGCTAATAAACTGCTTCGCTGAGCGCAGCTGGATACGCCCGCAGAGGTCCAACCCTGAACAGTTGGGGCAAAAATGGACACAATATTCAAGCTTGATACAGGTCTGAATTTGGATTGTAATTAAATATTTGACATATTATAGGTTTCTGAATAAATGTAGTCAAAGAACTTGAAATTGGTTATAAGATTTCTTGCTGTTGTGCAATACACTATGCTGTTGTGCAATACTTAGTAAATCTGTTGTCAGACTATAAACAAATAAAGTTCATTTCTTCTCAATGTCATATTTGAAATTTATGAAAATCAATAGGGAGATTACATCAATAGCTATAAATAATTCACCAAAGTTTCATGAGAATTGCTGAAAGCATTTTTGAGTTATTGTCTGAAAACTGGAAAATCCCCCCTTTTTTAATGAATAAAACCCCATAACTCGGAAATGTAAAATCTAAAATTTATAAAATTCTAAAGGGAGCTTACATCAATAGATATCAACAATTCATCAAAGTTTCATGAGAACTGCTGAAAGCATTTTTGAGTTATTATCCGAAAACTGGAAAATCCCCCTTTTTTTTATGAATAAAACCCTGTAACTTGGAAACGTAAAATCTAAAATTTATAAAAATCAAAAGGGAGCTCATGTCAATAGATATAAACAATTAACCAAAATTTCTTGCAATTTGGTGAAAGCATTCTTGAGTTATTGTCCAAAAACTGGAAAACCCCCCTTTTTTTAATGAATAAAACCCCATAACTCGGAAACGTAAAATCTAAAATTTATAAAAAATGAAAGGGAGCTCACGTCAATAGATATAAACAATTCACCAAAATTTTATGCAAATTGGTTTAAGCGTTTTTGAGTTAATGTCCGACGGACGGACGGACAGACGGACCATGGTATACCATAATACGTCCCGTAAACGGGCGTATAAAAAGTTGGTGGCTTTTTTTCAAATTGTTGATATAACACTAGTTTCAAAGCATCAACGAACTTGTATTGACTGTTTCATCGCATGTACTTTGTGAATTTTCTTACCATTTTTCTAAAAACGTTCAAGAACAGTTTAGGGAAGGCAACAGTTTAAAATTGAAATGATTTTAATGACTCAAAATGGTTAATTTCTCAGACATCGCTAACGTTTCTTTCGATTTTGAAGATGAAATCAAAACAGGAAGTTTTGCAACAATACTTAAAGTACTAGTAATTCCAGATTCATTTCCGGGATTCTTTTTGTTTATCAAATTGACAGGAAATCACCGGCTTTTTAATTTGATTACTTTTAAAAGTGTATGAATATAACAGATAATAGTTGCACTCGTTTAATTTGGCATGAAAACATTTTGCATTTTCCGAATTAAGTGTCTAATCTGCTGAAGACAATTTCACGCATGCGTATTACATAGTAAACTAGACATCATTGAGATGGGAGCCAACTTGGACCAACTTGAAAACTTAGCCCATAATCAAAAATCTAAACACAGGTTTAGATTCAGCTTATCAAAGAACCCCAAGAATTCAATTTTTGTTAAAATCAAACTAAGTTTAATTTTGGACCCTTTGGACCTTAATGTAGACCAATTTAAAAAACGGGACCCAAAATTAAAAATCTAAATACACGGTTAGATTTGGCATATCAAAGAACCCCAATAATTCAATTTTTGATGAAATAAAACAAGTTTAATTTGGGACCCTTTTGAACTCAATATGAACCAATTTGATAGCGGGGCCCACAAATAAAAAATCTAAATACATGGTTAGATTCAGCATATCAAAAGACCCCATATATTCAATTTTTGTTGAAATCAAACAAAGTTTAATTTTGGACCCCAATTTGGACCATCTTGAAAACTGGGCCCGTAATCAAAAATTTAAATACATGTTTAGATTCAGCATATCAAAGAACCCCATACATTCAATTTTTGTTAAAATCAAACTAAGTTTCATTTTGGACCCTTTGGACCTTAATGTAGACCAATTTGAAAACTGGACCCAAAATTAAAAATCTAAATACACGGTCAGATTTGGCATAACAAATAAATAAATGTGGTCAAAGATTTTACAAATCTAATGAGCCATACTGTGCAATTAAAGATTACTTCTTGAAATTTTTCAATATTTGAAATTTGAAAAAAAAAAAATATTTGAAGAATAATTCTTTTTAATTTCTGAAATCTGAAATGAGAAAAAATTGACCCCCACAATTTCTTTTTACCCCTCCCCCCCCCAAAAAATTCTTTCCCTCAAGATATGGTCATAATCTCAATTCAAATTTCCAATGGAATTTGCAACCATAATTACCCATTTAAATTTACCATAGTGCTAACTTAATCTATTTTATAATAGAATTTAAAATATGGTGTCAAATCTTTCATATGGATTTTTTTGTAAAAAAAAAAAGATGCAACATTAACAAATATTTTTACTGGTCTTCCTTCACTGTGTATCATCGCCACCGGAAATTGGGTACTAACGAAGCGGAGAGAAATGGAAAAAAAAAGAAACAAGGTAAGAATTCATTCAATTTAAAGCATTTCTACTGATTTGACGACGGTACCGCTTAAGAAATGATTTTCTGATATATAATTCTTTAAATTATTAGGCCGATAAGTACAAAATTAAGACAATATTTTGTGTTATACTCCAAAGCTTGCCACTTAGTACCTGAAAATTTCGAGGTCGATTGTCCTCTGTCGCCCCATTGGCAAGATATTCAACTGTTTTTCATTATTTTTCCAGACACGTTTTTAGATTATGATAGTGTAACATCATATTGACTGAAATCTGTTGTCATAAAGATTTTTTTAAAGAATATGGACCAAAACATTGTTTGTTTATTGTACGGCGAATTGCAGGACGTTGTACGGCGAATTGCAAAATAACAACTTTTGTCTGTACGGCGTCTTGCAATATATTGTAATTTAAAGATGAAATTAATCACTGTTTAGATAATATCAAGTGACGAAATTTTGGCTGTATCAAAGCTTTACCGGCTTACAAATATACAAAATAAACTACTTATCAAATAGTATAAAATATATGCCGTTAATTTCGTTCAGAAGTCGTCGTTGCGTACCTCTATTTGACTATTTAAATATCAAATATAAGTCGAAGATGCTAGCTTTTGTGAATTGTATTAATAAGTATATAATATTAAGATGACAACCAAAAAAACTTCATACAAGGTCATCTTTATTCTCAAGTAGAAAGTTTATATAAATAGTTTATGCCGTAGCCACAGCCGGATTTGTATCCCTTGTATCGGATTCTTCTTTCATTCTTTTCAAAAATGATTAATCTAAGGTTAATATTTTTTTTTAATTTAAACAGTGTTAGCCACCGAGCTTGTTCATTTCTTACTATATAGAGATGAAGTTTTTTTTTAGAAAATTAATGTTCTTTATTCTAATATATTGGCTGTATCTGCCTTTTACAAATAAGACAATAACATTAATTGAAAAAGGAGACATGGAACGGTTTTCACTGAGAGGACTTTCAAACAAAGTCCAAATGAAATAGATTTGACCAACTATACACTTCACAATGAACAAAACCCATACCGTATCAAAATTGCCTGATTTATGAAAAATCATAAACAAATATGTCAGGCAGCAACTTACGACAGCCGCTATATTACATGTTCCTGACCAGGGACAGACACATATATATTGAGGCGGACTTAAACATGTTTGTGAGCACTCAAACCTCCCTTAATATGGTGCCGTGGTGTAGCAATACAACATTTTTTTTTGGCAGAGAATGATCATTCATTCGTATTTCATTTTATCTGAAAGTTGAAAGAGAATTCATTCACTTAATGGTTCTAAATATTTAATGCGGAAAAATTCTCCTGCCATTACCTCCTTCCTTCCCTCCACCCACAACCCATCCCCGAAATGTTCATCACTTATATGCAAATGCTGACTAATGTTGTATGGTTAAAACATTTGGTTGAGGCAATCTAAAGTTTGAGAACAGAAACGACAGCTTTAGCTTTTTTCATTTATAAAAGGGCATAACTCAAGAACAGTAACAGTGACGCTACCCAATTTATAACTTGATCTGTGTTTTGTGGTGATAAGCATTTCGTGTAAGTTTTAAAACATTTGTTTAAGGCATACTAAAGTTAGAGAACGGAAACCAATTATTGGGACTTTCTGGACGGACGGGAGAGACGGATCGGACGGACATGGGTAACATAAACGTTACGTCAGGGCAGAACAACAGGTCAGTAAAACAGTGACATGCCTTTCCGAAAGTTACAACATTTGCCAGCTTTTGTATATGCCGTATTCATATTGTATACATCAGGTATGTAAAAGATGTAATAGGACTGTGTTCAAGCCTTATATTGTGTATACATCTTAAATGGTGTCAAGCGAATTGTATTTTTATCAAATGCATAATTAGATATTTGAACTTAATACTTTATTTTCTTTAAAAAGACGGCAAATAAATATTTTGAAATTAGCAAGTTGCCATACAGTTGAAAAGTTGCCATACAGTAAATTTGTCAACATGAGCAAGTTGCCGTACCCTAGACTTTATTTTTTATGGTCTATATTCTTTAAAAACGTTCATTTTGACAACAAATTTCAGTAAATATGATACCACACTATAATAATCTAAAAACGTGTCTGGAAAAATAATGAAAAACAGTTGAATATCTTGCCAATGGGGCGACAGAGGACGATCGACCTCGAAATGTTCAGGTACTAAGTGGCAAGTTCTTGAGTATAACACAAAATCTTGTCTTAATTTTGTACTTATCGGCTTAATAATTTAAAGAATTATATATCAGAAAATCATTTCTTAAGCGGGTACCGTCGTCAAATCAGTAGAAATGCTTTAAATTGAATGAATTCTTACCTTGTTTACTTTTTTTTCCATTTCTCTCCGCTTCGTTAGTACCCAATTTCCGGTGGCGATGATACACAGTGTCCTTTATAAATATGCATTTCTTTAAACATAATTTAAAAGCAGTGTAAAGGAAGTAATCAAAACGTTGTATGTGGACTACCTCCCTTACACTGTTTTAAATTGTCTTAATTGTTCATTAACCATTACTTTATACATAACTTAAAAGCAGTGTAAGGGAGATAATTCAAATGATGTATTTGATTTATCTCCCTTACACTGCTTTAAATTATGTTTTGTACTAAAGTATTTGTCCATATAAAAATGCTTGTTTTTTTCCCATTTTTGGCCCTTAATTCTTAAAAATTTTAGGCAATTACCCCCAAAATCAATCCCACCATTCCCTTTGTGATATGGAACTTTGTGGTACAATGTCAAAGAGATCCATACACTAACACACAAGTTATGTCTGGAAGTTACAAAAATGCTTATTTTTAGCCCCTTTTTGGCCCCTAATTCCTTAACTGTTGGTACCATAACCCACAAAATCAATCCCAACCTTCCTTTTGTGGTATTGAACCTTATGGTAAAATTTCATAGAGATCCTTACACTTACACACAAGTTATTGTCATGAAACTAGAAAAACACGTTTTTTTTTCCTTTTTTGGCCCCTAATTCCTAAAATTTGGAGGCAATTACCCCCAAAATCAATCCCAGCATTCCCTTTGTGATATGGAACCTTGTGGTTCAATGTCAAAGAGATCCATACACTAACACACAAGTTATGTCTGGAAGTTACAATAAAATGCTCCGCTGGGGCGCAGCTTGATACGACTGCAGAGGTCGAACCCTGAACAGTTGGGGCAAGTATGGACACAACATTCAAGCTTGATACAGCACTGAATTTGGATTGTAATTAAATATTTGACACAGCATAGGTTTCTGACACAGAATGAATGTGGTCTAAGAACTTAAAAAATTTTAATTTACCTACTGTGGATTCATTTATTTTCGTGGGTACCAATTTTCGTGGATTAAGGAAAACGTACATGTTCGTGGATATCTAATTTCGTGGTTTTGCAGAAGTCTGCATACAAGCCTATAGAACATTTGTTATTCGTTGAACATTTAATTTCGTGGTTGACCTGTTCCCACAAAATCCACGAAAATAAGTATCCAACGAATAATAATGAATCCACAGTATTCAAACCATATCATTATTATTTGCTTTTATATATAAATCAGAAATAACCAATTTAAAATGGAAAATTTAAAAGAAAAAAAAAGGAAAAAAAAATCCCCCCCAAATTTTTTGAACCCCCTTATGATTCATCACCCCCCAAACTCAATCCCAGCCTTCCCTTTGTGGTATGGTACCTTGCAGTACAATTTCAGAGAGATCCATACACTTGAACACAAGTTATTGTCTGGAAACTAGAAAAATGCTTATTTTTGGCCCCTTTTTGGTCCCTTTTTCCTAAACGTTTTGGGCAATTACCCCCAAACTCAATTCCAGCTTTCCCTTTGTGATATCAAACCTTGTTGTACAATTTCATAAAGATCCATACACTTACACACAAGTTATTGTCATGAAACTAGAAAAATGCTTGTTTTTTGCCCCTTTTCGGCCCCTTATTCCTAAAATTTGGAGGCAATTACCCCTAAAATCAATCATAGCATTCCCTTTGTGATATGGAACCTTGTGGTACAATGTCAGAGAGATCCATACACTTACACACAAGTTATTGTCATGAAACTAGAAAAATGCTTGTTTTTTGCCCCTTTTTAGCCCTAATTCCTAAAATTTGGAGGCAATTACCCCCAAAATCAATCCCAGCATTCCCTTTGTGATATGGAACCTTGTGGTACAATGTCAGAGAGATCCATACACTTACATACAAGTTAATTCCTTAACTGTTGGTACCATAACCCCCAAAATCAATCCCAACCATCCTTTTGTGGTATTGAACCTTATGGTAAAATTTCATAGAGATCCATTCACTTAAACTAAAGCTAGAGTGCGAAAACCGAGTGTCTTCGGAAGACAACGACACCGGACGACGACGACGCCAACGTCATACCAATATACGACCACAAAATTTTTTTGCGGTTGTATAAAAATGACATACAAAATCAGGGCTAAAATTAATATTCCTTAATCAGCATTTTTAAATAGTAACTTCTAAAAATAAATTGACAGCTAATCACCTCAAGACAATACAACATTTCTTTATACATAATTCAAAAGCAAAGTAAACATAACATTGTACCCAACCCCCCAAAGCCAATCCTAACCATCCCCTTGTGGTATAGAAACTTGTGGTATAATTTCAGAGAGATCCATACACCGTTCCACAAGTTATTGTCTGGAAACTAGAAAAATGCTTATATGGGCCCCTTTTTGGCACTTAATTCCTAAACTGTTATAACCCCCAAAATCAATCCCAACCTTCCTTTTGTGGTTATAAACCTTGTGTTTAAATTTCATAGATTACTATTGACATTTACTAAAGTTATTGTCCGGAAACCAAAAGTCTTTGGAGGATGCTGATGACGACGACGTGATACCAATATATATGACCGCAAATCGTATAAAAATTCTTTTCTTCAATGTTAAACTTTTTACAGGCCTCCATGAACTGAAGCTTTTACAGCTAATCATGTAAAACAATCAATGCCTGTATCTAGGACATCTGTTTATTTTTAGCAATATACTCTACCATTGAGTCATCTATTTTCCTAAGTGTCTCAAATTAAAGTGGAGGTACTTATAGTAATTGACAATAGCCCATTCTTTGCAATATACACCACTTGATTTCAATCACAATACAATTCAGATTATTCTTTTGAAAGCAGAATCTTAGCAGTGTTAGAAAATATCTTTAATTACCTCTTGACAGCCTTACAATTGCATGTATATTTTATTTTGATGAAGGATGCAATTATTTCTCCCACAAGTGCAATGAAGCATAGAACTATTATGTTTAAACTTGGTCATGCAGGAAATAACACCAGAATCAAAATGTGTTGTTTTTTTTTGTTTTTAGGAAATACAGGAAATTTCTACTTCAATTCCATCGTTATTTAGAATGGAAATATACAATGTATCTAATAGTTTCAACATTTATAATGAAGCAAGTTCTTTGATGTTGTCATAGTTATATATATTTCCCATCATGAACATGTTGATATTATTCTCAAGTACAATGTGTTTATCAACTACCATCTTTTATGACTACTACAGTTGATACTTTGTGTGTAAAAACGGCTGGGTACCCATTTCTTAATAAGCCAAAAAATTCCATTTCAAAATTAAATGTTCTGGTATGTATACATCAATACATTTTTTTCTGGCAATTGTGTATTGAAATACCTACCTTTATGATGATTAGGTGGACTATGTACTTTGCTGGCAACAGAACATGTATAGCACTGAGTGGCTGTCGGGTTTGGTGAATGACGATCATTGTCATTTGTCTACAACAGAAGTCAAATTATTTTAACAGGACTAAAATCCTATTTTAAGCTTAAGTTTATATATTAGTGCTTCTTACATGTACACAAATGTATTACAAACTCATTACAATAAATTTGTCAGTAATGAGAAAGCATATTTTTACATTCTTTGCAGTTTAAACATTTACACTAAAGATGTCATATCAATCTATAGCTACAGAAATGAAACTTCTCTGTCATAATGCATTTGCTATTTCAAGAAAAAAAGAGAACTTTTCGTTCAGGTATTTCTATAACAACAAAACAACAAATACTGCTACATACTGTACAGATACTCATGGGTAGTTTATGTCGTTAAACTCTGCTGTAATATTAACAAATACAATGTACATGTACTCATAAGCAGTTTAACACCAATATCCTACTTTCATTTGATGCCTTTAATTAAATTCAGAATAATAAAATTATGGGAAAGGTACATAAATGTAAATGTATCCACCATAATGACCATGACAACAGTCGTAGCTTTTCTCCAAAATTCATTTTGAATAAAAATATTAAGAAGGATGGCTACAGCTACCTCATGTATCAAAAAGCAGTTTGTTTTCATATAACAATTTTTCAATTCCGAAAAATTGTTCTGATAAAAAAAGTAATAATTAAAAGGCCTTTAAAGGGAAATGTTCTGAAAGAAACCAGGCAGATGACAATCAGTAAAACCTTTGTCATCCCTACTAGAGCAGGTATACATTATGTCAAGAAATCTATATAAATAAGTAGAAATAAATGAAGAATGTGTCCATGGGACACAGATGCCCATCTTGTAAATACATGTATACGGCAAATTCTGCAAATTGTCAATTTACAAAGAGATATAACTCAAGAATGGTGAAAGTGACGCCACGCTAATTCAAACTTGATCTGAGTTTGGTGGTAATAAGCATTATGTAAGTTTCATTACACTTGATTTTAGGCAAAATAAAGTTGGATTGCGGAAACGGCAAATTTGCCAATTTTCCCATTTATAAAGGGACATCACATGAGAATGGTGAAAGTGATGCCACTCAAATTAAAACTTGATCTGTGTTTGGTGGTAATACGCATTGTGTATAAGTTTTATAACATTTGGTTGAGGCAAACTTATGTTAGAGAACGGGAACTAATTTTGGGACGAACAGAGGTACAGACGGACAAGGTTAAAACTTAATTTGGGGCATAGAAATTTAAACCCTGATAATAGATACATAAAAGTAAAGACAGAAAGACTTTAATTCTGAACTTAATCATGAGGAATAAACCCCGCCACTTTACTTCACTGTCCGCTACATGTATGAACATAAATAGGGAACTCATAAAACTATTTTGTCTCTGGTGGGTTCTTGTCTCATTGGCAATCATACAACATCTTCTTACTTTTATATCTACTGGCTCTATATAAGAGAATACCCTGACCTCCCACCTTTTATTGTAATAAATAAATGGGGAATGTGTCCATGGGACACAGATGATGCCCCCGCTTGCATATAACGTTATAAATAACAAAACTCAAGAACTGCAAAAGTGACGCTACCAAAAGTTGTACTTGATCTTAGTTTTGAGGTAATAAGCATTGTGTATACGTTTCATAACATTTAGTTGAGGCAAACTTAAGTTAGAAAACGTAAACGAATATTTCAGCAATTTTTCCATTTGTAAAGGGGCATAACTCTAGAACAGTAAAAGTGACACCACCAAAATTCAAACTTGATTTGTGTTTTCAACTTTTGTGGTAATAAGCATAGCGTATAAGTTTCATAACATTTGGTTGAGGCAAACTAAAGTTAGAGAATGGAAACCAATTTTGGGACGTACGGACGGACAAGGGTAAAACTAAATTCCAGGTTTTTTTCAGGATTTCTCCAAGACAATCATCTATTTTCAAAGCTGGTTTCAAATAGCATAGATGAAGAATTGAGATAAGTAACTTTTGACAGTAAGACTTTATGTTGGGAACAGTTAGAAACTAATCAACTATGTACAAACCTCTAAAACTTTAATCATTGTCATTAATTTAAAAGTTCCTACTGTTTTGATCAAATATGAAAAAAATCATGACTTTACAACAATTCAAAGCAAGTAATTCTATATTTACGTGGAAGTGATAAGAAAATAACACAAGTTTCAAAAACATGCTACATGTACCAAACATATGAAATTGATTATTCCAGACTTTCTTTCTTGAATAAACTCCATTTTCTCAATTTTCAAGGCAGTTCATGATCAAACTTCAAAGCCCTGAATAACAGAAATTAATTCCATTTTTTTTTTCAATTTTTCAAGGATGTGTGCAAACCTGTACTTTACAATACATTTGATTACATGTATGAATGATTTATCCTATAAATCTTTTATCTTGAAACACAACTTATTATCTAATTTGATACAAATGAATCATTTTAAAATAGCTTTTTTATCTGACACACTTTCTAAACAGGATCAAATGATATAAAAATGGTGTATAATAAATTAAATACAACATATATATATACATACATATTAACAGCAATTATGTATGTCAGTTTGTTTTATGATGTATTTTTGCATCAGTTGTTGAGGGAACTGCAAAAGTCACAAACATTACATCTTTTTTTTCTATTCTTTTCCCAGATGTCAACATTTTATGTCAAAAGCATGTTAGACAAACATGACTTAAATGAGATACTTTAAAACAGGTTAATGGAGCTCCTCTTAAAACTTTCAGTTGGATCATATTATGTAATTCTTGTAATGGATAATCATACATGATGAACTTCACAATAGGATTATTTTGTACCTCTATGCACTATTTGTACAATGTAATTTATCATGTTTATAGAGATAACTATTTAAATGCATGTAGTGTTATGAATGTTGCAAGATGTTTTAAGTGAACTATTTTGATTATGTTCAATAATTAAATTCTGTTTGCCATGGACTCAGTTTTGATAGTCATAGACCAATCTGATTTCATTTTTAAGAATATTATGATGCCTTGTTGTTTGAGCTTTTTTAATAGTTTTTGGTCCTGTTTCATTCAATTATGTTTGCATGGTTGTTTGGATATGTTGTTGTTAGGGTTATTATAAACATATATTTCTTCCAGTGACCATTATATATATGATATCCATGCATGCATGACTTGTTTAAATGTGAATTTTACTTTTATTAAAGAACATTGTGGTGCATTGATGTGTAAAATTGCAGTTGGCTATTTGTCTCAACTTCATGAATTCAGGTTCATTGTTATTTTGATATAAGTTGCTGATATTTAGTTATAACTTTCTACCAGTGCTAGGGGCCTCGGTGGCCAAGTGGTCTAAGTAGTTCTACTACTGTAATCACTAGCCAGTCAACACTGAGGTTGTGAGTTCGAACCCTGCTCGTGCGGGTGCACTCGACTCCAATCTTAATTGACTAAGATTGTCAGTTTTCCTATCGAAGGTCAGTGGTTTTCTCTAGGCACTCCGGCTTCCTCCACCAATAAAAACTGGCTGCCACGAAATAGCCCAAAAGTGGCGCTTAAAAGTGGTGTTAAAACACCAACAATCAATCAATCAATCTACCAGTGCCTGTGAGTGAACTTATTCTTACATTGTGCATGTATGCACATGATGCATGGGGAATGAAGTACAATGTACATGTATTTCCATAAATTTGAATTGAATGATAGGAAGGACTTTATCTACATGTATCTAATATTTAATCAAATTTTTACCATATACACATGATAAATATTCCAACATAAAGAAGGAAACATACTGAATAGAGATCCTTACTGCATTGTACTAGAGTAGATATCAGTGATGAACAATACAAGGCTAAAATAAATAAAAATTGAAAAATAAATAAATGGAGAATGTGTCCATGGGACACAAATGATGCCATTGCCCCAGCTTGCATACATAGTGTGACGTTACATGTAACGTTATAAAGACACACAACTAGAGAACTGTAAAAGTGACGCCACCCAAATTTGAACTTGATCTGTGTTTTGTGGTAATAAGCATTGTGTATAAGTTTCATAACATTTGGTTGAGGCAAACTTAAGTTAGAGACAAACAAGGGTAACACTTACATTTTAATGCCCCCTTCTCTGCGGGAAGTCTAGGGGTCAGTATAACAAGTTTAATTTCGTTGATTTATGAAGATATTTGTCCACCTAGACCTCCAACATGTGGCAGCAAATGGAAATAAAATAAGATCTTACTCAAATTACATGTATGTCAATCAAAAACAATCTATTCCAATTTTTAATCCTTAAAATACTCTGATCCATATATTTATAAAGTTTACTACAGAAACTTTATGGAGAATAACCAATAAACATCTGTGATTCTTTTTACAAAAAATCTTATGATTGTACATGTAAGTTATACTGAAACGTTCCTGACTTACATTTTTGAGCCACTGCAACCTGTGGGACAGTATATTAGAGTCAACAGACAGACATGATTATAAACATGATAAAGGAAGGATCGACCTCTGACAACTGAAAACAAGTCTCAACCTTTTACCTCAAAAAGTACCCCCTCTTACGCACTAAAAATCAACAATTCTTGATATTTGGATACGACACAGTGTATGCATGGATAAAAATTTAACAATGGAAGAACTTTCACCAGGACAATAACCTGCACGTCATGATTGAAATTTGTTCTCCATATTTTGCTAGGAATAGTGAATAGACTGACATACATGTATTGTTTATGATGTTTTGTTATCATGGGTTATAGAATAACATGAATAACCAATATTATCATTATTTGCTATCTATAACAATTTCAATATCAAGCCAGACTTTTCTTGGTAATGGATGACCACAATTCAGCTGCTCTGTTAAAGTCAGTCATTTAAAGTTAAAGAGTTCCACTCCCTGGGTTGAACCATCAAGAGATTGTTCAACTCCTGTGACCATCTGTTCCTGGCACTAGTTCCTATACTGTTGAGTACACCTATAGTCACCTAGCATTCATTATACATTTTTGTTGTCCTTAAAATTTGTTGAGAACTAATGTCCTGAGATTATTTGAATATTAATCATAACTACCACTTAAGCTTGAAAATCATCATAACTTCAGTAATGTATTATCCTGTCTGGTGTGTCTACATTGTATTTGTACATTTTCATATCTTGCATTTTGAATATTTTTCATTGGGATAAAATAAAAACTTTTGAATTGGAAAAAATTCAATGTATTTTCAACAGTTGCACTACCGTAGAAAGGCTTTTATAGTCTGCGGTTTTATTCTCCAAAATTGGACCTTCCAGACGGGGTGCGGACTATAGAGTACAATAAGCAAGAAATAAGAGAAAAATTTCAATTTCGCGGGCGAGGTGGTTTGTTTACGTTCCGCCATCTTTGTTATTTATATTGTAGAGGGCGCTCTTATCATTTTTCAAACTAATAATTTTAACTCATCCATATTAATAAGTTATTTCTATTCAATATCAAATTAATACTGATAAATATAAAAACTAAACCTTTCATTACAAATTTCTCGTTTCTTTTCAATGCATTGGTTGAAATAAACTGGTATCTGTTTGATTGAAACGATACAAACATAGTCAAAAAGACAACCGTAAACCAGCTTAGAATTTGTAAACTACAAAACGTAATCGGTTATTGTTCGTTCCGTTTTGGTGTTTCATACTGACTAATATGGTTTGTATTAGCTTAAGACCCTTCAAACATTAATGTGATAGATATATTAAAGACTGTTTTACAAAAGGATGGAACTGTTTTACTTTCAAAGTCGTATTATAGTGATATCTGTTATGTACGAATTTCGACTCTCACCGGTTAATTTCTTCTTTTACACATGCTTTTTAAACTTCCTGTTTAAACATACACAAGTTTCGAAATTGTTTTTTAAGTGAATTAAACTTATTTTAACAATCATGAAGCGTTCTAGAATCATTTACAAGCAGTTTCAGCTTCTGTTTGATGATGGAAAACAGGTTTTTCCAAGAAAATACTGCAAACGACCGCACAGGATTTGAAATTACCGGAGTTTCATTAGACCTTTTCTAACAGTTACAAAAAGTTTTTTTACCTAAAATTTCGTGGGGAGAAGGGGGTGCGGACTATGTACCAGTGCGAACTATACAAGCCTTTCTACGGTAAATTACTGTATATGTTAAACAATGTCAAACTGGTTCATATATTGTTCTTCCTCTAGCAGGTAACCAAATCCAAACAGGATATTGAAAATACAACCAACCATGTATAAAAACATAATATACAGCTATGTGTACATATAACATGTACAATGTACATGTATACATCTACAATGTATAAAGTCTACATGTACCACTGATGTAGATTAGGGTTTAAAAAGTTTCATGGCAAATTTATTTCCCTACATGTAGATGGTAGTATTCAATGTACATGTATAACCACAATGTACAATGTACAAATGTACATTGTGCTCTTATAGCCTTAATTATATATAAGCGACAACTGTAATTAGCACAATATATACATTGTGTGTACATGTACTGTTTGATAAAATGTGGTTAATTCACAATTATAGGTCTTAGAAAATTTAGAGGAAACCATGCTACATTTGTGTCACTCCACATTAAATTGCTTTTGATGGACTCTTCTGTATTTTCTGAGGATACTTTATCATGTTTATAATGTATTTAGTTTAGTATAAACAAACTAAGACCAATCAAAACAAACCAGTTTCTAAATTGAGGGAACTAATTGTACCTAAAATTTATTTGACAACTAAACCCACCCCCACCCCCACCTTAGTTAATTGCTGTAAAAAAAAACTTGAAATGTTTGGTTTAGAAAAGGCAGTGGCGGAGTGAGTGGGACGAAGAGGGCGTATCCTTCCCCTTTCATTGGAAAACATATAGTTTTTTAGCGTAAAATTGACCAAAATTTTCCTCCTTGCTACTTTCTGCAGTTTACATTCCATTTTCAGGAATTATGCCCACCCCCTTTTCAAAAATCCTGGATCCTTCCCTGAAAGGTCTAATACACTTTCACACTGAAGACCTGCCCACCTTCTACATTTTGCCTGCTTCATTATATATATATAATGTATGTAGTGTGCTTGTTTGACAGGTGTACATTATATAATTTAGATGAAGTGTAGAAATGTCAGAAACATTTGAGTCATGTGAGAACAAAGTAAAGCAGAGGACTCAAGGTGAGAGGCTGAAGTGAAACCATTATGCCTTTTGGCTAAACATGTTGAAATCATTATGTACCTTAGCATAGATGTTGTGCAACTGTTGTTCTACTTTCTTGTAATACTCTGTAAAAACAGTTCTTTGGTGAAAAGTAAAAGCTGGGTGATACTTTGCCATTGTTAGCACCAATAAAATAATATCAATAGTTTTCTTGTCTGTTGAATTAGAAATGTGAAATGCACTTTTAGAATTTTCCTCCAATAAGCTAAAAATAATGTTTGCACATGGAGTGTTCACTGAATGTAAAAGCGATAGATTAAATGCCATCCCTTCGATTAACGTTTTTTCGTCAACATTTCTATATTTCTTCAATTCGGTCTGATTGTTTGCTTTATTTTCATGTTCCCTGAGGTGATTAAAATCCTTTTTGGCCAGATCCTCGACAACAGAACCTATAAACCTCAACTCCGGAGGCAGACACATTCGCAACATTCCATAAATGTAGTCTATTCGTAGGTGGGGACTAAGGCTTCCGAATTTGGCACAGAGTTCATCTAATTCCTTACACACCATTGTGATGTGTGGAACAATTTTCCTGTTCAGGGAATCGCTATAAAGTTAAAATATTCATCTGTCTGAAGACAGATTCGCCATTGACATGATTAGACCTACATCCGGGAATCCTTGAGGTTAGCCAATAAGTTTTGGTAAATCCATTCTTTTCCATGACATATATTTGATTAAAACGATACATTTAATTCTCTTTCTGTAAAAAAATACTTTAGGTTGCATAGTATATTCAAAATATTTCACAAAGAATTGCAAAATAAAGGAAACATAATTTATTGCATTGGAATGACTCGTGATGTACAACATGTAATTTTGTGTTATTAAATCGTGTTGTCTCAAATGTTTCAATATATTAGTAATTAGTCAGTGAATCGTCCAAAAAATTACATTAAATATCTTTATTAAGAAAATTGTAAGCGTATTTAATATTTTAATCACACATTCTAACTCATTCACATTTTCGTAAAATATTAAACAATTCTACGAAATGCTACTTTTACTTTCATTCTTTTTCAATTATTTAAAGTTTGGAACGAATCCAGAAGTCCATTACTAGAGCTCTTTTTACGGACTTATATATAGCTAACATAAAAAAAAACCATTTTATCTGTTGCTTGACATTGAAGAAAAAATGACTTGATTCTTGAAATAAATCTTATTTATGCCGGAACCCCAATAAAATCATGGCTGACCATGGCTAGGCCAATCTACTGTAAAACAAAAAAGTTAATTACGGTTTTTGGGGGTTAACAGTATTGCACAATTTAGTTTTTTTGTTCAAAGATGTTGTCTTTGATTTCCCCCGACTCCCACATTAGTTTAAGTGACGTAAGTAAACTTTATTTAGAGTCACATATATACAGTTCACTGGTGTTCAATGAACATTAGAAAAGCCTCTGATACAAGCGATTATAATATACATATATATATAGAGATCCATTTTGTTACACCTTGTGATCAATTTATTTGGCAATCGCCAATGGCAGTCTACAGGGTTTAAGAACATCAGTTGTTCGACCTTCTAGTCAAATGCGTTTTGTTAAAATATATTTTTTCACTCTTTTGGTCTTTTGGAAAATGTTGTTTGTGCTGTATTTAGACCCTTCTACAACGAAATTTTTTACATGCACACGTATAAAAATTGCGGTTTTTATCCAACGCAATCATAGGTCAAGTTGAACGTTGTTTTCAATTTAGACTTGTTTTATATATATATGTATATATATACCTATTTATGTTTGATCGCAAAAAAGATAAATACATGTATACATTTTTAGTATAAAATCGTCCAAAAAAATGTTCGAAACGCTCTGCTCGGCGGCGCTATATCATTCAATAATCCCCCTTTTGAAAAGTCCTGGTGGATCCACCCCTGACAGATAGCTTTTCCCCTTCAACAGAGCCACATTTGATATATTCTCTGTCTTCAATCAAGACTTCAACTTCAACTTCAACTTCGTTTCTCGTCAAAATCCATACTGGAATCTAATAACGAGGACTTGTGTGCATGTGAGTAAGTCACGGTGATGTGCGCAAATAATCCAATAAAAAAGATAGCTCCGGTGATTATAACTATAACATGTATGTACACTATATATATATATATATATATATATATATATACAAAAGTTCTCAAGCTCGTTAGTTGATGTTGGTTCTCTTTGGTTGGTGCCCCTGGGGGATGACTTGAGGGTCTCCAGTAATGGTGCGAGCACAACAGATTCTGACAGAGTCATCCAGATGGTAACTGTTCTAGGGAAAACATGAATGTTGGTATGAGTTCATTCTGTAGTGGTATGGCAGGAATTTCAAAGTGTAGCTGGTGTTGAGATATAGAGTACTGGTATAGCTATTAGATGGTGGACTACTTTGTCCATGAGGGTGTCATCTGCCATGGTTCTTCTTTGTTCCAATTGTTCCAGTTGAGTTACACTGATTGGCTTCTCTGGCTTATTTTGTTGGTTCTTTACAAATTTTGTAGCATTTCACTGTCAATAAAAATAAGCCTTGAAAATGTTGTATGATTGCCAATGAGACAACTCTCCACCAGACATACCACATACAGGGGCGGATCCCGCCAGCAATTTTTAAAAGGTTAAAAGGGGGGTTCCAACCAAGGAGAAAGGGCGGGGGGGGGGGGGGTGTTCCAAATATATGTCTCCATTCAAATTCATGGTAAAAAAAAAGAGGGGTTCAAACCCCCGGACCCCCCCCCCCCCCCCCCCCCCCCCGGCCACTGACAAAGAAAGCTATAGCAGGACCCAAAATGACAAATGTAAAATCAATTAGTTCAAATGTGAAAACTAACGGCCTGATTTATGTACAAAACAATAAACGAAAAACAAATATGCTGTTTGATCTGGGTTTTCATTTGTGGGTTCCGTTGGGAACGTGTTGCTTACTCCACTTCTGTCCGTACTAGACTTTGGTATATATGGTCTTTCTTTTACCTTTGGTGGACAATGTCTAAGGTTCCGTTTCAAAAACCCCAATACACTAGAAGCTTACCTGATCTCATAAATGTTCCAAAAATAGTAAAATATTTTAACAGGTAATCGTTTCTGTTAACTGAATATATCTTCCTTTCAATTTTGCTGACTGTGTTATTGTAGTCTCAGGCTGGACTTTATTTTCACACCCGGACAATATTAATATATGAAAATTCCGCTGGCCGTTGACAATAAGAAGATCGATGTCCTCAAAAACTCAGTTGTTGAAATAGACATATTTTGGGAAAATTCATTAAGTGGGTCTCATTGCGGTCTAAATGCGACGCTGGAATGGTCGATTTTTTGTAAGCGTGACTCGTGAAAGAAAGAAAGTCAAATTATTGTGCGTAAAAACGGGAAACGAAGTCGGGCGGGACACGTGAAATTACAAACGTTATTATATATCAATGATAAGTGGGATACGGGAATTTGACAAAACAATAAACGGGATCCGTGATCAGACACCCCCAATGAGACCCCCACCCCCCATTAAGGTTTTATGTATTGAGAGAGCTTAAAATTCTGTATACATCATGTACACTAGTAAAAATCGAGAAGTACCAGATATATTATTCCCAAATGTGTATGTTGGATTAGTTTTATAGTAACTTATGAATGATAGCTACGGACTACGAATAATTTTATAATGCATTTCCTTTTCATATTAAGATGGATGCTCAAAATTTACGAATCTTGCAATTGCAGTTTTAAGCCATTTTAACAAAAGCGGCGGTATGGACTGGAAGCGGCAAATAAAGTGAGGAGATATTTTTAACATGTTCATCAACACTTAAAAACTATTTAAGAATGAAAATGTTATCAAGTATTCGATAATCTATTTATAAAAATAAGAGGATGTGGTGTGAATGCCAATGAGAAAACTCTCCACCAAAGACCAAATGACGTAGAAGCTAACAAATAAAGGTCACCATACGGCTTTCAACAATGAGCAAAACCCATATCGCATAGCAAGTGTACAAAACAATAAACGAAAAACAATTATGATATACAGCAACAAACGACAACCACTGAATTACAGGCTCCTGTTATTTTTAAATATTTAAAGATTTTACAGTCGTATATATATATATATATATATATATATCTAATATCAGGAACATATATATGTTAGATATACTGTTCCCAGCTAATATATAAAGAATTTTTAGTTTTTTCCACATCTGTCTTTACTTCAATTTCGCTTGAAAGTGCATGTGATTTTCTTCCAACGCGTTTTGTAACGCAAATTAATAATCTGAATAAAATTTCTAAATGGTTAAATGATGTCGGAACCTCAAAGAACGCATATCTATGAAGCTTAAATACTGTAATCTTTAAATCACAAGATTCGGTTAGTTTTCCAAAAGTACATGCACCCTTAAATAAATACATAGAAATTGACCCGTAGTCCTTTGTTAAAGATAGTGCATATCTATGACTTGTTATAGATAAAAAAAAATTTCCAAACTAATTCTACAATGTTCGTTTACGAAGCCACAAAGAAAAACGAATCAAAACCAAATACTCAACATTGTTTTTGCTGATTCTCCGCAATGCACGTAGAATTTCGGAGAAGGTCGGCTCTGAGTCAGAATAAATGTGGTTGGGTAGGGTGACAAGTCTTCCTGTGGACATATTTATCTTGTAAACTAGAACGTTGAAAATCCGGCTAAGCGTTTCGTCCATGTACAAGATAGGGTCCATACATTTATATAACATTATAAAAACTAGAGGCCCTAAAGAGCCTGTGTCACTCAACTTAGTCTATGTGCATATTCAACAAAGGCCATTCTCCAATATTGTATACGTGTATAGAATTCATGACAAAAATCTCTGTTTTGTTGATATTGTATGCTGATATTTAGTCTGTTTAGTGTCCCTCTATCTTCTTTAGTTTTTGCTCATAACACAAAAGAGGGTAAAACAAATCCTCATTTAAGGGCAATCACTCGAATATAAAGAGTGACAAACTACGAACTATATATCTGCAAAATTTGACTTGTTAGTAGATCTTGCCTTGCTGATCATTTTTGTGATTTTAAGTGTCTATTTATCTATTATAATATTTAACATATAAGGCAAAACGCAAAAAAAATAGTTACCATCGTCATTAAATGGAAATAACTCCATTAAGGAGTCGTCGGATGATTTCCTTCATTTGTCTTAATTGTAGATCTTGTCTTGCTGATCATTTTTGCTTATTTAAGTTTCTATCTATATATCATAATTGTTTTACATATATAAGAAAAAAACGCAAAAAAACTGGTAAAAATCGTCATCAAAGGGCAACAACTCTAATAAGGAGTCGACTGTCGATTTCGACCATGTAGTCTTATTTGTAGAACTTGTCTTGCTGATCATTTTTGTATTTTAAGTTTCTCGCTATCTATTATAGTTTTCAAGATAATAGGCAAAAATGAAAAAAAAAATGGTAAAATTTGTCATTTAAGGGCAATAACTCCTATAAGAAGTCGTCTGTCATTTTTGACTTATACGAACATTGGGAGGGCTCAACATTCTGAACATTTCTGCTGCTGTCAGATTTTTTCTATTTATAACGGTTTTCAAAATAATAGACAAAACTTGCATTTTACCCCTATTTTCTATTTTTAGCCATGCCGGCCATCTTGGTTGACAGGCAGGGTCATCGGACACATTTTTTAAACTAGATTCCCCAATGATGATTGTGGCAAAGTTTGGTTAAATTTGGCCCAGTAGTTTCAGAGGAGAAGATTTTTGTAAAAGTTAACGACGGCGGACGACGACAACGGTCGACGGACGACGGACGACGGACGCCAAGTGATGAGAAAACTCACTTGGCCCTTCGAGCCAGGTGAGCTCATAAGAAGATGTGGTATAATTGCCAATGAAACAAATCTCTAACAGTTACTAACTGACTAGGAAGTTAACAACTATAGGTCACAGTACGGCCTTCAACAATGAGCAACACCCATCCGCATAGTCAGCTATACAAGGCACCGAAATTCAAACGAGAAAACTAACGGCCTGATTTTATGTAAAACCAATGAACTAAATACAAATATGATACACAGCAACAAACGACAACCACTGAATTACGGGCTCCTGACTTGGGACAGGCACATACAGAATGTGGCGGGGTTAAACATGTTAGCGGGCGCACAACCCTTCCCTAACCTGGGACAGTGGTGTATCAGTACAACATATGAACAAATTATAAAAATCAGCTGAAAAGAGCTTAACTCATCAGATCGATACAAAGAAGAAAAACAAGTAACAAAAACACAGACCGGACGTGGCAGGGTCTTTATACATCCCTACAACAAAAAAGACACTAAGTGCAGATCTGAAAGTACATGTTTTCGTTCTTATATGCATTTTATATTTGTCACTGGACGACACCAAATCATAATTATCATTATTATCATCGTCATAGTCGTTGATGTTGTCCAGTTATATTATATAGCTTGTAAAACGGCCTATATATTGTATTGATTATGTTAGTTTAAAACAAAAGTTTTTTACCAATTTCAACAACACTGGCATTCAGATATATATAATTCGTCAAAAGGCTTACCGTACAGATTATATAAGGATAAGTTTGTGTTAGAAAAATATTTAGATATATTACCAGCTAGAGATAGGGTTATATTTTGTAGATTTAGAACTGGTAATCATAGATTACCAATTAAAACTGTAGATGGATAGGTTTAGGTAGACAAAGAAGATATTGCAATTTATGTCAATGCCAAGAATTATAGGCGACGAATTTCTTTTTTTTTTTGGAATTGTAGATCTTAAGATGACTGACGAAAAGAGTTTTGGATACATTTTACTGTAAAAGAGTAAACGAAATTTTTTTTTTTTTTTTTTTACAAAAAAACTTATAGAAATAAGTAAAAAAATATATTTAAATAAATAAAGGTAATTAGTTCATTAGCAGGTATTCCTAGTTAGCCTTTGCCTATCTGGTATGTTTTCTATTACAATAACTAAATGCTCTTGTATAGTAATTGTAACATTCTTATCTTGTCATGTGCACAATTTATTTTGTTTACAATGTTTTATTATTTTATACTTTGTACCAACGTGCATACAGTGGTTTTAAGGAATAACATTGTCTAGCCTGGATTCTTAAAACCAGATGAATTCAGCCCGATAAACAAGATAATCAGATATTCCTGATATTGATATTGCAATTTTTTATGCAGCAAAATATCAGCTTTATAGATACACTATGATAACATCACTTACAAAAAATATCACATTGTGACATTGCAGCTTGTACATTTGGTATCTATATATATCTGCATATTTTCGCACTCAGTCACAACTTTATAAAAATAAGGAGATGTGGTATGATTGCCAATGAGGCAACTATCCACCCAAGTTCAAATGAAATGGATGTAAGCAATTATAGGCAACCGTACGGCCTTCAACAATTAGAAAATTCCATACCGTATAGTCGGCTACTGGTGTCGTTGGGTTGCCTTGTTATTTACATCAGAGGAGGTTTCTGATGACGTTTATCCTACACCTACTTTTATGCATGTTAGACTAACTATATGATCAGTATAGCATATAATGCAACATCAAATTGAAACAAATATAAAAAGTCATGTATGTTGGTTTCTTGAGAATCTTGACTTTCTATCAGTGATAATAATTCAAAAAAAATATATTATTTAAGACTATTTAGCGCTAAACAAAAAAGAACTTCTTGCCAACTGAGTTTGACATCATATGTGCATATGATCACATTCTGCAGACGCTAGTTCATGAATTTGCTTGACGTGGTTTTGTATATATGTTTTACTTTATGCCACTGAGTATTCAAATTAAACGGTGCCCATTTTACTGCCTTATGGAGATGCGCATTTCCACAGTTAATGTCTCTCTACGTTATGCTTGACTCCAAAATATTTGAAACTGACCAAAACCTTTACAGACCAGTTGAAGAGCTGATTAATCAAGTAGGTGAAAAAAGTATTGCCAAACCCGGACAATGCATGGACATCATCCTTTATTCGACATATTGAAGAGAAAAAAATGAACTGCAAAGGTATACAATATCTCATTGGAAGCTATCATACGATTAAAGAAATCTATAGCTTTATATAGCCTAGTTGGTCGAATGGCCCAGGGCGTAAAACACAGTGCAATGGGGTGTCTCAACAAACGTCAAATGAGAGATAAACAAGATGATGGAGATGGACATTGCGTCCTTACTATAGGAATGAGAGCTGTATGCAAGAGTTGTACGAAGAATGATCAATGTTGATGACATATTCGGCACTTTACTATTAAAGTGATATTGTACTAATATTGAGGAACATTGTCCCTTGCAATATACCATGTATTGCAATACTCACAAGATCGTGGAATTTGATATGCTAATACTGAAACATAGACATAGAACACTTTGTTTTATATTTCGGCATATTATAAAACACATAAACCATAAGCTCTGGTGAGCTCTTTGCCGAATCTAAAAAAGGACAATATTCCTCAATATTAATGAAATAACCCTATAATATCTGCATGGTGGCCGTTGTTGAAATCCGGGGCAAAGGAATATATGAGGTAATTTGAATATCAGTGATGTTATCTGGAAAGAGATGTGGTATGATTGTCAATGAGACAAATATCTACCAATGTTAAAATGACGTGGATAAAAGCAATCGAAGGTCACCATACGGCCTTCAACAATGAGCAAACCCCGTACTGTATATTGTTAGCTATATAAGGCCCCGAGTCCACATGACATAATGTGAAACAATTCAAATGGAACAACTGAAGGCCTGATTTATAGCCATATGATTTACGAAAAAACAAATATGACAGCCATGAACGAACGACAACCACTGAATAACAGATTCCTGACTTTAGACAGGTAAATAAAGAAAGTTGCGAGGTATAACATGTTTGTGAGCCTTCAACCCTCTCCTAGCCTGGGACAGTGCCAGACTATTCTTCATATTTGTTTTGCTGCATTTTTAAAATTTTGTTTAGACCAGGTAATTAACAAGCATAGGCGGATCCAGGGGGAGGGGGGGGGCCTTGGGGGCCGCCCCCCCCCCCTTTCGTGGGAAAAATTTGTTTGATTATATAGGGAATCACTGAAGCATGACTGTAGCGGGCCCCCCCTTAGGTCAGTCAGTGGGCCCCCCTTATGAAAAGTTCTGGATCCGCCACTGAACAAGTTAAAGTTATACCCCAAAAAAATCCGTTCATAACTTCTAATTCTGTACACCAGGCGCGCGTTTAGTCTTAAAAGACTCATCAGTTACGCTCAAATCAAAGTTAAAAGGCCAAATAAAGTACGATGTTGAAGACCATTGAGGGCCCAAAAAAGGTGTTTGCCAAATACAATACAGATAAGGTTATCTATTCCTGGTGTAGAAACTCCTTAATATTTCAAACAATTCAAAGTTTTGTTTATTTTCTCAGGTGAACCACTGATAATTGTGACCAAGGACGTATGTTAGTTATACGTCCTTGTTGTGACATATGGTTAATTACAGATCAATATGGCACTGATTTTTAAGTTGAATTGATCAACTTACATACTTTTATTCATACAGATTCAATTGTTTACCGTACTTTCCTTTATAAACGGAAAAGTTACATCTGATTAATCCATAACAATTCATCTTTGTGACATAGTTTACAGAATAGTTTGAAGTAGTTTAGATATTTAAGTAGCCCCGGACACTGAAAATCAAATAATGGTTGATTACTACTATATGTTTTGTTCTAGTCAGAAGTTTCTAATTCTTTCATTTTTTAGTCCAAGTCAGTTTCAAAATTGAAAAGTTGTGTGAAAGAACGGATTTTAAGGAATATCGACTGATCTACTTGTCCGTCTATCGTTTTAACGAGCTGGGACGTAAGACTCTTAACTGAAATCTGGGACCAACAGATAATAGGTTCATCATTAATTAGTCCCAGCTGATCATGATAACGTTTCGCCTAAGCCTCGTTGAATACTTTTGTGTGGAGTGCATCAATCAATTTCCAATCAGCAATGCGTTTTATGTTAGTACGTTTTATACCGTCTATCGTAACAACATGTTTGCATAGATTGTTTATATTTAGAACACGTGTGTTCTGACAGAATGGGAAAGAAAAACAAAAAAGACAAGCAAGGAAAGGGAAAAGAAAAGACAGATTTAAAAACAGAGAAGAATGCTGCAAAACGTGCTAAGAAAGAACTTGCATCTAAGGGCGAAGTACGTCTAAATGTTTTCCCTACTTATACAAGAATATCCGAATAACCAGTTATTTGCCAAATTTATATTGGTGGATTTCTACCATTTTGCGGCCACCATCAATATACTGATTATTTTAATTATTGATTATTATACTCAATTCTGGTATAAACAACATGATGACATATAATTGATTCTGACACTTCTTGCTGCATTTTGTTAGAGAAAAGCAAAAACTACAATGACCTTCCTTTTCCTACTTACAAATTCTGAGTTTTCATTTATTAAATCTTATTTTTGTTCAGTACATACCTGTCAACCTATGACAATGAAAATGCAGGTGATGACCTGCATAGAAGAATGAAATCTCAGGTCATAACGCGTATACACTTTTTCGAGCTGAATTTCAGTATTTAGGGGACATTTTTCTTATAATTTATATCAAAGTGTCCAACACATGTCCACATGTTTAAGTAATTTAAAATTGTACATTTTATTATTTCTTTGCACTTGGAGGCCATTGATAGATTTGTGTTACATTGCCTTTATTCCTGATTTTATTCAGTCCATGACATTCAATGTTCCACTATTTGTTTTCTTTGCATATATTTGTGCAGCTGTTATACAGTAGAATATATCTACTACTGGAAGTGTTTAACAACCTTGAATGGCTGTAAAACAGTGGTTGATATTAGAATATAATAAAATAAAGTTAAACAATTAAAGGAGGTATAGATGAAAAAAGTAATTTTCAAAATTTTTATTTTTTAATTGTTCTAAGGTAGAACAATAAGAAAGTATTATTCTGATATGTTTTTGCATTCAATTCATTTTAGATTTAATCTTTCTACAAAAAAAACATAAGTTCAAGGATTATATTGTAAATTGACAAAAAGGGGAAGTAACTCAAATTGTTTTTAAAACAACTTTGAAATACACAAATTATTTACGACCTAAAGCTAAGGTAATTGGTGTTAATTAACAGTGTGTTTGACACCAAAGCTACCAAGTGAAGCCATGCACTGAAATGGGTCACTTGAGCTGAGTTTACACAGCTAGTTGAACTTCTTGTCCAGGAAGAATTACGAATTTGCCGGTATTTTAAAGATATCAGTTTATATCTAATCAGTCTGAAGGCTTAGGAATCTGGGTGAAAACGGGTTGTTTTCCGAATTCCCCGGTTATTTGGTCACCCGGCGGATGTTCCGGGTGACCCCTCAGAATTGTGAAAATCTTGGGTCACACCCGCAGGATCCAGGTCAGTTGATAGGTATGTCAGTAGTCTCCTGCTGATCTGTCCATTTCAACTTAACAACCCTTTAAGTTTGAACTGATGCAGGCTTAGGAAACCAGTCATAAATATCCATCAATTAGTGGATTATACCTTAATTTTCACAAAATGCAGCACAAGAAGTCAGAAGCAATTACATGTCACCAATGAGAACTCATCAAGGTATATATGTTACAGTGAATTTGTAGAATCATTAGTGATTATGTATAACTCTGAAAATGACCAGTGATTTTACATAATCACTGAAAATTTTAAGAAGTATTTTACAAATTCCCTGAAATGATTTCAGGGATTACATTTATCAATAACACAAAGATCCTTTGCTTGATAAACTTGAATAAATCAAATATAGACAAATAAATCATATGTACTACCCCTTTATGGTTTAAGTGGACAGTTTTCATTCTGTGTCTATTCATCATATCAAATAAAGAATAGCGAAAAATGATCTAAAAAATATAAATAATAAAAAATCAGGGACCCCCTAACCAGACTCTCATATTAGATGTCATCCAAATTTGCAATGTAACAATGAAAAAATTCTTTTGAGGTTTTAGATAGAATACATGCTTTTGATGGTTCTGTTGACAGTTATGATTTTTCTACTCTCTACACTACACTTCCACACAATCTAATAAAGAAAAAAATTTCATATTTAATAAAATGGTCTTTCGAAAAAATCTCATTGTAAATTTATTTGCTGTAACTCGTTTAAAGCCTTTTTCTGTGACGATAAAGGAAAGTATGCTAGATACACTTACTAGAAATGTGAGGATGTGATTGAAGCTTTAAATTTTCTCCTGGACAACATGTATGTATGTTTCGGCGATAAAGTGTATCGTCAGGTAGTAGGTATTCCTATGGGCACTAACTGCGCCCCTTTAATAGCAGATTTATTCCTGTATTGCTATGAATCTCAGTTTATGACCAGACTCAGTAGAGACACATCATTGTTACATTTGGTTGATACATTCAACAATACCTACCGTTATCTGGATGATATTTTTTCGTTAAATAATCCAGAGTTCTCTAAATATACTACCAAAATTTACCCAAAAGAACTTACTTTAACTAAATCTAACATAAACAGCAGCTGTTGTCCATTTCTAGATTTAGACATTTCAATTTCTAAAGGGAAACTCCATACTAAAATTTACGACAAAAGAGACAATTTTTCATTCCCTATTGTTAAATTTTCTTTTTTAGACGGCGATGTGCCTTTGGCTCCATCATACAGTGTTTATATATCCCAACTCGTTTGGTATGCCCATGTGTGTAGTGATGTCATAGATTTTAACGAACGTAATCAATGCATCACTGGTAAATTATTAAGTCAGGGATTTCGTTACCATAAATTACTTAAAACTTTTACTAAATTCTTTCATAGATACAAAGATTTGATTAGTAAATTTGGCTGTACCTGTAGAAAACTTATTAAAAATGGTATTTCACATCCTAAATTTTATGTTAATATTGAACTTAAAGCGCGAAAATCATTATGTGATCCGTGTAAACTCATCGAACCTTTAAGCAAACTTATTAGTAAGGGTTATCGTACCAATGTTGTAATTAGATCTCTGAATATAGTTTACATTGGCACTAATATCGATTTTGTCATTAGCAAATTAAAACATAACTAAATTTGTATTTTCTTTTCAAACGGGATGTATAGAGACACACACACGTTCATTTTTGTCGAGCCTTCGACTTTTGTCGAAAAAGCAAGACATAGCGATCCTACATTCAGACGTCGGCGGCGGCGGCGTCCACAAATATTCACTCTGTGGTTAAAGTTTTTGAAATTTTAATAACTTTCTTAAACTATCCTGGATTTATACCAAACTTGGACAGAAGCTTGTTTATGATCATAAGATAATATATACATTTATTTTTGGCATTGCACAAGTCATGTCTTCTTTGACTGTTCATGACGTTAAAATACTTAATCCCTGGGATGTATTTTAGTTGATTTTAGTCTCTGATGCATGATTTTTTATTATTAATTGTTTTGGCTTTTAACTAGCTGTCAGTAACTGCCAGTGCTCCCAAATCGTATTTTCTTTTTAATTTGACCTGTTGATACTATTTGTAATGCTTTTTTGTTATTTAATGTTAACATGGATCTTGTCTATATACCAGCTTTGATTATTTGGTATTACTACAAATTTTCACTTCTTTGTACTATGAACATCAAAATTATTTCATTTTTCCTTAGATGCTGTTCTTGGACCTGTACAGGAAGTTTTATCTAGCACTAATTGTATAGTTTTATTGTTGATATTCACCCCATATGTACCAAGTGTTAGATTAGTTTTATTGATTTAAAGAAATTTCTTGGTATTCCTAAACGGAAGATTTTATACACACAGAAGAAGAAGTATACTTACAACAAAATTATTTTCATTTACCTGTGTATAATATGACGCAGGTTTCTTCAAAAGTGATGAATTTCTAAAAATTGTTTGACATTTCACAGTGATATCATACTTTAACTTTGTTTAAACCTGTTTATTTACTTTTGACTTTAATTATTTATCCCTTGTAATTTTTTATAAACTATGTATTTGCATTCAGGTGTCACAGGTCAAATTTATTCGTTCATTGTGTGTTAATTTACGTTTTTTGATTGAGTTAAGCCTTCCAATTGATATTTTATAGTGTGTTTTTCTATGTTGTGATGTTATACTATTGTTTCAGAAAAGGGAGAAGGTTTGGTACCATGTTTAATCCCCCTGCAAATGTTTGCACCTGTCCTAAGTCAGGAATCTGATTACAGTAGTTGTCGTCTGTTTATGTAGTTCATACATGTTTCTCGTTTCTCGTTTTTATATAGAGTAGACCGTTGGTTTTTCCTTTTGAATGGTTTTACACTAGTAATTTTTTGGGGCCCTTTATAGCTTGCTGTTCGGTGTGAGCCAATGCTCCGTATTGAAGGCCGTACCTTGACCTATAATGGTTTACTTTTATAAATTGTAACTTGGATGGAGAGTTGTCTCATTGGCACTCATACCACATCTTCCTATATCTGTTATATTTTTAAGGTTTATGTGGACCTTTTGGTTAAAATGACTGTGTTTTCACCTCAAAATGTACAGACAAACCTAAGTCCGTAGTATCTGGAAATGTTTTAAGCCATAGCATGCCCTAGATATAAAATAAAATTCAAATGCATTTTATGTTTTAGAAAACTAAATACTTAACTGGATCAGGGATCTCCATGAAGGAAAATTTAACAATGGAGGAATTTTCACCATCACAAAACCCCACGTCTACAGTGTGGCATAATCAAAAGTATTTCATTCCTCCATTTCTATGTAAGGAATGGTGAATAGACTGATATATTGCTTGTTATATTTATTTCATTATAGAATAACCAATATTTTCATTAATTGTCATTTGTAACAATTCCAGTCTCAAGCCTGCATGGCTTCCCCTTAGTCAAGAATGACCACAAACTGTCCTTAAGGTTCCTATGTCGTTTTCTTGCCATTTTGGTAATTGTTTAGGACTTAAAAATCAGTGGGATCTTTTCTCAAATTTGGAAGTCATGAACCGGTATTGACGATTTGCAGCATCAACAAGAAGAAGTTTCATACCTGTTTTGTAAAACATTGAATAAAGATTTGGAGGTAAAACGTTTACAACTTCAATGGTTTTAATGACTTTAAATTGCAAATTTCATAGTAATAGACTATGCAACATGCATCTTTCGATTCTGAATGTAAACCAGATGTACTAATTTGATTGTAAACTGCTAAATGAATTCGGAATAACGATACGAAATTTCTTCAGATTATCAAGTTGCAGTTATATATATATAATTAATATTCATGTATTTATTTTTATACGACCGCAAAAATTTTTGCGGTCATATATTGGTATGACGTTGTCGTCGTTGTCGTCCTGCGTCGTCCGAAGACACATTGGTTTTCGCACTCTAACTTTAGTTTAAGTGAATGGATCTCTATGAAATTTTACCATAAGATTCAATACCACAAAAGGATGGTTGGGATTGATTTTGGGGTTATGGTACCAACAGTTAAGGAATTAGGGGCCAAAAATAAGCATTTTTGTAACTTCCAGACATAACTTGTGTGTTAGTGTATGGATCTCTCTGACATTGTACCACAAGGTTTCATATCACAAAGGGAATGCTGGGATTTATTTTGGGGGTAATTGCCTCAAAATATATGAAATTAGGGGCCAAAAAAGGGGCAAAAAACAAGCATTTTTCTAGTTTCATGACAATAACTTGTGTGTTAGTGTATGGATCTTTCTGAAATTGTACTACAAGGTTCCATATCACAAAGGGAAAGCTGGAATTGAGTTTGGGGGTAATTGCCCGAAACGTTTAGAAATAAGGGGCCAAAATGGGGCCTAAAATAAGCATTTTTCTAGTTTCCAGACAATAACTTGTGTTCAAGTGTATGGATCTCTCTGAAATTGTACTGCAAGGTACCATACCACAAAGGGAAGGCTGGGATTGAGTTTGGGGGTGATGAATCATTCAAAAAATTTGGGGGGGGGGGATTTTTTTTTTTTCCTTTTTTTTTCTTTTAAAATTTTCCATTTTAAGTTGGTTATTTCTGATTTATATTTAAAAGCAAATAATAATGATATGGTAGGAGATACACACCAAACAGGTTGTGTAAATTATTATATAATAAGTATTATGCAATAGCAAGAAATTTTCAATTGCACAGTATTGCACAATAGCAAGAAATCTTCAATTGCACAGTATTGCGCAATAGCAAGAAATCTTCAATTGCACAGTATTGCGCAATAGCAAGAAATATCCAATAGCACAAAATTGCGCAATAGCAAGAAATTGTCAATTGTGCAGTATTGCGCAATAGCAAGAAATATTCAATTGCACAGTATTGTGCAAAAGAAGATGCTTCGTATAAATTGCTTATTTCTTGACCATTTTCAATGGGGTTTTATTCTTGAATTTTTGGGGTTCTTTAATATGCTGAATCTAACCATGTATTAAGTTTTTGGATTTTGGGCCCCGTTTTTAAATTGGTCCACATTGAGGTCCAAAGGGTCCAAAATTAAACTTTGTTTGATTTCATCAAAAATTGAATTATTGGGGTTCTTTGATATGCCAAATCTAACCGTGTATTTAGATTCTTAATTTTTGGTTCCGTTTTCATATTGGTCTACATTAAGGTCCAAAGGGTCCAAAATTAAACTAAGTTTGATTTTAACAAAAATTGAATTCTTAGGGTTCTTTGATATGCTGAATCTAAACATGTATTTAGATTTTTGATTATGGGCCCAGTTTTCAAGTTGGTCCAAATCGGGGTCCAAAATTAAACTTTGTTTGATTTCAACAAAAATTGAATATATGGGGTTCTTTAATATGCTGAATCTAACCATGTATTTAGATTTTTGATTTTTGGGCCCTGTTATCAACTTTGTCCACATTGAGGTCAAAAGGGTCCAAAATTAAACTTTGTTTGATTTCATCAAAAATTGAATTCTTGGGGTTCTTTGATATTCTGAATCTAACCATGTATTTAGATTTTGGATATTGGACCATAATAGGTGAATGTCCAATTTAAAATTTTTAAGTTCTTAGACCACATTCATTCTGTGTCAGAAACCTATGCTGTGTCAAATATTTAATCACAATCCAAATTCAGAGCTGTATCAAGCTTGAATGTTGTGTCCATACTTGCCCCAACTGTTCAGGGTTCGACCTCTGCGGTTGTATCAAGCTGCGCCCTGCGGAGCATTTTATTAAACTTGTAAAGGGATTCAATATTATCGATAATTGCTGTACTGGTGTTTTTTGGCATGAAATTATGTACTGTTTTACGTCTTATTTTGTACTTGTTTAAAAAGGGGGATGCTGATTGCGTAAGTCAATATAATGGCATGTGTTCGACTTGTTAAACTTTATTGTTTGTAACTGGATTTAAAAATTTTTTTTTTTATTCAAATTTTCATTAGCATTTGCTGTAACGTAATTAAATAGTGCAGTCAATCGTCTATCTTGATGAAGTGTTTGTTATCCTGTCAGGGGTGTGTTGATCTACCTGTACAAGTGATTATCAATCTTCAGCTGTTATCCCTCAGGGCTTTAAAACTGTAATCAGGAGGACCCTTTGGATTATAATACAATAAGGGTTGTACAATTACCCGGTACATGCAATTAATTATAAAAAAATGGCGGCAGCTAATGAAACGAAAACACATTTTTGACAATGGCGGGGATCATTTGATGATGGCAGAAGATAATTTAACGATGGTGGGGATCATTTGACGATGGCGGAAGATATTTTAATGATGGCAGTGCGCCATCTTAAAACAGGTCATGGAGATGATCCCTGCTGGATTTTAAAGTGCACATTTTTTTGTTCACATGAACCTTAACAAAGCTTTACATCTAAAAGAGAGGCTATCATTGAAGATACCAAAAGGATTCTCAAACTAATAAGTTGAAAACAAACTGACAAGGCCATAGCATATACATGCATAGATGTCCAGAATATTGCTCTTTAAACCCTTTTTGTGACTTTTTTCAACTATGAATCTATAAGATCATTCAAAAGTTAATTTGAGCTGGATTCGCTGTAACTTCATTTACCGGTAAATTTAATCTATTCCTATTGCCAAAAAATCATGTTTCTCCAGCTAGAAATTTTTTACCTGTTAACAAAAATATCAAATGTTGTAGAAATATGAACACACCACCTTACATCTGAGTATTCCCTGAAGTTTGATATGTTGCCTACAATCTGTAAGATAACACCTTGCACCCTAATGGCTAGATATTTAAATTGAAAGCCTGGAACAGTTTAATTTGCAGAAAATCAAAAGATATAATGCCCAGCTTTGATATATGTAAAAACAGTCTGCATACTAGCTTGAAAACTGAATGAGATGTCAACCATACAAATCCTTTACACTACATGCATTATATTATAAAAAAAATTCAACAACCTGTCATTTGTGGAAAATTTTAAGAGAATGAAACAGACAACACTCCCTTGGTATTTATGGATACAATCTGCATGATATGAAAGTTTTTGGTTGAAATCTGTAGGAGTAGTTTTCCAGACAAACTATCCATCCTTTGTTGGGTGGAAGGAATGACAAAATAATAACCCATCAACCTTGGAGGAGATAAATGAAAAATTATTTTGTGATTACCATAGTTATCGACTTTATTTATATTTATTATATTATAGGATGACATAGAAAAATTAATAGCAGAATTTCAAGAACAAGATAAGTCAAGGACACAGGTGATAGAAGAAAAATGTCCTCCTCCATCACCAAGGTAACTCAAACATTTATACCTACAATGTAATTATAAAGTTACTGAGGAGAAATGTAATCTCTCATCACCCAAGTTGATACACACATTACCAATATAATACAAGTACTAGTGACAGGTGTGACATTACTGTTGTTTTTATTAATTAAAGAATAAGAATATGTCAGCCTAACCTGAGTCAAGTCCAAATGGCCCTTGATTTTTTTTTTTTAGAAAATTGCAGTACAAAAAAAAAAACATTACATTATCTTAAGACAAGACACTTTGAATATTTGGTCCCATACATTATATAGAAGTTAAAAGTTTGCAATATAATTTGATAGATGCAAAACACAATATTGGAGATGAGGGAACTTTGACTAACAGCAAATTGCTTTAAGTATCTATATCCAGTGAAAATGGACAGAAGATAGTTGTATTTAAGAAAATGAATTCCAAATTATATTAAGAAAATAAGAAATTCTGATTAGTGTATCACATCATTGATTAAAAAAAATAAAAACATTCAAGTACAAGATGGTGGGATCTACAAAAAACAAGAAGGCAACATTAATATGTTTATAAATGAGATTTTCAAATGAGACTAAAATTTCATACACATTTGGGGCAATATGCGCAATTGTTTCTACATAGGCGGTAATGGTAACATTTTCTTTTCTAGCTCAGTCCATATCGTAAACTTGGATATGTATGATGGCTCGTTTCGAAGCTGAGACATTTTCACATATGTGATTAAATTTTCGGGGTACGAAGTGTGATTCATTTTTCCGTAAATTAGCATACCCCGAAAATCCTTTCGTGATAAATCTTCATGGTAAAAAATCCCTTTTTTCACACAATAATTTCTTTGAAAATTTAATACTTTGAATACATTTAATAACTCCATAGTTTTTACACATTTATTCTATGGTCCTCTACTTTCCAGATCAACACAAATGGTTAAGCTCAGTCACTTGTTAAAAATTGAAACATGTCCAATATCACTACACACAGATTTTTTGTTTACACACAACTTTTTGTGTTCCTCAATTGGAGGTGCATTAGGGATATTGACCCATTTCCCACTTGATATTTTTTGGACATATCATTGATGATTTAGCTGATATTACTGTAGATATTCCTTTTATTTTCATATTCTGTATTTACAGGTCAAACACAACATTAAATGCCCATCCAGACAAGGATGAACTTATTATGTTTGGAGGAGAATTTTTTACTGGTTCAAAGGTGAGTGACATGTTGCATGGCTCCATGGAAATGACTGTCTCTACAATACGAGTGGGTTTTTTTTGTATATAGAATTTATGAACGGTTGCCATATTAAAAATATATCAGAAAGCAAGGTTTTAGTTAGAGAACTGCATACCTGCCAACTTTCAGGATTTAGACGTGAACTACACAATTTTGACCCCTCGTCCCAATTGCACAATCGTGAAAAAATCTCTAAAACACAACATATTGAAATTAAAATGATTTTATTTACATAAATTTGCAAATTCCTTAGTATTCTTCCGGTACATGGAACTCCAGTCTGAGACAATAGATAACAAGAGTGCACATGCTGAAATGTCTTGCCTGTTTTACTTATCATTGAATTTATGTTGAAAGTCTGTAATATGAAGGTTTAACTCAGAAGTATTACATAAACTTAACATTGACCAATGAACAATGAAAATGAGGTCAAGGTCATATGAACCCTGCCAGACAGACATGTACACCTTACAATCATTCCATACATCAAATATAGTTGACTTATTGCTAATAGTATCTGATAAACTGACAAAATCACAAAATTTATAATTGACCAATGAACCATGAAAATGAGGTCAAGGTCATATACACCCTGCCAGACAGACATGTACACCTTAAAATCATTCCATACACCAAATATAGTTGACTAATTGCTAATAATATCTCGACATAAACAAAACAACAAAAACTAAAAATTGTCCAATGAACCATGAAAATGAGGTCGAGGTCAGATGAAACCTGGCAGACAGACATGTACACCTGACAATCATTCCATACATCAATTGTAGTGGTCCTATTGCTTATCATGCTTATAGTATCTGAGAAATAGACCAAACCACAAAAATGTTTAGTTTTCCTTTATTATAAGCAGTAAGTCAACTAAATTTGGTGTATGGAATGATTGTACGGGGTACATGTCCGACTGACAGATTTCATCTGAACTTGACCTCAATTTCATGGTTCATTGAACAATATTTAGTTTTTGTGGTATGGTATGGACGGTAGATTTTTCTTCACATAAATATTTCAGGACATTTGATTCATTTTAATAAATAAAGGATTTAAAAACTGAAAAAAATATATGGCAATCATACCACATCTTCTTTTTTATATGAGCATTACATAACCAGCTGATAATTTTTTTACACAAACATCGTGGTGATGTTTCTGATAAAAATCACTCCAGCCCTTTCATATATATAGCAGTGGTCAGGGCTAGTAACATCTCAGGATTAGGTCTACTCATTATTGCAGAATATTCAATGAATATACCTTTATCGTCTAATTGAATATATCAGGTAATGGGATATTTTTTTGCTGACATTTTGGGTATCCGATTTGCCGGAGTCTCATAATGAGTAGGTATTTAACTTAACAAAAAAATGTGCTTGATGACCACGTCTGCCAACCAACATGGCCGACATGGCTAAAAATAGAGCATAGGGGTAAAATGCAAGTTTGGTCTATTATCTTGAAAATCACTATGAATGGAGAAAATCTTTCAGTGGCGAAAATAAAATGTTCAAAATGATGAGATCTACATATTGTCTATTTATTTCAAAACTGTCAGAGGACTTCTTATATGAGTTATTGCCCTTAAATGATGAATTTTACCGATTTTTTTCATGTTTGCCTAATTTCTGAAAAACTATGATAGATAAGGAGAAACTTTATATTCGAAAAATGATCAACAAGACAAGATCTACAAATAAGGCCACATGGACGAAATCATCAGACGACTCCTTATTTGAGTTATTGCCCTTTTATGACGATTTTAAAAAAAAAAAGTTGTGTTTTTGTTTAATATGTGAACAAGAGTGCATACGCTGAAATGTCTCGCCCAGGGCTTCCAAAACGGTCATATATTCCGGACTTGACCGAAACTTTCATAAAAAGACCGGCTGCTCTCAGCCTCAAACGGTCAAATAGAATTGGTGTGCCACATTTTGTCATTCAAGGCATTTTCATGAAACGGTCATTTCAATTTTTACCAAAATATCGATCGATAAAAATGTCCGTTTGGGGCTTTGGGCATGTCTGTTTGGGCATTTTAGTTTATAATTGTGGCAATCTATTTCACAAATATATTTCGGTCATAATTGGGTTTAATAAAACAGAAGCAGCATATTTCAGATACTTTGAAGTGTCTCAGTTAGTCTAATCCTCTGGGTACATAAATGTACGGCTTGGTCTTTAGCTTGTGTACATCAATAAAAAGTAGAAAAAACACGTTTTCTTTTATTTAAATAACAACAAGCTGTCAAACAATTATCCCTTCAATAAGTTATATTGAAGCCATAAATCATTCACTGATTACAGGTTTGTTACCTTTGATGAGGTGTCCTTAGCTTGTGTTTATCAATAGAATTAATGATGCATAACAATGTACATAAAGGTAATCAGGTAAACGAGGTCAAACATGTAAGCGTGTATGGAACAACATCCTATTTAATTACGCTTTATAGATATTATTTTAAATGAGCATTCAGTTTAAAAAAGTATCCTGATATTTAAAAGTTATTCTTCAAATAAGGATATTTATAAATGAATAAGTATGATATATATTATTTTATTTAACACTGTACATCGTGTTAAATACTGGGGTACTCTCAAGGGGAAAATTTACTAAAATATATAGGAAAAACACAGAGAATAGCTTCGCTTGGGTATACCATGGAAGTATTATATTGACTCCTGTCAATATAATACTTCCATGGGTATACCAAGCTGAGTTGTCCAATAAATAAGGGGGGCGTTCTCTATTCTTGTTTTTCATATTAAAAACTGTTTTTATAATTAAAATCATAAAGACTAATATCCAATCATGACAATCTCCGACTGTTATAAAGACTTTGTCTCAAATTGAACTTTACAAATCTGCCATCATGGGCAAACGTTGTTATATGCTTACATAAAATATCATGTTGTTATTCATTAAATTATTTATCAACTGAGTATGTTTTTATTTATTCCTTATTTTCCAAATCAGGTTGGGAAATTGTACAAAGAAAAATGTTATCACTGTTCAGTAGATTTTACACGGTTTAAAACAATATCCTTCATTGGGCCTCCTCAATGTTATCTATAAATACCGCATCAGTTGTAAAAGTCACGTGGTCAGGTAATCAATACACAAAAAGAAAAGTATCACGTGTATTGATGATCAAGTTGTACTGCAATTAAAGCCAACATCAACAGTTTCAAATAAGATGGCCTTAATTTACAAAGTGTTAAGTACTCACAGAGAGAAGATAGATTATATTAACAGAAACAAAAACATGAGAACAGTCAGGTACTGAAGCTGATTGATGCAATGATGGTTACTGTATTACGATACACAGAAAAATGACACAATACCGAGGATAATATTTTATTTATTTTTAGAATGAAGAAAACAAAACAGTTATAAATAATTTTATTGCATATAACACTACTAATAATTTAGACACATATATCAATTTATGCATCCTCTCACTTACATTTAAGTATCCAGATGATCATTGACCGTCAAAAATATTTCTTTGAAAAATGTCTGGCTGTCGTCAGGAAATTTTGGAAGCCCTGGTCTCGCCTGCTTTACTGACCATTGATTTATGTTGATAGTCCTAAATATAAAGCTTTACTACAAATATCACATAAACTTAACCAGATCCAAGAAAATGAGGTCAAGGTCAGATAAACCAAACCAGAAATACATGTACACCTTACAATCATTCCATACTCAAATATAGTTGACCTATTGCATATAATATTAGAAAAAAAGACCAAAACACAAAAACTTAACTTTAACCACTGAACCATGAAAATGAGGTCAAGGTCAGATGACACCTGCCAGTTGGATATGTACACCTTTCAATCATTCCATACATCAAATATAGTAGACCTTATGATCAGCATGACGATCTACAAATAAGTCATATAGCTGAAATCATCAGTCAACTGCTTGAAGGATTAGTTGCTGTTTAATGACAAATTTTTACGTTTTTGCCTACTATCATGAAAACTATAAAAGATAGATAGACACTTTAAATAGCAAAAGTGAAAAGCAAGACAAGATCTACAAATAAGGAAAACTTTGCCGAAATCGTTGGGTTAGTCTTTATAGGAGTGATTGCCTAAATTGATATTTTTTTACTGTTTTTTGTGTTTTGGCAAAACTAAAGAAAATAGAGAGAAACTGTAAACAGAAAAAATTATCAGCAAGACAAGATCAACAAAAAAAAAAAATTTTTGTCATGAATTCTATTCTAATCTAACAATGTCGGAGAGATTCCATTGTTGAAGATGCTTATAGACCTAGGTGAGGGACACAGGCTCCTTAGAGCCTCTAGTTTTAAGTGAGGTTTATCATTTCTATTGTTCCCTTTAATTTTAGATGTATATGTACAATGACCTACTTTTCTATAACATCAAGAAGAATGAATGGACAAAGGTCACGGCACCAAATGCACCTCCACCAAGAAGTTCACATCAGGTTTGTACTTTATTATATGTCCATCATCTACAGGACATATTATTGTATAACCATTGTCCATCTGTCTGTCACGTCTGTTTCGCACATCTGTCTGTTCACAAAACACACATAAACAGGCCTACCACATCCAGATTTAAGTAAAAATGTTCAAATGTTGCACACTAAAAATAGTTTACTTCATTACTTGGATTGATTTAATGGAAACTTTATACAATTGTTGGAATTAGTGTATATAAGAAACCTTTTGACTTTGAAAATTTAAGGATTTGTCATTACATGGACATTGACTTTAACCGTCAGATTAAAGGCAATTGTTTACATGTCACACACTAGCTGTAGTATGCTTGGATCAAATTACCACAAACTTTACACTGTTGTTGGAATTGGTGAATGTAGGCTGAGTTTTGCATTTGAATTTTTTTAAGGATAAATGTTCCAGTTAAAGGGGATAATTATACTGAAGTATATCCTCATGGTAGTTTTTCTACAGAGCTATTTTATGAACTCCCTGTTAGATGCCCTCTTAATGTTCCATTTTACTTTAGCAAAAATTTCAATATGCACAAGACAGGCATATCATGCACTCTTGTAAGATAAAACAAAAGAATAAATTGTCTTCAGGTAGACAAAAAAATCCTATAAATGAAAAAAATGCTATGCCTTATGAAATAAAAAAGGCTAAAACCTAATTAGACTTATCACCAGGTTTGTACTTACATGAACAACAGGATGGAAGCCACATTTCAGGATCTGCTTACCTTTCCAGAGCACCTGAGATCACCCCTAGTTTTTGGTGGGGTTGCTCAGTCTTTATTTTCTATGTTGTGTTTTGTTTACGGTTGTTTGTCTTTTGGTTGTTTTTTTTTTTTGCCGTATCATTGTCTGTTAATTTTGGACTTATGAGTTTAAATATACAGGATACATTATCTTAGGTTTATATGAATGCATGTTATCATTTTTTGTATATAGGCTGTAACCTTAAAACAAGGCGGGGGACAGCTTTGGATATTTGGTGGAGAATTTGCAAGTCCAACACAATCACAATTTTACCATTACAAAGAATTATGGGTCTTTCATTTGAAAGATAAGAGATGGGAAAAAATTCGGTATGTATATGATTAATGTATTTTGGTTATCAATAAAACAGAGTCAGTAATGAAAATGCTCCAATTAAACATGAAAATACTGCTAATACAAATCAAAGCAAAACATAACTATTTTTGAGGGGGAGATAATTTATAAAAAAGTTGGACTTTTTAAGATACATTGTATGCTAGTTATTATTATGTTTTTTATGCAAACTATCAGTTATCAATTACTGTCTCCTTGCATTTAATGCAAACACAAAAGCTATAGAAAATTTGACATACTGCTGTTTTCTTTAGATACATACTTCATATGTATAAATTATATTTTGTTTGATCCAAATAAGACTGGGAAATGCCAAGTTTTCTGTTATTTGGCATGTCCTGGGAAGATATGTATGTCGGCACATGATGTTATCACTTTATGACGTCCTCAATTTTTATACGACCGCAAAATAATTTTGCAGTCGTATATTGGTATGATGTTGGCGTCGTCGTCGTCGTCATCATCGTCCGAAGACACATTGGTTTTCGCACTCTAACTTTAGTTTAAGTGAATGGATCTCTATGAAATTTTACCATAAGGTTCAATACCACAAAAGGAAGGTTGGGATTGATTTTGGGGGTTATGGTACCAACAGTTAAGGAATAAGGGGCCAAAAAGGGGCCAAAAATAAGCATTTTTGTAACTTCCAGACATAACTTGTGTGTTAGTGTATGGATCTCTCTGACATTGTACCACAAGGTTCCATATCACAAAGGGAATGAAAGGATTGATTTTGGGGGTAATTGCCTCCAAATTTTAGAAATTAGAGCCAAAAAAGGGGCAAAAAACAAGCATTTTTCTAGTTTCATGACAATTACTTGAGTGTTAGTGTATGGATCTTTCTGAAATTGTACTACAAGGTTCCATATCACAAAGGGAAAGCTGAAATTGAGTTTGGGGGTAATTGCCCAAAACGTTTAGGAATAAGGGGCCAAAAATAAGCATTTTTCTAGTTTCCAGAGAATAACTTGTGTTCAAGTGTATGGATCTCTCTGAAATTGTACTGCATGGTACCATACCACAAAGGGAAGGCTGGGATTGATATTGGGGGTAATTTCCTCAAAATTTTAGAAATTAGGGGCAAAAAAGGGGCAAAAAACAAGCATTTTTCTAGTTTCCAGACAATAACTTGTGTTCAAGTGTATGGATCTCTCTGAAATTGTACTGCATGGTACCATACCACAAAGGGAAGGCTGGGATTGATATTGGGGGTAATTTCCTCAAAATTTAGAAATTAGGGGCAAAAAAGGGGCAAAAAACAAGCGTTTTTCTAGTTTCATGACAATAACTTGTGTTCAAGTGTATGGATCTCTCTGAAATTGTACTGCATGGTACCATACCACAAAGGGAAGGCTGGGATTGATATTGGGGGTAATTTCCTCAAAACTTTAGAAATTAGGGGCAAAAAAGGGGCAAAAAACAAGCATTTTTCTAGTTTCCAGACAATAACTTGTGTGTAAGTGTATGGATCTTTATGAAATTGTACTACAAGGTTCCATATCACAAAGGGAAAGCTGGAATTGATGTTGGGGGTAATTGCCTCGAAATTATAGGAATTAGGGGCCAAAAAGGGGCAAAAAACAAGCATTTTTCTAGTTTCCGGACAATAACTTGTGTGTAAGTGTATGGATATTTCTGAAATTGCACTACAAGGTTCAATATCACAAAGGGAAAGCTGGGTTTGAGTTTGGGGGTAATTGCCCAAAACATTTAGGAATTTGAGGCCAAAAAGGGGCCAAAAAACAAGCATTTTTCTAGTTTCCAGACAATTACTTGTGTTCAAGTGTATGGATCTCTCTTAAATTGTACTGCAAGGTACCATACCACAAAGGGAAGGCTGGGATTGAGTTTGGGGGTGATAAATCATAAGGGGGTTCAAAAAATTGGGGGGGGGATTTTTTTTCCCTTTTTTTTAAATTGGTTATTTCTGATTTATATATAAAAGCAAATAATAATGACATGGTTTGAATAGGTAAATTAAAAATTTTTTAAGTTCTTAGACCACATTCATTCTGTGTCAGAAACCTATGCTGAGTCAAATATTTAATCACAATCCAAATTCAGTGCTGTATCAAGCTTGAATGTTGTGTCCATACTTGCCCCAACTGTTCAGGGTTCGACCTCTGAACAGAGACTTTTGTCGCAGAAAGCTCGACATAGGGATAGTGATCCAGCGGCGGCTACGGCGGCGGCGGCGTTAGCTAACTTCTTAAAAGCTTTATATTTTAGAAGGTGGAAGGTCTGGATGCTTCATACTTTGTATATGGATGCCTCATGTTACGAAGTTTCTGTCAGTCACATGTCCAATGTCCTTGACCTCATTTTCATGGTTCAGTGACTACTTGAAAAAAAAGTTAAGATTTTTTGTAATGTTAGATTCTCTCTTATTATAAGTAATAGGATAACTATATTTGGTATGTGCGTACCTTGCAAGGTCCTCATGCCCGTCAGACAGTTTTCACTTGACCTCGACCTCATTTCATGGATCAGTGAACAAGGTTAAGTTTTGGTGGTCAAGTCCATATCTCAGATACTATAAGCAATAGGTCTAGTATATTCGGTGTATGGAAGGACTGTAAGGTGTACATGTCCAACTGGCAGGTGTCATCTGACCTTGACCTCATTTTCATGGTTCAGTGGTTATAGTTAAGTTTTTGTGTTTTGGTCTGTTTTTCTTATACTGTATGCCATAGGTCTATTATATTTGGTGTATGGAATGATTGTAAGGTGTACATGTCTAGCGGGCAGGTGTCATCTGACTTTGACCTCATTTTCATGGTTCAGTGGTCAAAGTTAAGTTTTTGAGTTTTGGTCTTTTTTTCTAATACTATATGCAATAGTTCAACTATATTTGGTATGTGCGTACCTTGCAAGGTCCTCATGCCCGTCACACAGTTTTCACTTGACCTCGACCTCATTTCATGGATCAATGAACAAGGTTAAGTTTTGGTGGTCAAGTCCATATCTCAGATACTATAAGCAATAGGTCTAGTATATTCGGTGTATGGAAGGACTGTAAGGTGTACATGTCCAACTGGCAGGTGTCATCTGACCTTGACCTCATTTTCATGGTTCAGTGGTTATAGTTAAGTTTTTGTGTTTTGGTCTGTTTTTCTTATACTGTATGCCATAGGTCTACTATGTTTGGTGTATGGAATGATTGTAAGGTGTACATGTCTAGCGGGCAGGTGTCTTCTGACCTTGACCTCATTTTCATGGTTCAGTGGTCAAAGTTAAGTTTTTGAGTTTTGATCTTTTTTTCTAATACTTTATGCAATAGGTCATCTATATTTGGTGTATGGAAATATTTTATGATGTACCTGTCAGTCTTGCAGGTTTTATTTGACCTTGACCTCATTTTCTCGGTTCATTGCTCAGTGTTAAGTTTTTGTGTTTTGGTCTGTTTTTCTAATACTATAAGCAATAGGACAACTATATTTGTTGTATGGAAGGATTGCAAGCTGTAGTACATGTCTGCCTGGCATTGTTCATCTGACCTTGACCTCATTTTCTTGGTTCATTGGTCAATGTTTAGTTTTCTTGGTTAAATCTGTATCTTAGAAACTATAAACAATAGGTCAACTATATTTAGTGTATTGAATGATTGTAAGGTGTACATGTATTTCTTGTTTGGTTTATATGACCTTGACCTTATTTTCTTGGATCATGTTAAGTGTATGTGATAGTTGTAGTAAAGCTTTATATTTAGGACTATCAACATAATATCAATGATTAGTAAAGAAGGCGAGACATTTCAGCGTGTGCACTCTTGTTATTACTTTAAAAAGAGTTAAATTCTTAGTTGATGGTGCTAAAAGTATGATTAGTAACTCCAAACAGATTTCCGGTTGTACAGTATTCAAGAAAAACTGAATTTCTGACAATACTCTGTAACTGGTACTAGACAAGTGTAACTGGTACTAGACAAGTTACACCTTTGATATTCATGAACATAAATAAAACTTGAAATATACACATTAATTTTAGAATTTTATTTGGGTTTCAGTGTCCCTGGATCACCATCCAGCAGAAGTGGTCACAGAATGGTTATTTGTAAGAAACAGTTGATTGTGTTTGGAGGTTTCCATGACAACATTAGGTTTGTTAATCATGAATATAACTGGTTGTCTTGAGTATATAAAAATGGTTATCCCCTTGGACCATCAAACAGTAAAACTGTTGCTAGAATGGGCATCTGTTGGGCTGTACAGGATGTATAAATACACAGCTATGTCTGGTAGCAATGGGGACATTAAATCTGATGCCTTTTGTAGGGAGAGATACATGCTCTCTACACGTTAAAGAATCTTTGTAACAACTCTCTTGAGAGGTCTTTAGATGGCCTGTTGCAAGGCAAAATTTTCTGCGCCTATCTAACATACTCTCATTTTCCTATGGTTATCCAAATTGTGTGCCATTCATGCCAGTTGACCTATTGACCCTGCAGAACCTTTATTTGTATAAATTGTTAGTTTGTTCTCATTGTGAATATAAATTATTTGTCACTGAACATAAGGCAAACAAAAATCTCTCAAAATGTATCTACAATTTTAATAGATCTCATTTAAAGAGTACATAAACATAAGAATTTTTTTAAATCTGAATCATTCAAAAATTTTATACAAATTTAAGCATAGTTAAAATGCCACGATTGATATTTAAAAATCGAATAATTTTTATTTTATGAATTTCTCATTTCTGTTTACAGGGATTACAAATATTTTAATGATGCATTTGCATTTAATTTTGAAACATACTCATGGGATAAGCTTGAGATAACAGGTAATCCACCAGCCCCACGGTCAGGATTTATGATGGGGGTGTTCCAAGATATCCCTAAAGCAGTGGTGTATGGAGGCTACAGCAAAGAGAGAATAAAGAAAGATGTTGATAAAGGAACAATACATACTGATATGTTTATATTGTGTGCCTGTGATGGTTTGTACATTCTCTGTAATTCTTTTATACAAAAACTTAACTGAATTTATGAATTTCCCATTTATTTTGCTTAATTTTCCTACAAGATAGAGGTAATTGTTCTGACAGATTTATATTTTTGTTACTAAGTCAATCTGGTGAAAATTTAGAGATAGGGTGGAGAATCCTATACTCACTGTAAAGCACCTTATGCTTGTTCAGCTTTAAAAGACTAAAAATTTTAAAGGAGATATGGGTTATATATAAATGAGACAGCAACCAAAATGATACAAATGTAATGCATCCATTGGTCAATATTTGTCAAACAATCAGGAAAGATTAAAGCAGAATGCACACACACTTGGACACATAGAAAGGAAGGAGATTCAATTAAGAAATCAAGGTCAAAACATGCTTCATTTCACAGGAAACTAACTCAAATTTTATTACGGTACTGTTGGTATGATACAATATCATTATTGAATATAAGAACCCTATGCAACTCTTACATGTAAATGGTCAGTGCTAAAAATTCTCATTTAGTTTTATAGATACAAGAAGTATTTATATGACTCCAGAATGTGAATGAAGTAATAATACCAATAAAGTATGTTAAGTTTTTCCTAATATAAGACATTGTCTTATTGTCTGTTCATATGAGTTTTTGAACCAATTTTTTTATTACTTTTAGCCAAGAAGAAGGATGATAGTGCCCCTTTGAAATGGAGATGGGTACAAGGGAAACAGTCTGGAAATAAACCTAGTCCTCGTTGTGGTATGCCTATGGTAGTAATCCCTGGTAACAAAGCTGTCTGTTTTGGTGGAGTGTTTGACGAGGTTAGTAGTTAACCTCTCTCACTTAAGTAGGGAGAATATTGTCAATGTTTTTGCCTGTTCCTTCATTTTTTCTTTATCCATTGGTTAATCTTGTTTTTTCTGTCAGCCAACTGTTTTTGTTGAGCCTGCAACATTTATGTCGCAGAAGGGAGACATAGGGATCCTAGATTCAGATGTTGGGGTTATCAACATTTAGGTTTAATCTGTGGTTAAAGTTTTTCTAGACATCAATAACTTGGTCAGACCATATTGGAATTTTATGAAATTAGTACAAAAGCTTGTTTATGACCAAAGACGGTATCCAGAGCAAAATTGATAAAATAGTGAATTTCATTTTTCTGTATTTTTATGATATATGGACTTAGTTTTTGGCAGTTTACAAGTAGACACAGTATGGGGTTAAGTTTATTTTACACATCAATTACTTTGTATAACCATCATAGAATTCTATGAAACTTTGGCAGAAGCTTTCTTATGATTAAGGGCTGTTCCAAAATTGATTGTGTTGGGGGTTGGGAGGCACCGAATTAATTAGTTATGGGTGGTTGCATTTTCTTTTTGGTAAGAGTTCAAAGTAAAACTAAAAATTATGTATTATGGGTGGTTGAGGTCTAAAAAAATGCCTTGTATGCCTTTAATTCTGGAACAGCCCTAAGAGATAATGTCTAAAGCAAAATTTTGAAAATATTTTTTTCATTTTACAGTATTTTTTGTTGTTATGAAACTTGGACAGAAGCTAATCTTCAAGATCAAGAAATTGCATCAAAGGAAATTTTTATACGACCACAAAAAATATTTGCGGTGGTATATTGGTATCACGTCGTCGTCGTCCGAAGACACTTGGTTTCCGGACAATAACTTTAGTATTAGTTAATAGAAATCTATGAAATTGAAACACAAGGTTTATAACCACAAAAGGAAGGTTGGGATTAATTTTGGGGGTTATGATCCTAACAGTTTAGGAATTAGGGGCCAAAAAAGGGCCCAAATAAGCATTTTTCTAGTTTTCAGACAATAACTTGTGGAACAGTGTATGGATCTCTCTGAAATTTGTACAACAAGTTTCCATACCACAAAGGGATGGTTAGAATTGGCTTTCGGGGGTAATGGCTCAAACCGTTTAGGAATTAGCGGCAAAAAAGGGGGAAAAACAAGGGTTTCCTTGTTAATGGACAATCATTTTTAAGTACAATGTTAAATTTGGATTACCTCCCTTACACTGCTTTAAAATTATGTATAAAGAAATTTTGTATTGTCTTGAGGTGATTAGCTGTCAATTTATTTTTATACGACCGCAAAAATTAAAAATTTTTTGGTCGTATATTGGTATGACTTTGGCGTCGTCGTCGTCTGGTGTTGTCCGGCGACACATTGGTTTTCGCACTCTACCTTTAGTTTAAGTGAATGGATCTCCATGAAATTTTACCATAAGGTTCAATACCATGGAAAGAAGGTTGGGATTGATTTTGGGGGTTATGGTACCAACAGTTAAGGAATAAGGGGGCCAAAAAGGGGCCAAAAATAAGCATTTTTGTAACTTTCAGACAATAACTTGTGTGTAAGTGTATGGATCTCTCTGACATTGTACCACAAGGTTCCATATCACAAAGGGAAGGCTGTAATTGATTTTGGGGGTAATTGCCTCAAAATTTTAGGAATTAGGGGCAAAAAAAGAGGCAAAAAACAAGCATTTTTCTAGTTTCATGACAATAACTTGTGTGTAAGTGTTTGGATATTTCTGAAATTGTACTACAAGGTTTCATATCACAAAGGGAAAGCTGGAATTGAGTTCGGGGGTAATTGCCTCAAAATTTTAGGAATTAGGGGCCAAGAAAGGGGCAAAAAATAAGCATTTTTCTAGTTTCATGACAATAACTTGTGTGTAAGTTTTTGGATATTTCTGAAATTGTACTACAAGGTTTCATATCACAAAGGGAAAGCTGGAATTGAGTTGGGGGGTAATTGCCTGAAACGTTTAGGAATTTGGGGCCAAAAAGGGGCCAAAAAATAAGCATTTTTCTAGTTTCAAGACAATAACTTGTGTTCAAGTGTATGGATCTCTCTGAAATTGTACTGCAAGTTTCCATACCACAAAGGTTTTCTTTTAAAATTTTCCATTTTAAGTTGGTTATTTCTGATTTATATTTAAAAGCAAATAATAATGATATGGTAGGAGATACACACCAAACAGGATGTGTAAATTTTTATATAATAAGTATTGTGCAATAGCAAGAAATTTTCAATTGCACAGTATTGCACAATAGCAAGAAATCTTCAATTGCACAGTATTGCGCAATAGCAAGAAATCTTCAATTGCACAGTATTGCGCAATAGCAAGAAATATCCAATAGCACAATATTGCGCAATAGCAAGAAATTGTCAATTGTACAGTATTGCGCAATAGCAAGAAATATTCAATTGCACAGTATTGTGCAAAAGAAGATACTTCTTATAAATTGCTTATTTCTTGATCAATTTCAATGGGGTTTTATTCTTGAATTCTTGGGGTTCTTTAATATGCTGAATATAACCGTGTATTAAGTTTTTGGATTTTGGGCCCCGTTTTTAAATTGGTCCACATTGAGGTCCAAAGGGTCCAAAATTTAACTTTGTTTGATTTCATCAAAAATTGAATTATTGGGGTTCTTTGATATGCCGAATTTAACCGTGTATTTAGATTCTTAATTTTTGGTTCCGTTTTCAAATTGGTCTACATTAAGGTCCAAAGGGTCCAAATTTAAACTTAGTTTGATTTTAACAAAAATTGAATTTTTAGTGTTCTTTGATATGCTGAATCTAAACATGTATTTAGATTTTTAAAGGCAGTGCTTTAATGCCTTTCTAGTTGCCGGGTTAATCCTTCCTTCCGCGATATCCAACTTATCTACGTGGGGGGTCATTAGACTCCAAGTAGATCCGGAAATGTTGAATTATCTCCTCTTCTTATTGCGATATAAAATGTTTTTTGTTTCATTTCATTTACATTGGGAAATAGAGAAACGATCATTGTGTTTTGTTAGTTTTAAAAACTTTTGATATATTAGTATTTTGCATTATAAGCAGTCAACCGATTGACAAACTAGAATTATTTGAATTCCGTGTGGAAAGAGCTCGGGTTAATTTCGAGTGTTATCTGCAATCTAGATGTTTATAAATCATTTCAGTCGTTGATATAATAATTAAAGGTCGACTGAACATGAATTATATTATACAATTTAAAGCGCATTTCTGTTTATGCACGTGAACCCGTCTAACGTTATTTTCGCAGTTATATAAAGTAGCAAATTATCGTTCCTGAATAGGTGGCGCCGTGGTAGCGGATCCTGTTCCTCTTCTTCCGGTTTCTGCACTGTGCAACTATTTCAGTTATATTTTTAATTAACGACGCCAAGTGCTTGTTGTTGTGTACCTGGATGTCATTTAAGAGGAGGACATGCATTTCCAAATGACTTAAAAAGAAGGAAAAGTTGGATCAACGCCATGGCCCATACGCAGATTGGACGAGAACACGATGATATCGTGGAGTCCATCTCAATCAGCTGTTGTTTGCAAGGCACGTTTTACTGAAAAAGACTACGTGCAGGAAACTATTCATGGTAAAACTCTATTTTCTTTGTGAAATATATAGTTATATATGTAATCGCCATGCGAATAAACCAAAGTCTGTTTACAACCGCAATTATCGTTTTAGAATAAAAGGGGGTGGGTAATTCAAGACGTCATAATTTTTTGGATTACGATTCAATGTGATCTGTTTGAGATTTTTTGGTGATTGCTACAATTATAATGATTTCTTACAAGAGGTATATCATACTGAGAATTATTTTAGCAGTAATTATGCTATTGTAGTAATGACAGGAATGCATAAGCTATGCCTCATAGACTTTCTTGAAAAATATCAATGACAATGTTAACAGGAACAAAACAATGACATGCTCTCATCTATATTATAGTTATTTAGGTACAAACAATGTACGTTTGTTGCATAAGTCTCTCATTGTTTGTCCTTTGGATTTACATAACATACATTGAATCAGGCAAACATAGTTTTATCCAGATTGTAATGAATAAATCTAGTTAATATTTCGCCAGGTAGTACAAAGTATACATTGCTAATGGAAGTTCATTTAATTATAAAAAAACTAATGTTTTATAACCTTTTTCAGGGCGCAAACCCACCATACAGAGACTTAAGTCTACTGCAATTCCCAGCCTATTTTCCTGGACCAAGCAAGAGACTGAATAGTCCGCAAAAAGAAAAATCAGGGCAGTTTCCTGTGAAAACAAAAGAACTAAACTTGATGAATATTGTAGTAGAAATCTAGAGGAAAGTTTTGATTGTAAAGTTGGTTTTCCTGAAGAAGTCATTCATACTGCAGAAAGGATTTATTACTGTCCACCACCAACTGCCGAGCTAATGTTGAGCTTCACAGATGGAATTACGCAAACACCATCAATGCCTATGTTTTCAGCAGAGAATTTTGAAATGAAGACACGTGACACAGCCATGCATTTTTATACCGGTTTAGAGTTGTATACTATATTTTTATTTGTTTTGACCACACTTGGTCCAGCAGCACATTGTTTGAGATACATATATTTTCAAATTGATAGGGTGTCAGTTGAAAATCAGTTTTTTTATGACTTTGATGAAATTGAGGCATCATACAACCAACTTTGAACTGTCTAGATTCTAGATTGAATCTAGTGTTAAGAATATTGTGTATACATGGATTGTTTTTATGTCTAAACAGTGGTGTGAGGCTAACACTTGGCCATCTAGTGGTTTAGTCAGGTATTTTTCACCATCCAACTTCAAATTAAAGTTTCCTACGACTTGGATTATTATTGACAGCACAGAATATCCCGTGATAAAACCTAAAGCTCCTAGAGCTCAGGCAACCTTTTCATCAAATAAAACAGAAACCCTGAAAATTCTTGAATGTTCGACACCTGGTGGTTTAGTCAACTATGTCTCTATGTTTCATAGAGCGAATTATTGGACTTGGCAAAACATACAAAATTCTAATAAATCCTATGAATGGAACTGAAACAAAACTTTCATCTGAAATAACATTTAGTTGTTTTATGTGTGTAATTTTAGAACTTGTATTGTGCCAAAGGATGCATAAATAAAAGTGACGCAATGAATTTTGTTCTGATATATATATATTTACAATTACATGCACATGTAAATTGTAATGCATATAAAAATAAGGAGATGTGGTATGATATTCAGTGAGTTTATCAAACTAAAGTGCATAAGAAATGGGTTTAAGCAGTTACAGGTGTTACTGTCACCGTACAATCTCCAACAATGAGAAAAACTCGTACCCTGTAAAAAATTTCAGAGACCTTACAACTAAGTTTTGTTGTCTCACCTTGACTTTGGTGAATTTTTTACATCTGTTGATGTAAATATAAAAAAGAAGATGTGGTATGATTGCCAATGAGACAACTCTCCACACATGCACAAGAGACCAAATGACACAGAAATTAACAGCTATAGGTCACAGTACGGCCTTCAACAATGAGCAAAGCCCATACCGCACAGTCAGCTATAAAAGGCCCAGAAATGACAATGTAAAACAATTCAAACAAGAAAACTAACGGCCTATTTTATGTAAAAAATGAACAAATATAACAAATATGCAACACATAAACAAACGACAACCACTGAATTACACTTTTATAGGCTCCTGACTTGGGACAGGCACATACATGTACATACAGAATGTGGCGGGCTTAAACATGTTAGCGGGATCCCAACCCTCCCCTAACCTGCGACAGTGGTGTAACAGTACAATATAAGAAAGAACTATAAAAATCAGTTGAAAGAGGCTAAACTCATCAGATGGATAAATACAAATACAAGTGGACGTGGTCGGGTAGTTGTACATCCAAACAACAAAAAGACACTAAGTACAAATCTGAGAGTACTCGCAGTTACTGACAGCTAGTTCAAAGCCACTAACAACTGATAAAAAAATCTTGCATCTAAGACTAAATTATCAATCCGTAAGCTCCCTTTAGAATTTTATAAATTTTAGATTTTACATTTCTGAGTTATGGGGTTTTATTCATTAAAAAAGGGGGGATTTTCCAGTTTTTGGACAACAACTCAAAAATGCTTTAAGCAGTTCACATGAAACTTTGGTGAATTATTTATAGCTATTGATGTAATCTCCCTATTGATTTTCATAAATTTCAAATATGACATTGAGAAGAAATTGAACTTTATTTGTTTATAGTCTGGCAACAGATTTATTAAGTATTGCACAACAGCACAGTGTATTGCACAACAGCAAGAAATCTTTAATTGAATATAAATTCAATTCATATAACCGATTTCAAGTTCATTGACTACATTTATTCAGAAACTATAATTTGTCAAATATTTAATTACAATCCAAATTCAGACCTGAATCAAGCTTGAATATTGTGTCCATTTTTGCCCCAGCTGTTCAGGGTAGAACCTCTGCGGGTGTATCCAGCTGCGCTCAGCGAATCAGTTTATTTCTTAATTAAGAACTCGTTTTTATACAACCGCAAAAACATTTTTGTGGTCGTATATTGGTATGACGTCGGCGTCGTCAGGCGTCGTCGTCCGAAGACACATTAGTTTTCGCACTCTAACTTTAGTTTAAGTGAATGGATCTCAATGAAATTTTAAAATAAGGTTCAATACCACAAAAGGAAAGTGGGGATTGATTTTGGGGGTTATGGTACCAACAGTTAAGGAATTAGGGGCCAAAAAGGGGCCAAAAATAAGCATTTTTGTAACTTCCAGACATAACTTGTGTGTAAGTGTATCGATCTCTCTGACATTGTACCACAAGGTTCCATATCACAAAGGGAATGCTGGGATTGATTTTTGGGGGTAATTGCCTCCAAATTTTAGGAATTAGGGGCCAAAAAGGGCAAAAAACAAGCATTTTTCTAGTTTCATGACAATAACTTGTGTGCAAGTCTATGGATCTCTCTGACATTGTATCACAAGGTTCCATATCACAAAGGGAATGCTGGGATTGAATTTGGGGGTAATTGCCTCCAAATTTTAGGAATTAGGGGCCAAAAAGGGGCAAAAAACGAGCATTTTTCTAGTTTCATGGCAATAACTTGTGTGTAAGTGTATGGATCTTTATGAAATTGTACTACAAGGTTCCATATCACAAAGGGAAAGCTGGAATTGAGTTTGGGGGTAATTGCCCAAAAAGTTTAGGAATAAGGGGCCAAAAATAAGCATTTTTCTAGTTTCCAGACAATAACTTGTGTTCAAGTGTATGGATCTCTCTGAAATTGTACTGCAAGGTACCATACCACAAAGGGAATGCTGGGATTGATTTTGGGGGTAATTGCCTCCGAATTTTAGGAATTAGGGGCCAAAAAGGGGCAAAAAACAAGCATTTTTCTAGTATCATGACAATAACTTGTGTGTAAGTGTATGGATCTCTCTGACATTGTATCACATGGTTCCATATCACAAAGGGAATGCTGGGATTGATTTTGGGGGTAATTGCCTCCAAATTTTAGGAATTAGGGGCCAAAAAGGGGCAAAAAACAAGCATTTTTCTAGTTTCATGGCAATAACTTGTGTGTAAGTGTATGGATCTGTAGGAAATTGTACTACAAGGTTCCATATCACAAAGGGAAAGCTGGGTTTGAGTTTGGGGGTAATTGCCCTAAACGTTTAGGAATTTGGGACCAAAAAGGGGCCAAAAAACAAGCATTTTTCTAGTTTCCAGACAATAACATGTGTTCAAGTGTATGGATCTCTCTGAAATTGTACTGCGGAGCATTTTATTTCATTCATAAATTACTTTATGCTTGGAAATATAAATTTGCTTGGAGTTGAAAGAGTTGACATGTTGCAATGTACATTTACTCTACATAGTTCTATGGTACCAAATCAAAAGTTTATATAAAGAAAGAAGTCAAAGGTTTCCCATCATAGTTTAGTTACATACATTTTTTTATACGACCGCAAAAAAATTTTTGTGGTCGTTTATTGGTATGACGTTGGCGTCGTCGTCGTCGTCGTCGTCGTCGTCGTCCGAATACGCATTAGTTTTCGCACTCTAACTTTAGTTTAAGTGAATGGATCTCTATGAAATTTTACCATAAGGTTCAATACAACAAAAGGAAGGTGGGGATTGATTTTGGGGGTTATGGTACCAACAGTTAAGGAATTAGGGGCCAAAAAGGGGCCAAAAATAAGCATTTTCTAGTTTCCAGACAATAACTGTGGAACAGTGTATGGATCTCTCTGAAATTATACTACAAGTTTCCATACGACAAAGGGATGGTTAGGATTTGCTTTGAGGGGTTATGGCTCAAACCGTTTAAGAATTAGGGGCAAAAAAGGGGGAAAAACAAGGTTGTCCTGGTTAATGGACAAATACTTTAGTACAAAACATAATTCAAAGCAGTGTAAGGGAGATAAATCAAATACATCATTGAAATTATCTCCCTTACACTGCTTTTAAATTATGTATAAAGTAATGGTTAATGAACAATTAAGATAATTTAAAACAGTGTAAGGGAGGTAATCCAAATACAACGTTTTGGTTACTTCCCTTACACTGCTTTTAAATTATGTTTAAAGAAATGCATATTTATAAAGGAAGACCAGTAAAAATATCTGCAAATGTTGCATCTTTTTTTTTTTACAAAAAAATCCATATGAAAGATTTGACACTATATTTTAAATTCTATTATAAAATAGATTAAGTTAGCACTATGGTAAATTTAAATGGGTAATTATGGTTTGGGGGAAAAAATGGGGGGGGGGGGGGTAAAAAGAAATTGTGGGGGGTCAATTTTTTCTCATTTCAGATTTCAGAAATTAAAAAGAATTATTCTTCAAATATTATTTTTTTTTCAAATTTCAAATATTGAAAAATTTCAAGAAGTAATCTTTAATTACACAGTATAGCGCATTAGATTTGTAAAATCTTTGACCACATTTATTTATTTGTTATGCCGAATCTAACGATGTATTTAGATTTTTAATTTTGGATCCAGTTTTCAAATTGGTCTACATTAAGGTCCAAAGGGTCCAAAATTAAAATTTGTTTGATTTTAACAAAAATTGAATATATGGGGTTCTTTGATATGCTGAATCTAAACATGTATTTAGATTTTAGATTTTTGGCCAAGTTTTCAAGTTGGTCCAAATTGGGGTCCAAAATTAAACTTTGTTTGATTTCAACAAAAATTGAATATATGGGGTTCTTTGATTTGCTGAATCTAACCATGTATTTAGATTTTTTATTTGTGGACCCCGCTATCAAATTGGTTCATATTGAGGTCAAAAGGGTCCAAAATTAAACTTTGTTTGATTTCATCAAAAATTGAATTATTGGGGTTCTTTGATATGCCAAATCTAACCGTGTATTTAGATTTTTAATTTTGGGTCCCGTTTTTTAAATTGGTCTACATTAAGGTCCAAAGGGTCCAAAATTAAACTTAGTTTGATTTTAACAAAAATTGAATTCTTGGGGTTCTTTGATATGCTGAATCTAAACATGTGTTTAGATTTTTGATTATGGGCCCAGTTTTCAAGTTGGTCCAAGTTGGGGTCCAAAATTAAACTTTGTTTGATTTCAACAAAAATTGAATATATGGGGTTCTTTGATATGCTGAATCTAAACATGTATTTAGATTTTAGATTTTTGGCCCAGTTTTCAAGTTGGTCCAAACTGGGGTCCAAAATTAAACTTTGTTTGATTTCAACAAAAATTGAATATATGGGGTTCTTTGATATGCTGAATCTTACCATGTATTTAGATTTTTTATTTGTGGGCCCGCTATCAAATTGGTTCATATTGAGGTCAAAAGGGTCCAAAATTAAACTTTGTTTGATTTCATCAAAAATTTAATTATTGTGGTTCTTTGATATGCCAAATCTAACCGTGTATTTAGATTTTTAATTTTGGGTCCCGTTTTTTAAATTGGTCTACATTAAGGTCCAAAGGGTCCAAAATTAAACTTAGTTTGATTTTAACAAAAATTGAATTTTTGGGGTTCTTTGATATGCTGAATCTAAACATGTGTTTAGATTTTTGATTATGAGCCCAGTTTTCAAGTTGGTCCAAGTTGGGGTCCAACAAAATTAAACTTTGTTTGATTTCAACAAAAATTGAATATATGGGGTTCTTTGATATGCTGAATCTAAACATGTATTTAGATTTTAGATTTTTGGCCAAGTTTTCAAGTTGGTCCAAATTGGGGTCCAAAATTAAACTTTGTTTGATTTCAACAAAAATTGAATATATGGGGTTCTTTGATATGCTGAATCTTACCTTGTATTTAGATTTTTTATTTGTGGGCCCGCTATCAAATTGGTTCATATTGAGGTCAAAAGGGTCCAAAATCAAACTTTGTTTGATTTCATCAAAAATTGAATTATTGGGGTTCTTTGATATGCCAAATCTAACCGTGTTTTTAGATTTTTAATTTTGGGTCCCGTTTTTTAAATTGGTCTACATTAAGGTCCAAAGGGTCCAAAATTAAAGTTAGTTTGATTTTAACAAAAAATGAATTCTTGGGGTACTTTGATATGCTGAATCTAAACATGTGTTTAGATTTTTGATTGTGGGACCAGTTTTCAAGTTTGTCCAAGTTGGGGTCCAAAATTAAACTTTGTTTGATTTCAACAAAAATTGAATATATGGGGTTCTTTGATATGCTGAATCTAACCATGTATTATGATTTTGGACATTGGACCATAATAGTTAAATTAAAAAAATTGAAGTTCTTAGACCACATTCTTTCTGTGTCAGAAACCTATGCTGTGTCAAATATTTAATCACAATCCAAATTCAGAGCTTGAATGTTGTGTCCATACTTACCCCAACTGTTCAGGGTTCGACCTCTGCGGTCGTATCAAGCTGCGCCCAGCGAAGCATTTTATTTATTTTAATATCTGTCATGATGTATTTAAATGGGCTTTTATGGTTACAAAGGAATTTTATTTTTAGATATTACTGTAAAATGTTGCTGATTAAGGATTTTGTTTATTTTTAGCCATGACTATGATGTCATTTTCTATTTTAATACCTTTATTATGTAATTTCCATTTTTAGATATTACTGTTAAATGATGCTGATTGAGGGTTTGAATGCTGGGATTGATTTTGGGGGTAATTGCCTCCAAATTTTAGGAATTAGGGGGCAAAAAACAAGCATTTTTCTAGTTTCATGACAATAACTTGTGTGTAAGTGTATGGATATTTATGAAATTGTACTACAAGGTTCCATATCACAAAGGGAAAGCTGGAATTGAGTGTGGGGGTACTTGCCCAAAACGTTTAGGAATAAGGGGCCAAAAATAAGCACTTTTCTAGTTTCCAGACAATAACTTGTGTTCAAGTGTATGGATCTCTCTGAAATTGTACTGCAAGGTACCATACCACAAAGGGAAGGCTGGGATTGTTTTTGGGGGTAATTGTCTCAAAATGTTAGGAATTAGGGGCCATAAAGGGGCAAAAAAACAAGCATTTTTCTAGTTTCATGACAATAACTTGTGTGTAAGTGTATGGATCTTTATGACATTGTACTGCAAGGTTCCATATCACAAAGGGAAAGCTTGGTTTGAGTTTGGGGTAATTGCCCTAAACTTTTAGGAATTTGGGGCCAAAAAGGTGCAAAAAACCCAAGCATTTTTCTAGTTTCCAGACAATAATTTGTGTTCAAGTGTATGGATCTCTCTGAAATTATACTGCAAGGTACCATACCACAAAGGGAAGGCTGGGATTGAGTTTGGGGGTGATGAATCATAAGGGGGTTTCAAAAAATTTGGGGGGGGGGATTTTTTTTTCCTTTTTTTTCTTTAAAATTTTCCATTTTAAATTGGTTATTTCTGATTTATATATAAAAGCAAATAATAATGATATGGTTTGAATAGGTAAATTAAAAAATTTTAAGTTCTTAGACTACTTTCATTCTGTGTGAGAAACCTATGCTGTGTCAAATATTTAATTACAATCCAAATTCAGTGCTGTATCAAGCTTGAATGTTGTGTCCATACTTGCCCCAACTGTTCAGGGTTTGACCTCTGCGGTCGTATCAAGCTGTGCCCCAGCGGAGCATTTTATTTGTACCTGAGGTCGTTGAATATAGATCATTATATAAATAAGGAGATGTGTTATGATTGCCAATGAAAAAACTAAGGATTTTCTTATCCAAGGAATAGATTACCTTAGCCGTATTTGGCACAACTTTTTGGAATTTTGGGTCCTCAATGCTCTTCAACTTTGCACTTGTTTGGCTTTGTTACTATTTTGATCTGAACGTCACTGATGAGTCTTATGTAGACGAAACACACGTCTGGCGTATTAAATTATAATCCTGGTACCTTTGATAACTAATTTGACTATAAACATAGATAAAAAAGGTACAAACTGGACATAATGCACTAGTTCATAAACAAGTGAGAACAATCGCCTTCATATAGTGCTCAGAATATGACATTCATAAAACTTATTCAATATCATTAGAGAACTCTAAATCTTAAATACTGAAAGGCACCTCTGATAAGTACACTGTACTATGCAAGATAATGATATAACTGGACTTAAAATACACACAACCTGTAATTAACTGCCTTTACAGGGCTTTCGTGCTATTGATTATGGGCCCAGTTTTCAAGTTGGTCCAAATTGGGGTCCAAAATTAAACTTTGTTTGATTTCAACAAAAATTGAATATATGGGGTTCTTTGATATGCTGAATCTAACCATGTATTTAGATTTTTAGGCCCCGTTATCAACTTTGTCCACATTGAGGTCAAAAGGGTCCAAAATTAAACTTTGTTTGATTTCATCAAAAATTTAATTCTTGGGGTTCTTTGATATGCTGAATCTAACCATGTATTTAGATTTTGGATATTGGACCATAATAGGTGAATGTCCAATTTAAAATTTTTAAGTTCTTAGACCACATTCATTCTGTGTCAGAAACCTATGCTGTGTCAAATATTTAATAACAATCCAAATTCAGAGCTGTATCAAACTTGAATGTTGTTTCCATACTTGCCCCAACTGTTCAGGGTTCGACCTCTGCGGTCGTATCAAGCTGCGCCCTGCGGAGCATTTTATTAGAAGTTACTAATAAAAATGCTGATTAAAGATATATTATTTTTAGACATGATTATGTATGTCATTTTCTATTTTAAGACTTTTATGATGTATTTAAATGGGTAATTATGGTTGCAAACTCCATTTTTGTTATTGCCTTTACCATATATGTCGCTCCATAAGTGGGGACCCCTGGGCCCCTGCCCCCCATCCCCCCCCCCCCCCCCCCCCCCCCCAAAAAAAAAAATCTGCCTTTATATCTATCTTAATAAAGTTTCGTTTAACAAGAATGATGCATTAATATTGAACCACCCATCATAATTGTTTTATCAGGAAGAAGATGAAGAGCAGTTAGAAGGCAGGTTTTATAATGATATGTATATGTTGGATATGGAAAAGGGAAAATGGTTCAATATGGCACCAAGGTAGGTGATGTTATGTAGTGTTATGCAGGTTTTATAATGATATGTATATGTTGGATATGGAAAATGGAAAATGGTTCAATATGGCACCAATGTAGACGATGTTATGTAGTGTTAAGGTTGTTTTATAATAATATGTATATGTTGGATATGGAAAAGGGAAAATGGTTTAATATGGCACCAAGGTAGGTGATGTTATGTAGTGTTTGACTTGAAATTGATTGATAATTCTTTCACATTCAAATAGTTATTTACTAAGTAAGACAACATTCCAAGAATGTGTTTAGACTGGTCAGTTTGAAATGAAAATAATGCAACTTTTATATACATCTTTAATTTTTTATAAAATCATTGAAGGGAATAAAATGTTTATATGGTTATTAATATACCCCCAATCTGAGTGTGGTTGATATATTGCTACCCCCCTTGTCTGGTCATTCATAAATATTAAAACAGTTTTTGTCTCACCTGGAAGCAAGACATAGGGATTGTTTTTCCGACATCAATGACAATGTCGGCATCAACAATTGTTTAGTTTTCTGCTTACCAGTGAGTCAATTTGATAGGAACTACTTGTGATAGATCATTGATCTTTAATATAAAGTTGCATTACTATCAGTACATATCAGTTTGATGACTATTTGAGGCCCTGCCCCCTATGATGTGGTCCAGTGACTTTGAATTAATTAGCAATTTTCAATGTTAAGTTTTTTTCTTAAGTTAGTTTGATAGAATCTACTTATATATGATAGATCAATGATATTTTGTATGAAGTTGCATTACTATCAGTTCATATCAGTTTCACGACTATTTAAAGGCCCTGCCCCCTAGGTCATGGTCCAGCCACTTTTAATTAATAAGCAATTTTTAATTTTAAGTCTTCTCAGTTTGATAGGAACTACTTGTGATAGAACAATGATATTTTCTATAAAGTTGCATTACTATTTGTACATATCAGTTTGACAACTTTTTTGAGGCCCTGCTTCCTAGGTCATGGTCCAGTGATATTGAATTAATTAGCAATTTTCAATGTTAAGTTTTCTGCTTAAGTTAGATTGATAGGAACTACTTACAATAGACGACGATATTTTTCTGTAAAGTTACATAACTTGCTGAACAGATATTTGAATTGTTATTAACCTGCTAAACATGAAATATTTTGTGAATTTCTAATAATCAATGAGTGGTGATATACTTTTCATGATATCAGATGCAACTTCTTGTTTGCTTCTAACATTCAGTAATAAACATATTTTACATGTAAAAATTCTGTGCTTTTATCTCTTTCTTTTTCGGTATACATTCAGAAAAAAGGAATTTTTGCATTCCTGCCAATGATATTCTAACTCATTATTTAATCATGTTATTCTTACATTTTTGTCGAAAAAGCGAGACATAGCGATCCTACATTCCGTCGGTGTCGTCGTCGTTGGTGGCGTCCACAAATATTCACTCTGTGGTTAAAGTTTTTTAAATTTTAATAACTTTCTCAAACTATCCTGGATTTCTACCAAACTTGGACAAAAGCTTGTTTATGATCATAAGATAGTATCCAGATTTTTTTTTATTAAAATTTTTACTTGTTTATCCATATTTTACTTATAAATGGACTTAGTTTTTCTTCCAGTTAACATTAGATACAGTCTGCAGTTAAATTTTTTAAAACATTTATTAGATTCATAACTATCCTGAATTTTTACCAAACTTGGACAGAAGCTTCTTACAATATAAAAATGGTATCGAGAGGAATATTTTTATTAAATTTTTTCCTCATCTCATTTTTGTTGAGCCTGCGATTAATAGCAAAAGTAGGCGAGACACTGGGTTCTGCGGAACCCTTACAAATTTTTATACTTGTGAAGATGATATTCACAGATGTTGATTTATATATCATTTATTAAGAGGGAAGAAGGACGAAAAAGAAAAGAAGAAAAGGAGAAGAAATAAAGAAAATGATGAAGATATGGAAGAAGGAGATGAAGAAGAAAGTGACGAGGAAGAGAATGATAATGTAAACATGGGAGATGAAAATGAAGCAACACAGGAAATTAAAAAACTCAAGTTAGATGAGGAAAAGGGGGCATGTGGGGTTAGTGAAGAAGTAACTGATGGTGTATTTACTGTAAAAGTTGGACCTCAAAGTTCTACTTCACAATGCAGTAATACTATGGACATGGATGATACAGACATGAGTGTAGACAAAGACTTATTTGTTCCTAGTCCTAGAATGGGGTCAGCATTGACTGTTAAAAATAGTATGTTATATTTATATGGTGGGACTTATGAATCTGGTGATAAACAATGGACTTTGTCAGATTTATATTCTATTGATTTACATAAAATGGATGAATGGAGGATTATAATTCAGGATGATGAAAAAGGAAAGGTTAGTATAGTATTACTGATTTCTGTTAACCTTTAATACTGTGGTTCTAAGAAAATGTTGTTGTTAATTGTGTGTTTAAATATCTGCAAGTCAGTGCCTTCTTAAAAAGTGTTTAAGAATAGGATATAGGGAAAAGATTTGTTGTATGTGAATTGTTATATTTTTAAATATTTGTAGCTTAATAATGCCATAAGTTGTGTTTACGAGAAGTATAATCTTATTAGTGTATTATTATATAAATAACACATAGCTGATAGGTTGATATGGCAGATTGTTAGCTGGAGAAACATTGTCAACCCAGGTGAATGTTTTATTTAATTTTAAAATTCAAAGTAATAAACTATGATGTCTTGGATATAACAACCACCCCTATTCAATAAATCGCACAATTGATCAAGCGCCTCCTTGAAGGGTAATAGAGTAAATTATCTTCCTCCTATTAACCCATAAAAAATCTGGCATTACAATTTATTAGTCCCCTACCGACGAAGTCGAAGGGGAATTTAGATTTGCACTCCATCTGTCTGTCTGTCCATCCGCCAGTCCGGCAAATCAGTTTTCCACACTTTTTTTCTTTGTGCTTTAAGATATTGATTTGAAATTTGGTATATACTTTTATCATGACAAGTTACAGATCAATTTTGAATTTTGTTCCGGCCTGATGATTTTGAGATATGGTCCTTGGACATAGAAAATACATTCAAATAATCAGTTTTCCACACTTTTTTTCGCCATGCTTGAAGATAATGACTTGATATTTGTAATATAGTTTACACCATGCAAAGTTATAGATCAAGTTAGCATTTTGTTTCAGTACAATGAATTCTTAACCGGTAGTGGACTATGTATTGCCATGCAATACTCTCAGAATGCTTGTTATACTTCATTTTAAAATGCCTCTGTTGACAATGTTTCTCAGGGTAGTAATCGGCTCTATCCCCCTTCCAGCTATGCATTATTATACCCCACGCAACGAGTTGCGGAGGGTATAATGTTTTTGACCCGTCCGTCTGTCAGTCCGTCAGTCCTGTTTCTTGTCATCGCAACTCCTCTCAAACCACACAACAGAATTTCACGAAACCTTTTTAGATAATAAGGACATTCTATGTAGTTGTGCATATCGACAGGAAATTACAATCTATTTTTTTTTTCTAGGAGTTACGCCCCTTTGAACTTATTATACGACCGCAAAAAAATTTGTGTGGTCGTATATTGGTATGACAATGGCGTCGTCGTCGTTGTCCGAAGACGCATTAGTTTTCGCACTCTAACTTTAGTTTAAGAGAATGGATCTCTATGAAATTTTACCATAAGGTTCAATACCACAAAAGGAAGGTGGGGATTGATTTTGGGGGTTATGGTACCAACAGTTAAGGAATTAGGGGCCAAAAAGGGGCCAAAAATAAGCATTTTCTAGTTTCCAGACAATAACTGTGGAACGGTGTATGGATCTCTCTGAAATTATACTACAAGTTTCCATACCACAAAGGGATGGTTAGGATTTGCTTTGGGGGGTTATGGCTCAAACCGTTTAAGAATTAGGGGCAAAAAAGGGGGGAAAACAAGGTTGTCCTGGTTAATGGACAAATACTTTAGTACAAAACATAAAGCAGTGTAAGGGAGATAAATCAAATACATCATTGAAATTATCTCCCTTACACTGCTTTTAAATTATGTATAAAGTAATGGTTAATGAACAATTAAGATAATTTAAAACAGTGTAAGGGAGGTAATCCAAATACAACGTTTTGGTTACTTCCCTTACACTGCTTTTAAATTATGTTTAAAGAAATGCATATTTATAAAGGAAGACCAGTAAAAATATCTGCAAATGTTGCATCTTTTTTTTTTACAACAAAATCCATATGAAAGATTTGACACTATATTTTAAATTCTATTATAAAATAGATTAAGTTAGCACTATGGTAAATTTAAATGGGTAATTATGGTTGCAAACTCCATTGGAAATTTGAATTGAGATATTATGACCATATCTTGAGGGAAAGATTTTTTTGGGGGAAAAAAGGGGGGGGGGTTAAAGAAATTGTGGGGGTCAATTTTTTTTTCATTTCAGATTTCAGAAATTAAAAAGAATTATTCTTCAAATATTATTTTTTTTTCAAATCTCAAATATTGAAAAATTTCAAGAAGTAATCTTTAATTGCACAGTATGGCGCATTAGATTTGTAAAATCTTTGACCACATTTATTTATTTGTTATGCCGAATCTAACCGTGTATTTAGATTTTTAATTTTGGGTCCAGTTTTCAAATTGGTCTACATTAAGGTCCAAAGGGTCCAAAATTAAACTTTGTTTGATTTTAACAAAAATTGAATATATGGGGTTCTCCGATATGCTGAATCTAACCATGTATTTAGATTTTTGATTTTTGGGCCCCGTTATCAACTTTGTCCACATTGAGGTCAAAAGGGTCCAAAATTAAACTTAGTTTGATTTTAACAAAAATTGAATTCTTGGGGTTCTTTGATATGCTAAATCTAAACATGTGTTTAGATTTTTGATAATGGGCCCAGTTTTCAAGTTGGTCCAAGTTGGGGTCCAAAATTAAACTTTGTTTGATTTCTACAAAAAATGAATATATGGGGTTCTTTGATATGCTGAATCTAAACATGTATTTAGATTTTAGATTTTTGGCCCAGTTTTCAAGTTGGTCCAAATTTGGGTCCAAAATTAAACTTTGTTTGATTTCAGCAAAAATTGAATATATGGGGTTCTTTGATATGCTGAATCTTACCATGTATTTAGATTTTTTATTTGTGGGCCCGCTATCAAATTGGTTCATATTGAGGTCAAAAGGGTCCAAAATTAAACTTTGTTTGATTTCATCAAAAATTGAATATATGGGGTTCTTTGATATGCCAAATCTAACCGTATTTTTAATTTTAGGTCCCATTTTTTAAATTGGTCTACATTAAGGTCCAAAGGGTCAAAAATTAAACTAAGTTTGATTATAACAAAAATTGAATTCTTGGGGTACTTTGATATGCTGAATCTAAACATGTGTTTAGATTTTTGATTATGGGACCAGTTTTCAAGTTTGTCCAAGTTGGGGTCCAAAATTAAACTTTGTTTGATTTCAACAAAAATTGAATATATGGGGTTCTTTGATATGCTGAATCTAACCATGTATTTTGATTTTGGAAATTGGACCATAATAGGTAAATTAAAAAAATTGAAGTTCTTAGACCACATTCTTTCTGTGTCAGAAACCTATGCTGTGTCAAATATTTAATCACAATCCAAATTCAGAGCTGTATCAAGCTTGAATGTTGTGTCCATACTTGCCCCAACTGTTCAGGGTTTGACCTCTGCGGTCGTATCAAGCTGCGCCCAGCGAAGCATTTTATTTACTTTTATGTACTACTGCAACAGTTTGTCATTGCAACTCCTCTGAAACCACACAACAAAATTTCATGAAACTTTGTAGATAATAAGGACATACTACGTAGATGTGCATATCGACAGGAAATTACGATTCAATTTTTTTTCCAGGAGTTACGCCCCTTTGAACTTATTTGCCCAATATACTACTGCAACCTTTTGTCATCGCAACTCCTCTCAAACCACACAATAGAATTTCATGAAACCTTTTCAGATAATAAGGACATACTACGTAGATGTGCATATCTACAGGAAATTACGATTCAATTTTTTTTCTAGGAGTTACGCCCCTTTGAACTTATTTGCTTCAATATACCTCTGCAACAGTTTGTCATCGCAACTCCTCTGAAACCACACAACAGAATTTCATGAAACTTTGTAGATAATAAGGACATACTAGGTAGATGTGCATATTGACAGGAAATTATGATTCAATTTTTTTTCTAGGAGTTACGCCCGTTTGAACTTATTTGCTTCAATATACCTCTGCAACAGTTTGTCATCGCAACTCCTCTGAAACCACACAACAGAATTTCATGAAACTTTGTAGATAATAAGGACATACTATGTAGATGTGCATATCGAGAGGAAATTATGATTCAATTTTTTTTTCTTATACAATTTTTTTTTCTTACAGTTATTTTATTTCTCAATGTGGGGACGTGGGGTATGTGAGCGAGCTCACTAAGGTTCTTTAATTTATATAATGTCATATTTTCATTAATTAATAATTATAATTTGAGAAGATCCTTGTGCGAAATTTTGTGTTGTGTTTTTAGAGGAACGGTATGTATCATTCCTTTAAATAGCACATTAGATTGTAGCTCCATTTTTCAAGGAGTTAATGAGGGGTAACCACACTTCAGAATTTTAGGGAGAAGTTACTGCTCCTTTACAGCCAAACATTGAGAAGTGATGGATAGCAAGAACCTTCTTGTTATTTTTAGTAGCCTTTTTCATAATTTCATGATAAAGTTTCTTTCTATATGTATTGGTATATGTCCTTTGAATTGAATATTGAAAGTAATATGACTGTATAAATGTTTCCTGTTTTTATTTAAGGTTTGTGAGGACTCTGATTCCTCAGACGATGAAGGCAAAACAAAGAAAAGTGAGGACATGGAAGGTTGATTATCAAATAAGAAGGATCCGATCAAATTGAGAATTTACTTTTTTCACATGTGTTAATTATATGTTATTTTTTGTCTTCTTCTTTTTTAAAGCCAAATGAAAGCATAAATAAGTTATAACTTTACAGCCTTTCCTTCTAAAAAATTATATCTTGTATCATTTTGGCAAAGGCATTTTGCACAGCAGAAACAAGGATTTTACTTACTAAAAACTTTTGTTGTCCAAGTAAAGGGCAACGATTATAACAGGAGTTATTGCCTATATTGTATAGTCAGCTATAAAGGTCTTAACATTAGTCTTGTTTCAAACTATAAGTAAGTGAATAAATATAAAAATAAAGAGGTCATGTTAATTTATCTGTAGAATTTTTCCATTCAATTTTTAGTTTTCCAGATAATAGCCAAAAACAACACTATTTGATGGACTATCAAGGGTTCTGCTCATTGTTGAAGGCTATATGACAACCTATAGTTGCTTTTATGCAAGTTATTTGGTGGATAGTTTTCTCATTAGCAATTATTTCATATTTTCTGCATTGAAAATGCTTGATTGACTATTTAGACTCTAGAAAATCATGACACATTGTAAAGATAGATACCTTTTTATTGTAGATAAACATATGTTAACCTTTATAAGTTGTTTTTGTCCATATGTTGTTGTTTCATTGACATATCCCACATCTCAAATGAAAGCCATAAACAAAGTTTGGTAACTCAATATACACATGATACACATATGAACCAAATCATTACATACTGTGGATTCATTTATTTTCATGGATAACAATTTTTCGTGGATAAAGGAACCATAGTATTTTCATTGATATTTGATTTCGTGGTCCTTACAAAAGTCTGCATAAGCCTATAGAAAATTTGTACTTCGTTGAATATTTAAATTTGAGGTTCGCCTGTACCAACAAAATCCACAAAAATTGGTATCTTATGAATAATAATGAATCCACAGTATCATTTGAAAAGACTCATGTTTATCAATATTGAAAGTCAATTAATAATAATTTTATGCCTTATTGTAGTGTCAGATGATGATGACGACGATGATGATGATGACTTAGACGACATATTGGAAGGATGTGACGTTCCCGTGAAGACTGAAGATGAGCCTGTAAATGATTACTTTGAACGGACTAAAGAGTTCTGGCTTGAGCAGTCAGAGAAATACTTTAAAAGTGAAGATATGAGTGTTTCCAAAAGAACTATACAAAAATTTGCTAAAGAAATGTGTACTGAATATAATAAAAAATGAAAATTCCTTCACGAATTTTATATATATATATATATGTATATTTAGAAGCAATGGATGGTTTTAAATAAGGCTAGAGTTCGAATGATCCTGGTTGACCATTTTTGAGCTTTTCTCATCACTTGGCGTCCGGCAACCATTAACTTTTACAAAAATCTTCTTCTCTGAAACTACTGGGGCAAATTTAACCAAACTTGGCCACAATCATTATTGGGGTATCTAGTTTGAAAAATGTGTCTGATTACCCCGCCTGCCAACAAGATGTCCGCCATGGCTAAAATAAAAACATAGGGGTAAAATAAAGTTTTTGGTTTATATATATCTTATCAAACTAAAGCATTTAGAGAAAATCTGACATGGAATCTGTCCACCCTGAAATTGTAATTTTAAGGAAATTTTACAGTTTTTGGTTATTACATGTATCTTGAATATTATTATAGATAGAAATAAACTGTACAGCAAAAATGTTCAGCAAAGTCAAATCTATAAATAATTCAATATGACCAAAATTGTCAATTGACCCCTTAAGGAGTTATTGTTCTTTATAGTAAATTTTTTTCAATTTTTCGTAAATTTTTGTCATCTTTTACAAAAATCTTCTCCACTGAAACTACTTTGCCAAATTTTAATCACATCATTGGGGTATCTAGTTTAAAAAATATGTCCAATGACCCTGCCTACCAACCAAAATGGCAAACATGGCTAAACATAGAACATAGGGGGTAAAATGAAAGTTTTGTCTATTATTTTGAAAACCATTATAAAGAGAGAAAATCTGACCAGAGCAAAAATGTTCAAATTGTTGAGCTCTACCAATTGTCTAAACTGTCAGATGACTTCTTATAGGAGTTATTGCCCTTAAATGACGAATTTTACCTTTTTTTTTCATTTTTGCCTACTAAATTGAAAACTAGAACAGAGAAACTTTAAAATGGTCAGCAAGACAAGTTCTCCAAATAGGTCAACATGGTGGAAATGGTCAATTGACTCCTTAGAGTTATTTGATGATGATTTTGACCATTTTTTTGCATTTTTGCCTTATTTCTGAAAATTTAAATAGACAGATAGAAACTTGGCTTGGCAAAAATGATCAGCAAAACAAAATCTACAATGAGGACAATATGAAGGAAATGGTCAGACGACTCCTTATTGGAGTTATTGCCCTTTAAAGACGATTTTATCCTTTTTTTTTGCGTTTTGCCATATATGATAGAATTTTAATAGATAAAGATACACTTTAAATCACAAAAATAATCATCAAGTCAAGATCTACTAACAAGTCAAATTTTGACGATATAGTTTAGTGGACTGTCACTCTATAGGAGTGATTGCCCTTAAATGAGGATTTTTTTATCCTCTTTTGTGTTTTGAGCAAAAACTAAAGAAGATAGAGAGAAACTAAACAGGCTAAATGATCAGCAATATAAGATCAACAAAACAGATTTTGGTCATGAATTCTGTTCTTGTCTACAATGTTGGAGAGTGTCCTTTGTTGAATATGCACATACACCAAGGTGATCCACACAGGCTCTTTAGAGCCTCTAGTTATTGGTAGAGGACATTTAACTACCTGGAGAGAACCAACAACTTTCTGCAGGACAACTGGCAATCCTTGTCCATTAAGATCAGTCAAACATGCCTCACCCCAAGTGGGGTTGGAAATCACAATCTTAGAGTTGACAGTGATAACTGAAGATGAACTAATGAGAGAAATTAGCTACAAAAGCCCTCTTTAATGATTGTATGTACTGTACTGATGGGAGAGGGTTGTGCACTCACAAACATGTTTAACCCTGCCACATTCTATAAGTGCCTGTCTGAAGTCCGGAGCCTGTAGTCCAGTGGTCAATGGTTCATGTCTGTCATATTTGTTTTTTTTTTTGTAAACTGTGAAGTTATAAATTAGGCCGTTAGTTTTCTTGTTTGAATTGTTTTACATTTTTCATGCCTCTTATAGCCTACAGTTTGATATTTTCTCATTGTTTAAAGCTTACTGTGGCTTATGATTGCTAACATCCTCTCCATTTGAAATCTGTTGGATAGTTGTCTCATTGACAATCATACCAGATCTCTATATTTTTGTATCCAATAGCTAACAAAATATATCATAGCCTTTGAACTTGAAACTCGACTGATTTTTGTACCCCATGCTACGAAATTTGGGTGGGTGTAATGTTTTTGACCTGTTTATTCATCAATCTGTTCGTCCATTATTCATCACTTCCTTGTTGCCCTGCTAGTCCCTTTTTTTTCCACAAATCTTTTTATTTAAATGAAGGTTTCCACTCACCAAAACCACAGATGACTCTTATAATCATTAAAATCTAAAACTGGGGACCATTGTGTCAGGAGGGGAACTTGTTTATCTGAAATATGCAATATGTTTTGAGAGGGGGACTTGTAAAAATAACCAATATGATTTGTTGTTGCTAGGATGATATATGTGATCTTGCTCACTATTGGAATTTAAATATGTTCAAAGGTAGCCAGCCTAGGTGCATTTGCAGGGATGACATATACTGCTTTGCATGCATTACATAATTTAAAAAAAATGATAAAGTGGCTACAATGTAATTTTTTACCCCAGAGGACCTTGTAAAATACCACTCATTTATATTTATGAGTCGTTTGTGGACAAAACGTGTATCTAGCGTGCAAAAATTTAAGCCTGGTATCTATGATTAGTTTATCTACAACCACTTGGTCGATGTAACTGCTGGTGGAGGTTTCCTCCTCGAGGGTATCACCAGCCCAGTAGTCAGCACTTCTATTTTGTCATGAAATATCATTGATTTGGTCATACTTATGAATTGAGTTTATAAAACTTAGGATTTTCTATCTCAGGAATAGATTATAATAGCTGTATTTGACAAAACTTTTTCGGAATTATGAGTCTCCAATGCTCTTCAGCTTCATATACTTTATTTGGTCTATTTAACTCTTATGATTCAAGCGTCCCTGATAAGTCTTTTGTAGACAAAATGCGTGACTGCCGTACAAAATTTTGAGCCTATGAAATTTACTTATAGTGGAGAAAATGCAACACTAAAGATCAACCAATTTGTGGTGACACATGTTGAACTTGTTTTGAGTGATACGTTTGATTTGTTCTTCCTCATATCCTTGCTGAAGTAGACTGATTAACAGCATACTTTTTTTATTGTTATTTTAAAGATAGAAAGACTGAAAATTGTTTTAATTTGGAACCCGAAGACAAACAGTTAGGACCTTTTTCAAAAAAAAACCTATAAAAAAAAGTTTAAAAATATAAAAGATACTAGTAATATAAAAGTGCATTCAGAGACATGTAATAATTGTATTATATGTCTCTGGTACATTCAAAGATAAAACTTGGACCATAAATCATTTTAATAAAAAGAGGCAGAAGATGCAAAAGGAGCATTCAAAACTTTTAAGTAAAAAACAAAAAAAGACAAAAGCTATGACAAAAACCGAAAATTGACGAAATGACAAACAAAAGTCTTCAATACACATTTACTGATTTCCTATTAAGTAATTTATCAAATGCATATTTACACTCACAATGCATTATAACTTTGACTAGTACAATTAGTGTAATAGCGTAATGGTCCCAGATTATAAGCATGCCAGCACTGGTTACTGGGCAGTTGGAATTCTTTAGGAATGTTAATACACCAACAGTTTATTAAACAAAGCAATTATGGTTTGATGTAAATGGGAAAAGACGGCATATCCAATGAATGACAATCAAATCCAAAGTGCCTGATGGAAACGACTGGAAGCTAGATTGGAGAACGAAAGATAATTTAGTTAGACAAACTTTTCAATTACCTGTGTTTAAAGTTATTGCAAATGGCTGATATTTTTGTTCGAGCATATTATTTTTCTTATGTTGTTTAACATTTCATACCGATATAACATGTTACTTTTATTATTCTTCCCTTAGTTTTTATTTATTTTGTATTTACATTGTATCATAGGTCAAATTTATTTGTTCAGTGTATGTTCACTGGTGTTAATATGTCCTTTGATTGAGTTAAGCTATTTCAGTTGATATTTTATAGTGTGTCTTTCTATGTTGTGATGTTACACTGTTGTTTCAGAAAAAGGGTGAAGGTTTGGTACCATAAAAACGTTTAAACCCGCTGCATTTGTTTGCACCTGTCCTAAGTCGGGAATCTGATGTTCAGTAGTTGTCGTTTTTTGTTTTGGTTCATACGTGTTTCTCGTTTCTCGTTTTTTATATAGATTAGACCGTAGGTTTTCCCGTTTGAATGGTTTTACACTAGTAATTTTTGGGGCCCTTTATAGCTTACTGTTCGGTGTGAGCCAAGGCTCCGTGTTGAAGACCGTACTTTGACCTATAATGGTTTACTTTTATAAATTTTGACTTGGATGGAGAGTTGTCTCATTGACAGTCATACCACATCTTCTTATATCTATTGTCTTTTTGAATGCTGCAAGATAAGTGATATTGTAAAATAACAAACAAACCGACCTCCAAGGAAAACTCAAAACGGAAAGTTCCTTATTAAATGGCAAAATCCAAAGCTTAAACACATCAATCGAATTGAAAATAACTGTCATATATTAAAGTTTCTTTATGCTATTTGGCCGTTCGTTACTTTGATGTCTTTTCAATGTAATTAAAAAGAAGAGAAAAATACCAAAAGAATATTCTAAACTCAAACTAAAGTAATAGAGAAATTGAAAAAGCTATGCCAAAAAAAAAAAGAAAAAAAACCATAAAAAAATTATATCAAAATATGATTATATAAGTTTTATAAGACAAGAAGTGATAGATGGTATTAAGGGTACTCCTTGTAACTCCAAAGAATTTTGGGCATTTATATTGAAGGAAAACGAATCTGATATTCAAATAAGTAGTTTAATAAAGCAGGAACTTGTCAAAACGAGGGTAAACAGAAGTTGGGACTTTCCATTCAGTAAGAAGCCCTTCAATCACAAAATTATCTGCAAACCTATATAGGTTTTTTCGGGTATTATTTAACCGATATGTAGACGTGCTATCTGGATTGTGGAACGTTGTGGACTATCATTTAGGAAAAACATTTACCTTTTCTTGTTTAGACTAAACGTTTAGTTAATCTTTTAGTCTAAACAAGAAAAGGTAAATGTTTTTCCTAAATGATAGTCCACAACGTTCCACAATCCAGATAGCACGTCTACATATCGGTTAAATAATACCCGAATAAACCTATATAGGTTTGCAGATAATTTTGTGATTGAAGGGCTTCTTACTGAATGGAAAGTCCCAACTTCTGTTTACCCTCGTTTTGACAAGTTCATGCTTTATTACCTTTCTATTTCATTTGCGCATGTAAGGCATGAGTATTGTAACTGGGGTCCGTTTAGCTAAATAAACTCCTCATAGATACCAGGATTAAAGGTTTGCACGCCAGACGCGCGTTTCGTCTACAAAGACTCATCAGTGACGCTCGAATAAAAAAAGTAAACAAGGCCAAATCAAGTTGAAGAGCATTGAGGACCCAAAATTCCGAAAGATTTACCAACTACAGCTAAGGTAAGCCGTTCCTAGGGTAAAAAATCCTTAATATTTCGAAAAGTTTAAAGTTTTGTTAGCAGTTGATTTAAAATTATGAACATATCAATGACAATTCATGTCAACACATAAGTGCTAAGAGTAAGCTATATTAAATCCCATTTGATCATTTTCCAACCTGACAGAATGCCAACATTCGTTCTCGCGGTCATTCGCCTTAGTAATTGTACTGACGTCGATGACTTCAAAATTGAGATTAATATCCAATCAGCATCACAGTAAGGACTTTATACTTTTTATACGACCGCAGGTAGTATTATGTTATGGCGTTGTCTGCGTCGTTGTCTGAAGACATTTTGGTTCGCAGACAATAACTTGAGTATAAGTTCATGGATCTCTATGAAATTTTAGAACAAGTTTCCATCCCAGTAAAGGATGGTTAGGTTTCTTTTGGGGGCTATTGTCCTTGCGGTTTTGTGATTAGGAACCAAAAAAGGTCAGTTTTACTGGTTCATGGAAAATAAATTGGTTCGCAGACCATAACTTTAGTGTAAGTGTATGGATGTGTAAGAAATTTTAGTACAAGGTCCCATACCACAATAGGCGGGTTGGGATAGATTTTTGGGGTTATTGTCTTAGCTGTTTTGTAATGAGGGCCAAGAAAGGGTCCAAAAACAATTATTTGTCTGGTTTTAAGACAATAACTTGAGTATAAGAGATATTTCTTTGGTCAAAATTTGAACACAAGGTTGCACATCACAATAGGAAGGTTGGGATTCATTTTGGAGCTTATTCAGGTTCCATACCTCAAAAAGAAAGTTGGGACTGATTTAAGAGGTCATGGTCCAAACTGCTTAATAATAAGAGGCTGAAAAGGGGCCAAAAAAACTAAGATTTTCTGATTTCTGGACAATAACTTGAGTATAAGTCTTTTTAATGCTATTAAATTGTGCCACAAGGTGGTATACCATAAAATAAAGTTTGGGTTTGATTTTAGGGGTTTTGACCCTATTGGTTTAGTTTTAAAGGGACCAAAATCAATACTTTGTATAAATTGGTTATTGTTTTAGCAATTTCAATGGGGTTTAATTCAAAAGTCTTGAATTCTTGAGAGTTTTTAAAATGCTGAATCTTATTGGGTATTTAGTATTTGGATTTTAGGGTCTAATTTTGAATTGATTCATATGAAGGTCCAAAGGGTCCAAAATTAAACTTTGTTTGATTTCTTTAAAAAAAAAATTGTTAGTGTTACTTGATATGCTGAATCTAACTGTGTATTTATTTTTTTTTAATTTTGAGGCCTGTCTTCAAATTGGTCCACATTAAGGTTCAAAGGTTCCAAAATACAACTTTTTTTTTATTTAAAAAAAATGGATTCTAGGGGTTCTTTAAAATGCTGAATCTAAGCGTGTAAAACTAGATATAACATCATATCTAATTTTAGAGAACTATTTTTGTGGTTTACATCACTGATTCATGGAAAAAAAATGTTTCACAGACAATAACTTTAGTATAAGTGTATGGATGTGTAAGAAATTTTAGCACTAGGTTCCATACCAGAATAGGAGGGTTGGGATATTAAATAGTTAATAAAGCTCTACATTTATAGATTTATTATAGAAATCTAAAATTGAGTCATAGTTTAAAATAGGTTTGCTGATTCAGATATATTAATTGTGGCTATAATTGTGTATGCATTGTGTTCTATTTAAAAATTGTTAACATGTTTGAATATTTTCTTATGGTTGAAAATTTCCTTGGAAATTGAATTAAACCTTTGTCCATCTGTTGAAGTAGAAGTGTTGGTAAGTGAAGTTTTAAATACAATGGTGTCATACATTATGTTATGTTACATCTTATTAAAAAAATGTAATTTTAGATAATAATCTATTTTTATTAACAAATATATTTCATTACAATACATCTTATAGATAAAGTTGTTGACATTGATAGATAAGATGCAGATAGTAATTTGTGACAAATGAAAGAATAAATATTGGGATATTAATTATATATATAAATTTTGATTACACTAAGTATTTTTATACATCTAAAATTTATTTGCTTTCTTTAATTGTTGTTGTTGTTTGTTTTCCAGTATGATAACTGTGAAATACCATACCCAGACTGAAATCTACATTAATGATAATAAATGATCGTAAAATCAATTACACAATTATAATTGAATTGACAGATTTATTTGAAAATTCTGTGTTTCCTAAGTGTTATTGATGATAAGCTCTGTAGGATTATTGAATATAGTTTGAAATTTACTGTTCATTATTAGATATTTTGAAGATAATTACAGATAAGTTTAATAGATTTTTTTGAAGACATTGTATTGATGATAAATGATATTTAGGAAATTATTTTTTTCTTTTCTTTGGTAAATTTTTTGAAGAATTTTGTGGTAGGTTTGTTTGTTTTTCTGTATAAATTAATAGAAAATGCTAGATATGTTTTTATCCCTCCCCCCCCCCCCCCCACACCCATAGCGGAGGGAGGCATTAAGTTTTACCCTTGTCCGTCTGTATGTACGTCCGTACGTCCCATAATTGGTTTCCGTTCTCTAATTTTAGTTTGCCTCAACCAAATACTATGAAATTTATAGACAATGCTGATTACCACAAAACACAGATCATGTTTGAATTTGGTTGGAGTCACTTTTCCCGTTCTAGAGTTATTTCCCTTTACAAATGGAAAAATTGCTGAATTTTTTGTTTCCTTCCTAACTTTAGTCTGCCTCAACCAAATGCTATGGATATTATACACAATGCTTATTATCACAAAACACAGATCCAGTTCGAATTTAGATGGCGTCACTTTTACCGTTCTAGAGTTATGCCCCTTTACAAATGAAAAAAATCAGCGTTTCCGTTCTCTAACTTAAGTTTGCCTCAACCAAATGTTATGAAACTTATACACTCACTAAACTACGTAGTGGAACATTAAAACTGAATATAAAAGTTGGTCGTTTTGACAATATTGTCAGAGAAAATTGTATATGTATATGCTGTCATATGAATTGTATTGAAAATAAGTACCATTTTGTTTTAGTATGTCCTGCCTTTACATCATTGAGGCTACAGTTTTTACCAAAATTTTATTGCTCATGGCCAAATCATAGAAAGCTTGTATTTCTTTTACAGGCTAGCTCAAAGAATTTAACTAAAAAATTGTGTAAATTTAGCGGCATGGAAGCTAAGATTACAAATTATTATTGTATAACAGTTGTAGTTCTGTGCTTGTTATGACCTTTTTGTGTTGTTCTCTGCATGTTTACTGTCATTATTGTCATTATATATTATGTTATTTTGCTATAGCATTATGTTTGCTTCTGCAATAAATATTCCTTCATTATACACAATGCGGATTACCAAAAAACTCGGATCAAGTACAAATTTAGGTAGCGTTACCTTTACTGTTCTTGAGTCTCTAAATAATGTTATATGCAAGCGGGGGCATCATCTGTGTCCCATGGACACATTCCCCATTTATTTATTTTTTGATGAAGCGAACTCCTTTAAAAATTAAGTTTATATTGTCTGTTAATAAATATGTATTTATATTTTTGATTTTGGGCCCAGTTTTCAAGTTGATGCAAATCTGGGTCCAAAACTAAACTGTGTTTGATTTCAACATATATTGAATATATATTGGGTTCTTTGAAATGCTGAATCTAAACCTGTATTTAAATTTTTTTTGGGCCCAGTTTTCAATTTGCTACAAATCAGGGTCCAAAATTAAACTTTGTTTGATTTCAGCAAAAATTGAATTGATGGGGTTCTTTGAAATGCTGAATGTAACCATGTATTTAAATTTTGGTTTTTGGCTTCGTTGTCAAAATGGTCCACATTGAGGTCCAAAATTTTTGTTTGATTTCATAAAAATTTGAACTCTTGGGGTTCTTTGATACGCTGATTCTAACCATGTACTTTGATTTTGGATATTGGACCATAATAGGTTAATATCCAATTTCAAAATTTTCAGTTCTTTGACCACATCATTTTGTGTCACAAACCTATGCTGTGTCAAATATTCAATCACAATCCAAATTCAGAGCTGTTTTAAGTTTATAAAACTTAAGATTTTCTATCTCAGGAATAGATTATAATAGCTGTATTTCGCAAAATTATTTTTCGAAATTATGGGTCTCCAATGCTCTTAAGCTTCATATACTTTATAAGGCCTTTTTAACTCTTATGATTCAAGCGTCACTGATAAGTTTTTTGTAGACAAAATGCGTGACTGCTGTACAACATTGTGAGCCTATGGAATTTCTTTATAGTGGAGAAAATGCAACACTGTAATGATCAACCAATTTGTGGTGACACATGTTGAACTTATTTTGAGTGATACGTTTGATTTGTTCTTCCTCATATGCTTGCTGAAGTAGGCTGATTTAACAGCATACTTTTTTTATTGTTGTTTTAAAGAAAGAGAGAGACTGAAAATTGTTTTAATTAAAACAGTTAGGACCTTTATTATAAAAAACCTGTCAACAAACGTTCTAATTAAAAATATAAAAGATGATATAAAAGTGCATTCAGAGACATGTAATAATTGTATTATATGTCTCTGGTACATTCAATGATAAAACTTGGACCATGAATAAAGGCAACAGTATTAAGTTCAATAGTCATAAATTGATTAAGCGAGGAAAACACATCAACTATAAGAGAAAAACAACGGAACAACAGACACACTGAACTGCTACAAAAGCAAACGCCAACATACATAGAAACGGACTATTTGATAACAACTGCCATATTCCTGAAATTGCTACAGGACATTTTAAGAAAAAATGGTGGGTTGAACCTGGTTTTATGGCTAGCCAAACCTTCCGCTTATATGGCAATGTTAAAAATACCGCTAAAATGACAACATTACGTGACAAAAATACAGTACAAATAAACTATTAATTTACGACAGTACAACCGTACATCATAATAGAATTATGAACTGTGCGTCACACGAATGTATCAATGCCACAAAAAGTGACGTCACAGGTAAATTTCTAAAAATAGAATATAAAATTGGGATTAAGTTTGTAATGGTGTTATTTTATGTATTTTCTAACCATTACAAGAATATAGAATTCTGTTAGTGATGGTGTAATTATTTGTATTTTCTAACCATGTCGGTTTTTCTTCTAAATCAAAACTGTGTACAACAAATAAATCCTGTGCATCTAGTTGCTTTAAACTAAAAATCATATAAATGAGCTAGCTGATTAATTATCTTAACTTTACATACATATAGAAAATAAAAAATAAAAATAGAATTCAAACCACAAACGATAAGACATAACACAATATCAAACCAGACTTACAAAAGAAACACCATAACTAAATACATGAATGTTGGATGTATAAATACTGAGACACGTCTAATAGCAATGCGAATTCACACTCGGCAAAACAGTCATATTCGGGAATAGGTCACGTTCGGTACTTAGGAGACCAGACCATGTAGATGGTAAACCACAATCTAAGAAGTGGTAAAAATGTCGTTAGTTAGTTTAGACACAGACACATCGTATAGATCAACCAATTCGTGATGGTGTCCATAAAATTTACGGAGTGTCATTTTTAATCTTTCCTCCTCATAACTCTGTTGGAGCAGTTTCTGCGTAAGGAGCTTTTTTTTGTATATGCAGAATATTGGATGTTTTGTACATAATATATTGTAAAGCTTACACCACTCGTGTCATCCGTTGTACTAACTAGGTCGGTGTTAATGAGTTTCTCGGCTTACATATTGAAAAAAGTGCCTTAGCTATTTTGCCTATCACACTTCAATTTTTAGTCACTATGAACATCTATACCTTAACTTTGAACATTGATACCAGAGTTGATAGAACTTTATTTTTTTCCATTTCACGACACTTTCTGTAGAGCGGTGATAATTTATTTCGAGACACAATCGACCAGCTCGTCGCAATATTTATATTAATATTTCTATCGGAAATCGTCTAAAGTTATGTTGATGGTAATTAGATGGTATCCAGTCTAAAAAGGGGGCCCGATGGCCGAGTGGCTAAGTAGTCGAACTACTGTATTACTATTGACACTGAGATTGTGCGTTAGAATCCCGCACGTGTCAGGTGCGCCCGACTACAATCGTTATTGACTAGGATTGTCAGTTTTCCTACCGAAAGTTGGTGGTTCTTTCCGGGCACTCCGGCTTCCTCCACCAATAAAAACTGACCGCCACAAAATATCACAATAGTGGTAAAAATGGTGTTAAACACCTATCAATCAATCAATCAATCAATCCAGTCAAAAAATTCACAGGAAATAATTATACTTTATAACATTTCCATTTGTGTTATGTTTCATATTGAACTTGTCGTTTTGTATTTTGTTTTAGTCCATTCGGTTAGCCTGGGATCCTGACTAACTGCTCGACAGTAGAACTCAGCGAAGAGAAGTTTAGCCAGGATGCCAGGCTACCATTTAGTGGGCAAGAATTTGACAGCACTTGCGTCTTAAAACCAGCGACGGACTTGCACAACTAGAGGGGCTCTGAATATAACATTCATTTGTTAATTCACAACTCTAAAGCATTTAGTGATTGTAACTTTATAATTTACATGTTATAAGGACAAAATTTGCTCCATTTTTTGTTTGCAGTCGACAATTCGATTTTATGTTTTCGTCCTGAGACATTACAGGTATTACTTGTTATCATTATAATTTTACTGACTAACAAAATAAAAGGTATAATAATCAAACTTTTAACTTTTGTCAATCGTCAACCGAGTGTGTTAACAATATTATCAGTTACAATCCATTGTTCAAGGATAAAATAATATCAATGGAATACATTATTGGGTCAACGAGCATATTAAATTGTATTAACAGATATTTGGCACAGCAAATGGCCTTCGTCAGTGTCAGTTCTTTTTTCAAAATGTAATAAAACAATGGGTTCTTTGTGTGTTAAAAGAGCTCACTCAAGAATACAGGTAATCTTGTACTTTATCCAAATAAATAAAAATCATTCACAATTTCAATAAAAGTAACTTGAAATAATAATAACGATGCATTAATTTCATCTTTAATTTCAAAACCCAGTAAAAGACATGACAACAAGCATTCCTTGAAATATATTAGTAAAATACGTCATATAAGAATCTGAAGACAATCCCCCACAACTGATCCACAATCTCTCTTGTCCGTCAATACACATAAACTCAGGGCTAATCACGTGAACATTTAATAATGAAACAAAGGTTTTTAAAGCACCTCTTATATCTAAAATATGTAGAACTTTAGTATCGGAGTCTAACAAGACAATATTTCCGGTTGCAGTTACAGCAAGACAATTCGGTTTGAACTGAAGTTTTGAGTTTATAGTTGTATTTCCCGTATACGTCCACATAAGTTTATTTGGATAAGCAAGCGACAGAAGACGACCGTGTTTGTCTTTAGATGTCTTGTCAATCACATACAAATCATTGTTAATATTTGTTGTTGCTTTTAGAGCATATGTTAATATTCGTTTATGGTCAGCATCGAATTCAAATGTATGCATTTTTTTCCCACTCGCCTCAATGATGATGATTTGCCTTACACTATTTTCTGACAATTTGTACGAAATTTCTTCACAAATTCCCACTACTATCTTACCAGATTTTGTTATATGGAGTGGTCGAGAAATAAATGGCGAAAAATCTATAAAATCCTTTAATTTACCGTCGTCTGCCAATGTTACAAGTTTTGATTGTCCAGAAAGAGATAAAATTACTTCGCCTTTTTCACTTTCGAGCATTTCTTCAACACTTATATCCTTTACTTCTTGTCGTTGTTGAATTTCGTTTCCCAATTCCATATTTCTCAAGCATGAGTATTTATCACTCACCCAAACTGACCCATCTTGGCAGGGCTGTATGTTATTGAAAATGGCTTTACTTCTGTAAGAATAAAGGACTTCAATCTGTACTGTATCCGAAACTTCTTTTAAAGACCCAAACATTTCCGAAATTTGAGTTTGGTCAATTGAACCACATTTTAGTTCAATTGGATTGATATCAATAACTCGATAAGTCTTTTCGGGCTCTGTCCAAGACTTAACGGATTGTTCTGTTTCAATTACACTTTTTAAACTACCTGTATCTATAGCTAAATTAACTGATTCCAAGATTGAACCTACTTCTTTTTGTGCGTTGACGTTTGTGTTTTGTGCTTTTATTGTCTCTATATTTATTTCTTTGAATCGGTCTCCAAGAATTTTAAGTCTGGATTGGGTTTCATTCTCAATTGCCTTCTTAAACCTTTCCTCTTGTTCTAAAATTGTTTTCTTCACATTCTCGTAAAAACATCTATTCGATTTTGTCCTGTCACTAAGTTCTTTTTCACATATTGAATGAAAAGCCAAATCCTCTTTTAGTTTATCCTGAAAGTATTTTAAACTTTGAAATTTTTCCTCATATGCGACTTTCAAACTCTCGAAAAAATGATCGTTATGTTTTTCGGAAAGACAGACAGGGCAGACTAACTGATTACACTTCTTACAAAATATGCAAATCTTTTGTTCAGGGTGTTCATCGCATAAAACAAAAAGATTTGGCTGAAAGGAACAATCCTTCCCGATATTTGTTACCTTGATGACATTATGTTCGTCAGCTGTGTTGAATTTCACGTGTACTTTCCTTTTACATTTATCACACATCAACAGGGAACATTCTAGGCATTTCCATATAATTTGTTTTTCATCTTCACACAGATGACATACACATAGAATTTGCGCTTCTCCAAGATTAATAGATTTTGACGTCGCCATTTTTCGTTAGCTATATAGGTCAAATTAAGGAAGTATGACATGTACACGGTGTAGTCGATAGATAAGTCTAGAGGTGTGTATTTAAATAATATACAGGAAACAATGTCATAGCTATAATTTTCTTTTTGTTTAAACTTTACATATCATTTATTTGCCAATGGAATTTATGTATGTATGCCCACAAACTGAATTTGTGGACATTTTATGGAAAGAGGTTTACTTGAGCCCCATTCCAGGCCTCTTTCAATTAAAGGTGTTTGTCCCAGATTTCGATAGCATTACATAATTGAGTAATAACACAATTGATATTCTGCATAACTGTAAAGTATCGAAAAACATGTTCAAAATTGAAGAATTTGATAAGTCTTATTTCAAATATAAACAACAATGACATTATTAATCGTTGTATTCAAGGAGCTCCTGAAATATTTCAGAACCTCTGTAATTCAAATTATGAAGGTCTTGAAATATTTCAGGATATCTTGAAAAATCAAATTATGGAGGTCCTAAAATATTTTAAGAGGTCCTTAATGACTTATGGATATCGTAAATTCGAAGTATTGGGGTGCTGAAATAATTCAGAAGTAGTAAATACAATAATTATTGACTGAATCTGCGCCTATGCATACGATGAAGATTACAATTCCATGTATATTCTTCTGCGTTATACAATATATGGTAATAAATTTGGTCACTTTTAGGGGGTCGTATATTCAAATATGTTACAGGATTAATAATGTCAAGCAATACATTGCCTTTTTCCAAGAATACAACAAGAGTTTTGAAATATAAAGCAGACAAGTTGCTTTATTAAAATAAAGAAGTGCACTACCTGAACCTGGTTGCTTGTTTGGTGCGAAAGATCAGGTAATTAATATATAAAGATTTAACCTCGTTCTTTATTAGATGTAGAAAACTGACTTAATTTCCTAATGCACCTGTTTTTTAATGTGGTGCATAATTCTTGTTAAGGAAATCCTTACCGAAAGATGACATTACAACATGCAAAATTTTTTTTAAATTAGAGGTTGATTCCTGGCTAATATCGAAGTGTGAAGGTGAAAACAGTTTTTGTTATGAAGAATTTCGCTGAAAGGAGTTGGACAATTTTTTTCTGATTTTCTTTCACACAACAACCATTTCCAAGAAGAGTTGAGTAATAGTGATTGCACCTACGGCATGTTTGTTATTATACATGATGATGGAATGTTTTCAGGATTTACACTGGATAAATATGTAATCTTTTCAATGTCATGTAACAATTGTACCAAAGTAAAAGGAAATACATGCAACGCAGAAACCAATGACAGGGCAATGCATTGTTGTTTGAAGTATGAATCATGTAGAGATCGAGAAAACAAAATTGATAACAGACAAAATTTAAATCTGCAGCTTGTAGTATCGGAGGCATTTGCACAGGTAAAGCTAAACAAGCAATGGTATTACTCTGATGAGAAATTCAGATACTTTGGATGTGTGTAAGTAAATGAGTTTTTCCTTGTATAATGTCATAAGAAAATGAAATTTGTAATAATGTTTTTTTCCTTCAATATCTGGAAATAAGAACTTCAACGTTCAATATTTACAGTATTTCTTGCCCTTATCACACTTTGTCTACCTGTTATAAACTGCTGCTATGCTGTTGTGTATGTATTCCTGTTAACAATGAATAACTTTGTTTATAGTCATATACATATCTCAATTAATACGTCACTTTCATGCATGTTCACACTATACAGACTTTATCAACAGTGGGGTTATCCTTAAACAAAAATTGCTCAAGCAGCAATACGAGGAATCAGAAGCGAATCCAGCAAAATTGGGAGATTGGGTGGGGGGGGGGGGGGGGGAGTGGGAGGGGGTCACCAATACAAAATATTTATTGATAATGAGAGCCATGAAGGTAGTATCAAAGCAAATGGTAACACATGATTTAAAAAATTGATTCTAATTTCATATTTGTTTGATGTATGCGAGCAAAAGTGTAAAAGAGCACATCAAGGCCTAAGTGTAAGTCATAATGCAGTACATTAGTTCTTATCTATTTAGTCATGGAAAATATTTGCGGCAACTTTCGACAACGGTCTCCCCAAGTAGCTCTACCAAGTAGTTCTTTTGTTTGATCCTTTTGATTCTCTTGACATTTTAAACATTTGCTGATAAAACCTTCTATTTGTACAGCCATTCCATTCATTCCAAAAGAATACATCTCGTTTTTGAGCTTTACATTTATAACATTTCCATTTGTGTTATGTTTCATATTGAACTTGTCGTTTTGTATTTTGTTTTAGTCCATTCGGTTAGCCTGGGATCCTGACTAACTGCTCGACAGTAGAACTCAGCGAAGAGAAGTTTAGCCAGGATGCCAGGCTACCATTTAGTGGGCAAGAATTTGGCAGCACTTGCGTCTTAAAACCAGCGACGGACTTGCACAACTAGAGGGGCTCTGAATATAACATTCATTTGTTAATTCACAACTCTAAAGCATTTAGTGATTGTAACTTTATAATTTACATGTTATAAGGACAAAATTTGCTCCATTTTTTGTTTGCAGTCGACAATTCGATTTTATGTTTTCGTCCTGAGACATTACAGGTATTACTTGTTATCATTATAATTTTACTGACTAACAAAATAAAAGGTATAATAATCAAACTTTTAAATTTTGTCAATCGTCAACCGAGTGTGTTAACAATATTATCAGTTACAATCCATTGTTCAAGGATAAAATAATATCAATGGAATACATTATTGGGTCAACGAGCATATTAAATTCTATTAACAGATATTTGGCACAGCAAATGGCCTTCGTCAGTGTCAGTTCTTTTTTCAAAATATAATAAAACAATGGGTTCTTTGTGTGTTAAAAGAGCTCACTCAAGAATACAGGTAATCTTGTACTTTATCCAAATAAATAAAAATCATTCACAATTTCAATAAAAGTAACTTGAAATAATAATAACGATGCATTAATTTCATCTTTAATTTCAAAACCCAGTAAAAGACATGACAACAAGCATTCCTTGAAATATATTAGTAAAATACGTCATATAAGAATCTGAAGACAATCCCCCACAACTGATCCACAATCTCTCTTGTCCGTCAATACACATAAACTCAGGGCTAATCACGTGAACATTTAATAATGAAACAAAGGTTTTTAAAGCACCTCTTATATCTAAAATATGTAGAACTTTAGTATCGGAGTCTAACAAAACAATATTTCCGGTTGCAGTTACAGCAAGACAATTCGGTTTGAACTGAAGTTTTGAGTTTATAGTTGTATTTCCCGTATACGTCCACATAAGTTTATTTGGATAAGCAAGCGACAGAAGACGACCGTGTTTGTCTTTAGATGTCTTGTCAATCACATACAAATCATTGTTAATATTTGTTGTTGCTTTTAGAGCATATGTTAATATTCGTTTATGGTCAGCATCGAATTCAAATGTATGCATTTTTTTCCCACTCGCCTCAATGATGATGATTTGCCTTACACTATTTTCTGACAATTTGTACGAAATTTCTTCACAAATTCCCACTACTATCTTACCAGATTTTGTTATATGGAGTGGTCGAGAAATAAATGGCGAAAAATCTATAAAATCCTTTAATTTACCGTCGTCTGCCAATGTTACAAGTTTTGATTGTCCAGAAAGAGATAAAATTACTTCGCCTTTTTCACTTTCGAGCATTTCTTCAACACTTATATCCTTTACTTCTTGTCGTTGTTGAATTTCGTTTCCCAATTCCATATTTCTCAAGCATGAGTATTTATCACTCACCCAAACTGACCCATCTTGGCAGGGCTGTATGTTATTGAAAATGGCTTTACTTCTGTAAGAATAAAGGACTTCAATCTGTACTGTATCCGAAACTTCTTTTAAAGACCCAAACATTTCCGAAATTTGAGTTTGGTCAATTGAACCACATTTTAGTTCAATTGGATTGATATCAATAACTCGATAAGTCTTTTCGGGCTCTGTCCAAGACTTAACGGATTGTTCTGTTTCAATTACACTTTTTAAACTACCTGTATCTATAGCTAAATTAACTGATTCCAAGATTGAACCTACTTCTTTTTGTGCGTTGACGTTTGTGTTTTGTGCTTTTATTGTCTTTATATTTATTTCTTTGAATCGGTCTCCAAGAATTTTAAGTCTGGATTGGGTTTCATTCTCAATTGCCTTCTTAAACCTTTCCTCTTGTTCTAAAATTGTTTTCTTCACATTCTCGTAAAAACATCTATTCGATTTTGTCCTGTCACTAAGTTCTTTTTCACATATTGAATGAAAAGCCAAATCCTCTTTTAGTTTATCCTGAAAGTATTTTAAACTTTGAAATTTTTCCTCATATGCGACTTTCAAACTCTCGAAAAAATGATCTTTATGTTTTTCGGAAAGACAGACAGGGCAGACTAACTGATTACACTTCTTACAAAATATGCAAATCTTTTGTTCAGGGTGTTCATCGCATAAAACAAAAAGATTTGGCTGAAAGGAACAATCCTTCCCGATATTTGTTACCTTGATGACATTATGTTCGTCAGCTGTGTTGAATTTCACGTGTACTTTCCTTTTACATTTATCACACATCAACAGGGAACATTCTAGGCATTTCCATATAATTTGTTTTTCATCTTCACACAGATGACATACACATAGAATTTGCGCTTCTCCAAGATTAATAGATTTTGACGTCGCCATTTTTCGTTAGCTATATAGGTCAAATTAAGGAAGTATGACATGTACACGGTGTAGTCGATAGATAAGTCTAGAGGTGTGTATTTAAATAATATACAGGAAACAATGTCATAGCTATAATTTTCTTTTTGTTTAAACTTTACATATTATTTATTTGCCAATGGAATTTATGTATGTATGCCCACAAACTGAATTTGTGGACATTTTATGGAAAGAGGTTTACTTGAGCCCCATTCCAGGCCTCTTTCAATTAAAGGTGTTTGTCCCAGATTTCGATAGCATTACATAATTGAGTAATAACACAATTGATATTCTGCATAACTGTAAAGTATCGAAAAACATGTTCAAAATTGAAGAATTTGATAAGTCTTATTTCAAATATAAACAACAATGACATTATTAATCGTTGTATTCAAGGAGCTCCAGAAATATTTCAGAACCTCTGAAATTCAAATTATGAAGGTCTTGAAATATTTCAGGATATCTTGAAAAATCAAATTATGGAGGTCCTAAAATATTTTAAGAGGTCCTTAATGACTTATGGATATCGTAAATTCGAAGTATTGGGGTGCTGAAATAATTCAGAAGTAGTAAATACAATAATTATTGACTGAATCTGCGCCTATGCATACGATGAAGATTACAATTCCATGTATATTCTTCTGCGTTATACAATATATGGTAATAAATTTGGTCACTTTTAGGGGGTCGTATATTCAAATATGTTACAGGATTAATAATGTCAAGCAATACATTGCCTTTTTCCAAGAATACAACAAGAGTTTTGAAATATAAAGCAGACAAGTTGCTTTATTAAAATAAAGAAGTGCACTACCTGAACCTGGTTGCTTGTTTGGTGCGAAAGATCAGGTAATTAATATATAAAGATTTAACCTCGTTCTTTATTAGATGTAGAAAACTGACTTAATTTCCTAATGCACCTGTTTTTTAATGTGGTGCATAATTCTTGTTAAGGAAATCCTTACCGAAAGATGACATTACAACATGCAAATTTTTTTTTTAAATTAGAGGTTGATTCCTGGCTAATATCGAAGTGTGAAGGTGAAAACAGTTTTTGTTATGAAGAATTTCGCTGAAAGGAGTTGGACAATTTTTTTCTGATTTTCTTTCACACAACAACCATTTCCAAGAAGAGTTGAGTAATAGTGATTGCACCTACGGCATGTTTGTTATTATACATGATGATGGAATGTTTTCAGGATTTACACTGGATAAATATGTAATCTTTTCAATGTCATGTAACAATTGTACCAAAGTAAAAGGAAATACATGCAACGCAGAAACCAATGACAGGGCAATGCATTGTTGTTTGAAGTATGAATCATGTAGAGATCGAGAAAACAAAATTGATAACAGACAAAATTTAAATCTGCAGCTTGTAGTATCGGAGGCATTTGCACAGGTAAAGCTAAACAAGCAATGGTATTACTCTGATGAGAAATTCAGATACTTTGGATGTGTGTAAGTAAATTAGTTTTTCCTTGTATAATGTCATAAGAAAATGAAATTTGTAATAATGTTTTTTTCCTTCAATATCTGGAAATAAGAACTTCAACGTTCAATATTTACAGTATTTCTTGCCCTTATCACACTTTGTCTACCTGTTATAAACTGCTGCTATGCTGTTGTGTATGTATTCCTGTTAACAATGAATAACTTTGTTTATAGTCATATACATATCTCAATTAATACGTCACTTTCATGCATGTTCACACTATACAGACTTTATCAACAGTGGGGTTATCCTTACACAAAAATTGCTCAAGCAGCAATACGAGTAATCAGAAGCGAATCCAGCAAAATTGGGAGATTGGGTGGGGGGGGGGGGAGTGGGAGGGGGTCACCAATACAAAATATTTATTGATAATGAGAGCCATGAAGGTAGTTACAAAGCAAATGGTAACACATGATTTAAAAATTGATTCTAATTTCATATTTGTTTGATGTATGCGAGCAAAAGTGTAAAAGAGCACATCAAGGCCTAAGTGTAAATCATAATGCAGTACATTAGTTCTTATCTATTTAGTCATGGAAAATATTTGCGGCAACTTTCGACAACGGTCTCCCCAAGTAGCTCTACCAAGTAGTTCTTTTGTTTGATCCTTTTGATTCTCTTGACATTTTAAACATTTGCTGATAAAACCTTCTATTTGTACAGCCATTCCATTCATTCCAAAAGAATACATCTCGTTTTTGAGCTTTACATTTGTTAATTCTAATATGCGATTTGCGGATTTTATTTAACATTTCACGTTGCATATTTTTCGATTCAATTTTATTTGACCTGTAATGTAGTCCATTCTTTGGAACTTTGGGTTCATTATTTTCTGCTGTTGTTTTTTTTTAAAATCGATCATACATCTGTTCTGAGATCGGTAAATACAATAATAGACTCTGTTCATTCACAGATTAATCAGGAACCAAATATTTTTTTGTTTCGATTAGGTAATTTCAACTGAAGTGATCGGCTAGAAACATAAGTTTTCATTGTTTGTATTGTATGTTAAATTGTAATTTGTATGTCAAAAGAAGACGCTGAGTCTTGGTGGTGTTTGTAACGGTTTATGGTCTGTTTCAATAAACTCATCATAGGTACCAGGATCTACATTTTGTACGCCAGACTCATTTTTCGTATACAACATAGCAAATGAACCTTATTGTCTGGAGACATCTTGAGATGTCTCGAGACAAATTTCCAAGACGCGTCTTATAGACACCATGTCTTAAAGACATGTCTTAAAGACATCTTGAGACATATAAAACTGTGTCTTGAGATATGTCTCAAGACACATTTTTGTCACATCCATGTCTTGAGACATTGGTTTAGAATAGTGTTTGGTGTATTTGAAAACACACCACATCCTTTATTCTGTGTATGAATTAAGGAAGATGTTTGCCATAATGAAAACTTAAGGCAGTGAAATTCAAAATAAACCCCCAAATAAACCAAATAAATAACGCAACCCCCTCCCCCTTTCTCCATTTTTTTTTAAATCAATAAATCTAAATCTTTATGGTTAGTTATGGGTTTTCAATAAGTTAAAATTTGACATCTTCAGCTAAGATGTAAATTTAATTTTCAAGTTATATGAAGAAAGAGTTAAAATGAAAACGAAGACGTGAATGGGGGAAATGTCAAAACTCATAACTTGGTAGAATGATGAATTATGAATACTGGTGAATAAACATTTTTATGCAATTGACTGCGTAAGGCATATTTTTTTTAAATCTTGATTAATGCTGAACAATGATCAACAAGAGCAACAATTGACTGCAATAAAAACTTTGTTGTGTTCAGACTACTGAAATCTGCAGGAAAATATCATCATGAAAATTTCTGAAATTTCAATTCTATCTTCAAAATCACACAGACACAGCCGATGAATATTTTAACAATAAAAGTTTAAACCCATCTAGAATTGAAAAACATAGAGCAATCCAAAGGTACCATTCTTACAAAAAGATACAACACATTGTTGATTTTCCACCAAACCTACCCAGTCAATGATCAGTTTTAACATTCAATTTAAATCAAAATCTGATCACTTCCCGGAGAGGAGTGGATTATTATAAGTCTAGAAAAGAAACCAAATGAGCAAGCAAGCCACAAGAAACATACACGAAAGAATATATGAAAAATACCAATTTAGAGACTTATCTGACCTTTTAAACAATTCAAATTGAGTTCTCATAAATGCAATATATAGATCCACGTCTGTTCCTTAAATTGATGTCCAAAATGACGTCATTATAGAGCAGGATTCCAAATCTATGTCAGATTTTATGCACTTCTAATAGAAGTCTTCTTATGTTCCCAAATCAATGTCTAGATCTTGGCACTACTCTGAAAAAAATAATGAAAAATTATTTTATTTAATTTATAAAGTTTGGTTATCATTCTTTATCCTTGAGATAAACAGAAAATGACATTAAGGGGGCATAAATCAAATTTTTTCTGAAATATAGGATATCGCTATTTTTTGGTATAAATTAACTTCATCCAATACTTAATAGAAAAATAAAATAAAAATATGGGGTTACCGTTCATTTTAGCTCACAATCTGCCTTCGAAAAAAGCATGCATTTTTGTTAAGGTACTTTTTTCTGTTGAACTAATAAGAGAAAAAAAGGTAATATCGAAATTTAAAAAAGAACCTAATTACAGAAATAGCTTAAATTTTACAATAGTTTAGTGAAAGTACAGCTTGTATGAAAAAAATAATAAAAAATATAGGTCACCGATGAGTTAAAAAAGATATTTAAATTTTAATGCAAAAAAATGGCATTTTTTTCACCAAAGGGAGATAATTTGGAGCTTTTTTTAATGATGTAAACATTTTAAAAGTCATCTCGGGCCAAAACGAATTGATGTTTCAGGTTGATTTTTGTACCATATCATGAAGTTACAATTAATAGTGTAATAAATAAAATTTGTAATGAAAACAAAAATGTTTATATTTTTGCTGAATTGTTTGTACCCTTGAGCCTCCTTAGTTCTTAATTGAAATACTAATTTTTCATCAGCTCCTTGGCAAGGCAGTAACTCTACAAATTGTTATAATTATTTTTTCTAAAGTATTTCCATGACCCAAGTTCAGAACCTCTTCTGTAGTTGTTGGCAATATCTGAATATTTTCCGTTAGTCTAAAAAGTTAGGATATATCAGCTCTGACTAGTATTATTCATCACTTTCGATTAAGAACTCGACACATTGTATAAGCAGCTAGCTATTGAAGCCTGTATTTTACCCATGCACATGCTTTTATTATGTTTTATTACATTAGTTGCAATGAATTACATTGATTTCCCAGTGAAATAAAAACCGATAATTTCACATGTGAAATAAACGTGGTTATTTCACTCCTCTGACGTCATACAACAATAGGTGTTGTCAAGACGTCGGAACAAAACAAATTGTGAATGCGTAGAAAAAGATATAGTTCCTTACATTTTCTACTTTAATTTCATAAAAAAAGCCATTTGCCAATGTAATAAAAAGAATAACTAATCAAAGAATTCAAATATCGAAAAATATTCAACTTGTGACCGAACAACACTGATAATTAACTCATGCGCTACACGCATTCGTGAATTAATGTGTTGTTCGGTCACTCGTTGAATATTTTTCTCTATTTGAATTCTTTGATTAGTTATTCTATAATTATTTGATTCTGTTGGATGGAATGTTTTCCCCCGTTATTTCTTTTTATAAAATTAAGTTAACTGAATCATTATGATTTGAAGCCTATTTTGTAAGTACTAGCATAGTTTTTCTGCTAGAATTGAAATACTAGGTCTACTTATATAAGAAATGTTTTTAGTAAAATCCAACAGTAATTAAAGTCAACTATAAAAAGTAGATTCTTGCCAGATTCAGGATTCCCAGATGAAATCATGTTAAAAAAAATTTTGTATAGTAGGAAGTTATATATATATTAATGGTGAAAAAATAACCAAAATATCTTTGGGGTCAGACAATACATTAGGATCTGTCAAAAAACCCAAACATAATATAACTGAAAAAATCACAGGTTTTATTCGGGGTTTTATACATTATGTATGTAATTATAAATACTTACTTGTCAGAATAGCTCTCTTCTTTTTAAAAACTCAGTTGAACATACATACTTATTATGGAAAACTCTTTGCTTTAAAAAATCTACAAGTAATCAAAGTGGACAAATGTTACAATTTGTTAACACAAGTTATTTTTGGCCCATTACAATAAAAACCAAGCAGCAAACCAAGCTTAAGACATTATATTTTTTGTTCTGTGCATCTGTTTGTTCGTCCGTCTGTCTGTCTCGCTTCAGGTGAAATTTTTTGGTCAAGGTAGTTTTTGATGAAGTTGAAGTCCAATCAACTTGAAACTAAGTACACATGTTAGGAACTTCCCTATGACATGTATGATATGACCCTTCTAATCTTAATGCCTAGAAAATGATAGTTCAAGTGTTCAGGTTACATTTTTTGGTCAAGGCAGTTTTTGATGAAGTTGAAGTCAAATTGACTTGAAACTTGATACACATGTTCCTTATGACATGATCTTTCAAATTTTAATGCTAAATCAGAGTTATGATCACATTCTTGTTCATTTATATTGGGATGTGTGTAGGTATATATGTATAATATAACAAGCATTCTGTGAGTATTGCATGACAATACATAGTCCCCTACTGGTTAAAAATTCATTGTAATGGAACGAAATTCTAACTTGATCTATAACTTGTCATGGTGTTAACTACATAAAATAACAAACAAACCTACCACTAAATTTTTCAAACAATTTACTAAGGAAAAGGAAAAAAATCCAAAATGTCATTTATCTTAATACAATGTCTTTTACAAATCTTTTTAAAAAATGAGTTATTTCCCTTTGAACAGAAATCTAGTAATTAATAAGTATTTCATTAAAAATTTAATTCTAGGGAAAGGGCTTTAACTGAACAAGGAGAAAAGCTAAAATCGTGAAAATCGAACTTGACCTGTAACATGTCATGATAAAATAATACACAAAATATCAAATCAATATCTTCAAGCATGAAGAAAAAAAGTCTGGAAAACTGATTTGCCTGACTGACGGATGGACAGACGGACAGAGTGCAAACCTAAAGTCCCCTTCGACTTCGTCGGTAGGGGACTAATAAAATAGGAAACATTGGCTCCATGAATGAATGAGGAATGTGTCCATGGGACATATATGATGCCCCCGCTTGTCTATCATATAAATTTATAAAAGTACAAAAAATGGTAATAGTGACAGTACTAAAATTTGTACTTGATCTGTATTTCGTGGTTATAAGCATAGTGTATAAGTTTCATAACATTTAAAAAGTTTAAAAGTTCATAAAACACCCATTGGTGGCCTTCGGCTGTTGTCTGCTCTATGGTCGGGTTGTTGTCGCTTTGACACATTCCCCATTTCCATTCTCAATTTTATAGAAGGAGATAATGAAGTTATACAAGTTTGCCTGTTTTAAGGTAGCACAATACAAAGATTTTTTTACTTCCAATCTCCAACCTTTAAAATGCTGTTACTTTCTTAAGACTACATATAAATTAATAAAAGAGGTATATATAGATAGATAAAAGATTAATCATTTAAATGAAGGCAATATTTTTGTTATGCAATCATTATGTAATCAATTATTATGCAATTAATGGCAAAATCTTGGTCAGTTCACTTGAATGAATTTAGCTCTTTCATCTCTATAACTATACAGGAAATTTAAACACTAACTTAATCAACACAGCAGGAGCTACAAAAGGGTGTTTCAAATTATCGCTATCATATTCCATTCTCTCATAAATCTCTAATTAGTGTAAGCATCCTTACCACATAAAAGTAGATAATATTTGATTAGGTGTAAAATTTGATCTATACATTCTATCCAAAATCTGAGACACACTTTTGTAAATAATGGCTCTAGGAACAACATATAATAAAATCAACACTCTCGGGATAACCATGAAGTAGCTAATTTCAATTGAAAGTAGAAATTTCTTGTCAAATTTTGTAGACACAGTTAACATTATAATTAATTACATAATTGTTGTATAATACTAACATTGCATTGATTTGAAAGAGTAATCTGTTAGCTATCCATAAATACCAATTTAATAAATTTTCAAGCATTATAAAGAAAGTTACAGCATTTTAAAACTGGGGAATAGGAGGTATAAAATCTTTGTATTGTGCTACCTTAAATTAAATATTCACAATTTGTCCCTATCAAATATTGTTTTATAACCTCCATATCTTCTGTGAAATTACAGTAACCTTTAGAAAATTGCATGTCCCCTTCTGTGTTACCTGTATATAGCATTTTATGCTATGTTAAAAAAGATAGTTGTTCAGTGGTTGGTGAATTATTTAAAATATTGGTCCATTCTGTAAACCTCCACTGAATCATCCCTGAAGTCTTATAAGAATGATTCCAGTTCATTAAATTGTCTTCTAGGCACATGAGGCAGGCTTGGCTTGGTTTCCTTTAAAGGGCTTTGATTTTTTTGTTAATGTGATATCCCATCAGTACTTAGTGAGGCAATTTACTGTTGAGTCAAAAACCAGTTATTTTGTATCAATTTTGTTTGTTGTTATTCTTTGATGCCATCTTGAAACTTGACTAAATCTGCCCCGACCCAGGGTTGATGACGAATTAACTCGCGTAGGTTCAAAAGGTCAAACTAGGGGGGTTCGGTTGTCAGTCGAGTAAACTCGACAGACTCTACTAACCTGAATTGGACAATTCAAAGAAGGCCTTGAAGACCCATTGGTGGTCTTTGGCTGTTTTCCGCACTTTCATCAGGTTGTTGTCTCTTTGACACATTCCTAATTTCCAATCTCAATTTTTTTAGTAGTCTCTAAATCTGTCACAAATTTCTTGTTTGCTCTGCTAGTTTCAATTGTCTCTGAACTACATACATTTTTTTTGTTTCTGGTAAATTTTCTCACAAATAATGATAATTGCTGATGAGTCATTAATTGAGAGCAGTATAATAACTCCAATATTCAAAATCTGTATAAGGTGGGATCTTTTTTTGTCATACAAATGAGAGTGAAATTGACGTATCATTGATTGAAACTGAAAAGACTTATAAAATCTAGTACTGTTGTTTCAATCTGTTTCTGTGGCCTGGATAATCTTGATAATAGCCGTTAGTTTTCTAGTTTGAAATTATAGTTTATATACGTTTTTCTTGCAGGGCCTTTTATAGCTGACTTTGTGGTATGGGCTTTGCTCATTGTTAAAGGACGTACGAAAATTGTTGAAAATGTCTGTTTACCTTAGTATCAGTTGTTTTCAGTTGCTACTCTATGAGGTTTCTCTAAATCATAAGCACTTCTTCAAGCTTCGAACTTCATATTTTTTGAAGCAGTATGGTTCATCTGTTTTTCATTATTTTACAAATAAGACTTCACTATCGCTCATGGAAAAATATTTAGCATAAAGAGCCAACATATGGTAAAATCAGAACAAATTCAAGCCTCATGAATTATTTCTTAATTGATGTCTTGTATATATATATCAAATGTATGGGTAATTGTGAGCCTCCAGCTACCCCATGATGTTATCCAAAGATTGCAATAGTGTGGTAGATGCATGATATGTGTTCGGTGTAGAATGAATCCTCAATGGCTGATAAAGTTGATCCGGTGTCAAATATATTTGGTATTTTTCTACCATTTAAAATATCTCGGTCTAAGGAGGTGCTCCAAAAAATGCAGTTGATATTTTATTTTGAAATTACTTGCCACTGGACAGGAAAAGTAATCTTCTATTTCAGCATAATGCTCAGCTGGTACCTCTAGTAGGGTTCCTGTCGTAAAAGTGTTGTCATATGAGTGGTCCAATCTAAATAGAGTCCTAACATCTTGTGTCTTTTTCCCCCCTCTTTCATCTACATTAAACTACTGTTTTTATAATTAATCATCATTGTTGGTTGGTCAATTGGTATTATTGAGCTCTATCTAAGTTGAAGCTACTATTTAATTCCTGTTCTTGTTCCTTGTTTAAAAACATGATGTGTAAACTTTTGACCATTCCTGTGAACTCATTACAGTCTGTCAGTATGGTTTGTTGTTGTAGTAAACTCGTTCTTTCCTAATCCCTGACTAATCCAATATACATGATATATGTCAATTAATTTCGTGATACATGTAAAATCATCATCCTCTCTTTACTTACTCTGATCAACTCTTTAAGAAGCTAATCCTTGACTAGTAGTAATATTGTACTGTACTATACCTTCATTTATAACCCTCAATCCTTTAAAAAAAAACTTTTGTGATCATTTTAAAAGGGATTTTCTTATGGACAAACTCTTTTGCTGCCTGCTTTACAAAAAAATAATGTTTTTTGTATACTGATTTAATCATAATTAATTCATTTTTAATGTCATACTGACCTTAGCAGTTTTCTTTTCTTTTAACCAATACATCTATTCACACATGTATTCGGTTCTTGAATTTTTGGTCCATAGATCAGTGTAGATTCAAATGCCTGGAATATTTGATAATAAATATGATGAATGAGTAACAATTGGTTGTAAAGTAACAAATAATTAATTTCATTTAGTAATTTTTTATAAAAAAAATATCATGAATATCTGATCACACAAATGACAAGTATAAATAAATAAAATGTGTCTTTACCATGAGGTCAGAAGTCCTAGAGTTAACATATCGTTATTCATTTGTAGAAATATCAAATGGAATAAATTGGGAAAGTATCATTTCAATTAAATCCCTTTTATTAGTTTTAACCGTGGATCAGTGTATTTGTGTGTGAGCTCTGGGTACAAAACTTCAAATCTATTGGTCACAATTTTCAGTGAAAGTTTATAGTTATTCTAATTCTAACATATATATCCTAGGAATGAAAATGAGATATGTGCATTTAAATCTCAATATTAAATTTCTAATTTGTGGTGTGTAAATTTCTTATTCAAATTATTTGAAAAGAGGTAACATTCTGATGCCCCAGACTAGTAAATATTGATTTGGACTAGTGTAAATTTTCAAAATTTTAGTCATATAGGGACAATTTTCGATATTTAGTTTCCGGACTAGTACATGAAAAAGTTTTTGGCGCAGACTGCATTAATGAACCATGAAAATGCAGTCGAGGTCAGATGAACCCTGCCAGGCAGCCATGTGTACCTTAATAATACAATCATTCCATACATCAAATACCTTATCACTTATAGTATCTGAGAAACTGACTTAAGCAGGAAAAGTTAACATTGAATGATGAACCATGAAAATGAGGTCAAAGTAAGATGAACCCTGCCAGGCAGACATGTGCACCTTACAATCATTCCATAGATCAATTATATATGACCTTATTACTCATGTTACTGAATTGTATCTGAGAAACTGACTTGAGCAGGAAAACTAAAAATTGGCCAAGGAACCATGAAAATGTGGTCATGGTCAGATTAACACTGCCAAACTTACATGTACATCTTACAATCATGCCATAGGTCAAATTTATCTGACCTTAAGGTTTATTACTGATACCGGTACATGTAGTGTCTGAAAAACTGACTTAAGGTGGTATGGGTGTCTTCCGCCATCTTGGATTATAAAAAACACAGAACCTAAGGTCCAGATTTTCTATCAAGTTAGCAAAATTTGATGCAGGAATGCAGATATTTAATGTGAATTTCCATTTAAAAGAACCAATTTATAAGAATATACTTATGAATATTAATATTTTTACAAGTGAAGATTATTTTTCTTTTCTTTTCAATGTTTTTAAATTGGCATTTTAAGGGGAGGTAACTCTAAAACAGTGCATTTTCTGAAGGAATCTACATGGAATTTTCCTATTTTGTATTTTAGCCAGAAAAAACGTATGGTGACCCTATCTTTTCTTTTGATATTCTCAAAGCATTGTCTGAAAGCTATCTTTTCCTAATTTATTTTACAATTCTATCATTTTGTTTAGTTTCTAATCACAAAATGGTGTTTTTTCCTGTATAATCCATACAAAATGTGTCATTTTGTCACAACCTGTACATAGCTTGAGAAAATGCGCGGTGACCTATCATTTTTATTATATTTTTGAACATATATCAATAGATACTACATTTTGGCAAAGTATGAAAAAATTCTATCATTTTTATTTTAGACTCCCATACCACCTTAAGCTGGAAGACTAAACACTGACCAATGAAACATAAATTAGGCCAGTAGTTTTTCTGAATAGAATGGCGTCATATTTTTCATGTTGGGTTCCTTAACAGCTAACTATACAGTCAGTATGGGTTTTTCTCATTGTTGAAGGCTACAAAATATGATTGCCAATAAATAATTGCTTACATCCACTCATTTGAACTTTGGTGAATTATAAGCTGTCTCATTTAATAGGAATCATATCTCCTTATTTTATATTTGTGTTACAAAGAATTGTACAAATATGAGCTTGTATTTGTGACCATTTGATTCTGACAATGTCTGATGGAGGAGGGGCCTGGCAGATTCTGGAAATAAATCTTCTGTCCCCCATTATTAGTAATTAGCAAATGTTAAGTTGGAAAGAAATAATCTTGCCTTATCACAAATGAAAATAATAAGTATTCTGGCCACAAAAAAGAAAATATTATAAAAGAATTGTCTCTGTCTGCTTTCCATATAATATTCACACTTATTACTATCATGATTAATAGAATAATAGAATAGAATACAAAAAATGAATTGCTAACCACAGTCTCTGAGATCACAGCATCCAAAACTGAGCTGAATAATTACATTAAATTTAAATGCAATGATTACAATGATTGTTTAAACAATTGCAGAAATAAAAACTAAATCAAATCAAATAATATATCAAACTATTCAATTAAGAATCCGGGTCTGTTCGCGCCCAATCACGTTCGCCCCCATGCACGTTCGCCCCCTTTCACTTTTGCACCCTACACGTTCGCACCCAGAGTCCGTTCGCACCCTACACGTTCGCGCCCAATTTTTATTGGTTTTGTGTTTAATAATTTGTAAACGAGTTTTGGTAAGTGTATTGCTATAAATATATATTTTTTCATTGTTTCTAAATAAAGTGAGATTCTGACAAGGTTTTTTTTGTGTCATGGTAAATATATTGCTATAAACATTTTTTTTCATTGTTTTTAAATAAAGTGAGATTCTGACGACCAGTATTTTATTTTTGTGTTGAATAATTTTTAATCATGTTTTGGTTAGTGTATTGTTATAAATATTTGTTTTCATTGTTTCTAAATAAAGTGAGATTCTGACAACGTTTTTTGCATGTGTTGATAAAATCTTAATCATGTTTTGGTTAGTGTATTGCTTTAAATATTTCTTTTTTATTGTTTCAAAAGGAATTGGGATTATGAAAACGTTTTTTATATGTGTTGAATAATTCGTAATCATGTTTTGGATAGTGTATTGCTATAAATATTTTTTTTCATTGTTTATGAATGAAGTGGGATTCTGACACACATGGGATCAAAGGAGCCAAGCTGTTAAAAACAATTATCTTTCATGTTTTTTTATTTAAAATCTTCAAAGTTTTACTCATATCAAGCTAAATACATGCAGTATTTACATCACAGCAAGTTAAAACAACCATGACAACAATCATGATTTTTAAACACTCAACAATAACACCAAATTAGGCTGTGTATAAATACCAATTAACAGTAATCATACATAATTAACATTTAATAATTAATCATCAAATCAATTTAAAACAATATTTCATTTAAAAATTCCCGAATTTTTATTTATGAAAATAAAAATATTTTGATATAAAAATCTACAAAACATCCAAAAATTTATCAGGTTTTTTAATAATAAAAAAAAAGGGTGCGAACGTGTAGGGTGCGAACGGACCTAGGGGGCGAACGTGTGGGGTGCAAAAGTGTAGGGTGCGAACGTGTATTGGGCGCGAACGGACCCGATACCTTCAATTAAGACCAGCAATAGCAACCAGAAAAATCAACATTATTACCTCAACAAATTTAACATCACCCCCCCCCCTTTTTTCTACCACACAGGTAGTCCCCTATTTTTATAACTTTATCCTACCAAAGAGTGGGATCTCAGACTCAGTGGCGGATCCAGAAATTTTCATAAGTGGGGGCCCACTGACTGCCTAAGAAGGGGCCCGCTCCAGTCATGCTATAGTGATTCCCTATATAATCAACCAATGTTTTTCCAGAAAAGGGGCCCCTGCCCCCACCTACATGATCTAAATCCGCCTCTGGATCTGTACCATATAAGCCTGCAGGGATTTTCTACTGAAAAAAGGGATTTTCTAAGGGTACGACCATTTGGGGGGAGAGGGTTGCAGATTTTAAGTCACTTTTTAGAGTAGCAGAAAATAAATATGCTGGTCCTGGTCTGGCCACCTTCTAGTTGAAAATAAATAATAAAATATTCTGACACTCAAAGACTTTGTTTCTACATTCTGTCTTTAATTTCTGATATTAGTGCAAATTAGAAAAAAAATGGCTAAATAAAAAATGCTACTAAGTAAACAGCACTATGTTCCCAAAGGAGATAACACCTTTACATACATATCTGATTCATATTTTTTGTTTGTTTGGCCTCACCTTAATATTTTCGTCTGCACGATTTTTGTCGAACTACGTCATACCGGAAGTGAAAGATACAGCAACACGTAAAAATGTTACCAGTGAAAACGCATCTTGACCAGTTTCCAGAGTTAGATAAAGATAGATATGATAGCATCGTTAAGGAGAACGAAGAAAAGGTAATTTCTTTACAGATAGAGATATTTTATTTCCACCTTTCAATAATTTCATGCAGTTAGAATCCATTTATAACAACTCGCCCTATTGGAAAATCGCCCCACTTTTTCACCAACTCGTCCAACCTTCTAAAACATCGCCCCTCTCTTGTTCACCAACTCGCCCCACTTATGAAAAAGTGGAAAATGCGATTGCAAATAGGTCTGACAACTCATGAAATGGGTTAAGGTTCATCATCAGAAACGGACAAAAGTGGCTGTATTCACTGTTTTACACCTCAAAAATTCTTCTGTGTACAGACTTACCTGTGCAGTTTGGAAAGTTTTAAGGCCTGTCATCCATTAGATATTTGAAAGTTAAATGCATTTTGTGTTTCAGAAAGAATGAAGTCTGTGGAATATAAAAATGAAGTGACATGGCATGGTATGATTGCCAATGAGACAACTCTTCTCAAGAGACCAAATGGCACAGAAATTAGAAAGTATAGGTCACTGTAAGGCCTTCAACAATGAGGAAGTGTGTTCAAGTTGGGTTGCGTCTGCAGGCTTGAAATTGGTTTATTTGTGCTATTAACAATGATTTATAGTTCCTCCTGTGGACCCTTTAACAAAAATTGCTGTTTTCATCTCAAAATTTACTTTCAGCATGATCAGTACAAGCTAATCTGTCAATCTGGAAAAATGATATTCTAGGGCATGCATGGCATGTAATATGCCTTAAGATTTAAAATCTTAAGGCATATTACATGCCATGCATGCCCTAGAATAGATATATAAATAAAATTAAAATGTGTTTATTTTTTTTAAGAAAATTACAAACTAAAACCCAGCAATTTTAGCTCCCCCCTTTTTTACAGTGCTGCAACATATACCCCGGTAAGGTTAATGCATAGAATATTTTACATGTTCCACTCCAACATGTCCAAACATTGTGCTAGTTTCAGGGGCCTCAGGACCCCCTTTTTTGAAAATCCTGGATCTGCATCTTGAATATATATATCATGTATATTTACATGTAAGTTGACAGCTTGTGGTTAATCGTGAAGATTACATGTAACATTAAACATGATATCATATGCTGCTGATATGATTTTGGAAGTATGTAATATATACTTAAATAAAGAATTTTTCTTAAAAATAGTTGTTTTAAATTCAAACATACTTAAGTCATTGTAAGTTTCCTAGCTGAACAAACATCAATGAACATGATTGGAAAATATTTGCAACAGTTGAACAGATAAATTCATTATAAATGATAATTGATTTTTCTAATTAATTGGAATAATTAAAGGAATTATAGACATGATAGAAGGGAACACACAACTATTATTTTAATATTTCATTTCTACTAGGATTCACAAGAAATGAAACATTTGGCAAATTGCCCCAGGACTGGAAAGGCTAAAGGAGTAAAATGAAGTACACAAGAAATTAGAATTCAGACATGTGCTGCAGCTAGAAACAGATATGTAAGTATTTATAAATAAAAATTATCAGTGTTCCCAAAGTTGGGATTGGGGGTGAAGGTTTACTGCTTATCCTGCTACATTTTTGTACCTTAAATAAATGTTAAGAAGAAAAATTGCTTACTCTTATGTTAATTATAACTTTATAATAAATTTGCTTTGAATAAAGAATCTTGATTTTGTAATTTGCTGTTAATTAAGTCCCCTACTGATGAAGTTGATGGGGACTTTAGGTTTGCACTCCGTCTGTCTGTCTGCATGTCCATCCATCAGGCAAATCAGTTTTCCACACTTTTTTCTTCGTTCTTGAAGATATTGATTTAATGTTTGATATTCTGGTCTGATGATTTAGTCCAGAGTTTAGATGGCTGACATGGCTAAAAATAGTACATAGGGTAAAATGCAGTTTTTGGCTCATATCTCTGAAACCAAAGCATTTAGAGCAAATCTGACAGGTTAAAATTGTTCATTAGGTCAAAATATATCTGCCCTGAAATTTTCAGATCATTCAGGCAACTGGTTGTTGGGTTGCTGCCCCTGAATTGGTAATTTTAAGAAAATTTTGCAGCTTTTGGTTATTATTGAATATTATTATAGATAGAGATAAACTGTAAACAGCAATAATGTACAGCAAAGTAAGACCTACAAATAAGTCAATATGACTAAAATGGTCAATTTACCCCTTAAGGAGTTATTGCCCTTTACAGTCAATTTTTAACAATTTTCATAAATTTTGTAAATCTACAAACACATCACCATCACCAAAACACAATTTTGTCATGAATCCATCTGTGTCCTTTGTTTAATATGCACATAGACCAAGGTGAGCGACACAGGCTCTATAGAGCCTCTAGTTTTTAGATACCAGATGTGTTTTTTAAGGGGGACGGGGGCCTGCCCCCTCCCCCTTTTTGTGGGAAATATTTGGCTAATTATATCTAGGGAATCACTAAAGCATGTCCGGAGCGGGCCCCCTTATGAAAATGTCTGGATCCGTCACTGGATACATGCATTTGTACATGTAGTTTAAATGCCGCAATAACTAGATATTCAGGTAGCTCTTGGGCAGGTCAATATTGAGGTACATATAGTTTCTAAGTGTGTCAATTTTTCCATGGTCGTGGGTTCATTTTTCCATGACCATGATGGCTGAGTAAAAATGTTTAAAAATATTTTCTAACATGTGTTATTCCTACCAATTACTTATTAATGCATTACTACTATATGACATGTACAACATATATATATAGCAGTTGTAAAATTTCTTCCAAACTAACTATTTCAGTAAAGTGAATGAGTTCCAGCTGGCAAAAACATGTACATGTATGCACTGGAAGTTGTATCCCTGAGATTAATGAAATTGTTTTTGTACATGTACGCAAAATATATATTTATTGTGAAAAAAATGAAACTTTTCCACAGAATAGTATCCTCTTGGTCAAAGTACATGTATTCGTAATAAGCATTGATAGGTAATGCAATACATTTATTTCCAATGTCAATGAGTTATTCAACAACATATTAGTATAAAATTGAGAATGGAAATGGGGAATGTGTCAAAGACACAACAACACGACCATAGAACAGACAACAGCAAAAGGTCACCAATAGGTCTTCAATGTAGCGAGAAACTCCCGCACCCGGAGGCATCCTTCAGCTGGCCCCTAAACAAATATCTATACAAGTTCAGTGATAATGGATGTCATACTAAACTCCGAATTATACACAAGAAACTAAAATTAAAAACCATACAAGACTAACAAAGGCTAGAGGCTCCTGACTTGGGACAGGCGCAAACATGCGGCGGGGTTAAACATGTTTTTTGAGATCTCAATCCTCCCCTATACCTCTAGCCAATGTAGAAAAGTAAACGCATAACAATACGCACAGTAAAATTCAGTTCAAGAGAAGTTGGAGTATGCATGATCACATGAATTAGTAATCATATATTTTTTTTCAGGGGAATATTTTGCATATAAAATCCAGAGAATGAATCAATGGGGATAGGACATATCTTATTTACTAAAAAGTGTTTCCTGACATGCCTGAGGAACTTGAAGGCTGTTTGTTAAAGGTATTAAGACTTAACTATTAACATATGTATATAGATAATGTATGCCCCTTGGAAACATTCATTATATGGAAAATTGCCTTATGAGTACTCTAATGTGTACAATTCCTACCAGATTTTTATGAAATTTATGTTAAGGTTTATGTCATCAATATTTTAGACAAGTTTGAAAATCATTGCAGATCATATATTTTTAAAAGAATTGTTTCTTTTAATGTCCCAAATATAAAAAAGAAGATGTGGTATGATTGCCAATGAGACAATTCTCCACAAGAGACCAAATGACACAGAAATTAACAATTATAGTAAACCGTACAACCTTCAGCAATGAGCAAACCCCATACCGCATAGTCAGCTATAAAAGGCCCTGCAATGACAAATGTAAAACAATTCAAACGAGAAAACAAACAGCCTAATTTATGAACAAAAAAATTAACGAAAAAAAATATGTAACACATCAACAAGCATCAACCACTGAATAAGAGGCTCCTGACTTGGGACAGGCACATACATACAGAATGTGTGGGGGTGGGGTTCAACACGTAAGCAAGATCCAAACCCTCCCTCTAACCTGGGACAGTGGTGTGACAGTACAACATAAGAACAAACTATAAAAATCAGTTGAAAAAGGCTTAACTCATCAAATGGATACAAATAGAAATACGACACAGAGTAGACATGGCTGAGTACTTGTATATTTATCCCAACAACAAAAAGACACTAAGTGCAGATCTGAGAGTACTCACAGTTACAGGCAGCTAGTTCAAAGCCACTAACACCTAATAAAAAAATCATGCATCTTAGACTAAATTATCAATCAGTACACTTCCAACATCCAATGGATTTAGTGTAAAGAAGTCATAAACAGTCAGAGAAAAACATGACTTTGTGCAATGCAAGGATACAGGTATAGACAGATTATAGATCTATGAATCTGTATATGTATATAACAGTAATATTTAGTTTGCTTTTAATTTACTTAATTTATTTCACGTATCAAGATTGAATTTTGTTGGTGTCATTTTAACCATTCTAGAGGTATGCCCCTTTACAAATATGAAAACTGCTGAATTTTCCGTTTCTGTTTTCTAACTTAAGTCATTTTAAGTTATCCTCAACCAAATGTTATGAAACTTATACACAATACTTATTACCGCAAAAAACAGAGCAAGATTGAATTTTGGTGGTGTCACTTTTAATGTTCTAGAATTAAAACGTTTCTTGTTTTTTACATAGATTAGACTGTTGGTTTTGCCTTTTGAATGGTTTTACACTAGTCATTTTTGGGGCCCTTTATAGCCTACTGTTCTGTGTGAGCTAAGGCTTCGTGTTGATGCTTGACTTTGACCTATAATGTTTTTAGCCCACCTGGCCTAAAGAGCCAAGTGAGCTTTTCTCATCACTTGGCATCCGTCGTCTGTCGTCGTTAACTTTTACAAAAATCTTCTCCTCTGTAACTACTGGGCCAAATTATACCAAACTTTGCCACAATCATCATTGGGGTATATAGTTTAAAAAATGTGTCCGGTGACCCAGCCAATCAACCAAGATGGCCGCCATGGCTAAAAATAGAACATAGGGGTATAATGTAGATTTTGGCTTATATCTCTGAAACCAAAGCATTTAGAGCAAATCCGACTGGGAAAAATTGTTCATCAGGGTAAGATCTATCTGCTCTGAAATTTTCAGATTAATCGGACAACCCGTTGTTGGGTTGCTGCCCCTGAATGGTTAATTTTTAGGAAATTTTGCCGTTTTTGGTTATTATCTTGTATATTATTATAGATAGAGATAAACTGTAAACAGCAATAATATACAGCAAAGCAAGACCTACAATTAAGTCAAGTGACCAAAATGGTCAGTTGACCTCTTAAGGAATTATTGTCCTTTATAGTCAATTTTTAACAATTTTTCGTAAATTTTTGTAATCTTTTACAAAAATCTTCTCCTCAAAAACTACTGACACAAATTTAACAAAACTTGTCTGCAATCATCATTAAGGTATTTAGTTTAAAAAATGTGTCCGAAGACCCCGCTCGCAAACCAAGATGGCCGACATGGCTAACTAGAGGCTCTAAAGAGCCTGTGTCGCTCACCTTGGTCTATGTGCATATTTAGCAAAGGACACAGATGGATTCATGACAAAATTGTGTTTTGGTGATGGTGATTTGTTTGTAGATCTTACTTTACTGAACATTCTTGCGGCTTACAATTATCTCTATCTATAATGAACTTGGCCCAGTAGTTACAGTGGAAAATATTTTGAAAAAAATTTATGAAAATTGTAAAAAATTGACTATAAAGGGCAATAACTCCTTAAGGAGTCAATTGACAATTTTGGTCATGTTGACTTATTTGTAGATCTTACTTTGCTGTACATTATTGCTGTTTACAGTTTATCTCTATTTATAATAATATTGACGATAATAACCAAAAGCTGCAAAATTTTCTTAAAATTACCAATTCAGGGGCAGCAACCCAACAACGTGTTGCCTGATTGGTCTGAAAATTTCAGGGCAGATAGATCTTGACCTAATGAACAATTTTATCCTCGTCAGATTTGCTCTAAATGCTTTGGTTTCAGAGATATGAGCCAAAAACTGCATTTTACCCTATGTACTATTTTTTAGCCATGTCGGCCATCTTGGTTCGCGGGCAGGGTCATCGGACACATTTTTAAACTAGATACCCTAATGATGATTGTGGACAAGTTTGGTTAAATTTGTCTAAGTAGTTTCAGAGGAGAAGATTTTTGTAAAAGATTACAAAAATTTACGAAAAATGGTTAAAAATTGACTATAAAGGGCAATAACTCCTTAAGGGGTCATGTTGACTTATTTGTAGATCTTACTTTGCTGAACATTATTGCTGTTAACAGTTTATCTCTATCTATAATAATATTCAAGATAACCAAAAACGGCAAAATTTCCTTAAAATAACCAATTCAGGGGCAGCAACCCAACAACAGGTTGTCCGATTAATCTGAAAATTTCAATTTCACCCCATGTCAGAATTGCTCTAAATGCTTTGGTTTCAGAGATATAAGCCAAAATCTACATTTTACCCCTATGTTCTATTTTCAGCCATGGCGGCCATCTTGGTTGGTTGGCCGGGTCACCGGACACATTTTTTAAACTAGATACCCCAATGATGATTGTGGCCAAGTTTGGTTTAATTTGGCCCAGTAGTTTCAGAGGAGAAGATTTTTGTAAAAGTTAACGACGACGACGGACGACGACGGACGCCAAGTGATGAGAAAAGCTCACTTGGCCCTATGGGCCAGGTGAGCTAAAAATAGTACATAGGGTAAAATTCAGTTTTTGGCTCATATCTCTGAAACCAAAGCATAAAGAACATATCTGACATGGGGAAAAAATGTTCATTATGTCACAATCTATCTGCCCTGAAATTTTCAGATGAATCAGACAACCCGTTGTTGGGTTGCTGCCTCTGAATTGGTAATTTTCGAAAATTTTGCAGCTTTTTAGTAATTATCTTCAATATTATTATAGATAGCTATAGAGATAAACTGTAAACAGCAATAATGTACAGCAAAGTAAGACCTACATATAAGTCAACATGATCAAAATGGTCAATTGACCCATTAAGGAGTTATTGCCCTTTATAGTCATTTTTTTACAATTTTCATAAATTTTGGCAAATTTTTACAAAATATTTTCCTCTGTAACTACTTGGCAAAGTGCATTATAGATTGAGATAATTGTAAGAAGCAAGAACGTTCAGTAAATTAAGATCTACAAACACATCACCATCACCAAAACACAATTTTGTCATGAATCCATCTGTGTCCTTTGTTTAATATGCACATAGACCAAGGTGAGCGACACATGCTCTTTAGAGCCTCTAGTTTTCTTTTTCAAATTGTGACTTGGAGTGAGGGTTGTCTCATTGGCACTCTGACTCATACCACATCTTCTTGTAATATATCTATATTAAGACCCTTTAAAAAACGGAAAAATTGCTGAATCTTTCCTTTCAGTTCACTAACTTGAGTTTGCCTTGACATAATGTTATGAAACTTATACACCATACTTATTACCACAAAACTCTGATCAAGTACAAATTTGGGTAGCATCGCTTTTACATGTTCTTCAGTTATGTCCCTTTATGAATTTATATGATATCTGTGTCACATGAACACATTCGCCATTTATTGAGGGATTGCCCTTGTATTTAATAGATAAGATATATGCAACATTGGGGACATTGGAACTCTGTTCTTTTATTGATTTTCATTTTTGCTTTAGTTCAGTTATGCAAAGATAGTACAGTGTAATACTATATGTTGGAATTCATATCAAGAACAGATAATACACCTATAAGTAGATACTGTTGTGATTTTTTTTTAAAGCTGAAATTATTAATAAACAAACTCATAAATGCCATGTAAATTAATATTTTATTTCAATCTATATTTACAGATAAGAAAACAACTTCAGCATGCAAGAAAGAAGAAACATAGTTTGGAATCAAATCTTTGACATTAATTTAATTCATTTTTGTTGCTTATATTTATATGAAAATTAAAGTTGACTAAAACATAACTGAAATATTTGTCATCTGTGAATATTAGTAAGGGGTGAGAAACATTTATTTTGGAAGGTATGGCTTTCAAAAAAGATATTACAACTGAAATCATGGAAGTGTTCATATATTTTCGATAAAGATCAATAATAGTTTAAATGCATGAACCACTGTATCAGGTTAGGGTGAAGGTTGGTGCCAGGTAAAACGTTTAAACCCAGTGCATTTGTTTGCACCTTTCCTATGTCAGGAACCTGATGTTCAGTGGGCTTTTTTATGTGGTTAATAATTGTTTCTCAATTTTTATATATCTTCGACCATTGATTTTCCTGTCTGAAAGGCCCTTAATTGCTTGCTGTTTGGTGTGAGCCTTGGCTCTGTGTTGAAGGCCGTACTTTGACCTATAATGGTTTACTTTTACCAATTGTGACTTGGATGGAGAGTTGTCTCATTGGCACTCAAACAACATATTTTTATATCTATATACATATGAAGGTAGTCATATTTGAGAGGAAGTGTATAGACCTCTCTACCAAGAAATTTGTTTAGCATGCATACATATAATATTTGCGGTTTTTATCCAATGCAATCATGGGTTTGAACGTTGTTTTTAATTTAGACTTGTTTATATTAAGATCCATTTTGTACATATAGTGATCCGTTTATTTTGCAATCAATGCAATCAGCAGGGTTTAAGATCATCTGTTGGTGGACCTGCTAGTCAAATGCGGTTGTTAAAATATACTTTTTCATTTTTTTGGTGATTTAAAAATGTTGTTTGTGCTGTATTTATACCCCTCTTCCAAGAAATTTATTTATGCACACATATACAATCGCAATCATAGGTTTGAAGGTTATTTTTATTTAAGGCTTGTATATATAATATGAATGATGCTTAGACAAAATATGATGATAATGCTGATGGGACAGGGTTCGTGTTTTAAGGCCAGTAGCAAATACCTGAATATCAGAATGAGAATATGTCAATGTGATTGATTGATTGGTTAACATTTGCAGTGTCAAATATTTCATGCCTGTTTAGAAGAATAAATGAACAATACGGGTATATGATATTGGGAAGTTTTTAATAAAAGCCGTCAGGGATGAAGGTCAGGGAAATTTAAACTGCCACTAAAAAATGAGGGTTTAGTGGAAAGGAACAGAAAAGTTGCCTTGCAATAGGCCACCTGCGGAATTCCTCTTGTTGCAAGCGTTCTTAACATGCAAAGGGTGGCACTGTCTACACAAGGAATCGAATTAAACATCCCCATTCTGTCTGCTTACTTGTACATCCTGCACAGTCAAATGAATGGCTCACTTTGGCAATGGTTTTACTGCTGGTACAAAGAAGACCAAGAGTGACCATACTTCTATTCTCAAGTCACTACTGGAGGTTCAATGGGATATGATCATGAATGTGAAGGAAACATTCTATCTAGGACATACGTTTTCTAGAGATGTTATCTTTGAATGGGTTATTTGTGGAGCAACATCCCATTATCTCTTGAGCGAAGTATAAAAAATTCAATCCTCCATGACATGTTTGACCCAGAATATCAGAGGAACTTTGGAATTCTAGTTTTCCCTTAAAAAAAATAATCCGGAAGCATTGTTGATCTCAGAAGAAGTGAAAATTCATCAATTTTATTGTAAAAAAATTACAATGTCATAAAAAAAAGATCTTGTCCTTATTCACGAAAATCACCTTAAATTATCTTGTCAATTAGTTGTCTTCTAACAAAATAAATTTTGCATATAAACACGTTTTTTATGTGTTTAAAATATATTTTAAGGGCCACTGGTAATTTTTTGTTTCAATGTCTTCAAGACACCAACAAATTTTTTCAAGACGTCTTGGGTGAGAGGATACACTTTTTGAAGTTTCAATAATGTCTTAAAGATACATGTCTTCAGACATAGAATCCATGTCTCAAGACACATCTTAAATGGTTTCATGTCTTAAGACGTATGCGCTATGTCTCAAGACATAAGGTGTATGTCTCCAGACTGTCTCGAGACGTCTTAAGACAATGAGGTCCATTTGCTATGAAAGACTCATTAGTGACGCTCGAATCTAAAAGTTAAAAAGCCAAATGAAGTACGAAGTTGAAGAACATTGAGGACCCAAAATTCTGAAAGGTTTTGTCAAATACAGCTAAGGTAAAATATTCCTGGGGATGAAATCCTAAGTATTTCGTAAATTCTAAGTTTTATGAACATATAATTTATAATTATGACTATATCAATGATAATTCATGTCAACACAAAAGTATACCGGTGAATTTTTTCACATCCATGTACTATTGCAATGTTCCATTTCTTTTTTTCAATTTAAATAAAATACAGATTATGTGTTTAAGCTTTGTTTACTAGGATCTGAAATTGACAACGCCTCGTTCTACTTTCTTTTTTTAAAGGCCTTTCGGGATCCTCTGATTTTGTCGCATTAATACATACCTTCAAAAATTGAAATTTCATTGGCTAATCTAATAATTACCAGAACAGAAAGTAAAACGGAGTGTTGTCAAATCCTTGTAAGCAAAACTTAGACACATGATCTGTATTTTAATCAGATTTTTTTTTATTTGTGCAGATCTTTGTTGACTTACTGGTAACCGACGCATGCGCAAGCGGTTTTCTAATCAAGGAGTGTCCTCAGTAGTACACTTGCTTCCTCCATATTCGGTATGAATATGGTAAGGTAGTTTATAAATCCAAGAAATGTAAGCAGCTCGCTTTTGTTTTCCGGCTGATTCATAGCTTATACAGCTCTTACGTTTTCTTGATCTGGGTTCACTCCCTCAGATGATAGTAAATGTCTATCAGAAGATATTCCATCCAAGTCACAATTTAAAAAAGTAAACCATTATAGGTCAAAATACGGTCTTCAACACGGAGCCTTGGCTCACACCGCACAGCAAGCTATAAAGGGCCCAAAAAATTACTAGTGTAAAACCATTCAAACGGGAAAACAAACGGTCTAATCTTTAAAAAAAACGAGAAACGAGAAACACTTATGAACCACATCAACAAACGACAACTACTGAACATCAGATTCCTGACTTAAGACAGGTGCAAACAATTGCAGCGGGTTTAAACGTTTTAATGGTACCAAACCTTCACCCTTATCTGAAACAATAGTGTAACATCACAATATAGAAAGACACACTATAAAATATCAATTTAAATGGCTTAACTCAATCAAAAAAAATATTAACACAAGTGAACATACACTGAACGAATAAATTTGATCTATGATATAATGCAAATACAAAATCAATAAAATAAGGGAATAATAATTAAAGTAACAGTATCATACCGTTGTGAAATGTTAAACAATTTCAGAAAAACAAAAATCCGCCATTAACATTAATATTATACACAGGTTAATGAAAATAATTTTGTTGTTAGGTATACAGTTTAAATGGAGAAAGGAAATATTTTTACAAAATAAATAATTTTGATGTTCATAGTTCGAAGAAGTGAAAATTTATCGTAATACCAAACACTTGTCAAAGCTAAATCTGGATTTTAGTGAAGTTCTTGTTGTTAAGTCTGATTTTCTACTTTGTGTTTTGAGGACTTGTTCGTCTTTTCGTCGTTTTTCGATTTTTGACAAGGCGTTGCTAATTTTGTTTTCGATTTATGAGTTTTGAATGTCCCCAAGGTATCTTCTGCCTCTTCTTTATATCATCAAAAATTACTATCGTAAGAAAGGGCCGTATTTTCAACAAACCTACCTAGAGTACTTACAATACTTCAATTTTTATTCTTGACATAATTGTTGCTGATAAATTATCAGAAAAGGTTGATTGATTGATTTTTGTTTGCTTAATATCCAGTGGCAAGTATTTCATGCATCTTCAAGAAGACAACAAAAGGAGATGTTTTATAAATGACCAATGAACGATGATGTTAACAAATACTAGTATAGGTCAGCATACGTACGGTCTTCAAAAAAATCAAACCCCTACTGTAAAGTAAACTATAAAAGCCCCCCTGACAAAATGTGAAGCAAATCAAAATTAAAAAAAAACGGCCTGATTAATAAGAAATGATAGAGAGCGACTGAAGACAACAACTGAGTTACAGGCTCCTGACTTAAGAGCATTAATGACTTTATTTTCATTAGAATGATACAATGTTTTAATTCCTGTATCAAGAAAAGTAATCGATTTTTTTTTATCTCTGTCTCTATATGACGTTAATACTTTTTGATTAAAAAATTAAATCTACGTGTTTGATCATTCATTGTCTTGAACTTTCTATATTTCTGTCAATTTTGCCTTCGGAACAATTTACTATGCGGTTTGGGTTTTGCTCATCATTGAAGGCTATATTGTAATCCAAACCTGTGCAATCATACCATATTTCCTTATTTTTATAGTTCATAATTTTCAATAACAACTATTTACACATAATCACAATTGGTAATAGATATTGCATTTAAAATATTTAAACTTCGAAATAATGTATCTCATGTGTATAAGTTGCATATTTTCGAGCAATTTTTGTAACTTTCTGATTATTTCGAATATATTTTTCAACGATTTTTTGCTCGGAAAAAGATGGCCAAACGTGAAGCATTTTGAAACATTTCTCAGCTGTTACATACCCTCTGCCATATCGTTTGGTTGTAAACTATTTTAATTAATGCGTTAGGCTCGTCTATCTTCACAATATGTGAATTACATTTAAAAGGGTGTGCTCTGGACACAAAAACTGTTCTTACTGACTTATAAGAAAGAACAATTGAAATCGACACTACATGAGTTTTAAGGTAAGCATCGCGATTTGGTTGACTGCATCAAATCATTACCGAGATGTTTTTGCGATTTAAGATCTATAGATGCCAGAATAGTCGTCCGATGTGTAAATTTACGGATAGTGTTTTATTTATGATTATGGTATTTTGACTGGGTGTTGACTCGCATGGTAGTTGAAACATGTTTACTCTACCGAGGAAGCCAGTCTCGCTCCTTTTGAAATCTTGCAATTCCCTCAATTTTTGTTCTCTTTCATTGATTGTATCTTTTCATGTTTTAATGAGATTTGAACATCGGTTAACTAATATTGCATCTAATATCAATTTTTAAAGGAACCATTATTAATGTTTTATGCTGTGAAAATAACTTTGTTTTCAAATTAAACAAGTGGAGAAATATAAAATATGACTTTAATATTTCATACAATAATTTAAAGTTATTTCCCTTTTACCATACATGTTTAATATGGAATGTTATCAATGTTATATATTTTAAAACTATTGAACAAACTTAATTTGGTTCTTAGAAATAGTTATTTGACGCTTTTACACTTCAAGTTCCCTTTCCGATTGAATTATAATTTCAACCTCTTTTTCTGTCAGTTACGAATAATTTTCTTCGCTTCAATTCTGTATCCTTTGGTTTTTGTCCTTTAAATTAAATTCCTATTTCATCCAGTGTTTTCGTTTTTTTTTTCAATTTCAACTTTCAACTTGTAAATTTTATGTCTTTCATTTTGATAAGTTCTGAACCAACAGATATTATTAAATCAAAAGCAGTTCCTCTTCTTCTAAAGAAATGAACAACTGTATTTGTTATTTCAGATTTCAGCATGGAACTTTATAGGTTTCTGAATAATCATTTTAGTAGGCTTTGAAACATTATTACATACCATGAAATGAAGATCTTTTTAAGAGTTGTAAAATCTACCGTTATAGTATTTAAGATAATGATTTACGTGAGCTTTATTCATCAAATCGGCACCAATCAACAAAGACACCAAATTGCGATATAAATGTACATGCAGTTAGTAAAAGCTACTTTAAAGACGATTACACCTAATAAATATCTCTAAATGTTTTCCAAAAATAAAAAAAATCAATCAGTCACATTAAACAAACTTATTGTTAAAAAGTCAAAGAAAGTCTGAGAAAAGCATAACCTTATCGGCTGATCTACATTTCAACTGAACACAATTACATGTTAAGAGTGTCGAAATTGAAATAACACTAAACCATTATTTTCATTAATGATTTATTTTCCTCTACCTGCTTGCAAATTGAATGTGTATTATAAGAATACAAAAACATAAGGCAGGTTTTCAGGTAAAGGCGCTTGCACTCAATCTAATATATCTGTTAGAATCCTAAAAAATCCACGAGTAATATGTGATTCCCTGGTGAAACAATCTGTTTCGATCCAAACAGGTAGACCGAATATGATCGATGTCTACACCCTATCCACATTTTACCGCTCACGTCTATGCACATTGAAATGGGGTTCGGTATATTATAATCTCGTGTGTCAATACGTGTTTTTAAGGTGCCTATTGTATTTAGGACATGTAAGAATTGTGTATCTAACACAGCAATATGACCGTCTGAAGTAACAGATAAGCTTCTAGGTTTAAAATGCGAAGTTAAATTTGGATCACCTTTGTACATCCACATAACCTTATTTGGATATGCCAGCGATATAATACGACTTTGACCGCTTACTGGCTCTTGTAAATCAATAACATACATATCGTTATTAATGTGCGAGGTTGCTTTAAGCGGGTATGTAAAAATTCGCTTTTTGTCATCATCAAATTCATACGTGTGTAATATATCTCCGTTGAGCTCCATAATGATAATTTGCCTTACACTATTTTCTGATAACTCAATTTGACCCTTTTCGCATATTCCTATAACAATCTTGCAGGACTTTGTTAAGTGTAAAGCTCGAGGAACCATTTCTGGAAAATCAACAAATTCTAGTATTGTTCCGTCATTTCTCATCTTGACAAGCTTCGATTTTCCCTCAAGAGACAGAATCACTTCTTCGTTATCAATTTCTAGCATCTCTACGACATCAATATCTTTAATTTCGTTTTTTTGTTCAATGCCGTCCGTTCCCATAGCTATCATTTTTAAGCAAGTATCATAGTCACTCACCATTACTGCACCATCTAAGCAAGGTTGGATATTACTGACCGTTATGTCAGTGTCAAATGAACCAAGTACTTCTATCTTTACTTTATGATCCGGCTGGATATCAGTTAAAATCCCAAACATATCTGAAATTTGTGTTTCATTAATATTTCCTTGATCTAATTTCATTGAATTAATATGCGCATCTCCGTATGACTTATCCGGTTGTGTCCATGTTTTGATGGAATCTTCTGTTTCTGTTAATCTTTTCAAATTACCCGAATTCAGGGATAATGTCAAAGATTCGACTTTTGTACTTAAATCTTGTTTTGCATTTATGCTGGAATTTCGAGCCGCTACCTGTATGTCTTTAATTTCTTTCCACCTGTCTTCAAGCTTTTGAAGTTGAATTTTCGATTCATTTTCTACCGATTCTTTCATCTTTTCTGCTTGATCTAATAAAGCTTTTTTCGCGCTTTCGTACAAGCTATTCTCGAAGTTTATCTTCGTCTCAATACTTATTTCAGACGACTCATGAAAAGAAAGTTCGATTTTAAGTTCATCTCGGTAGTATTTCAAGCTATTGAATTTGTCCTTGTAAAGGTCTTTCAAACTCTCAACTTCATGACCACTATGATGATTTGTTACACAAAATGGACATACTAGCTGTTGGCATCTCGTGCAAAAAAATATTATTCTCAACTCGGGATGTGTTTTACAAAGTATGTGCAAATTCGGTTCGTTAATTTCCTTCTTTCCAATTTTTGCCAGTTCTATAACATGATGGACCTCTGATTCAGGGAATTTAGTATGAATGTTATTCTTACATTTTTCGCACATTAAATAATTGCAATTAGTGCATTTCCACTTTATTTTCATACTTTCCTCGCAAATGTGACACAAGGCTGGTGTTACAGGAGACGCCATTTTGCGTTATGATAAAGTATGCAATAGCTATAGATCTTGGTAAACAAAACACACAATTTAAATTTGCACAACTCAATCGACCATAAATCGTTTTAACTTTACAAATGTAATTTAATATGATTATCATCAGGAAACATTAAATATTTTATACGTTATGTGCAATACAATAGACAGAACACATAATTACTAAATAATTTGGTTAGTGGTTACAGAGAATTGATATTAAAAAGGAGAGGAAATAAAAAAGGAGGAGGATAACTCAAACGTTTTTAAGAGCATTTATTAGCAAAAAATTTTAAATTAAAAAAACAACAAAACCGTATAATTAAGCATACTAGTATAACAATATAAAATTTTATAAAATTACGTATTTAAATCAAAGTGGGGAGGGATAGGCCAGAAAATGTTTCTCAAACAATGTTTCTTATCTTAAAACGATCAATGCTTTTATCAAACCAACCACGTGTCTTCTATAAAGAGGTAGTATAAAGATAAAAGAGGAACGAAAGATACCAGAGGGACAGTCAAACTCATAGATCGAAAACAAACTGACAACGCCATGGCCAAAAATAAAAAGACAAACAGACAAATAACAGTACAGATGACACAACATAGAAAACTAAAAACTAAGCACAACGAACCCCACCAAAAACAGGGGGTGATCTCAGGTGCTCCGGAAGGGTAAGCAGATCCAGCTCCACACGCGGCACCCGTCGTGTTGCTTATGTTATTACAAATCCGGTAAATGATAAGATGTGGTATGATTGCCGATGAGACAAGTATTCACAACAGTCCAAATTATGTGGATATAAGCAACTATAGGTAACCGTACGAACTACAACGATCAGAAAACACCATAACAAATAGCCAGCTATAAAAGCCCTTGACATGACAAAATGAGAAATAATTAATGAAACGACAAAAACCAACGAACTAAATTGTGACAAAGCAATTAACAAAAAAAATCAGTTGGGATGTATGATCGTGTAATTGTCTAGTTATTGTTTTAGTTCTATATCGTTCTATATTGAACATATAGTCATTTCATTCATAGGTTGAGTTTATCCGATGTGATCCGTGATGCTGGTAGAGTCGGTTTCAAGTGAGTGCTAACTGTGCACCCTTACTAGCCGACTTGTTTTGTATTTATGTGAAGCAGAATTCAAACAAAACCTTTTCATTGACAAAAAGAAAAAGCATTTCGCAATGTTCTTTATTTTCACTTTCAGATATATTGCCTTTCTTTGTGAAGCCGGTTTGCCACTTACCCGTTATTTTCATTTCAATATCCGCTTCCCGATCATTGAAATACGCTGAAACTTTGATTCCCAAGCCTCAAATCATTTGCCTCACCAGATATAACGGCCAAGCTACGCCACTGATATCAAAAGTGATATTAAAATGATTTTGATATCATTCAATAATTGAAAATATTCATTTACTAATATATTAAGAGGCTTTCAAACTCGGGAGGGATGGGTTCTAAAGGCGATATTCTCAAAGATAAAATATCATATAAGTGTACTTTGCATTCAGGGTTCTCGTATAAGAAGAGGCAATTTCCACCTTTACCATTGTTCCATTTGGTACACTTCTCGTTCAGTTCGTCATATTAAAGGCTTGAACAAAAGATGTGAGTCGATTGAAAAGAGTAAATCAATTGACTGATTTATGCTAAAAACAACAAATAAACAACAAATTAAGACAGACATCAACTGAATTACAATCTCCTGACTAGGGACATCAACATTAAGTATGCGACGGGGTTAAATATGTTTGTGATCACCCGACCCTCCCCTTACAAGGATTTTGTAATACCAACACAACAATAGAACAAAACGATAAAAGTAAGTTGAATAGTAGCAAGACTAGTCAGATCGTTGTGTGTGTGTTTCCCTTCAGTTAAAAGATGGAGAAAGATACCTAAGGGGAAAACCAAAATTCATTAGTCGAAATTCAACCAACAACACCATTATAGCAAAAAAGAAAAACAGCCCACAAAACACTACATAGAAAAACTAAAGACTGAGTAACACATTTACCAGTGTCTGAGCAGAAAGTTGATGAACCAGGGTTATGTCAAAGAACGTCTCGTCCTTTTTTTCTAAAAAGAGTTATAAGTTCACAGATGGGATGAATAAATATGCAGCCATGTCCTTTCGGAATGGGGATATTAAATCCGATATCTCCTACCATATGTACTAAGTGTTTTGTTTGTTCTCATCCTGAAGATTTATGAAATATTTTCAAATATTTGCAACTAGACTTGTGGCAATAAACATTCACTCAATCTTTTCAAGTCGGAAAGCATTTCAAACCCTACTGGCTTTTCAAAGTGAAAGTCTAAATAATACACTTAATCAGTAATATAGATACAATGATAAGCGTTGATTCTTGAAAAAGAAACCATGAGCCCGGATGGCGAATGGTTTGTTTTTCATGAATCAACGCTTATCCATTGTGTTTATAACTTAAACTATTGTGTTGATATCTTTGCAAGATTGAAGCCTTTTCTTAATTAGAAGGTATTGTAAGTGAGTTTAAATAACCACGTAATCATGTTCAACGATGCATTAATAAATCTAAGTTCACAATTAATTGGTTAGAGAAATACAAATAAAAACGTCTGTCTTTAAATTATCAGGCATCTGAATATTATCCGTAATCTACAAAATAAGACATATTCGAACTTATTTCTAAGTTTATGTATATATAATAAGTATGTTACCGAAATTTCTAGCAAGAAGCCTAATTCTTGGGACATCATTATTTACTCGCATAGGGATTTGCAAATAAACATTTGGAAAATCATGTAGTAAAACAGATGAAATCATACTATATCTATAAAACAAAAATGGACAGATTGAATGTAATCATATTCGTTTCAAATATGTGAATAGCCAATAATAATCCAAAAATAAACGGAAAAACCCGCTATAATTACAAAAATATCCACAATAACATACAACATAAAAAATAAACGGAAAAACTAAAGAATAGGGACAACAAAGAGAATACAGGGATTCGAACCTAAACCAGTAAGTCTCTATATTTAACTTGACTCTTTAACTCATTGATCTTAACCATGTTAACCTCGCGGCTACCAACTTTTATACTATACGATTGCCTATTATGTATATATAAAGGTACAAGCTCTGTGTCGACCTTGTACCGATGTGTATCACATGTTCATTTATATATAAAAAAATAGACATCTAAATTGCAACCCATTGGTAGCCGAGAGGTTTCGTCGATGTGTTGATGTCAGTCACACATAACAGATTTCAAGGAGGGGTTCGATTCCCAGTAAAGGCATATAAAATTACAAAAATTAAAGGTAAGTTTTTAGATTAATTCCATTAGTGAACAGAAATCAGTAAATGAGCCAATTCAAACTTAATGAAATTAGGCACACAAAGGAAACAATTGAATATAATTTGATGAGTCCATTTCAGCGACAGATTTAGGAAGCGTTGATTCTGTAATAGTTATACACCGAGGGATAGGTGTGTCCGGAGGCCGGAGGGATTTCTTATCCAGACACGCCGTATCCCGAGGTGTATAACTAACTTACACCCCATTCTAAACCCTATATTTGTTAACATTGATTATTAAATGAAAAAAAAAAAAAACGATAGCATATTTATTGACAATATCAAACCATGATTTATAAGAATTTTTTTTTATTACATGATACCCCACTAGTAACCTTTCTTATGGTATCTTTCTTCAAACTTTGACAAGTGAGTATATTTTACAAATGTCAAAGTTGTTTTGCATATTCCCGTTAAATCCATGCGCTAAAATGGATCAGCGGGTCAAGGTTGACCGTTTCGTGTATTCTTATTTCAAACAAAAAAAAAACATCATGCTCCTTGTATGCAGGAGGGACGAAAGATACCAGAGGGACAGTCAAACTCATAGATCGAAAACAAACTGACAACGCTATGGCCAAAAATAAAAAGACAAACAGACAAATAATTGTACAGATGACACAACATAGAAAACCAAAGACTAAGCAACACGAACCCCACCAAAAACTGGGGGTGATCTCAGGTGCTCCGGAAGGGTAAGCAGTTCCTGCTCCACATGTGGCACCCGTCGTGTTACATATGTTATTACAAATCCGGTAAATAGTCTAATTCGGTAAGTCACATTCGTGAAAAGGGAGGGTATTGTAGTTACGACATAAGGAACATATCCGATATCATCTGTGAAACGGTTATTCCATAACGGTCAACCAACTCGTGATGGCGTCCGTAAAATTTACGAAGGGATGACTTCAACTTCACCATTTGGAACTCTTGGTTTAATAGCTTCCTTGTGAGCAGCAATCCTCTATCAAGGAAATCATGATAGGAAACACAAGCCCGGGAATATCGTATCAATTGGGAGATATATATACTCCGTATGCAGGCGCTGCTGGAATGTTGCTACAGAGAAATGGAAAGTTCACAATTGGGAAGCTGAAATCATCTCTTTTGTCGTAAAGTTTTGTTTTCAACCGACCCTCATTGTCAATTTCTAAATGTAAGTCAAGATATGAGGCAGACCTAACTGTATCTGTAGTATCCTTTATCTCTAGTTCGATGGGATAGATTCGTTCAACATAGTCACCAAATTTTGTATTATTTAGTGAGAGAACATCATCTATATAGCGGAACGTAGAGTTAAAGGATATTGCTAACTTCTTATCTTTCTTCCTGAAGAAGTTCCTGTATGAAGTCAGCCTCATAATAATACAGAAACAAGTCGGCAAGAAGAGGGGCACAATTGGTTCCTATTGGAATTCCGACAGTCTGTTGAAAAACACGTCCTCCAAACGTAACAAATATGTTGTCAATCAAGAAATCAAGCATCTTGATAATGTCAGTTTCAGAGAATTTTTGTTTGAATCAGAGTGATTCTTTACAAAGTAGGATTTATCCCTCCCCAAGACAAGATACTTGTATCTACGTTCGCCATTCTTTTTAATGAAACAAAGTAATACCAACTCTTTCAATTTGTCTTTTAGTTTGGAATGGGGAATACTTGTGTAAAGTGTAGAAAAGTCAAATGTTTTAATACTATTGCAAGATGAGAGAGTCTTAGATTGTATGTACTCTAAAAGACCTTTGGAATTTTTTAGTATCCACATCAGTTGTCAATATGGACGACATTTTGTGGCAAGCGTTGGATTTGGTAGAAGAGACTTAAGATAAAGGCAATATTATAACCAAAAGTACTTACCTGTATCAGTGTAATAAAGGTAATCATAACTGTATTTTATATCTTACGGTTTTATAACCCCCCCCCCCTTTTTCTTCTCGAGAATAAACAAACATTCATATTCGGACATACTAAGGGATAGGTGTGACCCGACTACCAGACACGCTCAACATACAGAGATACAGATTTAATATTTAGGAACTCCCTTTTGGGGGGCAAACAGGGGCTGATCCAGCTTGGGGTTCCCAACTCAAGAGAAAAGGGGGGTCCAACCATTCAAATGCATTGATCTTTTAAATAAAAGTCGGTCCAAACCGCGGAACCCCCACCCCAGATCGGCAAATGGGTAACCGAGTGGGGAGGGGGAATCCCGGGAGTTAGAATCCCCATTTTGTTAAGACCAATGCTTTAGAATAGAGACATTTGACTTGGATAAAAAAAAATACCTTCAAGCAAAGGAGTATTTAAAGGATGATTTTTGTATTCAAAATAGATGCTTAATTTTTTTCGCTATTGGAATTTCTTAAATGCAGTGGCGGATCCAGAACTTTTTGTAAGGGGGGCCCACTGATTGACCTAAAAAGGGGGGCTACAGTCATGCTTCAGTGATTCCCTATATAATCAACCAATTTTTTCCCACAAAAGCCCCCTCCCCCCTGGATCCGCCTATGAATTTTTTTTTTTTTTAATATCTTGAAACAATTTGTAGTGAACACTATTAGTAATTTCTTATGTTCAAGCTATTTAAAAAATAATCAATATCTATTGTCACGAATAACAATGGATTTTGTTTGCTGTATGTAGAAGCAGGGGTTTCCAGAAACCCCGTTCGTCACATCCTGTGGTCAAAATCCTTTGTTATTCGTAACAATAGATCTATTCAATTTACACTTGTTTCAGAAATAGAAACTATGAAGTATAACAATAGAACTGGGGTGTAAAGAAAAAGAATCCACGGTAAATGAATAGGCTGACGTCACGGCAATGGTTTAATACGTGTTTAATTATTTTACAACAGTAAAATACACTCCGACTGAAAAACAATCCCTTTTACAAATCAATATTCCATTAAGACTAGATAAACATGCGTTATTATTTTCATTTACCTGTGTACGTTATTTTATTTAACCCCATTTTGTCCAAGGTTATAGTTGTCTTACTGATATTGTTTTAAATTTCCCCCCCTTTTTTATTAATTTTGTATTTACATTGTTGCATAGATCAAATTTATTCGTTCAGTGTATGTCTACTTTGTTTTTGTTAATATGTCTTTTGATTGAGTTAAGCCATTTCAATTGATATTTTATAATGTGTCTTTCTATGTTGCGATGTTAGACTATTGTTTCAGGTTAGGGTGAAGGTTGGCGCCTGTTAAAACGTTTAAACCCGCTGCATTTTTTTGCACCTGAAGAACAAGAACCTGTTATTCAGTGGTTGTCGTTTGTTGATGTGATTCATAAGTGTTTCTCGTTTATCGTTTTTATATAGATTGAACCGATGGTTTTCCTGTTTGAATGGTTTTACACTAGTAATTTTTGCTGCCCTTTAAAGCTTGATGTTCGGTGTGAGCCAAGGCTCCGTGTTGAAGGCCGTACTTTGACTTATAATGGTTTACTTTTACAAATTGTGACTTGGATGGAGAGTTGTCTCGTTGGCACTCATACCACATCTTCTTATATCTATGCACTGATGAAGTATGTATTAGGTCGCGACTGGAGAACTATATATCATTAAAGTTGAGCGAGTGACAATACTTTAAATCTGAATCTTATATTTTTGGCATTCCAATTTGGACTTACAACTCGAATACATTATTACATGGAATCTTTAAATCACTTAATTGCTCATGCAACTACAATGATGTCCGACTCTTCAAAACTTTTCTAGGCTTGCAACATGAATAGAGTCTAAGCGGAACGTTGAATCAAACCCATATACCCAGTTTCCTCAGGTTAAATTAATCTTAGGTTTTTTTATTTCAGGTCCCTTTTTGTGACACCAAGGGTGACTGTGTTATGTGGTATAGATATATGATCGCTCATAGTCTTATTCCAACAAAATAGAGACGTTAAATCTGATGCCTTGTTTAGAGATAGTGCAACATTCTATGCACGTTTAGAACCATAGTTACAACTCTTTGAAGGGTTCGTATGTGGACCCTTGAAAGGCAAATTTTCTGTCCTATCCATTATACCCTCATTTTCTAGGGACAGTCTAAATTCCCCCGACCTTCATCCATGAAGTCTTTTCTTACAGGACCTACCTATTATTGTTATTTTTAATTTGTTCTCGTCCTGGACATGCATAAAATAGTTGCCCTGGACGTTAAGCAACCAACTATCAATCAATCAATCAATCGCTTATTGTGGTATTTTTGTATTTATATATCTTTGGCTATCAATTGTTTGGATTTGAGTGTTCCTAGAGAAAGTAAATCCAGAAAGTCACCTAGGATGCACCAACTTTATAAAGTGATATTTAAAATATTTATTTTTCTTTCTCAAATCTAGACTCCAAATACAAATACAATTCTTATCACATCCAGCACGTTTTGCAATCACCAAATATATAGAAGAATATTAGAAGTTTAACGCTTAATTCGAATATCATTTACCTCTACATAGCTCAAATTACGATCGTGTACATATGCATAGGTAGATGTTATAAAACTAACTTATTAAGTGTTAGTGTGTAAATGGCCTGTAAAAAGAGTCTGGTCCAGTTCCGAAGAACGGTTTACCGGACCAAATGGCCAGTTGATTTCTCATAGTCTTGGGAACCACTGTAAAAAGTTTGTTTCATGTAACAGATGAAAACATTAATGTGATGGAATATCGAACATGACGTAATTCCAAGACGAACTAGCTGTTTGTGTCGTCTGCCGAAGTTTAGATATGAAGTTTCTGGTTTTGTGGAGGATAAGTTAAAAACAGGAAAAGAATGTATGTTTATTGTTGATGTATTATGGTCAGATGAACGAGCTTGTTGCATAAGACGAAGTTACCAAGACTTTCTATAAAAAAGAAGATGTGGTATGATTGCCAATGAGAAAACTCCCCACAAGAGACCAAATGACACAGAAATTAACAACTATAGGTCACCGTACGGCCTTCAACAATGAGCATAGCCCATACCGCACAGTCAGCTATAAAAGGCCCCGAAATGACAATGGAATTTAGGCAAAAAATAATCAAACAGAATAAGAAACTGACAGATCTTCCAAAATTACCTGGTTTGTATTTGAACGCTAAATGATTAATAAGGAATGATTATTATAATGTATTCCTCGTGTCGAATTTATCTCTTGTATCTTATTGACAAGTTGTTGGGAGGTACTAGATGACATGAACACATTAGATAGTTGCCTAATATACGTTTGGGCGATTGAAATACTATAGACAAAATTTTTTAAAAATTCTCAAACTATTGCTGTATTGCATTATTGTTTAATAAGTAGTATATAAAGGCGGGTCAGTTACCACACTAACAAAGAATGATACATTTGTATATTATTGATAGTATGTGAAAAATGATAGATTCTTGTTGTCAGAATTGATGAAATATAAAGCATATTTTGACATGAGAATACTGATAAGTAATATTTGCTTTAGGGACTTTTGAAAAGGATAGGTTAATTGCAAAAGTTTACCGATGTTAAAATCTCGTAAACCGATTAGGAAAAGACAAATCAATGTAACAAACATAAACTGAGGGAATCGCATGAACACCAATTATAAGCGAGACGAGATGCGTTGACAGGGTAAGCGTCTCTGATGTTCAGTAGTTATCTTACATAGTTGCTTCTTACCATTTAACCGAGCTTTTAACGGGATTTTCTGTTTCTGACAGTCTAGTATATGGAAATTCGTGGCGCGGTATTTTATTTTCCATTTTTACATAATCTCAAAAGCTTTAATAGGTCTCGTTTAAACAATTTTAAAAGTGTTCCTATAGCAATGAACTTGAAGAGTAAATTAATATAGATTTGAAAGGGTTTTGTTAAAATATACTTTTTCACTTTTTTGGTCTTTTGGAAAATGTTGTTTGTGCTGTATTTAGACCCCTCTTCCAAGAAATTTGTTTTGCATGCACTCGTATAAACATTGCGATTTTTATCCAACGAAATCATAGGTTTGAACGTTGTTTTCAATTTAGACTTGTTTATATTTTTTCATTTGGGCTTGTATTATATTTGCCTTCGGGTTTACATGATCCGTTCATCTTATTTCGACTCTTCAAAATTCAAGAGTCTATCCTAAATTGAGGTAAATTATATGGCCTTCCAAATACCGTTTTCGATTCCTAACATCACTGAAGAGACATTAATTGTCGAAATCCGGATATGGTGTACTAAATTTTTCACCTTTTGTTTACGGTATACCATCTTTTCCGAAAGTGTATTTTAACAAAACGCATTTGACTAACAGATCGAACAACAAATGTTCTTAAACCCTGCTGACTGCCATTGGCGATTGCCAAATCAACGGATCACAGTTGTAACAAAATGGATCTTAATTATTAATTTAATACCTAACAAAAAATAATAAACTTGCGGAAATGATGGTATACCGCAAACAAAAGGTGCAAAAAATTTGTACACCATATCCGGATTTCGACAAGTAATGCTTACCTTTCCAGAGCACCTCAGATCACCCCTAGTTTTTGGTGGGGTTGATCAGACTTTATTTACTATGTTGTGTTTTGTTTACTGTTGTTTGTCTTTTGGTTGTTTTTGTTTTTTGCCGTGTCATTGTCTGTTTGTTTTCGACTTAAGAGTTTAAATATACAGGATACATTATCTTAGGTTTTTATGAATGTGTGTTGTTATTTTTTGTATACAGGCTGTAACCTTAAACAAAGCGGTGGACAGCTTTGGATATTTGGTGGAGAATTTGCAAGTCCAACACAATCACAATTTTACCATTACAAAGAATTATGGGTCTTTCATTTGAAAGATAAGAGATGGGAAAAAATTCGGTATGTATATGATTAATGTATTTTGGTTATGAATAAAACAGTGTCAGTAATGAAAATGCTCCAATTAAACATGAAAATACTGCTCATACAAATTAAAGCAGCTAGAACAAAACTATTGTTAAGGGGGAGATAATTTATAAAAAAATTTAAGATTTAAGATACATTGTATGCTAGTTATTATTATGTTTTTTATGCATACTATCAGTTACCAATTACTGTCACCTTGCATTTAATGCAAACACAAAAGCTATAGAAAATTTGACATGCTGCTGTTTTTTTTAGATAATTACTTCATATGTATAAATTATATTTTGTTTGATCCAAATAAGACAGGTAAATGCCAAGTTTTCTGTTATTTGGCATGTCCTGGGAAGATATGTATGCTGGGACATGATGTAATCAGTTTATGACATTCTCAATTTTTAGAAGTTTGAAGTAACTTTCTGTTTTCAGGCAAATCAATGTCTAAAAAAATATAAGGAGATGTAGTATGCTTTCTTTAGAATACTAATTTCTTTCTGAAAATTTTTAGAAGATTAATAAATTTTGAAATCTAAACTCTATGCTCCTATTTATTACAGAAATAGAAGAAGGAATAACACTTTCATACTTTTTGTTTCTTTTAAAAAGAGTTAAATTCTTAGTTGATGGTGCTAAAAGTATGATTTGTAACTCCAAACAGATTTCCGGTTGTACAGTATTCAAGAAAAATTGAACTTCTGACAATACTTTGTAACTGGTACTAGACAAGTTACACCTTTCATGTTCATGAATATAAATAAAACTTGAAATAAGCACCTTAATTTTAGAATTTTATTTGGATTTCAGTGTCCCTGGATCACCATCCAGCAGAAGTGGTCACAGAATGGTTATTTGTAAGAAACAGCTGATTGTGTTTGGAGGTTTCCATGACAACATTAGGTTTGTTAATCATGAATATAACTGGTTGTCTTGAGTATATAAAAATGGTTATCCCTTGGACCATCAAACAGTAAAACTGTTGCTAGAATGGGCATCTGTTGGGTTGTACAGGATGTATAAATACACAGCTATGTCTGGTTGCAATGGGGACATTAAATCTGATGCCATTTGTAGGGAGAGTGACATGCTCTCTACACATTAAAGAATCTTTGTAACAACTCTCTGAGAAGTCTTTACATGGCCTGTTGCAAGGCAAAATTTTCTGCGCCTATCCAACATACTTTCATTTTCCTATCGGCCTAGCCACAATCAGATGTACATTTTGTGTTTCACATGAAGTCAAAAATGAAGATCACATCAGGAAAAAACCCTTTTGATTTTTTGGTACAGAAATGGTTTAAATTATGAAAAATAGCCGTCATAAGGCTAACACTTGAAGCATTTATATAATTACATGCAGTTTTTGGAAGAAATATTCAATATTTTTATTAAATACCAGGTGTTTAAAAACTGTCTAATTTTCTTTAATGGTTGCCTTCAAGACATGGTCACCAGTTTCAGATTTTTGGCCAATGACAGAGACAAAAAAATATGTTTAGAATTATTGAATATCAAACATTTCAATCGAAAAAAAATGAACATGTTTAACTGTGTTAATGTGTTCTCTTATAAAAATAATATACATTTTATCTACAAATGATGCTGAACCTCAAGGAAATTGGGAACAAATACATTGTGATAATGTCTACAGACAAGACATTTTTTCACTTTTTTTGTATATCCAACTTTGATGGCATATATCTCCAGCTAGGGTACTGCAATATTGATATAGGAGGTAGTTGTTGATGATTTATATACAAGAAGAGAAAACAAAACACATACTAGCATAAATTTCATTTATTTTTCTCTTTTATCACTACACTGTACAAGGTAAAAACAAAAATACAAAATTGCATAACGAACGCATAGTATTCAACTTTTTATCATAACTTTGTAACCACTAAAGATTTTTCGTTGCAACAACCGGCAAAAGAAACATGAATAAATTGTCTATAACAGTAAACTAATAATGTAGTTCAAATTATGTTCACTTATTAACTATCAATTGATAAAAACAGTGTAATTTTAAATGAAACACCATAACGTGAAATTTTGCCCATTTTTAGCGTGTATTTTAGTGTTTTTTTCAAAACGGTCACACATATACATGATATTTGATATGCATTGTGAAGCCCTATATTCTCTTCTTCAGTTCAAAGATGTAATACTTAAATTAAGTTCATCTTCTTGTCTATAGAAGCCTATATAAACATAGACCTAATATGAAATGTACATTTGATTGTGGCTAGGCCGTATGGTCGTCCAAATTGTGTGCCATTAATGCCAGTTGACCTATTTACCCTGCAGAACCTTTATTTGTATTTATTGTTAGTTTGTTCTCATTGTGAATATAAATTATTTGTCACTGAACATTAGACAAACAAAAATCTCTCAAAATTTATCTACAATTCTATTAGATCTCATTTAAAGAGTACATAAACATAAGAATTTTCAAAAATCTGAATCATTCAAAAATTTTATACAAATTTAAGCTTAGTTAAAATGCCATGATTGATATTTAAATTTCAATTATTTTTCTTTTATGAACTTTTCATTTTTATTTACAGGGATTACAAATATTTTAATGATGCATTTGCATTTAATTTTGAAACATACTCATGGGATAAGCTTGAGATAACAGGTAATCCACCAGCCCCACGGTCAGGATTTATGATGGGGGTGTTCCAAGATATCCCTAAAGCAGTGGTGTATGGAGGCTACAGCAAAGAGAGAATTAAGAAAGATGTTGATAAAGGAACAATACATACTGATATGTTTATATTGTGTGCCTGTGATGGTTTGTACATTCTCTGTAATTCTTTTATACAAAAACTTAACTATATTATGAATTTCCCATTTATTTTGCTTAATTTTCCATCAAGAAAGATCTAGAGGTTACTGTTCTGCCAGATTTATATTTTTATGCCCCAACCGTAGCGGAGGCATATACACAACGTATACACAATGCTTATTACCACATAATACAGATTAAGTTCGAAATTTGGTGGCGTCACATTTACTGTTCTTCAGTTATGTCCCTTTATAACTTTATATGATATGCAAGCGGGTGCATACAATTCTTGAGTTATGCCTCTTTATAAAAATAAAAACTGCTGAATTTTTTGTTTCCGTTCTCTAACTTTAGTTTGCCACAACCAAATGTTATGAAACTTATACACAATGCTTATAACCACATAATACAGATCAAGTATGAAATTGGGTGGCATCACTTGTACCTTTCTTGAGTTATGCCCCTTTATAAACATAAAATTTGCTGAATTTTTCGTTTTCGTTCTCTAACTTTAGTTTGCCTCAACCAAATGTTATGAAACTTATACACAATGCTAATTACCACAAAATACAGATCAAGTTTGAATTTTGGTGGTGTCACTTTTAACGTTCAAGAGTTATGCCTGTTTACAAATGGAAAAATTGCTGAATTTTTAGTTTCTGTTCTCTAAAGTTAACCTCAACCAAATGTTATGAGACTTATACACAATACTTATTACCACAAAACACAGATCAAGCTTGAAATTGGGTGGCGTCACTATTACCGTTCTTGAGTAATGCCCCTTTATAAATGGAAAAATTGCTAAATCTGTCGTTTCCGTTATCTAACTTTAGTTTGCCTCAACCAAATGTTATGAAACTTATACACAATGCTTATAATCACAAAACGGTCTTAACTACGTGAATCCTGCATCTGTATGTAGAAATTGACTCATGCATATTTACAAGCTGGTGCATTTGTGGCCCATAGACACAATCTCCATTTATTTTCTGAAGAATGAACACCAATTTAGATAAAAAATTAATCATTTATTATTTTCATTTTTGTTGTTGTTGAGAAAGTGCATTTCCAATGCCTCTTTCTGGAAATTATTAAGCCAATTATTATTAATGGCATATAAAAAAATATACTACTTGTTTGACGATTCCCTTTCCATCCTTGTTAAAATCATTAAATTGCAAATATTTATAAAAAAAAAGAAGATGTTTAAAAAAACTGACAGTGTCTAAAATTGAAATATCAAAATAATTTGCATCAATATTGCGAAATTCTCCATCTTTGGGCAATAGCATAGAAATTTTACAGTTAGATTATGGAAATGAAAAGAACAAAAAAAAATAATAAAGAAAGAAGTATGGTCATAGAAATATCAGACTAGCTATAAAATCGGCTGGATCACAATCTTGACGATGCTTTGATTTCTTTATCCATTGGTTAATCTTGTATTTTCTGTCAGCCAACTGTTTTTGTTGAGCCTGCAACATTTATGTCACGGAAGGGAGACATAGGGATCCTAGATTCAGATGTTGGCATTATCAACATTTAAGTTTAATCTGTTGTTAAAGTTTTTCAAGACTTCAATAACTTGGTCAGTCTGTATTGAAATTTTATGAAATTACGACAGAAGCTTTTTTATGACCAATGACAGTATCCAGAGCAAAATTGTTAAAATATTTAATTTCATTTTTCCGTTTTTTTAGCTCACCGGGGCCCGAAGGGCCCCATGTGAGCTTATGCCATCACTTGGCTCCGTCGTCGTCGTCTGTTGTCGTCTGTCGTAAATTATTTCAAAAATCTTCTCTGAAACTACTGGGCCAAATACCTTCAAACTTTAACTAAATGTTTCTTAGGGTGTCTAGTTTATAAATTGTATCGTAATTTTTGATCCATCGACAAAAATGGCCGCCATGGCTAAAAATAAAACATAGGGGTCAAATGCAGTTTTTGGGTTATATCTCAAAAACTAAAGCTTTTAGAGCAAATCTGACATAGGGTGAAATTGTTCAATTGGCCATGATCTATCAGCTCTGAAATTTTCAGACGAATCGAACAACCCATTGTTGGGTTGCTGCCACCGAATTGGTAGTTTTAACAAAATTTTGCAGTTTTTGTCGAGCCTGCGACTTTTGTCGCAGAAAGCTCAACATAGGGATAGTGATCCGGCGGCGGCAACGGCGGCGGCGGCGGCGTTAGCTAACTTCTTAAAAGCATTATATTTAAGAAGGTGGAAGATCTGGATGCTTCATACTTTGTATATGGATGCCTCATGTTACGAAGTTTCAGTCAGTCACATGTCCAATGTCCTTGACATCATTTTCATGGTTCAGTGACTACTTGAAAAAAAAAGTTAACATTTTTTGTAATGTTAAATTCTCTCTTATCATAAGTAATAGGATAACTATATTTGGTATGTGCGTACCTTGCAAGGTCCTCATGCCCGTCAGACAGTTTTCACTTGACCTCGACCTCATTTCATGGATCAGTGAACAAGGTTAAGTTTTGGTGGTCAAGTCTATATCTCAGATACTATAAGCAATAGGTCTAGTATATTCGGTGTATGGAAAGACTGTAAGGTGTACATGTCCAACTGGCAGGTGCCATCTGACCATGACCTCATTTTCATGGTTCAGTGGTTATAGTTAAGGTTTTGTGTTTTGGTCTGTTTTTCTTATACTGTATACAATAGGTCTACTATATTTGGTGTATGGAATGATTGTAAGGTGTACATGTCTAGCAGGTAAATGTCATCTGACCTTGACCTCATTTTCATGGTTCAGTGGTCAAAGTTAAGTTTTTGAATTTTGGTCTTTTTTTCCTCTAATACTATATGCAATAGTTCAACTATATTTGGTGTATGGAAATATTTTATGATCTATATGCCAGTCACACAGGTTTTATTTGACCTTGACCTCATTTTCAAGGTTCATTGCTCAGTGTTAAATTTTTGTGTTTTGGTCTGTTTTTCTTAAACTATAAGCAATAGGTCAACTATATTTGTTGTATGGAAGAATTATTGGCTGTACATGCCTGGCTAGCATGGTTCATCTGACCTTGACCTAATTTCCATGGTTCATTGGTCAATGTTTAGTCTACTTGGTTAATGTTAAGTTTAAGTGACAATTGTAATAAAGCTTTATATTTAGGACTATCAACATAATATCAATGATTAGTAAAGAAGGCGAGACATTTCAGCGTGTGCACTCTTGTTTGTTATTATTTTGAATATTATTATAGATATATATAAACTGTAAGCAGCAATAATGTTCAGCAAAGTAAGATCTACAAAAAAGTTAATATGACCATAATTGTCAATTGACCCCTTAAGGAGTTATTGCCCTTTAAAGACAATTTTACACAATTTGTTCATCAAGTTTGCTAACATTTAAAAATCTTCTCCTCTGAAACTACTGGGCCAATTACCTTCAAACTTTAACTAAATGTTCCTTAGGGTATCTTGTTTATAAATTGTATCTATCGACAAACATGGCCGCCATGGCTAAAAATAGAACATAAGGGTCAAATGCAGTTTTTGGCTTATATCTCAAAAACTAAATCTTTTAGAGCAAATGTTACCAGGTAAATATGTTTAATTGGTCAAGATCTATCTGCCTTGAAATATTCAGACAAATCCAACAACCCATTGTTGGGTTGCTGCCACCGAATTGGTAGTTTTAACAAAAATTTGGCAGTTTTTTGTTATTATTTTGAATATTATTATAGATATATATAAACTGTAAGCAGCAATAATGTTCAGCAAAGTAAGATCTACAAAAAAGTTAATATGACCATAATTGTCAATTGACTCCTTAAGGAGTTATTGCCCTTTAAAGACAATTTTACACAATTTGTTCATCAAGTTTGCTAACATTTAAAAATCTTCTCCTCTGAAATACAGGTGAGCGATTCAGGCTCTTGAAAGCCTCTTGTTATGATAAATGGACTTAGTTTTTTGCAGTTAACAAGTAGATACAGTACGGGGTTAAAGTTTATTACACATCAATTACTTTATCAAACCATCATAGCATTTTATGAAACTTTTTGGTAGAAGCTTTTTTATGATAAAGGGCTGTTCTAAAATTGATTTTGTTGGGGGTTGGGAGGCACACAAATTAATAAGTTATGGGTGGTTTTATTTTCTTTTTGGTAAGAGTTTTAAGTAAAATTAAAAATTATGTATTATGGGTGGTTGAGGTCTAATAAAAATGCCTTGTATGCCTTTAATTCTTGAAAAGCCCTAAGAGATAATGTCTAAAGCAAAATTTTGAAAATATTTTTTTCATTTTACATTTTTTTTTGTAGTTAACATTTACACCCACCCTGGGATTACATTTTTTTGACCTGATGAATTTATAATCCTTCATGGATTGTTATGAAACTTGGACAGAAACTAATCTTCAAGATCAAGAAATTGCATCTACGGAATGTTTTTTTTATTTTACTGCTAAATGAACATATTTTTACAGTCAACATTACACTTTTACACTGACAGCAGCAATCACAGGGGAGACACAGGGTTTAGCGTAACCCCTTTCTGGAATTGGTTTCTGTTCTCTAACTTTAGTTTGCCTCCACTAAATGTTATGAAACTTATACACAATGCTTATTACCACCAAACTCAGGTAAATTTCGAATTTTGTTAGCGTCACTGTCATTGTTCTCTAGTTATGTCCCTTAATAAGATGAAAAAATGCTGAATTGGCTGTTTCTGCACTCTAACTTTACTTTGCCACTTCCAAATTTTCTGAAACTTATACACACTGCTTATTACCACCAAACACAGCACAAGTTTTAATTAGGGTTGTGTCACTTTTTCCGTTCTCGAGTTACCCATTACTGTTTGTTATTGAACAATGAGAGCACTCAAACCTAGAGCAATCTCTAATGACAACATACAAAAAAAAATGTCATTAAGTTTCACTATGAAAACTTTTGTCAATTTTGTTTTTGTTTTTGTATCTATGAAAGGGAAAGATTTTATGTTTGGGGTGGAGTTTGATAATTTATGAGTTGTAGTGTGTAAGCAATTTAACATCTGTCATTTAGTTACTTCTGATAGCTTGAAATTTAACAACTTTAATTGCATGAGGGAAATAAATTTTCTTCAAAGTTTCTTGGCTTCAATGAAAGGGAATGATTTATATTTGACATCGTTTTATAAATCATCTTCTTCAGTTATGCTTCAGTACATATTTTTCATCTGTCTATTGCAAGCAGCCAGAAAGGTCCAAGGTTTTGTTATTTTTTCTGTTGTTGGGTTGCTATTCTAAAATATACGATACATCACCTCTCTGGTTTGTTTGCAAACAACTTGCAAATTGTAACTTGGATGGAGAGTTGTCTCATTGGCACTCATACCACATCTTCCTATATCTATTATATTATGGTAAATATCAGGTGGGGAAAAGTACCTGTTTTGTGTATTTCAATCCTAAATTGTCAATCCAGAGCTTTCAAAATATCTAGAATATTTGATATTCATTGAAAAAGTTGTACTCACCACTTTGTGTAGACACTTGGATAACTTATGGACATTTTCCAGATGATGAAACTTGAAAACTGTCTCACAAACATTGTTATCCCTTTTTTTTCCCACTAATCATGTGACTGTTAGGAGAGTTCATGTGACACTAAAATGAGAAAAAAAAGTTCTTTTTATAAAATGTCTTGCACTTACCCTATATGTCGCTCTATAAGGGGGGACCCACTGGGCTTCTGCCCCCACCCACCCCCCCCCCCCCCCCCCCAAAAAAAAATCCGCCTCTTATATCTATATTAATAAAGTTTTGTTTAACAAGAATGATGCATTAATATTGAACCACCCATCTTAATTGTTTTATCAGGAAGAAGATGAAGAGCAGTTAGAAGGCAGGTTTTATAATGATATGTATATGTTGGATATGGAAAAGGGAAAATGGTTCAATATGGCACCAAGGTAGGTGATGTTATGTAGTGTTAGGCAGGTTTTATAATGATATGTATATGTTGGATATGGAAAATGGAAAATGGTTCAATATGGCACCAAGGTAGGTGATGTTATGTAGTGTTAGGCAGGTTTTATAATAATATGTATATGTTGGATATGGAAAAGGGAAAATGGTTCAATATGGCACCAAGGTAGGTGATGTTATGTAGTGTTAGGCAGGTTTTATAATAATATGTATATGTTGGATATGGAAAAGGGAAAATGGTTCAATATGGCACCAAGGTAGGTGATGTAGTGTTTGACTTGAAATTGATTGATAATTCTTTCACATTCAAATAGTTATTTACTAAGTAAGACAACATTCCAAGAATGTGTTTAGACTGGTCAATTTGAAATGAAAATAATGCAACTTTTATTTACATCTTGAATTTTTTATCAAATCATTGTAGGGAATAAAATGATTTTATGATTATTAATATACCCCAAATCTGAGTGTGGTTGATATATTGCTAACCCCTTGTCTGGTCATTCATAAATATTAATGCAGTTTTTGTTTCACCTGCAACTTGTCGCAGAAATCAAGACATAGGGATTGTTTTTCCGACGACGATGACAATGTTGGCATCAACAATTGTTTAGTTTTCTGCTTAAGTTAGTTTGATAGGAACTACTTGTGATAGATCAATGATATTTTCTATAAAGTTGCATTAGTGTTACTATCAGTACCTATCAGTTTGACTACTATTTTGAGGCTCTGATTCCTAGGTCATGGTCTAGTGATATTGAATTAATTAGCAATTTTCAATGTTAAGTTTTCTGCTTAAGTTAGATTGATAGGAACTACTTACAATAGACAACGATATTTTCTGTAAAGTAACATTACTATCTGAACATCTCATTTTGTCGACCATTTTCAGGCCTGCCCACTAGATCATGGTCCAGCGACTTTGAATTAATAAGCAATGTTGCTGTTCATCAGATTGTCTTTTTCTGATTTTTATGCAGACAGGCAAGACATATCTCTGTATCAACAGTTTATTGTATAAAGGAATGATTTAATATTTTGTCTGGGACTGTATAATGTTGAGTTACACTATGTATATCAGCCTGGCAGATATTTGAATTGTTATTAACCTGCTAAACATGAAATATTTTGTGAATTTCTAATAATCAATGAGTGGTGATATACTTTTCATAATATCAGATGCAACTTCTTGTTTGTTTCTAACATTCAGTAATAAACATTGTTTACATGGAAAAATTCTGTGCTTTTATCTCTTTGTTTTTCAGTATACATTCAGAAAAAAAGAATTTTTGCATTACTGCCAATGATATTCTAACTCATTATTTAATCATGTTATTCTTATTAAAACAACACTATTTGATATAAATGGACCATTAGTGTTTTTAGAGGAACGATATGTATCATTCCTTTAAAGAGCACATTACATGATAAAGTTTCTTTCTATATGTAATGGTATATGTCCTTTGAATTGAATATTGAAAGTATTGTGAGGACTCTGATTCCTCAAACGATGAAGGCAAAACAAAGAAAAGTGAGGACATGGAAGGTTGGTTATCAAATAAGACGGATCCAATCAAATTGAGAATTTACTTTTTTCACATGTGTTAATTATATGTTAGTTTTTGTCTTCTTCTTTTTTTAAAGCCAAATGAAAGCATAAATAAGTTATGACTTTACAGCCTTGCCTTCCAAAAAATTATATCTTGTATCATTTTGGCAAAGGCATTTTGCACAGCAGAAACAAGGATTTTACTTACTAAAAACTTTTGTTGTCCAAGTAAAGGGCAACGATTATAACAGGAGTTATTGCCTATATTGCTATAAAGGTCTAAACATTAGTCTGGTTTCAAACTAAAAGTAAGTGAATGAATATAAAAATAAAGAGGTCATGTTAATTTATCTGTAGAATTTTTCCATTCAAATTTTAGTTTTCCAGATAATAGCCAAAAACAACACTATTTGATATAAATGGACCATCAAGGGTTCTGCTAATTGTTGAAGGCTATATGACAACCTATAGTTGCTTATATGCAAGTTATTTGGTGGATAGTTTTCTCATTGGCAATTCTTTCATATTTTCTGCTTTGAAAGTGCTTGATTGACTATTTAAACTCTGGAAGATCATGTCAGACACATTGTAAAGATAGATACCTTTTTATTGTAGATAAACAAATGTTAACCTTTATAAGTCTTTTGTTTTTGTCCATATGTTGTTGTTTCATTGACATATCCCACATCTCAAATGAAAGCCATAAACAAAGTTTGGTAACTCAATATACACATATGAACCAAATCATTACATATTGTGGATTCATTTATTTTCATGGATAACAATTTTCGTGGATAAAGGAAACATAGTATTTTCATTGAAATTAGATTTCGTGGTCCTTACAAAAGTCTGCATAAGCCTATAGAAAATTTGTACTTCGTTGAATATTTAAATTTGAGGTTCACCTGTACCAACGAAATCCACGAAAATTGGTATCTCATGAATAATAATGAATCCACAGTATCATTTGAAAAGACTCATGTTTATCAATATTGAAAGTCAATTAATAATAATTTTATGCTCTATTGTAGTGTCAGATGATGATGACGACGATGATGATGATGACTTAGACGACATATTGGAAGTATGTGACGTTCCCGTGAAGACTGAAGATGAGCCTGTAAATGATTACTTTGAACGGACTAAAGAGTTCTGGCTTGAGCAGTCAGAAAAATACTTTAAAAGTGAAGATATGAGTGTTTCCAAAAGAACTATACAAAAATTTGCTAAAGAAATGTGTACTGAATATAATAAAAAATGAAAATTCCTTCACGAATTTTTTATATATATATATATGTATATTTAGAAGCAATGGATGGTTTAAAATAAAGCTAGAGTTCGAATGATCCTGGTTGACCATTTTTGGAAAATGACGCTATCAGCGGCATGTTTCCGATACCATTGACCAGAACTTACGGAAGTCGATTATTGCCTCCGCCTACCGCACTCGGTTTCATATTTACTATTTTACATACTAACTGGAATCTGCTTATAATACGCTACACTCGAAAAAAGTGTTGTAGTCGGACAGGAACAAGTTTACATACTTTATTTTATTTACCAAAAAGATATCTTGACCTGTCCATATGTTTTTTGTTATTAAATGGTATTTGGAGCTATCCCTTTGTTATATTTTTCATATTTATTCGAGCTTTCACTTTTATGCACATGTCTTACAATCGTAAACAATCAGTATGTTTACATGATAAATAGATCCGTTTTGTTATGGTGTTGGACTTTTTACCCTCCAATGATCAACAATCGCTAGACAAAATAGTTCTAAATAATGTCAGCCTTTCATGCCATTTCAACTTTACAATCATTAAAAAAAGTGAAAATCGGAATCATTTTGATATCCATTGGATAAAAACTGGTCTTTATCCAGATTTACGAAGATTTTAAATATCGGAAATTAGTAATACGGTTATACCCACGCGGTGCGTATGAATCTGTGTTTACAAAACGTCTCTATAGTTTTAGATCGTAAGTCACGATAAACTCAAACTGAAAGTAAACAGTTGTTTGTAAGACGCAGGTTTACTCACCATAAACAAGCTGAAACGTTCAGTATGGCATATATTTTAGGTTAAAGACGGTCCCATTCATTTAAAAAGCATTTTGAAAGTAGACGATGGGATTATTTCAGGTTTAACGAGTAAATTATCACAAAGTTCATTTCTTGACGACCTCATAATTTCATCATGTCGATGGTACAAATCGATTTTTACTGTTTACTGTCGCTTCTCATGTTTTGTATTTAAACGGTCGTTTATTTTTAAACCCGAACCAGGCATATGCATTCTGTAATTGTGCAAATCTTCGTTCTTTGGTCAATTGGCTTATGGATAGTTGTATCAATTTCAACTCTTGCATTATTTTTTTTTTAAATATATTTACATTACACATGCAATGGCAGTACCTTTCCAATTACTATTTATGTGTTGTGTCTAAATTAAAGTTGTAACACTTTATAGTGACTGGAAAGGATAGAAAAATTCATCAGATGAGAAAAGGCCGAAGATACTTCAAACGGCACCGAATCATTAAATATTGCATCTTATAAAAAGAAACTGAAATTTGGATAGTTCCACTTCAAGGTAAAAATGTTTATCTCTTATGAAATGAAATAAAAAAAATATTGTAACACTGTAGTTAATATACTATATAATAAAATATTAATTTTCGCGAACCATTTAGGTCACAGAAATTCCAAAAAATGGCATCAGTAAGGAGAGTTGTACAAATGATGTGAATACACAGAACCCGGATCCAAATTATATTTTACTAAAAGTATTCATCATTTTCTGTTTTGTATGTACTAACAACATTTCATTTTTCTACAAGTTCGATTAAAATATTATAAAACCTGCAGTTCAATAGGTCACATGCCCCAAATAAACATTCCCCGATTGGTCGAACTACTGTGGCCTCGGTGTAAAGCAACTCAAGCCTCGATGTAAAGATCACGCTTCCAAAAATAGAGGTATGTCCCAACTTAACATTCCCCGATTGGTTGAATTGCTGCTCGATGTAAAGCAACGGAAGCCTTGATGCAATGAAGAAAAGGGGTTGACAGGATAAACGTAATCGTTATAAATTTTAACTTCATGGTTCTTATGCAGGCAAATTTAATAAACAATGATTTTATACAGTTGTGCTATTGTTTTCATCTTACATAGGGCTTTATTTCTGATCTTATTTCTGTGTACACAATTCTGAATCTACATATTTCACCTTTATCAATATTAGGTAATCCGTTTGGACGATTCCATATACTAATATGTTTTAGGGTTTTTTAGCTTCAGTGTCGAGTTAGTGTATAGTATTGAGGGCTATCTGCGAGAAATAAATCTTTTTTTCTGATAGATTAACTAAATTCAAAACCAATATAAAAATAGTTAACACATATATTTTATTTAACTGAGTAAATTGATCGGAATGTGAATGATACATAAACCTAAAATTCGTTTTGGTCTATCCCAGTGATGACATTTGCGCGGGAATTTAGTCCATTGAAATCGTAATATAATTTACTTTGGATTATAATTATCTTTAGATGTAGTGTTACAGGATTTAATGTGAAATCATTTGTCTCTTCTTTTATAGTACACGAGTTTGACGTCAGGTTTGTACACATGAAGTCTCTAGTCTAAAAAAAAGCCAGTGACAGAAGGATAAACAGATATTGAGATAAGCAACTGTCTAGGGCCAAGTAAGGGAGGTGAAAAAGCCAGTATTACGCAGAACGATAAACAGTTACATAGACGGATCCAGGAGGTGGGGAAAATTTGGTTGATTTTATAGGGAAGCAGGGGCGGATCCAGCCATTTTATAAAAGGGGGGTTCCCAACTCAGGACAAAGGGTGGGTGGGGTTGTGTTCCAACTATGTGTCCCCATTCAAATGCATTGATCGTCCAAAAAAAGGGGGTTCCAACTCTCGGAACCCTCCCCCAGATCCGCCACTGGGGAAGCATGACGGGAGTGGGCAACCCTTAGGTCAGTCAGCGGCCACCCCCCTTTTGGCTTTTATGAAAAGTTGTGGATCCGCCACTGAGATTTATATAAGCAGGTTTTCTTTGTGTAGATACCTTAGAATATCACCAACTGTGACTGAGTACACAATTTGATTCATTTTAGCTCATTAGCTGGGCTCACTCACTAAAGGTTCATTGCGGGTCTGCTCACTGGCTAACATTTTACGATATTCATGACTCGTGTAGAAAAGCCAATAATCTATACATGTGTGTGAGGAGTAGTTATCAAGCTTCCTTTCGTCTGTAAAAATTGTCTTAGGCCAAGTTAGGGAGATGAAAAAGCCAGTAATAGAACGATAAACAGATGATCAGGTTTTCTTCATATAGATCCCTTAAATAACCCCAACTGAGGACACAATTTGATTCATTTTAGCTCATTAGCTGCGCTCACTCGCCATAATAGGTTCATTGCGGCTAACTGGCTAATATGTGTAGAAAAGCTGATAACTTATACATACATGTACATGTATATGGTCAAATCATATGCTTTCGTATGTCATATGAATTTGTACTATGCATGCCTTTTCAATGGAAATTGTGACGACAGTATGCATTCTTAATAGCACGAAAAAAGATGAAAAGAGGATACATATGTCAACCAATATTTTTCAGCAATGTCAAAATATGCGAGGACACCCTATCAAGATCTATCAAGCTTGTGTTCATGTTGCATTAAAACTGTTTTAGGAAGGTGAAAAATATCAACAACATAACAATAAATAGATAATCGATATTGTAAAATATCAATGTGTTGAAAAGCCAAAGATCTACATATATACTTAAATTTGTCAACCATAAAATAAAACTGATTTAGTTTACACCACAACTGTTGAAAAAACCTTTATGTTTATATAACTTATCTCAATACTAGTCCATTCAACTGACAGAATCGGTGTACATTTCATGAACTCTTCAATAACAAGAATCATCATGGACTATTCTTTATAGCAATATCTGTTAGCCATTTAGGGGTCTTTTGCATTCAAAGTTTAGTTTTAGTGGGTTTATTTTGCGAAAAAGAACTCAATTTCCAGATCAAAGTTAACATTTTCTATATATTTTGCTGTGTCAAAATGACCTAATAAATATAAAGGACAGTACCCATATAGACCCAAAAATGGTATATCACATTCTACACATGACATTTTAGCAGGAAAGACTGCCATTGGAGTATATAACTTTAAACCTATGTATATATAATTAAAATACGATAATAAAATTCATGTCTTTTTCAGGACCTCTGATCCAACCATGTAGTATGGCATGTTTGTGAGATATGGTTTTGGTGGATAGGATGTTCATGAAGGACCTGTAGTACAAAGTATATCACTGGATTAAGCTCTTTGTCTAAGTGTATTATTAAAGTGCTTTGCTTTGAGCTCAGTTCATTGTTATGCAATTCATTCTTTGTGAAATAAAGATTTGAAAGACAACTCTCATGTACAAGGATTTGTCAGGGTAGTATCCATTCTATGTACAATGTAAGTAATAAGGAGATAAAAGCATTTTATTATGATTTGAACCAAACATTTTTTGTCCATTAACCAAATTTAAAAAAAAGATCAAATTTACACGACAATGCTACACTCGCTACTAGCAATATGATGCTAGGTTGTTTAAATACATCTGTACTGCCTACTGATGACTTGGTCCTGAGTGTAAATGGTCATTCAGTATGTTAAAAAAAAAGGGCAAAATTTATAAGGCCTTTCTGGCCTAATTGATTTCTAAAACTATATTTCATTGTACATGTTCAACATTTTTCATTCATTTGTTTATTTCTTAATTTGTGTGAATTAACATTGTTACAGTAAATGTTAATTACTACACTTTCATACCACAACAAATACTGCATTGGTATCATTTATATTTGTATCCATATAACAAAAAAAATTGAAAAGAGGATAATTTTGCAATACCTTTTTCATATTGAATACTATAACTTTTTTGATAATTAGACATATTAAGTAGATTTTCATAATACCCACTTGACATGCTTGAAATTCTATCAGATTACTTTTGGAGCAGTTATGAGTCATTGAAGCATGCTCACAAAGGTTTTTTTGTTGATATCATTTTCATATTGGTCAAAACTTTTTTTGCTTCGGCCAGCTTTGGAGGAGATGTTATCAAAGAATTGATAAAAAACAACACAGAAGTTTACTTTCTAGCTCTTCTAGCCTCAAGCATCATGTCAGGCATTGTCATTACTAAAAAACAATAAATGTCTTCTAATCTGAGAAACAATTTCGACATTTTAACAAAATATTTTACTAATGATACTTACAATCCACCACAAAGTAATATAAATAGAACCATACAAATAGTGAGCAAATACATATAAAAAAGATGTGGTATGATTGCCAATGAGACAATTCTCCACAACAGACCAAAATGACACAGAAATTAACAACTACGGGTCACCGTACAGCCTTCAAAATGAGCAAAGCCCATAACACATAGTCATTCATGTTATTTATGTACACAAAATAAACGAAAAACAAATATTATGTAACACATAGACAAACGACAACCACTGAATTACAGCCTCCTGATATCATGTTCTCAGATATCATCTCCCATTTAAAAAAAAAAGCACATGAAAAAATGAACCTATTATGTGTTGCTCTCCTAGCTACAAAATCAAAGATGTGGAAAATATTCTATCATAATCATTTGGTAATTAATGCAATTAGTGTCTCTTCCATGCCCGTCTTGAACATAAAATCTAAATATTAAATAAACAACACTCCTCATGCTCAGGTTGGTTATCATCGTGCAACACAGTTAATAACAACATATAGGAAAAACATAGAACTCCTTTTGTCATATAAAACACTGTCAAACATCCAAACATACTATCCACATTCATCTGTGTCCACACTTGTTAATTAATAAAGATACTATTACGTGTATTTCTGTATTGGCCTTATTATTGGTTCTCGGCCAGCAGTCAAACGGCACCGAATCATTAGATATTGCATCTTATAAAAGGAAACTGAGATTTGGATAGTTCCACTTCAAGGTAAAAATGTTTATCTCTTGTGAAATGAAATAAAAAAAATATTGTAACACTGTAGTTAATTATAAATAAAGATACTATTACGTGTATTTCTGTATTGGCCTTTTTATTGGTCGTCGGCCAGCAGTATTGGCCTTCCGCTTCGCCTCAGACCAATACACCCAAGACATGGACCAATAACAAGGCCAATACAAAAATACTTACGCAATGATATTATAGAATGACAGTATGGTTCAATAGTGGGAATCAGCCCCTCAACTACTTTTTACATAAATATTAACTTCTGGCTTCAACGCTTTGTTCGTCTTGTCTGGAGATCTTGCTGTAGTTCCAGTTCAGCAAGCATTTTAGAGACGTATACCGTCCATCCTCTTTTGACTTGTAATCTCTGGTGATAGATTTTGCCGCTTGACATTGTATCCTTTCAAGCTTGTTTTTTTTTTTTGTTACAGTGTAGGGGTCCCATACTATGGCTCCATATTAAATTGTAAGATCCATTCCTAAAGATCTAGATCATTGTTCTAATCTGACTAGTAAGTTGAATATATGGTGACCCACGAGAACAGCATTATCACTATTGAAATTGTGTTTAATACCATGATTATTCAATGTCATTAACTTAAATTGGAGACAGACATATGACCTGAAAGACATGAAAGGTGGTGTGGGAGTGAAAATCAAAAACTAACTGACTATGATATATGGTTAAAGAATGAATATCAATTACATGGGTCAACATTGTCAAGCGCAGAGTTGTTATAAAATAACAATATGGCAGAGAAGTGGTTTCAAGTTTCATATAAAGCGACCTGACTGACATGAAATAAAAAATCGAAGGAGTATCCCTATGTGTCTTATCTTCAAGGTGAAATAAAACTAGTAAAACAATATTATACTATTGTCTAAATATACAGAAATATAATTTGCTTCAAGTAACAGAAATAACTAGGTCACTAGTAACTTATTTAATGAGTATGTGGGGTATAAGAGCTTGCTAACAACAGGCTCTTCATAATCATTTGGTTTGAAAAGGATACTAGTAGTCTATATTCTTGATTTAGAAAAATGTAATTGCAAGAAAAAAATCACATTACTTAGAATACTTTAGATCATTCAGGTAGTCTTATTTATATGTACAAAAGAACAGCCAGTAGTCATTGAATATTGTAGATCATTCAAATAGTCGAACTTTTATTAGTACAAAAGAACAGCCAGTAGTCATTGGATATTGTAGATCATTCCGGTAGTCTTGACCTATTTATTTATACAAAAAAACAGCCAGTAGTAATTGGATACTGTAGATCATTCAGGTAGTCTTGACCTATTCATTTGTACTGAAAAAACAGACACATATACGAATATCAATTATATGCTTACGAGACATGTTGCAATGTTAAACTTATTACGGTATGTGAAAATCAAGACTTGCATAAAAAATATCACAATATTAGAGACAGTGGCGTCATTTTTCCTCAGAGCTTTCAGCTCTTTGATTGAGCTTTTCTCATCACTTGGCGTCCGGCGACCATTAACTTTTACAAAAATCTTCCTCTCTGAAACTACTGGGGCAAATTTAACCAAACTTGGCCACAATCATTATTGGGGTATCTAGTTTGAAAAATGTGTCCGATTACCCCGCCTGCCAACAAGATGGCCGCCATGGCTAAAATAAAAACATAGGGGTAAAATAAAGTTTTTGGTTTATATCTCTGAAACTAAAGCATTTAGAGCAAATCTGACATGAAATCTGTCCACCCTGAAATTGTAATTTTTTAGGAAATTTTACAGTTTTTGGTTATTATCTTGAATATTATTATAGATAGACATAATCTGTACAGCAAAAATGTTCAGCAAAGTCAAATCTATAAATAATTCAATATGACCAAAATTGTCAATTGACCCCTTAAGGAGTAATTGTTTTTTATAGTAAATTTTTTTCAATTTTTCGTAAATTTTTGTCATCTTTTACAAAAATCTTCTCCTCTGAAACTACTTTGCCAAATTTTAATCACACTTGGCCACAATCATCATTGGGGTATCTAGTTTAAAAAATATGTCCAATGACCCTGCAAGCCCACCAAAATGGCCAACATGGCTAAACATAGAACATAGGGGGTAAAATGAAAGTTTTGTCTATTATTTTGAAAACCATTATAAAGAGAGAAAATCTGACCAGAGCAAAAATGTTCAAATTGTTGAGCCCCTTCCAATTGTCTAAACTGTCAGATGACTTCTTATAGGAGTTATTGCCCTTAAATGACGAATTTTACCTTCCTTTTTTTCCATTTTTGCCTACTAAATTGAAAACTAGAACAGAGAAACTTTAAAATGGTCAGCAAGACAAGTTCTACAAATAGGTCAACATGGTGGAAATGGTCAATTGACTCCTTATGAGAGTTATTTGATGATGATTTTGACCAATTTTTAGCATTTTTGCCTTATATCTGAAAATTTAAATAGACAGATAGAAATTTGGCTTGGCAAAAATGATCAGCAAAACAAAATCTACAATGAGGACAATATGAAGGAAATGGTCAGACGACTCCTTATTGGAGTTATTGCCCTTTAAAGACGATTTTATCCTTTTTTTTGCGTTTTGCCATATATGATAGAATTTTAATAGATAAAGATACACTTTAAATCACAAAAATAATCATCAAGTCAAGATCTACTAACAAGTCAACTTTTGCCGATATAGTTTAGTGGACTGTCACTCTATAGGAGTGATTGCCCTTAAATGAGGATTTTTTTATCCTCTTTTGTGTTTTGAGAAAAAACTAAAGAAGATAGAGAGAAACTAAACAGGCTAAATGATCAGCAATATAAGATCAACAAAACAGATTTTTGTCATGAATTCTGTTCTTGTCTACAATGTTGGAGAGTGTCCTTTGTTGAATATGCACATAGACCAAGGTGATCGACACAGGCTCTTTAGAGCCTCTAGTTATTGGTAGAGGACATTTAACTACCTGGAGAGAACCAACAGCTTTCTGCAGGACAACTGGCAATCCTTGTCCATTAAGATCAGTCAAACATGCCTCATCCCAAGTGGGGTTGGAAATCACAACCTTAGAGTTGACAGTGATAACTGAAGATGAACTAATGAGAGAAATTAGCTACAAAATCCCTCTTTAATGATTGTATGTACTGTACTGATGGGAGAGGGTTGTGCACTCACAAACATGTTTAACCCTGCCACATTCTTCAAGTGCCTGTCTGAAGTCCGGAACCTGTACTTCAGTGGTCAATGGTTCATGTCTGTAATATTTGTTGTTTTTTTTGTAAACTGTGAAGTTATAAATTAGGCCGTTAGTTTTCTTGTTTGAATTGTTTTACATTTTTCATGCCTCTTATAGCCTACAGTTTGATATTTTCTCATTGTTTAAAGCTTACTGTGGCTTATGATTGCTAACATCCTCTCCATTTGAAATCTGTTGGATAGTTGTCTCATTGGCAATCATACCAGATCTCTATATTTTTATATCCAATGGCTAATAAAATATATCATAGCCTTTGAACTTGAAACTCGACTGATTTTTGTACCCCATGCTACGAAATTTGGGTGGGTGTAATGTTTTTGACCTGTTTATTTATCAATCTGTTCGTCCATTATTCATCACTTCCTTGTTGCCCTGCTAGTCCCTTCTTTTTTTCACAAATCTTTTTATTTAAATGAAGGTTTCCACTCACCAAAACCACAGATGACTCTTATAATCATTAAAATCTAAAACTGGGGACCATTGTGTCAGGAGGGGAATTTGTATATCTGAAATATGCAATATCTTTTGAGAGGGGGACTTGTGTAAAAATAACCAAAATGATTTGTTGTTGCTGGGATGATATATGTGATCTTGCTCACTATTGGAATAAAATATGATCAAAGGTAGCCAGCTTATGTGCATTTGCAGGGATGACATATACTGCGTTGCATGCATTACATAATTTTAAAAAAATTGATAAAGTGGCTACAATGTAATTTTTTACCACAGAGGACCTAGTAAAAATACCAATCATTTATATATATGAGTCTTTTGTGGACAAAACGTATCTAGCGTACAAGATTTTAAGCCTGGTATCTATGATTAGTTTATTTGCAACCACTTGGTCTATGCAACTGCTGGTGGAGGTTTCCTCCCCGAGGGTATCACCAGCCCAGTAGTCAGCACTTCTGTGTTATCATTGATTTGGTCATAATTATGAATTGAGTTTATAAAACTTAGGATATTCTTTCTCAGGAATAGATTATAATAGCTGTATTTGGCAAAACTTTTTCGGAATTATGGGTCTCCAATGCTCATGTTGAACTTGGTTTGAGTGATACGTTTGATTTGCTTTTCCTTATATCCTTTCTGAAGTAGACTGATTTAACAGTATACCTTTTTATTGTTATTTTAAAGAAAGAGAGAGACTGAAAATTGTTTTAATTTGGAACACGAAGACAAACAGTTAGGACCTTTATAAAGAAAAATCTGTAAACAAAAGTTCCAATTAAACATATAAAAGATAATATAAAAGTGCATTCAGAGACATGTAATAATTGTAATGGGGAATGTGTGAAAGAGACAACAACCCGACCAAAGAGCACAGAACATAGTCTTCAAAACACATTTACTGCATTTCCTATTAAGTAATTTATCAAATGCATATTTACAATCACAATGCATTATAACTAGGAGTAATAGCGTAATGGTCCCAGATTATAAGCATACCAGCACTGGTTACTGGACAGTTTGAATTCATTATGAATGTTATACAAATCAATTATGATTTGATGTAAATGTGAAAAGACGGCATATCCAATGATTGACAGTCAAATCCAAAGTGCCAGATGGAAACGACTGGAAGCTAGATTAGGGAACGAAAGATAATTTAGTTAGATAAACTTGTCTTTTTGAATGCTGCAAGATAATTGATATTGAAAAATAGTAAAATAACAAACATACCGAACTCCAAGGAAAATTCATAACGGAAAGTCCCTTATCAAATGGCAAAATCAAAAGCTTAAACACATCAAACGAATTGAAAACAATTGTCATATATTGAAGTTTCTTGATGCTATTTCGCCGTTCGTTACTTTGATGTCTTTTCATTGTATTTGAAAAATTTAAGTTAAATCAGAGCTTATTAAAAAGAAGGGGAAAATACCAAAGGAATATTCTAAACTCGTTAAAGAGAAACTGAAAAAGCTATGGCAAAAAAACAAAAACCAACGCAAAAAACTAGATATCAAAATATGATTAAGTTTTATAAGACAAGAAGTGGTAGATGGTATTAAGAGTACTCCTTGTTACTCCTAGGAATTTTAGGCATTTATATTCAAGGAAAACGAATCTGATATTGAAATAAGTAGTCTTAAACTTTAGTCTAAACAAGAAAAGGTAATTTTTTTTCCTATATGATCGTCCACAACGTTCCACAATCCAGATAACAATTCTACATATTGATTAAATGATGCCTGAATAAACATATATAGGTTTGCAGATAATTCAAACCATCTTCTGGTTGATAAGTGAAGGTATTTAGACAAACGCAAGTCTGAATACATATCTTTGGTGATAAAAACAAATCTTATTAGTATGTACATTTTTCATGATCATGGTGGGTTTTTTAACTCATCTGGCCAAGTCGGTTATTAAATTTGAGGTGTTCGAAATATTAAGGATTTTCTACCCAAGGAATAGATTACCTTAGCTGTTTTTGACGAAACCTGTCGGAATTTTTGGTCTGTTAACTTCGTATATACTTTGGCCTTTTAACTTTTTTTATTCGAGCGTCACTAATGAGTCTTTACGCGCGTCTGACATACAACATTATAGCCTGATATCTTTGATGAATTTATTCGCTTGGCGGGTGATGCATATATAGCAGGAGTCGCTTACCTTATTGACGCATGCGCATTCACTCCTTTGGAGTTCAGTTCGTGCTTGATTCCTTCAGATTTGGTTTTTACCTTGATTTTTATCTACATTTAGATTTATGAGATTTGTACTACTAGCTGTTGCCTCGAATCTATAGACCTTTTTATGATAATCAGAAGTGTATGGTTTTCCATTTGTTTTACATAGATGTATTCGCGGTAGTTCACGTCTGTGTGACGGTTTATGTGATATTGTCCTCGTGACAACTCGACGTGTCTGTGTAAAGGATGGAATGCCTTGTTGTATGTTTTCATTCCCGTTGACCCATCGATGTGTCTGTTTGATGGATAAAGCGTACATTTTATGAAGTACCTTTTATTAGTTTTTTACCATTTCTTTATTTAAAGTTTAACTCACTATTGCACACCAAGTATAGTGCATGCTTTTATTCTAAAAACAATTTTAGACAGCTTTGTAGTATCATGATAACATAGATGCAGTACATATGCAAGATCATGAAATACATTACATCTCAGCAACAGAGACCAACACCATCGATTTTTGCGATCATATGAACAGTAATCATCCCGACACAGAGACATCTCGTTTTATTTTTAGGAACTTTGTTCAACTTGTCCCGTTAATAGATAGGTGAATCTTTTTGATATTGTGGACGAACACTTTCCTCCTAGGAATGGGTGGTGTAACTGTTAGGGGATAGGCTAGCGGTTTGTAAATGTGTCTTTTTCGGGCTACTAAGGAAACAATAACTTCTATTTCTACTGTTAGCCGACGCGTATGCATAGACATTTGATGAACATGATATACACTTTTATTATTATTGTATGTAAATATTGTTTGAAAGGTCTATGGGAATGATACAAAGGTGTTCGCCCTCATCGTTTGTCCATTGAAGGGTTTCTTACTGAATGACAAGTTCCAACTTCTGTTTACCCTCGTTTTGACAAGTTCCCACTTTATTATCTTTCTATTTCATTTGCGTATGTAAGGCATGAGTATAGTTACTTGGGTCCGTTTAGCTAAATAAACTCATCATAGATACCAGGATTAAAGGTTTACACGCCAGACGCGCGTTTAGTCAACAAAGACTAATCAGTGACGCTCGAATAAAAAAAGTAAACAAGGCCAAATCAAGTTGAAGAGCATTGAGGATCCAAAATTCCGAAAGGTTTTGCCAACTACAGCTAAGGTAAACCGTTCCTGGGGTAGAAAATCCTTAGTATTTCGAAAAGTTCAATGTTTTGTTAGCAGTTAATTTAAAATAATGAACATATCATTGATTAATCATGTCAACACAGAAGTGCTAAGAGTAGGCTATGTTAAGTCCATTTGACCATTTTCCAACCTGACAGAATGCCAACATTCGTTCTCGTCGTCATTCGCCTTAGTAATTGTACTGACGTCGATGACCTCAAAATTGAGATTAATATCCAATCAGCATCACAGTAAGGACTTTATATACATTTTTTTAAATATATGCAGAATATTGAATGTTTTGTATATAATAAATTGTAAAGCTTACATAAATCGTGTCATCCGTTGTACTAATTAGGTCGGTGTTAATGAGTTTCTCGGCTTACATATTGAAAAAAGTGCCTTAGCTATTTTGCCTATCACACTTCAATTTCCAGTCCATATGGACAGCTACCTTAACTTTGAACACTGATACCAGAGTTGATAGAACTTTAATTTTTTCCATTTCACGACACTTTCTGTAGAGCGGTGATAATTTATTTCGAGACACACTCGATCAGCACGTCGTAATATTTATATTAATATTTGTATCGGCAATCGTCTAGGTTTATGTTGATGATTAATTAGATGGTGTCCAGTCTAAAAAAAGGGGCCCGATGGCCGAGTGGCTAAGTAGTCGAACAACTGTATTACTATTCTATCAACACTGAGGTTGTGAGTTCGAATCCCGCACGTGTCAGGTGCGCTCGACTACTATGCTAGTTGGTGGTTCTCTCCGGGCACTCCGGCTTCCTCCGCCAATAAAAACTGACCGCCACGAAATATTACAATGATGCTGAAAGTGGTGTTAAACACCTATCAATCAATCATTCCAGTCAAAAAATTCACAGGAAATCCTTATACTTTATAACAATTCCATTTGTGTTATGTTTCATATGGAACTTGTCGTTTTGTATTTTTTAAAGTCCATTCGGTAGCCTGGGATCCTGACTAACTGCTCGACAGTAGAACTCCGCGAAGAAAAGGTTTGTCCAGAATGCGAGGCTACCATTTGGTGGGCAATAATTTGGCAGCACTTGCGTCTTAAAACCACAGACGGACTTGCACAGCTAGAGGGACTCTGAATAAAACATTCATTTGTTAGTTCACAACTCGAAAGCATTTAGTGATTGTAACTTTATAATTTACATGTTATAAGGACAAAATTTGCTCCATTTTTTGTTTGCAGTCGACACTTCGATTTTTTGTGACTCCACTTACATTACAGGTATTACTTGTTATCGTTATAATTTATCTGACTAACAAAATAAAAGGTATAATTATCAAACTATTACCATTTGTCAATTGTCAACCGAGTGCTTTTACAATATTATCTCTTACAATCCATTGTTCAACGATAAAATTATATCAGTGGAATACATTATTGGGTCAACGAGCATATAAAATTGTATTGACAGATATTTGGCACAGCAAATGGCCTTCATCAGTGTCAGTTCTTTTTTCAAAATGTAATAAAACAATGAGTTCTCTGTGTGTTAAAAGAGCTCGCTCTAGAATACAGATAACCTTGTACTTTATCCAAATAAAAAAACTCATTCACAATTTCAATAAAAGTAACTTGAAATAATAAAAGCGATGCATTAATTTCATCTTTAATTTCAAACCCCAGTAAAAGACATGATGACAAGCATTCCTTGAAATTTATTAGTAAAATACGTCATATAAGAATCTGAAGACAATCCTCCACAACTGATCCACAATCTCTCTTGACCGTCAATACACATAGCCTCAGGGTTAAGCACGTGAACGTTTAATAATGAAACAAAGGTTTTTAAAGCACCTCTTATATCTAAAATATGTAGAACTTTAGTATCGGAGTCTAACAAAACAATATTTCCGGTTGCAGTTACTGCAAGGCTATTCGGTTTGAACTGAAGTTTTGAGTTTATGGTTGTATTTCCCGTATACGTCCACATAAGTTTATTTGGATAAGCAAGCGACAGAAGACGACCGTGTTTGTCTTAAGATGTCTTGTCAATCACATACAAATCATTGTTGATATTTGTTGTTGCTTTAAGAGCATATGTTAATATTCGTTTATGGTCAGCATCGAATTCAAATGTATGCAATTTTTTCCCACTCGCATCAAGGATGATGATTTGCCTTACACTATTTTCTGACAATTTGTAAGAAATTTCTTCTCAAACTCCGACTACTATATTGCCAGATTTTGTAATGTGGAGTGGTCGAGAAATGTATGGCGAAAAATCTATACAATCCTTGAACGTACCATCGTTTGCTAATGTTACAAGTTTTGATTGTCCAGAAAGAGATAAAATTACTTCGCCTTTATCACTTTCGAGCATTTCGTCAACACTTAGATCCTTTACTTCTTGTCGTTGTTGAATTTCGTTTCCCAATTCCATATTTCTCAAGCATGAGTATTTATCACTCACCCACACTGACCCATCTTGGCAAGGCTGTATGTTATTGAAAATGGCTTTACTTCTGTAAGAATAAAGGACTTCAAACTGTACTGTATCCGAAACTTCTTCTAAAGACCCAAACATTTCCGAAATTTTTGTTTGGTCAATTGAACCACAATTTAGTTCAATTGGATTGATATCAATAACTCGATAAGTCTTTTCGGGCTCTGTCCAAGACTTTACAGATTGGTCTGTTTCAATTACACTTTTTAAACTACCTGTATCTATAGCTAAATTAACTGATTCCAAGTTTGAAACTACTTCTTTTTGTGCGTTGACGTTTGTATTTTGTGCCTTTATTGTCGCTGTGTTCATTTCTTTAAATCGGTCTCCAAGAATTTTAAGTCTGGATTTTGTTTCATTCTCAATTGCCTTCTTAAACCTTTCCTCTTGTTCTAAAATTGTTTTCGTCACATTTTCGTAAAAACATCTATTAGATTTTGTCCTGTCACTAAGTTCTTTTTCACATGTTGAATGAAAAGCCAAATCCTCTTTTAGTTTATCCTGAAAGTATTTTAAACTTTGAAATTTTTCCTCATATGCGACTTTCAAACTCTCTAAATAATGATCTTTATGTTTCTCGGAAAGACAGACAGGGCAGACTAACTGATTACACTTCTTACAAAATATGCAAATCTTTTGTTCAGGGTGTTCATCGCATAAAACAAAAAGATTTGGCTGAAACGAACCATCCTTCCCGATATCTGTTACCTTGATGACATTATGTTCGTCAGCTGCTTTGAATTTCACGTGTACTTTCCTTTTACATTTATCACACATCAACAGGGAACATTCTTGGCATTTCCATCTAACGTTTTTTTCATCTTCACACAGATGACATACACAAGGAATTTGCGCTTCTCCAAGATTAATAGATTTTGACAACGCCATTTTCCGTTAGCTGAATAAAGTCAAATTGAGGACGTGATAAATGTACATGGTGTAGTCGATAGATAATTCTGGAGGTGTGTATTTAAATAATATACAGTAAACAAAGTCATAGCAATAATTTTTTTTTGTTTAAACTTTACATATTATTTATTTGCCAATGGAATTTATGTATGTATGCCCACAAACTGAATTTGTGGACATTTTATGGAAAGAGGTTTACTTGAATCCCATTCCAGGCCTCTTTCAATTCGAACAAATATGTCAAAGGTGTTTGTCCCATATTTTGATACTTTATATAATTGATTAATAATACAAACGATATTCTGCATACCTGTAAAATATCGTAAAACATGTGCAATATTGAAGAACTTGATAAGTCTTATTCAAATATAATCAATAATAACATCATTAATCGTTGTATTTAAGGAGCTACTGGAATATTGCAGGACCTCCGTAATTCAAAATATAAAGGTTTTAGAAATATTTCAGGATATCTTGAAATCAAGTTGTGGAGGTCCTGAAATATTTTAGGAGGTTCTTAAAGATTTCTGGATATCCTAAATTTGAATTATTAGGGTCCTGAAATATTTCAGAAGTAATAAATACAATAATTTTGACTGAATATGTGCCTATTACCTACGATGAAGATAACAATTCCATGTATATTCTTCTTCGTTATGCGATGTATGGTAATACATTTAGTCACTTTTAGGGGATTGTATTTTCAAATATGTTATAGGATGAATAATGTCAAGCAATATATTGCCTTTTTTCCAAGAATACAAGAAGAGTTTTGAAATATAAAGCAGACAAGTTGCTTTATTAAAATAAAGAAGTGCACTACCTGAATCTGATTGCTTGTTTGGTGCGAAAGATCAGATTAATTTATAAAGATGGATGATTTAACCTCGTTTTTTATTAGATGTAGAAAACTGACCTAATTTCCTAATGCACATGGTTTTTAATGTGGGGCATAGTTCATGTTAAGGAAATCCTTACCAAATGTGACATTACAACATGCAAATTGTTTTTTAAAATTAGAAGATGATTCGTGGCTAAATTGATATCGAAGTGTTTATGTGAAAACAGTTTTTGTTTTGAAGAATTTTGTTGAAAGGAGTTGGACAATTTTTTTCTGATTTTGTTTCACACCACGGCCATTTCCAAAAAGAGTTGAGTAAAAGTGATTGCACCTACGCCATGTTTGTTATTATAGATGATGATGGAATCACTATGTTTTCAAGGTTGAATCTGGATAAATATGTAATCTTTTTAATGTCATGTAACAATTGTACCAAAGCAAAAGGAAATAAAAGCAAAATGACAGGGCATTGTATTGTGGTTTGAAATAAGAATCATGTAGAGATCGAGAGAAAAAAATTGATAACAGACAAAATTTAAATCTGCAGCTTGTAGTATCTGAGGCATTTGCGCAGTTAATGCTAAACAAGCAATGGTATTACTCTGATTAGAAATTCAGATACTATGGATTGTGTAAGTAAATTACTTTTTCCTAGTATAATGTCATAAGAAAATGAAATTTGTAATACTTTTTTTTCTTCAATATCTGGTAATAAGAACGTCAACGTTCAATATAACAGTATTTCTTGCCCTTATCACACTTTGTGTTCCTGTTATCAACTGCTGCTATGCTGTTATGTATGCATTCATAATGAATAACCTTTTTTATAGTCATATATATATATCTCAATTAATACGTCACTTTTATGCATATTCACACTATACAGACTTTATTAACAGTGGAGTTATCCTAACACAAAAATTGTTGCAGTAGCGATACGATGAAGCAGAAGTGGATCCAAAAAAATTGGGGAGGGGGTGTCACCAATACAAAACATTTATTGATAAAGAGGATGAGGGTTATGAAGGTAGTTACAAAGCAAATGGTAACATATGATTTATAAAATTGATTCTCATTTCATGTTTGTTTGATATATTCCAGCAAAAGTGTAAAAGAGCACATCAAGGCATAAGTGTAAATCATAATGCAGTACATGAGTTCTTATCTATTTAGTCATGGAAAATATTTGCGGCAACTTTCGACAACGATCTCTCCAGGTAGCTCTACCTAGTAGTTCTTTTGTTTGTTCCTTTTGATTCTCTTGACATTTTAAACATTTGCAGATACAATCTTCTATTTGTACAGCCATTCCATTCATTCATTAAATATTTAACGGTAGATTTTTCAACTCTTTAAAAGCTCTTCATTTCATGGTATGTAGTAATGTTTCAAAACCTACTAAAATGATTATTCAGAAACCTATAAAGTTCCATGCAGAAATCTGAAATAACAAATACAGTTGTTCATTTCTTTAGAAGAAGAGGAACTGCTTTTGATTTAATAAAACCTTTTGGTTCAGACCTTATCAAAATGAAAGACATAAACTTAAATTTACAAAATTGAAAAGAAAAACGTTAACATTGGATGAAATAGGAATTTGATTTTAAGGACAAAAACCTAAGGATACAGAATTGAAGCGAAGAAAATTGTTTGTTCACTTCAGTGTTTCTGTTGTTTCGTTGTCCAAATGTACTATATTGTATCGTTTAAATCTTGTGTTTTTAAGGTGCCTATTGTATTCAGTATATGTAAGAATTGTGTATCTAATACAGCAATATGACAGTCTGAAGTAACAGTTAAGCTTCTAGGTTTAAAATGCGAAGTTAAATTGAGATCACCTTTGTTTATCCACACAACCTTTTTTTGATATATCAGCGATATAATACGACTTTGCCTGCTTACTGGCTCTTGTAAGTCAATAACATAATACCGTTATTAATGTGCGAGATTGCTTTAAGCGGGTATGTAAAAATTGGCTTTTTGTCATCATCAAATTCATACGTGTGTAATATATCTACGCTGAGCTACATATTGATAATTTGCCTTACACTATTGTTTGATAACTCAATTTGACCTTTTTCGCATATTCCTATAACGATCTTGCAGGACTTTGTTAAGTGTAAAGCTCGAGGAAACATTTCTGGAAACTCAACAAATTCTAGACTTGTATTGTTCCGTCATTTCTCATCTTGACAAGCTTTAATTTTCCCTCAAGAGAAATTTCGTATTTTTTTTGTTCAATGCCGTCCATATCCATAGCTATTATTTTTAAGCAAGTATCATAGTCACTCGCCATTACTTCACCATCTAAACAAGGTTGAATATTACTGACCGTTATGTCAGTGTCAAATGAACCAAGTAGTTCTATCTTTACTCTATGATCCGGCTGGATATCAGTCAAAAACCCGAACATATCTGAAATTTGTTTTTCATTAATATTTCCTTGTTCTAATTTCATTGAATTAATATGCGCATCTCCGTATGACTTATCCGGTTGTGTCCATGTTTTAATAGACTCTTCTGTATCTGTTAACCTTTTTAAATTACCCGAATTCAGGGATAATGTCAAAGAGTCGACTTTTGTGCTTGAATCTTGTTTTGCATTTATGCTGGGACTTCGAGCTGCTACCTGTATGGCTTTAATTTCTTTCCACTTGTCTTCAAGCTTTTGAAGTTAAATTTTCGTTTCATTTTCTACCTATTCTTTCATCTTTTTCTGCTTGATCTAATATAGGGTTTTAGCGCTTTCGTACAAGCTATTCTCGAAGTTTGTCTTCGTCTCAATACTTATTTCACACGACTCATGAAAAGTAAGTTCGACTTAAGTTCATCTCGGTAGTATTTCATGCTATTAAATTTGTCCTTGTAAAGGTCTTTCAAATTCTCAACTTCATGACCACTATGCTCATTTGTAATACAAAATGTACATACCAGCAGTTGGCATCTCCTGCAAAAAATATTATTCTCAACTCGGGATGTGTTTTACAAAGTATGTGTAAATTTGGTTCGTTAGTTTCTTTCATTCCAATTTTAGCCAGTTCTTGCGTTATGACAAAGTATGTAAGAGCTATATATAGATCTTGGTAAACAAAAACACAATTTAAATTTGCACAACGCAATCGACCATAAATAGTTTTAACATATTTTGAGACTACAAATGCAATTAAATGTGATTATGATAAGGAAACATAGCTTTAAAAACTGTTAGGTTAACGTATACGTTATGTGCAATACAATAGACATAACACATAATAACTAAACAATTTGGTTAGTGGTTACAGAGAATTGCTATTAAAAAGGAGAGGAAATACAAATGGAGGAGGGTAACCCAAACTTTTTAGAGCATTTATAAGCAAAGCGTTTTGAATTAAAAAACACAAAAACGTATAATTCCTAACTAACGAACCTTGCAAAACAAAATTTTATACAATTAAATATTCAAATCAAAGTAGGGAGGGATAGGGCCAGAAAATGTTTCTCAAACAATGTTTCTTATCTAAAAAACGATCAACACTTTTATTTAACCAATCCCGTGTCTTCTATAAAGACGTAGTATAAAAATAAGATGTGGTATGATTGCCGATGAGACAACTATCCACCACAGTCCACATTATGTGGATATAAGCAACTATAGGTAACCGTACGAACTACAATAATGAGAAAACGCCATTAGTTCTATATCGTTTCTGTATTGAACATATAGTCATTTTATTCATTGGTTGCGTTTATCAGATGTGATCCGTGATGTTGGCCGAGTCGGTTTCCATTTTGTACTAATTCTGCACTTTTACTATGAGGCTTGTTTTGTATCCACATGAAGCAGAATTCATACAAAACCTTTTCATTGACAAAAAGAAAAAGCATCTCGCAATGTTCTTTAATTTCATTTTCATATATTTTGATATTCTTTGTTGCCGGTTTGCCACCTACCCATTATTGACATTCCCATATCCGGTTCACATGCTTTGAAAAGCGCCGAGACTTTGATTCCTAAGCCTCAAATCATTTAACACACCAGAAATAACGGTCCAGCTAAGCCACTGAATTCATAATTTAGTGATATTAAAATGTTTTTGATATTTTTAGTAATAGAAACTATTCATTTACTAATATATTAAGAGGCTTACAAACTCGGGAGGCAGGGGGTTCTAAAGGCGATATTTTTCAAAGATAAAACATCAGGTTCGTGTTTTTTGCATTAAGGGTTCTCATATAAGAAGGAGCTAAATCCACCTTTACCGTTGTTCCATTAGGTGAACTACTCGTTCAGTTCTTCATATAAAAGGCTGAGACAAAAGATGTGAATCGATTGAAAAGAGTAGATCAATGGTCTGATACCCTGATTTATGCTAAAAACAACATATAAATAACAATTTATGATATGCATCAACTGGATCACAATCTCCTGACTATGGACAAGCACATAAAGTATGCGACGGGGCTAAATATGTTTTTGAGCGCCCGATCCACCCTTACCAGGGCATTGGAATATCAACACAACAATAGAACAAATGGTTAAAACATAAGTTGAAAAGTTGATAGACTAGTCAGATCGTTGTGTGTGTTTCCCTTCCATCCTATTTAAAAGGTGGAGAAAGATACCAAAGGGGAAAAATTCATTAGTCGAAGATCAACTAACAAATTAACACCATTATGGCAAAAAAAACTACATTGAAAACTAAAGACTGAGCAACTCATTTAAAGGTTTATTATGGGGTTGCTTATCCAGAAACCTCTTTTTCAGCACATAATTGAGTCCATACTATCAAGTATGAAGTTCCCTCGGTCAACGTGATATCATTATTGATAGGAATCGAACATGTTTAAAATTAGTTTAAATCTCGTCTAAGGTTCTAGAGTTATCCTTGAAGTCATTTCATTCATTAGTTTCGGCCTATTTTGAGTTACTATGACCTCAAAATTAGTTGAGATCTTTCTTTCATAAGAGGCAATATATCAAAGTAAGGTTGAAATTCGATATACAATATTTGATTTATCGTATGAAGTAACTTCAAGAATAAACATGCGTTTTCAAAGCGAATCAATTCGGGTTTCCATTACTAAAAACTGTTGAGACGCTGCTTTGTAGTGGTGTCTGTTTGACTGTGCGGGATCTGGGACCTGATACATATAATATATTAGGTCACAGACGGGATGAATAAATACGCAGCCACGTCCGTTCGGAACGGGGACATTAAATCCAATTTCCTATGGAATTCAATGCTACTGTCATACAAGCTAGAGGTTTAGCTAGCTATAAAACCAGGTTTAAGCCACCATTTTCTACATAAGGAAATACCTGTACTAAGTAAGGAATATGACAGTTGTTTTACATTCGTTTGATGTGTTTGAACTTTTGATTTTGCCATTTTACAAGGGACTTTCCGATTTGAATTTTCTTTGGAGTTTGGTATTTTTGTTATTTTTCTTTCTACCATATGTACTAAGTGTTTTGTTTGTTCTCATCCTGAAGATGCACGAAATATTTTCAAATATTTACAGCTCGACTTGTGGCAAAAAAACATTCACTCAGTCTTTTCAAATCGGAATGCATTTCAAACCCTCCTGGCTTTTCACAGTAAAAGTCTAAATAATACACATAATCTTACGTGTTTAATCATTTTACACCAGTAAAATACACTCCGACTGAAAAGCAATCCCTTTTACAAATCAATATTCCATAAAGACTAGATAAACCTGTACTCATGAAGTTTGTATTAGGTCGCGACTGGAAAACTATATATCATTAAAGTTGAGCGAGTGACAATACTTTAAATCTGCATCCAATATTATTTGCATTGCAATTTAGACTTGCAACTCGAATACTTTATTACACGGAATTTTTAAATCACCTCATTTCTAATGCAGACCTTTCCAGGCTTGCAACATGAAAAGAGTCTAAGCGGATGGTTGAGTCAGACCCATACATAAGACTGAGCTAAGGTTCTCGTTTCCTCAGGTTAAGTAAATCTTAGTTGGATTTTGATTTAAGGTCCCTTTTTACTGTGGTATAGAAATATGCATAAAATACTTGCCCCGGACGTTAAGCAACCAACTGTATCAATCAATCAATCGTTTAATGTGGTATTCTTGTATTTATACATCTTTGGCTATCAATTATTTGGATTTGAGTGTTCCTAAAGACGGTAAATCCAGAAAGGCACCTAGGATACACCAATTTTATAAAGGTGATATTTAAAATATTTCTTTTTCTTTCTCAAATCTAAACTCCAAATACAAATACAAGTTGTATCACATCCAACACGTTTTGCACTCCCCGCACCAAATGTATAGAAGACTTTAAGAAGTTTAACGCTTAATTCGAATATCATATACCTTTACATAGCTCAAATTACGATTGTGTACATATGCATAGGTAGATGTGATGTGATAAAACTAACTTATTTAGTGTTAGTGTGTAAATGGCCTGTAAAAAAAGAGTCTGGTCCAGTTAAGAAGAACGGTTTACCGGACCAAATGTCCATTTGATTTCTCATAGTCTTGGGAACCTCTGTAAAAATTTTGTTTCATGTAACAGATGAAAACATTAAAATGATGGAATATCGAACATGAAGTTATTCCAAGACGAACTAGCTGTATGTTTCGTCTGCTGAAGTTTCGATTGGAAGCTTCTGGTTTTGTGGAGGATACGTTAAAAACAGGAAAAGAATGTATGTTTATTGTTGATGTCTTATGGTCAGATGAACGATCTTGTTGCATAAGACGAAGTTACCAAGACTTTCTAGAATTTAGTCAAAAATTAATCGAACGGAATAAGAAACTGACAAAATTACCTGGTTTGTATTTGAACGCTAAATGAAAAATAATGAATGATTTGAATCTGTATTTTAATGTATTCCTCGTGTGGAATTTATCTTTTGTATCTTATTGACAAGTTGTTTGGAGGTACTAGATGACATCACCACATTACTTGATTGCTTAATATACGTTTGGGCGATTGCAAATACTATAGACAAATAATGTTAAAAATTCTCAAACTACTGCTGTATTGCATTATTGTTTAATAAGCAGTCTATAAAGGCGGGTCAGTTACCACACTAACAAAGAATGATACATTTGTATATTATTGATAGTATGTGAAAAATGATAGATTCTTGTTGTCAGAACTGATGAAATATAAAGCATATTTTGACATGAGAATACTGATAAGTAATATTTGCTTTAGTGACTTTTGAAAAGGATAGGTTAACTGCAAAAGTTTACCGATGTTAAAATCTCGTAAACCGATTAGGAAAAGACAAATCAATGTCACAAACATAAACTGAGGGAATCGTATGAACACCAATTAGAAGCGAGAAGAGATGTATGGCAAGCCGTTCTCGTCAAAACTATGTTTAAACCATTTTTTCGAAAAAATTACACACTGAGAATTAAAAAAATCACACTGAGATTTAATAACCAAAAATAACACACTGAGAAATCGAAATTACACACTGAGATTTTAAAATTACACACTGAGATTTAAAAAAATGAAAAACACACACTGAGAATTTAAAATTACACACTGAGATTTTGAAAAGACACACTGAGATGAAATAAATTGAAAAACACACACTGAAAATTGTTAACTACACAATGAGATTTCAAAAATACACACTGAGATTAATATGCAAATTACTAATAAATATTCATGAGATGAATAATTCAACAGATTAATATCTTTGTCTGCCGAACTCTTGTCATTATAATGAAATGCGGTTCCTACAACCAACATTCGTAATAAATTTTTTTTTTTTGCTAACTCATATTCATAAGTTTGTTGCCTATAATTCAGATTATATCTAACAGTAAAACGGGATTTTTTGCTTAAAACTGTTTAAGCATGGTCCCTTTTCAAAAGTCTTTCAAATGTTATCCTGATTTCGCAAGGAAATTTTTTATATTTTTGTTACGTATATATGCTAAAATAGGCACTTGGGAAAAAAAATCACTGCATTGTTTATATTTTTGCAGATTGTTCCAATGTTTTCTTATAATTTTAATAAAGTTTTTCACCATTTGGTTATATTTTTTAATGAGAGTAAGTGGGTATTTTTCTTGTTCTATTTGTCTTAAATAACGTAGTTTTTCTATACGTTGTATTTTTAATTTCTTTTATAAAACATTTAGCGCCAAATTGAAGGACTAACGAGTTCTGTCCCCTAGTTGTTTTAAGCTTGTAATAGATTCAGATTAAGTATGCTAATTAGATATGTGCGCATAAAAAGTGCGCACAAATCTAAGTGTGTAATTTTAAATTCTCATTGTGTAATTTCAAATTCTCAGTGTGTGTTTTTCAGTTTATTTCATCTCAGTGTGTCTTTTTGAAATCTCATTGTGTAATTTTCAATTTTCAGTGTGTAGTTTTCAAATCTCAGTGTGTAATTTTCAATTCTCAGTGTGTGTTTTTCATTTTATGTAATCTCAGTGCGTTTTTATGAAATCTCAGTTGTGTTTTTAGGTTTTTTAATCTCAGTGTGTTTTTTTTTTTTTTAATTCTCAGTGTGTAAATTTTGCGAAAAATGGTTTAAACATAGTTTTGACGAGAACGGCTTGCCATAGAGATGCGTTGACAGGGAAAGCGTCTCCGATGTTCAGTAGTTATCTTACATAGTTGTTTCTTACCATTTTACCAGCTTCTAACGGGATTTTCTGTTTCTGACAGTCTTTGCTAGTATAAGGAAATTCGTGCCGCGGTATTGTATTTTCCATTTTTACAAAATCTCAAAAGCTTTACGAGGTCTCGTTTAAACAATTAAGGGTTCCCATAGAAATGATCTTTAAGGGTTAATTAATAAAGGTTTGAAAGGGTATATTCTGGAAGCCCATCTATAAGATATCTTCATTTCTCTCAGAGATACAATTAACATAAATTATTTCAAATGGAGATATATCCATTTTTTTCGAGATTTCTTAAATGATTAGATAAACATAAACAAGAAAATAACATTCTTTATTTGTTTACACCAGCACGAATAGAGGTATTTTAAAATATAGATTGACTCGGCAGTCTACAATAAGTTTAATTATTTAACTATTCGAAGCATATTAATATGACTTGGCGGTTAGTCACAATAATTGCGAGTGCGGACAACCCATTTTCAAATCAATTCTTTGATAAAGAAAATCAATTGTGTAAATATCTATATGTAAGTACATATTTGTGATATAAAATCATATCTTTGTAGATTCGACTGTCATACAAATGTTAAAATGGAACAAGACAAGCACTGCAGAAGAAAGAGAATATCAGCTACATTTTTATGTAAAAAAAACTGACTGATGGCAATCCATTGGTATAACTATTAATAATAAGATATATACATATATAATAGATTGTATGCAAATATCAAGAAACAAACATCCAGTGATTAACGATCTTAATGGAACAAGTATCTCTTTGAAGCATATTATTTCTAATGACTTCGTCAGTGACGTTCTTGAGGACTCTGTTGTGCGAGAGACTACTGTTTGTTCAACGTCTAGGGACTTAGTACCTCTGCACTAAGATCATGTGAATAAGGTACCTAGATTCAAACAAAGGTTTTACTGCATTTAGGTTGTTATGGCGAATGCTTAGGTTATGAATTTTACTTCATATTCTATTTGGCGAATATCAGCAAAATGGATTATCCTAAATACTGTCCTCCTTTAAGAAACTTAACTTAATTGGGCTCAATCATCACTGCATTAATCTGAATTAAGTCTGATGAAAGTTTTGCAGATATATGACCGACCAAATGGGGTTTGTCAGAAAGTGTATTGATTAAATCTAATATATAATGTTCCATCTTCAATAAAGTCTATTACGATGCGTTAACACATACATGTACCTTACTTTCCTTTCTATGATGTAGGATGATATTGATTTGAAACTAGAGTATCTAAGGATGAGTGTTAGCAAGGTTAATAGTTCTATTCAACCAAATGTTTTAGTTTAAATTTTTAAAAAGGTTTACGGATAAAAGAATAATGCTGCGTAAGGACCATTAGTCACCTAGCTCATTGGGGCCATGTGAGCCATAACGGATCCAGAAGCTTAATGAGTCGAAGATCGCTATTTTATCTGTTTACAACGTATTTGAGTTACTTTAGGAATGGAATGATTGTTTGATTCTCAGTGGCTGTTCCACGTCCAAGTGGCTAGAACCTCATGATTATTAAGGCTGTCGACAATTGTAAAAAAAAATTCTCTCAAATGCGTAAAACTTTTGCCCTTGAAATATGGAAGGGGTCCCTCTCGAGTCCAACCTCCCTCTTCCTAATTTAAAAAAGAATTTTTTCTGTCATATGTACATACGAAATTGCTTACCAGTCCAAAAGGTAAGCTCCTTTCGAAATGACACATGAGGCCAACTAGTTTTTGTCAAAGAAGAAAATATAAAAGACTGCAAAATATGAACATGAAAACGAAAATAAATATTATAACGGTATTAAGAGAGAGTCGAATGATACCAAAGGGATATTCAAACTCACAAGTCGAAAATGAACTGACAAAAGAAAAAGACAAACAGACAAGCAACATACACAAAAAAATATAGAAAACCAAAGACTGAGCAACACGAACCCCACCAAACACTAGGGGTGATCTCAGGTACTCCCGAAGGGTAAGCAGATCCTGCTCAACATGTGACACCCATCGTGTTGATCATTTAAGTACAAACCTTACATCTCAGATGCCCCCGAAGGGTAATCAGATCCAGCTCAACATGTGACACCTGTCGTGTTGATCATTTAAGTACAAATCTGGAGATGTTTCTAATTCGGTAGGTCACATCCGGGGGAAGGGGATTGTAGTTACGACAATTGGAACATATCCGTCGTCATCTGTAAAACATTATTTCTTAACAGTCAACCAACTCGTGAAGGCGTCCGTAAAATTTACGAAGGGATGATTTCAACTTCACCACTTGGAACTCTTTGTTTTAATAAGAGCTTCCTCGTTTGCAGCGAAACTTAAGACCTGGAATATAGTATCAACTGGGTGATATATACTCCGTATGCAGGCGCTGCTTGAATGTTGCTACATAGAAATGGAAAGTTCACAATTGGGAAGCTGAACTCATATCTTTTGTCGTAAAGTTTTGTTTTCAACCGACCCTCATTGTCAATTTCTAGATGTAAGCCAAGATATGAAGCAGACTTAACTGTATCTGTTGTATCCTTTATCTCAAGTTCGATGGGATAGATGCGTTCAACATATTCACCAAATTTTTGAATTATTTAGGGAGAGAACATCATCTTTATAGCAGAAAGTGATGTTAAAGTATACTGCTAACATTTTTCTTTCTTCTTAAGAATATCCCGTATGAAGTCAGCCACATATGAATAAAGGAACAAGTCGGCAAGAAGAGGAGCACAGTTGGTTTCCATGGGAATGCCGATTGTTTGTTGAAAAATACGTCCTCAAAATCAATCAAGAAATCAAGCATCGTGATAATGTCAGTTCCGGAGAATTTTTTGTTTAAATCAGAGTGATGTTTTACAAAGTACGATTTATCCTTCCCTAAAACAAGCATCTTCGCTAGCCAAGGGTTACGATCCACTTCCCTCCTCTCCAACCTTGGCAGATTAAGCCAACATTTGTGATGACAATGTTGCGCCATCTATCGGTAGATTAAAGACACGCCCATTCCGAATACATTATTCTTGACCAATGGTAGCACTTGAACTCTTCAATTTGGAGATAAAAACACGGTAGCGTCTAGATTCTACACACTTGGTAAAGCAGGAAACGAAAATATACGTTGACATTCATGCATTTGTGCAAGAAACATACACAGGAACTTCTATTAGTTGATTAAAAACATTCAAATTGTCACTAAATATAGTCGTATGTTTAGGGATGTAAAGACTTGTTGCACAATTAGCACGTGGCAATTGTTTACATACAATATCTACATTTACACGTGATCATGTTATAGGCGCTTTTTGATTGGATGCAGTGAGTTTCTACTGCAACTAATGAAAATCATTACCTTGTGTCTCCGAAATTCTATCTCAATCCGCCAAGGGTGTAGAGGAGGGAAGTGGCTCGTAACCCTTGTCTAGCGAAGATGTAAAACAAGAAACTTATATCTATTGAAGCTATTCTTTTATATGAAACAAAGCATGACCAACTCTTTCAATTTGTCTTTTAGTTTTGAATGGGGAATACTTGTGTGAAGTGTAGAAAAGTCAAATGTTTTAATACTATTGCAACATAAAAGAGTCTTTTTACGACTAGGTTGAATACGGACACTTCTTCCAAATCGTTGTCTCGTTATTCATTCTTCATTTTCAGATCGTCAGTTTGCCATTTGTGTTGAATTTCTTTGAACCTCGAGCTCGTGCTACAGATCCCATTCCTTATGAACATCATTCTGACGGAGAGGAAGATGAACATGATCCATAATCAGAGGAAGTTTCGATTGCAAGTGGATGAAACGGAAAGAAAACATATTCTTGTCTTCCTGGTAGATCATTATGTCATTGATCAGAAGCCATTGACAAGTGCCAAATCAAAATATTCATTTTGTGTCATAATATCAGAAATATTTATAAACATTATATATATATAAAATGCAAACACTTGTAAAATAATTAGGAATAAATGAGCACTCAAGTAATCCATCATACAAAAACATATCATTTGATAAGAATGAGATTTTGACTAATCATAAGTCCGTCATGGCTTCAATGAACATTACATTGAACACCAAATCAGAAGACTTACCTTGTTTGTATTGGATACCTAAGCTTCACAAAATTCCGTACAAACAACGGTACATTGCTGGCTCATCTGCATGTTCTACAAATGAATTATCCATTAGATTGACATAAATTCTGTCTGCAGTGAAAGAGGGTCTCCAGAAATACTGTAAAACTGTTTACTCACTAGTGGTATTAACCATATGTGGATTCTAAAAAACTCGAAAGAACTTCTGGATAATTTTAAATCTCAATCTTTCTCTGAAATTAATGCTATGAAAACTTTTGATTTTTCAACCCTGTATACCAAAATTCCCCGTGTGAAATTGAAAAAATCATATAAAAGAAATAATCCGCAATACATTTTATTGGGTGTATCCTTCGATTTTGATTCATCCAATGAGCTGATAAAGGTTATGACCCTTAAACTCTGTTAATCATCTTCTGAGATTATCGGCAACATCACGTTGATTAAATAGGTACAGAAAGGGTTAAATTGCCAAAGATTTAAAGAAACAGAAATTAGTAAAGAACTAGTCCTGCAATGAAACGCAAGCAGCTGTAATATGAAATTGCAAAGAATTGGTAATTTTGAGTGAAGGATACATCCGATAGAATGGATGGTTTTAGTAAAGACTTCCACACTTGCAATGTCGAACTTGCATACACAGAAGAAGATAGGATATGCAGTAGAAGTATACGGACAACAATTGTATAAAATACTCGATATATCCAAGAAACAGAACTCGTATTGCTGTTCTTTTTTTAACTCGGTAGTTGCTGGGTGATCTTTAATAAAGATTTAAAGAAAGTCAAACTTTACAGGAAGATCAGTACAGACCTATAGCTAAGGGTCAACTTGAGCAAAATTCTCTGTATTCATTTTAAATCGTTTAATGATTTTAAATCACCATATGCAGAAAAAAAATGTAAAAGTAATCTATACAGAGTACACACTAAATAGGTAGAGATGATCTCCGGTACATTACACATAGTATACCATGTCCCGCTTGCCGGCATTATAACAATTCCATATTTGCTGGATCACAAATATGGTGAAGTCTAATTTTGCATACAAGTATATTAGTTAATTTTATTATAAAGATCAGCACTTTGTTCCAAGTCGATGTAATCACAACGTTTTGGTAAACAAGCTTAAAGCAAAACTTTATATGGATCGATGCATACACCAGAAAACATAATTCCACCTACTATCGTTAGCTGTGCATACAAATTTGTCAAAAATCCTAATTTAAAGGCAATTAATGCTGTATAAAGTCCATTGGTATTTCTTTTTAAAAAACGTGTAATGCTGGTCATATTTGCTGTTCATTTTTATCTCTCCATCTATTGTAATCTTCAGGATTAAATGTATAACACAGAGTATAATCATAAAAAGAGGGAGAAAATACCAAAGGAAGAATCAAAAACCGAAAGACATAAAATGATACAGACAACACCATGGCCAAAAATGAAAATGACAAAAGACAATCAAAGGTATACATAACACTAAATAGAAGAGTCTAGATTGAACAATACATGTTCGAACTTCACCAAAAGAAAGTGATGACCACAAGTGTTCCTAAAGGGTATGCAGTTCCTGCTCAATTTAAGCAATGTGGAATGTCGTGTTACTCATTGAAGATAAAAACTAAGTGACGAGTCGCATTGAGTTGTGTCCCACACAAGTAAAGGAGATCAGTATGGTGCCTACGACAAACTCAAATGGTGAGTCAATAACTCACATGACCAATGGCAAAGTAAGGCATCAAAGATATTATTGTATAAACTGATATGTTAAGCAATGTCCTGTGTGGAAGGGGCACAATTTGTACAAAATTCTCTAAACTGTAAATAAACTTGCACTTTTTCTGTAACGTCTTATGATGTGACTACTTATCATTTGATTCAGCCATAATAAAACTAGAGGCTCTAAAGAACCTGTGTCGCTCATCAGGTTTATGGGCATTTTCAACAATTGACTCTCTCCAACATTGTGGACTAGAAGTTTTGCCTAATGTCTTAAAAACTATCTATCTATTATAGTTTTTAAGACATTAGGCAAAAACGCAAATAATTGGTAAAAATCGTCATTAAAGGGTAATAACACCAATAAGGAGATGTCTGAAGATAATGGCCATGTTGATTTATTTGTAGATCTTGTCTTGCTATTATAGGGGTCCCTCTATCTATGATACTTTTTAAGATAATAAGTAAAAACACTAAAAAAGATTCAGCCATAATAAAACTAGAGGCTCTTAAAAGCCTATGTCGCTCACCTCCGTCTATGGGCATCTTCAACAATGGACACTCTCCAACATTGTGGACTGGAAAAGTCATGAAAATTTCTCTTTTTTGCTGATATTTTTTTTTTGTCTACATTTTCTCTCTATCTTTTTTAGTTTTTGCGCATAACACAAAAAAGTCATTTAATGGCAATCACTCTTATACAGAGTCTACTAATGATTTCGGCGCAAAATTTTACTGATTGTTGTTAGGAAACTTATGTAATTTAGGTATCAAATAGAGTGAAAGAAGATCTAGTTCTTCATCTTTGGTTGAAATTTCAAAGGAACATAGAACAGACCTATGATTATTCAAGATTTTCTCCTTGGGACGTGTCATGGGTGTATATTTCGAGTTTCCAAGTGAATTGTCAATACTAATTATGTTATCAAGTAGTTAATGTAATGTGATTTACACACAAAACCAATGTTGTTAGTGATTTTTAATTGCGGGGATAACAACATATTTATTACGGAGCTAGGACTGTTGCTTAGCAAATTTTGGGTCCTTAAAGGTGTAGTAATACCAAGTACCTCACATTCATGCTAAAATGAGTCGAAAAAGCATATTCCCTCGAATTTGACAGTTGTAGGAAATTAACACTGCATTTCAATGTAGAAACTTTTTACTTGATAATAAACATAATTATGTTTTGGCACCATTCTTTTTTATTTTGATGTTCCTAAAGAATATTTTGGAATATTGAGGTGACATGGTTACGTAAGCTTGTAGACAGGAAAAATGGCTTGTTTTACTTCCGGTGACGTTTATTTTCTCATATATATATAATGAGAAATTATTTGAAATGTTCACAGTAGTCCTGGACAGGATAATTCTTGACTCGATTCAATTTTCTTTATTTGAAATAAAAATAATATTTGAAAAACTGCCAATTTAACAAACAGTAATAGGGGGAAACAATAAGGGAACTATATTACCTATAAAGATCGATGTAGCATATGTATTCATAGACCCATTCAGTGTTTTAATTCTAATTTGTATCAACGATTACAAACTTGGCTCAATCGGAAAGAGTGTCTACGTCTTCTTTTTTGCGTTTACCCCATTACCTGGCATTATCATCGACTTAATCCAACAGTATTTTGAAGTTATATTTTCAATTGATGAATGTAGATTCACGATATTTCGAGCTCTGGATAACAACTTTCGAAGAAAAATATAAGTAACAATGTTAAGGTTACCAGTAATTACGAGGCCGGTCGGATCATATATGACTGGGGAACTAGCACAGGCGCAATCTAGAATTTTCGACTGGAAGTCGTCCATATTGAGATCCTGCAACACCTGTTTATAATTGAAATTTTTAGTCAAAATTGGTTTGGTATAGGTTTAAGAGATGATAGGTACAGATTGATCTTTAAAGTAGAGAGGCATTTTCGACTGAACTGTTGTATGATGAAGGACATTGCCCAAATTGATGGCATCGAGACCTTTATTGGCAAAAGAAAGTTTTAGATAGGATCTTTTCTGGCAATATCCGAGATTATAGCTGTAAGTTTGTATAGGCTTTAATGTGAGACACAGGCTCTTTAGAGCCTCTAGTGTAAGCAGTAGCCGCTTCAGTTTTTGTGACATCTGTGTTTTCGTACTAGCAAAGTATTACTTGTTATAGTCATAATTGTTCTTGACTGACAAAATGATATATCAATGGGAATATATTTTTGCGTCAATGAGCATATTAAAATGTATTGACATTTCGGCATAACAAAATGGCATCGCAAATGGCCTTTGTTTCACTATCATACAACATCTTCTTATTTCTATATTCATCAACGTCAGTCATTTTTTTTTTCAAAATGAGTTATTTGTGTGTTAAAGGAATAACACCACTAATTCATAGCCCCATTGCTTTCCATGGTAAATTCTGCAACTTCAAGCATGCATAACTATTTTATCTTAAGTTCAAATAAAGTGATGGTCATTTCATGTTAAAACTATACCTTATCATGAGTTGTGCTGAAAAAAACCAACATAACTTTATATGCATATTAGAGCACACTGGTTCCCGGAAGTTGGGTAGTACAAACACAGGTACTTCTGATCTAAACAAAAGTGCAGACATGCCCTCCTTTCTTGATTTCATATATTTTTTTATTATTAAATTTTTTTTTTTAACAAGGGTTCTACAATGATCCTAAGTCCTTACTTAAGCTTTCATTTGATATCAAAATTACCAACATATTTTACTTATTGACAAAGCTACAGCTTTGTGTAGGAACTATTTTGTTTAAAGTATGTACTACTTTCTTTCTGACCGGGCCAAAATGCCTAGAACACAATCAAACTTGCTATATTGACCTCTACTTTACTTTACTTTTTTCTATGATCCATTTTAAGCACAAAACCACATAAAGCCCTCGTCCAAACACTTACTCACTGAATGCAAGCTCAAATTGGACTGGTAGTAACATGAGCGAAATACAATGAAAACTGCATATGGATGATGATAGTGACCAAATTAGACTCTTTCCATCATACCAGTTCTAATTAATTAAAATCTACTCAAATAACAATGTTCTAACCTATATATCTTACCAGTTCTAATTAATTAATATCTACTCAAATAACAATGTTCTAACCTATATGTCTTATTTTCATCAGAGATTGTTCGTTGAATCTAAACATAGTAGTGCAAACATAAAAATTAATTGTATCCCCCTTTTTCTGCAAGTTGGAAAAGGGATGTTTGGTAAAAAAATACTTATAGGTGAAAACACAAACCAACAAGAGCAATTTATGTATATCCCAGCTTGACAACTTACTAAACTGGTTGAAAATTGGATTTCAAGTGAGATTTTAGAATTCTTATATATATAAGTATATATCATTTTTTTTTTTAATTAATAAAATGATACAGTAAGAAACCCAATAAAACATGAAAACTCACAAGATAATTTGATCAAAATCTATCATTTTACAATAAACCAGTCATAACTTTTAGATTCAGATAAAGTGATAGTCATTACATGTCAATACTATCCTTGTCCTGAGTTGTGCTGAAAAAAATCAACATACCTTTAATTGCATATTGGAGCTCACTGATTCCCGGAAGTTGAGTAGTACAAAAACAGGTACTTCTGATCTTAGCAACAGGGCAAATATCCCCTGCTATCTCAGTATCATATATATTTTCTGTAATTCAAAAGAAATTTTTAACAAGGATTGTACAGTGATCCTACGTACTTTCATTTAATACCAAAATTACCAAAATGTTTTACTTATTGACAACGTTACAACTATGTATAGGAACTAATTTGTTTAAAATATGCACTACTTTCTTGTATGTTCTTTCTGAGCGGACCGAATTAGTGGTTCTATACCTAAAAGAACATACTCAAGTATACATGTAATCTTTTACTTTTATCCAATTTAATTTAAAATCATCCAAAGAAAACCAATCAATATTAAGCAGACGTAGTTGCGTACGTTTACATCCCCATACTCAAGTAGAAGTGAACAAGTATCTTTGATATCCAATTACTGACCCAAAAATCCTTTTTTTTCGTTCGCAATTTGTTGAAAGTGTAGTTGCATATCCAATGTGTTTCCTATAAACAATTGTATTTCTAAAATAAAATAAAATACCAGGAAAATAATAAAAGCGATACATAAATTTCATCTTTAATTTCAAAACCCAGTAAAAGACATAACAATAAGCATTCCTTGAAATATATTAGTAAAATACGTCATAAAAGAATCTGACGACAATCCTCCACAACTGATCCACATTCTCCCTTGAACATCAATACACATTGACTCAGGGCTAAACACGTGGAAGTTTAATAATGAAACGAAGGTCTTTAAGGCACCTGTTACATCTATAATATGTAGAACTTTAGTATCAGAGTCTAACAAAACAATATTTCCGGTTGTAGTTACAGCAAGGCTATTTGGTTTGAACTGAAGTTTTGAGTTTATGGTTTTATTTCCCGTATACGTCCATATAACCTTATTTGGATAAGCAAGCGACAGAAGACGGCCGTGTTTGTATTTAGATGTCTTGTCAATCACATACAAATCATTGTTGATATTTGTTGTTGCTTTAAGAGCATATGTTAATATTCGTTTATGGTCAGCATCGAATTCAAATGTATGCATTTTTTTCCCACTCGCCTCAATGATGATGATTTTCCTTACACTATGTTGTGATAATTTGTACGAAATTTCTTCACAAATACCAACTACTATCTTACCAGATTTTGTTATATGGAGTGGTCGAGAAATGTATGGCGAAAAATCTATAAAATCCTTTAATTCACCGTCGTCTGCCAATGTTACAAGTTTTGATTGTCCAGAAAGAGATAAAATTACTTCGCCTTTTTCACTTTCGAGCATTTCTTCAACACTTATATCCTTAACTTCTCGTCGTTGTTGAATTTCGTTTCCCAATTCCATATTTCTCAAGGATGAGTATTTATTACTCACCCATACTGACCCATCTTGGCAAGGCTGTATGTTATTGAAAATGGCTTTACTTTTGTAAGATTGAAGGAGTTCAAATTGTACTGTATTCGAAATTTTTTCCAAAGACCCAAACATTTCCGAAATTTGAGTTTGGTCAATTGAACCACATCTTAGTTCAATTGGACTGATATCAATAACTCGATAAGTCTTTTCGGGCTCTGGCCAAAACGTAACGGATTGTTCTGTTTCGATTACAGTTTTTAAACTACCTGTATTTATAGCAGAATTTAATATATCCAAGATTGAACCTACTTCTTTTTGTGCGTTGACGTTTGTGTTTTGTGCTTTTATTGTCGCTATCTTCATTTCATTAACTCGGTCTCCAAGACTTTCAAGTCTGGATTTTGTTTCATTCCCAATTGCATTCTTTAACCTTTCTTCTTGCTTTAAAATTGTTTTCCTCGCATTTTCGTAAAAATATTCATTCGATATTGTTCTGTTTTTAAGTTCTTTTTCACATGTTGAATGAAAAGCCAAATCCTCTTTTAGTTTATCCTGGAAGTATTTTAAACTTTGAATTTTTTCCTCATAAGTGACTTTTAAACTCTCGAAATAATGATCTCTGTGTTTCTCGGAAAGACAGACAGGACAGACTGACTGATTACACTTCTTACAAAATATGCAAATCTTTTGTTCAGGGTGTTTTTCGCAGACAACAAAGAGATTTGGCTTAAACGAACCATCCTTCCCTATATCTGCTATCTTGATGACATTATGCTCGTCAGCTGCTTTGAATTTCGCGTGTACTTTCTTTTTACATTTATCACACATCAAAAGGGAACATTCTTGGCATTTCCATCTAATTTTTTTTTCATCTTCACACAGATGACATACACATGGAATTTGCGCTTCTCCAAGATTAATAGATTTTGACATCGCCATTTTCCGTTAGCTGAAAAAAGACAAACTGCGGAAGAGTTTCTTGTAGTCTTTATCTATATAGATATGTCTATCACGTGATTATTTTGTGGAGGTGTGTATTGAAATATATACAATGAACAAAGTCGTCGCAATCGTTTTCTTTTTGTTTAAACTATACATATTTATTCATTTGTCGATGGAATTGATGTATGTATGCCCATAAACTGAATTTGTGGAAGTTTTATAGAAAGAGGTTATCTGAACCCCATTCCAGGCCTCTTTCGATTTGAACGAATATGTCAAGGGTGTGTGTTCTCCAACTGCGATATGTAGCAGTGAATAACCTTTGGATTTCATTGAAATATGTAAAACTTTGAAACTATTTTTCAATAGATGATATATAGTCTTGAATATTCAATTTCAAGTAAGATTTGACAAAGGTAGTTTGTTAAAAATAATCACACGAATACTTCATTTCATATCTAATACTTTATGGAAATACACCAAAGTACATTGAATGAATTGTTCTTGCACGATTGCTATAGATAGAAGGTAGCGAGAATAACAGGACTAATGCAGTAAAACTCATGTATTTGAAATCGCTCGTACGTTAAATACAGACTGATATAAAATAATTTGTTACTAAATTGTCATGTTTTTCGCTTATGAATAGAACGTTTTATATCGCCTTGTTTGTTATGAAATCTTTCTAATTTTTTTTTCCATAACGCCTTAGGCTTTTGCCAGCTGTAGCCTTTAACTTAGTTCATATATACAGCTTGCTGCAATTTCTTGAAAACGTATTGATGGAATTCCAAGAAACTTGCACTGATAATAGTCTTCTTACGGACATACAGTTGTAAAACTGGCCATTTTAGAGTGAAATATGATTTATTTTCGAGGGTTTTCAAGTACCAAAATAAAAGAAATGGATTTTGCCATTTATAATTTTATAATTTTATTTTTGGAAATGGTAGTTTACACACGACTCCCTTGGAAAACTCACACATCTTTTCTGAATAAATCAACATACGAATTTTTAATTCTATTGAATATTCATAGATATATTGTGTTCATCTTCCTGTTATGATTACTCAGATAATAGCTAATCTATTCCCGAAAACCGGATTTTAAGGAGCCTCTCCGTTACCCATCTCCTTTTCTTGAAATGCCTTTATTAGGAACTATTTGTCATGTATTCTATATATGTTTTACTTTTAAAACAAGTACAATTGAAGACTGCATCCACATGCTTATATGCAAAACATAACTCGCATCTAGATAAATTGGAACGTTTAGGACATAAGAGTAAATGAACTCCGAAATGGACAGTGCACCGTTTTCACTTAGCATAGGATCAAAGTCTGATGAATTCTCAAATATTTTACTCCTTTGGAATTTCTAACCCCCCATGGTACTTAGACAATGGCTAATCCATTCAAACTAGAGGCTCTCAAGAGCCTGTGTTGTTCACCTGTATCGACTGTTGTTTGGGAAATCATGTAAAATAAGGTTAAAATCATAATTAATAGTATTAGATACCCTAATAATGATTAAGGCCAAGTTAGGTTTAATTTGGCCAAGTAGTTAAATTAAAAGCAGGTCATCCCATTGTAGTCTTACAATAGTTACTGTAGACCTTTAATCATTATTTTAAATTAGTTTTCAAGTTGTGACCATTTGAAATTGGTTTTTTTTACAATTTTTCCTTAGACTTCTATAGTAAACCCCTATGTTCTATTTTTAGCCATGGCGGCCATGTTGGTTGGATGACATGATCATCGGATATATTTTTTAAACTAGATACCCCTAAGGATGATTTAGGCCAAGATTGGTTTAATTTTGCACAGTAGTTTCAGAGGAGAAGATTTTTGTAAATGATTACAAAAATTAACAAAAAGATGTGAAAAATTTACTTTAAAGGGCAATTATTATGGAGTCAATTGACAATTTTGGTCATTTGACTTATTTGTAGATCTTACTTTGCTGAACCATTTTGCTGTTTATAGTTTATCTCTATCTATTATAATATTCAAGATAATAACCAAAATCTGCAAAATTTCCTTAAAATTACCAATTCAAGGGCAGCAACCCAACAACGGGTTGTCTACTGCGTCTGAAAATTTAAGGGCAGATAGATCATGACCTGATGAACATTTTTACTCCTGTCAGATTTGCTCTAAATGCTTTAGTTTCAGAGACATACGCCATAAACTGCATTTTACCCCCATGTTCTATTTTTAGCCATGGCGGCCATCTTGGTTGATGGCCGGGGTCATCGGATACACTTTTTAAACTAATTACCCTTGATTTAGGCCAAGTTTGGTTTAATTTTGCCCAGTAGTTTTAGAGGAGAAGATTTTTGTAAAAGATTTCAAAAATTTACAAAAAATTGTGAAAAATTGACTTCAAAGGGCAATAACTCCTTATGGAATCAATTGACAATTTTGGTCATTTGACTTATTGTAGATCTTACTTTGCTGGACAATTTTGTTGCATACAGTTTATCTCTATCTATTATAGTACTCAAGATAATAACCAAAAACTGCAAAATTTCCTTAAAATTACCAATTCAAGGGCAGCAACCCAACAACGGGTTGTCTGATGCGTCTGAAAATTTCAGGGCAGATAGATCTTGACCTGATGAATGTTTTTATTTAGTTTCAGAGATATAAGCCAAAATTGCATTTTATCCCCATGTTCTATTTTTAGCCATAGCGGCCATTTTGGTTGATGGCCGGGGTCATCGGATACATTTTTTAAAACTAGATACCCTACGGATGATTTAGGCCAAGTTTGGTTGTATTTGGCCTAGCAGTTTCAGAGGAGAAGATTTTTGTGAAAGTTAACGGACGACGACGACGGACGACGACGGACGACGGACGACGGACGACGGACGCCAATTGATGAGAAAAGCTCACTTGACCTTATTGGGCCAGGTGGGCTAAAAAACCACATACCAGTAGTCATTTGTTAATGTATGCAACTCCAAACATCGAGGTAAATATCAAACCTCAAACAATTTCATTTCGTTGACCATAAGGTTTAGATTTAAGAGACATTTATACACCTAAAAGATCCTTTGTTCGTTGAAATACCAAGGTTAAACTGTGCTTATTTTTATAATAGCCAGTATGCTTTCTTTGTTTTATTTTCTATTTATTTCTATTACTTTTTTCATAATAATCCATTACGAGTTGGTTGACCGTTATGGAATATCCGTTTCACAGATGGCAGCGGATATGTTCCAATTGTCGTAACTACAATCCTGTCACCTTTTCCACGAATGTGACCTAACGATTTAGACTTATCACCGAGTTTGTACTAACTTGAGCAACACGACGGGTGACACATGTGGAGCAGGATCTGCTTACCCTTCCCGAGCACCTGAGATCACCCCCAGTTTTGGTGGGGTTCGTGTAGCTCAGTCTTCAGTTTTCTATGTTGTGTGTTGTGTTTTGTGTACTGTTGTTTGTCTGTTTGTCTTTTTCCTTTTTTTAGTCATGGTGTCAGTTTATTTTCAACTTATGAGTTTGAATGTCCCTTTGTTATGTTTCGCCTCTCTTTTAAGGATTTAATGTTTCAATATTTTTGTATTGAAATGATAATGGTTTCTCCATTACGTTAAAAGAAATTCCATTTGAAAATTTAAGTTACAGAAGAATTGATGTTTCATTATTAATATTAACATTTTCTGTTTTTATTTGAAATTTCAAGTTTTAGAAATTTCTCGCTGATCAGCATCTTGCATTAACGTAGAATTTTACAATCGCTTAAATTCATTTTGGCTTTGCCCTTTTTATTTTTCACTAACATTTCTTTAACTCGAAGGAAAATGCCCGTTTTATTTTTGTGTAAAGCAAACTGTTCCTTTTTCCTTTTAAATTTCCTCTTTACATTGACATCAGGGCCCCTAACCTCGTGATTGAACACAGCTTTTCTTTCGGAAAACTTAACATATATATGCGTCTCTAATTTAATGAGTATTGATATGAGATATTTAAGCAGTTTCTTTTAATAGTGAATCGTTATATTATCTTTAGAACTAGTTTTAAAACGCTAATGGTATTTGCATTTTATCAAGATATTACTGCGCAGACGGACTCTGAATAAAGGCGTATTTGGAATGTCATAAAGAACGTTCAGATGAATTCCGAAAACAGTTGCGATTCCGAAAAACTACAAAATACCACCAATTGATGTGTGTGACCCCCCCCCCCCCCCCCCCCCATATATATGTCATATATTATCTACATATCACTATCATAGAATATAAGCCAGCATCAAGCTAGTTAACAAAAACATCGCATCTGAAAAATAAAGATAAGAAATAACCTGGATCGGTGTTTAAAAAATTATGACAATAATGACACAGGAGGCAAAATTTTCAGAAATATGATTAATTAAACATTTATTTATGTATTTAAAGCCAAAGTTTGGCATCTCTAACGATAACGAGATTTTAAGAAGCCTCTCCATGACCACTCTCCCATTTCTTGGAATTCCTTCATTAGGAACTATTTGTCATTTATAATTATGATATAAGTAGTCTATATAGATAATACTTTTATAACTAGTGCAATCGAAAACTGCACCCACATGCTTATATTCAAAACATAGCTCGCAACTTAGTTAAACTGGAACGTTTAGGACATAAGAGTAATGAACTTCGAAATGGACAGTGCATCGTTTTCACTAAGCAATTAAGAGATCAAAATCTGACAAATTCTCAAATATTTCGCCCCTTTAGAATTTGTGACCCCTGATGGTAAATTACTTATCGCAAAACTTTCAACGAGCGTCGGTAATATCGAAACAAAGGGCTAGAGCTCCGGCTTGATAAATGATCGCTATTGCACATCGCTGGCGGATAAAAATCTGGAAAAAAGTCATATATGTTATCAATTCCTCCATATTTACATTGGCGTGCCCGCAACCATTAAGTATCAATACATGATCAACGTTTAAAGTTTTCTTTCAGACACTTTGTACTATTTTCATGTTTTCGTTTCCGCGTTTAACGGAAATATTTTTGTGACTGTTAATACTTCCTTTCAGTCTTGTTGTTGAAGTGATATATATATACTAAAACTCAAGTGTACATAAAATAAACTGAATATGCCGTGTTGGCATTCTTCTACTAATGGAATTGTCTGGCGTAAACGGTTCAAATGAACTTTGGTGCGAACTATGTCATAAAAGTGGGAAAAAAACATGTAAATTTGCAGTATATACCTTTCACTAGTTTCAAAAATAAAATATTCTAATATATATATGGATCTGTCGTAGAGTTGTCTCTTCGGTTTAGACGTTCTTATTATATAATAAATATATATATATATGCGAACCAGTTCCTAATCATGAAATTGAAAAAAGGGCGAGGATTGAACAAAAGGGTATGCGAGAGTCTGGTTGTCGATGCACGCCTTAAAAATATATTTATGCCGTGAATGATTAATAATCACCATTGGCACGTAAACGCTTCAGAATGATGTAGAAAATGATTGACAGGTTGTAAACCCATTATTTGCGACAGCATTTAGATATTTGATATTTAATAATTGATATTTTTCTCTCTTTTTCCGTATTTTTCTTAAAATCTCGACTTATACATTTACATTCTTATTGTTTATATGTGTTAGTTCTCTTTCTCTGTATTAATTCTCGTACAATACCCAACCATTTTGCTCCAAACGCGTAAATTATGTTAAAGTTAGATGGTTATTAACTATATCTATTACAGTATATATACTGTACACCTGGCTCGAATTTCAATTGTGTACATATACAAAGGTAGATGTGATAAAACCTATCTTATGTATAACTATAAGTGTATACGTTGTGTATTGGTTGTACATGTATTTCTCGTTAATAAGAGAAGGATCGAATTTCAACACATTACAACATTGTTCATGTGACAGATTAAAACATTAAAATGATGGGATACCGAACATGACTTTATTCCAAGATGACGAACTGGCTGTATGTAACTTAGCTGTGTCGTCTGCCGAAGTTTCTGGTTTTGTGGAGGATAAATCAAAACGAGGGAGAGAATTTTTGTTTATTGTTGATGTTTTATGGTCAGATGGACGATCGTGTTGTATAAGACGAAGTTACCAAGATTTTCTAGAATTTAGAAAGAAATTAATTGAACGGAATAAGAAACTGACAGATCTTCCAAAATTACCTGGTTTGTATTTGAACGCTAAATGAAAAATAATGAATGATTTAAAGCTGTATTTTAATGTATTCCTCATGGGAAATTTATCTCTTGTACTTATTGACAAGTTGTTGGGGGTATTAGATGCCATTACCACAATAATTAATTGCTTAATTTATGTTAGGGCGGTTACACATACTATAGATAAGTAATGAAGATATTTTCAAACTTGCGTTTTGCATTATTGCTCAACAAGCTGTACATAAAGGCAGATCAGTTACCACACAAACAAAGAATATTATTGATAGTATAAGGAGAATAATAGATTCTTGCTCTAAGAATTGATGAAATATAAAACTTATTATGACATACGAATACTGATCAGTTATATTTACTTCAGTGACTTTTGAAAAAGGTCGATGTTAAAATCTCGTAAATCGATTAGGAAAAGACAAATCACGGTGAGAAACAGAAACTGATGGAATCGCATGAACTACAAAAGGAACGAGACCCGATGCGTTGACATTTCGAGGTTGGCATGCAGGTTAAGCATCTTTGATGAGTTATCTTATATATTTGTGTCCTACCTTCTAACCGAGCTTCTAACGGCTTTCCTGTTTCCAACAGCCTTCACTAGTATATATGGAAATTCGACGTGCGGTATTCTATTTTTGCATTTTTCCCCCAAAAAAAAAATTTTTTAAATTTTAATGGGTATCTTTTAAAAAATTAGGTATTTTATAAAAATGATCTTGAGGAGTTAATGAGCATACATTTGAAAAAGCATATTTTGGATGACCATCGATCGAAGATATCTTCATTTCTCTAAGAGATACGATTATCATATAATTATTTCATTATTTCAAATGGAGATGGGTCTATTTGATTTAGAGATTTCTTAAATAATCAGATATACATTTGATTTTTTAAGAGAAAAACAAGAAAATTACATGCTTTATTTTTTTAAACGAGCACAAAAATATGTCTTTTAAAATTTAGGTTGACTCGGTGGTCTATGACAAGTTATATTATATTTAACTGTACGAAGCATTAATATACATCTTTTTTCACCAAGCTGGCTCTTTCACACTTTGTTTATCTTTATACATGTTATATAAATCATATAATAATGTTTGATTAATGTATTGTCTCTAATGAATGTGTACAGGTTTGTCTTTTTTCTTCATCTTATTTTCTTGTTTGTAATTGATATGCTTTCAGGAGCCCTTTAATTAGGAAATAAACTGATTGGAATTGATTTGATATATTACTTGGCGGTTAGGTACAAATCTTTCGGGCGCGGACAACCCATTTTTAAATCGATTATTTGATAAAGAAAATCAATTGTGTAAATATTTATATGTAAGTACATATTTGTGATATAAAATCATATCTTTGTAGATTCGACTGTCATACAAATGTTAAAATGGGACAAGACAAGCATTGCAGAAGAAAGGGAATCGCAGCTACATTTGTTTGTGAAAAAGCTAATTGATGGTAATCCATTGGTATGATTATTAATAATAAGACATATATTTATATATAATAGCTTTTATGCAAATATCAAGAAATATCCAGTGATTAACGATCTTAATGCAACAGGTATCTCTTTGAAGCAAATTATTTCTAATGACTTCGTCAATTACATACGGGAGTACTCGGTTGTGCCTGACTAATATTTGTTCAACGTCTAGGTACGAAGTAATCCTGCACAAATATCATGTGAATAAACTCATCATAGATACCAGGATACCGACAGGTACCTACAGTCCAACAAAAGTTTTACAGCATTTTGATGGATGCAAATGTTAGGAATTTTTCTTCATTTACTATTTGGCGAATAGACAACATAGTGGATTATCATGAATACGGTCCTCCTTCAAGACATTTTAGCAACTCAAACGAATCTTTGGCACAATCATCAATACATCAATCATCATATTAAGGCTGGTGAAAGTTTGGCAGAGATATGACCGAATAGTATTTGTCAGAAATTTTATTGATATCTTATAGATAATGTTCTATCCTCAATAAGAGCTGTTACGATCAAGACTTTTACCTAACTTTCAAAATCTTTTCTATGATGTATGAGGATACTTGAAACTAGACTACTAGTATCTAAGGATTTCAATCAAGTATAATAGTTTTATTTTCAATGAAGATTTTTGAAAAGGTTTATAGATAAAAGATCGATGCTGATTAATGACCATTACTCACGTAGCTCCTTGGGGCCATGTGAGCTATAAAGGATTAGAATCTGTATGAGTTGAATATCACCATTTTTTCTCTATATAACATACTCAGGTAACACTAAGGTTGAAATTATTTAATTGTCCACAATGGTTGTTTGTTTGTTAACTGTTCCATGTTAAGTTGCAAGTATCTCATGATTTTAAGGATGTCGAGAAGACAAGGTTAACACAATTGTAAAAATTCTCTCAAATGTGCAAATTTTTTGCCTTTGAAAAATAGGAGGGGTTAGGTAGGTTCGGCAGCTTTACATTTTCGGTCCCTCTCCAGACACAATTTTATGGACTCCAACGTCCCTCTTTTTTCAAAAGAAGGCTCTTCCTATCGGATATAAATATGAACTTGCTGACCTTTCCTAAAGGTAAGAGCTCTTGTGAAATGCAACATGAGGTATTAAGACTAGGTTGAATACATACACTTCCAAATAATTGTCTCATTATTCATTCTTTTTTTTCAGATCGTCAGTTTGCCATTGGTTTTGAATTTCTTTGAACCTCGCCCTACAGATCCCATTCCTTATAAACACCATTCTGACGGAGAGGAAGATGAAGATGATCCATTTTCAGAGGAAGTTTTCGATTGCAAATGGATGAAACGGAAAAAATGAGCATGTTCTTGTCTTCCTTTTAGATCATTATGATCAGAAACCATTGACGAGTGCCAAATCAAAATATTTATTTGTGCCATAATATCATAAATATTTATAAACATTTATATATATACAAAATGTATACGCTTTACAATAGTTTTAATAAATCAGTTGTAAGGAATAACTTTGATAAATTCTGCAGTTAACAAAAAACAGATAAATTAATTATTAATATCTAAACAATGTCAAAAACACAATACACATTAAGTCCTGGTCTCTGTAAGAATCAGGCAATTTGGAAAAAAATCAAAACATGGCCGAAAAAAAAACCACAGACCTAACCAACCTATCTTGAAGTTACCCTCATCCCGAGTTAGAAATTGTAGGTCTTTCATTTCTGCGTGTTTGGTAATTCGAAAAATCTGTAGATAACTTTTGGTAAGAATGATAACAAATTACGAAGTTAGCTCCCCTTAATTGTTAATTTCAAGTGCATTTCAACCAAATTCTATCTTGAATAACCAGAACAGGAAAAGGAAACGAATGTTAATTTCATGCACCATTATACATTCTGAACATAATTTAATGTTAACTTGAGTGGGTTTTTGTTTGTCATCTTTTCACCACTGTCTGATTCTTATGCAGATTGGCACTTAACACATACTTTTTTCAAGTGCCAGGAGACAAGTAACTAAGAATTAGTTCTGCAGTGAAACGCAGCTCTAGTATGACATTGCAAATGATTGGTAATTTTGAGTGTAGGATGCCCATCTCAAAAAAGGAATCGTTTTTGGAAAGAATTTCAACATTTACAATGTCCAACAAGCATATACAATACTCAATATATCGAAGAAACAGAACTTGTATTGGTGTTCTTTTACTTGATAATTGCAGGATGATCTTCTGTGAAGATTTAAAGAGATCAAGCAAAATCAATACAGACCTTAGTGTCAATTTGAGCAAGATTCTTTGATTTTCATTTAAAATCGTTTAACGTATTTTAATCAACATATGCAGGAAGAAATGTAAAAGTAATTAGTGAATTGCATATAAACTGGTAATGCTTTCTCTCCAACTCGAGCATTTATTTCCAGATAAAGGACTTTATGATAATAATTCTAAAAAACACAAAGCAATAGACTATAACAGGGTTTATGTATGAATTTAAAAGCTGGTGTTTACAATCATATGATAATGATGTTGTACTTTTTAATTCACTTAGCCAATTAGTATTAGCCATTGTCATAATTTTGAATCCATTTTCGTTGTCTATTTGTTCGTTAACTTTTCGAATTTCGACACCTTTCTAACCACTGGGGCAACTCGAACCAAACTTAGAGGGAATGGTCCTTTGGTTGTCCTTTATTATTACACCCAATAGAATGGCCCTGTATTCATCCCTTTCAAGGCCCTACTTGAAGATTCTTCTAAGCATCTGATCGGCGTTTATTTTATCTATACAGAGTACACACAACTAAATGAACATCTAATAGAGACAATCTTCAGTAAATAGCCAATAGTACACCATGACCCGCTTCCCAACTTTTCACATCTATATTCGGTTAACCGCGAAATCTGGGGCAAATTCTTATTTGGCATACCAAAATCTAAGTTCAAATCGTAATATATGTGTGCACTAAGTTTCAAGTCAATGTGACAACAACTTTTTGGTAAACAACCTAAAAGCCAAATTTTACGGAGAATTGGATGGATAAATGCATTGACCAGAAACTATAATTTCACCTTCTATCGTTAGCAGTGCATATAAATCATTGATCACTCAAGCCATTTGGGTATTTCTTTTGATCTCGTATTGATGATCGTATTTGCTGTAAACATGTGTATCTCTCTACCTAGACAAATGGTAAAAACACAAACAATGATCATAAAAAATGAGAAAATACAATTAAAGCAATAAAAAAACAATAAGTCAAAAATAAATATAGACAACACCATAATGATGGCCCTTAAAAAAAAGGTCTACAAAACAGAAACAGAAAAGTCAAGATTGAGCAAAACATGTACGAACACGACATGCGTAAGAAACGGTGGTAAACACGGGTGCTCTTGAAGGGTATGCAGTTCCTGTTCAATTTAAGCAATGTGGACTGTCCTATTACTCATTGCAGGGAAAAACGCTGTTACAAGTCACATTGATTGATATCCCAAGCAAGAAAAATATAACAGTCTTGCGGCTACGATAGACCCCATGATGTTGCAAAAACTCAAACGACCAATACAGCAAAGCGAGCCCAATGGAATGACAACTATGAAACCTCTTTCTAAATTATAAACATCAATTTTATCAGCAATTAAAAAGTTATTGTGAAAATACCTATTCTAGAGGTGGCGTGATTCAGATGTGGATACTTAAAAATTCGAAAGATCTAAAGTACATATAATCTAAGACTCTTTCATCTTGCAATAGTATTAAAACATTTGACTGTTTTACACTTTACACAAGTATTCCCCATTAAAAACAAATTGAAAGAGTTGGTCCTGCTTTGTTTCATAAAAAAGAATGGCCAACATAGATACAAGTATCTTGTCTTAGGTAGGGATAAATCGTACTTTGTAAAAAATCACTCTGATTCAAACGAAAAATTCTCTGAAACTGAAATTATCAAGATGCTTGATTTCCTGATTGACATATTTGTTACGTTTCGAGGAAGCGTTTTTTCAACAAATAATCGGCATTCCCATGGGAACTAACTGTGCTCCTCTACTTGCCGACTTGTTCCTTTAAATTTATTCATATGAGGCTGCTTCATACAGGAACTTCTTAGGAAGAAAGAAAAGAAGATAGCAGTATCCTTTAACTTTACTTTCCGCTATATAGATGATGTTCTCTCACTAAATAATTCAAAATTTGGTGACTATGTTGAACGCATCTATCCCCCTGAACTTGTGATAAAGGATAGAACAGATACAGTTAGGTCTACCTCATATCTTGGCTGACATCTAAAAATTGACACTGAGGGTCGGTTGAAAACAAAACTTTACGACAAAAAAGATGCGTTCAGCTTCCCAATTGTGAACTTTCCATTTCTATGTAACAACATTCCGGCAGCGCCTGCATACGGAGTATATATCTCCCAGTTGATACGATATTCCAGGGCTTGTATTTTCTATCATGATTTCCTTGATAGATGGTTGCTGCTCATAAGGAAGCTATTAAACTAAGAGTTCCAATTGGTGAAGTTGAAATCATCCCTTCGTTAGTTTTACGACGCCATCACGAGTTGGTTGACCGTTATGGAATACCCGTTTCACAGATGATAGCGGATATGTTCCTAATGTCGAAGCTACAATCCCGTCCCCTTTTCCCAAATGTGACCTACCGAATTAGACTTATTTCCGGGTTTGTACTAACATGAGCAACACGACGGGTGCCACATGGTGAGTAGGATCTGCTTACCCTTCCAAAGTACCTGAGATCACCCCAGTTAGGTGGGGTTCGTGTTGCTCAGTCTTTAGTTTTCTATGTTGTGTTTTGTGTACCATAGTTTGTCTCTTGGTCTTTTTCTTTTTTAGCCATGGCGTTGTCAGTTTGACTTATGAGTTTATGAGTTTTACTCCGTATGCAGGCGCTGCTGGAATGTTGCTACATAGAAATGGAAAGTTCACAATTGGGAAGCTGGAATCATCTCTTTTGTCGTAAAGTTTTGTATCCAACCCTCATTGTCAATTTCTAGATGTCAGTCAAGATATGAGGCAGACTTAACTGCATCTGTTGTATCCTTCACCTCAAGTTCGATTGGATAGATTCGTTCAACATAATCACCAAATTTTGAATAATCTAGTGAAAGAAAATCATCTATATGGATAATACTAACTTCTTTTCTTCCTTCCTAAGAAGTTACTGTATGAGTCAGCCTCATATGAATAAAGGAACAAGTCGGCAAGAAGAGGAGCACAGTTGGTTTCCATGGAAATGCCGATTGTTTGTTAAAAAAACACGTCCTCCAAACGTAACAAATATGTTGTAAAATGAGAAATCAAGCATCTTGATAATGCCAATCTCAGAGAATTTTTTGTTTGAATCAGAGTGATTTTTTACAAAGTTCATCCCTCCCTAAGACAAGATACTCGTTGACCATTCTTTTTTATGAAACAAAGAAGGACCAACTCTTTCAATTTGTCTTTTAGTCAGGAATTGGGAATACTTGTGTAAATTGTAGAAAAGTCAAATGTTTTAATACTATTGTAAGATGAAAGAGTCTTAGATTGTATGTACTCCAATAGACCTATGGAATTTTTTAGTATCGACATCTGATTCACACGGCCCCTAGAATAGGTAGTTCACAATAACTTTGAAGCCCGACTTTGATTGCTCATAGAATTGATGTTACTAATTTAGAAAGAGGTTTCGTAGAGCACTTTGAAGACCCAGCAATATAACGTTGCTTGTAAGGACACTTATGTAGTTAAGGTATCCAATACAGTGAAGGAATATCCACTTTGGTTGAAATTCGAAAGGAACATAGAACAGACCTATGATTATCCAGGATTTCCTCCTTGGTAAGTGTCATGGAGTATATGTTGAGTTTCAAAGTGAATTGTCAATACCTAATTCATTTATCAGGCAGTTTATGTAATGATATTTACACACAAGCATGAATACTTGTCATGGAGGTAGGACATGTGTTTTGCAACATTTGGGTCTTTAAAGGTTGGTGTAGCATGGGTTTTCATAGACCCATTCAGTTTTTTTTAATTATGATTTGTATCAACGACCTCACAGCCTTAATCCATTTTGAAAGAGTATCTGCGTCTTCTTTCTTGCGTTTAACCCATTGCCATAACCCTTAAGCAATTTCCTGTGTGCATCGGTCACAACTTGTAAAAAATTCTCTTACCTGTAATTAACCTTGCACTTAATCTGTAACTTCTTATGATATGAGTACTTATCATTTGATTCAGCCATTATAAAACTAGATGCTCTGAAGAGTCTGTGTTGCTCACCAGGTCTACAGGCATCTTCAACAATACTCTCCTAAAATGTGGACGAAGTTTTTATCCATCTATTACAGTTGTTATGATATTAGGCAAAAACGCATAGAATTGGTAAAGATCGTCATTAAAGGGTAATAACGCCAATACGGAGATGTACGATGACGATTACGGCCATATTAAATTATTTGTAGATCTTGTCTTGCTATTTTCGGGGTCCCTCTATTATAAAACCAGGTTCAACCCACCATTTTTTTCTTAAAATGTCCTGTACCTAGTCAGGAATATGGCAGTTGTTATCACATAGTCCGTTTCTATGTATGTTGGCTTTTGTTTTTGTAGCAGTTCAGTGTTTCTGTTGTTCCGTTTTGTTTCCTCTTATAGTTGATGTGTTTTTGATTTGTGACCCGAATTTGTTTCAGTTAGATCGATTTATGACTATTGAACAGCGGTATACTACTATTGCCTTTATTTATACTTTTCAAGATAAGTAAAAACACCAAAAATGGATAAAAATCGTCACTGAAGGACAATAACTCCAAAAAGGAATCGTCTGACAATTTTGGGCACTACAATATATTTTCCGATCTTGTCTTGCTGAACATTTTTGCTATATAAAGTTTTTCTTTATCTACTCAAGTTTTCAAGATAAAAGGCAAACATGAAAAAAATGGTAAAAATTCGTCATTTAAGGGCCATACCTCCCGGAAGAAGACTTCTGAGAGTTTGATTTTAATAAAAAAAAAATGGTAGATCTCAACATTCTGAATATTTTTGCCCAGTCAGATTTTCTGTAGTAACAGCAGTTTTCTAGATAATAGACAAAACTTGTATTTTACCACTATGTTCTGTATAGCCATGTAGGCCATGTTGTTTGCCAAGCAGGGTCAGCAGATACAATTTTTAAACTAAATACCTTAATGATGATGGTGGCCAAATTTGTTTAAATTCGCCCAATAGTTTCAGAGCAGAAGATTTCTCTAAAAGAAAACGGACGACGATGATGGGCCTGTGAGCTAAAAAAGAAGGTTGAAATTTTAATTGTGAGGAACTGATGGACTAACACATGATGTATGGAATGCAAACCTACAAGAATGGACTTATTTAAGTGATCTTTCCAATCAAAAAACATATGCATGTGATCTCGTTCTACTTTACCCGAAGGGCCACGTGAGCTTCTCTCATCACTTGGCGTCCGTCGTCCGTCGTCGTCATCGACTTAACTTTTTACATTTTGAACTTCTTCTAGAGAACCACTGAATGCAATGAAACCAAGCATGGCATGAATGTTCCTTATAAAGTGCTGACCAAGTGTTGTTACTTTGTAGCCAATCAATCATCCAAGATGGCTGCCAGCGGGAAACTTAGTTTTACAAAGGACCCTATGTGAAATACATAAAAAAGTTTTCTTTTGAAGAACTAGTGAATGGAATGAAACCAAACATGGTATGAATGTTTCTTTTGAGGTGCTGACCAAGTGTTGTTACTTTGTAGCTGATTTGTCATCCAAGATGACTGCCAGCAGGGGGAGTAAGTTTAACATAAGACCCTATGGGAAATACATACAAATCTTTACTTCTAGGGAACCACTGAAAAGAATGAAACCAAACATGGCTTGAATGTTCCTAATGAAGTGCTGACCAAGTTTTATTGCTTTGTAGCCGAACCATCATCCAAGATGGCCGCCAGCAGGAGGTTTAGTTTAACATAAAACCCTATTGGAAATACATACAAATGCTTCTTCTAGAGAGCACTGAATGGAATGAAACCAAATATGGTATATAAATGTTCCTTATGAGGTGCTGATGAAGACCTTAATACATGTATCTTTATAGATTGAGATATACTGTAAACTGCAAAAATATCAAGAAAAGAAGATCTACACATAAGTCAACATGAGCAAAATTGTCAATTGACATCTTGTTGGAGTTATTGTCCTTATAAAGTAATTTTCTACAATTTCAGTGAATTTATTGGTTATTTCTGTAAACTTTACAAAAGGCTTCTGCTTTTGATTAAATTACGGGGCCAATATTAAACCAAATTTGGCCTCAATCATTATTAGGGCAGCTGTTATGATTTTAATCTATTTTTACATGATTTCCAAAACAAAAGTAGAATCAGGTGAGCAACACAGGCTCTTGAGAGCCTCTAGGGTATCTGTTATGATTTTAATCTATTTTTACATGATTTCCAAAACCAAAGTAGAATCAGGTGAGCGACACAGGCTCTTGGGTATCTGTTATGATTTTAATCTATTTTTACATGATTTCCAAAACCAAAGTAAAATCAGGTGAGAGACACAGGCTCTTAAGAGCCTCTAGTTATTAGTGTCATTTGGTTGCTGTCTCATTGACATTTACCCAAAATCTGTTTTTATTCAAACTTGTTCCTAGTTGGTCAAGGGATTAAAAAAAAAAGTATAAGGAGTTAATGAAAAAGTATGTCAAATGATGCCATTAGCTCACTCTGGACTTTTGGATCGATCAGAGGAGATGACTTCTAATGAAGACAACATATAAATTCTGTGCATTTCACTTCGTGAGATAAGAAAATATCTGAACACATTTTAATAAGAATATTTTCTGTCAACAAATATGCTTATAAATTAAATATATAACTTATTTTCAAAGAAATTATTCCAGAGATATAAATATGTTATCATAATGCCTATAAAATATTAATCCACTAAGATTCTATCTATGAATCTTGCATTTGTGTAAAAAGAATCATGATTGGGGGGCAGGGGGGATCCAGAAGAACTGTAGATACATTTTGTCAAATTGTGTCTACAATACTATGAATGTAATTGTTCATTTTTACCTGATTAGGTATTTGCACAAATTTAGGCTTCAGATATTTTTGAACCCTTTAAAAAAAGTTCAACCAGGCTTCATCATACAAGGCAGCATGTCCGTCTGGAGAGTATCAGTAATTCACCTTTAAATCATACTGTCAAGAAACCTAGAACAAATATGTAATTGATATGAAAAAGCATAGAATGGGCTCTTTAGAATATCATCCAAACAGTTAACGCAGGACTTCCTCTATCCGGATGGTCTAGGAGACATCTGCTATTATTCTGTGCAGAATATCTTCTAAAAACATGCTAAATTTGCCTTTTATGTTGTTTGAAGGTTATCGACTCAATCTTAATCAAGACTTTTACCTCCTGACAAAGAAAAACATACATAAAAATAAACACAACCTGAAAATTTAAAACGTAAATAAACAAGAGGCTCTCAAGAGCCTGAATCGCTCACCTTTAATTTTTTGCTTAAATCTTTCATCAATGATTATTTTTGCTTTTCAAAATAAAGTAATGAGTGGCTTAAAAATGCCATTTAAATGTTCTTTGTATCTGTCATATTTTCTTCAAAAGCAAAAAAATGCATTTTATCCCTATGTTCCATTTTAGCCATAGTGGCTATGTTTCTTGACATACAAGGAAATTAAATACAAAATTTATACTAGATACCCTGAAACTCAGTCAGCCCAAGTATGGCTGAAATTGATTCAGCAGTTTCATAGGAGAAGATTTTTTAAAGTAAGCAAACTAGATGAGCAAATTGTGAAAATTGTCTTTAAAGGGCAATAACTCCTTAAGGGGTCAATTGACAATTTTGGTCATATAAAAACTTATTTGTAGATCTTACTTTGCTGAACATTTTTATTGTTTACAGTTTATCTTTATCTATAATAATTTTCAAGATAATAACTGAAAACTGCAAAATTTCCTTAAAATCATCAATTCAGGTGCAATAACCTAAAAATTAGATACCCGATTTGGCTGATAATTTCAGGGCAGGTAGACTTTGACTTAATGAATACTATGACTTCTTGTCTGATTTGCCCTAAATGCTTTAGTTTTTGAGATATAAGTCAAAAACTGCATTTTACCCTATGTTCTATTTTTAGCCATGGTAGCCATATTTTTTGAGGAAACAGAAAATAAAACACAAACTTAATTCTAGATAACCTAACAATCATTCAGCTTAAGTTTGGTTTAATTTGGTTCAGTAGTTTCAGAGGAGAAGATTTCTTAAAGTTAGAAAACATGATAAACAAACTGTGTAAAATTGTATTCAAAGGTCAATAACTCCTTAAGGGGTCAATTGACAATTTTGGTCATATAAAAACTTATTTGTAGATCTTACTTTGCTGAACATTTTTGCTGTTTACAGTTTATCTTTATCTATAATAATATTCAAGATAATAACCAAAAACTGCAAAATTTCCTTAAAATTACCAATTTAGTGGCAGCAACCCAACAATGGGTTGTTAGATTCATCTAAAAATTTCAGGGCTGATAAAACTTGACCTAATGATCATTTAGACCCCCGTGTCAGATTTGTTCTAAATGCTTTAGTTTTTGAGATATAAGCCAAAAACTGCATTTTACCCCTATGTTCTATTTTTAGCCATGGCGGCCATGATTTTTGATGAAACAGAAATAAAACACAAACTTTATTCTAGATACCCTAAGGATCATTCAGCTTAAGTTTGGTTGGAATAGGTTCAGTAATTTCAGAGGAGAAGATCTTTGAAATAGTTTACACCGGACGGACGACGACAGATGCAAAGTGATGGCAAAAGCTCAAATTTCCTTTTAGGAAAGGTGAGCTAAAAAAGTAGTTGTATAAAAATAAAACATTTGAAAGACATGTGATTTGGATACATTGATATCATCATAAAAAATAAACAGGGAGATATCGTTAACATAATACATTAATTACTCTTAGGTTCAGAATGGAAAAACACAAACAAAATAATGTTGTTTGATGTCAAAATAAAAACTATTTGTATGGCACTAGAAAATGGTAATAGACTGCCTCTTTTTATGCCATTTTCAATCACAGAAAAATAATATAAACATCCACTAATTACAGCTTTATATAAGAACATATATTGTATATTACTGCACAACACAATTTAATCATAAGGTAGTTTACATCGATATATGAATACATACTGTACAAATTAAGTTACTGTGGTATATTCATTTCATGTTTTCTCCAATTTACTAGCCTTTTAAAAGGTGTATGTTGATCAGACACAATGAAAAAACATAAACACTATTCATTACTTATACATTGGTGCACTTACAAAATTTATTATAGTTGAAATAGCAGGAAGGGAAAGCAGGAGATCTTTGGACTTGCATGGTACTTGATGTCTCCAATATGACAATTTTGACAGAAAATAGGAGTTTATAATTTACATATTTGTAACGCTAGATCAGAAAATTATTTTTTTCAACCTATTCACTAGGGATACTTCCAGGAAAATCCAAGATTTTAAATAAACATTTTCTATTCTTCATAACTGACATATGAATGATTAATTGGTACTTTTATCAAATTCAGGTATAGGACAATATCTAAACTATTATAGGCTTTTGATTCCTAATACAGCCTAGAAGATATGCTAAAACTCCCAACTGGGGTTACAGAAAATGGTGTCAAATTCTATGGATTCACTAACTTTAACCTGAGACCCATGAATATTGTATCAGTCCCAGCTTTAAACCAAGTTATGTGTAAATTAACTTTGTTGAACTTTGGATTTTTCTCAGCTCTCTTTTTTAATTGTTATATAATTTGTATTTTGTTATTCTCGTACATTGAAAATTCATGAATATAAGATTTTGTTTCACTGAACTGGAAAGTTTTTATATGATTATTGTTATTCATTAAATCAGTTTTTGTTGTTCAAAATTTTTCATGAGAAAAATTTGTATTAGAAAAAATGAGTTACTTCCCCTTTTATTTGATGGACAGTAATTCTGCTGGGCACTTTTATCCAATTGGTTTGCTTGGTTCTTAACATTATTTATTTTGTACAATTTACATCGAATAACATATTAACACAAACAGTTAAAATGCCTCAGAAATCTTTAAAAATAATTTTATCAAGAAAATGAATTGTAAATACTTTTAATGAGATTTCTGGAGACATTTATGAAATGAAATTCAAACCATGATACAGGTGATTGACAACATATTTGTTAAATTTGGAAGTTTCTTGATTAATGTCCCTTATAAGGAGAAGGGAAATAAAAAAATGAGATAATATATAACAAAATTATGGGAGCAATGTAGATATTTTCACAACAACTAAAACTAATGGACGTTTGAATAAGTTGTTTTGGAATGAGAAATTAAAGTACTGCTCAATCTGTAAATTTTTAGTCCATAGATCATGTTTTAAATCAACAACTTACAGAATGTTGATGATTACTAAAGGAAATAGAAATTAATTAATGTAAATTATTTACAATTCATTTTGATTAAAAAAAATATGAAATTCCATGGCTTAACTAAATATTTGATAGAATTTAGATGAAACTTTATGTATCACATTTGATGTAAAATTGTTAAAAATTGCACAAATTAGGTTAAAATGGGCTTTATCATATTTTAATATTTTCTGTGACTGACAGACACATTTAATTATACAACTATGAAAAAATAACATTTTCAGTATAAATGTAACTGTACGTATTTTCCTTTTAATAAGAATAATATTGATTAAATCGTAACAGTGATACTAAAACTGATGTACCAAATTGTAAACCTTGTTATAATGAGTTCATTCTTGTACCATACAATTGAACATGTCCATAACATTATACCACTAAAATATTTGCCTTCAAAGGAGTAGTGGCAATAATGCCCTTATTTGGTCCAAATTGAGTTCAAATTGAAAAGTTACCATAAACATTCTTAAATTTGTTCTGACTACACTTAGGTTCAAGGTGTTCAGAAAATTTAAAAAAAAATCACATTTAAGGAGTTACCATGGCAACAAACAATGACAAAATTTGTGTTTTTGTAAAACTTGATTTCCCTTGTTTTACATCAACTTTTAAGTATACATAATAAATAGATTGGAAAAATATGTGCGTACACAAGAAGCAACTTTATATTTGGCAAGAATATGGCAATAGTTACTATAAAGCTTCTCTAAAATTATTCTGTTGTTTCTTGCACGATGTTGCCAAAAAGGAAATAACGATGAAAAACTGCAAAACTGCAAAACTGCAGTTTTCTTTGTTTTCATGAAAATGGTACATATTATGGCGTAATCATGACATCATAACATCAAAAATCTTATGTTATGCATTTACTATTTCTTTATTTTGTGCATTTGCAAACATTATGTGCAAATTTGGAATAGTTCTCCAACAATTTATTTTCTTGGGCAAAAACTGGGCCTTAATGTCCCACTCCTTTCATGCAAAAGTTTAATTTCATAAACTCACTTCAATTTATTTATGTAAATTTATAGACTGTTATTTGACAAAAAAAAAATGAACCTTAAAAATTCAGATTAAAAAAAATTGAACAACGATTCCATATCTAACCAAGTTCCAATTAAACAAAAATGTGGTCTGTACTTCTCATTATATAATTTATATAAACATAATAAAAAAAAAAACTATGGTAGATCTTTTATCATTACCTGAAAGTGCTAATAAATACTTTTGTGAAAATATATATATAATTATGGATTATTAAATACATATCTGTTTTAAAACATGTCATGCTAACTGTTAACACATAAACCACTAACTTTTTGCTTTGATTTTTTATACAAATTTATGACAATTTAAGGATTTTAGCACCAATATAAGGAAAAATAAAAGATGTCTCAAAACTAGATGCCTAAAGAGCCTGTATCTCTCATCTGAATCTATGGACACAGTTGCCAGCTTGGCCAAATAAGATAATGAATTAATAGACAGAAATTCATCCATATATATATATATATATATATATAAAGGTATCCTGAAGTTTACCTGTCCCTGCAGTATTCTAACCAAGTAATCTAATTAACTTAACATTATCTATACAATTATGCAGAATTCTTCATATTTCTAAATCTTGATCTTCTTCCAGTAATCTTCGCCTTTTAAATAGTTTATGTTGAATATTCCACCGTCTGTAGCCTACCATTGCTGTCAGGCCATATAAAAACATACAGATGTAACCAAGCACCTGTCAAAATAATAGTCATTATTAAATAACTGCAGTAGATCCAAGAACTTATCAATAAATTAATTGATTGATTGTTGTTAGTTTAACATCCCATGGCATATATTTCATGCATATTAATGAAGAGAACAAAGTTAACAATGCATCCAATAGGTAGGTTTTGCGGAGTAGGTCGATCCTGATGAAGGGCAGGATTTTGGATTGCAACTGGAAAAAGAGGACAGATAGATAAGATAGGGAGTTATTTAGGATGTGCCTGATTTATGATAAAAGATGCTGTAATGGCTTTAAAATACATATGGTATATGTCTTGAAATGTTGCATGTAAACACTATACAAGCTGCTGAATGGCTGAAGTGGGAATGTACCATCTCTATTACTTACAACACACTATACAAGCTGCTGAGTGGCTGTAGTGGGAATATACCATCTCTCATACTTACAAAACACTATACAAGCTGCTGAATGGCTGCAATGGGAATATACCGTCTCTCATACTTACAACACACTATACAAGCTGCTGAATGGCTGTAGTGGGAATGTGTCCTCTCTCATACTTACAAAACACTATACAAGCTACTGAATGGCTGTAGTGGGAATGTAACGTCTCTCATACTTACAACACACTATACAAGCTACTGAATGGCTGTAGTGGGAATGTGTCCTCTCTCATACTTACAAAACACTATACAAGCTGCTGAATGGCTGTAGTGGGAATGTATCGTCTCTCATACTTACAAAACACTATACAAGCTGCTGAATGGCTGTAGTGGGAATGTAACGTCTCTCATACTTATAACACACTTTACAAGCTGCTGAATGGCTGTAGTGGGAATGTGTCCTCTCTCATACTTACAACACACTATACAAGCTGCTGAATGGCTGTAGTGGGAATGTAACGTCTCTCATACTTACAAAACACTATACAAGCTGCTGAATGGCTGTAGTGGGAATGTGTCCTCTCTCATACTTACAACACACTTTACAAGCTGCTGAATGGCTGTAGTGGGAATGTGTCCTCTCTCATACTTACAAAACACTATACAAGCTGCTGAATGGCTGTAGTGGGAATGTAACATCTCTCATACTTACAACATACTTTACAAGCTGCTGAATGGCTGTAGTGGGAATGTAACGTCTCTCATACTTACAACACACTATACAAGCTGCTGAATGGCTGTAGTGGGAATGTAACGTCTCTCATACTTACAACACACTATACAAGCTGCTGAATGGCTGTAGTGGGAATGTAACGTCTCTCATACTTACAAAACACTATACAAGCTACTGAATGGCTGTAGTGGGAATGTGTCCTCTCTCATACTTACAACACACTATACAAGCTGCTGAATGGCTGAAGTGGGAATGTTACGTCTCTCATACTTACAACACACTATACAAGCTACTGAATGGCTGTAGTGGGAATGTAACGTCTCTCATACTTACAAAACACTATACAAGCTGCTGAATGGCTGTAGTGGGAATGTGTCCTCTCTCATACTTACAACACACTTTACAAGCTGCTGAGCGCCTGTAGTGGGAATGTGTCCTCTCTCATACTTACAAAACACTATACAAGCTGCTGAATGGCTGTGGTGGGAATGTAACATCTCTCATACTTACAACATACTTTACAAGCTGCTGAATGGCTGTAGTGGGAATGTAACGTCTCTCATACTTACAACACACTATACAAGCTGCTGAATGGCTGTAGTGGGAATGTAACGTCTCTCATACTTACAAAACACTATACAAGCTACTGAATGGCTGTAGTGGGAATGTGTCCTCTCTCATACTTACAACACACTATACAAGCTGCTGAATGGCTGTAGTGGGAATGTAACGTCTCTCATACTTACAAAACACTATACAAGCTGCTGAATGGCTGTAGTGGGAATGTAACGTCTCTAATACTTACAACACACTATACAAGCTACTTAATGGCTGTAGTTGGAATGTGTCCTCTCTCATACTTACAAAACACTATACAAGCTGCTGAATGGCTGTAGTGGGAATGTATCGTCTCTCATACTTACAAAACACTATACAAGCTGCTGAATGGCTGTAGTGGGAATGTAACGTCTCTCATACTTACAACACACTTTACAAGCTGCTGAATGGCTGTAGTGGGAATGTGTCCTCTCTCATACTTACAAAACACTATACAAGCTGCTGAATGGCTGTAGTGGGAATGTGTCCTCTCTCATACTTACAAAACACTATACAAGTTGTAGAATGGCTGTAGTGGGAAGTATCGTCTCTCATACATTTCTGTACTTACAACACAGAATACAAATTGTTTATCAGAGAGGTAATTACTGGTTTGGTTTTTAACTATTACACTAACGTTGAATGGTTGGTTTGAGAATGTGAATTATCGTATACATACAACACAGAATACAAAAAGTTGAATGGTTGGTTTGAGAAGTTCCTTGCATAACAATATGGCAGACATAATTATTCGAAAGGTGGATAACTGTATCTAAATAAAAGAGTAAAAAGTTCCAAAGGATTAGTTTCTTTAATAATTGAAATTTGAAAAGTAAATACATTATTTGTAAAACTTAAATTTAAAAAAAAAACCGAATAATACTTTTTATACTTTTATTAAGATAGAGTTATCCACCTTTAGAATATTTTACATCTGCCATATTGTTATCTACACAAAACTTGCATGCAAAGCACACATGAAGTGAAATTGTACTTTTATTGAGTAAAAACGACTTGTAGCTTATAATTATATACTTTAATATCTATTAAAGCAGTATACCACCATATAAGATAAAGTTTTTGTGTAACGTTTATTGGTTCTCTGGTCAATATTCAGTTCTTGGGTGTTCTTTGGAAATCGTGGTACCGTGGTTTGAGAATGTGAATTATAGTATACGTACAACACAGAATATAAGCTGCTGAATCATAGTTCTGGGGATGTCACTCCTCATCTTCTCATAGAAATCAAAAGCATTGGCCACTAATGATGTTCCAACTAAATATAGGAAAGAAAATAAGGAATACACCACTGTATCCTGAAATGAAATAATCAGTGCTTTAAGATGTGTCTCCTAATTGATATAATCTGATGCTTTATGATGTGTCTCCTAAGTAAAACAATCTGATGCTTTATGATGTGTCTCTTAAAAATAAAATAATCTGATGCTTTATGATGTGTCTCCTAAATAAAATAATCTGATGCTTTATGATGTGTCTCCTAAGTAAAACAATCTGATGCTTTATGATGTGTCTCTTAAAAATAAAATAATCTGATGCCTTATAATGTGTCTCTTAAATAAAATAATGTGATGCTTTATGATGTGAGGCTTGCCGAGCGTTTTGAATATTAAAATTTAACTGCCGAGAGTGGAGAAATATTGTATTGCACGAGTTTTGGTGGTGGAATATGTTTCTCTAATGATTTTTAGACGATATGCAAACTTAAAGAAAATTTGACGTCATAATTGAATTTTGACCAATGAAGAACCGAGGTTTAAACGACCACACATTGATTAAATAAAATATAATCAACAGGTCAGGAAAAGTATAAATTCACTAAGAATTAGAGAAATATATATATATGACTGAAAAATCAACATACAAGTATATACTAGTTAAGGGGCAGAGCCAGAATCATACAAACCATTATCTTACCTCCTATACATTTCTAGGAATATCATTGGTTAAAAGCTACCACGTGGAGACCGTGTATATTTCATATGGGGTTAGTAGGCTGGGCTTATTCTAATACACGGTTAGTAGTGGTGTTACGTCCCCTTATAAAAACAACATGGCGTTGAGGAAAACGAAATTGATGATGAATGATTGAAATAAATGTAGAAAACACATTAAAAGCTAACAAGTGTTTAGTGTTGGCATTTGTTTTTGTATAGACAAATGGAAGTAGGTTCTTTTTTATTGAAGACTTGATCACTTTGATAGGCCACTAGTCTAAATGCCACATATTAAGATAGTCAGTAAGATAAATTCGTTACACAGTGTGCTAGTGACCTAATATGATATATATATGGGGTCAATAAATATCGTATTAGGTCACTACTACGCTATGTAACTAATAGTATACCAGTTAAGCGGCAGAGCCAGAATCATACATACCAATAAATACCAGTTAAGCGGCAGAGCCAGAATCATACATACCATTAAATACCAGTTAAGCGGCAGAGCCAGAATCATACATACCATTAAATACCATACATACCATTAAATACCAGTTAAGCGGCAGAGCCAGAATCATACATACCATTAAATACCAGTTAAGTGGCAGAGCCAGAATCATACATACCAATAAATACCAGTTAAGCGGCAGAGCCAGAATCATACATACCAATAAATACCAGTTAAGCGGCAGAGCCAGAATCATACATACCATTAAATACCAGTTAAGCGGCAGAGCCAGAATCATACATACCATTAAATACCATACATACCATTAAATACCAGTTAAGCGGCAGAGCCAGAATCATACATACCATTAAATACCAGTTAAGTGGCAGAGCCAGAATCATACATACCATTAAATACCAGTTAAGTGTCAGAGCCAGAATCATACATACCAATAAATACCAGTTAAGTGGCAGAGCCAGAATCATACATACCAATAAATACCAGTTAAGTGGCAGAGCCAGAATCAATCCTGTTGCATTGATTATCCACAATGTCAGACTTGTCATCGATGTCAGCAGTAGAACAAATACCATTACACGAAAATGCCACCCAAGAGGCAATTGCAAAAAGTCACCATCTTTCTTCCCTACTGTGGTCAAACTTATTATTGCAATCAATGAGAAAATCTGAAAAAGAAATAGATAAGAATGATGGTTTTATGACAATGTTGAATTAACTCTATTTATATTTTACTTTCTATAACATCTGGCTTGAACAAACCTTAAAGTTTATCAAATGATGCCCAAACAATTCAAATCTTACAGTTGTGGACAAGGACCAATTTCTGGAGTCAAATAAATACTGTATATAAGGGTCTATAAAAGAAGACATATAAAGGTCATTGATATAGGGTGCAAATTCATTGTAATGTGTGCAATTATGGTTGTAAAAAATTTTGTTAATTGTTTTACTGTCTTGAAAAGGATCCCATTTTGTTTATATTTGAAAAATATCAACTATCAATTTACAAATAAACCAATATATCTCTGATATATCCTGAAATCAGTGGTTTAATGAAGTCATATTTGAACAACTATAATAGACTAAAAGTTTCTGGACCATACAAATAACTGTCTGCCTCCAATTCACAGAGATTTAATTCTACTAGGAAGAAATACAAACTTGATCTTTCTCTTTCCATTATACGCTAAAGAACCAGGAACCAAAAATTCCCTCAATATCTACATAAGTCTATCCTACCTGAAGTTAAAAGGTAAATATTTGATTTTAGAAAATTAAGGACAGAATTTGTGATCTATATAAGAATGCAAAACAATATTAGAATCAGTTTCAATTGGAATGTCCTTGTCTTTGAAAACGTCACAGTAGTAAAAGGCATGACTACTTTTAAAATTTGTCAGTATATTTTTGAAAAAAAACTTAAATTATTTATTATGATAACTATTTTGTCTGCAGTTTTTTTTACCAAAAGATCTTTTAAAAAAATAAAAATGTACAAATGTCCATGCAGGTCATGAATATATTTTGTGGAGTTAAGGTAAAGGTACATTATAAATATGTATCTAAGTATATGTACATGTATAGTTGTATACATATGTGTAACAGCAAATTTTAAATAATATCTCTTTTTTATAGTAATATGTTTGTTTTTTCTGTTTGTATGATTGTATTGTTTTTACATAGTGATCTGTAATTAGATACATAAAATGACTATCCATTAAATTATAAAGAGCCTTTTGTGGCTAGACAGATGTTTTGACACAAATTAAAGTTGCTGTAAAATCCTTGTGTCTTTTATTTCTTGGGGAGATCAATAAATCAATTTATTCAATTAGTTCATTTATTTACTGATTGAAACACAACAACATTGAATCATTATTTTCCTTTTCTGTATTAGAACTTGAATACAATATTATAAAAAAATTGTTTTCAATCACTAGAATCAGAAATTTATATATACATTTTTTTTTTTAATTTAGCCAGGGTATGCATATATGTGTTTAAAAATGTGCTTGTAAACAGGATTAAAAATTGCCATTCATATCGATGGAAATGTCATTAACTCACAAGATAATCCATCAATCCCATAAGTGTAGTAAAATTACTAATCCTTGAGAAGCATTTTATCAGTTGTTTTGTTACAAGTCAATTTTTAGGAAAAGAATAATAGCTTTATACTGAAACTCGTGATTTACATGTAGATTTAAGTGGTTTTAGATACTTGCATGTCGCTATCAATAATACATCTCTACTTAAACTTTGACATTCTATTGGTATTATAATAACATGTCATCAAAGGCTCATGTTAATATCAAACCAGACACAAATAGCTTATTTCTACATAGTAAATGACATTTCCTCCTTCCACAAAATTCATGCTGTAAACTAAGAAATGATTGTAATTTATTGTAATGCTATAATTGTGATAATAATCATCCTAATTACTGAAACTTTAATTGTAGATTTTGCTTAAATGTAATATCATTCCATTCTGCACTGTTTTTGGATCAATTGGGAAAGTTGAAAAAACACTACTAATGAAGAACACAAGCATGATTAATTTAGGAAAAATGTGTTTTCTTCCATTTGAAAATCATCCACTCAATAATTACATGTACATGAATTAGAAATGGCTTTGATAGTTCTTAAAGAAAACAATTACGCTGGGCATCACTTCTTATTTAAAAATGATTGCCGAGCATCCCTTATCATTTAAAAAGTTTTGATCATGCACAGAAAAATGTGAATTCATTGAAAACAAATTGATACCATCACTAGGACCATCACTGTCCTCGGATGGAATTCATTTGAGCAATTCAGGAAAGAAAAGCTTTGTGGATATTATCAAGGCCCATCTTAATCCCCCGTATTGGTATGAAACAATATCAGGATTACTTCCGGCCATACAGAAACAAAACTTTTCAACTGTCAAAATCATATTAGAAGAATTAGGCATATTTAATCAGGACAAAAAGGACAAGGAAATTAAAATCAACACGTTAGTCCGTCAACTGGTACAGACAACTAGTTAGTTAAAATGTTATAATATTATTACTAGTCTAATATTATCTTTATAAAAGCATGTTATGTAGAACAACTGGACTTTTTTTTCTTAATTGATCACTGTTTTGTTATTGACCCTAATGGTCCATTGCTAGAAAATATCTAGTCCTTTCAACTTGTGATGTATGCAATAAACATTGTTAAACGAGAATTTGAACTTTCAAATATTAAATCATTAGTTTTTTTTCAACTTTTTTTTTTTTAATTCATAAGTTACAGTAACCACAAAACTAAAGTTTAAATTTAAAGTTCTAAAATTGGTATTTCAGACTTCACAAAGACACAAATATATATATTAGAAGTGAAGAACTTAATTAAAAACAACAATTTAATTGTAATCCAAGCTTATAAATATAATGTTACCCCTTTATTCTCACATATATCTTTATATGTATGAATAAGTTAAATATAGGCTTTTGGAATACTCATGGCTTAAATAGTCATGGCTTAATGGCCTTTCCTGGATCTTGATATCTATATCTTTAACGGGAAGCTTAATACCAAAATTTATGATAAAAGAGATGATTTTTCAATTCCTATTGTTAATTATCCATTTTAAGATGGTGACGTTCCTTTGTCACCATCTTATGGTTTTATATATCTCAACTTGTTCGATTCGCTCGTGTATGTAACAACGTATTTGATTTCAACGAAAAGAAATCTCTGTATTACTGAAAAATTATTAAACCAGGGTTTTCGATATTACAAACTAGTCAAAACATTTACTAAATTTTATCATCGGTACAAGGACATCATTCGTAAATATAAATCAACATGCAGACATCTTATACGTTCGGGTATTTCACATCCAATATTTTATTGTAATATTCTTTACAAAGCACAAAAATGTCGGCATTCACCTCAAACATGTCAAAAGCTATCCAAACCTTTAAACAGACTTATTCGGAAAGGATATAGTTACGATACTGTTGTCAAGTCATTAAGGATTGCATATTTTGGTATAAATATTGATTCACTCATAGGGTCTTTGCATCTGAAATAAACACATTTATTCTAAAACCAGTTATTTGCATGATACAGTTATGTTCTTCTCATATATTTTATGATGGTATGATACTAAACCCCTTACGGGATGGATTGTACTTGATTTTCATATGATGAGACATAATCTTTCAATCAGTTTAATTGAGGTCTGGAGCTGGCATGTCAGTAACTGCTAGTAGTCCTTTGTTCATTTATGAATCATTGTCATTTTGCATAATTTCTTTTGTTACCTATTCTGACATCGGACTCAGACTTCTTTTGAACTGAGTTTTACTGTTCGTATTGCTATGTGTTTCTTTATTCTACATTAGCTAGAGGTATAGGGGGAGGGTTGAGATCTCACAAAAACATGTTTAACCCCGCCGCATTTTTGCACCTGTCCCAAGTCAGGAGTCTCTGGCCTTTGTAAGTCTTGTATGTTTTTTTAATTTTAGTTCATTTATATGTTTTGGAGTTTAGTGTGACGTCCATTTTCACTGAACTAGTACACAATTTTATTTAGGGGCCAGCTGAGGACCACCTCCGGGTGCAGGATTTTCTCGCTGCGCTGAAGACCCATTGGTGGCCTTCGGCTGTTGTCTGCTCTTTGGTCGGGTTGTTGTCTCTTTGACATATTCCCCATTTCCATTCTCAATTTTATACTTAAATTTTAAAAGAATAATGTAAATAGTTTTTTATATAGTTGGTTTTGTAGAAACTTTAGTATCTTTAGAATTAGATTCGACAGGAAATATCCTAGATTTTCATCCCGTTTCACTGTAAAGCCTATTAACATAGAAGAGGGAGACCATCAGGAGATATAGCAGTATACTGCAAACCACATATATTAGAAAGGGGAGTAAAATAGATTAAATGGTCAAAATTTTCACAAAGTTAGATAAACAAATTGTTTGACTCTCTTACAAAGTTTATTTGTGTTTTTATAAATTGGTGATGAATTACTATCATTGCAATTAAAAGGTAATCCAGATATAAGGGGGATTACTGTCAATGATAATGAATCACTTTTCAGCCAGTATGTAGATGACACATTCCTTATGCTAGAGGGAAATATTGTTGAGGGAAACACTTTCATGTTTTGAATCTTTTTATAAAATTTCAGGTTTGAAAATGAATGCTTCAAAGACAAAAGCACTATGGTTCCAAGTAAAAAGTATTCAGATCTTATTCTATGTCCTGACTTAAAACTTCATTGGTCACATTCAAATTTTAAACTTTTGGGGATTGATTTGAACTGTATCACAGAAATTAATTTTGCCAAGAAGATTAGAGAGGTCTCTGAAATTCTGAAGAGCTGGCAACATCGTAAACTCATGTTATTCCATTCGCAATTTTATTGGAGAAAATTACAGTAATGAAATCACTTGCTCTTTCAAAATTGTTACACTTAATGACTGCATTGCCAAACTATCACACTCCAGGTTAACAGAGCTCACTTCATTATTTTATGATTTCATATGGAATGGAAAACCAGACAGAATTAACAATGATTAAGCATAACACACTTATTGGTGATATTTCACAAGGTGGACTTAATATGGTACATCTTTATTCCTGTAATATCTATTTGAAAATCAGTTGGATAAAAAGACTGCTGTCAAACCCTGATGGTGGCTGGCAGCAGTTGTTACTGGCAGACCTTATACAGTATGGGGGTGAAAGGGTTTTACATCTTCAGAATGAAAAGCTGAATGAGATTTCTAATAGATGTAAAAATTCTTTCTGGAAGGATGTTTTCACTATGCTTTTCTGTTGCAAAACCTAATACTGGTATTTCTGTCAGTGGCTTTTTATCCTTAGATATTTTGAACTTCTCTTCTTTGGATGATTTCCCCTGCCACATTCAAAGGAAAAAGGGAGGTGTGCAGTCATTAAGTGGCCTTATTAATCACTCCTTCATGTATAAAGAGTGACAGTCTACTAACTTTATCTGCAAAATATATATAACGGTTTTTCAAAATAATAGACAAAACTTGTATTTTACCCATATGTTCTATTTTTAGCCATGTCGGCCATCTTGGTAATCAGGCGTGGTCATCAGACACATTTTTAAAACTAAATACCCCAATGATGATTTTGGCCAAGTTTAGTTAAATTTGGCAAGGTAGTTTCAGAGGAGAAGATTTTTGTAAAAGTTAACAGACGACAACAGACGATGATGACGGACGACAGACTCCAAGTGATGAGACAAGCTCACTTGGCCCTTTGGCCCAGGTGAGCTAATAAAAGAAAGAGAGCTCAAGCTACAAAAGCATGTCTAATGATTATCTTTTACAGAGGAAAGAAGTAAGGTCTCTTGGTGAAATTATTGCAAAAAGGCAACAAAAATGTAAACCTTTGTCAAATTGTGTTGATTCCTGCACATGTCTTAACCCAGTATTGTATCCAAAGAATGCAGCTTGAGTGGTGACAAATGCTACTCATTCATCAAAATAAAGTAAGGCCACTCAGCAGAATTACAAAATATATATTGTTTTTGTAATTTGTCCTATAAAAGTTATTTACAATCTAAATAGTGGTCTTAATTTATTACTACTCTGCGGCATCCAATGTATTTTTGAACATTAAATTGTCAACCTTGGGCAATAAGAAATTATGACCAGGATCGACATACCAAAATGTGTGTAAAAACATGCTATGACTTAAAACACAGAGGTTCTGGCTTAAGTCCTGGAGGATCAAGACAATATGATTTTCTAGTGATAATCATGCTCTCAGGTTTCATCACAATCACTTCTATAAGGACTGTGATTTCACAAAGATGTCAAAGTACATGTAAGTGCCAAATGAAGAAAAACTGTTGTCGTTAATATTTCAACTAAATTAATCCATTATCCCATAATTTCCCACCCTCAAGCTAGATAAGGATTTCTGATAAATGTAAAATACTCACCACTTGAATCAGTCTCAGCAACCCAATGCAGGATTTTATGTATGCTTTATCAACAAACAGAACAATCTTTTCTTCTACATTATAGTTTAGTGTGTTAACTTTCACATTTGCATCTAATGGTACTTTAGGGCCATTATAATTCATATTCTGAATGGTAGAAGATTCTGATTCTGCATGCCGGCACTGTTCATCATCTGTTGGTTGTGCTAACACATTTTCTTCTTGATCCATTATTTTTCTAGCACATGTTAAGAACAAAGCTTGGCAATGTTTAGGAACTCATAAAACAACTGATTATATCATGACATTGTTTCAATCTGGTAATTTGGACATTTTTATTTCAGCTTTGCTTTGCAGCATCCAAGCAGACGGTTTAGGACCGCTTACATCAAAGTATACAAAAACTTTGTTTACTTTACATTTAGCCCTCCCAAAAAAACTTGTAATGTGAATTATAGTAAAAAATTCTTATTTTTTAACAAAAGAATTTCTGGAACCGATATGATAAATTATGATAAATATTCTTTTTGATGTAAGGAAATAATATTGTCACGTGATTAACAAAATGGCGACGCCCATGAAACCCAGCGAAAAAGAAACCGTCGAAGATAAACCTTACTTATAGATAATTTAAGATGATTTTTAATTATAAAAATGAATGAAAAGGATTTTGCACCTCTTACACCAATATGTGTAAAAAATCTTAGTGATAGATTATATGAAAAACGGAAAACTGGTGCTATTGAAGTTGAAAGGTATTTCCCTGTTGGAAGGGACTTTCCAAAATCTCTCAATTTTGTGGTCTAATGTAAATTGATTATTCAAAATTAAGCAATTAATGATATAGAAGAATTTCATGAATGGGCACTTCAACCCCCGATCTGAGTGTCTCACTATATCTAGCTGTCAATATATCTTCAGACAAAGAATTTTAAGCTGAATGCTTTCCCTTGTATTGTGAGTGGTGAAGGTGCATTAATTTATTGATGGTTTACGAGGGCAGTTTTTAAGCTCTCTTCACTTGTTGAGAATGAGTTGGTATGTTGTGGTGTTCTATTGTGGAAATGTCAAAACACCTAGTACTGTTTCTCACTTGTTTTTCTACAATGTTTGTTGGTTGAAAGTTATAAAACTCAAAGGCTGTGATGGTTCTTCATGGCCTATGTTGTAGTTCTTGGAGTTTTAGTTTGATAAGCATGTTTGTTATGAATCCATCTTCCCTTGTTTTGTAGTATCCTGTTATGAATTAACCTTACTGCTTGCCATTGTATTCTTTCTAACTTGTTAGTATCTGCTACATGGTCCCATACTGTTGCTGCATATTCCATCGTTGAACATACTAGTGAAATGTACACAGTTATCTTACATTCTTGTGGACAGTAAGCATTCTAATATTTGCACTCCTAGGTATGGGTTGTTCTTGACTTGTTGGAGTATTGACCATTGAGTGTATAGAATCTCTGGCTTTTGTTTTGAATGATATTCAATTGCATTAAATTCCATTCTCGAGCTGTTGGCTATGTGAAAGAAGATTAATTAGTATTTTCTACAGGAATTTTAGGCAGGGTAGGGTGCCTTATCCCATTTTCATGATGCCCTGCATTATTTGTAGAAATTTTGCCACACTGTCCCTTTCATAGTACATGTATTTATATTGTATATAAAAATAAGTTTGAACTTCTTTTAAGAGAGGGGGCCTTGGTGGCCCAGTTGTCTAAATAGTCCAACTACTATATCACTAGCCTGTCAACACTGAGGTTTTGAGTTCAAATCCTGCACGTGGCAGGTGGGCTTTTCTTAATTGTCTAGGATTTTGCAGAAGGTCAATAGTTCTCTGTCCAGGGAAATCTGGCTTCCTCCACTATTGAATGCCACAATATAGCCAATAGTGCTGAAAGTGGTGTCATACACCAGTCAATCAATCAAACTTTTAAGAGACTGAGTACAAATGTCAAATTCTTATCAGTCAACTGATTTATTTGCTGTTTATTATAAAGTTGAATTTAATATTTGAAACACTTCATCAAATTCATTTATTATGACTGGTTTTTGCTTTTTGAACGATGGAAGAATGTTGTTTGGTGAGGATTTACGACAGCTTTCTCTCTGTTCTTTTATTTCAATTATGCACTTTGTGAACTTTTGAAACAAACTTTAATTTAAATCTCTTAAATCAAAATGACTATACCCAGTGACTGACATTAAATTTTATACCAACATGTCCCATCGGACAAGAGACTATGAATTTTAATTGTCCGAATGGAAATATCACTTGTCCCTACTTCTTTTCAGTTCATATTTCTTCTTATTTTCATTGTCGTTGGCCTTTAGTTTTTCCCGAACCCCACTAAAAAAATTTCCCAACGTTAGTTGGGACATCGTCAGCGTCTGTACTCATAGTACTAAAACTCAAAAATGATGAGGCGATCAATAAAAATCATATACTGACATGCACTAATATTGGTTCATTGGTACTAGTAAAATCCTCTTTCAAATCAATCTTTTAACATATTTTTATCTTAAATTTTATAGTTTTTATACGCCCATTTACGGGACGTATTATGGTATACTGTTGTCGGATTTCCGTCTGTCTGTCCGTCCGTCCGTCTGTCTGTCCGTCGTCAACATGTCGGACATTAACTCAAAAACGCTTTAACCAATTTGCTGAAAACTTTGGTGAATTGTTTACATCTATTGACGTGAGCATTTTCGTTTTTTATAAATTTTAGATTTTACGTTTTGCGAGTTGTGGGGTTTTATTCATTAAAAAAAGGGTGATTTTCCAGTTTCAGACAATAACTCAAGAATGCTTTCACCAACTTGCAAGAAATTGTGGTGAATTGTTTATATCTATTGACATGAGCTCCCTTTCGATTTTTATATATTTTAGATTTTACGTTCCCGAGTTACAGGGTTTTATTCATAAAAAAGGGGGATTTTCCAGTTTTTAGACAAAAAATGAAAAATGCTTTCAGCAGTTCGTATGAAACTTTGGTAAATTGTTTATATCTATTGATGTAAGCTCCGTTTAGAATTTTATAAATTTTACATTTTACATTTCTTAGTTATGGGGTTTTATTCAGTTAAAAAGGGGGGATTTTCCAGTTTTTGGACAATAACTCAAAAATGCTGTCAGCAATTCTCATGAAACTTTGGTGAATTGTTTATAGCTATTGATGTAAGCTCCCTTTACATATATATATATATATCTCTATGACATTGAAAATTAATTGAACTTTATTTGTTTATAGTCTGACAACAGATTTACTAAGTATTGCCCAACAGCACAGTGTATTGCACAACAGCAAGAAATCTTTAATTAAATATAAATTCAATTCATATGACCAATTTCAAGTTCTTTGACTACATTTATTCAGAAACCTATAATATGTCAAATGTTTAATACAATCCAAATTCAGACCTGTATCAAGCTGGAATATTGTGTCCATTTTTGCCCCAACTGTTCAGGGTTGGACCTCTGCGAGCATATCCAGCTGCGCTCAGCGAAGCAGTTTATTAATTTTGGACAACTTTTTCATTCAATAAAATCAAATTTGTATATTTGCACCTTTAATTTCTATTAAGAACCACTTCCAAGAAACAGCGAGAATAGAGACTTCTGAATGGTCCGATAAACGTACTGCACTCTTTGATTGCATTTTGGTCGATATTTAAAAACTCTTAATTTAAACTAGGGAAAATATGCAAAATGCTGAATGTGCACCAGATGTGTAAAAGTTGAATAAATGACATCAACAATTGTTAAATTGATGATTTACGATTTTTGGAAATAAACTTCCAATCTAGAAATACTATAACTGGAGCAATTTAGTTTGAATTTAAAGGATATCTTTATTTTTGTTACTTGTCACCTCGGACAAGTGCACTACGAAAAATCAGTAGTCCGAACATCGTTTTTAGTTGTCCCGGGCAATCGGACAGCCGTTAATGTCAGTCCCTGCTATACCTTGTAAATATGACTGAATGAAAAACAACTAGATTCTCAATAGTAATTTATTTAGGTTTAGATTTCTATTTGTTTGATTCTGATTTACGATTGGTTGCTGGATTCTAAAAATAGGTGTAAATTATCTAATAAAAGCAAGAATAAGCCAAAAGCACAGTAACACTCTATATCGTATTAAAATATTGTTGGTACACATTTGTAAAATTTCACCATTGCATACATTATAAAACCATTTCTATGTCTGATGATTTATATCCTTGTTTTTAAGATGACTCTAGACAGATGAGTCTCAAGTGCCATCAAGATACCAAGTGGCAATTTTATTACTGAAAATGCATTGCTATCAGGATTTAGCAACTGTTAACCCCCAAAATACAATTTCTGACAAAAAGGCATTAGTAATTTCTGATTTCAGGAAGGTTTGTCTTTCAGACTAAAAAAAAAATTCCTAAATTGACTGAAATTAGGAATTGAATTTCAGTCATTTGTATTTTGAAGCAGCCATGTCTGGAAAATATTTTTTTTTTGTGCCCCATGTTTAAAAGCATAGATCATGTTAGTATTTTTATGTTATAACAAATTTGAATTTAAAAATTAATCTTAATTACTGAATTTACTTTCAGAATTGTAAAAGATTTGGTAACAAATAGCAAGAGATCACAGATAAAGAGAGTGCTGAAAATTCTTGGTGATGATTTTGCATTATCAAATAATCCTAACGCTAGGAATGGTGGCTTTATTGGATTAGCAGCTTCAGCAATAGCTCTTGGAAAAGTAAAGATTTATTTAACTTACAGGATTTAAGAAAGATATAACCAGAGTTGATTTTGATTACATGCATGGTTTTTTTTAAATGCATTATATTTGTAAACATCTTTTGTACTGAGCATACCTTTAAAGAATTATTTCTATTAAAAAAGGAAAAACTTGTCCCAATGATTTTGAAGTACTGTGAGCTTTGTATATTATATGAAGTATCTTTTATAAAATTCAGAATTTATCAATCACAAATGTATTTTAGTAGTGTGTTCAGAATTGTGACTGCATGTAAAGAACAGAAGTTAACATTTGGTGAAAAATAGCCTAATTTGAATGGTTTACTCTCAATCTGCCATTGATTTAATCAAATTTTAAGATAGACTGCACCAAGCCTCTGTAAGTGCTCTATCAAAAATAAGAAGATGAGGTAAGATTGTGAATGAGACAACTATCCACCAGAGACCAATCAAGGTAGATGTAAGAGCAAGTACATGGCACAGTATCACCTTCAACAATGAGCAAAACCCATTCCATATTGTAAGCTATAAAAGGTCATGTCTGACATGACAAAATGTCAAACATTTCAAATAAAAAAAAACAAATGCCTGATTCATGTACAAAACAATAAATGAAGAACAAATGTGATAGACAGCGACCACTGAATTACACGCTCCTGAATTAGGAAAGGCTAAACACATTTATTCTATTTTTCAGGAAGCCAACAATTATGTAGAAGACTTGATTCGTCCAGTTGTTCCATCATTTACTGATCAAGATAGCCGTGTCCGTTACTATGCCTGTGAAGCACTGTACAACATTTGCAAAGTCTGTAGAGGGTTTGTGCTGCCATACTTTAATGAAATCTTTGATGGAGTTAGCAAGGTTTGCATTGTAATATTTAATATTTATTACTGTTGAGAAACATGAGAAAGATCAAACTGTGTTTAGTTATGGCCTAATTTTGCTTGAAAAAAAAATTAAAAACTGAAAAAATTTCCAAAATAAAATTTGGTATGCTGTGCTTTAGGTTTGCTTAAAGACACAAAAAAAGTTTTAACAGAAAAAATAGTAAATTCTTGCACGACTTTACATAAAAAATGAACTGTTTTTTTAATAATATCATAAGAGATGCATACATGTGCATTCACTTTGTTCAGGTTAGGCAATGAAACTTTATAGATATACATAACAGGATCACACCCTAACTATGTAACACTACACTATCAAACCCTATAGATATATAACACTATATGATTCCACACTAACTACTGCTATCTCATGTTGAAAATTTGTATTGCTCATTGTTGCAAAACCAAGTTTGACTGAACTTGATTTTTCATTCATTAGAAGCAGCACTTGTCAAATTTAGAAAACAGTTACAGACTGTATTAGACTATATTGAAGAAAAAAATGCAAGAGAAATAACAAATTTTAAATTAAAAAAATGTAATAGAGACAAAAAGCATAGATAATTGTTGAAGATGCACATGATAGATGCAGTTCAAAAAGAAAGATAAATTTGTATTTAGATAAAAGTGTATAATATTTTAATTGCTATTTCAGTTAATAGCAGATACTGAAGTAAATGTAAAAAATGGTGCAGAAGTTCTGGACAGACTCATAAAGGTATGTGTAGTGACTAAATGTTCAGCCTGGGTTTTTTCTAAAGAAGATGACAGTTTGATCACACACACAGTAATATTTTTCTCCTGGTGTCTATACAATTTCTTGGAGTCAGGTGAAGTTGACCTTGAGAGATTATCTCATAAACAAAACCTCATAAACTGGACGATGATAAGATGAATACATCTCAAACATGGGAGCAACTTTTACTGCATCCATACAGTATAATTATAAGAGACAAATCTGATTGTTAATTGGAAAAGAAAGGATATGCGTTGGATGTACAACAGCTTTTGACATAAGCCTTTACTATATAGATGATGCACTGTCTTTAAATAACTAGGAAATAAAATTATCTACATCTTTTTTCATTCCAATGGGGTTGATATTTAGGGCACTACCGAAACAGCAGGGTCTGTTTCAACCTGGACACTCACATTTCAATGGACACTAAATGCTGTGTGAACAAACTTTTATAGCAAGCAAAATTATTTTAGTTTAAACTGTGTATAAATAATATATTATTTTTAACTTATTGCTGGTAAAAAGACTTTTACCTGCTCAGCTGCTCTGTAAATCTCGTATCATGTCTTTGAAATGCGAGCAGAACTTATCAAAGATGTTACAATGCCTGAGGAGAAGTCATCACCAAGTGTGAGGAGACAATATAAAGCTTACTTTCATCAAGCTTTAATCGGTCTAAAGAAAGGGGAAAAGACCAGAAAAAACACATTAAACAGTTTATCAAGGTTTCTGTGTATAGGTATTGTAAAATATCAGCCACCCGACACAATATGAACCTTTTTGCTCATTCACTGTGCTCCATTGCCAAAAAGTATCAAATTGTGGATCACTACTGATATTTTTACATTATTAATGTGTGTAGAAAACACCATAATCTATAATTAACCCAATGATCTATACTGAAGCCTACCTCCTGATGCAGGATTTTCTCACTGTGTTGAAGACCCTTGGTGGCCTTGGGCTGTTTTCTGCTCTTTGGTCAGGTTGTTGTCTCTTTGACACATTCCCCATTTCCATTCTCAATTTTATTACTTTAGATATCAGACTGACCTACTCCAGTTACATTAATAGTTTGGTCACCTTTATATTCATCCATTAGTGAAATCATCACTTAAAAAGTTTTTAAGGTAACTGTCACAAATTGTTGTTCCTTATTGAGTGATTGTTTCACAATTGATTGCTGACCTATTTCCCTATAGGCTTCAAATTCTTTTACTGGGTTTGACTCTTACAGAATTCATTTAATTTGGCTTTTGTGCAATGTAAGGTGTCACATGTATATATAGCAAGAGATGTTTGCCATTCTTTAACACCTGTCATTACACTCAGTTTTTTTATGGGCTCCCATATTGCCAAAATCCTTTGGTTTTTGTGTTTTCTATTTGTATTTATCAGATTTAGTCTGTCCAGGTACCAGTCTTTACATACTGTTATATACAACATTTCTTCAGCCAGGATGAAGCTTTCGAATAAATGCATTTACATGTTTTTAAAAGTGGAAAAGTTTGAAATAACTTTGCCTGATTTGAACATTTGTGATAAGGGCTATTCCATTAAAATATATGTGGGAGGGTAGGAAGGGAAGTTTAATTATTGAATGTGGGTCATGGATCTTTTTTCAGTATGCATCTATTACCATTATGCAAAATTATCTAAACAATAGTTCTTGGTTTTAGGGATATTTTGAAAGTCCCTTCCTACCCTCCTATATACATTTTAATGGAATAGCCCTAATTGAGATCATGTATTTAGAATGATTTATGGTTAAAGAAAAGTACAATCTTCGCTATAAAAGAATCAAGAAATAAAAATAATTTGTAAATATGATATTACAGTTTTCATTGGAATTGTACTATTTTTTATGCCCCCTCAAAACACAGATCAAGTTTAAATTTGGTGGCGTCACTTTAACTGTTCTAGAGTTATGCCACTTTACAAATAGAAAAATTGCTGAATTTTTCGTTTCCGTTCTTTAACTTTAGTTTGCCTCAACCAAATGTTATGAAACTTATGTACAATGCTTTTTACCACAAAATACAGATCAAGTTTGAATTTTGGTGGTGTCACTTTAACCCTTCTAGAGTTATGCCCCTTTACAAATGGAAAAATTGCTGAATTTTTTGTTTCATTCTCTAACTTAAGTTAGCCTAAACCAAATGTTATGAAACTGATACACAATGCTTATTACCACAAAATATAGATCAAGATGGAATTTTGGTGGTATCACTTTTACTATTCTAGAGTTATGCCCCTTTACAAATGGAAAAAATGCTGAATTTTTCGTTTCTGATCTCTAACTTTAGTTTGCCTCAACTAAATGTTATGAAACTTATATACAATGCTTATTACCACAAAACTCAGATCAAGTACATATTTGGGAAGAGTCACTTTTACCGTTCTTGGGTTATGTTCTTTTATAATGTTATATGCTAGCGGGGGCATCATCTGTGTCCCATGGACACATTCCCCATTTATTTGTAATGGAATCAATCCCCCCCAAAAAAAAAGTTTGCCTCAACCAAATGTTATGAAACTTATACACAATACTTATTACCACAAAACTCAGATCAAGTACAAATTTGGGTAGCGTCACTTTTAACGTTCTTCAGTTTTGTCCCTTTATAACTTTATATGATATGCAAGCGGGGCCATCATCTGTGTCCCATGGACACATTCCCCATTTATTCCAAATAATTATTTAGAATTGCAGTTATCATTATAATGTCTAGGGAAGATATTTAGTTTGGCATTAAATGTATATAAAAGGTATTTAATTTATTATCAAGAAACAAATTGTAATATTTGATTTTATATTTGAATAGGACATAGTTACAGAAAGTTCTTCATTTGATCTAAAAGCTTTCATTCCACTCCTTAGAGAGAGGGTTTATGCCAGGGATCCTTATGCTAGACAGTTCATTGTATCATGGGTAAGTCAAAGTATTGACATATTTATATTGGAAAAAAGGTTATTTCTTTACCACAAATTACTTAAAACTTTACTGAATTCTTTCATAGATGCAAAGATTTGGTTTGGAAGTTTGGCTGTACCTGTAGAAAACTTATTTCAAAAGGGATAGCACATTTTAATTTTTATGGAGATGTTGTTTACCGAGCATGGAAATTCATGGTTCTACAAATTGTCGATACCTGTATTTTGGCATTGCACAAAAATGACTTTTTTTCTCTTACTGTTAATGACGCATTTATATCAAATCGATTTGATGTTAGATGTGTACTGATTAATATTTTAGGTTTAGATACATGTTTTTTATATCCGGTAGTTGTTATTGGCTTTGAACTAGCTGTCAGTAACTGTGAGTACTCTCAGATCTGTACTTAATGTCTTTTTTATTGTGGGGAAGTATAAATTCCCTACCATGTCAGGTCTGTGTTTTTGTGCTTTTCAACTTATTTTTATAGTTTGTTCATTTGTTTTGCTGTTACACCACTGTCCCATGTTAGGGGGAGGGTTGGGCGCTCGCAAACATGTTTAACCCTGCCAAATTCTGTATGTGCCTGTCCCAAGTCAGGAGCTTGTAATTCAGTGGTTGTATGTTGCATTTTTTTTTCGTTCATTATTTTTTGTACATAAATCAGGCCGTTAGTTTTCTCGTCTGAATAGTTTTAAATTTGTCATGTTTTGCTCATTGTTGAAGGGTGTACAGTGATAGTTGTTAACTTCTATGTCATTTGGTCTCTGGTGGAGAGTTGTCTTATTTGCAATCATACCACATCTTCTTATTTTTATATGTATATTAAATTTCTGACTCACAAATAGTACAAAATAAAGTGTCCCAGGCTAGGAGCTCCTCTTTCTACAGTCTGATGGCTTATCCTGTTAGAATCTTATGATTCTGAAGTACCATACATGACATACACACCACCTGATTGAAATAGGAGGATTTTTATTTGAAGTTTGAATTATGTCCATCTCTGACATAAAACACCAACGAAATATACAGAGTCAATCACCAATAATCTCCATCATTCATTGTGAAAATTACCACTATGACTTAAACAAAAACACTTTGAGTGGCCTTTAGTCTTAGTGCTGTAATCAATAGATTTGACTGTAATTTTATGAGTTCTATGTTATATCTTCTTCAAAGTTCATAATTTATAATGTTTTTACTATACCGAAGGCCAATACAAAGGCAACCCTACACATATTTTCTATTCAATAAGAATTCAAACCGACAGATATTCTTTGAAGTTGGCCAACTGTCCTATTAAGATTTTCAAGACTACCTAGGATATGCATACAGAACATTTCCTGCAATCTTCCCATATTTTTTATTTTCAGGTTTAACTGTTAAGAATTTCCACGTTTTTGATAAATATATTGAAATTCACACTGTGAATGGCAAATTTCCATCAGATTTACATTTTTCTTTGCAATCAGTCTAGTCTAATAACATTTTGGATGAACATTTGTGAGTTCTGAATTTGACTGATATGTGACTAGTTGCATGTTTTTGAACTGAAATGAGAAGATCAAAAACATAACCATGACAACTTTAAAGTAACATGTAAGTAATGTTTGAGGAATTCAGTGAGAGAATATTTTTATAATGTTACTTAAAAGGGACCTAAGCAGGCTTGGAATATAATGTTCAGTGCTCCAGCTAGAAATTGAAAGGGGCAGGGTGCCAGTGGAGGGCAGGGCACTTTTTATGATAGGAAAAGGCACTGCTTATTTTTTTTGTCTACGTTTCTGTGTGTATCACGAGTTCACATTGTTTTTTTACTGTATATGTTGACAATAAAGATAATAAGTTGTTGTTTTGATTATTTATTCTATAAAATTTGCATTAGAAAAGTCATTCATACTATATGTTCATAATACATGGCAATACACATTCATACATCACATCACTATTAACCAAAAGAGTCAAAATAACTATAACTATAACCCCCCTTCCAAAAAACAGCATAAACTAAACATCTCATATTTTAGAGTTGTCTCATTTAAAATTTTTAGCTAGAGTTTGGCCCACTCAACTGTTTTCATTGTTCCTGTCAATGAATTATTTAGTATAAATAAATAAACATTGTTGGATTTCTTAAGGCACTCAGTATGTAAATACTTTTTTAGCTCACCACGCTGAAAGGCCAAGTGAGCTTTTTCTCATCACTTAGCGTCTGTTGTCCGTCATCATCTGTTAACTTTTACAAAAATATTCTCCTCTGAAACTACTGGGCCAAATTCAACCAAACTTGGACACAATCATCATTGGAGTATCTAGTTTTAAAAATGTCAGATGACCCCGCCTCCCAACCAAGGTGGAAGACATGGCTAAAAATAGAACATTTGTCTATTATCTTGAAAGCTGAAATAGATTGATAGAAACTTTAAATAGCACAAATGATCAGCAAGATAAGATCTACAAATAAGCCATAATGGCTGAAATCTTCAGTCGACTTGTTATTGCCCTTTCATGATAATTTTTAACTCTTTTTTTTTGCATTTTTATCCTATTATCTTAAAAACTATAATAGATGAATAGAAACTTTAAAGAGGAAAAATTATCAGCAGAATAAGATCTACAAATATATCAACATGACTGAAATTGTCAGTTAACTCTTAATAGAGTTATTCCCCTTTAATGATGATTTTTTACAAAAAAATAGCCATTTTTAAAGATACAGGTGAGCGACACAGGCTCTTTAGCCTCATGTTTATTTCCCTGTTGATAATCATCCATTATTAGTACTTATAATACATTGTGAGACAATTTCTGGTTATTACATATATATATAATTTGGTAAAAATTTCGTTTGTGCAAGATATTAATACTTGGTAGTTACCTGATACAATGAATTTATTATGCACAGGTAGCTGTGTTAGATGCTGTACCAGACATCAACATGCTGGTTTTATTACCAGAAATTCTGGATGGATTGTTCAAGATACTTGGAGATCAGAAACCAGAAATAAGAAAAATGTAAGTATTATTTACAAAAGTACCAAGATCAACTGAAAAAAAGTTTAATTTTTTTTTTTTAGTTCAATATTTAATTATATAAGTTTTAATAAGAACTATATTTCCAGAATTATTTTAAGTCCAAAATTCATTGTTCATGTTGCTATACATAAACTATGATAATTTCTCAGCTAGATAGCTAAATGGAATAGAAGAGCAAAAACTTTAATATAAAAATAGAATCAACACAGTAATAGTCCTCCTTTATTAGATATTTGTTGGGAATTATAACATCCATGGAGTTTTCAGTTTGCAGGTATGGTCACTGTTACACCTGCTATAAAAGTCCTTAGTTTTCTGAGAATTGTCTTGGAAATATGACAGCCATGATGATATATAAGACAACATTGAACTCTGTTGAACATAACACTGGAGGAAACTGTAGAGTGGAAACTGTTGAACATAAAACTTGAAGAAACTTTTTAAACACATTTTCATTTTCAGGACAGAGTTGAAGTATTGCACATTTTGCTACCTTGACATTTTGTCTGATTGTTCTTATGACTATACATGCATAGTATATGGTTAATCCAAATGTAACAGTTAGTCTGTACATAAACAATTGTAGTTTTGTATTATTTTCAGGTGTGAGAATGTATTAAAAGATTTCCTGAACAGTATAGATACAAACCCAGCAGATGTCAAGTTTGAAGGAATGTCAAATATACTGATATTGAACTGTCATAGTGATGGTAATACTCATTAACATAAGTTTTGTTTACACTTCACCTCTGTGTCTCCTAATTACTGTAAATTCAGAAATTATTGTGTGAATTTATTATTGCGGTTTATGGAGAATTGACAAAAAATGTAAAATTAATTATTGTGATTTCAGGAAAATCTGCATACAGATATATGTATCAGATATTAGTATGCGAGTTTTTATTGTTGTGATACTCAATCAGTTGCATTATTTGCATTAAAATAAAGGCCTCTCAATAATTTCTGAATTTTCAGTATATACAGGTTTTGAAACATACATAACTATCTTTTATGGGACTATTGTTTCATGCTATTTTTTAGGTCATATATATTTGGTGTGTGGAATGATTGTAAGGTGTACATGTCCAGCTGGCAGGTTTTATCTGACCTTGACTTCATTTAAATGGTTCATTGGTCAAAGTTAAGATTTCATGGTTGGGACTGTTTCTCTGATACTATATGCAATATATATGTAATCTGTACTTGGTGTATGGAATGATCCTAAGCTGATTCTGGTTCATTGGTTAATGTTTAGTTTTTGTGGATGGGTCCTTTTCTCAGATGCTATAAGCAATAGATAAGCTATTGAATGATTGTTAGGTGTGAATATCTGTCTGGCAGGGTTTATTTGACTGTGATCTCATTTTCATTGATAATATTAAGTTTATGTGATACTTATAGTAAAACCTTTATCTTAAAAACATTCAACATAAATTCAATCATGATCAGTGATGCAGGCGAAACATTTCAGCCTTCACACTCTTGAAATTCATATCAGGTAAATATTTTTTATTTGATCCTGGTTTTAGGTTTTAATAACATCTTATGTAAATCATTTTCACTCATTCACTCAACTGTTACTAACACTATATGATACATGTAGATTTTGATAATTCAGTTTGTCAAAATAAAATAATGATATATTTTTCAAATGCACGAGTAATAAAAATCATATATCTGACCTGAATATTAAGGTTGCTTTATAAAAGTTAAAATGGTCTCTTACATTCTTCTGTACATTGTATATATATATGGTAGCCAGGTTATGACTTATAAAAGAGAGTTTTGATAGGGTCCCCTATTCTCTATTGTCCTTATATAATAATATATGTAACATAAATTTGGTTTGTCATCATTAATTTTTAACCATTTTACTGTACATGAAATATTATAGGCCATTTTTTTCTACATTCTTCATTTTTCTTGAATCATTAATTTTCTGTAATTGATTTATAATTTTAAGACCACAACATTTTTGGACTAAGCTTACCCTTGTTTTAATGGATTTTTGTCTCGCCTGAGAGGAAAGTTGCAGTATGAGAGACATAGGTATTACTATGCGGTAGTTAAGTTTTCATGGTTGGAACTGTTTACATACAACATTGTATGTAGGTAACTTATGTTCCGTTTGTCATATGCCCATTGTCCTTGACCTCATTTTCATGGTTCAGTGACTGCTTGAAATAAATTTACAGTTTTTTTGTCATGTGAAATTCTCACTTATTATGAGTAATAGGATAATTATATTGGTATATTGGTTCCTTGCAACATCTACATGTCCGTCAGACAGGGTTAACCTGATCTTGACCTCAATTCATTAATCAGTGATCAAGGTTAAAGTTACGTGATTATGTCCGTTTCTCAGATACTACAAGCAGCAGGTCAACTATATGTGGTGTATGGAATGATTGTCAGGGGTACATGTCAGACTTGCAGGTTTCATCTGACCTTTACCTCATTTTCATGGTTTATTGGTCATTGTTAATTTTTTGTGTTTTGGTCTGCTTTTCAAGTACTATAAGCAATATGTCAACTATATTTAGTTTATGGAATGATTGTAAGGTGTACATGTCTGTCTAGCTGTTGTCATCTGACCTTGGCCTCATTTTCATGGTCCATTGGTCAGCGTTAAGTTTTTGTGTTTTGGTCTGTTTTTCAAATACTAATAGCAATAGGTCGACTATAATTGGTGTATGGAATGATTGTAAGGTGTACATGTCTTTCTAGCCAGTATCATCTGACCTTGACCTCATTTCCATGGTTCATTGGTTAACATTAAGTTTTTGTGTTTTGGACTGTTTTTCAATTACCGTAAGCAATGGGTCAACTATATTTGGTGTATGGAATAATTGTAAGATGAACATGTCTGTGTGACAGTTTTTATCTGACCTTGACCTCATTGTCTTGGATCTTTAAAAATGTTAAGTTTATGTGATACTTGTAGTAAAACCTTTATCTTTAAGACTTTCAACATAAAATCAATGGTCAGTAAAACAGACGAGACATTTCAGTGTGTGCACTCTTGTTATTTTTTTTGTTTTCAGATGAGATTATCCAGTGTACAGCAATGACCTGGCTGACAGTATTTATATCTAAAGCTGGTAGGACCATGCTCCTAAATGCTCCAGGCATTATCAAGACTGTTCTGCCTTGTCTCACCAACAACTCGCATAAAGTGTATCCTTAAGGTTATTATTCAATTTTAAAATTGTCAGAAAAATATTTTCTTTAAAGATTTAGTTTCAAAAAGTTCTCCATTTAGGGAAATTGTGTGACCAATCATGACCAGCTAAAACTTTTAATTGAAAGATTGATACGAAGAATTTAATACCTTAACTTCTATAAGTGTTTTAGATGCTGCTAGGAAACTTAATTCAGAAATGAAGACCCTAATATGTGAGCAGGATGATTTGCCCACACCATTGCTTGGAAGTCCAATGGATGGTGAAATTAAAATAAAAGACCAAACAGACACTGATAAAGAGGAGATAACTCCTGATAAAACTGGTGGAAGGTTTGTTAAAGATTCATTTTCTTATAATTGTGGCCTGTTATCTATTTCTTCCATAAAGAGATATTTCTCTTATCAAACTGCACAGAGTGTGTTATGAAAAAGTGATATGAAAAATGCATTAATTTGATTGGCTTATCCAGCATCATGAGATGATATAACAACATTTCCATTGGCTAGATAATATACTAAACGTTCACACATTTCACCTGGAAATCTTGTTGACAAATTTTTCTACATTCTGAAACTTACAAATAGTTTTAAAATGTCTAATGTTAAAGTTTGACGCCAGAACAGGACATATGATGTCATGCTGGTATGTGCAAAAGACTAGATCAGCGATTCATAGAATTTTTAATTTAACGCAGTGAGAGTTTGACCATAAGAGAAATAGGTTTAACAACTCGTGAGAATTTAATATCACTTGATATCAACTCTCGTTATTTAATTTGAATAGTAATGATAAACTAGCTGAAAGCTTATTTATTATTATATTGAAATTAAATAACTCGAGTTGATATCAAGCAATATCCAATTCTTACTCGTTATAAAACCTATAATTATTTTAAATAAGAAGTTTGATTGAATATTAAACAAAAGTTTAAAAACATTTTTTAGAATCTAAATTGGTAGATCTAAAAATATTTCAGTTGTATCAATTGTTACTGTATAACAAGGTGCAAGAAATAACATATTAATTAATCTTAATATCAAAATTTTATCCAAGAAAGTTTATGGAATGGTTAATTAGGCTGAGTATAGATGCGGATCCAAGATTTTGAAAAGGGGGGCCCAACTAGACAACTTTTGGAGTGAAACAGGTAAAAAGTCAGAATTAACCATAAATCCATAAAATAGCTCCATAAAGATGGACCTGGGCCCTCATGTTGAATTTGAAATAAATTGGAATAAAAAAAATATATAAATCCTGAGAGAAACAAATGTTTCGCATCTTTGTCAATCTGATAAATACCAAAACTCTCACTCTACTAAATTACTATGTGTGTTGTGCCATGGGAGAACTGAAAACACCCATGGTGCAACATCCAAAATAATAAAGCAGAGTGAGAGATTTGATTTATTCAGATTGCATCATTGTAACCATGAAATGGACCGTCTTCAGGTAGAAATTATTCATCATGTTGCATTTAATACCATTTATCCAGGAATCAGCCAACTTTTGTGCAAATAAAGGGTATACTAATGAATATTTTTCTTTATTTGTAATTATACGATTAATTCTTGAGCTAAGGACAATGTTAATATTACTATTTACATAATTGTTCATTTTTGAATCTCCTCTGCAGTCTACGTTTCACCTTGTTGATATCTTTTAAAATCAAAACATTAATTTGAAATTAAAAAACTAAACATAAAAGTGCCTGGGTTAAATTCCAGGATAAAACCATTATATGTTCATTCTTGGAAAATAAGATTCATATGTACTCACTACGAACCTTGCTTTTTGCCCTGTTTCTAAAAGCTTGTGCAAATAAATTTTATATTTCCAGACAATGTTCTTATATTGTATACATAAAAATTGCAGTATCACCATTTTCAAAGTTTTTTGCTTTTAGTCATGCATCTCAGCGTTTATGTTATGTTATTTCTTTATTTCAGAGTGATACAGTTAGATGTAAAGAATGTTATCAGTGTTTTATGTCACATGTTAGAAAATGGACATTTCCAGTCTAAAATAGCTGTTCTTGATTGGATTAATCATTTACTACAAAAAGTTCCAAATAAAGTAAGCTTTTCAAGTATTACTGTAAGTTCAGAAATTATTGTGAGGGTTTTATTAATGCAAATAATGTGACTGGGTGAGTATGGCAATAATAAGAACTCGCATTCTGATATATGTATACAGATTTTTCTGAAATCGCAATAATTCATCTCACATTTTTGTCCATTCTTAAAAAATCTAAATAATTTCTTCATTTGCAGTGCTGTAAATTCAGTAATTATTTTGAGGTTTTTATTAAAGCCAATAATGCGACTAGGTGAGTATCGCAATACATTGTAATAAGAACTCGCATTCTGATATCTGTTACATATATCTGTATGCGGATTTTTTTCTGAAATCGCAATAAAAAATATCACACTTTTGTCAATTCTTAAAAAATCACAATATAAAATTAACACAATAATTTCTGAATTTACTGTATCTGAAATTTATATTACCAGTACAATAGCATTACAACATTCAATTCTTTCAATTAGTAGTACAAATGTATATAACTATTCTTAGAGTAAGCTTATGGTCATACCATAACGGTTTGTATTCCAATAACTCCTACATATTTTCTTGCAAGGTTTATAGCAGTTGTTTGAACAGTAAGTTTCAGATAATTCATTCTGTTTACATAATTTCAGACATTCCTGAATATGGATGTTTTATTCCCTGCCCTGCTTAGATGTTTGACAGATGAATCTGAGGAGGTAATTTTAACATTTAGAATCATTTTCACAAATGTTTTATATAATCGCACCTGCAAAGCTATGAATTGTCATAAAACAAAATCAACAAACAACAAGGTAGCTGATTTATTCTGCATGACTGATTTTATTTCTATAGTAATATAGAATTCAAACAGTTTGATCATTCATTAGATGAATACAGGTTATTGTCAACTTTGCCCTCAAATTTCTTTTAGTTATGGCATAATGGAAATTATTGTGAAAGACTGTATTATATCAAAAATATATATTATTTTGAGACCTTGAGTAGGAACAAATACAAAGGCATCAAAGACAACCTGCATTTTGATTACAAATAGATGTATTTACACCTGTATGCAAATTTGTCCGCCATTACGTAAAATCACACAGGTTTCCGTAAACTTTGACATCATAATTCAAAACATTTGACGTCACAATTAAAAAGTTATTGTTGCCTGACGTCAAAAGGTGATTCGGAGTAGATCTAAGGTCATTCGGAGGCAAAATATAGCTAAATACCAAAAGTGTAAATACGTTTATTGATACATGTATAAAAAACTTAAAGCAGATCACATAATTTCCTACAATTTGACAACAGAACAAAAGGGTTGATTAATTTACATCTGTTAATGCTACAAATTAAACTATAGAAAAATAAAAATTAAAAAGCAAATATGGTGGATTCTTTATTATTCGTGGGATACCAATTTCGTTGATTTTGTGGGTAAAGGTGAATTCAAATGTTCAAAGGAGTACAAAATTTTTACAAGCTTGTATGCAAACTTTTGCAAAACCAAGAAATCAAATATCCAAAAAAATACAATCTTTCGTATATCCACAAAATTGGTACCAACCAAAATATAATTTTTCTCAATCCACACAAATTGGTACCACAAAAAAAATAAATGAATCCACAATATAGTGAATCTATTTAACATATATTACTAAAGTTTTATAAAATAACAATGTATAAATAACACTTAGATAAGCACTGCAGTTTAAGAAATTGTATGTTAATGTTTATATCATTCTGCTTAGAATTCACCAAATCTATATTGTGGGTTTGCGACTTAGCAAAAGATATTAAGTTTGACCTGGAGTCAACAATTAGTCGTAATGTTTTGGCTTAACGTTATTTAGATAAACTCAACTTTAAATGTAAAATCCTTAAACATCTTGTTCATTTAGTTTGACTGTTAATTTTTTAACATGCCTTATTACCTATTTAGTATACCAAATTTTGAATGGCACAGTTACAGAAAAAATAAGGTTGTCTCCTAAGTAGGGAGACAAGCGCCTTACATGTATTGTATAGACCACAAGGGTCTCTTCCGTCCTTATCTAGGGGAGTGCTAACCTTCTCTCCTTTCTTACAACACATTTTATTGGTGAAGTGAACTCTTTATGTACTGACACTTTTGAATGGATTTTACAATTGTTGGTTTCATAAAAAAGAAACAGCTGCAAACTTTGGTCTTAATGTAATTAAGTTATGCATTGATTGCAATGATATATGTATTTACAGTTAAGTTTTGATTTGGGAATTGAAAATAATATTTATAATCATGCAAACAACATTTTACATTGAATTTTTAAAATGAGCAAAATCAAGGGAGGTAACTAAAATTCTCCTATGTCTTGTGAATACATTTTTTGTTAAAATTGTATGTTTTCAGTTTTTGTTAAGCTATAAAATATAAAAGAAAAGGTTTTCTTTTGAACCCCTCTTATTGATGGAATAAGCATAGGCATATATGAAGGAGGGATTCAAAAGGAAGTCTTGCCCAATAAGATAAAGCAAAAATCACTGATACAGTTTATATAATATTATAACAAATTATGCACCAATTTGAAAATCATTGTATTTTTTTTAACATTTTGAAAGTTATTATTATTATTATTATTATTATTATTATTATTATTATACCCCTGCAAATACCCCTGGATCCAAAGTTTTGGGGGTATGAAGAAATCCCTGTCTGTCTGGCCATTCTTGTAAGCACTCCTCCTTATGGGCTGAATGTATCGATGATTCTCTACACAGCTGTAGAATGCAACCTGAGGATGTGCATTATGGAATATAATTTCGATCCTGCGCGTAAAAGGGGAGGTAATTCAACTTTCTAATTACTTCAATATTGTCATATGTGGTAATATTCTCTCCTAATGTTAGGATAAGTCATATTCTTCATTTTGGATTATAAGATATTTCTATTTGCAGAATAACTTATGAAAATATAAGAGATTATGATTTTACAATGTAATGAATTTTGATAGTATGGGATGTATTGTCTAAACAACTTTCAAGATCTTATAGTTGTATAAACTATATTTAGTTTATTTTTTATTGGGATTTGATAGAGACGCATGCTTTTTATCTTCCTTCCCTAAAAAATGAAGGCATTCTCTTTGATAGAAACATTTATTGTTTTGTTTTAAAGTTATATAAATTGACCTTCACGAGCACATGTGTTCATTGCCTGTTTTTGGTTAGGTACCTAAAATCTCTAAAGTTTTCTGGACTTTGGTTTTTCTTCTCGTCGTTTTTTTTCTTTGTCTTGATTTCGTCTTTTTAATTTGACTTTTTTAAAGTACACACAACCATTTACTTGACCTGATAGCTGGTACTATTTTGTTACTTACAAGAGATTTATACAAAATGTTTTTTATTGCCCACAAGGTATCTTCTCCCCCTATTGTACTTTGATAAAAAGAATTGTCATAGAATTTAATGGAAATAAAATAGAAAAAAATACTCTTATGTTCAGTGATTTATTTATTACAGTAATGAAGAAATAAGAATATGAATTTCTTACTTTAGGTTGTATTATTAGATTTAGAAGCATTAGCTGAGATTTCCTCAAATCCTGCAGGTCAAATAACACAAGACCTACAGATGGCAGTAGAGAAACCACCAAGGGAGTTAACCCCTGATAGGAAAGATAAGAAGGACAAAGAGGGTAAAAAACGTCCTTCTGATCCAAGACAATCTGCTGTTAGAAAAGGAGATAATTTATCTAAATTGCCAAAAGCAAAATTAACTGTTGAATATGAATCTAAACATGGACTAAATGCGTATTTTACGAAGTTCATGGTCAGTCTGTTGGACATGTTTAAAGTAGATCAACAGTCTACAGAACCAAAGGAAAGAGAATATTTTATCATCCGGTTAGTACACACATCACAAACACTTTCTTAGCTTTTAATGCCAACCATACAGTTAAAATCCATCACTTCAAGTACTTAATCATATGTTTGTTTTACATTCCATAAAAATTTAACTGGTTACAGAATTTTTATTCTTTTTTCATTTTGATTTAGTGCTATGAAATTTGTCTATCTTAAGTGCAAAATTTAGGTTTTCAGATGATATCTCTTGAACCTTATGCCAACCTTCACTTATCTTTTCTAGAAATACCCCTATTGGTTTTTTGGTCAGTAGGAAGGTTAAAGGTTAAGGACACATTGACTATAAATAGAGTGTTTAAGTAAATGTTTGTGTCTGTACTCTGGACAATATATCCAGCTCTAGATCAACTGTCACCAATATTTGGTGAAGAATACACCTTGGGGCAAAAAAGTCCTTATCAAATTGAGTTCACTTAGTCATAGGTCAAGTTTTCAGCAGAAACTAACAGGTTGAAATTTAGACATTTGTATTTTGTTTTTCATCATTTGACATACTAGCAAATTGTTAGCAGAATTGCAGTTGCCATAAGCAACCCCCTCCCCCACCCCCCAAAAAAATCAAAACAAAATCCAGTACCTTACAGAAAAATCTTTCTACTGCAAATTAAAATATGGTTGTAGCTTGGCTAATGTTCCCATGGTGCTTCTGTTGTTTTTTTTAGGTCTTTTACTTTGGACCAGTATACTGCTATAAATTTACATATTATGTTCCTTTTTATTTCTATTTTTTAGACAATTGTCCCATTTACTGAATGCAGAAGATATTTTCCAGTCATTTTCTAAAATCCTTGTTATAGAGGAAGATTTAGACTTTGCCAAGAAGATGGTCCAAACACTAAACACAATACTATTAACCTCAACTGAATTATTTGGTTTGAGAAGCCAACTGAAAACTTTAAATTCTCAGGTAAATGTTTTTCAAATTTTTCTTGTGAGGCTTTATTCTACTATCTGCAAATGTTTATGAACAAACTTGCATGTGTCTCAACACTGTGAATGTATGTCAAAAAAGACTTTTTCTTCCAACTTTTGCAATTATTCACAACCAAACTTTAATTGTAAGAGGAGATATGGTGTAAATTTCATTGAATCATCAACCCAGCTTCACAATTTAACCTAAAAAGACATTAAATGCATTTCTTTATGGACAAATACGGTATGGTATATTCATTCATTGTCTTAGAATGTAAAATTTTATTGGTACAAGGCTTTGAACCAGAGACAGACCTCTGAAGCTTGCAAACCATTTCTATTCCAAGTACTGATATAATTTATGTCTTAGAGTAAGACAAAACTGTAAGGCAACATAATTTCGTGGATACATTATTTTGGCATTTAGTCGATATTCACAGTTTTTCACTTTGTGGATGTAGTGATATAAGAGATTATCGCTATTTTATGCTTTTTTCCTTTGATCTTTTTTTGGTGATAATTTTTCATATCATGCTACTCGCTTGAGATGGAAATTATCGTCAGAAACTAAGGGTGCACGTGACGTTGTTAATGTAAACATGATCGACCTAATAGGCAAAATAGTTTGGCATATTTGTGATCTTTGATATTATATACTGGGTACATTAAAGTCATGAATAATATTTGATTGGCAGTATATGGTCATATTCAGAGCAATGGTATATTGTGTTAGAAATATTTTATTTTTAACAAGAAGCAGACACCAAACAAGAAAATTTCAACTTTTAACATAATAAGTAAAATTCAAAAGTAAAACATTGTGAACGTCACAAACAAGGCATTATCAGATCAGTAACTTTTTATTAAATATGTATACAGGCAAATACACTTTGGCTGTGCAAATGGATTGTTTGCAGAAATCAAAAGTTAAAAAGGAGCAGAATAAGAACATGTTAAAATTCATGACATTTATTATACATTTGTAAAACCTTATTTTAGAAAATGTATCTATATACATAGTATTTTTTTTATATTTTACTTGTGAACATAATATGCAATATGTTGTAGGTATCTTCATCTGACATTGATTATATTTTTTTTATATTTCCTGAATATTATGGTGATTTGAATCTAGCAAACACTGATAGAAAAATGAATTTATTCAAAACAACAAATTAAACATACAACATACTAAACTAGTTTGTCTTATTCATTTCAGCATGGAATAGTTTGAAAGAAGTATGTGCTATAAATTCTTTTTCTTTTGTATTTTTCCAGTGTGGTTTTTGACTATGTGTCACTTTTACTGTTTCCCGTAGCAGCATTTTAACTACATTTCTTGTAACCAAACTACATTCAATTATTCTGTCTTTTGTATTCGTTGTTTTTATGCCCCATGCTGTAGCTGTGGGGGCATTAAGTTTTACCCTTGTCCGTCTGTACGTACGTACGTACGTCCGTCTGTACGTCCCAAAATTGGTTTCCGTTCTCTAACTTGAGTTTGCCTCAACCAAATGTTATGAAACTTATACACAATGCTTATAACCACAAAACACAGATCAAGTTTGAATTTTGGTGGCGTCACTTTAACCGTTCTAGAGTTATGCCCCTTTATAAATGGAAAAATTGCAAAATTTTTAGTTTCCGTCCTCTAACTTAAGTTTGCCTCTACCAAATGTTATGAAACTTATATACAATGCTTATTATCACAAAACACAGATCAAGTTTGAATTTTGGTGGCGTCACTTTAACCTTTCTAGAGTTATGCCCCTTTATAAATGGAAAAAATTGCAAAATTTTTATTTTCTTCTAAATATCAAGTTATTTTTAAAATTGGAGTTATCTTCCTTTGTCCATGATTATAGTTGAATCAACTACAATCAATGCTGTATACAATGCAATGTTTAATTTTGACTTCCACTGATAAAACACAGATCAAGTTGAATTTGGGTAGTGTCACTTTAACCATTATTGAGTTATGCCCCTTTATAAATAGAAAAATTGCTGAATTTTTAGTTTCTGTTCTCTACTAAAGTTAGCCTCAACCAAATGTTATGAGACTTACACACAACTCAGATCAAGTTCAAATTTGGGTAGCGTCACTTTTACTGTTCTTCAGTTATGTCCCTTTATAACTATATGATATGCAAGCGGGGGCATCATCTGTGTCCACATGTGGACACTATCCACATTTATTTCACTACATTATATATTTGTAACTTAGCAACAGTATTAATGTGTTTCCTATCCAATAATAGTTGTGAAAAATTTCATTATTTATTAACAGGATAGCTGTTCACTATTTTGTAACCTGTATATGTCATGGTGTCACAGTCCCATAGCAACAGTCTCACTGTGTTTCCTGTCACAGAACTACAGTCATGCCTGTCAACTGCTACAGACATTGTATCCTCTGCTGCTTAAAAAAAATGTTGCATCATTCTGAATACATGTATTTATGAAATATTGCCACAGGGTGTTAAGCAAGCAAGTTATGAAATATTGCCACAGGGTGTTAAGCAAGCAAGTTATGAAATATTGCCACAGGATGTTAAGCAAACAAGTTATGAAATATTGCCATAGAATGCTAAGCGAACAAGTTATGAAATATTGCAACAGGATGTTAAGTGAGCAAGTTATGAAATATTGCCACAGGATGTTAAGGTTGCACTTTGTAAATACAGCTGTTTCTCAAACCACACCTCTTTTGGGGAGATATATAATATTCATAGATATGTTAATTTGTTAATGTACTGGTTCCCATTTATGATCTCTGTGTTTCATCTCATAGAGACATCACATGGGAATGTAACCAGTATAGAAAAACATGGTAGCGCCTAAATTTTAATTCTTAAGAGGTCCAAATATGAAGGTAAGGGTAGTATAGAATTTTAGTATAAGTTTAAACTCTTAGAAGTTCAGGGCATATAAATGTTGAAAATATGCCGCACAGCCCTATATTTTGACCTTTGAATAAAATAGTAGTGCATATAAACTTTCCGTTCTGGGATATTATTTTTCACGAAACTTCATAGTAAAAGTGTCACAGTTTTTGCCGCAAAGGGAGTTCCTATGGGAAATTGCATTGTCTATATTTACAGAATTGCAACCTATATAGGGTTAAAAAATAGAACATACAGAATTTCACAAAATCTGGTTTATCACAGAGATTTTAAAGAATTTAACTCAAATATGAAGTTTTATAAATATTTCATGAAGATTGAGAAAATCCTGAGCCTTAACTATGATGACTCAGCATAAATTCACAGTTTACAGTATGCATGGTTTACTTAAAGCCCTGAATTCAAAATAAATTCATAATATATGCCTATTTGTGATTTAAATTGTTAAGAAGTGCTTTTATTTACTCTTCGCAGTCATTGCAACTCATTGATCCTTCCTAAATATTATTGGTGGGGTGTTTTTGTCCTGTTGATAACCCAAAAGTAAGCCATAACACCTAAATGTGTTTTTTTGTGACCGCGGCATTAAAAAGTACAAGCTAGAATTACAAAAAGACCTCAATAAAACTTACAATAGTGTGTTCTATCCTAAATATATACTAAATATTCCACATTGCTAGAAACAGGGAAAATATTTAGGAAATTTGAGGCCCCAGGGGGCAAAAAACAGAAAAAAATGCCTACCCTGGGTCATAAAACAGATAATTTAACTTGTAAATGCTATGATTTTATTATTTTCAAGGTCTTTTGTAAACAAAACAATAACTGTGCTGGAAAGTTATGCAAAAATAAGATGTAAGCAGTCATTTCTATCAAACTTTTAGTGAATTTATGCACCAGACTGATATCTTCTTAAATACAATTTTTCAAATATGGCTTTGTTTAGACACTTCTAGTTCATACATTAACTAACTTATGTTAGTTATATGGTTAGAGATGACACTGTTGTGACAAGAATTCTTAACTGACCATTTGAGACAGAAATTGTGAACTTTCATTGACAAATAGGCATACAGTAAGATGTGGACTGGAGACACAGGCAGGATTGGATACTTTGTACAATCTTGAATGTTGGAATGATTAACTACTAAACAATGCATTTATAGTATTCTAAAATGCTTTCAATTTGTTATCATAATAGTTTCAAACATGTTTTAGACATTTCATGTCAGAAAACATGCACATAGGGTAAGCTGGCAATGATTAAAGTCTTGTTTTCAAATTCTTTAAAAAATTGAAACAGGGGTAGGGGTATAAAATGTACTGTAAAAGGAAACTTAGAGTATATGCAGTGATTTCCTTAAGGCTATAATTCTGATAAATAAGTATAGTTGTGAGAAAAAGTGTTTTTAGAAGGTTTTCTATTTGAATAAATGTTTGTATAGGTTGCACTTTGTAAATACAGCTGTTTCTCAATCACGCCTCTTTTGGGGAGATATATAATATTCATAGATATGTTAATTTGTTAATGTACTGGTTCCCATTTATGATCTCTGTGTTTCATCTCATAGAGACATCACATGGGAATGTAACCAGTATAGAAAAACATGGTAGCGCCTAAATTTTAATTCTTAGGAGGTCCAAATATGAAGCTAAGGGTAGTATAGAATTTTAGTATAAGTTTAAACTCTTAGAAGTTCAGGGCATATAAATGTTGAAAATATGCCGCACAGCCCTATATTTTGACCTTTGAATAAAATAGTAGTGCATATAAACTTTCCGTTCTGGGATATTATTTTTCACGAAACTTCATAGTAAAAGTGTCACAGTTTTTGCCGCAAAGGGAGTTCCTATGGGAAATTGCATTGTCTATATTTACAGAATTGCAACCTATAGTGAGCAAGTTATGAAATATTGCCACAGGATGTTAAGTGAGCAAGTTATGAAATATTGCCACAGGATGTTAAGCGAGCAAGTTATGAAATATTGCCACAGGATGTTAAGCGAGCAAGTTATGAAATATTGCCACAGGGTGTTAAGCGAGCAAGTTATGAAATATTGTCACAGGATGTTAAGTGATCAAGGTTTAGTTGACTTTTACTTGTACTGAATTGATTAATGGTTGTAAGAATATGAGTGTTTATTCTGTAGCAGTGTGAGGTGAAAGTCACATTATTTCTTCAACAAGCACCATGCTTTTATCTCCCCATTGCAAAGTTTCTTTTCCAGCAAGCGGATATTTCATGTTGGGCATGTTAAAAAGTCTGAAATAGCAATAAACTTTGAATAAAGTATGCGTTTTAACCATATTTACCACTGGCAATCTTTTTCACTATTGCCAAGAACTGCAAATGATGAACAAAATAATTTAATTTTGAACTAATTATTTAGAAAAAAATATATGAGAATTAAGTTAAACTTTATTATACATGATTCAAAGTATAAACAATGAAAAGTAAATTTTATATGTACTTTGTATCGCTATTATAAATTCTAAAAATTATTTAATAAACTGTACATCCTTGAAACATTCTAATGATAAGTTTCTCTTTCAAATAATTTGCCTAATTATGTACCTCTTACTTTTATATCGTAACTGTGATTTTTTTACAAATATTATTTTCCTTCACTCTGTCTTTAGTGGTGATTTAGAAGTTACTGTAGATTTCCTCAAAGAAATTGATAAGCTTGTTCAGCTGATAGAGTCTCCTATATTTGCATGTAAGTAAAATATTTACAATTTTACATTGGTCAGTATCAAGGTGAAAGAGACCATAGTTTAATGTATCTTAAAGTCAGGTGTCAATAGAAATAAATTGATCAAATTACAACAAAACCTCTTTTGTATAAGGAAATTTGCCAGTTTTAAAAGTTTAATTTTACATAGATTTTCCAATGCAGTCATCTGCTTTGAAATGATGAAAAATGATACATTGCTTGATTATACAAATATGACTATTTCATTAGTGTGTCCCACTGAAATAAGGTAATGATTTAAAGTGTGTCAACAAAGGCGAAAGTAGGTCTAGTAACTGCTCGACTTCGTCCGTCCATACGTCCAATCTTATGCATTTAAGCCAGATATATATATATATATATATATATATTATTGATAATCAATTATGCAATTGTATATTTTATAAACACTGATGTATGTGGCATGCTTTTTGCTGTCTATACTACATGCATATTTTGTTAGTTATTATGAAATTTCAATCTTTCACACTTACTTTATGTTGTATAAATCTATATATTATGGTACAAAAGGTTTACAAGGTATGTACAACTTGCCTAGAATATTTCGTCAAACTTTTCTTGACTTCTATGAAAGAGAACGATTTTATATTTGGTCTGCAGCTTCATTATGTTCAGATGCAGCCACTTCCTGTTTGCTGATAGTTTGAAATTTTACAACACTCAGTGCACAAGGAAGATTTCGGTCAAACTTCTCTGGGCTTCTATGAAAGGGAATGGTTTTATATTTGGTCTGCATTATGTTGAGTTGCATATGGAAAGTTAGTTTTACACCTGCATTGCATCCACTTCTTGTTTGCTAATATTTTGAAATTAAGAAATATTTTCCTCATTATTTTCTTGCCTTCTATGAAAGGAAATGATTAAATATTTGGTGGGCAGCTTGATAATGACGAGTTATAGCTAGTAAGCATTTTTTACATCTGCATTGCTGCTACTTCCTGTTTGACCTCATTGCATGAGGAAAATTCTCTTCATAAGTTTTCTTGGCTTCAATGAAAGAGAATGATCAGTTATGCTTCAGTATGTAATCTCAATCAGTTGTATGCAGAGACGCAGGTCCAGATCCTGTATTGGTTTTAAAAGTCATTATTTTAATGCATTTATCCTTAAGTTTCAAAATTCTGTAATATAGTTCAAATGATGCAGAAAACCTCAAAATTTAAAAATACAACTTAAATTGGCATATCTTCAATGCCATCTATGTTTGTATTGATGCCATTTGTTTCTACAAAAACAAGAAAACTGAAAAGGGGAAGAATAAAACCTGTTTTAACAAAGTTAACAGAAAGTTTTATACTATCAAATTGAATAAAATATAAATATAGAGGGTACACTATAATGTTTTGCCCCTGTTTGGTGCTAGAATATATATTTTGTTCACTTGCATGTAACATTTTGCAATGGCTGTTCAAGAACTCATTCTTTCTTGTCTACTCTACAAATGATGTGCATTATGGCCACAGTTCAATATATGAAACAAAGTACACATGAAAGGAAAGTAATGCTGTGAAGAACAGAAAAATTTACCACCACACCTTTAAGGTGAAATCCATTGCTGTGAAAATATATCACAGGATTATCTTGAAAGTATTGTTAAGTATATCTTTTTTATACAATTGAGTTTTCATTTTTATTTCTTTCCAGATCTACGTTTACAATTATTAGATGTTCAGAATAATCAAGATTTAATCAAGAGTTTATATGGACTATTAATGTTGTTGCCACAATCAGAGGCATTTAAATTGTTAAGATATCGACTGGACTGTATACCACATTATCAGCTAGCCTTAATGAATGACAGGTAAGCTTGGTCCGAAAATAGTGAGCTAATCTTGATGAATGACGGGTAAGCTTGGTCCGAAAATAGAAAGCTAATCTTGATGAATGACGGGTAAGCTTGGTCCGAAAATAGTGAGCTAATCTTGATGAATGATGGGTAAGCTTGGTCCAAAAATAGTGAGCTAATCTTGATGAATGACAGGTAAGCTTGGTTAGAAAAAAGTCAGCTAGTCTTAATAAATGACAAGTAAGCTTGGTCAGAAAATAGTTTGCTAGTCTTGATGAATGACAGGTAAGCTTGATCAGAAAATAGTCAATTAGGGGTAATGTAAATGTATGTATCCACTGTTTAAGTTCATTATTCAAATTTTTATTACGTACAGTGAAAACCTTCAAACTATTTTTGAAAGGCAGGGTAATAAAAATTTTTTTTTTTTGCTTTTTTATGCCCCCGCCATAGCGGAGGGGGCATTAAGTTTTACCCTTGTCCGTCTGTATGTCCGTACGTACGTCCCAAAGTTGGTTTCCGTTCTCTAACTTTAGTTTGCCTCAACCAAATGTTATGAAACTTGTACACAATGCTTATTTATTACCACAAAACACAGATCGAGTTTGAATTTCGGCTGCATCACTTAAACCATTATAGAGTTATGCCCCTTTACAAATGGAAAAATTGCTGAATTTTTCGTTTCCGTTCTCTAACTTTAGTTTGCCTCAACTAAATATTATGTAAATTATACATATAGCTTATTACCACAAAACACAGATCAAGTTTGAATTTCAGTTGCCTCACTTTAACCGTTCTAGAGTTATGCCCCTTTACATATGGAAAAATTGGTGAATTTTTGGTTTCCATTCTCTAACTTTAGTTTGCCTCAACCAAATGTTATGAAACTAATATACACTATGCTTATTACCACAAAACACAGATCGAGTTTGAATTTCGGTTGCATCACGTCTACTGTTCTTGAGTTATGCCCCTTTACAAATGGAAAAATTGGTGAATTTTTCATTTCTGTTCTCTTACTTTAGTTTGCCTCTACCAAATGTTATGAAACTTATTCACAATGCTTATTACCACAAAACACAGATTGAGTTTGAATTTCGTTGGCGTCACGTCTCCCGTTCTAGAGTAATGCTCCTTTACAAATGGAAAAATTGCAAAACTTCTCATTTCCGTTCTCTTACTTTAGTTTGCCTCAATCAAATGTTATGAAACTTATTCACTATGCTTATTACCACAAAACACAGATTGAGTTTGAATTTTGTTGGCGTCACATCTACCGTTCTAAATTTATGCCCCTTTACAAATGGAAAAATTGCTGAATTTATCATTTCCGTTCTCTTACTTAAGTTTGCCTCAACCAAATGTTATGAAACTTATACACAATGCTTGTTACAAGGAAACTCAGATCAAGTACAAATTTAGGTAGCGTCACTATTACTGTTCTTGTGTTATGTCCCATTATAACGTTGTATGCAAGCGGGGGCATCATCTGTGTCCTGGGGACACATTCCCCATTTATTTTCATTGATATTTCAAAAAGGCTTTAGGCACATTTTACAGGGAGTCAAACAAGTACAGACTGGATAGGGGAATCCTGGCTTAATATTTTACAGGGAGTCAAACAAGTACAGACTGGATAGCTGTAGCAGAGGGGGCATTAAGTTTGACCCTTGTCTGTCTGAACGTCAGTACGTCCCAAAATTGGTTTCTGTTCTTTAATTTTAGTTTGCCTCAACCAAATGTTATGAAACTTATACTCAATGCTAATTAACACAAAACACAGATCAAGTTCAAATTTTGGTTGCGTCACTTTTACCGTTCTAGAGTTATGCCCCTTTACAAATGGAAAAATTGCTGAATTTTTGTTTCCGATCTCTAACTTTAGTTTGCCTCAACCAAATATTTTGAAACTTATATACAATGCTTATTACCACAAAACTTAGATCAAGTACAAATTTGGGAAGAAACACTTCTACCGTTCTTGGGTTATGTCCCTTTATAATGTTATATGCTAGTGGGGGCACATTCCCCTTTTATTTGTAATGGAATCAATCCCCCAAAAAAATTCTGATACATTTGAAATGAATGTGTTTGAAAAAAAATTTCTACACCAACATTTATACACACACAAAAGGAAAGGGAGCACCCTTGTATATTTTTTAGAGGATTCCAAATGGAATTTCAGTGTGTTTTGTTAGCAAAAAAATATAAATCATGCAAATAAAGAAAACTACTACTATTACTGCAGAAAAATAAATAAACATAATGTAAACATAATGTTCTGTTGTGGGTACAACAACCTTAATGCACCTTTGGTAAATAAAATATTTAGGAACCTATCGTTTGGACTCGCTTATGGCTTAAATCTAGACTACTTTCTGAAAAATGGTAGACAGCAAAAAGTGTAGGCAAGCGATCAATTTTTTTGTAACCACAAATATGTGTAATCATATATATGCATCTCAGTGCTATTATTATATAAACTAGTACATTGATCTTTCTAACAATGGAAAGCTGCTCCAAATTTTTGTCAGATGTAATCTCAGTTATTTCTTACTAAGTAGATTCTGCATATAGATCCTAATGAAGAGGGTATTGTTCAGTCATGACGAAATGTATTACGATTTTCCTGGTCCTCTTACACTAACCTGAATTACAGAAGGTTAAATCATTAATTTTAAACAAGCAGGTTTGAAGTATTTCCTGTCATTATGGGGTCATGTGACTTTTATCACTGAAGTGACTTCCTGTCACAAAACTAAGTCACATTATTCAAAATGATTTGTAATTAGTCATATTTATATTGTTAACTTAAAAAAAATGTTACAGTGAATTTACATATTTAAAGTAAGCTTGTACAATGATTTTGGTTTATCATGAACCTTTTACTAACATTAAGTAGCACACATCTTTGAGACTTACAATTCAAGGTATTGTAGTATGCTTGGTGTCTCTTTTTTGTATATTTTTAAAAATGTTTCCAAGTTTTAAATTCTTCTTCTAACCACAGGCTGACAAGAACTGATTAAATGTGCACAAAATTAGTGCAAGATGTGTGTGTTTTCATCAATTAGAGATTTTTGGTGGGATTAAATGTTTATTTTTATTTTTAAGGATGACCTGCACAGTCAACCATAATGGCAGCTGAATCATGTGAAATGTGAAACTTAGTACAAAATATCCATATTTTGTTCAATTACATTTAGAAACATTTAAAAGAATTCTAGATAGCATCTCTAGCCTTTAATAGTAGTGCTCTGTCTAGAATGATCCATTTTCTAGTATATGTCTATATGATACCTATACTAAGAATAAGACAGGAGTATACATATAAATCCATTTCATAGGTTAGATTTAGTATAGTGTTGACTTTCATGTCACAGAAACCAATGACAGTACCATTGAAATCTCTGAAATATTCTATTGACTGGCAATACAACCTTTGTGTGTTTTGAGGGGGTATGCAAGTGACTCCCACTATTTCATCATGAAGTTCAACTGTTTTACTAATTCCTTTCAAATTTTAGTATGTTGTTACTATTGACAAAATGAAGGTTAAGTTATATAGTGATGATTTCCCTTTACTTTTGCCATTCAGGAAATGTGGTTCTTCATTTGATTGGAAAAAATGATATCTGTTATTTCCTTGCAATAACTTTAAGTAGCTCACATCTTTTAGACTTGCAATTCAATCTAATATTGTATGCTTGATGTCTCTTGTTTGTATATTTAAAATATGTTCCCAAGTCTAAAATTCTTTTTTCTCTAAACCACAGGCTGACAAGAACTTATTAAACATGGACTAAATTTGTGGAAGTTTTGTGTTTTTTGATCAATTAGAGATTTTTGATGGGTTTGAATGGTTATTTTTGTTTTTATTTTAAAGGATGACCTGCTCTGCCACCCATAATGACAGCTGCAATGTAAATAAATCATGTGAAATGTAAAATTCATTTCAAAATATCCATATTATTTTCTATTAGAAGAAGAAACATTTAAAATGGTGGATATTTTTGTTTAGCGTTTTTTTAGTAGTGCTCCATCTAGAATGATAAATTGCCTATATATAAATGTACTGCCTATGCTAAGAATAAGACTGGAGCATCCATATAAACACATGTCGGTCATGGGTTAACTTGATATTGTGTTGAGGTCCATAACTCTGAAACCCATGATACTATATTAATATTTTACCATAACAAATACCTGATATATTATATTGACTGGCAATGTTTACCTTTAGCTACCTTTTATGGTAGATTGACTTTGATATTGTTTTAAAATTAGATTCTCAGATTAGTATATCAGTGATAGTCACAACTTTAGTTTGCTTTAAAGGTATAGAAAAACATCAGTGACATTTTGGTCATTATGACCTATATTATACTGTTGAGCGATCTTGATAAAGCTTTGCAATTAGCTCTGTATTTCAGAAACATTAAGTAGAATGTCAATGATATTACACTCCTATTATTCTCTGATATAAATTATAGTAAAAAAACAGTTCCAATACATTTTGGTAACCATGACTTACATTTTATGATTGAGTAACTTTGGCTATGTTTGACTGACCATTCCTTTCTCATACATGATTAGGAAGTTTTTGAAATTTTAAAATAAGAATAAAGATATTGGAAAATTTTTACTAGTGCCATTATTTGTGTTGTGTTTATTGGGAACATAAATTCTACATATTGCCCTTTGAAAAATCATTCTACAGAAAAAAGGTCTGTTAAGGTTTGCAGTGTAAAATAAATTAATAATTGTCAGTAGATGATAGACAGCATCAAATGAAAATTATTAATCTCATTGTGTACCTAGCAAAATGCTTATCAAACAACAGGTTGACAAAATGGATTTGTTTCTTTTTGTGGTGTGTAAGATATAACAGAGATTGTCTATTTTTTTACATTGTAAATTTAAAAACCAGGACAAAGCATGTGGTTTTTAAACAAATTTATTCACAATAATTCAGTGCATTGAAAGTGTAGCGGTTTCTTTGTTGAAACAATTTGTTCAATCAGAAAAAACTATGAATGTATTTACATTTTAGACAGTACAAAAATAGAATGATTTGTAAATCATTGTCACAATTTGTTGTTATATCAGCATTGACACATCTTATTTCAATGGATACTTTTTGGCCCAACCCCTCAGTCATGGTCTACTGACTGAAACTTTGGCATAGTCTGTGATAGATAAGTTTATAGGAAACCACTAATGGTAAGTCAATGATATTTAGTATGCAGTTATATTAACACTGTCATGTCTCATTTCCATGGCGATTATTTTGTCCCACTCCCTCAGTCATTGTCTTTTGACTTGGGAACTTTTGCATACTGTAAATTCTGAAATTATTGTGAAGTTTTTATTATTGCGAAATAATGCAACTGGGTGAGTATCCCTATAATAAGAACTCACATTCTGATATCTGATACATATATCTGTATGCAGATTTTCTTCAAATCACAATAATTAATTTCACATTTTTTGTCCATTCTTAAAAATCGCAATAACAAATGCCTGCAATAATTTCTGCATTTACAGTAGTTTACATGTTAAAATTTGTGATTATGTCAGTATAAGGAAACCCTTTATGTAAAGTCAGTTGCATTGCCATATATCTCATTTCCAAGGGTTAATTGGCCCTGCTCCCTTAGTCATGGTTTACTTACTTCGAATTTTGGAAATAAATGTTAAAGAGTTGCCATTTTCTCCAGGCTATTTTAATTTCAACATATGCATTATCCCAAAAAAATTACATACAGGCGAGACATATCTCTGTTTCAACAATTTATTACAACAGATTAAGGATATTAAGAATGCAAGTCAGCAAATACAGCCCACATTCTTGGACAGTAAAATGTTGAAATATTTTCCAAACTCATTGAAACTGATTAGATTTTGTATCTGAATTTGAAATTGATTACATGAATTACGTCACAATAAAATTGATTACTGACATAAAACTATTATTTCAGACAGACAGACAAATTATTTGATGTAAATTGTTTGAAACTTTACACCTTTTTTGAAATTGCTATGGGATGCTGATTAATGAGATGATGTAAGTTTCATGAGAGACAATTAAGTGCTTGAGTAATTTTACATGAAAATAGAGTGTGTTATATAATTTAGATTGTGGGATTAAGTTTTGCAATTTCAGGGCTAGGATTTAGGGAATCTAAGTAATTGATGCTGTAATACAATTTATTCACCAGGTTTCACCTGGGAAATATGGACAACATCTATCTTTTCACTAAAGCCTTTTTAGGGGTTTTATGAGTGTATACTAAAATTTATTCAGCAGTTTTAACCTTGAAAATAGGGACAAAAACTTTTAACTTAAACCTTGTTTAGGGGTTTTATGTCTGTAATATATTCCTTTTTTAACTAGGATTTTGGTAATGTAAACACTCATTTTAGAATGTTAACAATTATATATTTTTGAATTATAAAGGGAAATATCAGGTGAAAATAAGGGAGATTCATTATGTTTTTGTTACCCCATTTGTAAGGTTCTTAGTTTTTATGTAGATCAATTGATGTGATTGCTTAACCAACGATTTAATCTGCTTAGTTTGTAACTACTTACAATACTGTAGAATGATTCAATATCTAGTGTTGAATATATTTTGCATGTGTAACAAAGCATAAGGTGAAGAACTTTTAATGGAATTAATGGTTTTAATCATTATTCTAAAATATAAAATCCATCAAAAAAGTGCCTGACTAGTAATCATTAAGTCTTTACTGAGTCAAATATCCAGCAGACCAGGCCCCTCGGTCATAAAACTTGACTCAGTACTTGGAGTACAAAATTTGTGCTTGAAACACCAAATCCTGTATTTTGATTGGTTGATTTCTGAGTTTGTGTACAATAATCATGCTCGAAAGTTTTATGACTGCAAGGCCTGGAGTATTACTTCTTTTAATGTCTTGTCAAAAAGTTTGTCGGTATACCTAGAGAAAAACCATCACCTCATTCTTTTGAAATAGTCAGGCGACTCTCTCAAGGACTTTAAATGACTATATGAACCAAGTGCTTGATTTTTATATGCCCGTTTCAGGGACGTATTATGGTATACCGTTGACCGTCTGTCCGTCCGTCAGTCCGTCCGTCCGTCGTCAACATGTCGGACATTAACTCAAAAACGCTTTAACCAATATGCATGAAACTTTGGTGAATTGTTTATATCTATTGACGTGAGCTCCCTTTCGTTTTTTATAAATTTCAGATTTACCGTTTCCGAGTTTTGGGGTTTTATTCATTAAAAAAAGGGGGGATTTTCCAGTTTTCCGACAATAACTCAAGAATGCTTTCACCAACTTGCAAGAAATTTTGATGAATTGTTTATATCTATTGACATGAGCTCCCCTTCGATTTTTTTAAATTTTAGATTTTACGTTTCCGAGTTACAGGGTTTTATTCATAAAAAAAGGGTGATTTTCCAATTTTCAGAAAATAACTAAAAATTGCTTTCAGCAGTTCTCATGAAACTTTGGTGAAATGTTAATATCTGTTGATGTAAGCTCCCTTTAGAATTTTATAAATTTTAGATTTTACATTTCTGAGTTATGGGGTTTTATTCATTAAAAAAGGGGGGATTTTCCGGTTTTTGGACAATAACTCAAAAATGCTTTCACATGTTCTCATGAAACTTTGGTGAATTATTTATAGCTATTGATGTAATCTCCCTATTGATTTTCATATATTTCAAATATGACATTGAGAAGAAATTGAACTTTATTTGTTTATAGTCTGACAACAGATTTACTAAGTATTGCGCAACAGCACAGTGTATTGCACAACAGCAAGAAATGGTAAATTGAATTCATATAACCAATTTCAAGTTCTTTGACTACATTTATTCAGAAACCTATAATATGTCAAATATTTAATTACAATCCAAATTCAGACCTGTATCAAGCTTGAATATTGTGTCCATTTTTGTCCCAACTGTTCAGGGTTGGACCTCTGCGGGCATATCCAGCTGCGCTCAGCGAAGCAGTTTATTTATATATATTTTATCTTGAAAGTATATAAATACATAATAAAATAAAACATTAGATAAATAAGTCAACATGGTTTTTTAATTGTCTCTGGACTACTTATAGGTGCTTTAAGTTGTTCTTTAATAACAATTTTTTCTCATTTTTGGGCCAATTGACTCCTTACATGCATTGTTGTCCTAGAATGACTAGAATTATCCTTTTTAGCTCACCTGGCCCAAATGGTGAGTGTTGAAGATGCACATTTCGACACAGGCTCTTAAGAGTCTCTATTTGGAAATTTTAGCTATAACATTGATAAGTATGATAGATAAAGATGGCTGTGACTGTTTTTAAAGGTATAAATGTAACATACTTTTGTTAGGTGAGAGATACTGACTTGGAAGCCCTTAGTTTATGGATGCAACAGACAGAATCCTTCCCCAACACATATATATGCTAAATTCGACAAAATTATGTGTAGGATGTAAATATAAAAATGATAAGATGTGGTATGATTATTTAAGAAAAACTTGAATACAATTCATCCTTATGTACTTGAAATAAAATCTTCAAAGAAAAAAATGATTATGTATTAAGCTTTCTGTTCTGACATATTCAATATACATATAATAATGTAGGAAAAAAATCAGAAAATATTATGAAAAGTAATACATTTTGACTCCCACTCATAAAACAGTTTTATGTGAAAAATGTTACTATTACTTCTTGCAAAAGATATGATCTAAAATCATAACCATAGGCCCATTTCAAATGTGTTTGACACCCATATTACGTTGACATTTAGTCCTAGTGGCTATCAATACTGACATCAAATAGTCTGTACACATCACTATTTATAATTTACAAACCATGTGAGCAAAATCAATATAAACTTGATATCTAATTGGGTGGCCATTTATACTGTATCATATATCACATGAAAGAGGATTAAAGGGGGATAATTCACACATAATTAACTTTGATGGGAGATAATTGGAGCGTTAACCTGTCATCAGTACATACTTAAATGGGTCATTACAAACAAAATAATGTGGTTTTCTTCTGATAATATGGTAGATTGTCTCCTTTTGTACTTTGAAAGAATCTTTCATAGTTGATTTAGTTTGTTGGAAATCAGTTTTACCATCACACCTGAAGAAAAAAACTTTGCTTTTGTGACATTTGTGCATATAAGGTCTTAATTTTAATAATTTCACATCAGAGGAAACCCCCTTTTTTTAAATTAGGCAAATTAACCTCAGAGGTAAAACATCATAATATGTATCATTGTATAATATCATAATTCAAATATCATTTACATATCTACAAATACTTGAATGTGATTGGTCAAATGGAATTTTTTTCTTGGCATACACTTCATTAGACATGTTGCCGAAACTACTTTTGTAGCTAATGTAAACAATAATTATGTTGATTTCACTGTGATATATTCATGTACTATACACATGAATGGAATCCTGGAGTTCCAAGAAAGTTGAAATTGAAAGAAAACATAATGATTGTTTTTGGTTGAGCATTATAAGGACTAAACATATTTTTTTCTAGAGGTTATTGATTAGTAAACAGAGCTATGGACTCACAAAAGTATTAAGTAACAGTCTATTAGTTAATCATCTGAGGAACTTAAATTGATTACCATATTTTTTGTTTTGGCATGTGGAATAAGTGTTTCAGATGAAAATTTTTATTTAAGATGTTCATAATTTATAATATTGATAATTCACAAATTTATTACAATTACCCGGTATATTGTGAAAAATGGTTCTGGTAAATTTTGGATGTGTTTATCCAACTGGGGACGTATATTTTACACTTGGGTACCTCTGGGTAGTGTTTTTCATATAAGCCCAATGCTCACTTATTTGATGTCAGTTGAGAATTGGTCATCTTTGTCATCTAATTTGTGTACCTTTAGTAATATTTAAATACTAAAACATTCAGCAGAGGAATAATGTAAGCTACTCAAATATGATTAGCTTGTGTCACTTCATTATTAGAAAAGGGGATACACAGATGACCAAAAATCTCATTCCACATATTACAATACACAATATTCCAATTTCTATTCTGTGAATGAACGGCCCCTGAGTTGACCTGGGGTCATTTGGGGGAAAATGTGTCAGAGGACATTGGGACTAAAGATTTTTGCATTGTGATGTCAAATTTTTAACAGGAAAAAGCATCAATTCGTAGATCATGTATTGAGGATGATAAAAGGATATATATATGAAAATCTACTTTAATTTTTCACATATATCTTGTACAAAATTTCCTTTTTCACTGGAGTATGAAATGCACTTAACACTTTCATTTTCACCTGAGTATTATAAATGTGTTGGAATATTTGAAGGATAAACAAATACAGGTGTGAAGTAAGCACCTGTTTGTATTATCGTCACCACACCAACACATCTATAATAATCTTACATATGATATATAAAATTACATATTTATTCATAATTCTAAATTGCCTTAATTTTATATGTAAATATGATGAATGCTGACACTCTAAAACAATATGTTATTAGCTGTGATTCATAAAATAACAAATATGAATTATACGCAGGTTATATAAACTAATTCCAATTTACGTTGTTTGCGGATTAGTCTTAGATGAAGTCATTTTTGTGGTTAAACATAATAGGAAGTGTGGATAAGTGTAGCCTTGAGAAGGCTTAAAAATAAGAAAAATTATATACATGTAATAAAAGAGGAGGACAAATGAAATGTATTTATAAATGAGTCATCTTGAAATGAAGCTAAAAGCTATAACCTGCTAATAAATATAATTGAAACCAGTGCATATAGTTTATGAAATCATTGAAATTAGTTGTACTTAATTATGTAGTAAAGTCAATTAATCTGCAGCTGGTTGTGCTTTCAGAAGTAATAACAATATAAATATAAGCACATCTAAAACTTTCATTATTTATTAAATCTATTATTGCTATATTTAGTGATTTTAAGATAAGAAGAAACAATAATGAACATTATGGGCTTATAAATATGTCAAACATTAACTGACTTTTACCTTTTGACCTCTATCCTGCCCTCATGGAAGACAATTTATAGATTGTAGGATTTAATAAGCATGGTGTTGATTAGCTGGTAAACTTTTGACTTCTGTTTTGACTTGCTGTAGAATTGTTGTGCACTGCAACATAGTTTCTTTCAGCTGTATGCATATAACAGTTACTTCAGATAAATGCTATCACACAAAATACATTGTTTCTATTGATTTGTTATAAGTAGTGTGATTTCAGTTATTCTTCCTAAGTCTTGGCGAATAAAGAAATCATTCTAATGTTTGTATTCTAGCTTATAGGCTTAATCCTTTTTGTATTTTGTGAAAATTTTGTTTTAAGGTGAGTGAAACTTATATATTTTCTAATTGATAATTTGTTCAAAAATAAATCTTAAGTAAATTGGAAATTTATAAACCAATTATGATTCCTTCATTTATTTTTTTTGTCATTACTGTGTTATTTGGAATTAACTAATGAAATTAGGGGCTTCCCTGCTGCTGCAGATAAACTTTTTGTTCTTTCTAATTTGGGTTTGTGACCAGTCAAAGTTGTAGTGAATTTGGGATGTTCTTTATGATACCACTTTGTCTATATAGCTTAAGCTAATTCATGTCTCATTTAGGCATTTACACTGCAGTAGCTGCAAGCAGATGTATTCAAAAACTTTCTGGCAGAGAAATTATTAAAAAAAAAGCCAAGAAAAACCCTCTCACCTTCATTGCAAGGTCTCTGTTTTATTAGGAAGTTTAAAATTTGTTTTTAAATTTTTTTCAAGTGTATAAAAGATTTGATTTTTTTTCAGGAGTAGATTCAAGTTTTTTCAAGAGTAGATTTAAGTTTTTTTCAAGAGTAAATTAAAGTCTTTTTCAAGAGTAGATTTAAGTATCAGGAATATACAGTTTTTAATTGCAATATCTGCATTCTGGGTATTATGTTTGAATCCTACAGATGGTCTTTATCTTAGGTACTGTTTGTGTAACTATATTGTCATTGTGTTTGTTGATCGATTCTAATCCTGTTTTAACTAATGATTTACTTTGGTTTATTACCGAACATATAAGTGTGTCAACTACTATTGATTGTTAGAACATTAGTTTCCTGGACTGTTTTGAAGTTTTGGTTTTCTAGCACTGAACAGTCGCTGTTAGTCAGACACTGATTGACATTCTTTCAGTACTTAGTTCATAATCTTAACATATACTTCTTAAACCATGACAGATGAGAAGTAGGATTCAGACAAGAGGTGGTACCTTATGTTTAATGAACATATATGTTTTTAGCTGACTTAGCCTGAAGGGTCAGCACAGTTAATTATTAGTATAATTTTGATTGCCTGTTGTAAACTTTTTCAATTAACGGGACCCTCTCTTTGGCAAAAACTCATGTTTTTTTAAGTACATTTTACTGACTTTTTTCCAGCAACACCCCTTCCCCCTCCTCCTTTTTGAAAATCGAAGAGGATCTCCCACAGTGTATTGTAATCTAACGTCAATTTGAGTTTGGACTTCCAGCTTATAGAACATGTTTTTGACAACCAGGATATCTGTATGCATTAATGTAAGAATCTTAATCCCAACTTACATACATGGATTATCTGGCATGTCAATAATTAAAATGGACATTTCATAAATGACTGAAAACCAATACTTTTTACTTTTATTTTCAGGCAAAAGACAAAATCATCAACTGATCAGAGACCATTTGTATCTCACCTTAATTTCCAAGACTTACTACAACATTTCAAACAAGTTCAAGAAAAACACAGACAGAAAGCTTTTGCTGTCAAACCAAGGAGATGATACTCATGAAACATTATAGAATTAAAATAGATAATTCAAATGCTGAATATTTAAGTACCATAGATTCAGTAAACAAACAAGAACAACTGCGGACAAAAATATGACATTAGTTAATACTATTCTTGAACATTATGAAGGAGACTACAACTAGCCAAAAAAAAATACAAGTTTGAATTAATTCAATGTAAATTTTGAATATAGAAATAAGGAGATGTGGTATGATTGCCAATGAAACAACTATCCATAAAGACCAAAGGAGAAAGTTGTGAACAATTTGTTTTGTTACTGGTAATTGAAACATCACATTAATTTCTGAATTTTTGACTGTAATAGCTTTTTAAACAAACTGTCATGCAAGTTTAAATTAGCTGTCTTGTTTCTCTGCTTTAATTGTCAGCTTAAAACAGAACCCTCGGTCTCCATTGTTATCTGTACTCAGTTTGCCTTTTTTAAAATCATCTTCTGAAAGATAAAATGATAATAAACAAAAATTAAATAAAAAAAAAAATCATTGAATATTGCCAATTTAATCCAAATCAAAAAGACTTGTTCATAATCCCCTTTTTTTAATTTCTTTTTTCACAACTTAGACAACTACCAAATATCTCTGCTTGCATTTCAAAATTTTTTTTTTTTAAGAATTTAACCAAAAGTTCAACGAAACTAGTCATTCATAGAAAAACAAAGGATATGGGGTATCCGTCCATGACACAAAATCACATGCACAGCAAAAAGCACACAAAAATCAAAGGAACAGCGCTTGTATTAATTACTGTTCTTAATCTCAATGTTTATATTTAAAGTATTCCATGAATACAAGTTGTTGAGTTAATAGTTGAAATATTAACTACAAACGTTGTAAAAGGCTATGTTACATAAAGATTAAAGTTAAAATGGAAACTGATCAAATGTTATCACCATAGTAACAAAGAATGACCTTTGTGTTTTTAAGTGTTTTATGCATACCATTCTTGTTACATTGTACATGTATTGTTATTGTTATCTGAACTCATGCAAGTCCTAATAGACTTAAAAAGGAAATATTTTCACTAATATATTGTGATCATAAAGTAATAAGATATAAATTTTACTTCATTTGCATTAAACAATATATTAACCATAAAAGTCGACATAATATATCATATATTGTAACCTTTCGGCATGTTTTGATTAATTTCAAAAGATTCATTTTGTGTAATATTTTAATATATCAATAAAGTGTGACATGTAAAGAAATAACAAATCTACTACGAACTATAAAAAAAAAGTTATTATAATCTATTGTTACCAATCGAATAATGATTTTAAGATATTAAATTGAAAGACAGTACATGGAGATTTTAGATTACTTTTATCTGAAATTCAGTCAGTACTTTTACTTCCATATGAAAAAAAAAAGAGTAATGCATTAAATCCATATCTTATTCAGACAAATGAAATTTTTACTACTTATTTCAGTGGACTTATATTTTTCTGCACCAGAGACAATAAAATGTTCAAATGTAAAAAGTGCATGCTTAGCCATTTACGTTAATATTTGAAATTTGAATGTTGAAATTCTCCAATGATGTAAGCTGATATATTGGTGAAATTTGACATTCTTTTAAGTTAATCTTCAAAATTTGTGTTCTTTTTTCTGTGCAACATCATCAGGCTTGTTGCCAGTTTTTTTATGCTGTCATATGATATTTTCATGCACAAAACACAGTGTAGTGTTGTTGATTTGTAATGGTCATACTGTATCAAGTATTTTACCATAGCTCTTTTCATGTGAAGTTTTCAGCACACCATATTAGAATGTAACTTATACTAATTATGAAATAATAATTAATCTGTCAGGAAAAGTTTAAATAAGCTGAAAAGTAGAAAAAATCTTTGAAATTATTACTTTAAAGTTATATATAGAAAGACCAAGATATCTTATAATTTGAATGTCTACATCTCCACAATCCCTTCAGCCTTTTATAGAAAGAAGTAGGAGCAATAAGGCCCTTATTTGGCCCAAATATTACTGCAAATTTAAAAGTTATCATACTTATTCTTAAATTTGTCCTAATAACTAGGTGCAATGTTTCCACAATGGAAATAACGATGGAAAACTGCATAAATTCTGTATTTTTCATCGTTTTCATGAAAATGGTATATATTATAACGTAATTGAGACGTCATCAGATAAAGCAATCATTTTTCTTTTATTTATATTTCTTGACTCTATGCATTTCCAAACATTATGTGCCAATTTGAAATAGTTGTCAAACATTCTATTTTCTTGGGCCAAAACCGGGCCTCAACGCCCCTTCTCCTTTAGAGAAATACCTTTGCTTAAATAGTGAAATAATACAATCTGTTGAATATGAAATAATGTTCACACATAAACCATCTATCATATATTGTCCTTTATCTGACCATCTCAGGTGTAATCATGTCAATTTTACCAAAATTTGATATTTATGGATAAACTTGTTAAAATGACAAATTACTTGGCACTTCCTATTTAGAAGGTGAGGGAATTAAGTACATTTTGTTGTGACCACTGACCATTTAATTTGCATATCTATTATACAGTGTCCATGGAATTCATGGTTATACATTTATTAAAAAGCTATATGTTATTGTATCAAATTCTTTTTGTCATAAATGTGAGAATAAATTAAAGTATAGCTAACATATAGATTATAGATATGGTAATTTTTATTCCTTTTTAGAGAGTGAAAATTTAGAATATATATGAAAGACTTTTTGGGAGATAGTTTGCAGATTCTACCATTATGAATATGAGTAAAAGGAATTGTATGTTAAACCAAACAAACAACACAGTTTTACCTCCTGTACTGTTCAACAATGTAGATATTTTTTGTATTCTTTTTTAATGCTAATGATATTCTTAAACCTTGAGGCAAACTATGATAAAAAGGAAATGATTATATTTGCTCACCTCTGCTGACATACAATTAAGATGATGTGTTCCTACTGTTGTCAGTTGAAAGTTACAATCAATTATATCTATATAATACCGGTACTCTATCATGGAAGAATGTTTTTGTATTTGAAATTATCATAAGGTTCTTCAGTGTTTACTTGTATGTAGGATTCGTTTCACATAATTTTCTATTACACTTGTAAATTCAGTTAAGGTCGGTTCTAATGCTGGATGACAAAAAACATATACCAGAGGTAAACACAATAAAAAACACTGACAAACCTCATCGCATAATGCAGGAAGATGGAGTGAACCATGTCATTTTTGCAAATGACCAGAGCAAGTCTTGGACCCCTACCAAGGTTAAGATTTGTTGATATGATCTGTACTAATACATTCTGAATAACTACTGAGACCACTTGGCTACTAAGACCACTTGGCCACTGTGGCCTCTTAGGTTATTTATGAGGGGCCTGATGTGGGGGGGGGAGGGTCTCATCACGATTCACGAGTTGATTTTTTTGTCAATCACGATTCACAGAAAATAAATTTCCATGATCACGGATCACGAAAATATAAAAAAAAAATAAATCTGTAGAAAAAACGGATCACGATAGTGAAAATGCGCCGATCACGAAGAACGAAAATAACCCATCAGGCCCCTCATTTATGAAGAATGTAGCAAATAAACATTGTTTTAACCAGTTGAAGATTTTTGGGTAGATGAGCACTAGGACCAGGTAAGCAGACAAATGCCCTATGAAATAAAAAAAACATATATATAAACTTTATTAAAAACAAAGAATTACCTTCAACAGACATTAAGAATACTATTTTCAAAACTTTTAATATGTTATTTTATAAGGTGTTGACAAAACGTAAAACATTTTTTACTTGATCTAAATATATTGTTATCAGCTATAGATTGTCTTAGATGTAAATATATGGAATAAGTGCTTTATTTTGTTACTTTATATTTCTTGTCTGTGCATTCGTGTTGCTTAGCAATAATAAGTTATTAATAATTAAAACACATGATTAATCAACAGTTTCTTGTCATATTTCTGTCATCAAAGATTGTGCAAAATTACTTAGTACTTTTGTTTTTGTTGTGAACTCTGCCAAAATGACAACACTTATGCCAAAATATATGTCTATTATACTTTAACCAATCAACCTAACAATTACATTTAATGAAGTCTGAAGAAGAGTTGGAAATCTTTTGAAACATAACAAAGTGGTTTTCTGGATTAATCTTCATCAAAACTTATCTGAAGCCGAAAAAACAAACATCAAAAAGATGTACATAAATACATTGTCACGAGTGGGAGTCTTTGGAATAGATAGTTAGAACCTTGTTCGCATTAGGTCAAATAGATTTGAAAAAAAAACACCGTATTTTTTTGCTTACCTTTTTTATGCATGCGGTACACAAGACAGGTGTCCTCTTCAGAATAAGTGAGAAATTCTGAGATTGCTCTGACATCTGGCAGTCTCTTTTAGGATTTTCTTGTTCCATGGGGCCTTAATCCTAAAAAAGGCCATTGGACATCAGTGCAATCTTGGACTCCTTCAGAATGTGCATCATTTTTTCCTTGGAATTCACATTTTTTCTCTGATCTATTGTGCACAATTGTGATCACTTGACTTTAAGGATGTATTCTTCTGAGGTTTCAGTCTATATAAATATATATAAAGAGTATTATGATCAAACTAAACTCTGTGAAAAAATTGTGTACTTATATTAAGTAGTTTTTGAGTAATAAAAATTTCAAATTTTATAACCAATCTGGTAAGTGTCATCAACCAAAATGTTGAGAAAATAGGTCAGGGTACAAAGAAATTATTTTACCATAAATATGTACATCCCATATCAATTTTTTCTTTTCAAAATTCTTAGATATGTATTTTTTCAATCATTTATAACAAAGAAGTTGAAATAACATTTTAATGTGAATAATGGATAATCAGTTAACTAAGAATATTTGACTTTTTCCTAAATCCTTATGTATCAAATGCACTGGATACTGACATTTGAAATGTTTAAAATCATTGTAAATGATCAATTGGTCAGACATTAAAGATACTGAGCCCTCATTTCGACCAAAACTTTTAAAATTGATATTGATCACTTCAATGTCAAAACGATGATCACTATAATGTCGAGGTGACTGGATAAGATAATTGTAATGTCCTGGTGACTGGAGAAGATCACTATAATGTCCTGGTAACTGGATAAGATAATTGTAATGTCCTGGTGACTGGAGAAGATCACTATAACGTCCTGGTGACTGGATAAGATAATTGTAATGTCCTGGTGACTGGAGAAGATCACTATAATGTCATGGTGACTGGATAAGATAATTGTAATGTCCTGGTGACTGGAGAAGATCACTGTAATGTCCTGGTGACTGGATAAGATAATTGTAATGTCCTGGTGACTGGAGAAGATCACTATAATGTCCTTGTGACTAGAAACGATCACTATAATGTTCTGGTGACTGGAAAAGATCAGTATAATGTCCTGGTGACTGTAGAAGATCAGTATAAGGGAGCTACCATTTGATTTTTATGGGGGGGAGGGGGGGGGGCTATGATGAAATTTGAAAAAAATAGGCAGGACAGGAGTTTTGAGTAAAAAAAAAGGCAGGATGAGACACTTTGCAAAAAAAAAAGGCAGGATGACAATTTATGTAAAAAAATGCAGGATAAACTAAAAAAAAAAGGGCAGGACCGAATAGAGTGAAAAATAAAAAGGCAGGACTGAGATTAACACAAAAAAAATGCAGGACAACATTTTTCATCCTAGCTCCCCCATAAAAATCAAATGGCAGCTCCCTAATGTCCTGGTGACTTGATATGATAATTATAATGTCCTGGTGACTGTAAACGATCACTAGTATGTCCTGATGACTGGAGATGATAACTATAATGTCCTGATGACTGGAGAAGATCTCTATTATGTCCTGGGGACTGGAGATGATCACTGTAATGTCCTGATGACTGGAAAAGATCACTATTACGCCCTTTTGACTAGAGACGACCACTATTATGTTCTGGTGACTGGATAAGATCAGTATATGTCCTGGTAATAGGTATAATAATTATAATGTCCTGGTGACTGTAGGAGATCAATATTACGTCCTGTTGACTGGAGATGATCACTATAATGTCCTGGTGACGAGAAGATCGCTATATTATCCTGCTGACATGAGAATACCACACTAATGTCCTGGTGATGAGAAGTCACTGAGACGTCCCAGTGACTGGAGAAGATCAGTGTAATGTCCTGGTGACGAGAAGATAACTATAATGTCCTGCTAATGAGTAGACCATTATATATTGTCCTCCTGACAGTAGAAGACCACAATAATGTCCTGCTGGTGAGAAGATGACTATAATGTCCTGGTGACTGGAAAAGAAAACTAGAATGTCCTGGTGACAAGAGAATATAATTTCAATGTCCTGGTGACTTGAGAATATCACTCAAATGTGCTAGTGATTGGAGAAGATCAGAACAATGTCCTGCATGATGACGAGAAGAGCACATTTTTATCCGGGTGACTGGAGAAGATCACTTTAATATATTGGTGACGAGAAGATCCCTCTAATGTTCTCGCGAATGGAGACAATCACTATAATGTATGGTGACCGGAGAAGATAACTATAATATAAAGGAATGCATGGAGAAAATCACCTTAAAGTCGTTGTGATGGTAGAAGATAACTATTATGTCCTGGTGACGAGAAAACCACTTTATTGTCCTGGTGGATCACTAAAAATGTATGGTGATTGTAGAAGATTACTTTAATATCTTGGTGCCTGGAGATCACTATAATGTCCTGGTGACTAGAGACAATCACTATAATGTCCTCGTGACTGGAATTCACTCTAATGTCCTGGTGATTGGAAAAGATTACTTCAATGTCTTGGTGACTGGAAAAGATATCTATAATGTCGAGGTGACATAAAGACAATTATAATGTCCTGGTGATTGGAAAAGATCGCTATAATGTCCTGGTGATTGGAAAAGATCACTATAATGTCCTGGTGACGAGAAGTTCACTATAATGTCCTGGTTACGTAAAGACAAATATAATGTCCCGGTGATTGGAAAAGATCACTATAATGTCCTGATGATTGGAAAAGATCACTACAATGTCCTGGTGACTAGAGAAGATCGCTTTAATTTCCTGGTGACGTACATAAAGACAAAAATAATATCCAGGTGATTGGTGAATATCACTTTAATGTCCTCGTGACAGTAGAAGATCACTATAATGTTCTGGTGACTGGAAAAGATCACTTTACTGTCCTGGTGACGGTTGAAGATCACTTTAATGTCCTTGTTTATATGGAATATTCATAAGGTGTACATGCTGTCTGGCAGGGTTCACGTGACCTTGGCCTCATTATGATGGTTCTGATTGTTCGATATAAATTTTTCGTGGTTCGTTTCTAAGGTATCGTAAACAGTAGGTCAACTATATGTGTTTAATTGAATAATTGTAAGGTGAACATGTCCGTCTTCCAGGGTTCATTTGACCTTGAACTTTTTTTTCAAGGATCTTTAATTATGTTAAGTTTATGTGATACCTGTACAAAGTAGGATCTTTTTCTTAAAGACCTTCAACATAAAATTCAATCATGATCAGTAAAGCAGGCGAGGCATATCTCGATTAATTGAATCGCCAAGGATACACAGAAAAGGCAAAATAAACCCCTTTGAAATAAACGAAACCAAGCTAAAAGTAGAAAACCTTTTGATGTATAAAATCGTATTGTCCTGTTAGACATTTTTTGTCTGTACAATGCTAGGTTACCTGGACACTGAGTTGTTCGTTGTATGTCTTTTTTTCAGAGTAGTCGGGTTTTGGTGGCGGTTAACGGGGTCTTGTACTTTAATGTACTTTGTGGTATTTTTGTCAAATCATGCTATGCTTTTTCATGTATCATCTGGTTTTGACAACGGCACATCAATATAGTGAACAGTGCAGAAAGACAAGATCTGGTACAATGCCTAAAGTATATGTGTACTGATTTTTTTGTAAATGCAGAAAATAAATGATATATAGAAGATCACTATAATGTTCTGGTGACTGGAAAAGATCACTTTACTGTCCTGGTGACGGTTGAAGATCACTTTAATGTCCTTGTTTATATGGAATATTCATAAGGTGTACATCACTGTCACGAGGACATTAAAGTGAGGACATTAAAGTGAGGGTTGGTCAAGGGCCGAAAGACTTGCTCGGGAAAGGTTTTGGATAAGAAAGCTAAGGACAGTTTCCCCAGAGGGCATAAATGAAAAAACATAGAATGAGTCACTCATTTTCCCTACCATCACTCATTTTCCTGACATCATTTGTTTCCAGTTACTCCGGATTCCTTACTTGACTCTTACAGTTTTAAGGATTCTTTTGGAATTTTTGGAATTTTACTAGTTTAAAAACCAGGGTTCTTTTCATTTGGTAGGGATATACAAGTACGTATCCACGTCCAACTTTTAACCTTAGCCCAAATTTACTATTATTTTTTCTTTTCATTATAAAACTGCTATTTATTTGGAATGATAAATACGCAGCCTCTGTTTGTCATATTTTACCAGCTTATATCGATCAGTGCTGTTCTTTTGGGAATGTATTTACACGCAGTTGTTATAACATCTTAACTGACGTCATTTTGGAATTTTAAAGTTGTGCCAGTTCATATCTATAATTACTATTTTCATTTTAGGCATGTCTTTGAGTCGTTTTTTGGAAATTTTAAAAATTTATTAGCGTCTCTACATATGATGTTCGGGTGAAACTGTTTCACTTTTTTTATTGTATAGAATTCAAGATTGCTATAGTTTAATAATCAGAATAGATTTATCTGATTCATTTTACATCGTGCTCATATTGATGAAGGATATCTGTTATCCGAAATATTTATAGTTACATTTGTTCGTTTATTGTCATTTTTTGGTGATGTTGTACCCTTTTAGACTGGTTATATATTATATTTTGTAGTGTACTGTATCATATTTATATGATCCATCGCCCCGTAAGATTTATCGTTGGCTATTATTCAGTCTAAATTGAAAACAACGTTCAAACCTATGATTGCGTTGGATAAAAACCGCAATTTTTATACGTGTGCATGCAAAACAAATTTCTTGGTAGAGGGGTCTAAATACAGCACAAACAACATTTTCCAAAAGACCAAAAAAGTGAAAAAGTATATTTTAACAAAACGCATTTGAACACTGATGTTCTTAAACCCTGCTGACTGCCATGGTGATTGCCAAAAAACGGATCACCAGATGTAACAAAATGGATCTTTATTATTAATTTAATACTAAACAGAAAACAATAAACTTTCGGAAAAGATGGTATACTGCAAACATAAGGTGCAAAAATTGGTACACCATATCCGGATTTCGACAATTAATGTCTCTTCAGTGATGTTAGGAATCGAAACGGTATTTGGAAGGCCATATATAATTTACCTCAATTTAGGATTGACTCCTGAATTTTGAAGAGTCGAAATAGGATGAACGGATTGTATAAACCCGAAGGCAAATATAATACAAGCCCAAACCAAAATTATAAACAAGTCTAAATTGAAAACAACGTTCAAACCTATGATTGCGTTGGATAAAAACCGCAATGTTTATACGTGTGCATGCAAAACAAATGTCTTGGTAGAGGGGTCTAAATACAGCACAAACAACATTTTCCAAAAGACCAAAAAAGTGAAAAAGTAATATATATACAAGTCTAAATTGAAAACAACGTTCAAACCTATGATTGCGTTGGATAAAAACCGCAATTTCTATACGTGTGCATGCAAAACAAATTTCTTGGTAGAGGGGTCTAAATAAAGCACAAACAACATTTTCCAAAAGACCAAAAAAGTGAAAAAGTATATTTTAACAAAACGCATTTGACTAGCAGGTCGAACAACGGATGTTCTTAAACCCTACTGACTACCATAGCGATTGCCAAATAAACGGATCACCAGATGTAACAAAATGGATCTTAATTATGAATTTAATACCAAACAGAAAACAATAAACTTGTGGAAAAGATGGTATACCGCAAACATGAGGTGCAAAACTTTATATATATATATCATAATATACATTTTAGTCTTGTTTAATGAGTGAATTCAGGATACGAATCAATATACACAATGCTCAGTTTAACAACAGTACTTACTGTGTAACCTTATCAAGAAAGTCTCTTCACTTGCAGATCAATTCGTCAGTAATGTGTTTGCTTTTTTAAATAATATTACCATAAAAACTCCTGGTGTGTCTTTATTTTTTATTGTTATTTTTATTTACAAAATCCTGCAAGTGGAATCATACGTCAACAATATATCCCTAAATGTATATCTTTTGTAACAATTCAAAAGTTTTCACCAATTTAAATATATCCCGGATGTAAAAGTTTTTGATTGGGTTCTTGTTGTCTTAGCTTTAGTAATGAAAACGGTACTTTCATTGAAATTTTATACAGACCACTGCATATACGCATATCGGACCAACTGAGAAATGTACTTGAGACTATATAAAAAATGAAAACAACACGTTATAAATTCAATGCGTCCGAAACGCTTTTCTGGATTTACCTTCATCATGCAGGAACGCTCAAAGCCGAGAATTTGAAAGCCAGTGATGGATAATAACCGAAACAGTTAAGAGCTATATGACCAAAAATACCTAAAAAAATATCCTTTTCCATCTACGGTCAACTTTGCCTGAGGGAGTTGAAACCTCAGTTTCTGAATAATTTTAAAATTTATAAACGCGGACAATTTTAAAAATATTTGTTATAAATCCTGTCAGTACCAAAGTATATATATAAATAAGTTACAATAGGAATATCATCGTCAAAAACCGGAACTCTTGGAATGGAAAAGTTTGTCATAAATTTTACCCGTTAGGGAGCTACCATTTGATTTTTATGGGGGCTAGGATGAAATTTGAAAAAATAGGCAGGACAGGAGTTTTGAGTTAAAAAAAAAAGGCAGGATGAGACACTTTGCAAAAAAAAGGGGCAGGATGACAATTTATGTAAAAAAAAAGTCGGGATAAACTAAAGAAAAAGGGAAGGCAGGACCGAATAGAGTGAAAAATAAAAAGGCAGAACAGAGATTACAACTAAAAAAATGCCCCCCCCCCCCCCCATAAAAATCAAATGGCAGCTCCCGTATGAAGATTACCTCGAGAAATTCTAATATCAATGTCTGATTATAATAATGACAACTTTTAATGAAGGATTATTTAGATAAAGGGGAAGGTCTGTTCAGGCCATACTTGGCCCATTAAATCGAAAATCAAATTGAAGCATATATATCTATAAAATAAATCCTTCTGATATTCACAAAACTTGAGTCTTTCAGATATCAGTATGTATATTTTTAAATTTTGTCTTACGTTTCAAACTAATTCAGGACTTCAAACTTACTTTTAGTGCAAAATTGCAAAATCTAACAAATGATGGGCTCTTTTTAAAACGTGTCTATAATTAGATATGAGCCAAAGCCTTTCCCCAAAAAAACTGAATATTTTGCTAGAATATGTTTTATACAAAGATAATAATGTGGTTTGTATGTTGGCCATAACTACGTGTAAAAGAATCATATCGGTCAAATGTGTCAATTCTAAAATGTGACAGTCAGTGTATGAGTTTTCTTTTTTGCAGTTTTAAGGTAAGGACTAAATATGACTCTTATATCATACCTCCTCTTTCATTTATGGCCATGCATTCACAGGGCGGATCAAGGGTTTTATGAAAGGGCTGTTATTGTCTGTAATGGTGTAATAAGCGCCGAGCCACAGGCACTTGTTTATAATGGGAAATTTTGTTAGGCGAGTATGTAATCCGAAAAAAAATTGGTATGCGACGTCAAGTTAGCCTACATGATCCCTAGCGCGAACGTCACTGAAAGCCTTTGAATTAAAATGTACTTTGTTTGTCAGGCACACCGACGTTAATTGCGTAAATCGAAATCGATGCATTCATGGATCACATTTTTTGTATCAAGACACTTAAGTTAGCTTGCAGAAATTGTTAGGAGCTGGGACTAGTATAATAGTCCCAGTTAGGAGTAAGGAAAAAGTAACAAATGAGTTTATTTACAAATGAAAATTTCAAGTGGAAAATTTATTGAACTTTAATATTTCAATGTCATTTTCATCTTATCGGAGAATCTAATTGTTTTATCCTGGAAACGTCTTCACGTTTAACCAGAATAAAAAAGTAAAAGATGACATTTTTTTTAATTTGTTACTACCAGTCTTAACCAATAGCCTTTGTATTGTGTTGTCACGTGATCACAGTCATATATTGCCATCAGAGCGGAAATGATATCCGTTCTGTTAACACGCTTATGTTTGAGGACAATAATGACTGAAAAACTACCCTAAACAGGATTAATTGTATATATTTCGAATTGTCCATTGGAATGGAGGTTCCATTTTCCATATGGATTACTTAGGGTCTGTTATTGTGTGTATTTATTTCATTTCGGATTAGATTTTATTCACTTTCACTATCGATTCGCCTTGTTGTGATCGGAGGTGCTTTATTTTCAATATTCAAATACAGGAATATTATATGTAACAAAAGGAATATGTCCACAATGAGTCAACAGCAAATGGAGGGAGGGATGGATAAAGATTGTAGTGCTCTAGGAATGTTGTTTCAGACAATTATAAATGATATGAGGGTGAGTTGTAACAAGAAGTTCTCATCATGGACATGATGAAAGAGATTGGGCACCCCACCCCCACTTTTCTTGAGATATTATGTTTTTTATCGGTCATTGCTAACATGCTTTATCAGAATTATATGCAGACGTCTGAGTATCGGTTTTGAAAGAAAATTAAAAAAAAATGTATAGTCGTAAAAGTCTTAGCATGGAATACTACTACTATTCTATAGTCAGATTTAGTGACCAGGTCGTGAAAAGAATTTCCTTTTTTGAGGATAGGAAAGGTCTTTATTACCAATCGCCCTTTTTTTTTTACCTTTAGCATCAAATGAGTAAAAATAGGTTAGGTGGAAGGTTGAGCGCTCACAATCATGTTTAACCCTGCCACATTATTTATGTGCCTGTCCCAAGTCAGGAGCTTGTGGAGTGTAGTACAGTGGTTGTCATTTGGTTCATGTCTCCGATTAGTTTTATTTTGGAAATTGTTTTGTTATTAATAAGGACGTTCGTTTTTTTCCTCGTTTGAATTGTTTCACATTTGTCATGTCTTATTGTTAGGGTCTTTTACTGGCGTCTGTACATTATGGATTTTTCTCATTGTTGAAGGCTATACAGTGGCCTTTACATGTACATGCATTATATTAATGCTTACTGCATTTTCATTTTAACTCTAGTGGATAGTTGTCTCATTGACATTGGCAATCATATCACATCTCCTCATTTTTATATTTGCACATTCCCGTGTGATTGGAAATGTGTAAGATTTTCACTTGGATGAGTCCTTTTAAAGTCTTTTCAATTTCTTTATTTAGTGCTGAGAAAAAGTGCATGTTTGAGATGATTGAGATGAGGTTGAATAAGTTCCTGTGTAAATGAAAAGAATAGATGTTACATTTTCAATCATGTTAAGCAGGATACTGGTATGGGGAAATTGGTTTTCAACTAATTCACAAATAATAACAGCTATCATCAGTGAATTAGAAATCTATGTACATGTATTTTATTCTGTATATAAAAAACAATTAAAAACAGAAAAACAGAAAACTATATATAAATTTCTCTCTTGTCCCTTAAGCTTACTGCTTACACACAATTACATTTTGTAGTTTTATTCATATTCCATAAACAAAATATTTCCTGTCAAATGATAAAATTAATTTCACAACAGAACATCAAATGCATATGGTGTACATTGTAATTAGAAATACTGCTAAGACTGTAATGATATATATATACCACATTGAGACTTCAGGTTGTTCAGTAATTGGCCTAATATTTAGAATGCAAAACAGAATGCAAGTTTTTGAGAAAACAGGAATAAAAGAATATTCTTACTCTGTGGCACATAATTTTACATTTAAACCATTTCACCCACAGTCAGTTGTAAATTGATTTCAACCATGAAATTCTGTCACCAAATCCTATTATTAAAAAGTTATTTCATCCAAAGAAATAACTCATGCGCAAACAGATTTAAAATTTTTATTTTGTAAACATAACAAAAAGATGAAAATTTGATAACAAGTTTCCCTCTCAATATGTATGTATTTTTAAGTTAACCAAAAATAATGAAAGGTCAGAGATCACTTGTGAACCCTTAAGATAACATTCTCTGAACAGCTGGATAGAAATATCATCTGTGTGTGCTGAGTCATGAGTCTGCATGTGTTGTAAGAAAATAGGCTTTCAAACAAAAACTTTCTAACTAGCAATTAGAAAATTATGTACACATATATTGATTTTTAAATTTGATGAATATTCATGTAAAGAATTGTATAAAATGTATTTTATTTTCAATGTTACTGACAAAAGTGGATTAAAAAATTGTTAAATTTCTAAAGGCTTTACAAAATGAAAGACAGCTGACACAGGCACTTTTCTCTGACATTTTTTTATTTATACAATACATGTACCTTAATGATAAAAAAATGTTGGTTTTTTTTTTGCCTAAGAGGACTGGCCAATACTTTTGATTTACACTGTTTTGAATTCAAAACTTTGAACTACTAATTAAAGATTCAGGGCATCTGTACAACATGTCAAGCAGAAATTCCATGTTCATGTGGGACAGTTATCAGAAAAAGGTGACAAGATACCTTTCTATCTCACTTAGGGTCAAAATTTATTGACATTCATATGTAACTAATTACAACTGGTCATTCCAAACATCTTTATCAAGTTTGGTGCTGAGAAAGGCCTGAGGAGACATCCCATCAATAATGATTACAGGATTGATTCTTCTGACCATTCTGATCCTTGTCAATTTTATACCTTGATCAATCAAAGATGAATGATAACTAGATAATCTTTATTACAACATAAAGAAAAATCAGTCATGCATGGTTAAGATGATATCATGAGAGTGCATGGTTGATTGGACTTCACTGTTTATTACATTGCAATCAATTTCAACTTACAAACAAAAAAAAAACACATTTATATTTTGCATATATAGTGTTAAGAAAATGACTGTCGCTATATAAAAAAAGTATAAGATTCAATGGCCTTCTTAGTTTATTTAATTGTTGATGATGTATTGCTGTTTGGTAATATTAGGTTTTTTGGATTTGACAATCCCAAAATTTTATGAATATCTTCCCAGAGTTTCAAATACAAGTTGAATACTGTTTATGCACTGAAACTGGTACATGTACATGTATGATAAAATCTTGTGTCTAAAAATTACATTTTTTGAATAAAATGTGAACAGAAGCTACATGTACATTGTACATGATTTTCTTTTAGTGATTGATTTCAGAGAATTTACATTTTCATGCCTGAATATGACAGTTTACACCTCTTCAAAGACAAATCCATTTTCTGACCTTTTGTTCTAGGTTCATGATCAAGGTTATGACTCATGCATTATATTGATTTAGTACTTCTGTAACCTTTCCCCTGAAAGTCCTTCACATAAATACTACTGGTACAAGAAGTTTGAGTACATTTTTGTCATATTTATAGATTATTTTCATGCTTAAGTATACCTCCCCCTGTTTCTCAAAGTATATCCTGTAGACCAGAATATATCTCTCTCAAAATTTCAATTTAGATGTGTAATAAAAAACTATATTTCCCAGCCAATTTTGTCACCTTCTAGTATTGTTCATTGTTACAAGTACATGTACTGTCAGTATGTATATATAATATATGAAAAAAAATAATGGGAAATAAAATATCTTATCTTATATATGCAAAAATACAGTATTTACCCTGCATATATATATACATGTATATATATATAAGAATATTAATTTGTATTTTTGAATTATGAAGAGAATATATATAAGAGTATATTTGTATTTTTACCAATATACACATATATATATATATATATATTACAAAAAAAATAATTTGTAAGCGTTTGACACAACAGAAGAATGCATATGGGTTAAGTTTATGGATCATTTCTGGGAATACAAAACTTTGCACACATTTAAAATAATCATACATGAACTTTTACTGAACTGTTCAGTGCTTATTACAAAATAATAGAAGTTAATAACTGACAATATACATGTACATGTTTATGGAAAGACAGGTGGTCAGTCTGGTCATGTAATCTCACAGTTCCTGTTTGCATTTAGCAGGTGAATAAACATAATTGTTTATTCTTACATGAGACTTACACAAGTACCTGAGAGACAACATTACAGTCTGTTCACATTTGTTTATTTACATAAATAACATTAAGATACAGATTTTTTATTGAGTTAAATACTTATTTTGTTTAGTCTTAAAAAAACTTTTTGAATAGACAGATTATTAGTGTAATGCCAGGTTAAAACTATGGGTGGTCTTCTTACCATTCATACAGGTAAAAATAATCAAGGGTCGTTAGTTCACCTGCTCTAATTAATAGGAACTAAATGGTGTATTATTTTGATTTATATCTATACAAATATATGGATATAGATATGATATATGTTTATTATTATTGCTGTATGATGATAAGATACTCTTGAAAATCTTTATAAATCAAAATAGATGTAAGGTTGATATCAAAGAGAGGGAAGTTAAACAAGGTCACGGCCAAAAATAGATTGATTATGAATCATGAGGCTGAGTCTAATGGGTGGATACATGTATAACATAAGCATGTTATATGTGTTCAGATGAACCTACACCCTTTTCCTTAACTAATTAAAATAAAACCTCAACACTCCCTCACTTTTTTATGCTTGGTGGAAGGTTTAAAATGAATGTGTGGATACTGAAATATATTATAGCCAACATAATTCTTAATATATTAAAGGTACCAAGTAATACCAACACAACTGATCCATGCATATTTCATCCTTAGACAAATCTAGCTATATACAATGTATATGATATATGGGCCCCTTCACTAAAGTTCACTTTAAAATGTACCTCATAGAACTGACAGATCTGGTGAATTTGACCATGTATAATTTCAGCAGATTTTTACACAGTCATCATTCCTTCAATATTATTAATAGATTTGAGTACATTCACCTGTGTAAATGATACAATTGGTACTTGAATTTCATAGGAGGATCCTTGTAAGACATACTTCATATGAATATTGTTTTATCTCAAATCATACAAAACATCATAGGTTCTCTTTAGTACAAGTTGTTTTACTCTTAAAAGGCCTTTGTTTGAAAGATAATAAGGAATTGGTTTAATAAACCATGTAAATAGAAAATACCAAGTTGAATAAAATGGTCTTAAAAGTTTAACATTATACATGTACAATATTATCAGTACTTATTGATATACACATAAAACATAGTAGTTAAACGTTCTGATGCTTCATATGTATCTTTAGATGATCAGCTGGTTAAGGCAAGGTTAAAGTCTTGTCAGGGAAGACTTTCACCCTGCCTTGAAGAGTGGTACATGTAAATCACCATCAGTGTACATGTATGTCACTGATAAACATTAGAAATATTATATCATATATGGCAATATAGTTTTTATAACCACATACACAATTTTTTACCTTAAAAAAATAAGGGCATTAAAAGTAAGGCCTATCTTTGTCCTGAAATTTGACTGTCTCTGGACTTCATGGACCTGTGAACTGCAGATTTTGTCAATTTAACACCAAAATAAAAACTTTTATCATGTTTATCATTTCAGGGTAGTTCAGTTATATGGGAAGATTTTACAAGTAAAGCTGCAAAACTTCATTCCTCTCTTAAGTAAGTGTAATAAGTAATTTAATTGATTTTGAAATAGTCTACACCAGAGTTATTAGATGATGATGACAATGCATTGGAATATATTTGGCAAATGTTACATGCACACCAGGACCCCAGAATACATGTATGTTAATGTGATATACATATAAACAAGCTTCAGTCAGATTTATAACATGCTAGTACACAAGGTAACAGTCTGCGGGAAGATAAGTCACCCTCACCCAAACACATTAAGTTAAAATCCGATGTCAGGATGTGGAAACAGCGGAATATACCCATTTTACCTGAAAATTATTTGTCTGGACTTTCCAATTAAATGAAATATTGGAAGAGGATAATTTACTAGCTTGAAGCTATCGGAAATCCATAATTCTTTATAAACATCATCGAAATAAGATTAAATTTTAGCCATATTAATAGCCCAGACATTGATAGAAAAGGTTTCAATTTTGTTACAAAGTAGTACTTGATAATCCTCTAGGAGATTGATTGAGATATTAATGCCAAGAAGCCTGTTCTATTTTCTACATCGATTTCTTAGGTCTGTATGAAGAATTGCCTTCTGTAATCCAGTGTGCTGTACATCAAACAGTAAGATTAGACATATTAACTAAAGGAGACCCTTTAAATATTTCTGTGACATTCACAAAAATATACTAAAAATGAAGAAAACATGTTGTTGTAAAACTTTGATATTATCTTAACTTGAATGTTAAAATAGGTTTTAAATCTTTGTGTGCATATCAACAACTAAAATCAAATTGCTTTTCTCGTGAGTTATATGAAATACATAAAGAATTTATCATAGAAGACGTAATTGTGGAAATTGGATTTCAAGGTTAAAACTAATGCTTCTATAAAAACATTTTACATACAAATTTTTATATTACATGATGTTAAGGATTTTAAAAATGTTGTACTGTGGAACCTTTCCCATGTTACTAATACTTAAAGGTTTAAGTTTAAAATTAATGTATATATAAATATTACATCATTTGGTCTTAGCTTTTGTCAAAAACAGGGCAAAGTTTTCTTAATCCCAATTCTTTCTTCCTGTCTACAAGTGGCAATGAGGAAGAAAATTCCTCAAGGTATCCAGGTCTGGTACAGTAATTTTACTTTGGAAAGAAATCTCCCCTTATCGATCAACCCATGTACAATGTAGGTCCTAGCTACTCTTGACAACTTATGGTGGAATTCGAAGGGTCAGTGTGAAATTATGGTCAACAACTCAAGACTTTTCCCATTTACTGTAGGCATGAGAACATCTGCCAAGTTTACTGGTCATTTTAAAGGCCACCAACCCAGATAGATGATAATAAATCAATCATCAAAAGATGATGTACAACATTTATTGTGAACTTAAATCAGAGGCTAAGAGAATTGAACTATGTACTGATTTTCTATCCCATCAATTATTCAAATAATTACTGATAATTACTAATTGAACATGTAAATGCTGTTACAGAAGACTAATTCAGTTTTCAATTATTTCCTTATCTAGTATATACATATGGTTCCATACATGTAGTACACAGATAGGGTATTTCCTGGTATCATTGCAAACATCTGTGAATGGACCATGAATTTCTGAACATACAGCTGAATAGCATACTGACATATATTAATATTTGACATTACAGTACCTTATCTTCTTTATTTGTATGTATTTCAACTTTAGAAAGGCTTCGATTAAGGTATCTGCATTTTGGAAGATATTTTCATAAAATTTGAGCAGATTTGACATTTTGAGAAGAATAGAAGTTTGTTGTATGTTAATTAGTCAAGTACCCAATATAATAAAAAAACCCTGAAGATATCTAGACTTGTAGGACAATATACAGTATTCAACAATAGACATTAATGATTTGTTTATACCATTGCAGTCTCCAACAATAGTCAAGTTCTCAATCACACCACTCTTAATCTAGTTGTGGAAAATTTTAGTAGCGATGCATTTAATAGCACAGGATCCTGATCGAGATACCAATCGAGAAGATCTTCTATAAACCTAAACCTAAATTCTTGTCAGTTCCCTCAGTATACATTACTGTTAGTCACTGATGTACTACTGATTAACAACTGTATAGTTTATTATTTACATAATCATACTGTTACAGAGCAGAATGACCCATGACTTGGCCAGATTATTCTTTGGTCATTGATTGTATGATTGTGTCAATTTGTTAGCTATTTCTGGATCCTCAGACCTCTACAGGATTATGTGTAGATAATAGATTTATTTTTGTTGGGAGTAAATAAAGATTAATATTCAAATTTAATAATATTACTTAATAATATTTCTTGATAAAAATAAATATGCAGGTTGATGGATCTGTTCAGTGTCAAGGTCAGGATTAGGTAATACAGGAAGGGCTGCATCTTGTATCCCACTTGGCATTATCATTTCTATCCATTGATTGAAAGTGTTTGATTTTGTCAGTTTTTATGGACTACCCCATTTTGAAATTTACCTTGGAGCTTGTTATTTTTGTTATACTTTTTTTATGCCCCCGCCGTACCGGTGGGGGCATTAAGTTTTACCCTTGTCCTTACATACGTACGTACGTCCCAAAATTGGTTTCCGTTCACTAATTTAAGTTTGCCTAAACCAATTGTTACGAAACTTATACACAATGCTTATTACCACAAAACACAGATCAAGTTTGAATTTTGGTGACGTCACTTTAACCGTTCTAGAGTTATGCCCCTTTATAAATGGAAAAATTGCAAAATATTTAGTTTCCATTCTCTAACTTAAGTTTGCCTCAACCAAATGTTATGAAACTAATAGACACTGCTTATTACCACAAAACACAGATCAAGTTTAAATTTTGGTGGCGTCACTTTAACCGTCCTAGAGGTATGCCCCTTTATAAATGGAAAAATTGCAAAATTTTTATTTTCTTCTAAATATCAAGTAATTTTTAAAATTGGAGTTATCTTCCTTTGTCCATGATTATAATTGAATCAACTATAATCAATGCTTTATACAATGCAATGTTTAATTTGACTTCCACTGATAAAACACAGATCAAGTTGAATTTGCGTAATGTCACTTTAACCATTATTGAGTTATGCCCTTTATAAATCGAAAGATTGCAAAATTTTTAGTTTCCATTCTGTAACTTAAGTTTGCCCCAACCAAACATTATGAAACCTATACACAATATTCATTACCACAAAACTAAGATCAAGTACACATTTTTTGTTTCCGTTTTCTTACTTTAGTTTGCCTCAACCAAATGTTATGAAACTTATACACAATGCTTATTACTACATAATACAGATTAAGAACGAAATTTGGTGGTGACGCTTTTATTTACACAAAATTTTGTCAAGCTGTTCAGGAGCAGTTGAGGATACAGAAGTTGGACAGAAGGACCATTGAATTTACAGACGGACAGACTCCCCCATCACAATATATCGCCCACTTCAGAAAGTGATGGGTATGAATAGAAAAGGAATTGTAGTTATAAACTACATTGAGACAGGACCTGTCACTCAAGTACGCATGGTCACCATACCATCTTAATAGTAGGCATTATTTCTAGTTTAAACTCTAAAGATGTTAAAGAAATAAGGGTAGGTGTGATTACCCCCTTTCCTATTCTTTGAACTTTAATCAGACATCTACTACTCATTCTGATGTAAAAAAAAAATCCTTTTGAAGAATGCATTGTAACACCTTAAGCTAAAGTATATATTGCTTCACTAATTGATATTCATGTAGATACAATTTTTTTTAGAGCTACACTTGGAGCAATAGGAGGATTTTTAGATGCCTTCCAGAAAGTGGCTGACATGGCCACTGGCTCTAGAGGTAAGGTATTAAAAATATCATCTGCTAAACTGTCAATTGTGAATAGCATATCATGCACAGTGTTCTCCCCAGGCCCTTAAAGGACCGCGGGCCCGCGATGTATAATTTTTTACCGTGGTGGTATCGTTCTTACCGCGATGTATAATTTTTTTCCGTGGTGCTAAAATTTTCAGTTAAAAAATCGTAAATTGGTAAAGTTTTAAACGACTAGTTTAATCTTTTCCGTGCGGTATAAAATTCCAGGTGAAATTTGACCAGTTCAAACCAGTTCAACACAGATTGTTTACATCACGTGATCGATTTACCTTATGAGGTTAACCTTGTTGAATGGATTTAATCGATGTACATGTAATTAACACTTGTAACATGATTCTTTTATGTTTTAATTAAGAGTTCATAACTTTATGATCACAGATAACTAATTTATGGCTTCACTCACCACCCAAGCACTGACCTGTGACAAGTCGGCAAATACTTTGTACACAAACAGTGTCTTGACCCGATAGGTACCTTTTTTGTACATCATAAAGGTGGCTCATTACATATAATTGACAATTATACATTTCTCAATTCTTATATTATAGTATTATATGTCTCTGATTAAACCATGGCCAATATTTTCTTAGTAATATGACATAGTTATTGCATGATAGTCGGGTTTCAAACTGTAGTATCACATGACCCAATTAGTTCACGTAGAATATTCAAGTTTATTTACAATTAATTGCAATCTATTCTATTTTATAAATAAAATGCATGACTGTACCTTCAAACTGGATATCTATATCCATAATTAATGAATAACAGAAGTAATCTTGCAAATTTTATCCATAAGCACATGTTAATTCTATTTATATCTACTTCCTGTCATTTAGGCGGGAAAATAGGGAGACTTAGTTGTTGACATTGAATATGGTTACTTATAAATCTATAGACCAAAGATAAATTTATAGATTTAGGATTTTTTTTTTAAATGGTTCATGACAAATAAAGATTTAGATTTCAGTGCAGTATTAAGTCTGTATCTGTGTTTGTTTATCAACAAAGACCAGAAAGGTTTTAATATTTACATGAAATCTATGGCAAAATGTTCTAAAATTTATGAAAAATTTCTTTTTATTAAAATCTAAGATAGAAACTGGTTCAAATAATGAAACAATATTTGCAATTGTTCTTGTTAATTTTATATCTTCTTATGACAGGAATCCTTTCACATACAACAACTTTCTTTCTAGAAACTAGAAAGTTTTTTAAATTAAACATTTTTGTTCTCTTTTGAATGATATTTTATTTTTATTGATTTTGGATTTTATAAAAGATTTAAATACTTTAAATTCAGATGAATATTTTATTATGAATCATAATTTATTTATTTAAAAAAAATATTACAGTATACAAACTGTTTTTTGATTTACTTCTTTTTTACCAATAATTTTCTGACTCAATGTCTACATAACACAGTACCACAGTATTAAAACAAAACAAGAGACATAAAAACTACAATAACTAGAAATAGAGCTAAGCGACGCGACCCGATGCGACACAACTGATTGTATGATATATTTCACCAAGCTGTCCACACACGTTACCCTGGTGCTATCCAAAAATCCTGGGGAGAACACTGATGCATATAAGTCCTGTGTGATAAATTCTTATTTTGCTGCACATGCTAGTAAAAATATTTCTGGCTGTGATAATGCCCCCTTCATGCACTGAAAGCAAAGTTTTCAGATAACTATAAACTGCATAGGAACAAGTAATGGTTTGTTATTGAAGACTTCCATGTCATAATCATCTTTGAAGGGTCAATAATATTGAAACATATTTCCATGTGTTTGTGTAAGTACTTATTATGCGTGTTGAAATTGAACTTCAAGTGATATTTTGAAAGAGATGATAGTTAATTTAGTATGCATTTAATTAAAAGATTGGTACATGTACATGTAGTAATAACTTGATGCAAATTAGGTCTTATTCAAAGGAGGAAATAGACTATGTTAATTATAAAGGCCATCAATACAGTGGTCAGTGAGTGCTTGCTTATTCAGAAATGTTATATAAGTCAGTTTATCATATCCTTGAACTCTCATGTCATATGATAATAGATAATAAAATGATCTGGATCACAAATCTGATTTCTCCCTTGTATTGATACAAGAGATTTGTTACTTTAGCAGGAAATCCATTTCTATGTCACATTTCATTATCTTGTAATTGATCAGAAGGATACTGTCAAAGAAATGGACATGTAAATCAATACTTTTCTCATCTTGTCATTTTGGACAAGAATATTGTGCTGGACATGATTTGATATTTATGGCATATAAATGGTCATGATGGTACTTTGATGTTGCTGATGAGATAAAACTTCTTTCTTAAGGCTTTCAAAACAAGAATTATTCTTCCAAAATTGCATATGTTTTATATGTTTAAAACAAGGAACTCATTTGTAAGCACACATTATAAGTATGACATACTGGAAAACTTAACAGATTTCCCTTAAGGACCTTATACAATCTTTATATTTTGTATGTATTCTTGCTACTATATCTTTTATAATTTCAGTTTACTAATAGATTATTTGTCTGTTTCCTTAGTGAACACACTATAATATGATATTCCAGTTGCAGATTAGGAAGTTAAAATTCCAGTCTTTTCAACTTTGTCTGCGATGGCATATACATGCATGTACCCGGCAGATTTTTATATCTTACCGATATAACTGTTGGAGTAACTTAGACACATTTTATTATAGTGTTCAAGATTGTCTCTCTGTCTGACCAATAATGATATGCTGTCTGATGCAAAATGTTTGTCAAGGAACAATGTTTATTCTGAGATTTTTTATTGCATGTATATTTTTGATGGTGTTCTCTGTTTCCATAATATGGATGTAATCCACGTTCTTTATTGACCTAGGATTGTTTTCATAAATTTTGGTTTGTGATGTCTTACATGTGTAATATACTTAAATACAAATTGTTTATTTGGTGATTCGTTGAAACGATAACGGGAAAATGGAGTTTTAAAGTGTTTTTTTGTGAATAAATGAGGAATATCGGAACAAGGCTGCATTGATCATCTTTCTTTATCAGGAATAATTATCAAGTACTCAATAGGAAAAACTAGGAACCTTTGACCTTTTATAACTGAATTGGTATGAAATTAACGTCAGAAGTGGTACTTATTGATGTTTTGGGCTAAAAAGAGTGCTGTTGATGATTGATTAAAAGCTAAAAGCTTTCCATCGATTGTTCAGGCTTTATTTGTATCTTATGTAAATATGTTTTGACATTGTAGCATCTTTTTCAAGAAGTATTTAGGATTTTGTCCTTACATCAAAATTGAAATTCTATCTTGTCAGAAATTTGATGGACAATTTAGGGAAATTAATTCCTCACTTGATTGTATCAGGCATACTGGTTCAGTCCACCTGTAGTATTTGTAATTTCTGGGTCTCTGCATATATTGTTTGTGTATTGAGGTTTAATTGTTGCCTACATTTTGGGTTTATTAGAATTTAGAGGAAGTATGTATACTATATTTTTGAAAATATATTTTGGGTGGGGGCTCACCTGGATCTAAACATGTGAAAAGTTTTACATACATGTACCAGATTTAATGCCAGTTACAAATTATTGTAAATGAATTTATTGATTTGGTTGGTGTAATGTAAGGTGTTTGGGTATTTCAGTACTATAGTCACGTCTGATTGATAATTTTGTCTATTACTCTTTTGGTACTGCATGGAGACTACTTTCTCACAGAGTCTTTTAAGACTACTTTGCTATGATTTTTGTGCTTCCTTATAGTTACTCCTGATGATTATATTTAAGCCCAAAGGTATGTGCATATGCAGAAAAATGTACTGAAAATAAGACATTAATTAGATATGTATGTCAGATCAGTAAAACCTGATATGCAGAGGCATAGGCCAGGTTACAATTTATTTAAACCTGTCTGCATAATGTAATTTTAACAGATTTAAGCAGTGTTACAGGATTCTGAATTTAATTAAACAAAAAAGTCGACTTTCAGGTGCTTGTCAACTGCCCACTTATCTAAGATTTAAATTTCAAGATTCAGATATCAGAAATACCTACGTCATTAATATTAAAAGAAACTTTAAATCATACTGCATTTAAGGTGCAGTCCTGTTAACAAAATACTGAACAGGTATTATACAATCAGTGTTCCAGATGGTTTAACCAAATGTTATGAAATTCCATATTTTGTGTATGTGTTGAAAAGCCAAACATTTGCTGGGTCATAGCCAAACAGGAAAAAATGCTGTGCTTTCAAACCTGATTTATTGCAAATAGATGTACCCAGTGTTTTTCTACATTTAAATGGTAGAAGGCAGAATCTACCTTAGTGTAGTAGTTTTTATAGGAAACTTTTGTCATTGACAGAAGTTAGACAGAGAAATTCATTATTAACATGACTATTTAACTGGCTAACTGCTTTTAAAGAAAACAATACTCTATAAAATAGGATCCCAGATACTAAGCCTAAGATAAAGAAAACTTCTGAGGTTTGAAAATAACTGGAAAATTATTCTTGTAACACTTATACAGAGGCAAACAATACAAATGAATTTGTTGAAGGTGATGTGAAACTAGATACATGTATGTGTATTAACTTACACAGGTAGTTAAATGATCTTAAATACGAAGAAAAAAAAGCATGAACATCATGAACTTCATGAAAGGCAGGGGTCAGTTTTTTGTGAGCAAGATTATTGAAGAAGGGTGTCAGATGTTGCCTTGTCCATTGTTAATATGTATTCATTTACAAAATGTAAGAGAGCTAAGCAAATTGTAATGTTCTCACATGTTCCTTAGGTCATCACAAAACAGATGATTTCTTTGTTTGCCTGATTAGGGGTGGACGTAAGTACTTGAAAGTTTGAGAAGTCAAGCATCATTAGTAGTTCTCAAAGTTTTGGTAAAGCAGCCTATTATTTAAAAAGAGTAAAATGTACAACATGGAAATTACACCCAGATGCATCATAAAACAGGAAGTACCAAACAGATGTGTTGTCTATTTCACAGCTGGTAGATCTATTTCACATATGTCATAACCCCTTCATCTTTTATTGTTGTTCATAAGTAGAGTAAATTATAGAGAAGTTCAAATGGGAAAAAGTTGTAGGGGGTGAATCATTTAGTTGTAAGCTCAATAATTTATAACTGATCATGCATATAGCTACCTTAAATCTTTTTATAAAGCATGCCCAAGACAAGTTTTCAGAAAGACTCTTTTTCTGACTGTTTTAATGAATAGTTTCGTCACTTGCCTGCTAATGGAAATACAATTTACGTGATAATTAAATTTGAATTTGCTTGAAAAGTAAATAAGGAAATCGTGAGGAAATAGAATTAGGACTGTGATATACCTATTCCATAAAAGCTGAAAAATATATATAAACACACTTCCTCTCAAAATAATAGGTCCCTTTCAATGATATATCGGTATGGATGTAAGTACATGTATATATAAATGTGTACAGAATAAATAACAATATTATGTTATTTAGGCTTTTAAACTCAGCTAACTTATAATAATATAATTTCTCTCTCTACATGTCTTTTGATATCTAGACTTTTAAACCTGGCTTACTTTCCATGCTATAATTTCACTCTCCACACCTTCAAATTTATATAAAGCCAAGAATTAAAAAGGTTTAATCAGGCAGAAAATAGTTATCCAAGTGTCCCCACTAATCTGTAATCAGTAGAAAGTTTTTAAATGATTATGAAATATCAGATGTGTTAGTATTATCCTTTTAACCTTATATACTTGTGGATCAGTAAATCATAATGTAAACCAATATCTTAGGTAATCCTTATGTATGCTTCAGGTCCTTTAAGGTAAATATATGTGTTTTTGAAGAGAGGTCACCAAAGAACCATTGAAATGAACTATCACTTAACCAGAGATAGGACTCTAAACACTTTTTTTAATCAATGCCATGTTTTCATATTGTCCAAACACATGTAGTTTCCTTATTTTTTCCCCTCATTTTTATACTCCTGCTTTTAGTGAAACCTATATCCATCTGTCTGTCTGTATGTAACACATTTCAATCACGATTACTCAGCAAGTTCAAGTCAAATTTCTTCAAATAATTCACATTGCGACAGTTTTCAATTCCTTTCTTGGAATACTGATACCTTTTAAAACATCATGCACATCCTTGTTGACGAATGCCGTAGTAGACCATAATGTTTGTGCAAAAAGTACTTTTATTTGAGTTCTCAGAAACACATAATACATTTTTGACTATTTTTTGGGACATACCCGTAAATAACATAAAATGCTCTATGAATTTATAATTGTTGATGGACCTGAGTTAGCAGTTTTGAAACATTTTATTGTTGATGCTATGTCAGTTTTTGAAACATTTTATTGTTGATGCTATGTCAGTTTTTGAAACATTTTATTGTTGATGCTATGTCAGTTTTTATACGACCGCAAAAATTAAAAATTTTTTGGTCGTATATTGGTATGACGTTGGCGTCGTCGTCGTCGTCGTCGTCGTCGTCGTCCGAAGACACATTGGTTTTCGCACTCTAACTTTAGTTTAAGTTAATGGATCTCCATGAAATTTTACCATAAGGTTCAATACCACGAAAGGAAGGTTGGGATTGATTTTGGGGGTTATGGTACCAACAGTTAAGGAATTAGGGGCCAAAAAGGGGCCAAAAATAAGCATTTTTGTAACTTCCAGACAATAACTTGTGTGTAAGTGTATGGATCTCTCTGACATTGTACCACAAGGTTCTATATCACATAGGGAAGGCTGTAATTGATTTTGGGGGTAATTGCCTCAAAATTTTAGGAATTAGGGGCCAAAAAAGGGGCAAAAAACAAGCATTTTTCTAGTTTCATGACAATTACTTGTGTGTAAGTGTTTGGACATTTCTGAAATTGTACTACAAGGTTCCATATCACGAAGGGAAAGCTGGAATTGAGTTTGGGGGTAATTGCCCGAAACGTTTAGGAATTGGGGGCCAAAAAGGGGCCAAAAATAAGCATTTTTCTAGTTTCCAGACAATAACTTGTGTTCAATTGTATGGATCTCTCTGAAATTGTACTGCAAGATACCATACCACAAAGGGAAGGCTGGGATTGAGTTTGGGGGTGATAAATCATAAGGGGGTTCAAAAAATTTGGGGGGGGGGGGGGGGGGGGTTTCTTTTTTTTTCTTTTTTTCCTTTTTTTTTTCTTTTAAAATTTTCCATTTTAAGTTGGTTATTTCTGATTAATATTTAAAAGCAAATAATAATGATATGGTAGGAAATACACACCAAACAGGATGTGTAAATTATTATACAATAAGTATTGTGCAATAGCAAGAAATTTTCAATTGCACAGTATTGCACAATAGCAAGAAATCTTCAATTGCACAGTATTGCGCAATAGCAAGAAATCTTCAATTGCACAGTATTGCGCAATAGCAAGAAATATCCAATAGCACAATATTGCGCAATAGCAAGAAATTGTCAATTGTACAGTATTGCGCAATAGTAAGAAATATTCAATTGCACAGTATTGTGCAAAAGAATATACTTTGTATAAATTGCTTATTTCTTGATCAATTTCAATGGGGTTTTATTCTTGAATTCTTGGGGTTCTTTAATATGCTGAATCTAACCATGTTTTAAGTTTTTGGATTTTGGGCCCTGTTTTTAAATTGGTCCACATTGAGGTCCAAAGGGTCCAAAATTTAACTTTGTTTGATTTCATCAAAAATTGAATTATTGGGGTTCTGTGATATGCCGAATCTAACCGTGTATTTAGATTCTTAATTTTTGGTTCCGTTTTCAAATTGGTCTACATAAAGGTCCAAAGGGTCCAAAATTAAACTTAGTTTGATTTCAACAAAAATTGAATATATGGGGTTCTTTGATATGCTGAATCTAACTATGTATTTAGATTTTTGATTATGGGCCCAGTTTTCAAGTTGGTCCAAATTGGGGTCCAAAATTAAACTTTATTTGATTTCAACAAAAATTGAATATATGGGGTTCTTTGATATGCTGAATCTAACCATGTATTTAGATTTTTGATTATGGGCCCAGTTTTCAAGTTGGTCCAAATCGGGGTCCAAAATTTAACTTTGTTTGATTTCAACAAAAATTGAATATATGGGGTTCTTTCATATGCTGAATATAACCGTGTATTAAGTTTTTGGATTTTGGACCCCGTTTTTAAATTGGTCCACATTGAGGTCCAAAGGGTCCAAAATTTAACTTTGTTTGATTTCATCAAAAATTGAATTATTGGGGTTCTTTGATTTGCCGAATCTAACCGTGTATTTAGATTCTTAATTTTTGGTTCCATTTTCAAATTGGTCTACATAAAGGTCCAAAGGGTCCAAAATTAAACTTAGTTTGATTTTAACAAAAATTGAATTTTTAGGGTTCTTTGATATGCTGAATCTAAACATGTGTTTAGATTTTTGATTATGGGCCCAGTTTTCAAGTTGGTCCAAATCGGGGTCCAAAATTAAACTTTGTTTGATGTCAACAAAAATTGAATATATGGGGTTCTTTGATATGCTGAATCTAACCATGTATTTAGATTTTTGATTTTTGGGCCCCGTTATCAACTTTGTCCACATTGAGATCAAAAGGGTCCAAAATTAAACTTTGTTTGATTTCATCAAAAATTGAATTCTTGGGGTTCTTTGATATGCTGAATCTAACCATGTATTTAGATTTTGGATATTGGACCATAATAGGTGAATGTCCAATTTAAAATTTTTAAGTTCTTAGACCACATTCATTCTGTGTCAGAAACCTATGCTGTGTCAAATATTTAATCACAATCCAAATTCAGAGCTGTATCAAGCTTGAATGTTGTGTCCATACTTGCCCCAACTGTTCAGGGTTCGACCTCTGCGGTCGTATCAAGCTGCGCCCTGCGGAGCATTTTATTGAAACATTTTATTGTTGATGCTATGTCAGTTTTTGAAACATTTTATTGTTGATGCTATGTCAGTTTTTGAATTGTCTTATATATTAAACATGCACACAATCTTTATATGCAGAAAAAAAGAAATAAATGTATTATAGAAATTCAGCTTAAGTTTGATTAGGATCACTCGTTTATAAACAAAACATCTGCAAAGAAGTTAAATGGTGGACAAGAAGTTAATGGCATTGTCACATAAATTAATAGACATGTTAAAAGTCATGTTCAGTTTGTAAAGTTGTTAATTAGAGCAGCTGATAAGAGGGATGACTAGTTTGGAAATGAAAGCAATTCAGGATATCCTGTGATGTTAAGCCAAGCGAGTAGATCACAAGCACCATGAGTGGTATAAGTAGCTGCCTTTGAGATGCTGTCCATCTTTAGATGGACTTCAGACTACTACTACGGGGGTGTTGTAACCACTTTGACTACCCATGAGGGTCTCGCAGAGTCAGTAAGATCAGACTGACTTGTTTTGAAAATATATTATAAATTCTGATAAATTTTGAATTCAGAAGTTTATGTAGAATGTTTATGTAAATTCGAACAAAGTTTCATTCATTCAAGGAAGAAGATGGAACATTCTTAATAGACAGAAAAATTAAATTTTGAATTCTGTAACATCGGACCATTATTTCTTAAAAGTAATATTTTTGTTAAAGTTATAATTAGAAAAATTGGGGTAGTGAAGGGGGAGGTTAATAGGTATCTTTGTAGACCCCTAAAATACATACATAATTCATGTTTTAAACAAGAAAAAAGGGAATGATTAATAAATGAACCAGATGATCAAATTCATTCAGTAAATTATGGTGTACCCTAACCTAAGTATCTACAGGCCATCAGTGTTGTCTGTGTGAACTGATTGTTACATAATTATGTTGTATCACAGCTGGAGAAAAGCCAAACTTACTGAAGAAGGTTTTATGGGTAGACATTGTCTAAAGTTGTCCTGAATTAAGGTCTAGACAATTAACCTGAACCTAAGGTCAAACATGCAGGGGAATATTTGATTATAAGGGCAACAGTGACTAAATGTCATAAGCCTTGTTAGGTAACTGTTTATTGGTCTGCTTAGGTAGTTAGGGTAGGAAATACAATGATGGTTTTTACCAAGCATGTGTTAATGATTAACACAACATAGTCTATGCAGACTTAATTAAAAAGTATGTCGAATCATCATGCTTTTAATCACTACCAAGCAAAAATCAAAATTACAGGGCTGCATCTCACAAAAAATAGATCTTAAGTATTCTGAATTTTTCTTAACTTACAAGTAATTTTAGATTTTTTGTGAAAAGCAGGACTGGACATCAAAATTTGCTTTTTGTCAGTTGATCTTGAATGAAATATATCAAGATTCTAGAAAACTTGGATTTCTGCTCTCTTGTCTTATGTCAATTAATAAAACATTTGTTATACCAGTAGATAAAAGAATACATTTTAGTTTTTACAATTAAAATTTTTCAAAATAAACAACATCATTTTCTCTAACACTTGGTTATGCATTTGTCATAAGAGGACTATCTGTACACCAATGCTTTTGATTGGCTTGTTTACACATTGTCTTCTGGTTGCCTTTTGCATCCAGTTTGTGCAGTATACCAGTTATTGTATAAAATTAGTTTATCTCTCACAAACATGATGCCATATGTGCGAGTCTCTGTTTTTTAGGGAACATAAACCAGATTGAATCATATTTTTATCAGATTTTGACATGAAAATGATTATCTGTCATAACAAGACACAAAAGTTCATTGTAGGCTTGTGACATTTAAATCACTTGAAGCATTTTAAAAATGATTTTAACTTCTATTTTTATTAGAAGCATGGTAATGGAATTTGACACAGTAGCTTTAAAATGATGGATTATATTTGACTCAGTTATAAATCAATATAAATTTGTTTATGATGAAACATATAAATGTATCTAGACCATTAGAAAAAAGAGGGATTGCATTGTTGCAACTTTGCCCTACCTTGGAAACAGAATTGAAACATCTTATAGATGGGTATTCTGGAATGTAGTCATCTTCTAGCAACAACCATGGGTAAAATTGATTGTAAGTCTGCAATAGGAAAAATAGGCTTAACATGGAAACTGTATATGTAACACTTTACAGAAATAAGGAGATGTAGAATGGTTGCAAGTGAGAAAACTATCCACCAGAGGACAGAGACCAAATGTTGTGGATGTAATGAACTAAATGTTGCTTAAAAGTATCCTAATGCTCAAATATTTAAAAACTGCATACTTTTCTTGGTTTGAAAGACTGTAGTAACATTGAACATATGAATCAATCGGCTGTATAAATCGTATCTACTTGTTATATCTACATTGTGCACATGGTCAGTGAAGCCATTGCAAATGAAGCATAGTGCAGTGTTCATTTACTGAAGACAAGATAACTTGTGAGATTGCTTCACATTATTTCCATGTCAGTAGATTAATTTGTTACTATTTTGAGGATGATGTATTGGCAGAGAAGTACTCCAAAGTTCTGCCTCACTTAGAGACAGTGAAGACCTTGAAATCATCTTGTAGTTGTGTGGCAGTGCAGTGATATTTTTTTGGAGATTATAAAAAATAACTGCATCTGCAGATTTCTGATTCTGTTTTTCAATATTTAGGTTATATCAAGTATAAAAGCTTCATATTTACAAGCTATCAACTGTCTGATTGAAATGCAGATTTCCAACTAAAAGTTTTTCATGTTAAAAATATGATCTTTAATTATTTATCTGCTTATGAAAGGGCATCCTCCTGTTGGTATGGTGGTCTGTGTTGAAATCATTTGTCTTCAGGTTCAGGTATTCTCCATCATTTTACAGAAGCATGAAGATATATTTAGCCTGATGATTTTTGCACCTGTTTATATTTGTATTTACTGATCATGGGGTTAGTTTTTGTTTTCATTTGTTGCTAGACAACTAGTGAAATAAATATTTTGGTAGAACTAAAAGAATGATTCATAATTATTCTTAGTTAATTACTGTTACTGACATTGTTAAGAGTTGATGCAAATGTTTCTATGATATTGTCATTAGTGTCTTGAAGGATGTCTGAATTTTGGCATGTTTCTGTTGATTTTGGATTCTCAATTGAGTCAACAAGATGTGATATTCTATACTAAAGGACAGCTCTGGTTCAATCATATCATTACTGATTACAAGGACTTATATTCTCTTCTCTTTCTTCTAAGTTCTATCATATTTGTTGTCTATCATTATCTGTTTACCTACATGCATCGTTTATAAACTTCTAACAGCTATTTTTTTTGTAGAAAACAATGCTACACAAATAAGATTAAACTTGACACATATTACATGCATTTCCTGATATGAAGCCTTAATTTTGAATTAAGATGAATGATCCTTTTAGCAAATGTAGATACAGACGATTTGTTATAGTGCAAATAAATTCAAGAAAGATAGGACACACAAATAAATGCAAATACTAGATACACACTTCAGACTCATTTCTGGTTAAATTAATGTTAATTGTATATATTTGTCCCATGCACGTTTTAAAAAATAGTAACTAACATTTAATGAGGTCATTACTGGTTACCATAGTAACGAAAAAATATGCATTGATGCTGAGACCAGATGTGATCATGGGTAAACTAATGAAACATTACAGTTGTTAAATTGACCAGATTTTCCCATGTGTTGGAATATTGATCCTAATAAAGGAGCACCTGAATTCATTTTGGTGGCTTCTTATAATTGATACCAAAATTAGATGTTATTTGTCTTGATTAATAGTGAAAATCTAGCAGCATATTGATATGATATTTTAATTATTACTTTATGGTAGACCTTGTCCTATGCTTATCTGAAATATTTCTGTGAACATCAGCAAGTTCTTAAACTGTTTATTTAGAGTTTTCAAGAAAAAAGCTAAAACAAACTACCAGGGTACTTTAAAATACTAGGGTTAATTTGTTGAACTCTTCTGTGACAAATCCGATTTGTGAAATATATGGAAGCCAATCTGGTAGCCGCATTGACTATTTATATAAGGCTTTATATTTCAGAAGGTAGATTATGACCTTGTTTATAGATGCCTTATGATTTGAAGTTCCATCTGGCATATTTCTGTTGTCTTAACCTCATTTTTATGGTTCAGTGACTGCTTAAAAAACTAGATTTTTTGCCAAGTAATTTTCTCTCTTATTAGGAGTTATGGACAATTATGTTCTAATTCGCCAGACTTAAACGAACATAAATTATTTATGCAATAAAACTCAACACATGTATCAGAAATGAGCTCTCCTTGTGAGGGTAGCATACTTTTTATTAACCAATGTATAATATAAATCAAACAGTTCGTTTCAAAGTTCATTTTAAGCACATTACGGCTTAATCTCAGTAGTTATTAATTAGGTATAAAAACAGTCATACAGGCTCGATCACAGTCAGCCAACCATTAATACATACAAATATACACCAATCTACAAAACAAGAAATACAACTTAAATAAATCATTATAAGTAAAACATTACTTTCCACATAAAAACAATAGATGGTCTTGATGATGGTGGGGGGTGAGGGGGGGGGGCTTAATACAGGCAAGGCAGTAGTACGGCGTATGCTACTCAGCGTAAGGCAGAACTTCGAATAATAACATTATAAATTACATTTAATTTATATCAAACAGCAAGCACGAGAAACACGAGCCAAAATCATACGATACATAGAATACCTGTTTTAAATTCGCAATGCGACGAATTTCATCCAATGGAATACATTGTAAACATTACAGGTATTCTAAAAACATGTGTTGATGTAAACAAACACACGTGTTTTACCAAAACATATACATGTGCTTCCGTACTATTATTAAATATATCTATATTTGGTACATATAATCATTGCAAGGTTCAACATATCTGTCAGGCATGGTTCAGTTGATCTTTACCTTATTTTCATGGTTCATTGGTCAAAGACAAGTATTAATGATTAGGTCTGTTTCTCAGATTTTATTAGCAATAGTTCAACTATACTAACTATATGGAATCATTGTAAGGTTATACATATCCCTCTGGCAGGTGTACATGCTTTTCTGGAAGGGTTCATCTGACCTTGACATCATTTTTATAGAACATTGAACCTTTTTTTAAACTTTCAACATAAAATTTCAGCATGTGCATTCTTGTTAAGTAACAGTGTAAAATAATTTGCGTTCAACAGTTAAAAGCTTCAAATAAGGTTTATTTAAAACCGTTCATGTATTTTAAGAATCAGAATCTGAAATTTCATCTGCATAGAAACCATAAATATGAGAAGACAAAACAATAAAACCAAATACAATATCTACATTTAGTACATTTTGAGCTTTTTTTTCTTTCCAGCTGTATGCCTCCCTCTATGATATTAGAAATAAAATGTATTCATGTAATGTAATACCTATAAAATGTTATACTTGTAATAAGAGTGTTTGATACAATCTAAAAGGTAAAAAAGAACCTGTTTAAAGAATAATGCAATATTTATTTTACCCTTCAGTTAAAATGATTTCATCTCTCCTTAGAGGTATAGTTTTCAGTATGAATATTCTGTTTCACATTCAATGTTTACTATATGTTTTCATAATCATCCGGAACAAATCGCACTGGACCGATTTCTTACATCACCGTACGTATTGACTGCCTTTAATTTCTGTGACACCGTCTGCTTCAATATTTCAACACATGTAACATGGACGACATTTAATTTTCTGAGGAAATCGAGACATATCACTGTCAAGTACGTTTTATTCATTTATAAACTGTGATAATTTAATCTGTTTAAGTCCGTTAATTTGGATAAGTGATTTATTAAATGCATACGAACTGTAAGTTATTTATAACCGAGATTGGAACTGTAAATTCTACTTTCGTTTTCATTTCATTGTTTTAAATATTTGCATATGAACTTTAATATGTTCTTTCATACACATTGTAAGTATTTCTTTTTGTTTTATTGCAGTTTACCACAAACAATCTACTGACTACTTGTAAACCTTTCTGGTGGAATATTATAATTACAATTTTCGAAACAAGTTGTGTTCTTTATATATTTGCCGAGATTGCGATACAGTCACCTGGTTAAGCTAGCTGAGTCAGGCTCAGCATAGTAAATTGACAACAACTTGTCTACACATCTCCTGATCAGGAAATACAACGGAGCATCGTTCGTAGCTGTTACCTTGACACTACGCAACACAGCTTGTGTTTTGGCAGCAAACAAACAACGTTGAGCCATCATGGATCCCAGTCAAGCGGAACAGCAAGAAGAGGTTCAGCCCCCAGAGGGAGATGTCCCTGAAGAACTTATAGAGAATCCGTCTAATACCACACATTTAGATGAAAATCCCGAGACGAGGCGAGTACGAGACCTCACGGAAAAAGGTAAAGGAGCTTTCACAGAAAAACGTGACAAGTTCTGTCAGGAACTAGAGGCCCTCTGGTCAGATGTAGAGTCCCAGTTATCGGAAGTCACCACGCCTCCTAACAAGATACAGCAAATCTTGACAGCCCAGGATAACCTTGTTAAAGCCTGCACAAATTATCGTAGGCTCACAGATGAGTACCTGGACTTTCTGAAAAGGACCAGAACATTGGACAGTCAAAAAGACATAGACGCATGCAATCTCACATTGGATATTCGTCTGTCCAAAGTGGACCATGCCCTAGAAACATTGCACGAACATCGGCTCGACCTGACAAAGGCTAAATCTACTAAAACAAAGACCTCAAAAAGTAAGAAAACCTCACATAGTGGTAGCTCTAACGTGTCTGACATGTCAAGCCTAGCACGGAGGAAGCGTGCCAAAGCAGAGGCCGCTAAATCAAAAATAGCCTTTGTCGAACAACATGCACTTATCCTACAACAGGAGGCGATGTTAGAGGAACAAGCCCTGTTCAGACAAACTGAAATGGAACAGGGAGCAGCACGCAAAAAGGCTGAAATGGAACAGGAAGCCACACGCAAAAAGGCTGAAATGGAGCATGAAGCAGAGCAAGAGGCCATACGCAGGAAAGCACAAATTAAACAGGAGGCCGCACGTGTCAGCCGGGAAAAAACCGAGCTGAAAGCCAAGTTAAACCTTCTAGAAGCACAGAAAGAAGCTGCAGCCGCAGAAGCCGAGGCTCGTATCCTAGAGTATGATGACAGCCAAGCGCTAGACGATCTCCCTAAAGAGACGGAAGACCCGCTCCAACGTGTGCAAGACTTTGTTAATAAACATCCTGAACCAACCGCCATACAGGAAGCGACAGCCCCTCAACAGAAAAAACAAACGTCTGTTAAGTATGAGCTTAGTCATGAAGCGCCAGACTTCGTGCCCTCCGTGGCATTGAACCTGCCATCACAGACACCTGCGGTGTCGCCTACACATGCTAAGTCACCGGAAGTTAATGTATTCCCAGATCTGGGAACAATAACTGGCATAGGAAAACAGGGCGTTTCAGAACAGATCCCTGTTGCATACCAAAAACTAGGCGTCTCAGAGGAGATCCTTGCTGAACACCAAAAACAGGGTGTTGCAGAAGAAATCCCTGTTGCACACCAGCAACAAATCAACCCTACGTCGGAGATAACCAGATTTCTCCTACGCAAGGACCTGCTGTTCTCCCGGCTAACAAGCTTTAATGACCGGGCAGAATCTTTCCATACATGGAAAGCCAGCTTTAAAAACGTGACAGACGAGTTACAAGTTTCTGACTCGGAACAGATTGATCTTCTGATCAAGTGGCTCGGTCCAGAGTCTGCTAAACATGCCATTAGCATAAGAGCGTCGAACGCCAATAACCCTACAAAAGGCATACAGAGACTATGGAAGAGGCTTGACGAGCGGTATGGTGCTCCAGAAATGTTGGAGGCCTCACTCACGAGTAAACTTGCCAAATTCCCAACCTTGACGAATAAGGACAACGCACGTCTCTATGAACTGTCTGACATTCTATCAGAAATAGAATATCACAAGGAAAATCCCAAGCTGGGATGTCTGCTAGCTTATTTTGATTCACCGTCCGGAATAAACCCTGTCATTGAAAAACTACCATATGGACTTCAGGAAAAGTGGATTACAAGGGCGTCGAGATACAAATCTAACCACGGCGTTGCCTTTCCTCCTTTTACAGAGTTATCTGCATTCATCAGTGAAATCAGCAGAATTAAAAACGATCCTGGATTCATCTTTGGGTCAAAAGTCACACCAAATACAAAAGGTGCTGCGCCAAGGTTCACGTCTTACCCCAAGACTAAAGTTGGTACTCATAAGACAGCGGTTGAGCAGCAATCTGGAGACGCCAGCAAACAAGGTCTTTGTATTCTGCACAATACAAAGCATTCCTTAAATGAATGTCGAGCGTTCCGAGCCAAGTCAATTGAGGAACGCAAAGGTCTTTTGAAACAAAACAATGTCTGTTACAAGTGTTGTGATTCCACCACACACAGAAGCCGGGAATGCAATGCACGCATAAGTTGTAAAGAATGTGGAAGTAAACAACACACTACTGCACTTCACATCACTAAACCACAGCAACCTGCAAGTTCTCATTCTAGCCCGCCCAAGCAAGCCTACGGCGGGGAGCCAACAGAATCGGCTGAAACTAAGTCAACCTCAGTTAATTCTACCTGTACCGAGATCTGCAAGGATATATATAGCGGGAAATCTTGTGCTAAAATACTACCTGTGAATGTTTATTACAAGGATAACCAGGACAAAGTTATCCGGATGTACGCCATCATTGACGACCAAAGCAACCGGTCACTAGCATCGCCTGAATTCTTCAACCTTTTCGACGTAAGAGACAAACCGGAGAACTATACCTTATCAACATGCTCCGGCAGAGTAGTCACTTCCGGGAAAAGAGGAAGAGGTTTCGTCATGGAATCAATAAATGGCAATGACAAATTTGACCTGCCTGTACTGATAGAATGTGACCATATTCCTAATAATAGGGACGAAATACCGACTCCTGAAGTCGCAATGCATCACCCTCATTTAAAAGAACTCAGAGGTAGCATTCCACCAATAGAGGAAAATTGCCAAATTCTTCTCTTAATTGGCAGAGACCTTATAGAGGCACACCACGTCCTGGATCAGCGCATAGGACCACCCAGAACTCCATATGCACAACAGTTGAAACTGGGTTGGGTAGTGATAGGAGAAACTTGCATTAACAAGCAGCATGTGCCTCTTGAATTAAATGTCAAAATAACCAACATTTTACCTACAGGACAACCGTCAACGTTTCAACCATGTACAAGCAAATTCGACATTCGGGAAAACTACACAGACCCCGTTAAGAAAGATTTACAATCGCCTCTCTTTGAAAAAACTAGGGACGATGATAAACCCGGAATGTCATTTGAAGACAAAATGTTCATGAAACAGATGGACAACGAATTTGTCAGAGACTCGGAAGGAAGTTGGGTAGCACCGTTACCGTTCCGAGTGCCAAGACAGTCTTTGCCTAGCAACAGACAACAAGCTCTTCATCGTGCTAATATGTTAGACGCAAGTCTGAATAGAAACCTAGTAAAGCGGGAACACTTCCTCACATTTATGAGTAAGATCCTAGACAATAATCATGCAGAGCTCGCTCCACCGTTGGACGAACATGAAGAGTGCTGGTATTTACCATTGTTTGGTGTTTATCACCCAAAGAAACCCGATCAGATTAGGGGTGTGTTTGATTCATCCGCCAAATGTAACGGAGTTTCACTCAACAGCGTCCTGCTAACAGGTCCAGACTTGACCAATGATCTCTTGGGAGTACTGCTGCGTTTCAGGAAAGAAATGGTCGCAGTAACTGCAGACGTTCAACACATGTTTCACTGCTTTGTAGTAAGAAAAGACCACCGAAATTATCTGAGATTTTTATGGCATAAAAACAACGACCTACAAGAGAACCTTGTCGAATTCCGCATGAGAGTTCATGTTTTTGGAAATAGTCCGTCACCTGCCGTTGCTACGCTTGGACTCAGAAAAGCAGCTCAGGCATCAGAACAAGAGTTCGGCAGTCACGTGACTAGCTTTGTTACAAGAGACTTCTATGTCGACGACGGTCTTACATCATGTCCTACAAAAGAGGAAGCTGTTAAGCTCATGAAGGATACACAGCAAGCATTGGCAAAGTATGGAAACTTACGGCTTCACAAGTTCGCCTCTAATTGTGCGGAAGTTATATCTGCGTTTCATGCCAGTGATTTGGCTTCAAATCTGAAGGATCTAGACTTAGAATCCGACAGCAAACCCTTACAACGTAGTCTTGGGCTCAGCTGGGACGTAAACACTGACAACTTCTTATTTCAATTATCATCAGAAAACAAACCGATCACTCGCAGAGGAATTTTATCAACGATAAACAGTCTCTACGATCCTCTGGGATTTTTGGCTCCGGTGATTATACAAGGGAAACTCCTATTAAGGAAAATAGTATCAGAAACCGTCGATTGGGACCAACCTCTCTCTGATGAGAGAGCAGCTGAGTGGAAATCTTGGAGAGATACTCTAATTGCTATCGAAACATTGCGCATTCCACGTACCTACGTGCCGTATCTCAGCAAAACCGCCACAAAGGAGTTACATGTCTTCTCTGATGCATCAGAAAAAGCCATAGCAGCTGTTGCGTATCTACGCACGACCGACAGTAGTGATGAACCAAACATAGGTTTCATTCTTGGGAAAGCTAAAGTTGCACCAACAAGTGGTCATACTATTCCACGACTTGAACTATCAGCTGCTGTATTAGCAGTTGAGATCACCCAAACTGTCATGGATAATTTAGATTTACATATAGACACCGTAAAATTCTACACAGACAGTAAAGTGGTTTTAGGTTACATCAGTAACGAGACAAGAAGGTTCTTTATCTACGTCGCCAATAGAGTAGAGAAAATAAGGAAATTTAGCTCTCCAAGTCAATGGAATTATGTACCAACTAACCGTAATCCCGCAGACTCGGGAACAAGGTCCGTACCAGCCCATGAAATTCATAGCAGTGAATGGTTATTGGGACCAAAACAACTTCTTTCCTCAGAACAGAAGAATTCTGAGGACATATATCAGCTAATAGATCCAGAAGAAGATGGAGAAATCCGTGCAACTGTGAATGTTGCAAAAACATTTGCCACATCTGAGCATAAAGGTATCGGAACTGATAGATTCAACCGATTCTCCAACTGGACATCACTTGTGCGAGCGATAGCCTTTTTGGAACGTTTCTCCCGTTTACACGGGTCAAAACAGGCTTCATCAGTGACTTCTTTTGATAGTTTTTCGAATGCCGAAAATTTCATCTTAATATCTGCACAACATGAAGTTTATGGAGATGAAATAGATTGTATAAAACGTCAGGAACAAATTAATAAGCGGAGCCCGATAGCTAACCTCAATCCGTTTTTGGACGAAAAAGGACTATTACGAGTAGGAGGCCGTATTGTCAAATCTGACTTAAACTTCCGTGAAAAGAAACCATTGATCGTCCCTGGACGCCATCATATAGCGACATTATTAGTTCGACACTACCACGACAAGATAAAACATCAAGGTCGTCATTTCACAGATGGAGCGATTCGATCCGCAGGATTTTGGATCGTTGGAGCAAAACGCTTGATCTCTTCTATTATTCACAAATGTGTAACATGCCGCAAACTCAGAGGAAAAACCGAGTATCAAATCATGTCTGATTTGCCAGAGGACCGTCTTGAACCGTCACCTCCGTTTACTAACGTTGGAATAGACACCTTTGGACCCTGGACAATTGTTTCACGTAAAACACGTGGTGGATACGCCAACTCTAAACGTTGGGCAATTTTATTCACATGCTTAGTGACAAGAGCTATTCACATCGAATTAATCGAGGAAATGAGCTCTTCAGCCTTCATAAACGCCGTCAGAAGATTCGCCGCTATAAGAGGTCAAGTAAAGATTTTCCGATCTGACCGTGGAACAAACTTTATTGGCGCAATCGACGATTTAAAGATTGACTCAATCAACGTCGAAGATGGACCCTTCAAGAACTTTCTGTACAATTCTGGTACAACTTGGATCTTCAATCCGCCACATTCGTCCCACATGGGTGGAGCCTGGGAAAGAATGATTGGTATCGCAAGGAGAATTCTTGATTCTATGCTTCTAAACGCAGCAGGAAGAAGCCTAACGCACGACGTGCTCAACACACTAATGGCAGAAGTTTCAGCAATAGTGAACTCTAGACCTCTGGTACCGGTATCGACAGATCCAGAGAATCCGTTAATCTTAACGCCAGCTATGTTATTGACACAAAAGACCGATTACATCTTCACTTCAGATCAGCTTGGAGAATTCGACAGACAGGATCTATGTCTAGCCGAATGGAGACGTGTACAGGCTCTTGCCAGTGTTTTCTGGTCCCGTTGGAGGAAAGAGTACCTGCCGTTACTACAACCACGACGAAAATGGACCGACGATCGCCGTGATCTCATCAAAGGAGACGTCATTCTCCTAAAGGACAAAAACCTTTGCCGTACTCAATGGCCCATAGGCGTTATAGTAAATTCATTTAAGAGTTCCGACGAACATGTCCGGAAAGCAGAAGTACGAATCATCGTAAATGGAAAAGCCACCATCTACACACGCCCAATCGTGGACATGATTCTTCTCATAGAGAACGATTGTATATAGTTTTTGGAATAGTGATATCAGTTAGACATCAGACGGGGAGTATTCTGTTTCACATTCAATGTTTACTATATGTTTTCATAATCATCCGGAACAAATCGCACTGGACCGATTTCTTACATCACCGTACGTATTGACTGCCTTTAATTTCTGTGACACCGTCTGCTTCAATATTTCAACACATGTAACATGGACGACATTTAATTTTCTGAGGAAATCGAGACATATCACTGTCAAGTACGTTTTATTCATTTATAAACTGTGATAATTTAATCTGTTTAAGTCCGTTAATTTGGATAAGTGATTTATTAAATGCATACGAACTGTAAGTTATTTATAACCGAGATTGGAACTGTAAATTCTACTTTCGTTTTCATTTCATTGTTTTAAATATTTGCATATGAACTTTAATATGTTCTTTCATACACATTGTAAGTATTTCTTTTTGTTTTATTGCAGTTTACCACAAACAATCTACTGACTACTTGTAAACCTTTCTGGTGGAATATTATAATTACAATTTTCGAAACAAGTTGTGTTCTTTATATATTTGCCGAGATTGCGATACAGTCACCTGGTTAAGCTAGCTGAGTCAGGCTCAGCATAATGAAACTTATCCTATGATTGTTTTATAAAGTCACTAAAGTCTCTTTGATTTCATGTTTGTACCAGAATTCACAGGTAAATAAACTGTTCTGATTGATGTTGAAATAAATCTTATTGTACTCCTTTCTTGCCAATGTTTTCTCATTAATTTCAAAGCAAAAACACCTGGCTTTAAATTAAATATAATAGGTAGAAAGAGTGGAAGTTAATTAAATGAAGGTAATTAAATTTGCTCTGTATGGGTCGGTTTGACAAGTTTGAAGAAGTGGGGTGTACTTCTATGCAGGGACTTTCTATACCAGTCCCATTAGTATAGACTGTCCCTGTTATATGGCAAGGCATAGTAATACAGATGTGGCTCCACCTTCATCTGATGTGGAGTTTTTATTCTCTTTTCAAGTTACCAAAACAGATGAATAAAATTTGGAATGAGAAAAAAAGAGGCTCAAACTGAATTCTGACAGACAAACACTGAAGTATATCAACTACAGTGTATTGTCAGTGTTTGAATCTGGATCTTGAGCATTCAGGTCGTATGAGTTTACATCTTGTGGCACCTGAAAAAGAAAATGAATATGAATCAAATATGTCAGATGCTGGAAGTGCATTAGGTGGAGGATACTAATGCAAGTCATTTCAAAGGGCTTCGGTATACCTTACCACAGTGAGAAAATATCTATTTTATCAAGGCCAAATGTCAGCACCTGAAACACAAACAGTTTTTTCCTGGAGAGTAAGGACTGATGGTATTGATTGCCAGCTATCAAAATAAGGCCATATGCTACTAATCTTTTAATATTTACATTTCGTTATTTCTGTTGATAATTGTATTATATCATCAAAGAACAAGAAATAATGGAATCTGTTGATTGAAATATAATATTAATACTAATTGAGATAAAAAGATTTGTTGCAGAATAATTCATATCACAAGTAGCAATAGGAAGTAAAGGATTAGGGACCCACTGGGACCCCTTTGTCAACAATGTTATATTAACAACTCAATCATTTATCCCTTTCCTTTCAAACAGTTCCTTGGCATCTGGATGAGTTAAAGAAATATATATTCTTGTCTTGGACAACCATTTTTCATCTCTTCAGTTTTAATGTTATCTGTGAACTCAATAAATAGTAACAAATACATTGAGGCTAAATATATTGAGGTTATTTTACAAGCTTTCAAAATATAGAATCTCAGAAATAATGAGGAATCTGTTTGAAATTGAGGTACACCTTTCTTCATAACATTCTGTTTGCAACGTTTAGAGCATTAATTGTAATCACATCACTATAGTTTGTAAAAATGTTATAATTTTTGCCTCAAAAATGAATGGAAGGAAATGTTGGATAAACGTCAAAATCTGGGTCTGTATAATAAATGTGTTCTCTATTCTGTTGATGCCTACACTTAAAGATAAAGATTCTTTGGCCACAGTGTTATTGTCAAGACATTGTCATCAGTTCTATTCTATTCAATGTTTATTAACCCATATAATTGTACAATTAAAATCTTTCTTTTGAACCTATCATTCAGTAAGTGGTTTAAGGACTTCAAAAACTAAATAATTTAAAGGTATTATTTATAACTTTGCATTTGACCCACATGACCCAGACAAAACAATATTGTAGATTTGAAGCACTTGTTCCCCATGACTGGTCAATATTATGTATAATCCATGTTGTCTATTTGCTTATATTCTTGCAAAAGTGGTTAAACCTTGCTAAATTGTTTTCTCTCATAAACAGATAGTATTACACTTGGAAGACCTTTAGTTTCTTTTAGTAGTTTTCTCAATAAAGGCTGTTTGACTTTGGCAGTCAAACACTTTCTTTAACATCTTTTGTAAAGTTTAATAATGGTGCCCAGCGACTCTTTTCACAAAAAATCTTAAGTTTAAAATTGATCGTAAGTTATACTGAAATGTGTATGACTTACGAGTAATTTTACTCTTAAGATTTTTTTGTGAAAAGACTCACAGTTACCTATATACAGCTCTTTTTTATGTAACATTGTACATTGAATGTCTTATTGAGACTGTGTGTGGGTAAGAAGAAAAGCAGTCTGAAAATAACACTTTATACATTTAGTGCATCTGAAGTTCTGATAAACCTTCATCAGGAACACTCAAAGACAGGGATATATAAATATCTTAATACTTGAGGAGTTAAGGACCAAAAGGGACCAAAAAAGGATAGCCAATCCATCTAAGGTCAACTTTGATTGAGGTAGTTGCAACCTTAGTTTCTTAATACTTACTAAATTTATCAACAAGGAATACTTTGTAATGGTTTCTGTTAAGACTGAAGATGTAGGGTTTGGAGTGTTTAACGTCCAGCACGCCAACTTAATGATCTAGTCGGACAGTCTGAAGATGTAATATCCTTTGGTTACAAATATACTGTGTCTTGTTTAGCCTGAGGCTTAAGTCTCTGGTGAACAATGACTTGACTGTAAACATGCAATACACACACAGGTGTTTCAGGTAAAAAGAAGTAAAAATTAACAGACCAAGTGGAAAGATATATATAAACTGATATAGGTCAGTGATCTTGGAAACCAATGACATGTCACATAAGGTCAAGGGAAACCCTAGAAAATTATTTGGGCCATAGATGGCATGTAGTTCACAATAATGGTAAAAGATTTTTCTCTTGATATATTACATATGCAAAGACATTGACACTTGCATTGAATGTGCTTATTATGTAAAAGTTGCACTGAGTTGTTATGTTTGGCTGAGCTTGAAAAGAGATTTAGTTTATTGTGTAATCAATAGACGTCAACATGTTTTTTATCAATACATGGGGTAAATTTATTTAGCTAGACACTGGCCTCATAGTAAAGAAAGCCTTATATTTGGTGTCTGGTTGATAAAGATTTATATTTGTGTGAAGTATAGTTAAAATTTAACAAATAATTCACCTGTTCAGGTATTGTCATCTGTATATTTAACACCTCTTAGTGAAAAGTACTTTATGAAGTACATAATACCTACAATAGACTGTTAATAGATTATTTATACCTTAATAATGATACATTGATGTTTCAAGTTTCAATCCCCAGAGATGTCTGGTTAAGTACAAGAATGATCAAAATAACACTGCATTTAAGAGTTTCAAATTTACTCCTCATCATTCTAAGTCATTTGGCAAGACTTTTGTAGCCTTAAATTAAAGTTAGCTTGGCAACAGCACATTACTGTAGTTTTTCTCTTTCCTTCTAGTCAATAACAAATATAAGGTTTATTGCTTGGTTGACAGAAAATGTGTGTGATTAAAGCAAGATTCTTCTACCAGTACTGTATAGATTGGAACAAACATCAACAATCTTGCAAACTAGGTATACTTTCTGTTTTGGGTAGTCGACGTTTTGATGGATATTGTGTTAAGAAATAGTGTACAACTTTTGATTCAAATTTAGCTGATGTTTTGCATAGTTATTTTAAGTAATGTAACATTAAATAAACCAGTACTAAATATAAATAACATTTGCGAATATGATTCATACTTCATATTTATTAAGCAATTAAAAAATCTTTAAAGATCAATATATTTCTCCTTCTTATGAATTATCATGTATGTCACACCTCTGTTCACAAATAAAATGAACTACTAAGAACTAATGCAAACCAAATGTGCATTCCACGATAAAATTAATATCGGGGTAACATATTGAAATATTACTGTATCCATGAGTGAGTGCATCAAAATACAAGCTTATAAAGTAATGAAGTTGTCTAGTATGTACTTGGTTGTGAACTTTTGACCTCACATTAAACATCCTGCCAATAAAGAATTGACAGGAAGTGGAGTCTTTTGGCGGATTATTTTTATAGAGGTTTTCATGCAAAGGATATTGATATAATTAGGTGTAATATTGTCACTGCTGTCTCTGAAGTGGTAGATGGAGCCATTGTTATTATTGCTGCTTTGTCATAATGGTTCTAGTAGCAAAGTACCTCAGAATTATACAAAATATAATTAAGACCTAGGCTAAAGATAATGTTCTTTTACAGGTTAGGGTTAGTTTTAGGCAACAACAAAAAAGGCAAGTCTAGGATAAGCACTAGTAAGGGATTGAAAAATAATTTGATGTGAAGGGAAAACATGACTTTTCAATAATTTGATTACCAAATTAAGAGAGCATGATTTCTTTGTTCTTCTTGAATCTGATATAAATGGCAATTTTTCTTCAAAAACTTTATGGGTAAAAAAAGTAAAACAAAAATACCAAACTCCTAGGCAAATTCAAAAAAGGGACGTCCATAAAAACTGACAAAACTCTATCAATCTATCAGTATCCGTATTTTGAAATGCACTCCAGAAATTTCATTCTTGACTGAGCAAATAATTCCATGTATTATCACATTTTATTTACAATAGAAAGAAAGTTTTAAGTTAGGATTCCTATTTCTATTAATAGACACAAATTATTATCATAAATTTTGATATAAAGAAAGTAATATCACTTTTACAACTGACCTCATTAGGGCACCATGAAATAGCAAAATAAACTGAAATAATTATGTTTAATTTAATGTTATGTGTCACATTATAATGTTAACTTATTTACTTGACATCATAGTCAATCAAAGTATTTAGAATATAAAGAGCTTTGAATTAATCAATTTTCTTTTTCTATTCTGTAGGAGCCACAAAAGAGATTGGAACAGCCCTTACAAGGTTATGTATGAGGCATAAAAGTATCGAGACTAAATTAAAGACATTAACAAGGTAATCATACTGTTTACATCTTTATGATGGTTATAAAAATTGTCATTATTCTCTGTTGAATCTAGCCCTGGAGCTAGGTCATAGTCCAACCATCAGACTTCTACAGAGGTATGACATTTGACAACGGTCATCTGTATATGTCAGGGCTATTGTGTTTCAATGCATGAAAAGTAGGGAAATGGAAACCCTGTTGTTAACACGGAAAATTATACTCATTAGTTGTGAAGTTTTGTTAAAAATAATGACTCTTGAACCTTGAGCACTTCTTAAAAAAAAAAACCAATTGTACAAAAGAAATGTTTTATTTTTTGCACAGTTATGTCAATTTTAACTGAGTCTAGCTACTTAAACAAAGCTATATCTTGGATGCATAGCTTTATATAGAACAGGAAAAAAATAAATTAATTGATTGTGCTCATTTTCTTGGAAAACTATATTTATCTCTTTTCACAATGTAAAGTTACAGAAATTTAACAAGTGAATAGAGTTATGTGTATAGGTATGCCTTGTTTAAAGAGCAATATGCAAATCAATGACCAACAAAAAATAAGCAGAAAATGATTTCATCTTCTCAATTCTATTGACAAATGCCTTGAGATGAAACTGCTGTACACCTGACTAAAGCCAAACTAGATTTGGATTCAGAAGTACACATAGATAACTCAAATTGAAAGAAGAAGAGATATATGACCGATGTTCAGGAGAATAATTCTCTGATAGATAACCACATCTCATAGAACAACCTTTTATTCCTGTTCTTCATCTAGATCTTTGCATGAAAGTATTTAGCCAAGATCTAGATTGTACACTTATGAATATTCATGAGGTTGTTATTCAGGTGGTATTTTCTTGCGACACTATAATCTAAATATGTTGTAAAACTTGTACATATTTGGCAACTATTCATGTTCCCCAAAGAAATAAAAGCAGCATTCATATGGTAAATTTTTATCTACAGATATATTTTTATTAAGGTGAGTTTCCGTGCAAATTTATTTGATAGATCAAAGATGAATGTTTAGTATTGGTGTTTAGAGTGTCCATGAATAAGACATAAAGCCTTAATGAGTGTAACAAGTACATGTAAATGATAATTCCATTTGATGTTTTATGTCCAGAGAGCTGTTGGTCAGTGCTAATGTTCATTTCCAATTTCTGTGAGTGCTGAATAAATGTTGTTTTTCAGGAGAAATTTTGTTTTCTGGCCTCGCTAATATCCATTTCATACCATTAGGCTTAAATTGGATTTGAGCTATAATTATTTTCTGTGTTCAGAATATTGATATTTTTTGTTTATTTGTAATTAATTGACGTGAAATGGTGCTCAGAACAGTGTGAAAATAATAGAGATCTTGAAGTGGTCATCTAGTGAAATGATTATTGATCATTAGAAGAAATTTAATGATCGTGAGTGTAATTTGTGATCTAATAGAGAAAAAAATTGGTCAAGCAGTATGGAAGACTAATTAGTTATAAGGAAAGAAACAATTTTCTTCACATGAAAAAAGCTTTAAAATTATTAACATTTTAAGGGTTCTTTGAATTGTTATTTTTAACCCTGAATAAACAGAAAGTCCTTGGTAAATGTACTTGAGACAGCATCAGATGGTAGCCACTGCCAAATGAGGGGAATAGTTGTGGTCTGCCATATTTTTTGTTTGTTTATTGTTTTAGTATAAATCAGGCTGTTGGTTTTTCCATTTCCAATTTTTGGACATTTTTTGGGCCTTTTATAGCTTACTATAAGGTGAGTTTTGCTCATTGTTGAAGGCTGTACGTAGTCCTATGGCTGTTCACATCCTTGTCTTTTAGTCTTTGGTATAATATAGTTGTCTCATTGGCAATTATATTACATCCCCTTATTTTATTTTATAGTTTTATACTTATTACATACCAATGAATATAACAGTTTTTTTATCGTCATGGTAATGACTAAGAAAATCTGAAAAGCATAGTCTAGAGTGTAGGAGGTATTTCTGTTTCTAATTATTGCATTTGGTGCACTTTTTCTGCTGGAAGCAAACATTTTATTTATGTTATGTCTAAAGATTTTTATGCCCCCGTCGTAGTGGAGGGGGCATTAAGTTTTACCCTTGTTTTGAAGATAAAACTTTTTCTAGCTATAGGGTTTAACCCTTAGTTACTTTTATGTAATCCTGATATAAATGTTACTTCAGTAAGACTGATGACACTTCTGGAATCTCTCATGAATTTAAAGTAAAATATAATATCAAGTTGTCTGGAAACATTTGTTTTCTTGATTGTGTTTGCCTCTTTATTATTAAGATTCCACATTTAGACTTTTCACCACCATTAACGCAGGATTCTTAAGTTTTTATCAGGACTTATTGATGATCTACTGAGACAGATGAATCCTAAATGAAATATGTGACTGTTTGATTCATAGATTAAGTACGAACAAGAAAATGCAAAGTATTGAATCTATTTATATATAATATGAGACATTTGTTTTCTTTTTGGAACAGATGTATTACAAAGTATGTATACAGTACATTGTTTGTCAGAGGTGAATTGAGTTTCTAATGAGTCAATTTCTTCATGTTATCCTTTGATCAACTTACAGTCATTATTATATAGCTCAAGGTAGAACTCCGACAATATCAGATTTGTTTTACAACACTTTACTGTCTAACCTTTAAGAATTTTTTTGTAGGAATACACCTTAAAGAGGTGTTATAATTGCTGAGTGCTACAGTGCAAGTATTTTGTGTGTTGCCAGAATGAGTGCATGTAATATGTCTTCTTCTCTTTACAGTACTATTATAGATAATCTAGTTACACCACTTCAAGAAAAGAGTGAAGATTGGAAGAAAACAGTTGCTCAGTTGGACAAAGAACATGCCAAAGGTATACAATGTCTGTCTGTGTACTGTAGACAAAAAGAAAATATTACAATTTTTTTGTTGGTATGAAAATATTACTGGATGAATTTTGCATTAATAAAAATTAATGTTTTAAATTTCGGTAATTGTTTTCTTGATTCAAATATCAAGCAACAGCAATAAATGGTTTGCATTATATGATATTTAGTCAGTGGCCAATAACTTGCATGCAGTCCTAATGATATAAATAAGAGACAGAGGATACCAAAGACACAAATATAAAAGTGTGAACAGTAAGGTAACATACCAAACACAATTGGGTATACAAACTATTTCTTCTCTACTTACACAAAAGGATTCAGTTGTACAATGTTTATAAAAAAAGTTTCATCAGTGCTAAAATTATTTAGGAGACAGAAAAATCAGTTCAAACTCTTTTCACAATATGATGATACCTATATATTCAATATGTTGTCTTCATATTTCATTCTGATTATTGATTCGAAAGAAAATCTTTAAAGATCAAGAAAGAACATACCTTACAGTTATGCATAGTGAATTAAGAGAGTCTTGTGCAAAGAAGAAATACTATAAAAAGGACTGTCTCCTTAAGGGACAGATTATTGATTGTTATGTAATAAAATAACACCTGTATAGGTAATATTGATCAGTTGTCATAATCTATCACATACCACCCACAATCAGCTGATTACATAGGTAAACAAGGTCATGTGATCTCTTAGAAGTATACATCTTTGTTTTGAAAATGGAGTAAAGGAGCTATCATAGTAAAAAAAGAAGACAGTATGGCATACATTGTATATGTTATACTGTTGGCCTGTATACCTGACTTAGATTGCTGAATTACCTACAAGTTCAAAATACCCACAAAAAAGATCTGACCCATTTAATATCTAATTACATTTTGCATTCAAAAGGACAGAACTGATGTAAACAAAGAAGAAGTATCGTATACTGTGGGTTTATTTATTTTCATGGGTATCAATTTTCTTGGTTTAAAAGATTGTATTTTTATGGATACTTGATTTGATGGTTTTGTCAAACTTTGCATACAATCCTGTAGGAGTTTTGTACTTCGTTGAGGTTAACATTTACCCACAATGCCATGAAAATTGGTACTCCACGAATTATAATAAAGCCATAGTACATTATTCATTGATAACCTGTAATCAAACGTTCATAACCTGTATCAAACAAACATTTGTAGGAAATTTTTTTTTAGTTTATGGAGTTTCAATAGAGTGATTGCATTATATTTTCATGTAAATCTTATCAAAATCAGTATACTTAAATTGTACAGTATATCAATTGTATATTTTCCGTAAGAAAATCAGAATTGTTTAACTTTGGTATTCTAACTTATTTGTTGATTTGCATGTTTTTTCAACAGAATACAAGAAAGCGCGTCAAGAAATCAAGAAATGTGCTACAGACACCATGAGATTACAGAAGAAAGTCAAGAAAGGTCTGTTTGATTAGTTTGCATGAAATGTCTGATATCAACCACCTGTTTGAAGTATTGCCCCACTATTTGTTTGATAACAGGGTTGTTATTACTTGTTCCTGGTAATCTGTAGTCAATACATTGTAGTATATTATCTGTCAAAAAAACTATTGATATATTTTATGTGGTACATTGATTCATGTAATAAAATGTAATTATCTATGAATTTATTTGATGAAAAGGGAAACTTTGAAAGTTTTGAACTTTTATTCTGCACTCTCAAAAAAGTATTAGAGCAAAACCTTACTTTATAGAAAGTAAACCATTGACTGGGATTATGAATTAAAGTTGCTGATCTAATACTTGTCAAGGGAAGGGTTTATAATGTCTATTTCTCGGTAAAAAAAAATCTAAACTAAACTATATCATGCTATATAGGTGGGAAATGATATAAACCTTACACCATATTTGGATATATTTGTTAAAGGAAATAGTCAATGAATTTTTCATCATCTGCTTAGTATCATACACGCCCTGAAACCAAAACCACAAAATTTCAATTGTAATGAACCCCTTGGCTGATTTTAAATATGATATCTATGAAATATTTTGTATCTTATGCTCATGATTTAATTGGCTTTATCACTACACACCTTACAAACCATGAAGAAGATACATGAATTCTTCTTGTTTAAATTTGTATTGAATAAATTACGTAACAGAATTGAATGTTGAGAGATTTTTTTGAACTAAAACAGATGAAGAGGTGTTTGTTAGAGTTCATTTACACACCCAAATGAATTGCATATGCATTAGAAATTTGACAATTCAAAAGAATGTTAGAAGTTTTTACATACTATGACTTTTTTTCTGCTAGATTATAGATTGAATTGTTATATGGAAGGGAAATAATGATATTCTAGTTTACTGTAATGATTTTCTAAAAAAGCAAAGGAAAAAATTTCAAGGTAGAAAGTTTTAGAATTTTGAACTGTCACCATTTAAAAAAGTGGACATTTACTGTAGAACAACAATCAAGCAATCATTCAACCCATTTCTTTGTTAAGATATAGTAAAGAAAAGTAGTTCAACTGATATAACTTCATTCATCTAATTAATCTTAATTTGTTGAATGTTTGAATATTTATGTTTCGTAGTAACACTTCCTGTGTAGAGCTAGTGGACGTTAAGCAAACAATCAATCTTTAGTAAAAATTTGTCTTTTTTAGGTCTTTGATTATACTTTCATTTGGTTATCAGGTTTAGATTCAGATAAATCTTTTTAAGTTATGTTCATTTAAAATAATGTTGCACAGTAATTTTGAATCAAATAATTTAGATTGAGGAAATTATGTACATAATTATTAAATGACAAAATACACGGTCTAGGTCTTTTGTATTCTAATAGGAAGTATGGGTTTAACAAATGGTTTCCGTAGTTTGTTTTTTGTTTAAATTTATTTGCAATTTGCAACAACAACGCGGTTCCCTAAATGACTCATATCCTTTATTGGTTATGATTTTTAAAATATTTTACTCAAAGTAAAATTCATTTTATCATATCAGTGCACTTAATTATAAATTTAATAGTATTTTTGTTAGTGTATAAATGTTAAGAAACTGCTTAAAAGCATAAATTATGCATTAGTCATACAAACTGTTAATTGCACCTACTTAACAGTACATAAATGTTATCATTCTTACTTTGAGGACCTATTTTTGATAATGTTGTAAACAAGTTTATTTCTAAGATTCTTAGTAATCTAAACTTTCTAGAGATGAAGATAAAGAAGGAAGTTATATGGACAGCAACCCCAGCATTTACAATTTATAATCCTCTTATAAACTGCGTTAGGATTGATGTTAGGGTTCTTGACAGTCACAACTTTTTATACAGGAAAAATATATGAAGGGCCCTTAAAAAAATATATACATGTTTCTGGCCTCCTGGCATAAACAAAAATATGGTTGGTAGTTTGGTAATATGATTTTATTTGAAAAATGTTTTACATAGACTTTATAGGGAAGTGTTCTGGACTTCATAGACTATATAGGCTAGTGTTCTGGACTTAAACCGTGCTAAACCAAAAATGTCAGGCCTGGGACATAAACAGTGTTTAACCAAAAATGTCCTTAAAATGTGTTAGGGAAAGCATGAAAATTTAGGGTAGGTAGGGAGGAAGGAAACATAATTATACTTCTTGGTTATTGAAGCATTAAAAATAATATGTTCTGTAGCTGAAAATAGAAAAAATTGAGTATTTAGGAGATAGTGTCCATCAACAATACTTCTGACTAGTTAGAGATGTACCAATAGGTTGACCTTTATCAAAACTCGTGTATACCTGGTTAGGATAACTGACCATAATGTTTTGTATAATGCCAATTGATCTAAAAGTTAAGGGCAGACTATTGTTAAAAGTATTACATGATGTTTATTTACCAAATGTCATTCCTTTCTATCACCAAGATTTATATCTTTAACATTAAAATAAATATTAATAATAAATAGTATAAGTCATTATACAATATAATCCAAGATTGAATATATATTCAATGGTCAGACACCCCTTAACCTGATATAGAGATTTAACTGTACCTATTATGTGGTAAGAATAATATTAATCAAGATTGAATCGAGTTATGAAATTCTGATAGATTATGATAAATAGGTGTTTAATATCCCTTTCATACCAGGTGATTAATTTCAATTTTCATTTTAAAAGTTAATGGCATTAATCAGCTATACTTTTAAGAAACAGAGAACAGTTAGGTTGAATGTACTTGAAAGTTGTAGTACAAATGTATCCCATATATTTTGTTAGATCAACTTTACTTTTAACATACTAAAGCTGATTTAGTTCTCTTTTTTTACCTTCAGATATACTTTGGGTAGACTTTTATTCTTATAAATCAGATTACGAAATCGTTAATCATTTTGGTCTACAAGATTGACAAATAACAACACTCATGTTGTGTAAAATGAAAATTAAGTATTATATAAGTAGATTTTTCCGATAAGAGATTGATATAGTTCAGAAAGATATCATGCACTTTATATGGAATTGATATTATAGTTTTCTGATTGTTTAAAACCACTGATGAATGCAGCATAGTGCAAGGCCATTTTTGTCCTTTGAATAAAATATTTATACAGGATTTGAAAAGATAGATTATGGAATTCTCAAGCTGGTTTGTATGTGATTTTACCTTCTTTCAGGCAAATTTTTCTTCTTAATCAATTAACTCAAAATTTGTCAGGCTGCACATACTTAGCTCAAGCAAAGATTTTTGTAAGGCATAATAAGGCCTTTTTCCATGAAGTAAAAATTGGGTCACATCCTTTTAAGTCCTATCAAAACCATTTAAGGTTATTCAGTTCATCTGGAATTTATGACCACAAACGTAATTTAATAAGATTATTGGACTTGTTATAGATTTAAGATTGAGTCATTTTCATATGATAATTACTGAAACTGGTCATTATGTAAGAGTAACTCTCTTTCTAGGTCAAATAGAATGTACTTGAAAACCTACTTCTACTTTGGAAACATGATTTTTATGAACCATTGTAGTAAATTATGTATGTATACACTTTCTCTCTGTTTGATACGTTTCGTGGTACGGGGTATTCTAGGATTAAGATTGAAATAATTTGGACTGGTGGAGAGAGAGAGAAAAAAAATGTAAAAAAACTAAGAAGAAAATCATGACAACTTATTAAAACTTATTTGAACCCCATATTTAGACTGTTAAAGTTCTTGGACAAAAAGAGGAAATATGACAAACATTTCTTTTGAAACTTTCAATCTTGGATATTTCTTTCTTCTTCAAATATTGCAATGCCGTTTATGTATTTGAAGACATTAAATGTCAAAAGTTTAGTGTTACATATTTGGTAGTGTAGAGCAATTTCAAATCTGGAGGCTTCAGTTTAAATCAGTCCTTGAGAATGCTTACAGGTCATGGTAAGATAAAGACCAGTTTACACATGTTAGTAACTCAGTTGAAAGTATGTTGACCTGTAGATATTTTTTGGTTATTTAGGTCATTAGGTTTTGTCTTGTTGACCTATACCCCATATTTTCTCTAATTCATATTTCAGAATAAGCCTTTAACACATGTTTAAATGTTTTATACAATCTGATCCAACATAAATTTATAATGGTACTCTATGCTGTGGAATTTTTCATCTTTATAACTACCTTTTATGACCTAAAAAGTTATTTGGAAAATTGCAACCAAATTACTGCAAAGTAAAAGTTGATATAAATTCTGTCATTATTACAATTGAAAAACAAAGGGAGATCAAAGATTGAAAGTTTCAAAAGAAAATTACAGCTAATGAGGGTAATTTGAGTGTCAAAAGTTTATTGTAACACAATTGGTGTTCCGGTGTTATAGGGTACAACTTTAAATCTCCAGGCTTCTGATAAATTGATAAGTCTGTGAGAATTCTCTTGGTCTCGGAAAGAAAGGATATTTGTAAATACTACTGTAGGTATAGTTTCAGAGGCTGATTTAGGGGGGGGGGGGGGGGGGGGGGGGCAGCCCACTGCCCCTCTTTTGGCTGCCCCCCTTCTGGAGCTTGGAGCTTCATATTTGATAAATGCATAGACTTTTTACAAGTATCAATCACAACATTGGCTTGCCAGGGGCCCCTTTTTTGAAAACCCTGGACCCACACCTGTGTCTGGTGTCATATGGCTATATTGTAGCATTAATATTTATGGGTAAGAATAAAAGTCCAACATACAGTCCTCAACAATAGAACCCAATATTATAGCCCATTTAGCTGGAAACTCAGAATACAATTATCTGTGTAGTGTACCACCTATCAACCAAAATTTCCAGACTGATTGAGAAAAATGTGTTTGGATTTAAGACTCAAGTAATTATTTCTTGGAAATGTGAACCTCTATCTTATCCATGTTTGATGTAATTATGGAGATATGATTGATGTTATATTGAAATTATCTTTCTTTATATAAACTGATAATTTTCTCATTAGGGAATAAATCTGTCTGATCCTTTAGTAGTGTCTATCGTAGGTGTTTAGATATACAATATAAATAGGATTTGTTCTGGTGTTAGAAAACAAAATTGGATTATTGGGAAAGATTGAAAATCCAGCTTTAAGTCTGATATAATGAAGGATTTTGAATAATATATAAGTTTAATGTTCCTTGTAAAAGACTTTCAAATCATGTTTTTCACAATCTGTGTGGAGGATATTTAATTTATACATGTCAAATGTTGTAATGTAGCAATTTTGACTTCTGAGGAATTAGCTCTCAATGCCTAAACTGAAATGAATATTTCAAAGTTTACAAAAATCTTTTGGATAGTAGTGTACTGGTAATACTAATTATACTCTGATGTAATATGTACCCTTTTCTGTTCTAAATTATGTAACTTGACGCACCTCAATATAAAACTATTTTAATGCTACATTTAAGCCTAAAGTCAACATAAACCCACAGTTTATAAATGTATAAAGGGAAGACTTGTTTTTTGAAAAATAAATTCTGAATTAGAAATGACTAGAAGTGGAATAATTTGTTTGAGATATACTATTTACTGTTATGATATTGATATTTCCTGGTGAATATTGACTCCCCATGCTGCATCAGTGGATATTGTCTTTTTACTTTTCATCAAGTAATCAATTCCCATGTAAATCCTGCATGTCAAACTCAGATCAATAATACTGGAAAAAAGTGTTCATTTCAAAACACTTGATCACTGATCAATTTCCCTGGTGTAGGTGTGTGGTAGCATCCTTATGGGGCTCAGTATGGGTTTTTCTGATATTATTTTAAATTATGGAATTGTATGCAAAAAATATTCTTGTAATATGAAATTGGCTGTTGGTTTTCTCTTTTGAATTGTTTAAGATATTGTTATTCCTGGTACTTTTAAAGCTTACTATACAGAATGGGTTTTGCTTATTGTTGAAGGCTGTACCTGTAATAATTCATATATTTGTCCTTTTGGTCTATGGGTAGTTGTCTCATTTGCAATCATATGTTTGCATCTCCTCATTTTATATTGAGTCATAAATGTCTTTGAAATGTAAAGAATTATATAATATACCATATAAGGAAGGGTTGTTTATTTATTGCCCTTTCCTTCACCTCTATCACCCTGCTGAGTCGCTCTGTAATTTTCGTATCATGGCTTTGAGACATGAGCTGATCTTATCAACACTTGACAATATCTGAGGAGAACTTATCAGCAACTTCTTAATGTGTGAGGAAACATTTTCAAGCTTGAGTTCGTCAAGCGTAAAACTGCGTAAGGGTGGGGGGAAAACCAGAAAAAGCATGATAAATAGATGATCAGGTTTTCTGTGTAAAGATGCAGTAAAATATCAACCGCTCAACACAATCTTTTCTGCTTGTTCTCTGTGCTCACTTGCCAAAAAGGTTCACATTGTGGCTGGTGGCTGATATTTGACGATGTCAATGTGCAGAAAACATATCTAATTTTTCTTTTTGTAAATTGAGGAATTTGATGTTAATGGCAGATCTATGAAGTGTCTGCTAAATGTATTCACAACTTGTTTTGACTCAGCTCTGCTAAATGTATTCACAGCTTGTTTTGACTCAGCTCTGCTAAATGTATTCACAACTTGTTTAGACTCAGCTCTGCTAAAGGTATTCACAACTTGTTTTGACTCGGCTCTGCTAAAATTCACAACTTGTTTTGACTCAGCTCTGCTAAATGTATTCACAACTTGTTTTGACTCAGCTCTGCTAAATGTATTCACAACTTGTTTTGACTCGGCTCTGCTTAAATTCACAACTTGTTTTGACTCTGCTCTGCTAAATGTATTCACAACTTGTTTTGACCTCGGCTCTGCTAAATGTATTCACAACTTGTTTTGACTAGGCTCTGCTAAATGTATTCACAACTTGTTTTGACTCGGCTCTGCTAAATGTATTCACAACTCGTTTTGACTCGGCTCTGCTAAAATTCACAACTTGTTTTGACTCGGCTCTGCTAAATGTATTCACAACTTGTTTGGACTCAGCTCTGCTAAATGTATTCACAACTTGTTTGGACTCGGCTCTGCTAAATGTATTCACAACTTGTTTTGACTCAGCTCTTCTAAATGTATTCACAACTTGTTTTGACTCGGCTCTGCTAAATGTATTCACAACTTGTTTTGACTCGGCTCTTCTAAATGTATTCACAACTTGTTTGGACTTGGCTCTGCTAAATGTATTCACAACTTGTTTTGACTCAGCTCTGCTAAATGTATTCACAACTTGTTTTGACTCGGCTCTGCTAAAATTCACAACTTGTTTTGACTCTGCTCTTCTAAATGTATTCACAACTTGTTTGGACTTGGCTCTGCTAAATGTATTCACAACTTGTTTGGACTCAGCTCTTCTAAATGTATTCACAACTTGTTTTGACTCCGCTCTGCTAAATGTATTCACAACTTGTTTGGATTCGGCTCTGCTAAATGTATTCACAACTTGTTTTGACTCGGCTCTGCTAAATGTATTCACAACTTGTTTTGACTCAGCTCTGCTAAATGTATTCACAACTTGTTTTGACTCAGCTATTTAGAGCTTGAAATATTGTACAAACATTTTTTTGTTGTTGAAAACTGTTTGTTGACATCTGATGTTTGTAGGAATTTGTGTTTTTGGGTTGCTGTCTTATTGATGTACACCCTACATCTCCTTTTACTCATACTGTTTACTTTATTACTTCCTTGAATGATGTCAGAAGATCTTAAGTAATTACCTAAGGATTCTGATTGACATCATGTTCTTAATATAGAAACATTTAATTAAATAATTCAAATAGTAGTTATTGAAAATCTTAAAATAGAACAAATCAATTTCCATAGTTTGGTCATGAGTTTGTAAAGATCATAGAAACTGTATTATTTCTAAAATTCTGTTATTTGAGAACAAAAATTGAACTTATGTCCTTTTAAGTGTAAATCTTGATAAGATATGTTTCCTTTTTTCCAAAGGGTGACACATTGTCCCTTGTAGAAAATACCACTGTTAATGATTGACTGATAATCCTATCTTGATTGATTTATTCATGCTAAAAATTGTCATTGTTAAATGTCCTTGAATGACTTTGCAAAACATGTAAGAAAAACCAGAAAATTTCTTTAAACTAGAATTGCTGGGATCATAGGGTGAAAAGAAAATTGATGTATACCCGGCCTAAACAACTGTATGCCAGGATCATTTATTAGTACGAAACATTGGGACATTGAAGTTTTATTGTTTAAACAGTTTAAAATTTAAAAATGCTTTTATTTTCTGGCAATTTTAAAAGTGATCTGCATTACATGAAATGTTTATCCCAATATATGATTAAGCTAGTTTTAATTTATATGTCTTGAGATGACCCATATTTTTCATGACAAGACAAAGTCAGCAGTTTTGTAGAAAAGTCACCTTTTCAATGAAAGTCAAAAGAAAAATGTTAATATTCACTCATAAATCTAATCTTGTCTATAAATATTTTCCCAAAACAAACTATTTAGCTACATTTGTAAACATTGTCTGAGATCTATAAACAAATACTTCAAAGTTGTTTGGTCTGTGGAGAGTAGATAAAAAGAAAAATATTGATTCAACAGTCGAATTTTGTTATCATTTTAGCACTTTATCTATCAGGAGTTAATTTTATGTAGTTATAACACTTTTAGAGAAGATATAGGCACAAAGGATAAGGGACACCCTTTTCTAGAATGTCTAAAAATAAGTCTTATAAAAATTGTATGTTTGTTTCCCTTGCTAGCCATCTGCTATTTTAAAAGCGGTTTGCATTTTACTAGCATTTTGAACTGTGTATATTGATTGGAGCTTTAGTTGATAGTGGTGTGTATATTAAAGTAAAGTCAATTCATATAACACTATCTACTATCATGGTGAGAAAAAGTAAAAATCTGTGCTATTGTCATTGCTATATAGTTATATGTGAAAAGTACATTTCTAAATATAGATTGTTTTGTCTAGTTTGTATATTTTGAATGTTGATTAGAATCTAGTTAGGTAAAATTTAATAAATTAGTTAATCGTGAAGTCTGAAGCTGTAAATGACTTTGAAAAATAAAGATAAAAAAATTAAATGGTTTTCTATCTTAAAGTTTGGGTGAATATTTAAAGACCTCACATGTTTATATATAATGAAATAAATTTTAAATACTCTATTTTTAAGCCAAATAAGGTTCCTAACACACACCCCGTAAGATTAATCTATATAGTTTCCATGATATTTCTTGAATCAGACATGTACTTAGAGAGTCCACAGAATAATGTGGTTGAAATTAATGTAAATTTATGCATTAACAATTCAGTTTCTTATGTTTTATCTTACAGGGAAATCAGACATCCAAACTAAATTAGATCATGCTATGAAAGATGTAACAGATAAATACATGATGTTAGAGGAAGCAGAAAAGTCAGCTGTAAGGACAGCACTGATTGAAGAGAGATCTAGATTCTGTTTGTTTATCAGTTGTCTTAGACCTTTTGTTGTAAGTTCACAAGTTCCAGGGTAACATTTAGAAGGGCAAAAACACAGATGAAAGCTGGCAAATCAAAAAGAAACAACGCTAACTCTAAAAATACAAATAATGGCCAAATTATAAAATAGTTGTATTAGCTGAAGCAGATGTCATTGGATTTGACAAATTGATATAAAATAAGGAGATGTTGTACGATTGCTGATGAGACCATTATCTTCCAGAGTCCAAATAGCATATATTTAAGAAAAAGTAGGTCACTCTATGTCCATCAATAAGCAAAATCCATTCTGTAAAGTCAGCTGTATAAGGCTCTGACATGAGATGCATTTTATAAATAAAAAACAACCCAACAAATTGAATAAAAAATTCCAAACAAATATAACAGATTCCAGTGACATATTATTCATTTTATTGCTTGTACTTGTGATAGTTTTATTTGATTCTAAACATCTTATTTTGTGCTGCAAGTTAAATAACACAGGGATGGAACTTATTAATCTGTTTACAGAAATTTCACCAACTTAACTATTTAACTTCAATCCATCTGTAATGATATTGATAGTTTATAAAATTTTATTTGACTATAGGCCTTTTGCCAGAATCTTTTACTGGAATGCACTGTGACCACAATAATGAGTTCAGACACTAGTTAGCTATAATATGTCTTTTCTTTTTATAATGATGTATCTTTGAGCATGTCATATGGAACTAGGAATAAAAAGAAAGGTCACAGACTAATGACATAATTACATTCCACAAGTCAGTCTTATGTAACCACAATTACTTTGTTACAATTATATAATGAATGATTGTGAAGCATACTCTACAATTAACATTATAAACTGAAAATGTTTGTTTATAATTAAAAAAAATGAGTTCATCAGTGCTTAATCAGAAACGTTGTTGATATTAAACAAGTATTATATATAAAATAGGTAATCAACAGGTATATCTCATAAAAAGTGGATTCATTTATTTGCTTTGTGGGGTTTCATGTGACTTTCAGGAAACTAGTAGGAGTACAGGATGAACAATAGGTCTTTGATACGTTTCTGACACACAATTTATCATGTATAATGTGAGCACCCTTTGAATTACTGATGAGATGTTATATTTGAGTATGGTAATGGGAATCAAGGTTCTAATTTATGAACTGTGTATTTTACAGGAGCATGAGCTTAGCTTACTAACAGAAATCACACATTTACAAGATATTACACACAGTTTGTGTTTAATGGCTGGTGAACCTAATACGCTACCATCTTCCAGTGAACAGATTATTATGGACATAAAAGGCTCAGATAGTACCAGTTTCTTTAACAACCTAAGTGGGGTAAGACATAGCCAGTGCAAAACAGAGACGAAGGATACCAAAGGGATATTCACACTTATAAGTAAAAAACAAATGGCTAAAAAACAAAAAACAAAACAGTATACAAAAAACAAAATAGAAAACAAAAGACTGAACAACATGAATCCCATCAAAAACCAGGAGTGATATTAGGTGCTCTGGAAGGTTAAGCAGATCCTGCTCCACATACAAGATACACTATGAAATAATGTGTAAAAAACCACCTCTGTAGTTTCTTGTGAGACTTGTCTCTAGTGTAGGGTGTTGTGGGTTAGATTCTATTTGCTGCTTCTCTGCTAATGAAGAAGTATTTAGGAGTAAGTGCAAAGACTGGTTGGCCAGGAGTCAGAATAAGGGGTCCTGGTAGGACGACATGTCTTCCTGCGCACTGTTACATTGTGAACTAGCACTTTAAAAATCCAGCTCAATATGTTGGTCTAGTACAAAGCAGGGTAAATATGCATATCACGTCAACATGTTGTTGTCCTGAATATGCACATAATTTGCCACGCAAAGTTAAACAGTCATCCATACTCATGTGTGAAAAATTGTTCCTGGATAATTGACTGTATATGTACATAGATATTAATTCAAAAAAACATAGAGTTACCTAATAAAACTTAAATAAGTTTTGTGTACTTTAAACATGCTATTGTTAAATGAGCAAATTGCCATAATCTTTAAATATTGAACTAAATGTACAGAACATGAAATTAAACAAAATATTGAAAAAATCAAACAGACATATGAAATTGCTAATTAAACAAATTAATGCAAACAACATAAAATGTCAACCTAAATATTTACTTAAAATTTATCTTGCACAAGTTATATTTTCTTCACATTTTCAAACAATTTTAGGAAACCAATCTTTACAATTTAGTAATTTTATTTAACAGCCAAGCCCTCCAAGTTCACCGAGTTCCATCGGTTCAAGAAAGTCCAGTATGTGCAGCATCAGTAGTATAAATAGTTCATCTAGTGGTTCAGTACAGTCGCACTCACCAAGTCATCATACCAGGAACCGTAACTCATTACAGGTTAGTTACAGACAGTTTGTCTGCTGCATAGAATCATGTATGCTGTAGGCCAAATATAATTCAGGAATTTCATCTTCCTTTTTGACTTAATTTGCTTCAAAATAATGGCTTTTTCCATTTAATGATATATTATATACCAGATATTGGCTTTACGGTCACTATATCAAGACAAAAGGGATCTGTTTCTATTTGTGATTAAGACAAAATTGAAGTAAAGGTTTTTTCCCATTTTAATAACTTTTCGAAGATTGAATATTATTCATGGAAGTAAACCACAATTGATTATAGTTGCTATGGCATCATTAAGGTAAAGAGATTTTAACAACTTTTGAGAAGATTTGTTTATGCCATTTATCCTTGATAAGTATAAAATGTAAAGATTTGAATGACCAAGCTGAGAAACTTGTAATAACATTGACATATCCTTATAATATGCTATTATTCTTAGATGAACATTATTCTCTGTATTTGCTGTTAAGCTGAACGCTAAAAAATAGGTATTATTATTCCGATTTACTGAAAGATTTAACATAGTATTGCCATCATAGTTCAATAGCAGTCAGATTAAGTACCAAATTTTCTGTCGGAATTAATTTTTTTTCACAATTTTCCAAATAAGAACTACTTAAATTGCATTTACTTTAAGCTATGAAGCCGATGAAGTGTTATAGTGTCTCCTAAATAGATTATGTATCTGTTTTGGGGACATGAAGGAAATAAATGTTTTCTCCAATAAGACAATTTTCTAATGTACATTCTGCAAAAGGAAAAAACAATTATATCTTGTCGTAAATCTTTTTGTGTAACATGAAATAATCACATAGAAAGTATCTTAAGCTATTTATGGCTGAACAAATATCCTGAATAACTCATCATAAAAATGGTGGATTTTCTATAAAAACATCTGTTTTGGAAACCGATCAATACAATCTGTGACAAGTGTCTTTATTGTTAAGATGGAATTAAATAAGTTAATACTACATATTGTAGTCAGTTGGTAAATTAAAAAGTCTTTGCTGTTAAATCTTTGTAAAACAGCTCGTGAGAGTTCACTGATAGTCCATCAGGAATGAATTAAATTAAATAAAAGTTCAAGGTTATAATTCAAAATAACATAGTAATCCTCTATGAAACCCATCTTTTAGATTCAATTATTAAGAATTATTTTTCGAATCAGGAATGTTTTTGGTCCCCATTCTAAGAAATGTTGAACTTGTAGATTTTTAATTCTGTTTATGTTGTGACAAATTTGTTGCAATTATTGTAATAAAATTAAAAGAATAATGTGCATTATTGATAGTATTTGTACATGACAACGCAAGGCATTAGATATTTTAAGCCCCTGCCGTCACCAGAGGGGTCATCAAATGTAACCCTTGTCCGTCGGTACGTACGTCCCTAAATTGGTTTCCGTTCTCTAACTTAAGTTTACCTCAACCAAATCTTATGAAACTTACACACAATGCTTATTACCACAAAACACAGATCAAGTTTGAATTTGGTGGCGTCACCTTAACCGTACTCGAGTTATGCTCCTTTGTAGTGTTGTTGCAAGCTGGGGCATCATCTGTGTCCCATGGACACATTCTCCTTTTATTTTAGATTAACATAATCCTTTTTCATGGGACACATTCTCCTTTTATTTTAAATTAACATCATCCTTTTTAAAAAAAAACAACTGCCGTCTGAAAGTTTGTTATTGATATTAGTTAATATGGAAAAGATTTGATTATCTTGTTGGATATAATAAAGAAGTAATAATATATTTATACTCATGTAAATTTGAAGTAACATATGAAGTTCATAATCAATAAGTGACTAAGTGTATACATCTTACATGTATTAAAAAAGATCAGTTATGTAAGAAACTTGTATATGATTACTATCAGTATGCTACTGAACATATGTGCTTTTATATGAATTTGCTGGTCACATGAAGTGTTTGCAGAGAAAATTGCTGAAAGTCTTAAAATCCTTTGATAAGATTGAATAGTTTAAACATTGCTCAGGTTCTACTTTTCTTCTCTTCATACTGTTCAGTATTACACAATATATGCATTGTGTTATCATGTATCAAGTTCACATATTTTGTTGGAAAAGATTATCAAGTCTTCAGACAGCTAAACTTTATCAATGATCTTAAAATTTGTGGTAAATTAGATATTTTCATAGGAGATACATAATTGTAAAATCAATGCTGGTGTATGCTACATTAATTTCTTACTATAACAATGCTAAAACATAACTTGATGGACAAGTTACTGTAGATTCATTATTATTTGTGGGATACATATTTTTATGGATTTTATGGCTATCTGTAATCCACCAATTTAAATGTTGAACGAATAACAAATTTTCTATATTCTTGTATGCTCACTTTGGGAAAATTTTGAATTCAAATATCCTTGAAAATACAATTTTTCCTCAATCCATAAAAATTGAAACCAACGAAAAAGGAATCAACAGTATTATATGAAGATTATTTTATTTTGAAAAGATATCTACTTTATGTAGCTATTTATTGTCATATATACATGTTTTGTGTTAACATATTTGGGAGAAGACTCCATTCTTTATTTTATACTTATTTCATGCATGTTTTACTTCAACTATTTTATTTTCATAATCTGTTCATCTTGTAACATAAACAAGCATGAATTTCAGTTTACATTGAAAAGTATTTTCCTCATGTAGTATTCAACACCTAAGCCTCAACCCTTAGTGGAATGTTGCATCTTATATTATGAAAGATTCCTGCTTTAAAGTCAGAAATGAGATTTGAGTTTTAAGCTTGGTCAAGTTTTTAAAAAAAAAAAGGGGGGAGAAATTGAATAGATTCATGAATTGTTTGCACAAAAATTATGAGTTAGGTGTGTAGTTGATATTTAGTAGTTATGTAGATGTATTTTACCATGTTGCTTTTTCTAAATTTTTGATTGTTTTATATTTTTAGAGAAAATTTCCTTTATGTCTCATAGATTATTTGGAAAATATATTGTAAATTTTAGAGGAAAATTCTTTTGATCTTTATTTTTCTCTTCAGTCTTAATTTTTGGCATGAATTTTGTCTTGTTTTTTCTTGGTAGCAATTTCCCATGGGTACAATACGCTTACAAAGCGTTTCATCACAGGACTCGGGATTCACTTCTCAAGATACATTGTTTCAGCGACCAGTCACCCCATCGTCACTTAATATTAGACAGAAGGTAGGAACCATGTAACCTCTCCCAAACTTCACAATATTGTCTTGTTTTGCATGCAGCCACATGTAGCTATAGTGAATGTAGATAATATGTCCAAGCATATAACTGTAGTTTTAGTTAGTTGTATTTTTATGTATCCCTGCACTTGCTATTACAATTGTATTTTTCACTAATATTTTTATGCCCCCGCCATAGCGGAGGGGGCATTAAGTTTTACCCTTGTCCGTACGTACCTACATGTTCCCAAAGTTGGTTTCCGTTCTCTAACATTAGTTTGCCTCAACCAAATGTTATGAAACTTATACAAAATGCTTATTACCACAAAACACAGATCACTTTGAATTTTTTATACGACCGCAAAAATTTTTGCGGTCGTATATTGGTATGACGTTGGCGTCGTAGTCGTCGTCCGAAGACACATTAGTTTTCGCAATCTAACTTTAGTTTAAGTGAATGGATTTCTATGAAATTTTACCATAAGGTTCATTACCACAAAAGGAAGGTTGGGATTGATTTTGGGGGTTATGGTACCAACAGTTAAGGAATTAGGGGCCAAAAATAAGCATTTTTGTAACTTCCAGACAATAACTTGTGTGTAAGTGTATGGATCCCTCTGACATTGTACCACAAGGTTCCATATCACAAAGGGAAGGCTGGAATTGATTTTGGGGGTAATTGCCTCAAAATTTTTAGGAATTAGGGGCCAAAAAAGGGGCCAAAAATAAGCATTTTTCTAGTTTCATGACAATAACTTGTGTGTAAGTGTTTGGATATTTCTGAAATTGTACTACAAGGTTCCATATCACAAAGGGAAAGCTGGGTTTGAGTTTGGGGGTAATTGCCCTAAATGTTTAGGAATTTGGGGCCAAAAAGGGGCTAAAAAACACATTTTTCTAGTTTCCAGACAATAACTTGTGTTCAAGTGTATGGATCTCTCTGAAATTGTACTGCAAGGTACCATACCACAAAGGGAAGGCTAGGATTGAGTTTGGGGGTGATGAATCATAAGGGGGTTCAAAAAATTTGGGGGGGGGGGGGGATTTTTTTTCCTTTTTATTCTTTTTTTCCGTTTTTTTTTTTCTTTAAAATTTTCCATTTTAAGTTGGTTATTTCTGATTTATATTTAAAAGCAAATAATAATGATATGGTAGGAGATACACACAAAACAGGATGTGTAAATTATATTATAAGTATTGTGCAATAGCAAGAAATTTTCAATTGCACAGTATTGCACAATAGCAAGAAATCTTCAATTGCACAGTATTGCGCAATAGCAAGAAATCTTCAATTGCACAGTATTGCGCAATAGCAAGAAATATCCAATAGCACAATATTGCGCAATAGCAAGAAATTGTCAATTGTACAGTATTGTGCAATAGCAAGAAACATTCAATTGCACAGTATTGTGCAAAAGAAGATACTTCGTATAAATTGCTTATTTCTTGACCAATTTCAATGGGGTTTTATTCTTGAATTCTTGGGGTTCTTTAATATGCTGAATCTAACCGTGTATTAAGTTTTTGGATTTTGGGCCCTGTTTTAAATTTGTCCACATTGAGGTCCAAAGGGTCCAAAATTAAACTTTGTTTGATTTCATCAAAAATTGAATTATTGGGGTTCTTTGATATGCCGAATCTAACCGTGTATTTAGATTCTTAATTTTTGGTTCCGTTTTCAAATTGGTCTACATTAAGGTCCAAAGGGTCCAAAATTAAACTTAGTTTGATTGTAACAAAAATTGAATTCTTAGGGTTCTTTGATATGCTGAATCTAAAAATGTATTTAGATTTTTGATTATGGGCCCAGTTTTCAAGTTGGTCCAAATCGGGGTCCAAAATTAAACTTTGTTTGATTTCAACAAAAATTGAATATATGGGGTTCTTTGATATGCTGAATCTAACCATGTATTTAGATTTTTGATTTTTGGGCCCCGTTATCAACTTTGTCCACATTGAGGTCAAAAGGGTCCAAAATTAAACTTTTGTTTGATTTCATCAAAAATTGAATTCTTGGGGTTCTTTGATATGCTGAATCTAACCATGTATTTAGATTTTGGATATTGGACCATAATAGGTGAATGTCCAATTTAAAAAATTTTTAAGTTCTTAGACCACATTCATACTGTGTCAGAAACCTATGCTGTGTCAAATATTTAATCACAATCCAAATTCAGAGCTGTATCAAGCTTGAATGTTGTGTCCATACTTACCCCAACTGTTCAGGGTTCGACCTCTGCGGTCGTATCAAGCTGCGCCCTGCGGAGCATTTTATTAAATAATGACTTTAGAAGGCAGAATTTTCATCATGTATCAATGAGAAAAGACATGATACAAATGTCAAGTATATAACAAAATATAGATAACATGACCCCATGAGTGACCATCATCTTTTGAAGACCGCACAACACAGTCGCATCTCTTGGGGTTTACGTCAATGTAATAGCCACACAACAACAAAAGTAACCAAAAGACATCTAGAGAGCTACAGTCTTCAACAAAAGACATCTAGAGGGCAACAGTCCAACAAAAGACATATAGAGGGCAACAGTCCAACAAAAGACATTTAGAGGGCAACAGTCTTCAACAAAAGACATCTAGAGGGCAACATTTTTCAACAAAAGACATCTTGAGGGCAACAGTCTTCAACAAAAGACATCTAAAGGGCAACAGTTTTCAACAAAAGACATCTAGAGGGCAACAGTCTTCAACAAAAGACATCTAGAGGGCAACAGTTTTCAACAAAAGACATATGTCTATGCAATATGTAAAGCTATGAATCTTCCTGGGTATAAAAGTTGTAAAAGATTTAAACAAGCAATCAAAGATCTGCCTTCAACAATTTAGTTTTCCATATAACAAAAAACATTAAGTAGATATGACATAAGACAATATCTGATGAGATTTCTGACTTGAGACAGGTCCATGAATATGTGGTGGTGTTAAACAAGTTGTTTGATATCTTCAAAAAGGGGCAATCTTTCATGCTGGGTAGAAAAATGGAAAGTATGAAAAAATGAGCCTTTACAGACTAGTGGTTTTATTCTGATTAGTTATACTCAAAGTCAATGATATACATTACACCCTTAAAATTGGTAGATTATAATCTTAAATATTTGATTATGCACAATGATTACATGAATAAAAGATATGCGTATCCTTCAATGAGAAAGCAACAAAATGACAAAAACAATGCTAAAGACCTTTGGGATATGATCAGTTGTAAGCAGTTGTAAAAAGAATCATATGGGTAAAAAATAATCTATATGTATTAGACTTATTGAATTTCAATGAATAAACAAAAATGGAAAAGAGAAAAACATCATAAGCAAACCTCATTTTTGCTGAAGTCTGGGAAAATAGCCTTATTTCCTAGTGAACAAAATATGACCATATTTTTTATACATGCAGTATTCTATATATTTTTTGTATTATGAGGCATTAACTGATTTTCAACATACTATCTACATAGGTCAGGAATTTTAAAGCCTTGTTTTATTGCTTTCAAACTGTTGGCTTAAGCTATAACAAACCTGTGTATAATGTCAGCATGAAATTGGAATGGAGTTTTCTCCCTTTGATTGGGTTTAACCTTATCTGAAACTTCAAAGCTTTTTTCTTTGATTTAACATAGCATTTACTTAATGGCATACTCTATGGGTTTCGTCTTCAATCTGTCTTTTTATGGAACAAATACATGATATGCTGAGCAATCACAGTTTTCAAATATGTTAAAAAGGTTATATTTATACTTCAACAATGATTTTCATCTTCCATTCTTATTATCAGGTTACAATATTGCAACTATTTGTTTACATTTTACCAACATATTTTTACCCCAAAATGGCACATGTACTGAGAATAAAATTGTATGGGACTCCTGATTGGATGATACAGGGTTGAAGACTTATCAATTTAGGTTTAAAATTCCAGAAAATTTAATTTATATTTTACTACGAAGTGTAAAAAATTTATTCATTGTATTAACCAATGAAATTTGTCTTTTCTATTTAGTGCAAAAATTGGAAGCATCCATTCAAATGTATTTAAGGTCAAATTTTTACCCAAGTTCAAATACTTTTTTTTGCTGCATTACTACTCTTGACATTTATAGGCAGCAATTTCTACCAATTCTTTCTGGTTTGTTTATTCTTTTTTAATAAAGAAATAAAATTTTGAACACCACTGGTAACCCACAAAAATACATTTCAGATAACTGTACTCTTGTAACCATCAGTAACAATGTAGAAGTATATATTTAAGCTGGACAACTGTTACTTCAGAAGCATAATTCAACCTTACTAGTACATGTATATGTCTTATCAAAATCTGATGTTTGTTGATATATTATCTACCTTTTCTCTAGCAGTAATCATTCTAAAATTAGTATTATAATGAAATATAAATTTTTGGAACTATTAACTTTTTAGTACAATGAGAAATTAAATTGTCAGAAATGTTTTTGCTTTAATCAAAGATGCCCCATATACCTAGCTTCATAAATCATTATTGAAATTATGGTTTCAAAATTTTGAAGAAATGCTTTTTTAGTTAAGATGAAAAGGTAGTACAGTAGTTTTTGAAGCCAAATATTTCCCTTAAGAACTAACAGTAAAACAATTTTTTTAGCAGTCTCCTTACCACTTAAAAAGATAATTAACTCTAAATCTTGTCTCTTCAGGATGGTGACAGTGCTAGTATAGGTGGCCATTCTGATACTGCGGATTCTTCATCATCAACGCCATCTGATAATACACCATCTGCTAGTTCTACATGGACAAACTGGCCAAATCAACCAATTACCACAAAGGCTGACACCAACATCAGACCACACACAATATCCTCTGCATATGAGAAAAATCATAACAGACCTGCTTTGTCTGCACAGTTGTTTGAACCTCCGCCACAGGAGAGTGCTGAAGACGAGGAAGTTCAAATGAGACATCCACATAAGAAGAAGACCTATAGTATAGCAGATACACCATATACACGTCCCCCTTCAGCTTCAATTAACAAAATGCAACCCGTACTTCCTCCGCTGGCACCAAAACCAAAAGTTAAAGCAGTAGCACCTCCAAAAATCCCATTATCAGGTATTTGTTATTCACTTACAGGTTAAATGAGTCAACAAAATGTCCAATGCAGTTTTAACACCAGCAGCTTAATGTAATTTGTAAATATTGCCAGGCCTTTCTTGTATGTGCAACAATTCTTATCAAACCTTTCAAGCTTGTCCTTTTTCCCCAAAATTTACTGAAATTAAGCAAATGGTAATTTTGTGAAAATTGAAGATATTAAATATCCTGTTTACAATGTTTTGATCTTGTCCAAAAAGTTTAAAAGATGGATTTTTTTGGTGGACCATTTGAACATATACTTGTAAACAATATTTAGCTATTATGAAAATTCTATCAGTCTTTCGTCAGTAGAAAATCCAAATAAATAAACATTTTTTTAACTCAGATGCTGAGCAGCCAGCTTATGTGAATCTGACCGATCTTGCCAACATGGAGAAGGATCGCCAAAGAGAACAGAGTACAGACAGTGACAGAACACCAACAGATAAAAGTCCTCCTGACACAGCTCCAATACAGGTAGAAAACCAAGTACAAATCTTATAATATTTTTACTAGAGTGGGCTTTTTTTTTTTATTTCAATGAATTATTAAAAAAAGAGAAGTGAAGTGAGAAATTTAAGGTAATCAAGATTTTGATTAATAAACTAATTTAGGAAAAATAATGCTTAGTTGCAACAAGTTCTTTAGGATCTTATGAAAAATGTTTTTTTGAGAATTTTGATTTAATTATTAAATGATTAATTCTTGTTGTCTATAATAATGTCCTCATGGACTATGTTTATTGATATCAAATGTTTAAGGTTCTTCATTCTGAGTTTTATTTACTAGTATAATACATATTTGCATGTTACAAATTCTCATTAAAAAGTTTTGATTTCAAGCATATAGTATTTGATAATTAGTTAAAATCCTTAAATGATATTCGGACAATATATATAGATATTATTCAGTATAATTTGTATATATATATCATTTATTTATCTTAATTTGTACTATGCTTGTTTTCGTTATATGTATAGTTATATACTATACTTGAAATATAGAGCTAGAAATTTTTATTCTGAAACTTTTGCCAGCATAAAAGATTTATTTTCTTATGCATACAAAATCAACCAGTGCTTTCAATGCATACTTTGCTTTGCAAAAGTTAGAACAAAGGGAGATAATTGTTTTAAAATATAATGATTTTATTGCTTATATATTTTGTTATGTTTTTTTTTTTACTTTTATTTTGCATCATTTTTTGCATGACTTGTTGTAAATAACCTATTTATAAGCTTATTAAAAATCTCAGACCAGTTATATGAAATATTTATAAAGACTAAGAAATCCTGTAGAAAAGGCAAAGTATTAATAAAACATTTATTTAGCATCCAAAATTATTTTAGCAAGTAAGGACTTTACAGACAATAACAACTTACTTGGTTGGACACAGTTTTGAGTGACAAGTCAGTCACCATCAAAACTTCTTTAGAAATCTTAGATGCACTGTTTAAATGAAATATTTACAAGATGAGAGAAGATATTAATTGTCACTTTAAATATCTTGCTGAAGACCTAAATGAATGATTGATACACATGTTTAGATAATTTTAGATACTTTCTAGTTACTTTCCTTCCAAATATTTTCATCCAAACACATAAGTAACATGCCCCCATAAGATAGTAAATCAATCTTTTGTACAATTGTACTTTCATCTGTTGACCTGCTATAGATTAGTTTACCCTATAATTCCACAATATTCGACTAATTCTTCTAATAAAGTCATAATGTTGCAGTTTAGCAGTGATTTGTGAAAAAACCAAGTAGATCAATTTATAACGAAAAAAAAAAAACCCATAAAAATAGTCTGGTTTGAGATTTTCATTTGAGTATTTGTTGACTAATGTACTCTTGCTTTCTTTCTGTGTGCCACAGTCCGGGTTACCCATGGACCTGGAGGAAGCTATCAAAGATCTTGATACATGTACTGCCGCATTACATACAGAATTTGAAACTGTTGAATTGAGGAAAGGGATGAAGGCAAGGGAATCCTGTAGATTTAGTTATGAAAATGTCTTATTCACAGATGAATATGGTTGTTTTCCTTTTTCTAAACAATGAAGGCAGATTGTTTTAAGAGCAAACAAATAATAGTGATTCATACATGTACATATGTATTAAAATTCACTATGAAGCCATGATTTGTAATCAATTTATGTTCACAAATTTCTGTAGAGAAATGGACTTATAATTAATGCTGAATTGGGTTACTTCTTAAATTTAAGGATTAATTACCTTTAACGAAAACATTAAAGTTATTTGAATTAATTCAAAAGCCATATGTTCATGACGATAATAAATACTTAATTAGACGACATTTATTGACATATGTGTTGATCGGTGCTTTGCAAACTTTTATAGTATTTCTAACAAAAACATTGAAGCATTAATTGTCCTGTTCTTTCTGGATAGGTTAATTCCTGAAATAATGTGTGCTTTCCATTTAGTAATAGATTTATTAAATATTTATTAAAAAATTTGTCCAGGCATTATGTTATTAAAAGTTAATAAACTTAGCTGAGAATTAAGCAAGGAAAGAGTTAGCACATTCTGTTTACTTAAGCAAAAAAGCAAAATGACTTGATTTACCCTGGTCCTCTAAGTAAGGTTTTATTTTTGACTTGTTAGTAACTTTTTCTTAAGTTTGGTAAACTTTGTTTCAGTGCTGATTCAGCATCAATACTATTTTATCAGTTGTTATGAATTCTTTGGTTATCTTCCCTGAAGTTTCTTTCTTTTTCTTTTCTTTTTATTAGTGCTCTGGGCTCATTCTTGAAAATGACACACATAACCATATTCACCTTTGAATAAGCTATGTCTTTGATTCTGTATTTTCATTATATTTATACATTTTACATACTATAAACTAGCTTAGCAGTAGATTTCCTCTTGTTTGTAATTTGTTACTTGCATTTGAATGTTGTAGCTTTTTTAAATTTAGTTTATTTTGCATATATATTTATTCAAGAGATTATGTTTTATGCATAAGAAATAGCATATAGTATATTTATTCAGTAGCTAGTTCACAAGCATATGTTTTAGCAGTACACTTCCCAAAGCTTTCTTTACATTAAGAAAATATCCTGTTTTAGTTACATTACAAATTGCATGGATTTTATTTAAACGATTGATTGATTGATTGATGGTTGTTAAATGTCCTTATTTAAAGGAAGATCTGATAACTTTGCCATCAAAAAGGAAAGAAAAGAAATTAATAGTGAAACACTGACCGTGCAAGATCCTCCTGGGAAGTCAAGGTTGTTAAACACCCTGTAGTTATAGTTTGAATGAGAAACTTATAGAGGTTACATTTTTGTTTTATCCAGCAACTAAAACTTCAGCAATATAACTGCATGTTAATAATGCTACCAACCACCAAAAAAACCATGAATAATACATTTTGTTTGATCTTGCAACTTAGAGTAACGAGAAGAATATCTAAGCAATGTAACTGCATGTTTATCAGAGACATTATCATATACCACCAAAACTCTACATAACACTGAGTATTTAGTGAGTAATATTTAATCAGACTCATGTAATAAGAATTTAACTATTTATTACATAACAGATAAATGCTAACATATTATAAAGTTAGAGCTTTTTAGAGAAAACAAAAAGTAAGGAAATTTTGATTTGAGTACAGAGAGTTGATGTTCTTTTATATTTTTTGCAGAGAAAGCAGAATTCAATGGAGCTGGCTAAAGCTATCCAGGAACTAGAAGCTAGTACTGCAGCGTTACAGTGTAATTATGAGACATCCAGTAATGCCAGTCAACACTCACTACAGTGCTCCAGTGGATATGGTACCATGAACAGTACTCCATCAAGTTCCGAAGATACTATTGCTACTGGGGGTTAGTATATTACTTACAAGAGAAAGGGCAATTTGATTTAAGGCTGTACTAGTAGAATTATTTTATTTATTTTCATTGCCAGTTTTGAAAGGAACTGAGAATCTCCAAACATAATTTGACTAACAAGTTGTGTCTGCTGTCTAAGAAAGAACAAATGAAGTTTTCAGTGCATTGATCCCAAATTTATTCATAACAAATTAAAAAGTTTTTTATTGTAAGATTTGCTTTTGAATATCAAACAACTTCTTATTAATCAGTACGTTTTATGTTTTCATTGTATCTAATATGAGTTTTGATTGATCACATATGCTAATAAATGATTGTTAATACTAAACTATGGACTACATAACTGCATTGATTTCCATTTTTTGTCAGGAGCAAAACTTATCTAAATTTAGAAGTAAAAAATTTTAAAAAGGGATACATAATTATTCCTGTTAATGTTGTTTGGTCCAGATTATGCATGGGATATATGTCACTGGACATTAAGTAAGCAACAATCAAATCAGACCTGTTAAATGTTGAACCATCACTAAAAGGTGGGATTTTTGCAAAAGAAGGCCATTTTTGATGAGTTGAAGAATCATGCATGAAAAAAGTAATTTATTATTTTTTTTTATATTTTCTTCTTCTTCATTCTGAGTATTTATAAACATACTGTCCAGTTTAAAGTTCATACTTACCAACTGAATTTTGTAGTAAATAATTATTTCCATAGTATAATGTGCTGTGTATATGAATGTTGTCAGTAAACTTTTATATTTTGTTTTACTTTCTTGCATCAGTGCATGTTTAACTCTTTGTTTTTTTAATCACAAACTCTATGATATTTTAACATTTACTTGTTTAATATCTTCTGCCTACTGTAAATTCAGAAATTATTGCGTGCATTTATTATTGCGAATTTTGTAGAATGGACTTAAATGCGAGATTATTTATTGCGATTTCAGGAAAATCTGCATACAGTTATGTGTATCAGATATAAGAATGCAAGTTCTTAATATTGCGATACTCATTCAGTCGCATTATTCGCATTAATAAAAACCTCGCAATAATTTCTGAATTTACAGTATTTGAAAAGCCTTTCTGGGAAGTATATCTATATCAGACTCGACAACTTGATTTTTTATTCTTATTTTATAAATTAAAGATAACAGTGGATAATTTTCAAACATGAATTTATTCCATGCATGATGTAAATACTGTGAATCCATTTGATTGGTTTAATAACTATTTTTATACATACACTATCTTTTGATATTTCTTGCTTTTAAAGGGGATACATTTGAGAATTCCCAAATCAAAACATTCCTGTCAAAACAAATGGTATGAATAAAAGGGGCTACATCAATGCTACATCAATAAAATAACAACCCAACAACAAAAAAATTCGAACAACATCAAGATGTCATCATATGGTTTTCTATACAATATGTCCATCTCTAAATCTCCAAAATCTTCAAAAGGGAATAAATTTAAAAGAGCATATACAAATTTTGCCATCAATGCTAGTTTCACTAATGAAGAAATAAAAAGGAAACAGCATTAATATTTAATAAAAGACATTCATTGATGAAGTTCCTGACTTTGGATACTGTGGATTAATATATTTTTGTGGGTACCAATTTTCTGTGGATTGGGAAAACAATGCATTTTTGTAAATATTTGATTTTGTGGTTTTGCCAAAATCTGCTTACAAGCCTATAGAAAATTTGCATTTCTTTGTACATTTAGATTTGTGGTTCATCTATATCCACATATATCGAGAAAATTTGTATCACACGAATAATAACAAATCCACAGTTGCTGGATTAACTTTTTTTTGAGAATCTCAAATCCCCTCTTTAAATCCTCATTTTCCATTAATGAAAGTTATCTCACAGTTTTACATTGTGCATTAATTGCTATTTTGCATATGAATCTTGTGCATTTGTTATTGGAATGTTGCATGTGTGTGTTGTACTCTCTTGCAGACTTTGTTCTCAGTAGAGCTAAGGCAGAGCAAGAAAAATATTATACAATTCCTAGAAATTCAGAAATAGGAAATGTTTATAAAGCTGTATTACAATCCAAACGACCCGCATCTACAGCAGGTAGGTTTTGTCCCTGTAACAGTTGTCTTTATATTTTTTAAGGTCAGACAAACACCAAAAGCACTAAAGTCGATAACATCCAACTGTAATATACAGTTGTCAAAATACATATAATGTAATGAATTATCTCCCCTCAGTATTATCATTCAACTTGTAACCAAGCTTTGATTATAAGTTATAGCACCAGAATTATAGGGAATGACAAACAATTGAATGAAGCATCAATTACAGTAAAGTTTTAATTCAAAAGTACTGATAATATAACATTTTATTCATGATAAAAGGCCATTGAGTACTTTATGGTTGGTTTTAGTCTTAAATCCTCCCTTAATAGTGAATAGTTCATCTATTTTTAGTCTTCAGTCCTTGGCAGTTTTGTTTTTAATCTGATATGTATGGTTTCTCATTTCCTTTTATTAAGGATATACAAGGGTAGAAATGTCCAAACCAGTAAATCAATTTTGGTTAAACTTTAATTGCCAGTTCATTTTGCCATTATGTAAAAAAAATAAAAATTTGGAAAGGGAGTTGGAATATTTTAGACTTTGTGTACACACTAGAGTTTGATTGTTATAAAGTCATACATCAGTAAAGGAAAAGGATACGTCCACATTTTTGTCCCCTTGAATTCAAATATCAAAAAGTATAAATCTATCAAATAACAGCCTTCAGATGTTTACAAGTCCTTAGGTTGTCAGATATCAGCATATTTATTAATTGTGTCTTGCATATTTATTCTTTGGAGTAAAACTTTATTTACATTTAGACATAAGCAGAGTTTTAACCTGAAAAGATATTTTGCCAAGGATGTCTTGTGCAAATATGTTAATGTGGGTAGTTTATGTTTTTGAGTGAGGCCTTTGATAATACTTAATTTTACCCCCAAAAAAAACTATATATAAAATGGATGTTTTAGGTCAGATATGCAATTTCAACATTTTTATTTCATCACAACTGCAATTATCAATTCTTATTCATTTATTTAATAAAATTAACGTGATTTTGAAAGGATTGAAGAATTTCATGTTTTTTCGAAATTTTGGGTCCAGATTTTAGCTATTATCATACCTATTTCTATGTCCAGTAACTGATTCACTTATAGGAAATGTAAAAATAATTGAATTGATTGTTTGCATTATGGCAGCAACAATTTATACACCTTTTTTCCTTTTTTATGAATTAGAATTTTGAAAATGCATTTATTGACTTTTTATGAGAGACCAGCTGAGCATTCTTCTTATCAAGACCTTTAATGCTTCTTCAAAACCTTGAATGTAATATCATCATCTTTCTGTATTACTCTCACCTCTTTCAGAAATCCTATGTTTTATATATGTTAAATTTATGCAATGTAATCACATGTAAAAATAATCCTGCAGAAAACTATATGATCACGTTATTTCTTTTTCTCAGATGGCTTCATGATTTAAGAATGAATATATTTACATATCTGAATTTTGAGTAGTTATTACAGTTCTTAAATGGAAACATATACATATTTTTTGTATTGTTACAATATATGAAATAAGCAACTTTTTATTTGTTTTAGGTATTCCTGTGTCTGGTGTGGGTTTGGGGAGAAGAAGTTCAATGAATCAACAGCAGAGTAAACCACCACCTCCTGTTAGAAGATCCTCATCAATCACTACTGCAAATCCTGCAGTACTGCAGAAACTCCGTAAAACACCACCTCGTGAACAACCACCAATTCCTCAGTCTTCAAGTAGACCTGGTTCACATCGTAGAAGTGGCAGTTCTGGAAGTCAATCAGAACCTGCTTATGCTGAACTGCAAGAGATTCAGCAGAGCATCCAAGCACGACAAAGTCGTCATGAACATCAAGAAACTATTTATGCGTCTACAACTGCTGCTCAAAATCCCTACAATCAACACAATTCTTCACAATATGTGCCTAATTCACAACCAATATATGGACATGCCGTGCCTCCAGATGCTCGTGCCATGATGCCACCACCGAGTGGACCACAGTATTCTCAGACTGGTGTGCCACATTATCACCAAAATCTTCCTGCAGGTCAGGTCGATATGGTTAAGAAACTGAATGCACGTTTTGCTGCTATGAATGCTTCATTACAAGAAGAGGAACTACCACCTCCCCCTCCTGACATTATGCATGATCCAGATTTGCCTCCACCCCCATCAGCAGAGGAACTTCAGGAAATTGGATGCACATTTAGTCAAGCCCCACCCCCTGTATATTCTAAACCCCAAACAAACAATAGCAGTGACAGTATTCGTGCTTCTCTTGTGTCTGAACTCAAATCAGGACCACGATTAAAACGTGTCAATTCTAAAGATGAGGGTTCAGAATGCTAGTATCCAGAGAATCTTAGAAGTAGATTTGTGTTTTGTTGGGTTTTTTAATGTGTGACAGTAGCAGTTTAAAACTATGTATGAAAGGCTGTGTTTTATTGATATATAATTGGCTTGCTTGTATAAACAGTTGCACCATTTGATATTATTGAACGCTTGTTTTAATGATGATAAATCCAGTTTTAACATTATGCTATCTTCCTAATAAATGCTATCAGTATTTCTCATACCTCAGGATAAGTTATTATTTAGGTTTCAACAGCACCAATCATTTCTGTAAATTGTTTTATGTTTTTGCTTGTTTATTTAGGATACTTTTCAATATTTTAGAGCAACCTTAACATTTTTTTACCACTACATTTTATAATGTTTTTTTTTTTTATTTTAGTTTTATCAAGTGTCTGATAACATTTGGGAAATTTTTTTTAAAATGAATTTTCCAAAGTTTTTAACATTCAATTGCAAAATGGAGTAGATGAGACAGGGGCCTTACTTTGCTTGTCATTTAGAGTTTACATATATATCAGACATGTGCAAAGTGTCAACTTTATGAGTGCTTATTAAACAAGTGGAAAGTATGAATGTTATGAATTTTCACTACAATTTTAAGTATGTACAAAGAGACATACTTAATATATGTTTTAACTGTCATTGCTTAGTTATGAAATTAATATTCATAATTCAGATATTTTTAAGGCATACAAGAACCACACGCATACATATATATATATATATATATAGATACATATATATATACGAGGGATGTTATTCATTTAGACAGATGCAGTGGTAAATAATCTAGTTCTTGCATGTGCTCTATATTTGTTAAAAAATTCATATTTAAGCAACATAAAAAAAATTTTTTTAATGTCACATATAGGACGTCTATATGTCCACATTTTGCAACGGGTATCATGCAGGTTTAATACAGGAATGAAAGCTTATCTTGAATAAATAATAAAAATCAGAGTTAGGCAAAATAATGCTCTGGTTACATCTACTCCTTTTGTGCCTGTGGGATAAAATATATACTCATTTACATTTCTTTAAATGTATTTAAATTTGTAATTGGATCATCAATGAGAAAATTTATACAGAATTTTCTTCAAGGATGAAATATTTATTGGAAAAGCAGTGTATTTGTTGAGTGTATTTTTGTGAGTGATTGAGATGTTTATTGTTTTATGTTTCTACTTTAGTGCAATGTGCCAAGACAGTTAATTTTATTGAACCCTGTTTGTAATATAGCTCATTTCATTCTCATTTTTAATAACAATTATTTTATTTTGTCATGAAGAAAATGATATTTAGTTATTTTGATTTGCCTCATAAATGGTTTGAACTTAATGTTTTAAAATATTCAGAAATAATCTTAAAATTGCAACTTTTTCAGAGTTAGCATATGAATCTATTTTATTTGAAAGAAAAAAGTCATATGTTTTAAAAGTGTAGATATCAGTTTTGATTAATATTAAAAGCTGTCTCTCTGATTTTACCCCATATCTCTTTTTATCCAGCTTGAACAAATATTTGACTATTTAATTGGATGCAAGTCACCCTATAAGGGATTGTATGAATATTCCTCTACTCCCCAGATGCAAATTCCTCATGGATATTTTTTATTCACATGTACCCCAGTATATTCCAGTTTACATAACATATTATTCTTGTGAAGATCATTTTGAAAATTATATATAAATATACCAAATAACTAAATGATTTGGAAAATACGTTAAAGGTATAAAAAGTAATTAGATTTCAGAATGCAATTAGGTTCTATCCGGTCACTCTGGTTCAAAACCTTGGTTCCATCCTGGTCTTTTGGTTCCAAATCTTGTTTCTATCTGGGTTCTTTGGTTCAAAACCATGGTAACTGGAAGATCATTTTGAAAATAAGTGAATAAAGATAAAGAATATTTTACACAGAATAGTAAAACATTTGTGTTCATGCCCTTTGTGGGGTTTAGATTATGTTCATAATTGCTTGATTACATGTTGTTTATGTTGCTTCATAAGTTAACAGCTGCTAAAGGCTTACATATTCCTATGGACGACTGACTACTTCATCCACTAAGATATGAATGATTACTATTGTAAACTTAATGATAGCACTCTATTGAGCAGAAAAAACAAAAAATGGTTGAAGTCAAAAATGTGTAAAGATATTTGGTGCTAGTCTAGCATCCGGAATTATTGATGTTAGACAGGACCATATTACATAATAGTGATGATTTGAGGATATTTCCAGACATAATTAAGATTTTATACAAATGTAACCTTGCTTAGGAAGTGAATTATAATTCATTTGATGTCTTTAAAATGACCAGATAGTGTGCAAACTATGTTTATGGATCATGCATAAGCTATGTTATATTGATATTTTTGTAATATTTTATTGACTTTAGAACCTCCTTAAAATTTGCCTATAAATAACGTAATCTCACAAACTGTTATGCATATGATCTGTACATTGTAACACAGAATTTTAATACTCGTGAGGAAAATGACTTCCACAATATATATCAGGACATTTACTATTCCAGATATTTTGTTATAGTCAGCTTATTATAATGCTTTTGTATTTTATCTAACAATGTACAATAAAGCCAAGATAATTAGTATTGGTAACATATTCAGATAAAAAAGGAGTATGCATTTCTTATAATATACAAGCATGCTCATAATGTTCCTCCTTGATAAAGAAGAACATTAAGCCAACCATATAAATAGTAAGTTTTATTCACATTGGAAAAAGTCTATACTTTGTCCTTTAAAATGGGATGTCTTAATCAAAGGAGTAGGTCCGGTAAGGGCTGATTTTGGCCTCAAAATTCATGTTCATCTGATAAAAGATTTTGGACACTTTTTAAACACTAAAGTGTCTACTTCAGTCGATTAAATTAGTTTATGTGAAAGATTTGAACTGATTTAGTCATTAAAGATGCTCAAATTCAAGCTTAAATATGAAAAATCTATCAAATATGCCATAATATGTCACTTTTCAGATGGTTTTTGTCAAAAATGAAAGTGGCCGCATCCGTGTTCATTCTCAACCTTTATATATGTTATGTATTATCAACAAATACAACTTACATTTAAATATCAAGAATGAACACAAATGCGGCCACTTCCATTTCAGACGGAAACCGTCTAAAAATTAACCTAAATGCTAAAATTACGATTATTTCAGTAATTTAGCATGACTTAATGATGCTAGTACCCGATACATGTGCATTGTATTGTCAAAAACAGCCCATATTTATGTAACAGAAGTATTCTTCTTTCCAATAAATAGCTAAAAATTTACATTTTAACAATTTTGTAAAACTGCTATATTTTGGGGCCAAAAAGGGGTCTTACTGGGCCTGCTCCTTTGTAAAATGTCTGAATCAGAACATAACCTGTTGCTTATCAGCAAAATAAAAGAAAAAAGTATAAAAAATCTTTTACATCACAATTTTGTAGTGCTATCCCAATAGGCTGTTTTGTCTTTTAGTTTCAGTTTTATTCTATAAACTAGATATTATTTTTTAAAACATTGATTCTACCTTTATTAAATTTTGCCTTTTACTTATAAACAAGTTCTGCAATGATGTACAATTGGGATATCAAAGCTGATACAGGTATGTTTTTTCTGGGAGAGTTCATTAGGCAAATTCTTTATCTGGGCTTTATTGTACATTGTACAGTTTTCATTCCAAGCAAAGAAGTTCGACTCAATACATTGTTTTATTTGCAAGTTTTATTTGCAGAAATGTAATTTGCTGTTAAACCTGTTTTTCATGTGTCATTGCTGATTATTTGATTGATTGAAAGAAGTTCAAAGTCAGATCAGCAAATTGGCCTATAAGACAGATGTTATCTAATCACCATTTGAATTATTGTAACAAGTATATCATATACGGCAAAAAAATTGTATGTCAGAACCACTCTAATTTACATAACAAGAGTGAAATAGAATCTACCATTAAATTTATAAATTTGGTCTTTAACATAAGTTGCTGTAGATAATTGCCAAACATTTTCATTAAAACTTTTTTCTCATCATTTTAAAGTTGAAACGTGCTTACAATTGTTGTTTACTAAGTATGACACCGAGAAAAATTTGCGAGTTATCGTTAGTTTCGTATTAATTCAATTACCATAAAAAATATTACATTTTTAAACAAAACACAAAGTAAGGGTTAGAGAACTTTATCTTAGGAGAAACTAAGAAAACTGGTAATCTTCCTACAGTTTATAAAATTTATTAAATCCGTTTTGAGTTTTCAGTTGTGCAAAATTCACACATTAAAGATGTTAAAATCAAACGTGTTTGCTGATTTTTTTTTTTTTGAAATGCATAACTAAAATCAATCAAAATTTTAAATTTGACTTTGTTAAGAAAGCCAGAAAGATTATTATAATCCATTATGTATATCATTCAACCACACTAAGTTAACGGTTTCATTATTTGATATTACTCTCGTTCTATACATTTACAAAAACACTTTGCCACCTTTCATAAAGGATAAAATTTTGAGTTTAAGTTTTGATTTGTCATTGTGTATTTCCATTGCAACTAAAACGATCTTAACTTATCATTTGTTTTCCACATGACTGAGCAGAAAACAAAGTAGACTTTGGAATCCATTAGCAGTGTGTTAGTTCATGTATTTATTTGTTGTCACACAGTAATCTATGTAACAATATCTTCACAAACTGCTGTGTGAATAAAAATAGATATGGCAATGACTTACTATATTTCTTGTCTGGTTCCACAAAGTGTTACAGAAGAAGTCTTTAAGTATATTAATCCTGCCTTTAAAATCAACCAATAATCAAGGGGAGTACATAGTTGCCTATTGTCCACATGTTCATTCACCCAAAACAAAAAATATAATTCTATAGAATTATGGTGATGTTGTGTGATTGCTAATGAGACACTATCCTCCAAAGACTAAAAGAACGGGGAATTAAACAACGACAGTTCACAGTACAACCTTCAATTATGAGCAAAATCATACGGACAGGGAAAAATGTGCAGAGAAAGGAAAATCTGAACCAATTCATAAGAGAATTAATGACCTGGTTTAAGCTATTACCAGGACAGTTATGACTAAAAGCAACCAGTGGACTACAGGCTAGCAAGCTTTAACTTTAAACATATTTTCTACATAAAATCATGCAGGTCAATAACAAACAGATTTTTTTCTGGTTACGCTTTTTAAATTAAGAAAATCTGTAGAATTGACAGTTTTACATAATAATTTAGAAAGCAATTGGTAATTCTAATGCAATTTTTATGTATCAATGTTTTTCGTTGGTTGAAAATTATCGTAAGTTCCTTAGTTCACATGTTGTAACTAATGAGTGAGCCGCCATATTAAATTGCTTGAATCGACAAATGTTTGATTATTCAAAATAATCAAAAATAAACAACACCTACCTCAAAAACACTGTTTTAATGTGATAGTATCCAAATTTGAATCTGAGAAGTTACATAATAACCTTCAGTCTGCAAGTTTTCATTTGAATGACGTCATGTTAAGCCATGACATCATTCATGAAGTTTAGCCGATTTTTTTTCATGTCAAATTTATACATTTTTGTCAAGCTTTTGCGTTTTTGTGATATTTGTAATGCATTAGAATAGGAATAACAATACTGCAGTTGAAGAGTTGCTGCTTTAAATTGGGATTAGACACTAATGACTCTTCATCTACAGTACTGTTATTCCTTAATTTCAATACACATCCAGTTCTATCTTAACTTATGTTAGGTTCTTTGAGACTAAATTGATAGTTTACAGATGTTAAAATTATATATTTTGGGACATTCCTACCAATCATCAATTTTAGCTGGGATTAAAAGTTTCAAAATGACCTATAAAGAAAGAATATGGGATGCTTAGAAACAATCATAATTTTTTCTACACCTGTCTGATGTCCTGAAGAACACGGTCATTTTTTTTAACTTATTTATATCTTAGTTAATTTGACTCACAAACATCAAAGCTGAAGAGGGTATAAAATTTTGACCCATCTGTCTATCATCGCTCAGTTGTCGCTAAGGCAGCACCTTCATTTTTTATTCAGATCCTCTTCAAATTTGGATGAAGGTTTCCACTCATCAACACTTCAGGTTGGTTATAGATAGAAAAATGTGAATTGAGGAACCATTTTATATAGGAGGGGGACTTTGAAAATATCCCTTATTAAATTTTATCGCCACTGTTATGTGTCAATTCCTCTTATAAAATTGAGCAGAAACAAATTAAGCACAATCGGGTCAATTTATGATAGAAAAAGGGGGGGGATATCTTGCTCATTTAGTATCTTTTATGTCTTTAGTCTTTAAGGGAAAATTTGGTGTTGATAGTAATTCCTTGTTTTAGTTTTCGTTCATATGCTGAGGGCGATTTAGAGCTTGACATATTCTACATACACTTTTCTATCATTGAAGACCATCTATTGTCCTTTAGATGTCTCGTTTTTATACGACCGCAAACAAATTTTTGTGGTCGTATATTGGTATGACGTTGTCGTCGTCGTCCGAAGACACATTAGTTTTCGCACTCTAACTTTAGTATAAGGGAATGGATCTCAATGAAATTTTACCATAAGGTTCAATACCACAAAAGGTAGGTTGGGATTGATTTTGGGGGTTATGGTACCAACAGTTAAGGAATTAGGGGCCAAAAAGGGGCCAAAAATAAGCATTTATGTAACTTCCAGACATAACTTGTGTGTAAGTGTATGGATCTCTCTGACATTGTACCACAAGGTTCCATATCATAAAGGGAATGCTGGGATTGATTTTGGGGGTAATTGCCTCCAAATTTTAGGAATTAGGGGCCAAAAAGGGGCAAAAAAAAAGCATTTTTCTAGTTTCATGACAATAACTTGTGTGTAAGTCTATGGATCTCTCTGACATTGTATCACAAGGTTCCTTATCACAAAAGGAATGCTGGGATTGATTTTGTGGGTAATTGCCTCCAAAATTTAGGAATAAGGGGCCAAAAAGGGGCAAAAAACAAGCATTTTTCTAGCTTCATGACAATAACTTGTGTGTAAGTGTATGGATCTTTATGTAATTGTACTACAAGGTTCCATGTCACAAAGGGAAAGCTGGAATTGAGTTTGGAGGTAATTGCCCAAAAAGTTTAGGAATTTGGGGCCAAAAATAAGCATTTTCTAGTTTCCAGACAATAACTTGTGTTCAAGTGTATGGATCTCTCTGAAATTGTACTGCAAGGTTCCATACCACAAAGGGAAGGCTGGGATTGAGTTTGGGGGTGATGAATCATAAGGGGTTCGAAAAATTTGGGGGGGGGATTTTTTTTCCCTTTTTTTTCTTTAAAATTTTCCATTTTAAATTGGTTATTTCTGATTTATATATAAAAGCAAATAATAATGATATGGTTTGAATAGGTAAATTAAAAAAATTTTAAGTTCTTAGACCACTTTCATTCTGTGTCAGAAACCTATGCTGTGTCAAATATTTAATTACAATCCAAATTCAGTGCTGTATCAAGCTTGAATGTTGTGTCCATACTTGCCCCAACTGTTCAGGGTTCGACCTCTGCGGTCGTATCAAGCTGCCCCCCAGCGGAGCATTTTATTTTGTGTTGACTTAAACTTAAAATCTTGTATTTATATAGAATTAAGAATGGAAACGGGGAATGTGTCAAAGAGACAACAACCCGATCAAAGGACAAAAAACGGCACAATGCCACCAATGGGTCTTCAAAATACCGAAAAAATCCCGCACCCGGAGGCATGCTTCAGCTGGCCCCTAAACAATAATGTATACTAGTTCAGTGAAATAGACGTCATACTTAACTCTGGAACATAAATGAACCAAAAAAAAAAAAAAACATACACAAGACTAACAAAGGCTAGAGGTTCCTGACTTGGGACAGGCGCAAAAATGCGGCAGGGTTTAACATGTTTTGTGATATCTCAACCCTCCCCTACACCTATAGCCAATGTGGAATAAACAAACAGCAATACACAAGGTAAAACTCAGTTTGAAAGAAGTCCAGAGTCCGATGGTAGAATAGGTAACTGAAAAAACTAAGCAAAATGACAATGATCAACATAAATTAACAAAGGACTACTAGTAGTTACTGTCATGCCAGCTCCAGACTACACCTTAACTGATCGAAAGACTTTGTCTTCATCATATGAAAATCAAGCACAATCCCCCCTGATAGGGGTTTAGTATCATGCCATCATAAATTATACGAGAAGAACATAACCCGTATCATATATTTATTAGTTAAAGCCATTCAGCGTTGGCCTGAAGTACTTGTACATCACAGCAATATATTGTTGGGCTATGCAGCAACTTTAATGGTAGATAAAAAGTCGTCTATCTTGTTGCTATGTTTGCATTTTGTCTCCATAGAGAGCAAGTTCTTAGTTGTTGAAGAGGAAAAAGATGAGGCCCCTCACGGGGGTGTCCAAGTTATCACGTAATCATAAATTTTTTGCCAATATAATCACATAATCATTAATTATTTTTTTTAAACAAGATGATCAAATAATCAAAAATACAGTCCTAGATTATCAAATAATCAAATAGTCATGAAGTGTTTGGTCTGGTAACCAAATAATCACATAATCAAAAACCCCATGAGGAGGCTCAAAGATAGGCAGACGATAGCAAAGGGATATCCAAACTCATAGAAGAAAACTAAAACAACGCTATGGTAAAAAACGAAAAACGATCAAAAGACAAACAGCAGTCTACAAAACACAACATAAAAAAACTTAAGACTGAGTAACACGACCCCCCCCCCCCCCCCCCCCCCAAAAAAAAAAAACAAAAAAAACCGGAGGTAATCTCGGGTGTTTCTTAGGTGAAAAGGTCTGATTCCTTGTTCGAATTTGGCTATACTTTAGGTCCATTTTGATTTGATTTGCTATTCAAAGTTTGTATTTCAAATATATTGGCCTCGAACATCACTAAAGAGACATTACATGTCGAAATGCGCTTCTGGTGCAATACAATTAGTACAGTTTATGTTATATAGATATAAGAAGATGTGGTATGAGTGCCAATGAGACAACTCTCCATCTAAGTCAAAATTTATAAAAGTAAACCATTATAGGTCAAAGTACGGTCTTCAACACGGAGCCTTGGCTCACACCGAACAGCAAGCTATAAAGGGCCCCAAAAATTACTAGTGTTAAACCATTCAAACGGGAAAACCAACGGTCTAATCTATATAAAAAACGAGAAACGAGAAACACTTATGAACCACATCAACAAACGACAACTACTGAACATCAGATTCCTGACTTAGGACAGGTGCAAACAATTGCAGCGGGTTTAAACGTTTTAATGGTACCAAACCTTCACATTTTTTCTGAAACAGTAGTGTAACATCACAACATAGAATGCCTTCTTCCCTAGTTGTCGAGCCTGCGACTTTTGTCGCAGAAAGCTCGACATAGGGATAGTGATCCTGCGGCGGCTACGGCGGCAGCGGCGGCGTTAGCTAACTTCTTAAAAGCTTTATATTTTAGAAGGTGGAAGACCTGGATGCTTCATACTTTGTATTTGGATGCCTCATGTTACGAAGTTTCCGTCAGTCACATGTCCAATGTCCTTGACCTCATTTTCATGGTTCAGTGACTACTTGAAAAAAAAGTTAACATTTTTTGTTATGTTAAATTCTCTCTTATTATAAGTAGTAGGATAACTATATTTGGTATGTGCGTACCTTGCAAGGTCCTCATGCCCGTCAGACAGTTTTCACTTGACCTCGACCTCATTTCATGGATCAGTGAACAAGGTTAAGTTTTGGTGGTCAAGTCCATATCTCAGATACTATAAGCAATAGGTCAAGTATATTCGGTGTATGGAAGGACTGTAAGGTGTACATGTCCAACTGGCAGGTGTCATCTGACCTTGATCTCATTTTCAAGGTTCAGTGGTTATAGTTAAGTTTTTGTGTTTTGGTCTGTTTTTGTTATACTGTATGCAATAGGTCTACTATATATGGTGTATGGAATGATTGTAAGGTGTACATGTCTAGCTGGCAGGTGTCATTTGACCTTGACCTCATTTTTATGGTTCAGTGGTCAAAGTTAAGATTTTGAGTTTTGGTCTTTTTTTCTAATACTATATGCAAAAGGTCAACTATATTTGGTGTATGGAAATATTTTATGATCTATATGTCAGTCGCACAGGTTTTATTTGACCTTGACCTCATTTTCACAGTTCATTGCTCAGTGTTAAGTTTTGGTGTTTTGGTCTGTTTTTCTTAAACTATAAGCAATAGGTCAACTATATTTGTTGTATGGAAGAATTGTTAGCTGTACATGCCTGCCTGGCATGTTTCATCTGATCTTGACCTCATTTTCATGGTTCATTGGTCAATGTTTAGTTTTCTTGGTTAATGTAAAGTTTATGTGACAGTTGTAATAAAGCTTTATATTTAGGACGATCAACATAATATCAGTGATTAGTAAAGAAGGCGAGACATTTCAGCGTGTGCACTCTTGTTTTTTTGTAGGGTTCGTGTTGCTTAACTAACGTTTTATGTGAAGTGTGGACGGATATTTGTCTTTTCGTCGTTTTACTTTTATGCCTTGGCTGGGAACAGTATATCTAACGTCAATATATATGTTCCTGGCCTTGGTAATGTCTTTCTTTCTACGACTTGGTGGATTTTTATTGTCTCGCCTTGGCGGAGTCAAAAAGCGAGACATAGGTATGCTGTTTCCGGCGGCGACGGCGACGGCGGCGGCGGCGTCAACAATGTATTAGTTTGTGATTAGGTCTAGTTCATGGTGAACCACTAGTGGTAGGTCAATGATATTTGGTATGCAGTTGTATCAGCATTGGCACATCTCATTACCATGGAGATTATTTGGCCCCGCCCCCCTCAGTCAAGGTCTATTGACTTTGAAACTTTTCATAAAATTGAGAATGGAAATGGGGGATGTGTCAAAGAGACAACAACCCGACCATAGAGCAGACAACAGCCGAAGGCCACCAATGGGTCTTCAATGCAGCGAGAAAATCCCGCACCCGGAGGCGTCCTTCAGCTGGCCCCTAAACAAATATGTATACTAGTTCAGTGATAATGGACGTCATACTAAACTCCAAATTATACACAAGAAACTAAAATTAAAAATGATACAAGACTAACAAAGGTCAGAGGCTCCTGACTTGGGACAGGCGCAAAAATGCGGCGAGGTTAAACATGTTTTTTGAGATCTCAACCCTCCCCCTATACCTCTAGCCAATGTAGAAAAAACAAACGCACAACAGTACGCACAGTAAAACTGAGTTTAAGAGAAGTCCGAGTCCGATGTCAGAATAGGAAACAAAAGAAAATAAACAAAATGACAATAATACATAAATAACAACAGACTACCAGCAGTTACTGACATGCCAGCTCCAGACTTCAATTAAACTGATTGAAAGATTGTCTTCATCATATGAATATCAGGCACAATCCCTCCTGTTAGGGGTTTAGAATTATACCATGATCATAAAATATATGAGAAGAACATAACCCGTGTCATGCCAACAACTGCTTTTAGAATAAATATGTTTAATTCCGATGCAAAGACCCTATAAGGTATAAAACCATTAATTCATAGCCCCATTGCTTTCTATGTTAAATTCTGCAATTTCAAGCATTAATGGCTACTTTGTCTTAAGTTCAAATAAAGTAGCAGTTATTTCATGTCAAAACTATACCTTATCCTGACTTGTGCTGAAAAATTCAACATACCTTTAATTGCATTTTAGAGCGTACTGGTTCCCGGAAGTTTGATAGTACAAAAACAGGTACTTCTGATCTGAACAACAGGGCAAATGTGCCCTCCTATTAAAATTGTATATACTTCTTTATTATTCAAAAGAAACTTTCAACACGGGTTCTACAGTGATCCCAAGTCCCCAAGCTTTCATTTGATACCAAAACTACCCAAATATTCCACCTATTGACAAAGATACAGCTATGCGTAGGAACTATTTTGTTTAAAATATGTACTACTTTCTTTCTTTTCGACCGGGCCTTAATTAGTGGTTCTATACCATATTATTAAGTGAATCAATATTAAAGCCAAAATATGCAATCTTTAATGACCTGACAACAATATCGTAACTATATCCCTTCTTAATAAGTCTGTTTAAAGGTTTTGTTAGCTTTTGAGGTGAATACTGACATTTTTGTGTTTTGTAAAGAATATTACCATAAAAGATTGGATGTGAAATACCCGAACGTATAAGATGTCTGCATGTTGAGTTGTATTTACGAATGATGTCCTTATACCGATGATAAAATTTAGTAAATGTTTTGACTATTTTATGATATCGAAAACCCTGGTGTAATAATTTTTTAGTGATACATAAATTTCTCTCGCTAAAATCTAATACGTTGTTACATACACGAGCGAATCGTACAAGTTGAGATATATAAACACCATAAGATGGTGACAAGCTAGGGAACGTCACCATCTAAAAATGGATAATTAACGATAGGAAATGAAAAATCATCTCTTTTATCATAAATTTTTGTATTCAGCTTCCCGTTAATGATATAGATATCAAGATCGAGGAAAGGACAGTGGTCATTGTTAGTATTAGGTTTATTTAAAGTAAGTTCAACAGGATAAATTTCTTTAGTATACATACTGAAGTCGTCATTATTGAGAGCCAATATATCATCCAAATATCTAAAAGTATTGTTAAATTTTTGTATCAGATGTTGTTTCGATGGGTCTTTGCTGATTTTAGTCATAAATTGTAACTCATAACAATACAAAAACAGGTCCGCAATAAGTGGTGCACAGTTAGTCCCCATTGGAATTCCAAATTCAAGGGCAAATATAGTATCAAAGCATGTCCAATTGACATAGTTCTTTTGTTTGTTGCTACTAAAAAATGACCTAAAAGAGTTTGAACATATGTATTCGCATTCCGACTTTTTAAATGCCCATTTAATTAAGTGTGTGCATTTTTCTTAATAAGAATATGAGGCAAAGTGGTATATAGGGTAGAAAAATCAAAACTTTGAACAGATTCAAAATCACCAATATATGCGTGCAATTTATCAAGTACTTCCAACGAGTTTGTGTTTAGATTTGTTAGTTTACATGTATTAGTTTGTGATTAGGTCAATTTATGGGGAGACCACTAGTGGTAGGTCAATGATATTTGGTATGCAGTTGTATAAGCATTGGCATATCTCATTTCCATGGAGATTATTTGGCTCTGCCCCCTTAGTCATGGTCTATAGACTTTGAAAATTTTGCTAAGTTAACATGTATTAGTTTGTGATTAGGTCAGTTCAAGGGGAACCATTAGTGGTAGGCAAATGTTAATTGGTGTTCAGTTGTATAAGCATCAGCACATCTCATTTCCATGGAGAATATTTGGCCCCGCCCCCTCAGTCATGGTCTATTTACTTTGAAACTTTTGCTTAGTTTACATGTATTAGTTTGTGATTAGATCAGTTTAAGATGAACTGCTAATGTCAAGTCAATGATATTTGGTATGCACATATGCATGTATTGGCATTTGCAAGTATCGTTTCCAGGGAGATTATATAGCCCCCCCCCCCCTAAACCCCTGATCATGGTTCATTGACTTTGAAACTTTTACATAGTTTACAAGTTAATGCTTGTGTTATTTAGGTTTGTTTAAGGATGAATTCTTCTGACGTTACAGTCTCGTTGAAATCTCGTTCTGGAATTGTTTCCAAAACATGTGATACAAGTGGAAAATATCAATGAATTTAAAAAATGTTACAATCAAACTTAACTCTGTGAAAAAAATTGCGTATTTACAATGAGTAGTTTTTGAGTAATCAATTTTTCAAATTTTATTACCAATCAAGTCAGTCTTTTTAGCCAAAAATTTGAGAAAATGGGTGAGGGGTACAAGAAATGATTTTACGAGAAACATGTACATCCCATATCACTTTTTTCTTTTCAAATTTCTTAGATATGTATTTTTTCAATCATTTATAACAAAGAAGTTGAAATAATATGCATTTTGTTCTTAAAACAGAGAAAAATCACAAATTTACAAAATTAACAGCATGATTAATTTGACACAAAAAAAGCATCAAAATATGATAAAACTTTCTTATATTAACACCTACCTATAGTTTTTTAAGTTTAATTTATTCAGATTGGTCCACTTCATCTTTATTGAAAGTATGAAAAAAAGTTTAATTGTGGAACTGTGATTTTTTTCACGATAATAGCACAAAAACAGGTAAAAATTGATGAAAAATGGGAAAATCATCAAAATTGGGTACTTTCAAAGGGCCGTAGCAAAAAAAGAAGTGCACCACCATATGATTTTTTCTTCACCAAGTAGTTTTTACAGTCATATAAACCCAAAAATCAGGTTAAGAAAAAAAAATTTAATTCTAGAAATTTTTGGCTCCTCAGAGGTGAACAACCTTAAAGGGAACGACTTATAATAAGTCAATGGTATTTGGTATGCAGTTGTATTAGCATTGGCACATCTCATTCCATGGAGATTGTTTAGCCATGTACCTTCAGTCATGGTTCGACTTTGAATATTTGCATAACTTACATGTTAAAGTATTGCTATTTTAATTTCAACATTTGCATTATCAAAATTACAAAAAGGCGAGACATATCTATGTGATAACAGTTTATTCCTTAAAGTATCTGGTCTACCTCTTTTTGGCTTCCGGTGCACCACGGAGAGACTGTCATTGTTACATGGTGAAGGTCGATCATACGACCTGTTTTATCTGGTTCACAGGCTCTTAAGTTAGGCAAATAATATTGTTAAGATACAAAATGAACAACTTTCACATATGCTTTGGTGCAAGGTTGCATCTAGTATGTATAGGGAGCTTTGAGTAGCTTGTCACAAAGAGTACAGTTCGATCCTTTTGGCTCGCCTTTTTTTCAGGTTTGGTTGATTAAAAAGCTTGATGCTAGGATGTACCAAAATTTCAACATATTTCAGAATTAATGGTAAAGTTTATATCAGGTCTTTTTACTGGACCGTAAGGAAAGTGAACAAGGCTTATGTATCCCTTTCTGTTAAATAGCAACAAATGAATCCAGTGTCGACCGATGGAGAAGATATGTATTTCAAGATATTATTCTGTTAGCCCAGCCTTACCACAACGTAGCTCAGTGGTTTTATTGATAACAACCTATATATTTTTTAAGCGATTACTCCCTGTGCAAAAAGTTTGTATGACTGTCGAACACAAAAGAACTCAGTTCAAATAGTATGCATAAGGGAAGAGTTTGCAAGAATGTTGTGTTGCTGCTGATGTTCACGACATTCTCATCTTTGCAACTGTGTTTTCCCTGCTTGACTTGTAAGAACGTTGCTAATACCTAGTACCATGGTGTCACTGTTATCCATGTCAAAGTTTATAGCTGACTATGGTCAGTGTTTTAGCGTACTGGGATTAAAAAGACTTTATTCCCCCTCATTGTTGTTCGGAAAGTGTAGGAAGCTTCCAGGTTCACTAGAGCTATTCCCGTCTTTAAGGTGAGGATGTGGATTGAATTGAGAATTGATCCTGTTGTCGTTCTCGAACACACTAAAGTAAAATCATGTAAGAGTCTGGCTAAGGGAAATAACTAAACATGCATTAACCAACTGTTGGAAACAAGATCAGTAAGGATATCTCTTGCTATACCTGTTAAATACATCAACTACAACCAATCCAATCAGTAAGGATATCTCTTGCTACATTGGACCGCCATTCGAGATAAAATCAGTAAGGATTTCCCTTGCTACATTTTACATACAACTTTAACCAATCAGTAAGGATCTCCCTCGCTACACTGGACAACCACACAAGAAACAATCAGTAAGGATTTCCCTTGCTATATTGTAAATACAGATAAAACCATAAGCCAACAACAATCAGTAAGGATCTCCTTAATCACTAAACTGTAAAAAGATAAGAAAATCAGTAAGGATTTCCCTTGCTATATTATTTACAAAATGAAGTACACACTGTTACATTTCATAAATGCACATGCAGGGTCATCAAAACAAAATCTAGTCAACTTGCTAAACCAGAAATTACATCATAGCGGTAGAAGGCCAATATAATTACCAGTACAAGCAAGGCAAAATATAGCAACAATGCTGCTCATTATCATACTACCAGGTGACATTGAAATAAACCCAGGTCCTAAAACAGCAAACGTCTTCCCATGTGGTCTATGTTAAAGACTGGTAACATGGTCAAGAGAGGAAGTATGTTGCGACTGCTGCAGCATTTGGCACCACCGCTCATGCATCGAATTATGAACAGACTACGAAGGTCTAGTTTGACTGTCCCTCTGGTATCTTTCGTCCCTCTTTTTTCTACAAAGGTCAAATGTGCAATGGATGTGTTGCAAATGCGACAGCCTAAATGTATCTTCATTCACTTACCATGCATACGAGATAGAAAACAATTCATAATAAAATGCTAGATTGAATGGTTTAAACTCAAACTAAAAACAGCTCAATACCTAATCATCGGCTCATTCTACATGCCACATAGAAACAAAGGCCAACTAGAAGAACTGGAAAAATCCATGGAAAAAATCACAGAGGAGAACAAAAGCAATAATATCATACGAGCAGGCGACTTCAACTGCCCTGACATAATGTTGGATAACCTCTCAATTAAGAAAGATGCCCAAGATACAGATGTTAAAAAACAGCTTATAAACATTACAACCCAATTTGGTCTTACACAATTCCACTAAGAACCAACTAAGGAAAACAACCTGCTGGACCTTGTATTCACAACAAACTCGTCACTTATGAAAACATCAACGAATATACCAGGTATTCCTAACCATGCCATCATCATAACTGATACAGACATCAAACCTTTCTACTCTAAATCTAACCCTCGGAAAGTCTACACCTGGACAAGAGCCAACTGGGATGAAGTGAATAAAGATATAGATTTATTGTCGTCACAAATAAGGAGTAACATCCAAAACAACCAAAATGTCAACGAAGCATGGCTGATGTTTAAGAAACACCTATTCGCCAGTCTAGACAAACACATACCATCAAAAATAGTCAAGTCCAACAACAGACTACCATGGATAACCCACAAGATCAAGAAAATGCTGAAGAAAAAATAAAACCTGTATAACCAGGCCAAAAGATCAAAATCATGGACAAACTACCGCTATTACCAAAAAACATGCTAAAGGGAAATCAGGAAAGCAGAACATAATTATATCAACAACTCCATAATCGAAAGAATGAATAAGAACAACACAAAACCATTTTGGAAATATGTTAAATCAAGGAAACATGATAACATTGGGGTTGCACCACTAAAGAGGCAAGTACAGCTCATAAACGACAGTAAGGAGAAGGCCCAAATTCTACTGGGGCAATTTGCGTCTGTCTTCACAAAAGGAACAACACAAACATTACCAAAAAAACAAACATCAGGGTAAAAGACTCCATACATCAAATTACCATCAGAACAGAAGGAGTGAATAAGCTGTTACAAAATATAAACCCATCCAAAGCATCGGGTCCAGATAACATACCAAACAGAGTACTGAAACAATGTGCCGAACATCTGACACCAATACTAACACCCATATTTCAGCTATCCCTAGACAGTGGTACCCTACCAGAGGATTGGAGAAATGCCAACATCTCTAGCATCTTCAAGAAAGGAGACCGACATTCGGCTGAAAATTATAGACTAGTCTCACTGACATCAGTACCACGTAAGCTACTTGAGCACATCATATGCCGACATATGCTTACACATCTTGAAAAGCATAATGTATTGACATCCCTAAACCATGGCTTCAGATCCAGATATTCCTGTGAGACCCAACTTGCCATCACAATCCACGACATGCTCCTCCAATCATACGACAAAGGAAACAAGGTAGACATTGCGATTCTGAATTTTTCGAAAGCATTCGATACTGTACCTCGTGTTCGACTCTTGCACAAAATAAACCAATATGGAATTAGAGGAAATATCCACAAATGGCTAACTTCATTCCTAACTGAAAGAAAAATGCGAGTCCAACTTGAAGGAGAACACTCGAGTAATGCTTCAGTTGAATCCGGAGTCCTCCAAGGAAAGGTGCTAGGACCCATCCTCTTCTTGTGTCACATAAACGATCTACCAGATGCAGTAAACTCGTCAGTCCGACTATTTGCAGACGACTGTTTGCTGTACATGGAAATCAAAAACCAAAATGACCACAACAAACTACAAGAGGACCCCAAATCACTGGAAAAATGGGCCGACGACTGGGGTATCCGCTTCAACGCCAAAAAATGATATATGCTAAGCATAAAAAGTAAAAGCCAGCAGTTCTACAACCTTAACAACCACACGCTTGCACAAGTGTCATCCAACCCATACCTTGGGCTACAAATACAGGAGGCCTTAAATGGAAAGGAACAAATAACAAATACATGTAACAAAGCCAGTTCCACGCTAGGCTTCCTTGGGAGGAACCTACATACAACACTGCCCTAGGGAATGCCGTAAAACAGCATATATAGCACTAGTAAGATCAATTATGGAGTATGGATCAATTATTTGGGACCCATATACGCAAAAAGACATCGATAAATTTGAATGCATTCAAAAGAGAGGTGCTAGATTTATTACCAAAGACTACAAATCGAGGGAGGAAGGATGTATGACAAAAACGCTATCGGATCTTCAGCTTCCGTCACTAGAATCAAGACATCAGCAACAACGACTGATCTTCTTTTTCAAAGTGGTTGAGGGGAAGATACCAGCGCTCCCTTCTGACGACCTGATTAAATTCCATAGACCAAAACGACAAATCAGAGCAACAACCTATAATTACTTTGTTACTAAGAACATTACAGGCCAACAACTAACGAGCGGTCATAGTTCCATCTAGTAAGACCGACCACTTCAAAAACTCTTTTTGTGCGCACTGTTGTAGATTGGAACCATCCGTAGGACTCATTAGTGTGCGTCACTACAACCGAGAAGTTTAAATCAGCACTTCTCAGCAAGCCCGACTAACTTTTGCGCAGACCAACCAGTCACACAGTAGCCGAAAGGAATCTGTGACGTACCCATCCATATACAGAAGTGGGAAATACATACATACATACAAGGGTCAGTAATGTTTGCGGACGCTATCACGAGTTGGTTGACCGTTATGGAATATAATATATTCACAGATGATAGCGGATATGTCCCAAATGTCGTAACTACAATCCCGTCCCCTTTTCCCCGAATGTGACCTACCGAATTAGACTTATAATTGTTTTGTACCTACACGAGCAACACAGCGGGTGCCACACGTGAAGCAGGATCTGCTTACCCTTCCGGAGCACCTGAGATCACCCCCAGTTTTTGGCGGAGTTCGTGTTGCTCAGTCTTTATATTTTTTATGTTGTGTTTTGTGTACTATAGTTTGTCTGTTGGTCTCTTGTTTAGCCATGGCGTTATTTTGTCAGTTTATTCTCGACTTATGAGATTGAATGTCCCTTTGGTATCTTTCGCCTCTCTTTTACCGGAACAGTAAATTCTCATTTTCATCGTTTGTCTGTCGACTTTGAATAGTAGATTCTGTCGGAGATGACAAGCGCGAATGCTTCAAATGTGTATGCATTCAGCTCGAACCTGACCCTTTAAGGTGTTCGGACTGATGACTGACGAACAAGGGCTATAAGTCGATAAAGTTGATACCACTGTTGCTTAATCGATTTTTTATGTTCAAGAACTGTTTTACGGATACAAACAAAAGTCTATGGCCTAGAATAGTCTAGAAAAGCTTGCATTGAAATACATGGCGGGATAACGTTTTGCGTTCTAGGTGACATGAATATTCCACAAACACGGCGGATCATTGGTCTTTTCGAATGAATTCGATTTTGATTCACCAAGGCCTCTTGCAAGCTTTTGGCAACTAGTAGCGAAATAAACTTCATACTTGTGGGAACAGTTATGGAAACACACTGTATCATGCGAAATTTACAGTCGATCTAATTGTTGCTTCACGTTGTTTATTTTTATTTTGGTCTGAGAGAAGAAACAACTTGACTGAGTATAATCTTTGTCACCTCTTTGACATAAGCTACTTTTAGACTGGCATTAACATCCCAACCGCGTATTAATGAAAGTAAATGTTAAAATCCGATATTGTCATAATCGTCTGCAAAACCATATCATTAAAACGTTTCAATGGACTGTTCCAATGTCAGCCACTTTGATGATGTTGTATCGATGCCGGTGTTTCCACTTCAGTGTCAGAACTTTGTACCACTATTGGTTTAAACCTCGCGAAAGAATTACAGTGCTGCAGATTTTATTGCTTGTTTACACCATCGTCATTTGCATGTTCAAAACCATTAGCTACAGACACTTGGGACAGCATCTCGAACAAAGCAACGAATAAGGTGTTGTAATTTTCACGTAAAGGCCCCGTACCTACCCAGACGACATTTCAAATCGCGAAGTAAAAGAGAGGCGAAAGATACCAAAGGGGCATTCAACACAACTTCAGCGGGATGAAGAAACAGATCCTGTGTTTCGCTGTGAACACGTATTTATGTGCATGCGTTATTCAGTTTAGCCCCGGCTAAATAGACTATTTTATATAACCGACTTTTGACTCCGGAGTTTATCGTTTTTGGAGAGGTAACCTTTTCTGTGGTAGGACACACTGGTACTCGGTCAAGTAAGAGCAACATAAAGAAGTAAAATCAAGCTTCCGATCGGTACAACTCAGGGGGGAAATAAACTGTTTGATGTTTTCTTTTCACGGAGAAGTCATCGGAAAACAGTAAACTTCCCCCTAATTGCACCGATTATATGTTTTATTTTACTTCTTTTGGTTGCTCCTACTTGACCGGGTATCAGAATGTCCTACCAAAGATTAGGAAACCTGTCTACAAATTAAAAAATCCGGAGTCAAAAGTTGGTATTATGCTAATACTGGTAGTCTACTTGAGATTCGTATTCGTGGACCAGGTTCTCCTCAAGTCTTTGTCAAAGGTTATATTTTCTATGAACGTTGAGCATTTTGGACTATCTATTCATTTATAATTTAATTTTGGATGTAACACGTCTTCTGATTGGCTGAAAGTGTTTTGTCTATCAGCTCATAGACATAATTTTGTCATGTGACCGCGACGTCATCAACGTTTTTATCATGATTTACTCCTTTTTAGAATTGAATTATAAGAAATGACTTTAATATTTTTTCTGTCTATTCGAAATAACATAAAAAAATGTGGTGCACACTTTTAAATAACCCGCTACGCGGGTTATTCAGTGTGCACCATATTTTTTATGTTATTTTTTCATAGACAGAAAAAATATTACAGTCATTCCTTAAGTAGAAGTTGACGAAACATTGTATCATTGAAATGTCAGTGCTGGAGATGATGTTATTTAACTAATTTCGTTGTTGAGACGTTACAGTAGGACCATATCAGAGATGATGTTTTTTTAATTTTGTACATTGTCGATTATTCATCGTTTTTGGAGGTTTTTTGTACATGAAATAATATATAGTAGGAAGCTGAGGATTATTGGGTGAGGTTTATCTGTTGGCGACGCCATCAACGCCTTTAAAGCTTCCTTGTATAGCCATCTCAAGGCTGCATCAATGGCTTATGGTCAAGTGCGGTTTCGGTATAAGAGTTGGATAGTCGGCCGAGTAACTTACTGACTGACAAAAATACCTGTACCACCGCATGCATACATTCAAGCGACATCCTTTCTAAATTTGCAACATGTTTTATTTGCCAGGTAAGAACTCAGGATGGCAACGATCTTGTTTTGTACGCTTTATTGTTCCTAGTCTCAAAGGCGGCTTTTCACAGATCTAATAGGTTTTACATCTGATCTAGATCGGATTACAGAAACACGATAATGCTATTCTTCTCTTTCATGTAGATAAGGGATACAATTTATGTCCACTTGTAAATTCTTCTTTTTTTACGCAATCTCTTTTAAAAAACACAGAGTTTAGTCTTGGAGAACATGATTTATTTCTTAGTTGTAATTGGCTTTGAATTAGCTTTTATTAACTGCTAGTACTTTTATATCGGTGCTTTATGTAAATTGCTCTTATCTTAGTTGTTTTTGTGCTTCGTTCCGAAATTTTAAGTAAAGCCAATTGCAACTGATTTTATAGATCGTTCTTATGTTGTGCTGTTACACCACTTTCCCAGGTTACCGGAGGGTTGATCGTTCACAAGCATGTTGGATGGAGAGTTGTCTCATTGACACTCATACTACATCTTCTTATATCTATCAACCCCGCCATATTGTTTATGTGTCTGTCAAAATTCAGGAGCCTGCAGTTCAGTGGTTGGTTCTTGTCTGTCATATGTGTTTTTCGTAAATTGTTTTGTTATAAATAAACTCATCATAGATACCAAAATTAAAATTAGGCAGTTAGTTTTCACGTTTCAACTTTTTAACGTGTTTCATGCCGGGGCCTTTTATAGCCGACTATACGGTATGGGTTAGGCCGTACGCTAACCTATAATTGCTAATATTCACTTGTTTGAACAGTTGTAAATAATAGTTGTTTCATCAGGTATAATACCACATCACCTTATTCTCATATAGATAATTTGGTACATGGCGCCTGTATCCTTAGGGATTACCCTAAAGCTTTCCTGATCAGTAGGCTCGTGCGTTTCATTACGTTTCTTTACACTAAGTTCCTTTGTATGATTATCTGGCTGTGTTCCCCATGAATATAGATTTATCATTTTTAACACAAATATATCAATTTTAGGCCTCCAGACTATACCAGACTCTAACAGACAGTAGTACCAAAGACTGTCTATAGCTTGTTCGATGGAAAATGAATTAGCACACTTGTTAGATGGGAGTTATATTAAGCCGGCATTAGGGCTAGTAGTACGATTGGAAAGTTAATGTTGTTTTGTGATCTGAGAAGTCGTCTCATAATGCGCCTTAACCACAAGCTTGAACACTTTTTAGAGGTCTCCACTCAACCCTAGCTTATCTAGATGGTGCTGCAAGCAACAATTTTTCCCCGGCCGCCATTCGAAAGCGTACTGATTCACAAAACAAGCCTATCGTTTATCAAAAAAATAAACTCCTCCAATGTGTGTGTATATTTGACTTTGCATTGGTGCTCATGAGATTGATTATAGCGGTTCCAAACACTCTTTACAAAACGTCTTGATTTGTTGCATAGAGAGATCGGCACAATGTTCACGATGAATGTGGTCGAGATTCAAGACGTCTTTTTGAAGAAGTACAATTTGCATTATCCAACCACTAATAAAAGGCTGCCGACTTGGGATAGGCACACACAGAATGTAGCGGGCCTAACCAATGTTTGCTGGCGCCAAGCCCTCCCCCTAACCTTAAACCAAGAGTTCCAAATGGTGAAGTTGAAATCATCCCTTCGTAAATATTACGGACGCCATCACGAGTTGGTTGATCGTTATGAAATAACCGTTTCACAGATGATGTTGGATATGTTCCTTATGTCGTAACTACAATACCCTCCCCTTTTCACGAATGCGACCTACCGAATTAGACTATTTACCGGATTTATAATACCATAAGCGACACGACGGGTGCCACATGTGGAGCAGGATCTGTTTACCCTTCCGGAGCTTCTGAGATCACCCCCAGTTTTTGGTGGGGTTCGTGTTGCTTAGTCTTTAGTTTTCTTTGGTGTGCCATCTGTACTATTATTTGTCTGTTTGTCTTTTTATTTTTGGCCATGACGTTGTCAGTTTGTTTTCGATCTATGAGTTTGGCTGTCACTCTGGTATCTTTCGTCCCTCTTTCTTAAACAGCAACATAATAACAAACTATAACAAGGAATGAACTATCAAATTGAAGCAAACTGGGTTTTCCCTACTTAGACTGAAAGGCACTGTCGACCTTTTTTTAACCTGCCACATTCTATGCATATTTTCCAACCTATCATGGACAATAACCCCTAAAAGGCAAAAATGAAAATCGTCAATATTAAACTTAACCACCATTTTGTCATCAGTGACAACATATTTAAATTTTAACAGCATTGGCCAATCAATCAAGAACGATAATTCCTGGAGGATCATCATGGCAAAAATTAAAATCAGCAATATCGAACTTAACCTTCTTTTTTTCAGCAGTAACAACCTATTAAAATCTTAAAAGCATTGGTCAGATGGTTCATAAGTAATTGCATGGAAACAACATAAGCAGCTATTTTCCAATAGATCAAGGACAGTACTGGACGGTAAGAGTGAAAATCGTCAATATTGAATTTGACCTTGATTTTATCGTTAGTATCAACATATTATTATTCGAAACCATTGGTAGAAGGGTTCATAAGTTATTGAACGGAAACGACATAAAGTGCCATTTTCAATAAATCAAGAACTCCTAATCGGTAAACGTGAAAATCGTCAATAATGAACTTGACCTTAATTTTGTCATAAGTTTCAATATATAAAAATTAAGAAAACATTGGTTGAATGGTTCATAAGTTATTGCACGGAAACTGTTGGCAGCCGCCCGCCCGCCGTACTTGACCAATCTTATACCTGTTTTTTTTTCCTTCGGAAAACCCAGTTAAAAATCAGTTGAAATGAGCATAACTAATCGGATCGATGCAAAGCACAAAAACAAATCCTAACAAAAACACAAAAAATACTAAGTACAGATCTGAGAGTACTCGCAGCTACTGAAAGCTAGTACTAGTTCAAAGCCAATAATAACTAATAAAAAATATCAATCAGAACACATCCAACACCCGATCGATCTAGTGTAAAGACGTTTTAACAGTCGAAGAAAAATGCCACAATATAATTATCGACAGATTGTAGGACCGTGAATGTACAAATGTGTAGCTGGTATGTTAGTTACTTCTAGTAGTCTTTTGTTAATTTATGTTGATCATCGACATTTTACTTAGTTTCTTCTGCTACCTATTCTAATATCAGACTCGAACTTCTTTTAAACTGAGTATGACTGTGCGTATTACTGTGTGTTTGTTTATTCCACTTTGGCTAAAGATATTGGGAAAATGTTGAGCTTTCACAAAACATTTTTAACCCCGCCGCATTTTTGCCCCCTGTCCCAAGTCCAGAAACCTCTAGCCTTTATTAGTATTGTGTGTTCCTTCAATTTTTGATCATTCGTATGTTTCGCAGTTTAGTGTGGCGTCCATTTTGCTGAGCTGAAGCCTGCCTCCGGAAGCGGGATTTTCTCGCTGTGTTGAAGACCCATATAATATTGGTGGTCTTGGGCTGTTTTTTGCTCTTTGGTCGGGTTGTTGTCTCTTTGACACATTCCCCGTTTCCATTATCTTTTCTATAACAAAAGCATTTAGTTGGTTTTAATTTATTGATAACAAAATCAAAATTTATATCACTAACAACAATATGTTTATTTATCGATAAATCTACCCGAATCGCATCTAAATTTACGGGTTTCGGTAAACAACATCACTATGCGTTGCAACAAATAAATTTGCAATAAGATTTTCCAAACGACCATTTACTTAGGAAAACATTCGTTTTGATTAGATTGTTTGGGAGTGTAGTGTAAAGAGTTGAAAAATAAAATCTGTCAACCGAATTAAAATGACAATAAAAAGCACGTAACTTACCTAAAAAAACCCAAATAAATTTTGGCACTCATTTTCATATGTTTCATTACAAAAGTTAATGATAAGTTATTCGATAATCGTTAAAGAACTAGTTAAAAGTACTGATGACTTACTAGAACTTCTAGGCTGGGACGAAACGATATTTTGCGTTTTTTGTGGTGTAGTTTAGGTAACCAATACATAGTAGAGACCTCCAAATGTTCAGAAGAGGCCTTAAACTGAGATTTGGCAATAATATGATTGTTTACAATATTACACTCTGTGGAGCGCACAGACCTAAATGTAGAAGCATTTATAATTTCATTCTTAAGAAGTTTGGTGTAGTATTTACGTCATACCACAACCACATTGTTGGCCGGTACGAACACAAACCGCTTTGCGAGTACTTGAAGTCTGTTTCTCATTCTAGTAATAGGCGTATAACTTTTTATTTATTTCTAAATTATTTTCAAAATGTGATATTCAAATATCACACTTTGAAAGTAATCTAGAAATAAATAAACAATATTTATACCACAGGCTGAAAGAGCGCTTTTAATGTCCTGACGATCGACACGGTTTCCAATCTATTAATTTTAGATGAAGGACGATATTTTGGTCCTTTTTTTCAAAAAGTTTTTAACCTCTTTATCTTGATCGATGTTGAGGTCCCCCGTTAAAACATGGATATAGGGATCATTATTCAGTATTAAGCATTGTTCATAGCAACAACCACAATGTGAGACAGCAAGCATATTTCCCTATAGAATCAAGGAATTTTAAAGACTACCATCCAAAGAAATATTCTAAATTATGGCGAATGACAGATTACCTTCTGTAAATACCGACTTTTATTTAGTATTAAGTAGTTTTGTGGGTTTGCTGTTTTGATTTCAAATTCTGCTACTGCTTTGTTGAGGTTGCTTATGTTTATGTTACCAAAACATTAAGCATATCCGTTTATCTATGAATGTCTGTTGTCTTTTCTGATGATCTAACACTTCATGTACTAACGACTATAATATTTCAGCATTCACCTTATAACCATTTGAATCAAAAGTTAAATATACATGTATACTTTTAATTTTCTGCAGTCTAGAACCATGTGATAAAATTATGGGCTTGCTCAAGCTCAAGTCTCTCTGTACAATTCATGTCGATACTGCATGAAATGTACTTCGAAATACCATCAGCCAACTTTGAAAGTAAGACAACATGATTTCATAGAAGTGAAGTGTATAGCTTAATAAAACTTGCTTTAACTTTTGATATGAACTGTTTTGATAATTCCGAAGTGTTTTGTCTTAATCATATAGTTTTTTGTTTTTCCTGTACTGATTTATATATTGTTCTTACTTTTATCTGCCTCTTTTATTCCACTGATGGAGTTTTAGGGTTGAGGGTTTACATCTCAAACATTTCTTTTACCCCGCCACATGTTAATAAGTCTGTATCAAGCCTCGGTTGTGATTTTCTTTGTCATACTTCAATAGTTTTGATATCTAGGCATTTGATATATATGGCAAATCTTTGGTACAGCATGATGGAAAAAAATGGATACATATACAGCAACTCAACACATAAATAAATAAAACACATATGGAGTTGAACACATTAACAACTGCCATTGCTTTATTGTAATAACTGTAACGTTGTTACTCCTCGAAAAATCAGTATAAACCTTGTCTTTGCCTTGCCATCAGTGACAACATATTAAAGTTTTAAAAGCATTGGTTGAACAATTCATCAGTTACCGCACGATAACAACATAAGGTACAATTTTTCAATATATCAAGGACCATAACTCCTGAACGGTACAAGTGTAAATCGTCAATATAAATTAAACTTGACCTCCAATTTGTCAGCAGTAACAACATATTTAAATTTAAAAAGAATTGGTTAAGTGGTTCATAAGTAATTGCACGCAAACGACATAAAGTGCAATGTTCCAATATATCAAGGACCATATTTCATGAACGATAACAGTGAAAATTGTCAATATCGAACTTGACCTCCAGTTTGTCATCAGTATCAACATATTAAAATTGGAAAAGCATTGGTTGAACAGTTCATAAGTTTCTAAACGGAAATAACATAAAGTGCTATTTTTCAATATATCAAGGACCATAACTCCTGAACAGAACAAGTGTAAATCGTCAATATAAAATATATAAATTGACCTCTATTTTGTTCTTAGTAACAACATATTAAAATCTAAAAAGCATTTTTATTTGTGTTTTAAATGCTTGAATTACTTTTAGTGCTTTATATAATAGCTATTGCATGAATGTTAGTTTATCTGCATTTTATGTTTGCTTTATATGCTTTAATTTTGATTACAAATTGCTGTGCTTGAAAACATTATTATTTATGATTTGCATGATGTGCTTACTGTTTTATGGGTTTTATGTATTGTGCTTGTCATATATGTATGTCGGATAAAAGCTCTGCAGAGCTTATGTTGTATTGTTATATGTATAACCGACTTTAAATAAATCTTTTATGCTTTATGATTTATGTTAAGTGGTTCATAAGTAATTGCACGCAAACAACATAAAGTGCCATTTTTCAATATATCAAGGACCATAACTCCTGAACGGTAAAAGTGAAAATTGTCAATATCGAACTTGACCTCCAGTTTGTCATCAGTATCAACATATCAAAAATTAAAAAGCATCGGTTGGACGGTTCATAAGTTATTGCACAGAAACTGTTAGCATTCGTTTCAATCTTCGTAAAACCCGGTAAAAACATTGAAGATATGACATAAGACAACCATTAGAACTACTGACGATGTTCCTCGTGGGTCCGGCACACGAATATATGTGACATGGGTATACTCACTAACTGCGAACTCAACTCTTCCCTTTTGATCTAACAAAAGGTACACAAAAATAATTTCAAGAGAAAGCCTCTATATGTATAATATATATAAACACAAACAAAACAATAAATATTATACCCGTTCAAATAATGCTCGTACTTCACGATTGCAATTTCAAAATACTTACCTGGTGATATGAAATCATTCCGTCCTAAAATCTAGTATTGCCGACTTCATTTTATAGATTCTATACATCAACGTCATACACGTGTACATGGTCTGTACATTGGACGCTAGTATGGTCTATTCACATCATTTTGTTTCGTGACAATTTAGAGCTTGACATGTGCAGACATTTTTTCCAATGTTGAATACCATATATTGACTTCTGAATATCTTTTTAGGCTTTGTCTTTATTCAATACACACACATATATATATATGTGCATGGACAGTCAAGATCTCCTTCAATTTATATTCAGCAAGATTTCTGGGAAGAGTATGAAATTTTCAGTAGTTTTACTGTCGCCGTCAAAATCTGATTTGTCTTTAAGGCGTCTTGACTAGATACATGGTAAATTGCGTCACAGAACACGTGTTTACTGTGGTGGTCTATCAGATGTCATTTTTATTGTATGTAACACTTGCTCCTGAATAACTGAAGATTTGCCTATTGACCAGGTGCACGGGTATCATTCGGTATATCGAAAAAAATGATTGTGAAAAAATAACTAACGGTGGTCAAGCATTTCGATCAGATCGTGAAAGATCTGGTATCGGATCATGAATGCAATTAAGTGTAATTCTACTTCAAAATCTGCTATTTTCAAAAGGTGGATCAAATCAGAAAAAAGAAATTTGTCTGTCAAAATGATTCAACTTCCTTAAAAATACTGTGCACTACGTTAAAGAAGAAATGCAGTACTTTTTCAAGAAAACACAAATTGCGACACACGATCCTATGAGAATCATTAAGAAAAAAATCACGATTTGTATCTATAAATAAATGGTCACATTCCTATATATCATGATATATTTAAAACTTAATCTTTTGTGTGTCAGAAAGTCCAAAAAATTCAAGTACAAAACTGTATGTTATTACTTGGAAAAGTACATATTAATTTTTGAGAAAAGTATAATTTTGTTGATTTTGAATCAAAATTGATCGTGAAAGACAAGGCGTTACCAGGCTTAATGATAAGAAAACAACATTTCAATTACCAATTGATATACTTGCAATTGGTTGAAGCGCGTAATTACTTAAAAATAATGAATGCGTTCTTTTTTGTGTGCGACATATATATACTATTATACATATAAACCCATATGTAGACTTGTTTTCATTTAATAGGCAATGCTAACTAGGCATCCAAGATAATAAGACCGCCAAGATCGCAAATTGTCGAAAAGGAAATCTCTTTGGAATTAGTATTTATAATGCTAAATGCATCCACGAATTAGTGAAGCGAGAGAGCGGGGGGTGGGTATATTGCTGGTCTTTCCCTGGAAATATCTTAATGTGTACATTTTTGTTTTCGTAAGGGTTAGATCAAAGAAGCTATATCAGTTTAATTTTACAAACAGGTATATTGAAGATGTTCTTTCTATTAACAATTCAAATTTTTCTGATTAGGTCCCAGCAATAGTCCTGAACATGAGATTACAGACACCACATCTACAGCTTCCTCAGCCTCAGTTTTAGACATATGTACCCCGAATTTGACTACAATGGCCATATCAATGCCCGAGTCTATGGTAAACAAAATTATTTCAATTTTGAAAATTATAAATTTTCCTTACCTTGGCAGCAATTTACCAACTTCATCCGCGTATGGATTATACATTTCTCAAAGCATAAGATATTCAGGAGCTTGCAGCTGCTACTCAGAATTTGTAAAACGTCACCAGTGTCTGAGCAAAAAATTAATCAGCCAGGCTTATTGTGAAAGAACGTCTTATTCCTTTTCTCAAAAAGTTCAAAGGAATGTACCAAGCCCTAATAGATCAATATTCAGTGTCTACTTCACAAATAATATAGGATATTTTTGGGCTATAAATTCTAGGTGCTGACTCTGTAGAATTTTATCTATTTTACAGTTTCACCTTTATTTGTCTTTGTACTGTTATGTTGCATTTGGTCGAATGACTCTTGCGGAGTGGTTTGGTACACGTGCATCCAGCTTTCAATATTTTGCCTTTTGGCGTTCCTAAAGCGGGTGGGTCCAGAGATGCGATTCGGACACATGAGGTTTTTATAGTGTCGTTTTCATTTTATATACCCTTGTATTTATATTTTACTTAATTTCTATTTTTTTGGGAATGACATGTCATTATGCTTGACTATACTGACTGCATTATCAATTACACAAACCTTTTGTTGGCGCCTTTGTTTGATTTATTTGTAAGTGTGTTTGAACGTTTAATTCAGTTGTGTTGTGTGTCTGTGATGTATGTTTACACAGTTTTGGCTGGATCCCAGTTATGGCCACGTTAACCAATTATGTCTGTTTGGGTTGCTCACTCAATTTGGCAATATAACGGAACATCAAAAAACTGTCAGGTGGGCGTTTTAGGTACAACAATGAGAAAATTCCAAACCTTATAGTCGGCTATAAAAGACCCGACATGAAAAATATGAAACAATTCAATTGAGAAAACAAACGGTCTAATTCATAAAAAAAACAAGTTACGAAAAACAAAAATGACAGACATGAACCAACGACCACCACTGAACTACAGGCTCCCGACTTGGGACAGGTACACGAAAGATGTGGCGGGGTTAAACATGTTGAAGGTGCCAACTCTCCCCTAACCTGGGACAGTGGCGTAACAGTACAACATAAGACATGACAGCTAGTTCAAAGCCAATAACAACCAATTAAAAAATCTTATACCTAAGGCATAGCCCTATTCACAAACAAAAGTGAAGCAGAATAAGTAATGCAAACCCAATTTTTTGCTATACCAATTACAAATATAAATTATCATGTCACTTTTTTAAGAATGATTTGATTTTGCAATAACGAATAAGCGGCAACAGATCTTTCACGATCCTTTTCACGATCATAAAAAAGCGGTACCAGATCTTTCACGATCCAAAATATCAATTTTCACAAATATTCACATGTTTGCAAAGTTTTTGATTAAACTAAAACAAAATACCTTTGAGAACCATTTCAAACAGTAATATGGAACGATTCTTTTAAGAGAAAAGTAGTTAATGCATTCATAATATAAAAATAAATCATGTTTGTTCACATTTTTATTTCTTTGAAATTTCGAAGAGCAATTTGACTTTTGTAGTTTTGTAAAAACGGTGTACGTTTGAAACTTGATTTTTCAGTCTCGGATACTGATCATGATGTTGAACCATTTTGACAGACATTTTTTTCTCTCCCATTACTTGTCATTATAATTCATTAAATTAGATTATTTACTGACGTTGCATGTGTCTTCTCGATAAGATTTCCATTCACGATTCTAGACCAGATCTTTCACGATCCAATCGCAACATTGACCACCGTTACTTATTCTTTCACGATCGTTTTTCTCGATATACCGAATGACAGCCGTGAAGTGATGCATGCATAGTAGGAAATACTTACACTGTCTCACTTCACATAAAATAACCTCATTTGAAAATATGTGAACAAATCGTAAACTTCGAACCCACATTCCGTTAGGTATAAGAGGAAGTCCTTATAGTACAAATTGATTTGAGTTGACAACCTCTTTTGAAAAAGTTCTTGTCAGGTGTGCTTCACACTTTGGCCTTAACCCAGAAAGCAGTTGGCTCAGAATTGACGACAAAAGACAGTACTTCAATTCATTGCTTTAATCGTAGCAATATTTGACTTACATTTAGAAATTTACAGTGAGGATCGGTTAAGACAAAAGGGATGATTTCAGCTTCCCCATTGTGAACGTTCAATTTCTGTGTAGTAACATTCCAGCAGCACGCCACCTTCGTATGGAGTATATATCTTCCAGTTGATATGATATTCCAGAGTTTGTGTTTCCTGATCATGATTTTCCTTGATAGAAAGCTTTTGAACCAAGAGTTCCAAGTGGTGAAGTTGAGGTCATCCTTTCAAGTTTTGCGGACACGATCACGAGTTGGTTGGTCGTTATGGAATATCTGGATCACAGATAACCATGGATATGTTCCAATAACCTTTCCTTGATTGTGACATCCTTGAATGAGAACTTAACATAAGCAAAATAACGGGTGGCACTAGTGGTGCAGGATCTGTTTATTTTTTCGGAGCACCTGATCAAACAAAGTGTTTGGTGGAGTTCGTGTTTTCTATATAGTGTTTTGAGAACTTGCTTTTAATGTTTTTTGCCACGGCATAGCCAGTTTCTCCGCTTCGACTTATGCGTTTTAAATGTCAAAGCTTATTTTTCCTAAAAGAATTTCCTAGATCCATATGTTCTATTAACAAGACAGTTATTGAATGTAGGCTTATTGTCACCACTTAGAACCTTTCAGTTTTCACCATGACTTATTTACTGTTAATGAATATAGCGGTCGCAAATGACCACCAATTTGACGGTTTATAGCCACGGATCGTCTATTCCCGATACATGATAAGCGCCACTCGTGGAACAGAAAATACTTACATACATGGATCATCGGAGTTCACCTTATTTTTAGTGTGGTTAAGGTTGCTTAAGTTTAAGTTTTTTTCTGTTTACTATTTTGTGGACAGTCAATTCTATTTTTTTTTTTAGGTCAAATAGAACAGTTTGTCCTTATTGCTTATCTCAATTTTTTTTATTACCACTTAGTGTTCAGTGTATTTTTCTGCGTGTTTTACATCGAGATTCTTACAACATCAGAACATCAAATTAAATATAAGCTATGGCTTGTAGACAGCTAAAACTACAAAGTTTGACGGCTAATAGCAAATATTACGTATTTATCTAGAAAAAAAGATAAGAACATGAAAAAATGTGCATGCATCGTCTTTTTAGATAAAACCAGATTTTGGTTAGGTGTCCTTTTACGTAAAGTGCAAAAATATGTTATGTGTAAATCATCTTATTAAAAGAGTCCAAACAAATATGAAAGACTTAATGCCAATTCTTAAAATGTTTTGCATATTAATAAAACTTAAAATCTTAAAATTCCACCTTGTTCCATGACCTTTCCGATTCTAGAATTTCTACAATAAAGTCTGAAATCTTATGTCAACCACCGCAAACCACGTCTATACTTTTTTTATGAAGAAAAAAATTCAAAATTCGTATGCATACACAATTTCGAAAGTTTACATTATAACGAATCTTGTATTTTTTAACACTCTCATCCAAAACAATATAGGAACATCAGATCTGCAATTTACAAATTCTAGTGTTGATATTCAATTGCAGCAAATACATAACAGCAAAAAGTTGGTAAATGTAAATCGATGCAAATAAACACAAAAGATCAAACGATTGTACTTTGTATTTTTGTCTTTCCACATGGTTACTTACAATTAACAAAGATGATATCAATGAAAAGAAATATTAAAACAAAAGTAATCTACTGGAAGCAAAAAGATAACCAGGTCCGCTGTATTAGTGCTTCTATGCATGGAGTCGCTAGCGCAAATTGTCGTAACGAAATCTCTTAATGAATACAAAATTAACGTTTAACTTATAATAATGTCGTTATGTAGAATACAGTTATGAAATTTGTTTTTTTTCAAACTTTCTTTAGAGTGTTATCATTAATTTTCTGAGGAATCTTCGATCGAGTACCCAAACTGTGCATTGTATGTGCCGCAAATTTACATACTTCTGCATGAATCCTAATACTTTTTTCGTCTTCCTAAAAATCTTCCCAAAAGTTATTTCAATTTCGAATATTTAACTAAGTTAGGTACCATTTATAATTTGAATTTCATACAATATACTGTATTTTCGTATATAAGTGTTACAAAATGTATAGACGATGCCACTGCACGATGCAAGCAACCTTTGGTTTTCTCATTACTGTTCCACAGAGCACTCAATGGTAAAAAGCAATGACTAATATACAATGTAGAGTTCTTAACAATGTCTTCCATAGAATGAAGAGTTCTCGTGATTAATGTCTACCATTAAAATGTGTATTTACATAATTATAATTCTGTCCCGATGATTTCCACAATATTAAACAATTCATACCACAAGACTAGACATAAATCAAGTTATAAAACAATTAAAGTTTCGGGATTTTGCTAGATATACTTCAGATATTATATATAGTCAGCTTCCAAGTCCAGTGTTTAGTCCCTAGTTCGTCCTGCATCCACCTATCACGTCATTTACTTCTGCTTCCATCTATGACGTCATTTTCTTTTGCATCCTAAAATTAAAGACATTTTCGACACTATTTAGAATAGAAGGAGGACGCCTTTATCAAAGGAGGCAGACTAGAAAAAATACAGTTAGAAAATTACTGTGATTTTCGCACTAGATTTTCGAACAAATATTTTGTAGACTTACTAAATAATTCTTTATTCACGATTTTTCTAACCAATTTACCAACTTAGATAAAAATCAGTATTGTTTGTTAAACCCCATAATTTATTACAAGACTGTTAATTTTTCATTTCGAATCTGAAGACCCTCCTTTTAACTGTCATTCAAAGAAAAATTTAAAAATTATAAAATTAGCGTGTGGTTTGGAATTGTTCGTAACGTGGATATGACGTAAATCATGATTTATAAGGCTTACATTTAGCTTTTCCGATAATAATTTATATATGTTCCGGACCATATGAGTATTTGGACCATACGCGTATGGTCATGACCATATAAGTATACTCATTTGGTTATTAACGGGCCGGACCATACAAGTATTTAGTTTAAACAGTATTTATTAATGAAAAATAACAACAATAAAGTATTACAATGTTACATGAAATTCAAATATGGGATTCGGAAACAAGTTTGGAAAAACTTTTATAAATCCGTCTCCCGGTTTTTAGACCATATAGGGTATTTTAAGAATAAATTTTAACTTCATTCACAGGAACACATGGCTCGTTCTCCGAAACAAAATCTATACAAGTTACTAACTGAAAACCTTTATTGGAATCTTAGTATATGTTGTCTTGCCTTAGCTAGAGTCAATTTCTAGCTTCTGTACGCTGCCGACAATTTCGTCCGGGCGTTTAGATTAGTATTTATTTTATTTCTTTTGATTTTCACTTATTCACAATTTACTATTGTGTTCATGTATTGTTTTATTTAAACAATCTTATTTTCCACATAAGAATAGAGGGACAGCACGTATAATCTACTGTAATTGCAAAAGCGTATAATTGAAATAGGAGCATACATGCACCAATTAAAATATCTAAAAATTATTTGAAATATTTAAGAAATTCTATTTTGCTAAGATTTAGAACTAACTGTCATGACCTTGAAATTGAAAGAGGGAGGTATGTTGGCATAAAAGAGGAAGACAGAAAGTGAAAGCTATGTAAGAACGCAATTGAAGATGAACAACATTTTCTTTCAAAATGTCCTATTCTGATAGATACAAGATATCAACATCTGTCTAATTTAAAATCAAAATTTACAAAAAAAAAAAAAAAACAATTCAAAGTTATCTGATCATGACTGATGAGATGAAATGTGTTTGGATTCTTCCATCTGAAGATTTGTTCGGTACTTCAAATTTATCTAAATTATTGCACTCCCTATTTGAAGAAAGAAAGAAACTTCTAGAAAATATCAATGTAGTTTGAAAAAATAAGTAAATAAAATGCTCCGCAGGGCGCAGCTTGATACGACCGCAGAGGTCGAACCCTGAACAGTTGGGGCAAGTATGGACACAACATTCAAGCTTGATACAGCTTTGCATTTGGATTGTGATTAAATATTTGACACAGCATAGGTTTCTGACACAGAATGAATGTGGTCTAAGAACTTAAAAATTTTAAATTGGACATTCACCTATTATGGTCCAATATCCAAAATCTAAATACATGGTTAGATTCAGCATATCAAAGAACCCCAAGAATTCAATTTTTGATGAAATCAAACAAAGTTTAATTTTGGACCCTTTTGACCTCAGTGTGGACAAAGTTGATAACGGGGCCAAAAAATCAAAAATCTAAATACATGGTTAGATTCAGCATATCAAAGAACCCCATATATTCAATTTTTGTTGAAATCAAACAAAGTTTAATTTTGGACCCCGATTTGGACCAACTTGAAAACTGGGTCCATAATCAAAAATCTAAATACATTTTTAGATTCAGCATATCAAAGAACCCTAAGAATTCAATTTTTGTTAAAATCAAACTAAGTTTAATTTTGGACCCTTTGGACCTTAATGTAGACCAATTTGAAAACGGCACCCAAAAATTAAGAATCTAAATACACGGTTAGATTCGGCATATCAAAGAACCCCAATAATTCAATTTTTGATGAAATCAAACAAAGTTTAATTTTGGACCCTTTGGACCTCAATGTGGACCAATTAAAAACGGGGCCCAAAATCCAAAAACTAAATACAAGGTTAGATTCAGCATATTAAAGAACCCCAAGAATTCAAGAATAAAACCCCATTGAAATTGGTCAAGAAATAAGCAATTTATATGAAGTATCTTCTTTTGCACAATACTGTGCAATTAAATTTTTCTTGCTATTGCGCAATACTGTACAATTGACAATTTCTTGCTATTGCGCAATATTGTGCTATTGGATATTTCTTGCTATTGCGCAATACTGTGCAATTGAAGATTTCTTGCTATTGTGCAATACTGTGCAATTCTAAATTTCTTGCTATTGCACAATACTTATAATATAATAATTTACACATCCTGTTTGGTGTGTATCTCCTACCATATCATTATTATTTGCTTTTAAATATAAATCAGAAATAACCAACTTAAAATGGAAAATTTTAAAAGAAAAAAAAATGAAAAAAAAAAAATCCCCCCCCCCAAATTTTTTGAACCCCCTTATGATTCATCACCCCCAAACTCAATCCCAGCCTTCCCTTTGTAGTATGGTACCTTGTAGTACAATTTCAGAGAGATCCATACACTTGAACACAAGTTATTGTCTGGAAACTAGAAAAATGTGTTTTTTGGCCCCTTTTTGGCCCCAAATTCCTAAACATTTAGGGCAATTACCCCAAAACTCAAACCCAGCTTTCCCTTTGTGATATGGAACCTTGTAATACAATTTCAGAAAGATCCATACACTTACACACAAGTTATTGTCCTGAAACTAGAAAAATGCTTGTTTTTTGCCCCTTTTTGGCCCCTAATTCCTAAAATATTGAGGCAATTACCCCCATCATCAATCCCAGCCTTCCCTTTGTGGTATGGTACCTTGCAGTACAATTTCAGAGAGATCCATACACTTGAACACAAGTTATTGTCTGGAAACTAAAAAAATGCTTATTTTTGGCCCCTTTTTGGCCCCCAATTCCTAAACGTTTTTGGAATTACCCCCAAATTCAATTCCAGCTTTCCCTTTGTGATATGGAACCTTGTAGTACAATTTCAGAAAGATCCATACACTTACACACAAGTTATTGTCATGAAACTAGAAAAATGCTTGTTTTTTGCCCCTTTTTTTGGCCCCTAATTCCTAAAATTTTGAGGCAATTACCCCCAAAATCAATCCCAGCATTCCTTTTGTGATATGGAACCTTGTGGTACAATGTCTGAGAGATCCATACACTAACACACAAGTTATGTCTGGAAGTTACAAAAATGCTTATTTTTGGCCCCTTTTTCCTTTACTGTTGGTACCATAACCCCCAAAATCAATCCCAACCTTCCTTTTGTGGTATTGAACCTTGTGGTAAAATTTCATAGAGATCCATTCACTTAAACTAAAGTTAGAGTGCGAAAACCAATGTGTCTTCGGACGACGCAGGACGACGCCGGACGACGACGACAACGACGACGACGACGCCAACGTCATACCAATATACGACCACAAAAAATTTTTTGCGGTCGTATAAAAACTGCGCCATGAGCGCATGATACGCCCGTCGTTTTTTCAAAGAATAAAGTTCCATAACTCCTCAACGTGATTTCAGAAATTTATAAAAAAAACTTAAGGGAGGTTATTTTAATAGATATAAACCAGTCACCAAAGTTTCATGAAAACTGCTCAAAACGCTTTTGAGTTCTTGTCCGAAAACTGGAAAATCCTCTTTTTTAATGAATAAAACCCTATAACTCTGAAACGTAAATATCTAAAATTTATAAAAATCGAAAGGGAGCTCACGTCAATATATATAAACAATTCACCAAAGTTTCATGCAAATTGGTTAAAGTGTTTTTGAGTTATTGTCCGACATGCTGACGACGGACGGACGGACGGACAACGGTATACCATAATACGTCCCGTAAACGGCCGTATAAAAATTGACCAGGTGTTGTCTCCCATAGGCCTAGTTATATACATTGATTGAGAAACGTATTTTCTCCAGGTCAGTGGCTTCCAAAAAGACTAATTAATGTTTTGTCAATGACATTGTTTATAAATATGTTACTTTGTTTTAATGTGTATACATGTTTTTGTTTAAATGTACTTTAATCACTATAAGTATTCATTGTGCGTTATTGTGTAATTATTCATTTGATTGTATTGCTAAAATTTGTGGCATCAAGATTGGTTAATAAACATATCTTATCTTATCGACAAACCATAACTTTTTAGTTGCATATCTAGTTAAGAAGCAGACGTATCTCAACCGGGTAGATGTTATCAACATTGTCACTATTCCAAACTTTGAATTATTCAGTGAAATCACCATCAAAACAGCTAGAGAAGTTTTTTCCCATTCTACTGCAGAACCCGATGTATGAAGTTTGCCTCAAATAATCAAAAGAGAATTTGGCGCCAACAGAATAACAGATAGTTCCAATAAGAATGCACACCGAAAGAGGGGCGGTAGTAAAAAGTAAAAAAAAAAAACCAAAAAAAAAAAAAACAACCCCCAACAGCGAAACATACACTTCCGATCATGAGAGGCCCTTCCACCATCTATGTTAGTCAATCTTCTTTTTTAAAAGTTTAGAGAAGTCGGTGTTTTAACACTGAATTTAAAGCAATTTTTATTTTGCCTTTCTCATTTTTCTAGAGTCGTCGGAAACGTGGCAACTGAACAATGACAATATCAAAATAAGAATATCCATAGGTTTGTGTACAACTTATATTTAATATCTACTAGCCAAGTGTTACAAAATCATATTATATTATCAGCAAAGTAATTGTTTCATATCCAATTTGACCAGGCGCAATATTGCTCCTGACCACTCTCCACAGTTCCAAAGACAGTTAGCTTGCCATCCAGCTTAGCAAATCAAAATAGGTAAAATTTGCCCAGGATGTGATAAGCATTATAAACAGCTTTTTTGAAAAACTGAATTCAGTTTTGTTACTTCTACACATTTAGTATGAAGCACTGTGTATTATATCTAAAAATACGTCAACGCTTTTCTGTGACTAAACAAGATTGCACACGGTACCTAAAATGTCTCGCCTGCTTCACTGGCCATGATTGAATTTTAAGCTGAAAGTCTTCAAGATCAGGCTGTGGATACATGTATCACATTTGCTTTACGCAATCAATGATCAATGAAAATGGGGTCATGGTCAGCAGACAGACATGATCACCTTACAAATATTCCATATAACTATATAAAGTTTTATACAGAAAACAACGTTCATCACTAATCCATGAAGACGTCGACGTCAGGGTAAACCCTGTCTGGCGAATATGTATGCCTTGCAACGATCCTATATATGCCTGATATGAGAGTCCTCGCATTCATTATAACTGAAATCAAGATGCTGTCAACATGTCGATGATAGCAAACCAGATTGTTATTACATTTATTAGGGCCATTTTAAAACGTAAAGCAATTCAGGGAAAAACTCCTGAACAACAAAATTGAAATTTGCCAATATCAAACTTGTCTGACCTCCATTTTGTCATCAGTAACAACATATTACAATTTGAAAAGAGCTGGTTGGCATGTTATCAACTTAAAGAAAAGAAATGGCCTAAAATGCCAATTTCCAGTCAATAGAGGATCACAACTCCTGAACGGCAAGAGTTAAAGTCGTCAATATCGAACTTGACCTCAATTTTGTCTTTAGTATCAACAAATACATATTTGAAATGCATTGGTTAAAACTATTCCCAATTGATGCCCGGAAACGACATTAAGTCTCATTTTTCAATGAAACGAGGAACTCATGAACGGCGAAGTATAAATTGTCAATATCAAACTTGACCACCATGTTGTCACCTGTAACATATTAAAGTTATTGGTTGAAAGGTTTTCAAATTATAGCATGGAAATGGCTTAACATGTCATTTTCCAATCAATCAACGAACGTCACCAATGAACGGCAAAAGTAAAAGCCTCAATGTCAAACTTGACAACATTCAAATTTGAAAAGCATTGGTTTGACCGTGACAGTTCATAAGTTAACACGCAGAAACAGCTGGAACAGCCCGACCATAACCAGTGTCCCCAGATGAATGACAGGATTTTCGTCGGAAAAGTTGGTTATTTAATGTTATATGATACTTCAAATAAAAAAAAAATGAATATGTTTTTTATACTTCAAATGGCTGAGTTTTACTATAGACAAGTGTACATGGACTTTCTTTTAGAAGAAAATCATTTATCTTATCAAAATCTTAAGAAATTGAATAATTGTCTTCCCGGTCTCTAATATATTGCCGATATCTTTTCCGTATGTGTTGAACTTAATCACCGTCTTAAGACCTCTCGTAATACTTCGGCAACCACATGTAGCGAAATTGCGAGGGAAACACCGTGATAAAAGAAAAGGTAAATTAACAAACGTGAAAGTTTGATAGTGTTAATTGATTCTGAAAGGAAATAATTAAATACACCAACTCATTTAATAGTGGTTATGACAAAGTTTAATGAACAAGTTATAGAAAGCATGAAAAAAAAAAAAAAAAAAAACCAACATCGCTGTATTTCATTTATCATCAAACTTATTGTTCACTATGGTCACGTTCGGTATACTTCGGCAATAAACACGACAGTTAATTAGCAGGGAAAGTTTCTGCTGAACTGCTTCGCTGAGCGCAGCTAGATACACCCGCAAAGGTCCAACCCTGAACAGTTGGGGCAAAAATGGACACAATATTTAAGCTTGATTCAGGTCTGAATTTGGATTGTTATTAAATATTTGACATATTATAGGTTTTTTGAATAAATGTAGTCAAAGAAGTTGAAATTGGTTATATGAATTGAATTTATATTCAATTCAAGATTTCTTGCTGTTGTGCAATACTTAGTAAATCTGTTGTCAGACTATAAACATATAAAGTTCAATTAATTCTCAATGTCATATTAGAAATTTATGAAAATAAAAAGGGAGCTTACATCAATAGATATAAACAATTCATCAAAGTTTCATGAGAATTGGTGACAGCTATTTTGAGTTATTGTCCGAAAACTGGAAAATCACCCCTTTTTTAATGAATAAAACCCCACAACTCAGAAATATAAAATGTAAAATTTATAAAATTCTAAAGGGAGCTTACATCAATACATACAAACAATTCACCAAAGTTTCATAAGAATTGCTGAAAGCATTTATGAGTTTTTGTCCGAAAACTGGAAAATCCCCCCTTTTTTTATGAAAAAACCTGTAACTCGGAAACGTAAAATCTAAAATTTATAAAAATCGAAAGGGAGCTCATTTCAATAGATATAAACTATTTACCACAATTTCTTGCAAGTTGGTGAAAGCATTATTGACTTATTGTCCGAAAACTGGAAAATCCCCCTTTTTTAATGAACAAAACCCCATAACTCGGAAACGTAAAAAATAAATTTTATAAAAAACAAAAGGGAGCTCACGTCAATAGATATAAACAATTCACCAAAGTTTTATGGAAATTGGTTAAAGCATTTTTGAGATAATGTCCGACATGTTGACGACGGACAGACGGACAACGGTATACCATAATACGTCCCGTAAACGGACGTATAAAAACAGTGCATATAGGACTTAATTTAGTATAATACATGCATTGGCTCAATAATTTCCGTAACATTATAATTTCAAGAAACTCATTTCATATGACTTTTAAAATACATTTGTAAAATGATTAAAATTATAGATTTAAAAGCAGTCGCTGAACCATGAAAATGAGTTCTGTCAGACGCAAACTTAAGATTATAAGGCACCTGCATACAGTTTAAAATCATTCAATGACCATAAAAGAGAGGCGAAAGATACCAAAGCGACATTCAAACTCATAAGTCGAAAAAACTGACAACGCCATGGCAAATAAACACCTGCGCCATGAGCGCACGATACGCCCGTCGCTTTTTCAAAGAATAAAGTTCAATAACTTCTCAATGTTATATCAGAAATTTATGAAAAAACTAAAAGGAGGTTATCTTAAGAGCCAATCCGCCAGAAAACCATGCAATATTCAGAAAATCGTCCAAATCGACAATCACAACTTGACAAATTTTTATACATCATCTTAATCTTTGACATAAAATAAAAGAATTTGACCACTTAATTTTTCCCAGAATCGTATCTATTTTTAGTAACAGCCTCATTTGCATAATTCTGTAAATTCATAATGAAACCAAGGAAAAATCCAACTTTTTTATGCCTTTTAAGAATGACCCAGAAGCATATTAAATGGGGTAGTTGAGTTTTTAGAGTAATGTCAGCTGAAACTCATCCATTTTACTATGTTATGATCAATACAAATGAAAATTTAAACGATTTGGCACATTGCCAGGAGCAGGGAGACAAAGGCCGGGTTTTTCATACATGAATTTACGTGGTTTTCATTCGCTTCTATCTTGCAAGACCCATTCAGGATTTGTTTGCAACTTATATCGGTTTTAACTATGGGGTATGTTTTATATCAAAACAAAATATTAAGCTTGGCAAATGACTATTATATGTTAATTTATGCCTTGGAAGAATGGTGATTTTAGTCCCAAATTGACACATTTTGATTTTGATTTTAATTAAATTCTAAACACAATTGGTACTAAAATGGCTCATAAAATCATTCGAACAAGTAAATTCAATTTGTCTGAAAAATGAAATAAGACGTATTTGTACTGCAAGTCCAAAAATCAATAAATTGTCTGAAACCAGGGAGTCCATCTTTTATGCTCTTCCATTGACTTATCTCCCTTGGGTAAGATCTCAAACATCTCCCAGTGATGGTTTGGCAGATAAATGTTTACAGTGAAGTTTGTGACTTTAATAATCTAGGATGAGCATGTGGGCTATCCCAGCCTTATACATCTACATATTACAAACTATTTAAGATATCTGAATGCACTAAAGACCAAAATAGCATTTCCAAAAAAAATAATTACTGCCAAGAAATATGACAATCATGACAATAATTTAGTGAATAAACATGATAAATATTGATTGGAAAAATAAGTCCATGAACAGCAAAAAGTGTTTTTAGATTTCAACGAGCAAAACAAAAGTATTCTAAATCATTCTTCGTAAAAAAAAAAGTGAGCTAGTGGAACCACCTTGCTCGCACCAAAATTGAGATTGAGAGTGTCAAAACTGCTCTGGCGCACCATCAATAAATCAACGACACTCTCTCTACCGTGGTATTGAAACCAGCATTGGTAACCAAACATATTCATACAGATACAGACTACCATTCATCTACATTTAGGAAGTCTGGATAATACTGAAAACTATGGTGTAGAATTTCCAACAGGACTCCTTATTTTATATAAGACAAGGAGTGGTTTATTTTCCCATGGTTGTTACATCATCTAGTCTTTGAATATGCTCGAAGTACAGGGACTTTTATGGAATTCATTGACATGATAGTCAAGCAAGATGTCAACATCTTGTCCAACCCTCTTCCAGCAAAGCCAAAGCTGACCAAGGATCTTCACCCTTTCAAAACAGGCTGTATACAGGACAAGTTATTCCAGTAGGAACAGGTACAAATCTAACAATCAATTTTCATTTGTTCCATATAGTCAATCTGAAATTAGGGGACCAACAATTGATACATTAGCTAGATTAAAAAAAGGGGGGGTGGGTGTTGAAGGGGCATGTGAATATTCTTGTACACCTGACCTGTTTCTAAGACATCTTATTTATTTCCTATGGCAAAGTGCAAGCAAATAATATATATCCGTATATACATTGTTCTGTCTTGGGACCATTTGATTAAAAAAGCAAGGGGGAGGGTTTACTAAACCCATTCTAACCCGGGGTTAGAATGGTCAAAATATTTATGTCCTTGTCAGCTTAGGACAGAATTTTAATTTTCAAGCTATTAACCAGGGTACAATATATATTTATTTTCTGCTTTAAAAAATCAATTTATAGACCAGAATCATGATAATAATCAAAATCTATTTCAACATATTCAACGTTTAGCAGGTCAGGTTTTTATTCTCTTCCCCTAAGTTATATTTTCAGTTCTTACTGGAAGTTGTTCAGCTCTTTGTCTACTAAAAAAACTTTTATCTCGTGGAAAAGCCTCCTACAAATACATGTTTTACATACAACATACTGTACATGTAACACTAGACAACTTTATCCAGAGAATAATATTTTTTTAATGAACTAATCATGCTAATAGGCCATGGAGACTAAAAAAATCAAAAGCATTGCAAACTTTTGTAAAGTTCAATTTTAGGACCCTACATGTACATGTATGTAGATTACTTATAGAGCCCTTTTTAAAAGAAAAAACATACATTTAAACTACATGCACAGTGATGCTACACTACCCTTCATTTCCTGTCTGATATATTTTATTTCATGTAAAACAAAATTGAAGAATTATTTTATAGTTTAACACTTTTTATTTGTAGGGCTATATATATGCAAGCAATGCTCAATTAAGATGAATTTTTGTAAAAGTGACAATAGCCAGGTCAAACTAAATACATGTATAGAAGAAGATATTGGTAAGTTATTATTAACTTATATATTAATTTAACTGTTTGTATAACATGGTAATCATACAAAGTATATGTAATCACTTATATAATAACATAATTATACAATTACATGTTATACATTTGTACATCAGTTTTATTAAACAGGTCTTTGTTAACTTGGTTTTCCCAATGAAAAATCACTTTGCTAATTTTAATTTGTAGTACTATATTGGGCGGCTCCTCTAGTTTCCATTCAATAACTAACAATGACTAATGAACTGTTCATACATTCCATTTCAATTATTTTATTTATTAATACGTATTACTTTTACTGTTAAGTCTGTTTTTTGTGATATCCATTTTACGTGACTCTGTATTTATGTATCCCGTCATACTTTGAACGACAAAATTATTTTATGTCTACCTGTGCGAATTTCAAACGCGCGATTTTACGCCAGTACTTAAAAATCTTCCATCCTTTATGGGTGGATTTTACATAGATATATAAAATCGTATAATATAAGCAAAATGAGGATGTTAAATTTGATGTATGCCTTTTTGTGCTTCTTCGTTACATTTGTTTGTTTTTATAGTGATTAAGATGATAACACAATGTTGACTGCTGTACCCCTATTTTTTACAATTTTACCTATTGTGTCTGTTTGTTTTGTTCACGCATCGTTGTCAATATAATGGAATTTGATGCGACTGTCATACAAGTGAGAGGTTTATTATCTAGCTATAAAACCAGGTTCAATCCACCATTTTCTACATAAGAAAATGCCTGTACCAAGTCAGGAATATGACAGTTGTTATCCATTCGTTTGATGTGTTTGAACTTTTGATTTTGCCATTTGATTGGGGACTTTCCTTTTTGAATTTTCCTCGGAGTTCAGTATTTTTGTGATTTTACTTTTTCAAATATAAAAGGGGGAGATTTTTATTGGTACTTTTGAAGATATTTCACCTGTTCGATTAATTGATTGGTTGTTGGTAATGCTAATGTCCAATGGCAAATAGTTGGCATGTATGTTTAGGACAAGAACAAATTAAAATAAATACATTATTTGGGTTCTTAATATGCTACATGTAAATCTAACAATGTATTTAAATAATTTAAGATGTTGCAATTGGGCCCCATTTTACATGTTTTAAATTGGTTCACATTGATTTCAAAATGGTCCAAATTTTTTTTTCTTATTTCTACACAACTTGAATTCTTGAGGTTCTTTTGATATACAAAATGCAAATGTTTTATATTTAGATTTTTAATTTTGGTCCGGTTTTCAAATTTGTCCACATTTTAAAGTCCAAAGGGTCCAAATTTTAACTTAGTTTAATTTTAACAAAACTTGAACTCTAATTACAATGAATTAGGGTTCTTTGAATGATAAATAGAAATAATCAAATATCCTGAATATAAATATGTACTTAGATTTATGATTTTGGTCCCAGTTTTCAAGTTGGTTCAAATGGGGTCCATAATTTAACTGTGTTTGATTTCAACAATAATTTTAAAGATGCTGATTCAGCCTGAATCTAACCTGTATTTAGTTTTTGGGCCCTATTATGAAATTGGTTTACATTGAGGTCCAAAGGGCCCAAAATTAAACTAAATTTTAAATCTTAATTTGATCTTGGGGTTATGCTGAAACTATTAAACTTTATGTTTATACCATATTTATTCTGTGTTAGAAACCTATTCTTTGTCAAATATTTAATCCCATTACAAATTTAGAGCTGTTATAGCTTGAATGTTCTGTCCAAACTTGCATTTTTAGCTCACCGGGGCCAAAAGGGCCCCATGTCAGCTAATGCCATCACTTGGCGTCCGTCGTCGACCGTCGTCTGTTGTCATCTGTTGTCGTAAACTATTTCAAAAATCTTCTCCTCTGAAACTACTGGGCCAAATACCTTCAAACTTTAACTTAATGTCCCTTAGGGTATCTAGTTTATAAATTGTATCTGAAGTTTTGATCCATCGACAAACATGGCCACCATGGCTAAAAATAGAACATAGGAGTCAAATGCAGTTTTTGGCTTATATCTCAAAAACTAAAGCTTTTAGAGCAAATCTGACTTGGGGGAAAATTGTTCAATTGGTTAAGATCTATCAGCTCTGAAATTTTCAGACGAATCGAACAACCCATTGTTGGGTTGCTGCCACCGAATTGGTAGTTTTAACAAAATTTTGCAGTTTTTTGTTATTATTTTGAATATTATTATAGATATATATATAAACTGTAAGCAGCAATAATGTTCAGCAAAGTAAGATCTACAAAAAAGTTAATATGACCATAATTGTCAATTGACCCCTTAAGGAGTTATTGCCCTTTAAAGACAATTTTACACAATTTGTTCATCAAGTTTGCTAACATTTCAAAATCTTCTCCTCTGAAACTACTGGGCCAATTACCTTCAAACTGTAACTAAATGTTCCTTAGGGTATCTTATTTATAAATTGTATCCGAAGTTTGTATCCATCGACAAACATGTCCGCCATGGCTAAAAATAGAACACATGGGTCAAATGCAGTTTTTGGCTTATATCTCAAAAACTAAATCTTTTAGAGCAAATGTGACATGGGGTAAAATTGTTTAATTGGTCAAGATCTATCTGCCCTGAAATTTTCAGACGAATCGAACAACCCATTGTTGGGTTGCTGCCACCGAATTGGTAGTTTTAACAAAATTTTGCAGTTTTTTGTTAATATTTTGAATATTACTATAGATATATGTAAACTGTAAGCAGCAATAATGTTCAGCAAAGTAAGATCTACACAAAAGTTAATATGACCAAAATTTTCAATTGACCCTTTAAGGAGTTATTGCCCTTTAAAGACAATTTTACACAATTTGTTCATCAAGTTTGCTAACATTTAAAAATCTTCTCCTCTGAAATACAGGTGAGCGATTCAGGCTCTTGAGAGCCTCTTGTTTCTTCATCTTCCACAAAATTTGTCCTTTTCTGAGATAACTGGTGTTATCTTTTTAAATGAAACTTTAGTGAAAAGAAAGCACAATATGTGGATCATTATCTGATGTCAAACATTTTCAAGATGGCCACCAAGGATGGCACAAATTTCAACACTGGTTAATTTAATGAAAATTGTCAATTAGGGATAGTCGTGGTAGTTTGACTTGCTTTTAAACAAAGTAAGGTTGTTTTTTCTTCCAAAATGGCAAACATTTTCAAGATGGTCTTATATGAAAATTGACATTAAGGAATTATAGCACTTTTGACATGCCTACAAAACAATGAAATTTTTTTTTAAAGATGGACACAGCAAATAAAGAGTAAAATTTTCAATTTTGTTGAGTTTGATTTTTAAAGAATATTGATATTTAGCTGTACTTTGACACAGAGAACAGATATAAAGATGGCCACCATTTCAAAGATTGGCACTAAAAGCGGTCAAATTATCACCATTGTCTGTTTTCAATGTAAAATTATATTGAGAGGTAATTTGACATGCCAAACCAAATGGAGGCAATTTTTATTGTTGTAAAGATGTTAAGGGCTATTTGGACATGCTTAAAAGGAGTGGATAATAACTATTCTGCAAAAATGATTTGGCTTTAGTTGGGAGAATTTTGTAACTGCATCCACATACAGTAAAAGTTGTCAATTCTATTTCCTGTCAGTGGTATATATGAAATTAAACAAAAATGTGGTATGATTGCCAATGAGAACAAATGACATAGAAGTAAAGCTATAGGTCTTCATATGCCATATGGCCTTCAACAATGAGCATGACCTATACTGCATATATATTCAGCCATAAAAGGCCCCAAAATAAGAAAATGAAAAAATATGAAAACTAACAGCCTGATTTATGTATGTATGTTTTGTGGTTTTCAGATCTAGACTCGCAGCTAACCTTTCTGTCAGTGTCAACAACAACTGAACTTTCACAGCAGTCAACATCAGATTGGGAGACTGATAATGCTTCTAACAGAAACAATTTCAACCAACCAAACAAGCAACAGAAACTTTCCAACTTTAAAACATCAGTTAAATTCCATGGGATGATGTCTCAAAAAATAACAGTTCATCATTTATGGAGATTTTAATGTTATGGTTTTTCTTTTACAAGAAAGTTAATGTACACTTGTTTTATAGTAAAACCTATAGCCGTTCAAGTATAAAAAAACACATTCAACTTTATTGAAATTTGAAGATTCATATGATTTATTTTAATTCTGTTATCTCCGAAGATGTGATGTAGAGCATTATAGGTACAGTAATCTTAACAGCTATCCAATTTCATTCAAAATTCTTTATAAATTTTGCACTGGTATATATAGACTAAGTAATTTGTTTTTCGTCTAGTTATGGGATTTTTTTTTAGAAGCATTTATGATTTTCATGTTTGTATTGACCACATTGCAGCAACATAGATATAGGTACCTGGCAAATCTTGCCTTGTTAGCATACTAGGCTCAAAGGGTCATAAAAAAATTTCCATCACTAAGTGTCTGTTAAAATCATCTGTTTACAGTTTTCACTTTTAAACCATCATCTTAATAACTTTAGAAGAAGTGTCATACATATATATATGTATACAAAATTTAAAAACTTTTCAATATATTTGGTGTACAAAAACCTTTGCACCTTTTGTTTGCGGTATACCATCTTTTTCGCAAGTTTATTGTTTTCTGTTTAGTATTAAATTTATAATTAAGATCCATTTATTACATGGGTGATCCGTTTATTTGGCAATCGCCAATGGCAGTCAGCAGGGTTTAAGAACATCAGTTGTTCGACCTGCTAGTCAAATGCGTTTTGTTAAAATATACTTTTATACTCATTTGGTCCATGTTGTCCCTGAAATGTGTAAATTTACAAATTTTCACAGTTTTCTGCTACTATCCAACAACTATATCAATATATTATAAGAATAAATTGCAAAAGTGGTCAAAAGAAACTTTTTTTTTACAGTCTGAACTTATTCTGAATTGTTTAACTTCTAATTTAAATTGATTGCGTTTGAAATATGTGTTTTTTATCGTTTTAGGTGCTCAATTTGTCAATACGATCTATTTCGGCTCCTGGGAGCCTCTAGATTTATAATGAATAATTTGTATTTATGTATGATTATTTTCTTAATGTATTAAATGAAACATTAATTATTCTTTTCCATTTGTTGTTATACTTATTTATAAGTCCAGATCCTATCATATGTCAGTAGTTACAAATTAGACGGCAAAATTGAGAAAATTTGAATATGCAGGTTACCCTATTTTGTTGTGGCATATACCAGACACCAACAGTATTTGCCGAGCTTGATATTTTTTTTGATTGGGTATATATAGTTATACTTTGCAAGTAGATATGTTGTTTTACAATAATAAACGGGTCTTGGAGTATTTTGGCTCTGAAAGATGACCAAAATCAGCCATTTTGGACATGTAGCTAAATAAGACATATTGAAACAGTTAGATTATACATACACATAATAGACAGCATTGTTAATTCTATGCATTCTTACACTTAAAGTGATGTATTACTAGGAACAACTATCAAAAAATTATAAATGTTACCATATTTTTTTATTTAAACCAGCGAAATATGCAAAAAAATGCTTATTTTTGCTGTTTTCGAGCAATTTCATCTGTTAAAACATGGCGCTCAAAAAATATCCAGATCGGTTCAATATTTTCCCAAAAAAATTTGTGTGGTTATTTACATTACTAAGGTGCACCAATATGCCAAATATGAACTCATTTGGAAAAAGTGACATTCGGACGGTTTTGCATGGTTTTCTGGCAGATTGGCTCTTAATAGATACAAACCAGTCACCAAAGCACTATGAAGATATTGTCCGAAAACTGGAAAATCCTCCTTTTTTAATGAATAAAACCCCATAACTCGGAAACGTAAAATCTAAAATTTATAAAAAATGCAAATTGGTTGAAGCGTTTTTGAGTTATTGTCCGACATGTTGACGACGGACGGACAACGGTATAACATAATACGTCCCGTAAACGGGCGTATAAAAAAGAAAAAGACCAAAAGACAATCAACAGTACACAAAACACAACATAAACAAGAGGCTGTCAGAGTGACAGCAAACCGGATTTTCCTGCAGAGGTCGAACCCTGAACAGTTGAGTAAGTATGGACACAACATTTAAGCTTGAAACATCTCTGAATTTGGATTGTGATTGAATATTTGATACCGCATAGGTTTGTGACACAAAATAAATGTGGTCAAAGAACTGAAAAATTTGAAATTGGACATTTACCTATTATGGTCCAATATCCAAAATCTAAGTACATTGTTAGAATCAGCTTATCGAAGAACCCCAAAAATTCAATTTATGATGAAATACTTATTAATTAAAACAATTTCTGTTCAAAGGGAAATAACTCAAACTTGTTTCCATGAACCAGTAATGCAAATCTAAAATAAGAAATGATTTCACCACTAAAAAAGATGTTTTCAAATTATAATCAAATATAATTAATAGTTCCCAATATTTTTTCTTTCATTTGTCACAAACTAATATCTTATCTGCAACTTATCTATCAATGTCAACAACGTTATCTACACAATGTAATGTAATGAAATATATCCTTTAATAAAAATAGATTATTATCTAATGAAAAAGATATTTTCAAATCTGGACACCCAAACAGGATCAAGTAAAAATTTAGCATTAACACACACAACAAAAATAAAATACCACATAACAACTGTGACATCTACCTTCAAAAAACACATGACTTAAAAAAAATAGTTATAAAGAAATGTTTGACAACTCCTGACTAATCAATTGAACAGACACAATCATTGATAGACTATCTATACATCTCAACTATACATAAACTTATTAATTTCTGTTCAAAGGGAAATAACTCAATCATATAATAAGTCAATTTCTAGTTTCTAAAAGGGTAAAAAATTCAAGAACGAGAAAAGCTTAAGTCGTGAAAATTGAACTTGACCTTCATTTAGTCACAGGAAACAAGATATCAAAATTTGAAAAAATTTCATCAAAGCGTTTTCATGTAAATGAACGTACACTGTTTGGCAGCCGCCCGCCCGCCGTACATCACCAAATCAATAACCGATTTTCCCTTCGAAAATCCGGTTAAAAATGAAAGACTGAGCAACCAGAACCCCACCAAAAAACCGGGGATGATCTCAGGTGCTCTGGAAGGGCAAGCAAATCCAGCTCCACATATGACACCCATCGTTTGGCTCATGCAAGTACAAACCCAGTGATGTCTAATTCGGTAGGTCACATTCGGGTAAAAGAGGACGGGATTGTGGCTACGACAATTGGAACATATCCGTCAGCATCTGTGAAACAGATATTCCATAACGGTCAACAAACTTGTGATGGCGTCCGTAATTCACGAACTTGTTTTAATAGCTTCCTTGTGATTAGCAACCGTCTATCAAGGAAATCATGGTAGGAAATTTAAGCCCTGGAATATCACATCAACTTGGAGATATATACTCCGTATGCAGGCCTGCTGGAATGTTGCTACATAAAAATGGAAGGTTCACAATTGGGAAGCTGAAATCATCTCTTTCGTCGTAAAGTTTTGTTTTCAACCTAACATCATTGTCAATTTCAAGACGCAAGTCAAGATAGGAGGCATACTCAACTGTATCTGTTGTATACTTTAACTCGAATTCGATAGGATACATGCTTTTAACAGTGACCAAACTTTGAAATATTTAGTGAGAGGCCATCATCTGTATACCGGAAAGTGAAGTTAAAAGATAATACTAACTTCTTTTCCTTCTTCATAAGAAGCTCCTGTATGAAGTCGGCTTCATGTGAATAAAGATAAAAAGTCGGCAAGAGGAGGAGCACAATTTGTTCCCATGGGAATGCCGATTGTTTGTTAATAAAATAAACACGTCCTCCAAACGTAACAAATATGTTGTCAATGAAGAAATCAAGCATCTTGATAATGTCAGTTTCCGAGGTATTTTTGTTTGAATCAGAGAGATTTTTTTATAAGGTACGATTTATCCTTCCCTAAGACGCTCATGAACGGCAAAAGTGAAAAGCGTCAAATATCGAAATTGACCTAAATTAGGTATCAGTAACAGCATATTTAAATTTTAAAAAGCATGGTTGGACGGTTCACAAGTTTTAAAACACGCAGACACCTATTGATTAATAAAGCTTATAAAAATAGTAAACTTCGTCGTCGCAGCTAGGTTAGCATCCCAATGTCTTGCCTTTTGTGTTAGACGAGACAATAACAACAAAATGCATTCAATTCAAACAGCTACAAGAACCTGTAAATAAATTTAGCGTACTCCTTTGCATATGAATAAAATGCGACATAAAAGAGACACCACTTGAAGCATTAAAGTATATTACGCCTCCGAGGGTAGCACCACCCAATAGCAAGTACTATGGTATTAGTGAGGTTTAAATGATAAAATTATATAATTGTGCCAAGTCTCAAGTTACAGTTCCATCGGGTTTTTGCTGTTCTGTGTCCTTTTGGCTTTTTGTCCTCAAACGTACTTTTTGAATTTGGCTTCGAACGTAGCTCATGAATTTTATTTTTAATGAAGTTGCGTCATTACCTATTAACCCCTCTGACACACATTACAAAATCGCTTAAGGTGATATCAAGATGCTATTTTTTTTGCTGACAACATATATGATTCGTTTGATTGTAGATTCGGCCTACCAATGACAACCAGCCGTGTTTCTCTTCTCGTAAACCTTTTTGTTTGTTTGTAAAGACAGACCGCTAAAGGGCTTCTCAAGAAGAATGGGAAAAGCTAGAACTATTCTTCAACTTCGTTTCTTTTTTAAAGATGGTGTCCGCTCAATAAAAAAATCAAACTTTGACAACTGTGTAGATTGGATCTTTCTATCGCTTTGACTTTGAAATATAGAAGACTATAGACAAGTTAGGTCTTTTCCATATCTTGAATTTCATCTAGAAATTGACAATGAGGGTCGGTCGAGTACTCAACTTGACGACAAAAAATAAGGTTTAATCATTTCCACTGCTTGTATAGAAACATTCCAGTAACACCTTGCATTACGTATTTATATGTCTCCTATTTATTACGACATTTAAGAGCTTGCGTTTCTTTTATGCTTTCCTTCATAGAGAGTTGCTCCACACAAGGAAGCAATTTAACAAGGTTTCTTATAATAAAGTGGAAATCTGCTGATCGAAAGTTGCATACAAAAAATTGAAATTTGGTTGACCGTTATGGTTATTGAACATCTGTATCACAAATGATCATATCCTGACCTCCTGCCCTCGTTTATGACATTACCGAATGCAACTATCGCCGTTTTTTTTTACCAGAACAGCACGCCGAACTACAACTAGGGGTAGATTAATTGCTTACACCTCCGGAACATTGGAGTTTATCCCGGTTTTTGTGGGTTTGATGTTGCTCAATCTTCAGTTTTCTGTGAAGTATTTAATAGAACCTACTGTTTGTCTCGTCGTCTCTTTTCTTTAACGATGGTGTGGTCTTTCTTCAACTTGTTGTTGTTGATGACCCTTGGTTTCCTCTTATTTTTTTTTTTTACATGGAATTCATTTTCAATATAAAAAGTCTGACGTTAATATTACAACCCTTATAATCCATTTTCATATCAATCATAACGTCATCAAGGGAATGCGTGCAGTTATCTTTCAGTAAAATGTGAAGCATCACTTTTCCCACTTTCAACTGTTTAAAATCTTGACCAGCCTTAATTAGCCCACTATATTTGTCCTTTCAATGAAAAGCCATTCATAATTCGTCAATTACATTACAATGAAAGGCATACTGTCGTCATACAAACTAACTGATTTCGAGGAGTCAATCGTTTTTTACACATAAAACTTCCACTTTGTGTCTCTCTTCCAGATTTACTTTTCTTTTGTATTGCACAATATTGTGCTAATTCGTGATTATCTTTTCACAAAGTGTTGCGAGGGTTCAGTTCTTTCGGACACTAAAATTTTTGACCGGAAACCTATACTAGTATTTTATATTTATCCTTTCCACAAACGAAGTCGTCAATGAACTATCTTTACACATTGCGAATTCAGTACCTACGAGGGACGTCAAATTTATTGCATGCATTACTTATGTAACAGACCTTTCAAACATACTTGCAATTGCATTCATAATGGGCTATGGACAACTTACGTTATCATTCAGTTGAAATTATAATTAGAATATTTTCGATTGAATTTGACTTTATTTTCTAACTAGGGGAGGTAACTCAGAAATAGTACAATTTATATGATTAGTTAGTAGAATTGACCGAAGGTTTCTTATCAAGTGATCGAACGTGATCGAATTTGGATAAGAGGTCTCATATCGAAAGTATGGCCCTTTTCTGGTAGAGAAGTCTCTTGACAACAGCCGGCAATAATTTGAGACAGAAAAATGTTTTCCCATTAAATAAGCTTTCCTCTTTTCCTAAGATCAAATCTTTACCAACTAATCCAAATACCAGTTTCTAATACTCAACCCCCTTTATTTATAGCGGTTTTCAAAATAATAGGCAAAACTTGCATTTTACCCCTATGTTCTATTTTTAGCCATGTCGGCCATCTTGGTTGGCTGGCGGGGTCATTGAACACATTTTTTATACTGGATACCCTAAACATGATTGTGGCCGAGTTTGGTTAAATTTGGCACAGTAGTTTCAGATAATTTTTGTAAAAGTTAATGACTACAGACGACGACGACGACGAACGACGGATGCCTTTCGGCCAGGTGAGCTAAAAAGTGTAGGGTCAACTTTAATATCAATACACATCTTGTACCAAATTTTAATCTATTACTTACACAAGCATAAGATACTGATAAAATAATTTCATAATTCTTATCAACTGCTTACACTTGATATGTTACTTTTTCACATTAATTTATAGTAATCTATTATGATTTTGATTTACAAAGAAACTATATATGCGAGTGTATATCTAAAATAAAGTAGCTGATCGACCGTTAATTTAAGGGCAAATAACATGCCAAAAGTTGGCAGTAGATGATTAAAATGGTGTATAAAGTTTCTGCAAGTCATAAAAACACACAATTAGTTTCATATGTTCTTCACCATCTCAAAATCTGGAGTGATCACTCGGCATAGCAAAAACGTTTTCGATAGAAATAATATGCTTTTACAGACGTCAAACAATTCTATATTGATTGATTGTTGTTTGTTTTGCGTCCGATGCAATCATTTTATCAGCGTAGTGACTGGAACTGAGTCTCAAGGTTGATGGTGTCGTGTCGATTCGTGAAAACCAGTTAATTTACATTTAATCATGCATGACATTTTTGTTCCCTTCCACAATAAGGTCTTCGGTACTCTTCTGCATATAATAGAGAAATGGCGGTCTCCAGATGATGAATATTATCACGAGAATGTGTACCATACCATCCGTCACCCATTGGAGAAATGTTTGTTTGTTTTAAAAACTTAAGGGAGAAAGAAGTGTAATAGTTTCTTTTAAAATTTGAATTCACGTTCATTTTGTGGCACTCTTTTTCATTATAGAGCACAAACGGTGTCTTTTTCTACATCAAATCAACCGTTCCGGTATTCATATTCCCATAGCATCGTAGAAATAATAAGATTTTTGTTACTTGAAATTTGTGATATACATTGATGAAGATCTCAATAGACCACTTTCAAAAAACTTTGGTTTTAGTGAACATCATTCGTGCGTTTATGGGCGTCGTCATTTCCTTCCCATGTTGAGCGAGCGGTTGGAAAAATATAATGCTGTAGGCCTATTGCACGAACTATTCGGCAAACTAAGTTCTTATAATTGATAATCAGCACTGCTGTCATTAGGTAATTATGATTAAGTACCTACGGAACAAACATTATTTCTAGTTTATCCTGCATAATGACAATCACGAAGACGCTTGATGAACTTTAATAATACAGGGATAATTAAAGGCGATCCCCTCTATCTGATAAATGACGTCATAAATGCGCGCATAATTGACGAACTTATTCGGTGAAGGACGGCATAACTCGAAAGTGGTCTATTTGGTGGACGATTTTTATAGAACACAAACATTCCGTGGTTTTCAGCATTTACTGATAATTTCCACAATTGCATCATTCTTACAAAGAACTCGGTCAGCTGACTGGACTACTAAATTGGAACCTAGATCAACCTAATTTGCTCCGGTTTGGTTCGAAGTTTAATTTATACTATATTTTTTTATTATCGATCCATGTCAAAAATGCAAAAGTTTTTGCTCGGCTAGTTCAGTTTTCCGAGTTGTGTTCGTATATATTATTATATTAATGACGATTACAACCCGAGTAGAGACGTCACAAAATCAAAGTGCTTGTGAGCACTGATGTTCTTATACTAGTATTTGAAATTTGAGTTATCGTTCTTTGTTCGTAATTGTACAGTGGTAGTTGAAAACCTATTTTTACAAGAGTCATACACCAATCTAATTTAAATTCTAAATTCAAAAATTTTTCAAAGTTATCTGATGAGTTGAAATTTGTATGGATTCTTTCACCTGAAGATTTGTTTGGTACTTTAAACTTATCTAAACTATTGCACTCCCTATTTGAAGACCAAAAGAAACTTCTAGAAAATATCAATGTAGTTTGAAAAAGAAGAAAGAAAAAAAAAAGAATTCGATCAGTAGTTGTCTTCCATAGGACTAGGTCTGTAAATTGAATAAGAAAACGTATTTTCTCCAGGTCACAATGGCTTCCAAAAGATTTAATGTTTTTTTCAATGACATTGCTTATATGTAACTTTGCTTAAATGTGTATACATGTTTTTGTACTTAAATCACTCTAATCATTTACTTTGCTTTACTATGTAATAATTCACTTGAACAAAACAGTTTTCATGACCAGAATGGTTATTGAAATACACATAAATTTGTAAATAAATGAGTATAACCTTTCATTAAAATGCCTGTATAAAATCTAAAGAATGTTCACTTCACTGCACTATTTTGTTTTTACAATCAAAGGTAGTGATAAACCATGGAGGATACAAATATCAATCCAGCCACATAAGGGTTTTAACTGGTTCTACGAAATCAACATTTACCCCAACGTGATTTGTTGAAATATACCAAAATTTATGACCTTCTGACATTCTTTTTTTAATTTGTAAGATTCTGTAAATAATAACATTCCAGTTTGGTTTTCTTCTCCTTTAATACATCTTATTTCTAGGAAAATAAGTTTCGAATCTATGGATTATTGTTTATAAGTTTAAGTGAACCATTTTTTGACCTGCGTTGATTCGAAGAAATTGTTTGTGTAATTGCCAGATACACACAACGTCATTTTCAAAATTTTTATGATTTTTCCCCACCGTTTATAAAATATAAAAGAAATTTTCCGGGATTCAGTGTTTCATTTTGTAACATCGAAACACTACCCTTGTAAAATTATTAAATCAAATCCTGTCTTTCCCCATTTTAAAACTAATGGGAAAACAAATTGTACAGTTGAAATAAATTCATCAAGATGTGGAGGAAAGTGCATGGTTTTTTAAAGTTAACCCTAGATTTTATTAAAGACCAACAGAAAAGGAGATGGCATGATGTTGCAATATTGTCGGCCCCTTGAATTAGACAATTAATAAGTATCATAATACTTTGGATGTTAACAAGATTTTAATTTGTCAGATATCAGTATTCATATTTTTTAATATTTCTTTACATATTTGCTTAAAGACTTCGTAATTCTTGCCTTTAATGTTAAAACTGCAAAAATTGTCAAAAAAGTTCATTACTGTCGAGCCTGTGACATTATTATCGCGCAAGCGAGACATACCGATCCTATATTCCGTTGTCGTCAACATTTAGGTTCAGTTTGTGGTTAAAGTTTACATTCTTTAGTCTCATCGGAAAATTTACACGTCGGAATAAAACTACGCTTACATAGCACTCTTATATCGGTGGATTGTGTCTAATGTTTTTACGTTAGTTGTTTTTTTGTGATTCGTACCGATCTATTGAGTTAACCCATTTGCAACTGATTTTTACAGTTTGGTCTTATGTTGTGATGTTACACAACTGTCCCATGTTAGTGGGATGAGGTTTGAGCGTTAATAAACATGTTTTACCCCGCCATATTCTTCATGTGCCTGTCCGAAGTCAGAAGCCTGTAATTCAATGGTTGTCGTCTGTTCATGTCTGTATATCTGGCATGTTTGTTGTTCGTAAACTGAATTTTTACAAATTAGGCATTAAGCAGGCGAGACACAAGGTATCGCGGAACCCTTTTCGATTTTCAGATGGTCATTTATGTATTTGGATATGATTCAAGACCCTACCACAAACAGATACTTTGCTACAAAATGTCATGCCTTTATTATAAATCCTTGGCTTTCAAATGTTTGGGTGTTCTTGACAAACCAGAAGAGCGCTAAGGAAGCACAAAATTTAATAAGAGTTATTTTCAGATTGCATGCATAGATGTCTATTTCACTATGTTTATGTCGTCATTGTGACACCACAACTTATGGCTCGTCGTACCTCCTTCTTACGCCATAATGCATTCAAATGTCGCTTTCCTCGGAATACTCTTAACCTGTACTTGGTTTAACGCCAATTGATTATGCCATATATATATATATATAGCTCCATAAAATGGGCCCGGGCACTCTGCCACCCTAAATCTGTCTCTGAAATTTAGTCACAATTTTAAAGTGAAAATTTTTGGCACAGTCTAGTGTAAAAATTTACACAACAAAACTAACATTTCCCTCGCAAATGAATAAAAATAAAAAAAAAAAAAGGGGAGGGGTACTTTTTAGACCCCCCCCCCCCATTTTTATCATATTAAGTTAGTTTTCTTCTTTTATTAACTTAACATTATTGAAGAGGGACCCGCCCCCTTATGGAACTACATATGTGATTAATGCATAGGCTTTTCACAAGTCCCACTCCTACGTTGTCTTGTTTGGGGTCCCTGAATCCTGATCAAGATAATTTTATAGCACTCGAGCTAATAACACTTCAATTCTAGATTTACTAAACCTATTATAAAACAAATTCGTAAGGGTTCCGCGGAACCCAGTGTCTCGCCTACTTTTGCTGCTAGTCACAGGCTCAACAAAAATGGGGAAAAAATTATCAAAAATTTTCCTATAGATACTATCTTTTGATTGTAAGAAGCTTCTGTCAAAGTTTGGTAAAAATCCAGAATGGTTTATGAATCTAATACATGTTTTATAAACTTTAACTACAAACTGTATGTAATGTTAACTGGAAGAACATTTATAAGTTATATACGGAAAAACAGGAAATAAATTTTTACAAAATTTCCTTCTAGATACTAGCTTTTGATCATAAACAAGCTTCTGTCCAAGTTTGGTACAAATCTAGGATAGTTTAAGAAAGTTATTAAAATTTTAAAAAAATTAACCACAGAGTGAATGTAATATTAACTGGAAGAAAAACTAAGTCCATTTAAAATTAAAATACGGAAAAACAGGAAATATATTTTTACAAAATTTCCTTCTAGATACTAGCTTTTGATCATAAACAAGCTTCTGTGCAAGTTTGGTACAAAACCAGGATAGTTTAAGAAAGTTAATAAAATTTTGAAAACTTTAACCACAGAGTGAATGTAATGTTTCCTGGCAGAAAAACTAAGTCCATTTATAAGTAAAATACGGAAAAACTGGAATTTTTTTTTACAAAATTTACTTCTGGATACTATCTTATGATCATAAACAAGCCCCTGTCCAAGTTTGGTAGAAATCCAGAATAGTTTAAGAAAGTCATTAAAATATCAAAAACTTTAACCACAGAGTGAATATTTGTGGACGCCGCCGACGTTCTCGCTTTTTCGACAAAAGTCGAAGGCTCGACAACAAGTACAGACGGTATCATGCATATGTGTAATCGAAATAAATGAGTTAGAGCGCGCGATGGCAGTGAACTGAAAACCTGCCGCTGTAGTTTGGAATAATTTTGTATTGTTGATAATGACCATTTCAGCACCTTCATTATTATCTGAATATTTACTTAATTCTTTAAGATGTAAGCTTATTCGTCCATTAATAAGTCTATTTTAATGTAGCGTGCGCATATTATTTTGAGTGGTCTGAATGATTACCTTCTCTAAAACCCCGCGAAAAATACAGGATGGATGGATAGATGCGTTCTAGTAAAGTGTATTTAAAATTTTCACCCCGTATAACCCCGATACAAATGAATCCGGACGTTGACGCGTTCGAATCGAACACAACGTGTACCAAGGAGTTCAGACAGAGGATTAACTGATCGATAAATCAAACATTTATAGGATTGAAGAATTTAAGTTTTTTTAAAAGTAATTTCGGGATTCTCTTATAAACCGGATAATGGCTCGTCGTACCTCCTTCTTACGCCATAAACGTCGTTTTCATCTCAATACTCTTAACCTGTACTTGGTTTAACGCCAATTTGTAATTTGCAATACATTTTCCCTCGTCTTTATTCAACAGTTGCCAAGTGCTCTGGTTCTCTGTAAGGTTAGCACGTTGATAACTCTTTGAAATCTTTTATATGAATATTATAACTAATAAAGCCGGAATACACATGATCACGGGTCAGTTTGAGTTTTCTTACTAGATTACTTGTCGAAGGTAGTACACACAACCGTAAAATTAATAAAATTAAGATTGAGTGAAGTAAAAAAACATCAGATCATAGAGGATGGCAAAAGAAAAACTAACCACCAAGATTTCTTAGGTATACATTAGTTAGAGGTTTCATGAAATAGAATTTCATTCTTAACTGAGGTTCAAAATGAAAGAAATATTCTGTAATATTTTTTGTACTGGAACCTAACGAGTATAAAGGGTAGAGATTAATTGTTCCACCAGGAACAGATATTAACGCAATGTTTATAACAAAGTTTCCAGGGAAACTTCTGTTCGGCGGAACAAATATACGCAGCAGCAATGTTTCCAGTTTTTTAAATTGTAATTAATTCTTAATTTTAAAATGTCATGGGGGTTCGGCATAGAAGGTTAAAGTGAAGACCGCTTTTTTGTATCTTGGCCACTCGCGGGAAAAAAGATGAATAAAATTTCCTGTTTATAGGGCAGTTGAGATTGGTTACTTTATGAAGCCGTCAAGTATATTAATTTGCCTAGAAAGTTCACCTACTTACAACGACATCTTTTTCAATTAGTTTCGACTGTGAACATGCCCTGCAGTTTGTACCCTTCAGACTTAAATGAAAGGGGAAGATTGGCTCTTGAGATAATCCTCTTTCATAAATATCTTTGACTTAAACAAATGATACCTTGATGCATATAAGCACTTTTAAATATTTTTCTTCTTGCTGCTGCATTCTGAAAAGATAGTAACTTTTAAGGGATGCATATGTCACTTTGTAATTCGGAACATTTTCCATTTTTTCTTTCTGTATAATTTCAAAGAGGAAATGTCCGAATTTAAACATATTTTCATACATATACATGTATATACGCACATGTATATATTTAAACCTGTTTCTAACAGTTCAAACATATTAAAAGTAGTTTAAATAAAGGCAGAAAGAAGTTATGTAAGTACATTTCATCATAATTTGTTGGTTTTCGTGAAGTTAGTTACCAAAATATGTATCGTCAATCTTAAGTAGAACGGTCATGGGTACAGAAGTTGAACTCCTAGTCCAGCGTCTTAAGTCTCTTAGAATGATTTCTCCAAGGTGAACGATGGCTAATCAGTCCACCGGCTAATTCTTTTGGTTGATTACCCGAAATTTGAGTTCTATTGTCTCTAAAGATACATATGCGGTCACGAATGTTATTATATAATTATGCGAAATATTCCTGTCTATCTAAAATATAGCAAACTATTGACAAATTGATTTTTCGAGTTATGTACAAGATATATTTTTCAAAAATTTGACCCGGCCTTTTTCTCTCGCTCAATAATGGCTTACATATAAATTTCAAAGATACCAGGCTTACATATAAATTTCAAAGATACCAGGCTTACATATAAATTTCAAAGATACCAGGCTTACAACTTAGTACGCCAAAATGAGCCTTTCGTCTCAGTATAATATGACTGATCAGTGACGCTCGATTCAAATATATTGTAAGGCCAGATCAATAGCGAAGTTAAATTGAAGAATTGAAAACAAAGGAGACAAAAATTTATGACAAATCTGGTACAACCCATATATGCCTTGTGGAACACTCAAAGATTTTGGAATGATGGTTTTACCAACAGTAAATGACCGCATCAATCTATTTTAATGACTACTGGGCTGATGACAACCTAGAAGACGAAGTCCACCATTAGTCGATTTCAGTGATGTTTACCTACACTGCATACAACTACTCGTGAAAAAACTGCTGCTTGAAAATATGCTTATAAAAACGTACTATGCATGAATTTTCTGTTTTTTAGCATCGTGTAATTTTGTCTGGTTTAATTCAACACTTTGTTATAATCTGTTTCAAATTGATGCATATTTATGCAATAAGTTCTTTTCTAGATATGTACATTTTACAAACGGTCTCAACTGTGTTGAACAAGATTTGTTTTGTTATATGTCACAAACTGTAAAGTTTATATGGCAATACAATATTGAATTGAATTTAAAATAATATGTAGCACATGTCGTTAAGCATCTGTGTCCGTCATAACTTTGAGCAAATGAGCACCCACCTCTTTGTGAATATGAAATTACGGAATGTGTGTTAATTCATTTTCATTATGAGGTTCAGTATTTATGAAAATTAATATTGAAGACAATTAGTTTGTCTCTTACATTATATACTCAACTCGTATCCACTCATATGTTTACTCCTAGATCCGCATCAAGTTCACAGCATATCACAAATTATATGAAGTCGACGAATTAATTAATCATTTAAAATTAATGATGTTTTTTTACAAAACACCCTGTGACCAATATTTCATGCAGTAAGCGTTTATGAACATTACATTTAGTTTTCGTATTATTTTGCAAAATTACAAGAGATAAAAATAAAAATATTATAACAATAACCCACCTTTTTATTTTGCATGCAAACCTGCCGACAAATAAACACGCACGTCAACCTTTGAACGGTCATTTACTTGTTGATTACTTACACTTGTCCTTAATTATTTATAAATAATAATAAAAAAATACAAGTATTTCAAATTACTAGTTGATTAATGTTAATGTATTAATAATTAAGTCGTATGCATGACATCGAGTCTTACAGTGAAATACGAGTAGCATATCCCTGAAACCAATTTGAGAGGGAAAAAACCTGTATATTTATTTTTAAATTATGAGCATAGGACTTATAATCCTGATTTACCTTTACAAAAATTATTTTTAATCAATACATCAGTTACATTTTATTAACACCTAGGGCATAATTCTAGCATCCATATATATTCCTATACAGCGTATTTTTTGTAAGAAAGTCACGAATTCCCAAAACTTGATGCGAGTTATTCCCCTTTCTAATAAGAAGTACTGTTTGCTGCAATGAATAATAAAGATGTCGCAAATATAAATTCAATACTTATAATAATTTTAAACTTTACATTGTTTGAAAAGTGGTATGCTTAAAGTAGACATGAAGAAGTTTAAAAATCCGGATAAAGAAAAGAAGTGTGAAAGGAATAGATGCTTTTCATTTAGAGAACTGTGACTTCTTTTCAGGAAATGGAATGACATGAATCAAACTATATTTTGTTAACACATTTCGGTAGCGCTTTAGCAATCAGAATACGATGAGGAAATTACAAGTATTGGTTTGCGAAAGTACAAGTTTATATAGTTATACAATTCCATTATAGTTTAAGCTCGGTTATATTCCATTCTCCTTTATCCAGCTAGATACCAAAATCAGATTTTTTTCCAGAATATGTAAAGAAGCAAGTATAGAAAAGAATGAAACTTGATATTATATAACTTATATAATATAAGGTTCCTCTTTTAGACGCAAACTGATTTTTCTATTGCAGATGACATAAGCAATTATTGCTCTACATATTATGTACAATACAAGGTCATAATGAAGTAAATGTCAACCCTACGAGCTTATGCAACAACGAATAACTTTCTCTTGCAAAATTATAGTCAATTGCCATCAACGAAGCAATCTTCTAAAAGTTTACCGTCTCATAATAATAATGAGGACACAGCAAAAAAAATTAAGAAAGAAATAAAACCAACAACAACAAAAAAAAACAACAACAACAAAAAAAAACAGAAAAAACGAAAAACCCAAGAAGTTAATCGGCTTTATAAATGACTTCAGAAAATACTGTTTTCCATGAATCAAAAAAATTAACTTGTATATATGTTTTTTGTGTGCAACAATTTTTATATGGACGTATAAGCACATTCCTTTCTCAACTCCGGGTGATGATGGAATCTTCCCAATCCGCCTGAAAGTCGCTTTAAAATGCAAAACGTCTACACATACTTAAAATGAAAATGATATAACTTTTTACACAGGTTAATCTAACATGTACAACAGCTATCAGCATCCAAAAAGTTATTTGTAGATTATCAGTTGAACCAGTTTAGTTTTGCATTATTTTCTGGATTAACAGATAAAAAAAAATCTGCTATTTTACCGAATAGCCAAGGCTCATACACATATTGGAATGTTGTACTTGAGTAGATTTAGTAGTGATATTTAGTTTTTCAAGCAGGGGTATACAAACAAAAAATGTGCTAGAGAAGTCATTTTTGAAAAGACTATTGCTCAATAAAGCCCGCCATAAATCATGCATAATGATCCAGTTGGTTTCACATTTCCTTGTTGGTTGGTAATTGTGACCTCTTAAAGGTTCGAATTGCATAAGTGTATGTACTATATATAGTATCACTAAACCATATTTAGATATCATTTACTTTAATTTCATTTGTGTACAGACACATACAGGTGGAATCTTTCTATTTTAAAAAATGGGCGACTGCTTGCTCCCCCTATTCTGCATTCAAAAATGTTTGTCCCGTTGTTTTGTCTAACACTGTTTTTAATGTCACTATTCTCGGTTATTCATTTAACCATTAATTGTTTTGGTCCCTATTATATAAATTGTGTATCAATCATTTTCGTCAAACTAGACTTTGATGTAGTTTGGGACTAGAATGTGATAAATGTTGGCATATATTAGTGAATATTAGTGGCGTTATTATATTTTCTTTGCTTCTTTTCCTAGGTTTCAATTCTGAAAGTGTGAATCTGCGTCAATTCAACACTCGGTATAACATATTTTTGTCACATTAGATCCTGAATGACTTGTACCTAGACTTTAATTCTAAGAATTTATATTGTATGTGGATTAAAAAAATACTTTATATCAAATGAGTTAAAAGCACAATTTAAAGTTCGTGTTGGTCAGTCATAATATATAGCTGTGCTACCACAATTTGTTGCAAAAAAAAAAATGCAAAAAAGGACTCTTAACCGTTGGGACTATTTAAAGAAAAAAATATAAAACTATTGTGTTGGCATTTTTAACCTCAGGTCAATCACATAAAAGTACAGTTATTCGTTAGAAAATAAGTAGTACATGGTGATCTGAATGTAATGTTGCCAAACATTCGAAAACATATGGGGGAAACTTAACAAATTATGCTTGAATAATTTTTCGGTAATGATCGGTAATACTTCCTTCAAATTACTGCTAAAATGTACAAACCATTATAACAGTAAGAAAATTTCAAGTTTCTGCGAAAACCTTTCACTGTTGAGACATAGAATGTGTAACAGTTCAAATTCATTATATCCTAAGCTTTGTTTTGCTTATGATTGTCTGTGTCTCCTCTAGGATTTGTGACATGCCTGAATTGAAGTCACTTGTGTGCTAATATGATTTAAAATCATAAACATGTCATTGATTAGCTTTTTAATTTTGTTGTTTAATGACAACATATCATATCATTTCTCATTGTTGTTCTATAAGATTTCCTTTGTTATTTTTTAGTTTTCTCAACATACCATTAGTTAACATAATAATTCTTGTATGTTTTGCTTCTATCCATGGACATGATGTAAACACTTGTAAAAGTTCGGTTGGTTTGCCACCAAAATATGTCTAGTTCTAAGATAACGTAGTAATCCGGATGGTATTCTATCTCAATCTCATTGTTTAAAAAGCAAGAGGTAATTTGTTTTATAAGCGAGAATTAATTGTTTTATAAGCGAGAAGTAATATTTTCTTTAAATTTCAAAGAACATTTATTTGACTGTAAAGCAAACAGATACTATATCTTTCATCTTAATACTTGAAATTTGTTGTGTAGTTTGTTCTGATGTTGCATATCTCAGGCATTTTTAAATCATTAATATTTCTAAAACTACCAAAAAAATTCCCTTAATAAGGGCACACATTAATAATAGTATCTACAACAACAAATCTTGGGGCTATTTTCACTCTTATTTATTTTTAACATAAATTGATTACGTTTTGCAGAACGCACTATGTTTCCGACTTTATAATTTGAGAATAATCTATTAACTATACGAAATATGCAGGACAATGAACGCTATTGTCTTAAACTATCAAACATATCAATCTAAAAGGTATCCTAACAAGGACCAGTGTACAGAGCATTCAATTTGTGAAAGTTATCAAACAATATTCATTTTAAATTGCTACCGTTAATATTATCATCTATAAGAGCTGATATACTTGTACCCTCTGTAAACCAAATTTTAAACGTTTATTTTAGAATTTACATACCTGCCAGCTTTCATAATTCATGAGAGATGTTGATTGGATTGAAATCCCCATGAATATCTCATGATAGGTACTCGAAGGAGTTTAAAAATAAAATGTTGTGGCTCTCATTTGAACGTTTCGTTTTACAGATCAAAATGAAATTTGTATTTCTTTTTATAAATGATATATTAGGAGTATTTAAGGGGGATCTAAGATATTTAATGGACTTGGAGTTCAAGCTCCGTTAATCTTCCTTCAATTTCAAGATTTACGTGAAATAATTTTCACTGTATGAAACATGGCGGTGAAATGCCTTTCAGCACAAAGATTTAGAATAGAAATGACCAAACATGCTAAATGGAAATAACCCTTTACTATCCCCTTTTATTAAGAAGACTTGTAAGCCAATCTGATTAAAATATAAATGTATGACCTTTGTCACATTGTCCAGTAACCATGCTTTACTTACATGGATCTGACTACGCTCTGATTAACATTCTGTTTGAAGACCTTTTGGGATTCTGAATTTCATGAGTTTTGTCGTAATGATACATACCTTCAAAAATCTGGAGGCAGAAATTTCATGGGGAGAAGCAATAATTATCAGAATACACTCAAACAAATCGTTGTCAGATCCTTGTATAAAGGTATAAAGCATGGATAAACGATGTTTTTCATTCAGATTGCATGTAAGCAAATTATTAACAGCAAATGCTTAAATTAAATATCTTAGTAAAGACAAAAAAAAAAACATTTTAATGCACAAGTCATGTACAAAACAGTGTTGGTCTGTCTGCTGACAAGGATTATGTTAATGCCTTCAATATTTTTTGCCTTTAAATCATTTCAAAGTAATTTCAAATTTCTATCTATAAATATTCTATTTATTATATTGTATCTATTCATATACTAGTAGATATTTTAAAATTGAACTGTTTCTGTATATCTCTGTCATAACCTGTTTAATATCAACTTATAACAATGCAATGGCTATGGTGCCTGTTTGTTTGTTCTATCCACTGAAAAAGCTGTGCAAAATGACTTTTCATTTGTATATGAAAGTATTATTTAAACCTTTCTGTTTTCTGTTTTCTGGAGCCTGGATGGTTAAATTTATCACTTGAATGTAACTAATCATTGTACCCTGTCTATCAGAATACTTCAATTATTGTAACAAATGCTAGATATTCCAAGTTGTAATTTTTTTCTTTTTTAAAATTATAATAAAAATGCATTTGTCAGACTGTTGGGACCATTCTTCAACAGGTTTTTTTAGGGATAAATGCTTTTACTACAAGCATTCCTGATGAAGTTGTCTCCCTCTCTCTTATGCTTCTACCAAATCTTTTTACGAATTTGAAATGGGATCTCTTCACTTAATAAAAAAAATAGGTTATCTAAATGCTTAAAACCTTTTTGATAGTTCATGTAAAATTCTGAATCTTTTTGAAAGATTTCAGTCATACAAAACATTTTAATCACTTAATGAACTTCCTTCACTTAACAATAATGAAGTTTTGTTCAAAATTATCCATAGCTCAAGACATTTCAATTCAGCCTTATTTTCTGTTGTATTGCTGTAACTGTGGTGACTCTGCATCTTTATAAAAGTTTTAATTGGAGAAAAAATATTTTCACTTAAAATACGTCTGTACTAATCAGAACTTATATTTTTTTCAAGAAATAAAATTAATCAGTTCAGTTTGAAACATAAGATTCAAAGCATTTCTCTTCTACTTTAAAATTTGCACATATAAAAGTTTGAGTTTTTGTTGCTATATATATAATATTGAACAGATTTTATTCTTTGTATCAAAGCAGCCTTAATTATTGCTGATTTGTTTAATCAAGTTTAAATTCGGAGTACCTTTGAAACATTGGAAAGACCATCAGTACAGGATCCTGCCTATCTAAATATGTTAACGATATTTTCAGGTAGTCTGATTTTTCATGTATTTGTAAATCGAAATTTGAAAATGACATAAAAATATATTCTCATCATTCAAAAGTTTGGGATATTTTTTCTTCAAAAAAAGGTAGAAACACATCTACAATTGAACATAATATCGAGTAGGAAAATTCTAAAAAAAAAATGATTAAAATATATAAACAGGATCCTCTAATTTCATGGCATTCCAATACTAACCTTATTACATATGTGCTGGCTCCATCCTGATTTGTCTCTGTCTGTAGTACTGGTTGTTTAAACTGTTGACAGCCCTCTCAGCATCATCTTGGCTCCTAAACCCTACCATTGCTGCTGAACCTTGCATGTCATTACCAATTTGTACCCGAACAGTTTCCTGGATAGGGTTAAAGCCTTGAAAAAAGTTTAGCACTTCTCGAATTGAAATGGTAAAAGGCCAGTTCTCTGTTTTCACATAGTATGTACTTCTACGTCCAAACTGTGGACCAGTATTTGCACGACCTGCTGGTTGCTTTATCATTCTTAACATGTCTATCATTTCACTCCTTTGAATAGGTTTCACAGTCACTGCCTTTCTCATAAAAACTTCATTATCTTTTAGCAATGCCCTAGCACAAACTGACTCATTAATAAATTCTGCAAAAGCCTCTCCTAAAGATTTTCCATTTGAATCTAGCACAAGATGAATACCTCGATTGCCTACTTCTAGACCAGAAAAGAAGCTGAACTGCAAATCTTGCAATGCAACATATGACGGTAGTCCTTTCAAATGAACACATGTATAGTCAGATTTTAGTGCATCTCCAGCTGCTTTCACATCTTTATTACCAGAAGGGATCAATTGAGTACCAATTTTTCCTAGTTCTTCTTTTAAATTATCCAAGTCCTTCTGAGACACTGATTTAATGTGAACAGTCTTTCCTGCTAACTGTTTCAAGTCTAATGATAAAGCTTTATCAAAGTCCAATTCATTATCAAATTTCACCATTGACATACCAGTTGGTCGTCTTTGCTGATCATGTTCAATATATATTGCACTGCCATTTTCTGCAATTTTCAGATCCTTAAAGAATTTTTGAAGCTCTTCTTTATTCACTGAAGTTGCCCAGCCTTTAACCTGAACTATATTCTCTTTAGGAATTGTTTTAGCAGGGGATGTTTTAGATGGTTCCTCTATCTTCATTTTCTTAGCTTCATTATCCTTTGAGGGCATGAATGAATCTACTTGTTTATCATATTCTTCTTGAGGGCAAGATTTAACTTCAATAACATTGTCATTTAATTGTTTTTTATTTCTCTCTATAGCTTCAAAATATGCCTGTGAACTGCAAAAGTTTATGTAAGCAACCCCAATTCTCTTTCCTTCCCCATCATTTATCATTTTCAATCCATCCCAAGGAATTTCACATCCCTGAAAGAACTTTCTAACATCCCTATATCCAGCATTAGTAGGCAAATTCTTCACTACTATTGATAGAGAAGGCATTGTTTTTCTGTATTGTCGTTTTAATCCTTTTGGATCTGCTGCATCAATCTTGGCTGGTGGTGAACTTTTTAGTGGAGGACCTGACAGCGGAGATCTTGATGTATCAGTGAATTTCGATGAAGGTTTTGGTGCATCAGTAAAAGCTGGTGGACCTGCAGGTTGGGGTCTTGACGTATCAGGCAATAAAGGGACTTTTGGACGTTGCTCCCAATCGTTTGAAGCTTTTCTAGACATTATTGGTGCCTTCTGTATTGGTCTTACAGGTCTTACACCTGGAGGGGCTGCTCCTAATATACCTGGCTGAGTTGAAGGGTCAAACCTAGTAATATTTTGTCTCACGCTGGTAATGTTTGTACTCATTAGAGATCTTGGGCTAGATATAGATGTACTCAGAGGTGGTTTAGGCCCAGTCACTGTTGAAGGACTATTTTTTGGTAAGCTTTGTAACGTTGTACTACTTGCAGCTGATGCAGGACTTTTAGCTATACTAAATGAAACTGGTGTATTAGAAACAGATCTGTTATCTATAACAGCATCTTTCGACACAGGTAAATTTGAAAATGATGATGTTTTAAAACTTGGTGAAGTACTTTGTGTGTTTGGATGCTTTGATGGTACAGGAATAGATTGCAAAGGCACAGTTGTTGGTGGAATTGAAGACTTGCTTACACTACTTTGAGAAACAGATGTCTGTTTAGGTGCAGTGCCTATATCTGATTTCAGTTGCTGACTTGTTTTGCTTGGTGTTGTTCTGGATTCATTTTCTCTTTTTACATCTCTTTCGTCAAAACGTTTTTCTCTTCCAAACTCATCCACTTTTTTGTCTCGACTATCTCGTGGTGATCTGCGACTGTCCCTATCATCCCTGTATCTACCATCATATCTACTATCTCTATCCCTATCTCGTTCTGTTCTAGATCTATCATAATCTCTAGACCTATCATAATCTCTTGATCTGTCATAATCCCTACTTCTGTCTCTAAGACGATCATCTCTCCTATCATAATCAGAACGTCTTCTATCAACTTCTGATCTGCTTCTATCGTCTCTACTGTAACGATCTATGTCACGCCTGCGATCACGATCTCTTTCCCTATCTCTATCTCTTCTGTCTTCATCTCTTTTCGTATCTTCATCGCGGCGTTGTCTAGTATCAACATCTTGTTTTGCCTCTCTTCCTGCACTTCTTTGATTTCTGGAATCTACATCTGATGGCCTATCATTCAGTCTTGATGGGATTTTATTCTCCTCTCCTCTCTTGTCAGTGTCTTGAGGTCTATTTCTATTGTCAATCAGATCGTCAGACTTGTTTTTTGAATCATCCAGCAGTGGCCTTTGTATAGGTTGATTCTGACGTTGATCTGAGCCACCTATGAGTCCTGGTATAAGTGGCTGAACAGTATTTCCTGGTGTTCCTATAGATGTAAATGGGGTATTAGGTCTTGGCTGATTTGCACTTACTGGAATGCTTTCATTTATTCTTAAAGGTCTGTTAAATGGTGGCTGTGAAAAACCTGGAGCTCCAAGTCTTGGAGGTGGTTGTCTGATATCTGGTAGCCTGGCAGGTGGAGGTCTATTGGGAAATCTTGGGTCAAAACTTGGCTGGTTTGGAAATGGAGCTCTAAAAGGTTGATTCTGGAAACCTCTAGGTTGTGGGTAATCCTCACTTTTATACTCTTCTTGATCATCCACTATATCCATTGGAGAACCACCACTTGTATCAGTAGAGGGCTTTGCATCAAACGGCACGGATGGTCTTCCAGTTTTCTGGTCATATGCTGGTTGATTTTTGTCATTATAACTAAATGGTCCTTTTCTAAGATAGTGTTCATCTAATGAAGGTCTTCCATCAACTCCATAAGATGGATGATCATACTGTCTCTCAATAAGTGGAGGCTTATTGTCATAATGTGGTAGTCCATCCCTAAAAGGTGGTGGTCTTTCTCCATATGGAGGTCTATCTGGAAACCCAAGTGGCGGCCTGTCATATTGGCTAGATGGAATTGGTCTATCAAATGTTCCAGATGGAGTTGGTCTTTCAAATGTCCCTGATGGAGCTGGTCTTTCATATGGCCCTGATGGAGCTGGTCGGTCAAATGGACCAGATGGAGGTGGCCTTTCATATTGATCTCTTGGAGGTGGCCTTTCATATTGATCTCTAGGAGGTGGCCTTTCATATTGATCTCTTGGAGGTGGCCTTTCATATGCATCCCTTGGTGGTATTCTTTCATGTGCATCTCTTGGTGATGGTCTTTCATGTGCATCATAAGCATCTCTTGGTGGAAGTCTTTCATGATCATCTCTAGGTGGAAGTCTTTCATTTGTATCTCTAGGTGTTGGTCTTTCATATGCATCTACAGCTGGTGGCCTTTCATGTGTATCAGCAGGGGGTGGTCTGAGTGGGTACCCATATACTTCCTTGTCTGGTTGGCTGAAACCATCTCTTGAGGCACCATATGGAGGTCTTCTATTTTCATTTCCGATGGATGAAGGGATATTAAAATTTGGAGGTGGGTGATTAAAGTCTGGATTAACTTTTTTATCAAATTCTGGATTCCAAAAAGGTGGAGGCTCATTCTCATCAACATTTCCTTTGTCATCTAATTTGTCTTCGACTTTTCCAATATGCATTCTGCTATCACTGTCCTCATACTGATTTATTTCTGATATTTTTTTATTCGGATCTGGTGTTTCTAATAAACCAGAAGGTGGTCTTTGCGCTGGGGAAGAACGATGATCTATTCCCTGATTCCAATTTGATGAAGGTCCTAGTCCATATCTTCTCTGAGAACCATCTCCTCTATACCCATATTGATCACGAGGATCATTGTCACGATTATAATGATGTCTGTCCAAACCAGGGGGAGTTCTTTCACTAAGCTGTAGATTTCTCTCATGTGATGGAAGTGTTTCCCTAATGTCCTCATAACCAGGTCTTCTATCATAGCTTCTGTCTCTTTCTGTTCCACTAATTGGAAGTTGAGTTTGTCCACTTGGTGTTATGAATCTATTTGGGTCTGGAGGATACACATCTGTGCTACCCTCTTGTCTTGAAGTTGGAACCTGGAATGGATCCCATGGTCTCCGAGGATCATTCTGAAAGCTCCCAGGTGGTCCGGGTTCTAATGTAGGCTTTGACTGTGGGTCCTGCCTTAGTGTTTCCCATGCCTGCTGTTGAGGATATGGAGGATATAGTGGAACTTTTTCTGTATCACCTTTTCTTTCTTGCAGTCTTGGGGAAATGACATCTTGGCCTCTGGAACTTGATCGACTATTCTCATCCAATTCAGTGGGTGTTGGATAGCTTGTTCTACTCTCAACAGATGAACCACGATCTGATCTTGGTTGAAACCTATCAGGAAATCCCTCTCTAGATGCTGGAGGATATCTCTCTTGATAGCCATCTCTGCTCTGTGGTGGATATCTGTCTGGAAATCTATCTTTTGCATATCTGTCAGGCTGTTGCCCATACCTGGCTACATCTGCAGCTGATTCTTGTGAATGGGAACTGTTACGGTCATAATCACCATTGTGTGTTGGGTGAGAGTTAATATATGAATCTTTTGGAGTATCTCCAGTTGGATATCTTCTATCTAAAGGCTGACCATACCTCTCCGTTGGTTGGCTTTCTCTATTGTATGAAAGCTGTTCTTGAACATTTTGAGAAGCTGCTGTTCTGTCTGGGTATCTTCCTAACTGATCATCATAATGCCCCTGTTGTTGATCTGGTCTGTCAAAATGTGGTCCTACAGGCATAACATTCTGTGTGTGCAATTGGCTTGGTCTATTATAACCCCTTTCCAATTCTGGAGCCTGTCTGTCTTGTGGTGGATAAACTTGTTTGTCTGCTGGCTTAGCATATTCTGAAGCCATATATGGCTGCGGTGGAGTTTGATGTGTTTGTGGTGGTGTTGTTTGCTCAATTGATGCTGGAGCACTTTGATTCCTAGCCTCACCAATAACATTCTGCATTTCTGATTTACTACTGAGAAACAGCTGCACTGAATTTGTATCAATATAGCCATTATTCATCATCATTGCCTTCCTTGCATCCTCATCACTAACAAAAGCAATAAAAGCATCACCTTTTTCTCCTCCTATGATGTGAACACCTCCTGGGGGTATGTTGAGGCCCTTGAAGAACTGGCGTATATCCATAGCACTTGCTGACCATGGTAAATTCTGGAGACGAATAATAACTGACATCTTGAATTCTGAAAAAAGAAATGTATTATCATGTATTGTGTTTATACTGTAGGTCAGGGTGAATATTTCTCTTACACAATGTTTGATTTTGTATAATCTGTTTCATAGTAACATTAAATTGTTTGCATGATTGATTTTGAGTAGTGTTTCTGGCTACATACATTTGTAAAGGGTTTCATGAAACCATGTCTCATTGCTATTGCTTCTGTTAAGAGTTAAAGTGAAATTTTAACTAACAAATATTTAGTCTAGTTTTCAGTAAAATATGGTAGCTAATAAAAAAAATGATTTTTTTTCTGCAGATGCTATTTCTTGTTCATGAAGAAGCTTTTTGCCATGTTGTGTAATGTTCCCTAAAAGTTCTAAACTGTGAAAAACAATGTGGTAGAGAGTTGTCTCATTGGCAATCATACCAAATCTTCTTCATCTGTCAGTCTGACACAATTCTATGAATGTTTGACAAAGTCATTGGTGTCTAGAAATTTAATCAAAGATTGTACCTAAATGCAATCTGCAGAAAACAAAAGTGCATTAATCTGGAAAAAAAATAATATTCATAAAAATTTTCTATGGATGGGAGATTTTTATCAGAAAAGCTTCTATTCAAGTTACATATAAAAACATGAAAAATTCAGAGAAGTTTTAAAAACTTATTGATGTCTTAAAATATTTTAAATATAGACTGAACCTAAATGTGAAGACACAGAATAGAATGTAGAATCATATGTCTGGCTTATGTGACTACTGCCACAAAAAAGCTGAACAAAAATCTGTAGTGTTGGTCAATAACATTTTTAATGCCATGGCACTCAGTGGATAGGAATACTTTGTGAAATCTATGTATATAATATACAAATCGAACAGATGTCTCAAATTCTTTTTAATACTTGTAGACATTGTACTACCTGAAGTTATAAAAGACCAGCTAGGATCACCTACTTTAAACAGAATTCAAATTCTTGGAATTTGGCAGCAGACAGTTTTTCGATACATAATTAAATTTTTAAAAATTTTGTCCAAACATTTTTTTTTTCATATCAATTGAAGCAAATATTAGTGAAATAATGAAATGCAATTAAAATCAACAGAAATTAATTTAATGTTATTCTTTCTGAATGTATTGCGGTTGATGATTGTCTTGATCAAGTATATATCTTGTAATAAAATGCTCCGCAGGGCGCAGCTTGATACGACCGCAGAGGTCGAACCCTGAACAGTTGGGGCAAGTATGGACACAACATTCAAGCTTGATACAGCTTTGCATTTGGATTGTGATTAAATATTTGACACAGCATAGGTTTCTGACACAGAATGAATGTGGTCTAAGAACTTAAAAATTTTAAATTGGACATTTACCTATTATGGTCCAATATCCAAAATCTAAATACATGGTTAGATTCAGCATATCAAAGAACCCCAAGAATTCAATTTTTGATGAAATCAAACAAAGTTTTATTTTGGACCCTTTTGACCTCAATGTGGACAAAGTTGATAACGGGGCCCAAAAATCAAAAATCTAAATACATGGTTAGATTTAGCATATCAAAGAACCCCATATATTCAATTTTTGTTGAAATCAAACAAAGTTTAATTTTGGACCCCGATTTGGACCAACTTAAAAAAAATGGGTCCATAATCAAAAATCTAAATACATGTTTAGATTCAGCATATCAAAGAACCCTAAGAATTCAATTTTTGTTAAAATCAATTTAATTTTGGACCCTTTGGACCTTAATGTAGACCAATTTGAAAACGGAACCAAAAATTAAGAATCTAAATACACGGTTAGATTCGGCATATCAAAGAACCCCAATTATTTAATTTTTGATGAAATCAAACAAAGTTTAATTTTGGACCCTTTGGACCTCAATGTGGACCAATTTAAAAACGGGGCCCAAAATTCAAAAACTAAATACAAGGTTAGATTCAGCATATTAAAGAACCCCAAGAATTCAAGAATAAAACCCCATTGAAATTGGTCAGGAAATAAGCAATTTATACGAAGTATCTTCTTTTGCACAATACTGTGCAATTAAATATTTCTTGCTATTGCGCAATACTGTACAATTGACAATCTCTTGCTTATGCGCAATATTGTGCTTTTGGATATTTCTTGCTATTGCGCAATACTGTGCAATTGAAGATTTCTTGCTATTGCGCAATACTGTGCAATTGAAGATTTCTTGCTATTGTGCAATACTGTGCAATTGAAAATTTCTTGCTATTGCACAATACTTATTATATAATAATTTACACATCCTGTTTGGTGTGTATCTCCTACCATATCATTATTATTTGCTTTTAAATATAAATCAGAAATAACCAACTTAAAATGGAAAATTTTAAAAGAAAAAAAAAGGAAAAAAAGAAAAAAAAAGTAAAAAAAAAAAATCCCCCCCCAAATTTTTTTACCCCCCTTATGATTCATCACCCCCAAACTCAATCCCAGCCTTCCCTTTGTGGTATGGTACCTTGCAGTACAATTTCAGAGAGATCCATACACTTGAACACAAGTTATTGTCTAGAAACTAGAAAAATGTGTGTTTTGGCCCCTTTTTGGCCCCCAATTCCTGAACGTTTCGGCAATTACCCCCAAACTCAATTCCAGCTTTCCCTTTGTGATATGGAACCTTGTAGTACAATTTCAGAAAGATCCATACACTTACACACAAGTAATTGTCATGAAACTAGAAAAATGCTTGTTTTTTGCCCCTTTTTTGGCCCCTTATTCCTAAAATTTTGAGGCAATTACCCCCAAAATCAATCCCAGCATTCCTTTTGTGATATGGAACCTTGTGGTACAATGTCAGAGAGATCCATACACTTACACACAAGTTATGTCTGGAAGTTACAAAAATGCTTATTTTTGGCCCCTTTTTGGCCCCTTATTCCTTTACTGTTGGAACCATAACCCTCAAAATCAATCCCAACCTTCCTTTTGGGGTATTGAACCTTGTGGTAAAATTTCATAGAGATCCATTCACTTAAACTAAAGTTAGAGTGCGAAAACCAATGTGTCTTCGGACGACGCCGGACGACGATGACGACGCCAACGTCATACCAATATACGACCACAAAAATTTTTTTGCGGTCGTATAAAAAGAGCATTGTGACAGAAAAAATCTTTACACAATATTTTTGTCATCAAATTCTAATTGAATACAGGGACATTTATGCAACAAATTACAATGATCAGATTTCTAGGGACCAAAGTTTTTATAATCAACAGTAAACAGTTTGAGTTCAAGATTAAACAAGATAAAAATATGGTAAAACAATTTATTTTTTATTTTTTAGTTATTTGCACTGGGTTCCTGCCTCTTTGAAGTATACCCAACATCTCATTTTCAAGCACTAGAATTTCCCAAATTGTTTACAGGGGGGGGGGGGGGGGGGTTGCTTTTTCTTCAGTTTTTTTTGTGTTGTATTTTGTTATATTTATACTTTTTAACATCTGTATTGCCTATTAGTTATGGTAACGAATAAATCTACTGTTTGAATTTATATTAGATTTTCCAGTTTTGTTTAAGGATAAGAGAATAAACATGTAACATAAGTTTATGAATTAAAATGTGTTAAGGTTAGGTAAAAAATATCTACCATTCCACTATGGTATCAATATCATAACTCGTATAATTTTAACATGGGGGAAATCATTTAAAGTTTGGTTTCATAAGGGAAACAGAAATTGATAACACTTCAGACAAAACAAGTTGTTACCACTTACAGAGGGGGTTTTCGGAAGGGGGGAGGGCCTTATGGTGCTACCTTTATTGTTATTGCAGATATTTTTACCTGTTCCATACCAAAAGTTGCATAATTTGGGGTCCCCCTTTTTTAAAATCCTGGATCCACATCGGACTTATTTTAGTTGGAGTTCATGTTTCTCAATTTTTTATATCTCATTAGTGTTTTGGGATTATTGTGCTTTCATCTTTTTCTTCTTGCTAAGATGTTGATTGTCCCTTCAACTTATGATTTTGATATTTCTGTTTAACTTAAAATTCTTTAATGCAACCACATATTTCCTATATAATGAAGATATATTTTAAATACTACATATTTTACCTATCTGATTAATTTTCCCCTAAATTTTCAGTGCTATACTTGCAGACTTCTCTTTTCTGAAAAAAGCAAAAACCATAACAAAATGTAATTATTAATCTTTTACTGAAAAGGTATCTTCACAAATTGTTTTTCTGAATTGAAATGAAATGTTTGCTATTGCTCACATGATTATGCTTCTAACTTTTTTTGGACAAATTCATATTTTTTCTATAAAACCCTATAGTCGCTCTTTGCATTTAATATTTTAATGTGCTTGAGTGAAATTTGCATAGTCCCAAAAATAACTGAGGTCAAGTTTACAAGGAAAATTGGTTCTATTCAGTACAAGTAAACAGATGCTAAATTCAATGTATCCCAAAGGTAAACAAGACAGTTTGTCATTATCTAAGAACTATATCGTTCTGAACATGCATAAAATATTTGCCGCTGGATGTTAAGCAACCAACAATCAATCTATCTAAGTACTATCTTTGTGCTAATATACTCTGATTATCGGTTGCATAAGCTTGTACTAGGATGATATGTTCAGATCTTTTAGAATATTGCTGTTTGTATTTGAAAGCCAAAAACATAGTTAAATACAGCCTATGGCTTAGCACTGAAACATAAAATTTTCATTATTCAATCCATTTCATTTCAGTTCAATTATTCAAACCTTCCAAGATTTTATTTAAATGATGCCAAGAGTCAATCCTAAAAAAAAATTCAGAAGCATTTATGTATGAATGTTAAATTTCTACCTTTTCAGATTTTGATTAATTTTTTTTATCTTTTGAAAATTGTAATTCTGTAATTTATTCCTTGGTTGATTGAAACTTGTCTAATTTTCTTATATGCTATTGCATCATTCTTAAAGAAAGATGTAAATATCATAAATGCTTGTTCACTGCTCAATAAATACATGTACTACTTTCTTAAAGCACAAACATAACTTCCAATACATTTGTGAGTTGTCTCCCATACCCAGGTTTTCCCCATTATTAAATTCAAATCAATCAAATAAATATAAACCCTATCATATAACTTTTTTTTACAAAACATACAACTAGAACTACATGTATATTTACTCGATTTCATGAAGAGACAATTTAGATTTGACAAATATCTAATGCATTTATGATTGAGGTTTTCATCTGTGAAAAACCAACATTAGATTTGAGATACTTGTTTCAATAAGCAATCTTTTCATATTTTTTATCTAAATTTTTTTACCTTATCATATACCATGCACTTTAAATTATACAGTGACCTTTTCAAGCTGCTCGTCATTGCTAAATAATGTTTTGCTTCAGATGTCTTTTGGTAATTTGTGTTGTACAAAGGTTTTTTTTTTTATTTGAAGGAAAGGGTTGGTATTTTATTAACAATTTGGATGATTCAGTCTCAGCTTGAAATATTGTATTGCATAGTCACTGTCTATTGTTGAAGATGCTTTGTTTGCCTTTAGATGTCTTTTTGGTATTTTGTGTTGTTGGTTTTCTGTCTCATTGATGTATATAAACTTACAAATTCATAACTCAGTTAAATAGGATTTATCTATAAAAGTCATTCCTCAGGGCATTATACCATGAATTTATGTCAATTTAGAAGGGATGAAGGAGTGTGCTTATCTTGCAATTCAAAAATTACCAATAAAACTGTACAGTTTTCTTCTTTGTGTTTTGAGTTCAATTCCTCAATCTTGACCACAATTCTCCTTGAAGTCTGTAAGTTGAAAAGGAATAAAATCTTAAACCATATAAATTAAAAATGAAAAAAAATGGTCTTTTGACTAGATAGAAACCAGGTACAAAAAATGTGCAAACAATTTAGACTCCCAATATTGATTACAAATCTGTTCTTGCATATAACAGTAGCATAATGTCCTACACTTGGAGTTTTGGATGATGCATTTCATGTTCCAGCTTAACCCTCATTTTCACAGCTTTTTCTCAGCATTACTACAGGAGTGTTTAATGACCATGACTACCAATGAAGGTCACCCACAGGTAGCAATTTTTCAGTTAAAACTGTAAGGACATTCAGATATTATGGGATTATTTTTTGTGACAGTTGATTAACAAAGTGAATGCTGCAAAATATTTTAAGTGACAAAGTTGTTTTTACTTAAATCCTCATCACTTAATAGTTAAAACAGATTCTTAGAGAAACGTCTAATTCTGTAGATTATCAACTGGAAGATATAAATTTTTTTTTACATGCTTTTTCACATGCATGGAAGCTAGGTTGAAAATATGTAGAATTGAAGACATAATATTTCTTGCCATGCCATTGAACTTTCATTACAAATATAGATCATGACCAATGTAAGCTTTGATTATGCTCTATAAAAAGGTATAGTTCAGTTCAGTCTTTGCAATAATGACAAGTTGTTAGTAACCTGACCAAACATGAATCCTTGAACTCAAAAGGTCATTCCTTTCTATTATAGTCTACTAGAAACCAGATGTAATATTGGGGCGAAAATATGATTATCACGTTTGTTTCAATGCCAATTAATAAGATAATGTGTAGTTATATTACTTATGCAGTGGTTCCAAGGGCTTTGAAAAATCAACTGGACATTTAGTCCAGTACTAAACCTTTCTTCTTAAAATTAAATGGACCAGACTCTTTTTTATAGGACATTTACACATATGATTTGGACAAAATTAAAAAAATTACAGGTCATTTGGTCCAGTAATGTATATCACTTAACTGGACCAAACCAATTTTTGCTGGCCTTTGCCCAATGTCTGGCGACCTTTGGAATGACTGACTCATGTTGATAAAAGTATTAACTACTTTGTCAAGTTCAGTTACCTTATATCAATTTGTCAAGGACTCAATTTGTTAATTCTAGACTAGTCATGTTTCATTTGGGTCCTTTGTTGTGTTTTGTTGATTGAAACTATTTGTTACTGCTTGGTCCAGTTTTGTTTCATTTAGTTACACTGTGGTGCATTGTTGTAAGAATATTTTTATTGTTTTATGATCCCAGAGATTAGTACTGCAAGCATAAAACAGTATACAAAGAGTTAAAATACATTCTCCAAATCATGAAATTGTTGCTTAAATAAATAAAATGTCAATTATAGATAAACTTATTGTAATTGGCACCTATTTATATTCTGAGGCTGTGGTAGGGTGACCTGGTAACAATTTAAAGTGCCACACAATATGCAGGAAAAAAATTGATTACAAAAACTGACACAAAAGGTTTTGCACAGCTACATGTATGCTGCTTGAAAATAAACAGCTGGTTTATTTACAAGTGAAAATAAAAATTTGGTTGACAAACAAGAGGCTCTCAACATGCTCAAGAGCCTGAATCGCTCACCTGTAATTTTTTGCTTAAATCTTTCATCAATGATTATTTTTGCTTTTCAATATGTATTGAGTGGCTTAAAAATGCCATTTAAATGTTCTTTGTATCTGTCATATTTTCTTCATAAGCAAAATAAAATGCTTCGCTGAGCGCAGCCTGATACGACCGCAGAGGTCAAACCCTGAACAGTTGGGGCAAATTTGGATATATAATATTCAAGCTTGACACTGTCTGAATTTTGATTGTGATCAAATTTTTGACATAATATAGGTTTCTGACACAAAATAAATGTGGGAAAAGATCTTACAAATCTATTGCGCAATACTGTGCAATTGAAGATTACTTCTTGAAACTTTTACAAAATTTGAAATTTGAAAATTTTTGAAAAAAATATGAATTCCTTAAAAAATTGGAAACCCCCCGCTACTTTTAAAATCCCCCCTTGGAGCAATTACCCCAAGACTCGATCCAATTCTTTCCTTTGAAGTACGGAACCTTGTAGTACAATTTCAGAGAGATCCATACATATCTAACACAAGTTATTGTTTGGAAACTAGAATAATACATGTTTTTGGCCCCTAATTCCTACATGTTTGAGGCAATTACCCCCAAACTCAATCCCAGCCTTCCCTTTGTGATATGGAACCTTTTGGTACAATATCAGAAAGATCCATACACTTACACACAAGTTATTGTCCAGAAACTATAAAAATTGTTGTTTTTGGCCCCTTTTAGGCCCTTAATTCCTAAACTGTTTGCCCCATAACCCCTTATATGAATCCAAACCTTCTACTTGTGGTATTAAACATTGTTGTACAATTTCAGAGCAACCAAAATACTTATACACAAGTTATTATCCTGAAACTAGAAAAATGTTTGTTTTGGGCCCCTTTTTCCTAAACAGTTAGGACCATCATCCCCAAAATCAATCCCAACTTTCCTTTTGTGGTATTGAACCTTCTTAAAAAATTTTGTTATAGATCCATTAACTTAAACTAAAGTTATTGTCTGGAAACCAATGTGTCTTCGGACGACATCATACCATTATACAATCCCAAAAAAATGTTTGCAGTCGTATAAAAATGCATTTTACCCCTATGTTCCATTTTAGCCATAGTGGCTATGTTTCTCGACGTACAAGGAAATAAAATACAAAGTTTATACAAGATACTCTGAAACTCATATGCATTCAGCCCAAGATTGGCTGAAATTGATTCAGCAGTTTCAAAGGAGAAAATTTTTTAAAGTAAGCAAACTAGATTAGATGAACAAATTGTGAAAAATTGTCTTTAAAGGACAATAACTACTTGAGGGTCAATTGACAATTTTGGTCATATAAAAACTTATTTGTAGATCTTACTTTGTTGAACATTTTTGTTGTTTACAGTTTATCTTTATCTATAATAATATCCAAGAAAATAACCGAAAACTGCAAAATTTCATTAAAATCATCAATTCAAAGGCAATAACCTAAAAATCAGATACCTGATTTGGCTGATAATTTCAGGGCAGGTAGACCTTGACCTAATGAATACTTTAACTTCTTGTCTGATTTGCTCTAAATGCTTTAGTTTTTGAGATACAAGTCAGAAACTCATTGAGCATTTTACCCTATCTTCTATTTTTAGCCATGGCAGCCATGTTTTCTGAGGAAACAGAAAATAAAACACAAACTTTATTCTAGATAACCTAAGAATCATTCAACTTAAGTTTGGTTGGAATTGGTTCAGTAGTTTCAGAGAAGATGTTTGAAATAGTTTATACCGGACGGACGACGACAATGGACTCCAAGTGATGGCAAAAGTTCACCATTCCTTCGGAACGGTAAGCTAAAAATCCTTCTCCCACTCCCACTTTCCTCCAAATCAACTAGTCATTCTCCATACAAACATACTAGACTTTGTAGGAGTTTCTGCTCATAAAACAGTTTCTTTATTTAGAATTATAGATGTATTTCAAATTTATCCAAAATTGACAACTAGCTCTATATTTTGCATGGTTCATAATTAAGTTATATGGTTATAGTACCGGCCATGGTATCAAGATCATTTCCATTCACTTTCTTGAAAAAGGTCAGGTATGATCTTTAATTTAAACTAATGTGCTTTTTATGGGAAAACTTTTGTTTGAAACATCCCAACAAATTTTTAACATGACTCATTGAGATACTCTCCTCCTATTAAGAGAGCTATATGGGGTGGGTCTTATAAAGGTGGAAAAAATCATCAAAGATACCAGGCTTACAAAATAAGCCACACGTTTCGTCTACAAAAGACTCATCAGTGAAGTTGGAATCAAAAAAGTTAAAAATTCCAAATAAAGTATACACAGTTAATTGAAGATCATTGAGTGCCAAATTCCATTCTGAACTTTGGTGGATAGTTTAATGTCTCATTGGCAATCATACCTCATCTCATTATTTCTATATTACAAAATAACCTCAACTTCGTATTTGATTGAGCCTTCCAACTATATTTTTGATTGGAGTGCCACTGATGAGTCTTATGTGAAAGAAGTACATATTTGGCATACCAAAATTATAATGTGTTTTTTTAAAGCAGGAATTTCTATCTGTCTCCCCAATTTTCTTATGAAATGTGTTTGTAGAGGAATTGGTTTTTACTTCAGATTTTGTTTCTTTCTCAAACTGACTTAAATATAATTCACATTTGGATCAACCTTTCTTCCATTCTCAGGAATCATTTTCTTCTAGGCATTCAATTTTTAATATTATTTGGAAAATCTGCACTTTATTAAATATAAAATGCAGGATATATTACAAGCCCGTAGCAAAGGAATTTCCAAGGGGGTGTTAGATGGACTCACGAAGCTCACTTTAACAGTTACAATTCAAACAGAACGTCGACTTTAACAGCGCTAATTTGTTTTCAAGGGGGGTTCGTATGAACCCCCCTGGCTACGGGTGTGTATTAGTACAAAATAGGCAGTATATGAGATGCACTGTTTCCTTCATACTTATTTTTGCATGTGAATATATTTATGTATCATATTTATTCTGTCTGGTGAATTATCTGCCAAAACTGATCATCTTATTATTGTATTGTACAGCTGGACATATATAAATAACTGTTGTGAAGTACTGACTTTGTATTCACAACTCCTAATATACCAATCGCTTATTTTCAATGAAATTTTCCGAAAAATCTTCAGTGGCGACAACTTTTATGAACTGCCTATTTTTAATCTGAATGATGGTTGGACTTTTAATTGCCAATTTATTTACAAAAAGTCTTGACATCTTTCATTTGCAAATCCTGCCACAACATTGACTGGAGTTTAATATTTAAATGAAATTGTGTGTAATAGTTTAGTTTTTGATACAAATAATTTTGGAGATATACCCATAGAAGTTTAATGTCTGGTAGCAATATTCCATGCATATTAACGACAAGAACTAAATAACATGATTTTTTTCACATTACTGACTTATATAGACTCTGGGGTATATAATTTTTTGACAGGTTACCTACTCTGTGGTTGAAAATTCTGGTACTCCCTCAAGTGTGTATACGTAATGCAAAGTAGATTGATATTAAATGAAATTTTCTCTCTTTAAAAGGAGATTATTCAAGGTTAAATTTTATGTCTTATTGAGATATTTCACAATGTTTCATGAATGGAATGTAGACATGAAATGTTGTCTTGTCTGCTTGTGAACAAGGGAGGTTATAAAAATTTATATATATTTTGGTCAATGATGATATCATTTAATAGTTTTATTTTATTGATAATGGCAAACATATATTATGGTTGATCGTCAGTAATTTACTTATATTTAAACAGTATAATATGGTAAAATTAACATATTTATCTTTAATCTTTTATAAATGCAAATTTGAAATTAGCTTATGATAAAATATTTGTTTGTTTGTTTGATATATAAAATAATACCTTACAAAATATTTTCAGTTATAAAATGTGCATGCTTCATGCTTGTGTACTATTAAAATATGAGAATTATTTGATGCAGAACTTAAATTCATGAACAACGTTTCAAAGATTCCAGAAACACTATGTAAACACTGTGGACAATATTTTATTTTCTCCCCAAATTGTAAGCTTGATCTTTCAGTTGATCTTACTTGACAGAATACCAGAATGTTCTACCACACAAATTAGGTTACCATCAAAAAATTATATACTCCTGAGTCAAAAGTCGTTAATAGGAAACACTGCATTTGGATATTGTGACAAAAAGAAAAGACCTATGTCATAATTCGATGATCTGCTGCTTGCAATGGATTGATCCTGGCATGCTTATAATTATCATTTTTTATTTTCTCACTGGAGTTCAGCAAACTGTCAACCAATCATTTTGATTTGATTTTTTCCTTGATCTGACATTCTGGCTTCTTAATAGCCTTTTTTCAGTTCATTTGGTTTGAAAGTTGTGTTCAATCTTAATGGAATTGTAGTTGTTTATGCTTATGATGGGGTACATGTTGCTCAATCTTTAGTTTTCTGTATATTGTTTTGCTGACCATTATCAAATAAAATATTCTCTGCTCTTTGATCCAGTTATTTCTAAATCTTGAGTTATATATATATATGTCTTTTCTCTTCAAGATCAATATCTCCTACAAATTTTCTTGCGTGTCACATTTTAAAAACCGTAGTTAGTTGTATACTACCCTCTGGCTAAAACTTATATGTTTACAAGTTACAGTTTACACCAACTTTTATATAATTAATACCTTAATCAACCACTTTGGTGATCTTCCATCTGCAGGTCAGAACAGAAGACTTTAAAAATAAAAACTGATGACACAGAGATGTGTCTTGCCTTTAATATGTAATTTTGAAAGTTTAATGCAGACAATTAAAATGGCAATGCTTTAACATGTAAACTATGAAAACATTTAACCAATAAACCATGACTGAAGGAACAGACCCTATATAATAACTGTGGAAATGAGAACTGCCAATGCTAAAACAACTGCACAAGAAGTACCACTGACTTATAATACGTAGTTTCCCATAAACTGACCTCAACACAATCTTTAACATGTAAACTGAGCAATTTTCAAAGTCAATAGACCATGACGGAGAGCACCATGAAAATGAGATCATTGCATTGACCTACCACTATTGGTTCCCCATAAACTAACATTCTTGATAGCGCTGCTGTTTGAAAAAGCACATCTAATGTTGGTCAATACAATTTCTCAGAGGTTGAGCATTCCAGATGAAGTTAAATCGAGAAAAAAACTTGTCACTTCAAATATATGAAATGAATATTTATAAAAGCTGCAGTCCCCTCCCTTGTTAAGTCGAATCTACCTTAAATTTACTACAAAAGAAAAAATAAACTGAGAAAATAAGGATGCATTATCAGAAAACAGATGATGAACACTTCAAAGATTTTTTGAAACAAATTTGATGGGCATTTAATTATTATAATGCCCTTTATGCCCCACCTGATTCAGTTACTGGGTTTACAAAGACATCTTAAACTATTCTCCTGACTATTTATTTGTTATAGCTTTCCCCTGAAAGTAATTGACTTTGAATTCTAATTCTTTGTCATGATTGTGGCAAAACCTACATAATGGTTTAAGCTAGTAGTCTACATGTATATTAACAATAAAGATAAAAGATAAAAATAAAATGCTCCGCAGGGCGCAGCTTGATACGTCCGCAGAGGTCGAACCCTGAACAGTTGGGGCAAGTATGGACACAACATTCAAGCTTGATACAGCTCTGAATTTGGATTGTGATTAAATATTTGACACAGCATAGGTTTCTGACACAGAATGAATGTGGTCTAAGAACTTAAAAATTTTAAATTGGACATTCACCTATTATGGTCCAATATCCAAAATCTAAATACATGGTTAGATTCAGCATATCAAAGAACCCCAAGAATTCAATTTTTGATGAAATCAAACAAAGTTTAATTTTGGACCCTTTTGACCTCAATGTGGACAAAGTTGATAACGGGGCCCAAAAAATCTAAATACATGGTTAGATTCAGCATATCAAAGAACCCCATATATTCAATTTTTGTTGAAATCAAACAAAGTTTAATTTTGGACCCCGATTTGGACCAACTTGAAAACTGGGCCCATAATCAAAAATCTAAATACATGTTTAGATTCAGCATATCAAAGAACACTAAAAATTCAATTTTTGTTAAAATCAAACTAAGTTTAATTTTGGACCCTTTGGACCTTAATGTAGACCAATTTGAAAACGGAACCAAAAATTAAGAATCTAAATACAGGGTTAGATTTGGCATATCAAAGAACCCCAATAATTCAATTTTTGATGAAATCAAACAAAGTTAAATTTTGGACCCTTTGGACCTCAATGTGGACCAATTTAAAAACGGGGCCCAAAATCCAAAAACTTAATACATGGTTATATTCAGTATATTAAAGAACCCCAAGAATTCAAGAATAAAACCCCATTGAAATTGATCAAGAAATAAGCAATTTATAAGAAGTATCTTCTTTTGCACAATACTGTGCAATTGAATATTTCTTGCTATTGCGCAATACTGTACAATTGACAATTTCTTGCTATTGCGCAATATTGTGCTATTGGATATTTCTTGCTATTGCGCAATACTGTGCAATTGAAGATTTCTTGCTATTGTGCAATACTGTGCAATTGAAAATTTCTTGCTATTGCACAATACTTATTATATAAAAATTTACACATCCTGTTTGGTGTGTATCTCCTACCATATCATTATTATTTGCTTTTAAATATAAATCAGAAATAACCAACTTAAAATGGAAAATTTTAAAAGAAAAAAAAAATCCCCTCCCCCCAAATTTTTTGAACCCCCTTATGATTCATCACCCCCAAACTCAATCCCAGCCTTCCCTTTGTGGTATGGTACCTTGCAGTAAAATTTCAGAAATATCCAAACACTTACACACAAGTAATTGTCATGAAACTAGAAAAATGCTTGTTTTTTGCCCCTTTTTTGGCCCCTAATTCCTAAAATTTTGAGGCAATTACCCCCAAAATCAATTACAGCCTTCCCTTTGTGATATGGAACCTTGTGGTACAATGTCAGAGAGATCCATACACTTACACACAAGTTATTGTCTGAAAGTTACAAAAATGCTTATTTTTGGCCCCTTTTTCCTTAACTGTTGGTACCATAACCCCCAAAATCAATCCCAACCTCTTTTCGTGGTATTGAACCTTATGGTAAAATTTCATGGAGATCCATTCACTTAAACTAAAGTTAGAGTGCAAAAACCAATGTGTCTTCGGACGACGCCAGACAACGACGACGACACCGACGCCAACGTCATACCAATATACGACCAAAAAATTTTTAATTTTTGCGGTCGTATAAAAACAGTAACACTTCCCAGAGCCTCTCTAGTTTTAAAGTATTTGAAACTGGTTATCATTTTAGTTTTGATTTCTTTGTTCTGCATCTTTATAACTTTTTGAGGAAGATTCACGAACGTAACCCTCTAGTAAAAAGTCTTAAGTTACATTTAATTAGCTATATATCATTGTATATAGCATATAATTCTTATTTTACCATTTTACTTAAAAACTGTATGCAGGTTGGATTTTTTAATATCCTTCTTGTCGGAGAAATAATCGAATGCATATGGTATAGATTCTAATAATGTCATATTAAGTTAGTATATTATGAAACCCCAACTTTCTTTTCTTGTTTTGTTATAATGATGAAGCAGACTTTTAGAGAAATGTCTTGTAATTTGAATTTTTTCTTATTAACTTTACTCTGTTCAAGTTTTAAAGACTTAGTTATAAACAATCTATAAATGATAACCTCTTCTGACTTCATTTGCAATTTTATTGCAGAAGTTATTATTAGGCCTAATTTGGACAGGGTGACAAAACATGTATTAAAAATTGAAAATTAATAATTTTACCACTGTTTGACCTTGTGAGTCCTTTCAATCTGTAATTAGTTCAGCTAGGTGATGATTGTACCATCTGCTGTTTCAGTTATCTTCTAAATAGTTGAAATAATCTGGAGAAAAGCTGGGAAAAGACAGAAAGACTAAAAATATAAAACATGAGCATTATACAAACTGAATATATATATATATACATGTAACTGGTCAAAGTATGTCTTGTTTAAAAACCTGGTATAAAGTAAGGTTGCAACTCACTATGGCAAAGTTTACTATCAACAAATTAGACAAGTTACTATTTATTACATAGCTATCCATCTGTACGCCTCAGTACTCTATTAATCCACTCCACCTCAACTGTACCAAACGAATTGTTAAACTCTTATTTTGTTAAACATGTTAAAAGGATCCATGGTTAGGACAATTTTAGACAGAAACTAATTGTAGTGATATTGTCATGATTGTGGAAATTGTAGCCAGAATGTTGTCCATTTAAACCTTTTGCTACGGAACACAGCAAATGCAACCAAGTGTTAAAAAAAAAAAAAAAATGATTTCAAAGCAGATGACATGTTTCTGAAATTATAAGATTTATTTGTGTTTCTATGTCTAGATCACAACATTAATCATTTAAAATAAAAAAACCAGTTAAATAAATGTTATTGTGAAAAGAAGTTAGGAGGTATTCATCAATGAGGCAGCAACCCAACAACACGATCTGAGAAGAAAAGATATCTATAGGTCAAAAGATTTAGCTATTAAAAAAATGTTTTGCAGTCTACAATTAAACAGATAACAAATAAGGGAGCTACCATTTGATTTTTGAGGGGGGGGGGGGGGGGGGGGCTAGGATGAAAAATTGTGTCCTGCCTTTTTTTCAGTTGTAATCTCGGTCCTGTCTTCTTATTTTTCGCTTTATTCGGTCCTGCCTTTTTTTTTATGTTTATCCTGACTTTTTATACATAATTTGTCATCCTGCCTTTTTTTTGGCCAAGTTGCTTGTCCTGCCTTTTTTTTTTACCAAACTTCTGTCCTGCCTATTTTTTTCAAATTTCATCCTAGCCCCCCCATAAAAAACAAATGGTAGCTCCCTAAATGCATAATATGTCAGAGGTTTAGCATATATATTTCAATAAATTTAAAGTTTACAACTTTTCACTTACATGTCTAACATGACAGATTCATGAATAAATCTTTTTTTTTGGTTTGAAAACTACCTTGATTTTTAAATGTCCACTCAGTATTTTTTAAAGGTGGTATGGGGACTTATAGTTGCCAACATCCACTTAATTTGAACTCTGTTGGATAGTTGTCTCATTGGCAATCATACATCTCTCACAAGAAGGCCTTCTCATTCAAAAATAAAAGATATTTCTAACCATCTAGACTAAATGACTGCATCTACTTCTGCTCACTGTGTCTATGCAGGAAGAGAATATTTACCTGATGGAAATTATTTAGAAGGGAAATACTTAAAGTTTATAAAATAATAAAGTGAAAAAAAAAAAAAAAAAAACAGTTCAATATATCATCAGTTAATAGTTCAGTATTCATTAGAAATTAAAAAGCTACATGCTAAACTAAAACAAAACTATTAATAAAAGGCATTATCATATATTCCTGTTTTTTTTCCTAAAACAATATTCTGATCCCCAATTTGATGAAAATAAATGTGGATAGTGTCCACATGGACACAGATGATGCCCCCGCTTGCATATCATATTATTATAAAGGGACATAACTGAAGAACGGTAAAAGTGATGCTTCCCAAATTTGAACTTGACCTGAGTTTTGTGGTAATAAGCATTGTGTGTACAAGTCTCATAACATTTGGTTGAGGCTAACTTAAGTAGAGAACAGAAACTAAAAATTCAGCAATTTTTCTATTTGTAAACGCGCATAACTCTAGAACGGTTGTGTATAAGTTTTATAACATTTGGTTGAAACTAACTAAAAAATTCAGAAATTTTTATGTTTATAAAGGGACATAACTCAAGAATGGTAAAAGTGTCGCCACCAAATTTCATCCTTAATCTGTATTATGTAGTAATAAGCATTGTGTATAAGTTTCATAACATTTGGTTGGGGCAAACTAAAGTTAGAAAACGGAAACAAAAAATTTGTACTTGATCTTAGTTTTGTGGTAATAAATATTGTGTATAGGTTTAATAATGGTTGGTTGGGGCAAACTTAAGTTACAGAATGGAAACTAAAAATTTTGCAATTTTTCGATTTATAAAGGGGAATTGCATTGTATAAAGCATTGATTGTAGTTGATTCAACTATAATCATGGACAATTTTAAAATCATAATAAAAATCACTTGATATTTAGAAAATAAAAATTTTGCAATTTTTCCATTTATAAAGGGCATAACTCTAGAACGATTAAAGTTACACAACCAAAATTCAAACTTGATTTGTGTTTTGTGGTAATAAGCATTGTGTATAAGTTTCACAACTTTTGGTTGAGGCAAACTCAAGTTAGAGAACAGAAACCAATTTTGGGACGTACGGACTGACGTACGCACAGACGGACAAGGGTAAAACTTAATGCCCCCTCCGGTAGGGCGGGGGCATAAAAATATTGAGGTCAAGCAGATGACAAAAAAAAATATTCTGAATCCAGATTTTCCCCATACCTTATAGTGTTAAATTTTGAAAAAAATAATTTGATTGATAGCGTCGAAAACTAAAAATAAAAAATCTGACTCAGAAAAAACCTTAACCCTCCCCTTGAAGTTAAATGGTTGCTCCCTGAAAAAGCCTAGGAGGAGTCAATTTAATGATTTTGGTCATGTTTGACTGTTGTCGATCTTGTTTTGCTAATGCCATTTAATTGTTAGCATTTCTCTTTTATCTACTATGGAACTCCAGTAGCTAGGGTACCACAAGGTCATACTTATAGATTGCCTAAGGTGACAGTCACTCTTAAGAAAACTTTACAATTTTAAATTGATGATTCTGGGTTTTGAACATTTTCAAAGGTCACATGTCCTTTTAAATAAGACATCAGGTCACAAGGTTCTCACCATACACACAAGATCCAAGTCTGATTTAACCATGTTGGAGCCACAACAAGTGCATGTACTATAAATTTATCCTGTTTGGCATTAATCAGAATTCGTCTAATAAGTTGAAACTCAACATACATAGTTTTAAGTTACCAATTTTTAAATAAGTAAGGTGTAGTAGAGTAAACTATTTCACATACTTAAGAATATAAATTCATAAGAAAATTTGTTACTTATCCATCCTACAAACATTTGACATATAAATGTAAAATATGATGGAAGATTTTGTTTTTTTTAAATTATGTTGTTATACTAACATGAATAAAACGTCAAATGTGATATTACAGCCATATGATTTTAGGCACATTATAATTTTTCCTTTCTTTGAAGCTTCATTGTACCGGTATGTACTTTTAATTTGGATAGCTAAAGTTTTTACTACAATTATTTGTTGAACAGAATGTTTTCTGAAATGGTCAAATCAGACAAATGTTTCTAGGAAGTACATGTTGACCTTTGCATAAGTGAATACTGGCAGAAACAAAGTACAATATGCATAATGAAACATACATTTGTACTGTCTGTGTAAAGGGATATAACCTTTGTTTTGTAAGTTTTTTGTTGTTGTTGAAATTAAATAAACTTTGTCTGTTTTCTTAATGTTACCTACTGTAAGTATGTAAAATTAAATAACTGATGTTAATCATGTTTGTAACCATGTCCACTATGGGCCCTTTATTGGTTCAATGAAAATATTGTATTGTTTACAGGTATATCATGTTTATGATCTTTATTATGATGCAAAATGAAAGGGGCAGAGTTGTTAAACTACTGTACTACTAGCCTGTCAACACAGAGGTTGGGAGTTCGAGCACCGCAAGTGGGAGGTGCGTTCATCGCCAATCTTAATTGACTAGGATTGCCAAAGGTTGTTGGTTCTCTTCAGCTTCTTTCACCAATAAAAACTGGCAGCAACTAAATAGTCATTATGGCTGAAAGTGGTTTTAAAACACCAATGATCAATCCATCAATATTATGCAAAATGAATTTCTGAGAAATAGAAGAGCAACAGAAAATGAAGCCCAAAATCTATGGATTTTTGACAAGGGTATACCAATTTTCTGCTTGCGTTACAAGTACAATGTATCTATTGTCACTGTCCCGGTAATAAGATTATGACCCTTTTTAATTACAGCTAGCAACAACACAGAAACAAAAACTGTAAAAACAGCAAAATCAAGGTAAACAAAGTAACTGAACTGAATAATTTTGTACCAGGATGTACAGTACAATGTAATTTAATTGCCTTTGAAAATCTTATCATTAATGATTATGCAAGTAAAAAATTATGTTTAACACAGAGATATATACATTTACCTACATGAAATATCATGTCAGAACAAATGCAAACAAAAGTATTGCTATTGTTAATGTTATTCTTTAGTGCAGAAGTTGAGTTTTTAATGTTTCTTCATTTGTCATGTTTGTTTCTGATGGTAGTGTGACATATGTCAGAGAAGTGAGATTACTGACAGAAGTTGTTTATGTAGCCACTGTTTCTGATGGTAGTGTGACACATATGTCAGAGAAGTGAGATTACTGACAGAAGTTGTTTATGTAGCCACTGTTTCTGATCTGTATACTGTAATCACTGCCGGTATTAGTCATAGCATGGAAGAATTATGTTGAATAATAACTATGGTTGTTTTAATCACAAACTAAAAGAATCTGTTGATTACTGAAATCACTTTCTGATTTTAAAATATAGACATTTCATTTACAAGGATCTGATAATATCATTTTTATCATCTGCTTTTATGACCTTTCACGTTACTCTTACTCTCGTTTAGTTGTTACACACCTTCAAATATTGTGGGCAGAAATTCATTGGCTTAGTTATATAATAGTTGTTTATAACTTGTACCAGAATAGAACATCATGATTACATGTGTAAGCAAAGTGCAAACACAGATTGCTTATTTGGTTGGGAATAAACATTTTCTTATTCTATAATTTAACTTTATTATTTTAAGTAAATAAATGTTCCTTTCATATTTTTACAATTACACAATTAATTTTAAAAGGTCAGGCTTCCATAAATGTACTGGATAATCTGAAATGTCAGACAATTATTCTGTTGGGTAGAAATACATTTGTATATTGGCATACCTGCCAAATTTTCAAAATCTTCATGAGGGATTAGATCAAGAGTATTGTCATAAGGGTTTTTAATCTACTACTTTATTGTTTGAATGAGTATATATGTGCTTAAGGGCATACAATACAGTTACAGGGGAGGTAATGATGTTGTTAATGTAAAATGTTATTTTTCGAGCATCAAATTGCAACATATCTGGAAAAGATGTATTTTTCGAGAGATTTTAATCATTAGCATGAAAACGAGTACATGGATCCCTCTTTTTTAATATGACATTTGACTTGATGCTGTATGAAGATTATTTACTCCAATTTTTATGAAGAAATCAATGATGATTCTATTTTTTAGATTAGATAGACATACATGTACAGCAAAAAATGCTGTTTTTTTCTTAAATCATGAAAATTTAATAAAAATGAATTATTTCCAAAGAATTGTTACACAAATGAAGAAGATACTTTTGTAAAGAAGATATTTCTTATCTTTCTACAAAAATCCGCATGTGTTTATCTTTTGAAACAAATAAGTTAAGTATGCCTGTCCAAAGAATAGAAGTGTCCAAGAAACAGAGAGGTCAAAAATTTCGACCCCATTTATCTCTTAATTTAGCGCATGAAGGTATATTTTTTATTACATATTTGAGTTAACTAGGTGAAAAATAGCTTGTATGCAAAGGTCCGTAAAAAAAATCACTGTGGGATCAAAGCTGTACCGTATGCCCTTGAATACTCTTTTGCCTGTTCAGTTTATAAAATAAAGAATTTCAAAATTCAGGTCATTAACTCTCATTGGGGATATCCCCCATAAATCAGGATAGTTGGCAGCTACAGGTCTGTAATTGCAACTCACCAGTCCAAATGTCTATTAAACAAAAACTTTTTCTATTTCAAGGAAAACCAGTAATTTTTAAGGATTTTACCAACAAGAGATTTTTCTGAACATTTTTGGTTGGTAAGATGGTAAGTCATGAATGATTGACATATATATGTTTTGACCAAATGTCCTAGTCCTTTGGTGAAATTTTGGAAACTAGAGAGGTTTTGTGATACTTTCTTTAAAGCAGTATACAAGTAACAACATCTAGGTTTTCATCTAATTCTATATGTTATATATATGTATTGCTTCCTTGGAAATCTGATTTAAATACAGATCAAGTGTCCTATCTTCTCTTAGAATGATCCAACTAATGTGTTTAACTTTCTGATGTATAGACCTTTTTAAAGGTTTATCATGACTTCTTGTAATTACTGTACACAATGCTGTATCATACATTTGTGTACATATATGTATGTAATATACATGTGCACTTCCAAAACTTTTGGAAGCAGACATTTTATTGGTTGACACAATAATTTCCAAAACAAAAAGTACACAATGTAGAAATGAACAGAGCGGGAATATATGTCTTTGTAAGTTTTGTATTGATTGTATTTCACTCTTCAATTTATGTTTATGTCTGAGGATTTTAGCTTTTTCCATTATAGATTGGTAGGTTCTGATATATTTTTTATACTAGCATTTTCGTCTTTCCTATTTAAGATTTTATTCTTTCAATATATGAGTTATTGTCCGTGATTTTGCTAGCATTCATCACTTTCACCATTTGTGAAACGATTATTGAAATAACAAAAGTATTTCTGATCGATTTTGTCACTTATATTTGTAAAAGTAAAAAAAATAAATGGGGAATGTATCCATGGGACACAGATGACGCCTCCGCTTGTATATCATATAAAGTTGTAAAGGGACATAACTGAAGAACGGTAAAAGTGACGCTACCCAAATATGTACTTGATATGAGTTTTGTGGTAATAAGTATTGTGTATAAGTTTCATAACATTTGGTTGAGGCAAACTTAAGTTCGAGAACAGGAACAAAAAAAATTTTCCATTTGTAAACGGGCATACATGTAACTCTAGAACAGTAAAAGTGACACCACCAAAATTCAAACTTGATCTGTATTTTGTGGTAATAAGCATTGTGTAGAAGTTTCATTACAATTGGTTAAGGCAAACTAATGTTAGAGAACAGAAACGAAAAATTCAGCAATATGAAATTGGGAATGGAAATGGGGATATCCATTTGTAAAGGGGCATATATAACTCTAGAACAGTTAAAATGAAAGCCACTAAAATTCACACTTGATCTGTGTTTTGTGGTAATAAGCATTGTGTATAAGTTTCATAAAATTTGGTTGAGGCAAACTCAAGTTACAGAACGGAAACCAACTTTGGGACGTACAGACAAGGGTAAAACTTAATGCCCCCTCCGCTATGGCGGGGGCATAAAAATCATATTTCCCAGTATTACCCATTTCTGAGAGTATCTATTCTTTGATATCAAACATATATATAAATCAAACCCCAAAGACCAAGGTTAAAGTTATTAACTTAAAAGTGAACTCATACCACATCTTCTTATATCTATGTAACATTAGAAAGTCTCGTGTCCTCGTATCACAACAGATGCACACCTTATGACAAAATGACTTTTTGTTCAACAATATTCCTTTTCAGAATAAACTTCTGTCCAAGTCATGGCTCATGCTAGCAGGCGACTGGGACAAAAAAAGTTGTTTTCCCATTGGTTGCTTACCTGACTGTCAGAAGCCATATCTAGTCGCCCATGTGTTTCCAAGTCGTGTTCTTCATTTTCCATTTTTACCAATTAAATGAAATAGCAATTTTTTTATTGATTTCGAAAAAGATGTGAAAACAGAGACTTTACAGATTGGTTGTATGTTATTTCTTAGAAACAATTGTTAAGTATTTTCTTTCACTTCCAGTACTTGTTACTAAAGAGCTTTCAATAAAACATTCTGATTTTCTGTAAAATAAGTTTGTTACTTCATCAAAACATGATGAAAATTGCCTTGAGTTAATGTTTCATATATTTATTGCATTAAAAGTGTCATATTTCTTTCCAAATCGCTTGACAAACATTATTTTTCATAATTTTTTTTTGTAAGCCATAAAAATAATTGTATGAACCAGGGATGGGAGGCGGTATTCGTCGGAAGCTGATCAACAATGACTGAATTCTGTATTCTTACAATAATAACTACAGACACACGAATGGTACGGTTGATCATGCCACACTTTTCCGGTCATAAAAGTGACAGTAGTCTTATAAAGAAGCCCTACTATAATCCCTTCTCATTACTATCAATGTGAATTAAGTGTTTATCAGGTGATATTTACCTGTGAACACCAGTGTCAGGTAAAATATTTGTACTGGACATCAATCGATCTTTTCAGAAGATACTTTTTTACTAAAATTAAAAACATTCCTGGTTTAAATCTATCTACAGTACTTTTAAGCAAAACAAATTAAGACTATTGAAAAAACGTATTTAAAACGATAAGATCATATCTTTCAAGCAACAGGTAAAACTATTTTGTACCAAATGTTGATCGGTTTATTTATTTAAAAGTTGTTTTTTTTAAATTTCAGCGGTTTACTCCTCATCAATTTAGTCAAAATTTTTTATATACTATGACTATGAGAAATACACGAACATAATTTGATGAAAATTTAAAAAGGTAGCAGTAAAGGTTGTAAACGAAAAATCGTCGGAATCACGTTGTTAGAACTAGAACACGTGTGCCCATTTCCACAGGCGAGTTTTAATTATGCATCCGATTTTTAAAAATGCTAAAATCATCATTGATACATGTACCTTAATCTAACATGTCTAACGTTCATTTCTAGTATTTTCCTGAAGAAATAACGCCAAAAGAGCTACTTAAACTGAATCGTGCTTTGTAAACGTATACGGATTTTACGTATCAGTATCTGGTCCATGTTTTACCATTGTCAAGTCAAAATCTGGTATTAGAAAAATGTGTTTTTTAATTTTCCACAAATACAGAGTCTAAGGCAGATATTAGTACGGTGATGATGCACACTTTGAATGATGCACCGTCAATTGAACAGTTTACGTCAGAACATCGTATCTATATCAAAGGTAAAGTTTAAATTAAAATCGTTTGTGTGTCAATCATTGTTCATATGATGCCCAACTGATTAAAATGCTTGACTTTTGTTACTAAGTCTTCAGGGATTGAAATCGGGATAAGACAAAAAATGTCTAGCTGGCTCAAATATATTTTGAAAGCCGTGTCTAGGCTACTTTTTCTTTTTTGATATAAAAAAATTTCACTGGGGAGGATATTGTCTTTTCAACTCTTTCACCACAAACCAAAGAAGGGTAACAATATATTTTATCAAAAGCTTTGGGTCTCACTAATTAGAGTCAAAAAGCGCAAAGAAGTGACTAGAAGAATAATTTAGCAAAAAGAAAATAAATTAAGCACCAAGACATCTAAATGATGATTATATGAAATAGATAAACATGTATTAAAGTGTGTGTTACTTTGTTTTAAATATACGTGAATTTTCATTATTTCATGATATTGAGAGAAGAAAATAAACATTTGTTCATTTGTTCAAGTAAGAGTGATTTTGTTATCAAGGATATGTTTAAATAGATATATTTACAGTTTGGTGTATAAATGAATGAATTTTATAACATGTAGAGTCGGCATGTCTGATATATCAAAGGTTCAAACCAAATTAATAATATTAGAATCAAATTTTTATCTCACTAAAAAGGTCCATATATATTTAGGATGGGACATGGAAATGTTACAAAATGTTCAGATTGATACATACTTTAAAATAATGTACTAAAATAATTTTTTCTATAGGTGCCGATTTGACTTAAGCTTGTACCCACATATCATTATATGTTAAGTCTTCACGCTCAACTTTTGAATCTACAGGCCCTAGGCTGAATTTTACAAAAATTTAAGTTAGATTCTTTTAGCCTGTAGATATGATTTTAACAGGCCCAACAGCAGTTTTACAAGCCTGGGCTGGCTGGCCTGTGGTTGATTTCGAAGACTGCACATAGTGCACCTAAATATAACAAAATTTGAAACTTATAAAACAGCAAATAATCAACTGTAATTAATTGACTTTTCCTATAAATTTACCGTTTAAGTGGTATATAAACTTTCTTGTAGCTAAATTTGTCTTCTTATCACTATTTTTTTCTTCTTGTCACTAAATTAGAGAGACCGAAAACTTTGAATCCAAGAGTCAATACACATTCTAGTAAAACAAACATAAGTGTCTCAGGATCATATTGAGTTTTTGGGAGTTCTCAGGAAATTGTTGTACCCCAAAAGGACCATAATGGTTACAGTTCTGCAGCCAGCAATAACTTAGTATATGAATGGGTTCCCAATTTGCTGTGACATATATATGGGCAGGGCTAACAAGTCTCACCACTCACCATTTAAAGCGAGATTTGCACATTTTCATGCTTAATTGGCGGCATAATATTTCCTTGAAGCTATTGCTTTTCCTCTCCGCAATTTTGGCCAAATCTCACGCATTTGCTTCATGAAAACTTGGCAGAACTCTACGTTACTGTATGCATGGTACGAGTGTAAATTTTTCAAATCACTGCAAAATGAAATGGGATAAAACCCCAAGTGAACGTCTGTACCCTAACTATTATTTTCAAACCCCTCATCCCCGCTGTTTCATTCCATTACCCTACTTTTTACGGTAAACGCTCTGCCGAAAAATCAGAACTTACAGAAGACCATGCATTATACTTGATTACTTCCACAAAAGACGATCTGCAAAATAACATTGAAAAAATATTAGCGGATAAAATAGATTTTGAGTGTACCTAATATATTGTTTATCAGAGTGGTCATATAACAATTGCAAGCAAGTCACTGGTTACGTGAAAACGGTCTTTTTCTCCAGGTAGCATTTTTGCTGTTATACATATGCTGTAAAAATGGCGACCAAATGATAAAAAATAACCGGAAGTTACTACAAAGGGATAAATATTCATGAATTTAAAATTATATTTGAAAAGGGAATAAAAGGAGATATGTGATTTTTTCTGTAACAAAATTCAAAGAAATGTTATTTGATATTTTTTAAATTTCATAACTATGTCAATAAATGCTTTATAAGATGAAAGAAATGTTCACATTAAAAAAGCGTTATAACGATCTTGACTACTCATCAACAATCATGGAAGACAAGTGCGCGAAGTTGATCTTACTGTTGAACTTTTTTGTTGTTGTTCGTTGTCAGTCTCAATATAAACTTTTTGTAAACATAACTGATTGTAAAGAAACTGGGCTTTTCTTTCAGTACTATCAAACATCAACATTGACCTGTTTAGCGTGTCCAGAGGATAGTACTTCCATGACTGTTAGTTCTGATGGTAAGATCATGCCCAAACAAGACAAAATTTTAAAAAGAAAAGTGTTCTTGTCATTTTGCAATGCTTTTTATTAACAATTTAACTACTTTCTGAATTGGTATAGTATTTTCTAGCCCAATTAAATTTGTAAAGCTGCTCTTCAAATTACAAAATTGATCATTAAAGGAAAGAATAATGCATTATTGAATATTGTCGAGTTAAACTTAAAGCCAGAATTGGTACCTTAGACATAATGATACAGATACAGATAGTGTCAGAACAGAAAATATCAAATTAAAGGTCACAGGCAAAATTCATAGTACTGAGACATCACATCAGCTGCAGCAAAATTGATGAAAAGTGACAACTCTTAACTGTAGTGAAACGGTTTAGATGATTTTTACATTCGTGCATGTTTCTGTATATTTCCAATGTATGTTACATGTATATATTGTATCAAAGTGTATTGTTCAATGATGGCTTTGAACCGGTACCACAATATCCAGAAAACTCCTCAAAACTGATTAAAAACCGTAGAACTGATAGATATTACCAGAAAACTCTATTTTGTACAGTATGGTGTAATACTGCTTACATGTACATTGCTACATGTAATAAAGACTATACATTTTCATTATTTGTCATTTTTACTCAATTTAAGTACAATTTCACTTTAAGAATACAAATTTAGTGTCTTGTATGCAAGTTCCTTGAAAACAGTATGGTGGAAATAATTATTCAAAAGTTACATAACTCTCCTTAAAAATAATTACATCCACCATTTGTTTGTCAAATAGTGAAGACCCTTAAGCTTAATGCAATTATTCTACCTTATATCTTTGAACAAGAAGTAAAAAATTATTCATCACCTCAATTGTTTTGAAATAGAAATTCAAAAATTTTTGTAGTTTATAGAATGAGGACAAATTACATTTGTAGTTAAACTTAATGGAAAAAATACTAATCTAAAAATAAGAAGATGTGGTATGATTGCCAATCTTCTTATTTTTATATTACTCATCAGATGGATACAAAGCACATACATGACATAAAAACACAAACATAAAAGACACAAAGTACAGATTTAAGAGTACTCATAGTTAACTGAAATCTACATGTCGTTCATCAAAGCCAATAAAAACTAATAAAAAATCATGTATCTAAGATTAATATATCAACCAGTACACATCCAAACATTCATGGATTTAGTGTAAAGACATCATTAATAGTCAGAGAAAAACATGACCTTCAGGGCTCACACTACATCAGAATCATAGGGAGAAGTGGTGAGATTTGAAAGAGAAGTACTCTTTCGTTTGCGGCGCTACAATGTTTGGTTTTTACTATATTATAAAGGGCCAAATGTATCCTATTTTCGTTTTATATTATTCAATTAATATCTGAATATACAATTAAAGTAACAGTTCAAATTAAAAGTTGTTTAAGTTTATCACATCTAGTTGCACAATTATATATTAGACCTCTTGTCAGAAACTACCAACTAAATATCTAGCACTAACAGATTTTTTTTTATATCAAAAAGGAAAAGAAAGTACATGTATAATATATGAATTACAATTCAATTAAAAAACTATTCTGTTTATCATGATTATGAAATTCAGTGTTTCTCATTAAAAAGATGTATAAATTTAACAAAGTTAAGTTGGGACAATATATTGATATGAGTGTAATAGTCCCAGAGTGAAGCAACTTTAATCAATATATTGAAACAATGCATATACATGTACACCGCAATATATACATTAATCAAGTTGATTTATCCAAAAGTCTGTTAATGCGTGCGGAATGTGGAATTTTTCCTTTTGGGATCAAAGAAGAAAGAATTCCGTAGTTATTATCGTAATGATCATGATGATACGGATTGCGGTCATAGCTGGTTCGTTTCCGATGAATGCCGCCTCCGATTAGTTCGTAAAAATATTTCAATGGCGGACGAAGAAAATTTACAAAAATAAACGATGTTTGACAAGCAATTTGGAAAGGAATATGACATTTTTAATGCAATAGAATAGAATAGAATATAGAATATTTCTATTTCCCAAATTACAGGGCCCATAAAGGACATAAAATCAGATACAATTGATTTACATAATTGGTAACAACAACAATAATAGTCACTTGTAAATATATATTTAGTATATTAGCATTGGTCAGAATCAGAGCCAAAAACCACATATATATTGTGAATAAAAGAATAAAATTACATTATATGCATTCATTCTCAAATCATTTACTTGACTTAGTGTCAATATTCATACAATATATGGACTAAACATTTATTAAAGGCAACTTCTGCAACTTTCATCACGTTCTAATAAAGTAATAAACTTATTTTGATGGAAGTTAGAATGATTTGAAGTACGCTCTCGAGTAACAAGTACCGGAAGTAATAAAAAAATTGTCTTTATGAAATAACATGCAACAAACTGTAAATTCAATGCTTTAACCTCTTTTCAAAAGAAAATAAATAGTTTATGGATGTTTATGTCTTTGAATTTGTTTACTCATAAATGAAAAAATGATGTTTCAATGATGTGGTAAAATTTGAAAATTGCTGATGATGAAAGCAACTGAAAGCGAGTAAGGTGAACAACAGGGCAGCTAGATTTTGCTTTTGACGGTCGGGCAATATCTATAACAATAAAAACAATATTTAAAGATCTAATTACAGTGTTGAATTGTTAAGCTTTTAGAATAAATATATTTAAAGGATCGATAAGTTTACTCGATCATATCTATAGTTACAGGCTCGGTAAACAACATCACTGTAAAAAATAGGATGTGCTATTATCCTGTTTGTAATAAATCTTTGTATCTAATCTGTAGAGATTTTTTGCGTTTAATAATTTTCTTTAACCAAATCATTGTAATACATGTCATACACCCCGTGTTTCAATTTCTTCATTTTGAAATGGAAATCTCAATCAGGAATAACCAGAATACTCCTGAATGAAGTTTTTAATCTATAGAAATTTTAACAGTATACCTGAAACAACTTCTGAATATGCATGAAATAAATGCCACTGGACATTAAGAATGCAACAATCAACTGAAACAACTTAGTTTATTTATGTGTGTTAATTTAAATTTAGATTTTGTCATAGTCATGTATATTTGTACTGTTTGAAGATAAATCAATAAGTTTTCGAATATAACTAATAAGACAACTAGGTCACTGTGAAATTATAAGACTCAACATCCCAGATATGACTGCCAAAATTAGTTAAGCAAAAAACAAAAAATAAGAATTCTACAAAGCTAGACAATTTATAAATTTATAATTTTATAATTTTTCCAGTTGTCTAAAATGTCTTTGATCAGTGTCAATGATATATTACCTATATTATAATTGAAGCCAGAACAAAATATAGTTTCTACCATTCACATGTCATGTATGTAGTTTATAAAAAAAACAAAAAAACCAGCAAAATACAAAAAAAAACCCCAAACCAATAAACAAGCAGATAATGAAATTAATAAAATCGTTTAAAATGTAAAAGAAGAGGAGATGCTACTGGTGTTAGAATTAGTTAATGTTAAACTTAGATTACCTATCAGGATTGTATAATATCTTGCCCCAATTTACAAGAATACTGCATTTTTGTTGAATTTGTGATTGATTGTTGCTTCCTTAACACCCACTGAGTGGCAAACATTTTATACATAATCAGGGTAAGAATAAATAAACGATAAAAAAATAGGTACATGTAGGTTCTGAAAGATTAGATGACAGGGATGAAAGATGGTAAATTAAGACGGCCACTGAAAAACAATGGTATGTTGGTTAGGGGCATAAATTGGCAATTCAAAATGGCAGCTATTGACCCCTCATAGAGTTGTTGCAAAGGTTCTTTATCATTCAGAGAGCATGGCACCCTGTCTACACATGTACAAGGCATCAAATTTTATATCCTCATCCTAAATGCATAGCCAAACAGACGCTCCACTTTAGCAAGGGTTTTACCTCTGGTCAGAAGAAGACAAGGTGACCATATTTCTATACCTCAGTCACCCTTTGGGTCATTTTTGTTGTAATGTTGTATGTATTTTCCTATACCATATTTTTAACACTTAAAGCTAGAATTTAAGTAAGATTCTTCTGGAGGTCCTACCAATGGGGCAATCCAAAACCATAAGCCATAGAAAAGCACCCAACACCATGGTAATAAAAAGAATATGACAAAGGGTCTATGTAACACTTCCCCAAAAAAGTAGAGTAAAATGAGCAAAAGGAACCCCACCAGTTTCTTCTCCACCAGTGACAGTTACTCCTCTACATGTTAATATCCATTTAAGTAAAGGTTATAAACTAGTATGTGGTAATAGGAAATTGTAATTACCGTTTCCAAGTATACAGAATTTTTTTTTGAATTCAACAGGTTCATTGCATAATAACTTTTTATTTAATATTTTTCCAATTAACAGGCTATTTTGTTTAATTTACTGTCTGACCTTCATTTGTAACACTGCTAATACGATTATAAAGTTTACTTGTTGTGTTTGATAGAAAATAGAAGGAACAGAAAAAACAATTCCTCATTACTATCTGTTGCAGGTTTAGATTGTATTTGCAACCCTGGTTACTATTATACAAGAAATTTTGGAGGTGGAGAAGTAACTTGTGCGAAATGTCCAGCCGATCAGGTATGTGTTTCAACATTTAGACATAATGTCCAGCTAATTAAGTATATGTTTCATCATCTAAATGCAATTTCCTAGCCAATTAGTAAGTGTTTCATCTAAGCACAATGTCCAGCCAATCAGGTAAGTGTTTCATCATCTATGCACAATATCCAGCTAATCAAGCTTGTATTTCATCATCTTCCCCAGTAGGCATAATGTCACAGACAATCAGGTATGTGTTTCATCATCTAGGCACAATGTCTGGCCAATCAGGAATGTGTTTCATCTATGCACACAATGTCCAGCTAATCAAGTTTGTGTTTCATCAACTAGGCATAATGTCACAGACAATCAGGTATAAGTTTCATCATCTAGGCACAATGTCCAGCCAATAGAGTAAATGTTTCATCTATGCACAATGTCCAGCTAATCAAGTTTGTGTTTCATCATGTAGACACAATGTCCGGCCAATCAGGTAAGTGTTTCATCATCTATGCACAATGTCCAGCTAAACAAGTTTGTGTTTCATCATCTAGGCACAATATCCAGCCAATCAGGTAAGTGTTTCATCTGTGCACTCAATGTCCAGCTAATCAAGTTTGTGTTTTATCATCTAGGCATAATGTCACAGACAATCAGGTATACGTTTCATCATCTAGGCACAATGTTTTGCCAATCAGGTAAATGTTTCATCTATGCACAATGTCCAGCTAATCAAGTTTGTGTTTCATTATCTAGGCATAATATCACAGCCAATCAGGTATGTGTTTCATCATCTAGGCACAATGTCCAGCCAATCAGGTCTGTGTTTCATCATTTAGTCATAATGTCTCAGCCAATCACGTATGTGTTTCATCATCTAGACATAACAACCAGCCAATCAGATATATGTGTTTCATCATCTTAGATTCTAAATACATTATTCAAGCTGAATTTCCATATGTTTTTATACATCCGTTTACGGGACGTATTATGATATACATTGTACCATTATCAGTCTGTCTGTCCGTCCTCAACATGTCGGACAATAACTCAAAAACGCTTAAACCAATTTGCATGAAACTTTGGTGAATTGTTTATATCTATTGACGTGAGCTCCTGATTTTTATAAATTTTGGATTTTACGTTTCTGAGTTATGGGATTTTATTCATTAAAAAAGGGGATTTTCCATTTTTCGGACAATAACTGCGTTATGGAACTTTATTCTTTGAAAAATCAAAGGGCGTATCATAAACCCATGTCGCTGCTCTTTATTCATATTCACTTTTAAAAGAGTAATTATTTCATTATACCGATAAACTTAAATCATTTGAAAATATTCTTTATTAAAAAATATTAAAACAAGGCGTGCTTTTTGTCTCGCCTTGACGGAGTCAAAAAGCGAGACATAGGTTTGCTGTTTTCGGCGGAGGTGCCGTCAACAATGTATTAGTTTGTGATTAGGTCTAGTTCATGGTGAACCACTAGTGGTAGGTCAGTGATATTTGGTCTGCAGTTGTATTAGCATTGGCACATCTCATTACCATGGAGATTATTTGGCCCCGCCCCCTCAGTCAAGGTTTATTGACTATGAAACTGCTTAGTTTTCATGTATTAGTTTGTGATTAGGTCAGTTTATGGGGAACCACTAGTGGTAGGTCAATGATATTTGGTATGCAGTTGTATAAGCATTGGCAAATCTCATTTCCATGGAGATTATTTGGTCCTTACCCCTCAGTCATGGTCTATTGACTCTGAATTTTTTACTTAGTTTACATGTATTAGTTTGTGATTAGGTTAGTTTAAGATGAACCACTAATGTAAAGTCAAAGATATTTGGTATGCAAATGTATTGACATTTGCAAGTTTCATTTCCATGGAGATTTTATAACCCCACCCCCTAATTATGGTTCATTGACTTTGAAACTTTTACATAGTTTACAAGTTAATGTTTGTGTTTAGGTTTGTTTAAAGGGAAAGACTTATGAAAAGTCAATGGTATTTGGTTTGCAGTTGTATTAGCATTGGCACATCTCATTTCCATGGAGATTAGCCCTGTACCTTCAGTCATGGTTCATTGATTTTGAATATTTGCATAACTTACATGTTAAAGTATTGCTATTTTAATTTCAACATTTGCATTATCAAAATAACAAATAGGCGAGACATATCTCTGTGTTAACAGTTTATTATTTTAATTGTTGCAACAAACTATTATAAATGTTCTAGCAATTATCAAATAACTGAATCAGACCTTTTCTTATAGTATGACAATTTTAGATTTATTGTTCAGATGTTTCAAGTCTCTTATACAGTTGATGATTTCTATTTAGATATTTATGGTTAAGAGTTGTTCCTCTTATTTTTTGCAGAAAATATATAAATTAAATGATTTTTAAGAGATCCATGAAAATTTTAATTTAAACAGGATCTGAGGGTGTAAATAGACTTAATAGTGTTGTTTCATTTTATAATACTGATGGAGAATATATTGTGATAACAAGATAGTGTTTTCACCTGATTCCAAGGTACTCCAATTGCAGAAACAATATATACAGAAGAACAAGAAGAAATGCATTTTTGTAATACTTCATAATATGTTTTGCAATAGATTAGGGGAGGATTTAGGCACATTTTTATGTTTTAAAAAGTGATATTAACTGGTTAAATTTAGGTTTGGGATTTCTATGACAACCAATATTAAAAGCATTTTGAGATTAATATTATTCATGTTATTTAGAAATGCATAAATACTCTTGCACTTCAATAATGTAATCACGGTCATAGCTTATTGATTTGTTGCCTTCAGTGATTTATGAATTTCTTGGCTATTTCCTTTGCAGTTTGACACCTCTTACACTATAATTAACTAGGTAATTAGCAGGTTAATGACTTTTACATCAATGGAGTGACAAACTATTGTTTGGCAGCTGTTGAGCAATCTGAAATAGTAAAGTAAGTTCAAATTGAACGCCAAATATTAAAGTATATCAGAGGGAACTTTTGCTTCTTAGTCATGTAAAGTCTCATGGAATTAGAATTCATGTGAAAGATACTGAAATCCAGGGTTTTTAGCATGGCATGAGTCATGCATTTTTTCAGACTGTTTATGATGTATTTACACTAAAACCCTTGGATGTGTACTGATTGATACTTTAGTCTGAGAACATGATTTATTTATTAGTTGTAATTAGCTTTTGATAAATGTTAATTGTCATGCGCTACACTTTTAATCTGCACTTTTCCATTTAAACTTCAGGGTATAAAACTGAAAATCTGTACACATACTATAGTTTAAATTTATATTACAGGCTAGGTCAGCTGATGGATGGAGTTGTGTGAGTTGTGGTACACTTGGTATTGTTAATGGTGAATGTCTTAAATGTGGTGACAGAATTACTCCAGGTATTGTTAATGGTGATCGAATGTCTTAAATGTGGGGACAGAATTACTCCAGGTATTGTAAATGGTGAATGTCTTAAATGTAGGGACAGAATTACTCCAGGTATTGTTAATGGTGAATGTCTTAAATGTGGGGACAGAATTACTCCAGGTATTGTTAATGGTGAATGTCTTAAATGTGGGGACAGAATTACTCCAGGTATTGTTAATTGTGAATGTCTTAAATGTGGGGACAGAATTACTCCAGGTATTGTTAATGGGGATTGTATTACTTGTGGGGACAGAATTACTCCAGGTATTGTTAATGGGGATTGTGTTACTTGTGGGGACAGAATTACTCCAGGTATTGTTAATGGGGATTGTGTTACTTGTGGGGACAGAAATACTCCAGGTATTGTTAATGGGGATTGTATTACTTGTGGAGACAGAATTACTCCAGGTATTGTTAATGGGGATTGTGTTACTTGTGGGGACAGAATTACTCCAGGTATTGTTAATGGGGATTGTGTTACTTGTGGTAGAATTACTTCAGGTATTGTTAATGGTGAATGTCTTAAATGTGGGGACAGAATTACTCCAGGTATTGTTAATGGGGATTGTGTTACTTGTGGTGTTAGAATAACTCTAGGTATTGTTAATGGGGGTTGTGTTACTTGTGGTGGTAAAATTACTCCAGGTATTGTTAATGGTGAATGTCTTAAATGTGGGGACAGAATTACTCCAGGTATTGTTAATGGGGATTGTGTTACTTGTGGTAGAATTACTCCAGGTATTGTTAATGGGGATTGTGTTACTTGTGGTAGAATTACTCCAGGTATTGTTAATGGCGATTGTGTTACTTGTGGTAGAATTACTCCAGGTATTGTTAATGGGGATTGTGTTACTTGTGGTAGAATTACTCCAGGTATTGTTAATGGGGATTGTGTTACTTGTGGTAGAATTACTCCAGGTATTGTTAATGGGGATTGTGTTACTTGTGGTAGAATTGCTCCAGGTATTGTTAATGGGGATTGTGTTACTTGTGTTAGAATTACTCCAGGTATTGTTTATGGGGATTGTGTTACTTGTGGTAGAATAACTCCAGGTATTGTTAATGGGGATTGTGTTACTTGTGGTAGAATTACTCCAGGTATTGTTAATGGGGATTGTGTTACTTGTGGTAGAATTACTTCAGGTATTGTTTATGGGGATTGTGTTACTTGTGGTAGAATTACTTCAGGTATTGTTAATGGGGATTGTGTTACTTGTGGTGACAGAATTACTCCAGGCATTGTTAATGGGCATTGTGTTACTTGTGGTGGTAGAATTACTCCAGGTATTGTTAATAGGGATTGTGTTACTTGTGGTGTTAGAATAACTCTAGGTATTGTTAATGGGGGTTGTGTTACTTGTGGTGGTAAAATTACTCCAGGTATTGTTAATGGGGATTGTTTTAATTGTGGTGGTAGAATTACCCCAGGTATTGTTAATTGGGATTGTGTTACTTGTGGTGGTAGAATTACTCCAGGTATTGTTAATTAGGATTGTGTTACTTGTAGAATTACTCCAGGAATTATTATTTACTATTGTTAATGGGAAATATATTATGTGTGTTGACAGAATTACTCCAGGCATTGTTAGCTAAGAGTATTACTTGTTATTATAAAACTACTCAAGGTAGTGTGTTACTTACATGTATGGTGACAAAATTACTACATGATGATTGTTGGATACACATTAAAGCACATGACTAGGTGGTACTGTTGTTGTTATATTGATTAACATTCACAAGTTTTTTCATAATTATACCTTATTCTAGGAGTGGAGGGTATATGCATGTAACAATCACTTTGTTCTTTTGTTCTGTCTGTTCGTTTGTACTTCAAACATTGTCACATGTTCCCAGTTACTGCTAAACATATTTACTTCATTTAATGTCAGCAGCTTGACTGATGTATTCAGTGTTCTCCCCATGATTTTTGGATAGCACCAGGGTAACGTGTGTGGACAGCTTGATGAAATGATTCATACAATCAGTTGTGTAGCGTCGCGTCGCTTAGCTATATTTCTAGTTACTGCAGTATGTCTCTTGTTTTGTTTTAACACTGTGGTACTGTGTTATGTAGATATTGAGTCTGAAAATTATTGGTAAAAAAAGAAGTAAACCAATAAACCGTTTGTATACTTTAATATTTTTTTTAAATAAATAAAACATGATTCATTACAAAATATTCATCTAAATTTATAGTAATCAAATCTTTTATCAAATCCATGATCAATAAAAATAAAATATCATTCAAAGGAGACCAAAAATGTTCAATTTAAAAAAAACTTTATAGTTTCTAGAAAGAAAGTTGTTGTATGTGAAAGGATTCTTGTCATAAGGAGATATAAAATAACAAGAACAAATATTGATTTATTGTTTGAACCAGTTTCTATCTTAAATTTAAAAAAAAAAGAAATTTTTCATAAATTTAAAAACATTTTGCCATAGATTTCATGTAGATATTATCCTTTCTTGTCTTTGGTGATAATCAAACATTGATACAGACTTAATACTGCACTGAAATCTAAATCTTTATTTGTCATGATCCATTTAAAAAGAATTTCTAAATCTATAAATTTATCTTAGGTCTATAAGTAACCATATTCAATGTCAACAACAAAGTCTCCCTATTTTTCCCACCTAAATGATAGGAAGTAGATATAAATAAATTTAACATGTGCTTATGGATAAAATTTGCAAGATAAAAACATATTCTACGTGAACTAACTGGGTCATGTGATATGTACATATGTCCGTCCCCTTCACAGATACTATAGTTTGAAACAGGATATCATGCACTTAATAATGTCATAATTAAAAAAAATTTTAGCCATGGTTTAATCAGACATATTATACTAAACTAATGAGCCAACTTTATTATGTACAAAAAGTGTACAGGCGTGTGTGCAACTATGGGGTTCACACTGTTTGTGTACAAAGTATTTGCAGACTTGTCACAGGTCAGCGCTTGGGTTGTGAGTGAAGCCATAAAATAGTTATCAGTGATCATAAAGTTATGAACTCCTAATTAAAACATAAAAGAATAATGTAACAAGTGTTAATTACATCGATTAAATCCAATCAACAAGGTTAACCTCATAAGGTAAATCGATCACGTGGTTTCAACAATCTGGGTGAACTGGTTTGAACTGGTCAAATTTCACCTGGAATTTTATACCGCACGGAAAAGAATTAACAAATCGCTTAAAACTTTACAGATTTACGATTTTTTTACTGAAAATTTTAGCACCACAGGAAACAATTATACATCGCGGTAAGACCGATACCACCACGGTCAAAAATTATACATCACGGTCCTTTAAGGGCCTGGGGAGAACACTAGTATTGTGATGTGAAAGTGCTCTCAGATCTGTCAGACACCTACATTTTGTTTTCCAATACTTTGACATTTCAATATGTTCAATCGTCTTTATATTTTAGTCATATACTTTCTCTAGTACTACTGAACAGAATCACTTCATAACTGGAATGAAGCTTGGCAGAAAGGAATTTAAATGTATAGGTGCTTTTTGGATCTGTCAGAAACTTATTCCTGTTTTTTTACCCCATTTTAGAAGGGACGTATAATGGTAGACCTTATATTCTGTCTATATGTCAACACTACGTTTGATAACTCATATTTGCTTTAAACAATTCTCATGAAATTTTAACTCACCATTAGGGTCAATGGGGAAAAGCTTCCTTTCCAACTTTCAATTTTGTTTTTACAGAGTTATGGGACTTAAATCATGGAAAATTCTACTTTTTCTCAATTATTCTTCAATAACTCAACTTTGATGTGATACTTTTTCCTGAAATGTCATCACCAGGCTAGAATTGATCAAAGTTCGCTCCCTTTAAATTTTCAAGATTTTCAATTTTGTCATTCCAGAGTTTTCAGACTTTATTCATGAACATTTTTCAGATACCAAAGACACACACTTTCCTGTGAATATGAATATTCCTTTCCATTTTGAAAATTTTCAAGTTTGTCCTTTGAGAGATACAGACTTAAAACTTAATTTTTAAAAAGTATTTTTTACACATCTTGTACCATAACTTTACTATACTTTGATCAATTTACTGGAAACTTGACACAACTGTTGAAAAAGGGTGAAAGTAAAATACCTTTTGATTTTTTTACTGTTACAGGACTTTTTTAACAGTCAGATTTAAGGCATTTTTATAATTTTTGCGTCGTATAATGCTATGGTGTCATCGTCTGCGTCGGCGTTGTCCAAAGACACATTTGGTTTTCGGACAATAACTTTAGTTTAAGTGAATGGATCTCAATTGCACAGTATTGCCCAATAGCAAGAAATCTCGAATTGCACAGTATTGCGCAGTAGCAAGAAATCTTCAATTGCACAGGATTGCGCAATAGCATAGTATTGTGCAACAACAAAGTATTGCCCAATAGCACAGTATTGCGCAATAGCAAGAAATCTTCAATTGCACAGTATTGCACAATAGCAAAAAATCTTAAATTGCACAGTATTTGGCAATAGCAGGAAATCTTAAATTGGCCAGTATTGCGCAATAGCAAGAAATCTTCAATTGAAAATAAATACAAATCTTTTAACCAATTTCAATGGTATTAATTTAAAGTCTTTAATTTTTGGGGGTTCTAACCTTGTTTTACTTTTTTGGATATTGGGCCCCATTTTTAAATTGGTCTACATTGAGGTCAAAAGGGTCCAAAATTAAATTTTGTTTGATTTCATCAAAAACTGAAATATTGCGGCTGTATGATATGCTGAATCTTATTGTGCATTTAGATTTTTTATTTTGGGCCCTGTTTTCAAATTAGTCCATATTAAGGTTTGAAGGGTCTAAAATAATCTTTGTTTGATTTCAACTAAAATTAAATTTTTGGTGTTTTTTTCATATGCTGAATCGAACCATGTTGTTAGATTTTGGATATCAGACCATTCTAGGTAAATTAAATGTCCCATTTCAAATTTTTAAGATCTTTGACCACATTTATTTTGTGTCAGAAACCTATATTATGTCAAAAATTTTATCACAATCCAAATTCAGACAGTATCAAGCTTGAATATTGTGTCCAAACTTCCCAACTGTTCAGGGTTAGACCTCTGCGGTCGTATCTGGCTGCGCTCAGCAAAGCATTTTATTTTACATGTCATACAATCGCCTGAGATCTCCATGAATGAAAATTTAACCATGGAGAAATAATCACAAGCGCATTGTTATACTGTGGATTCATTATTATTCGTTGGATACCAATTTTTGTGGATTTCGTGGGTACAAGTGAACCACGAAATTAAATGATCAACGAATGACATATTTAGTATAGGCTTGTACGCAGACTTTCGTAAAACCACGAAATTAAATATCCACGAACATGCAAATTTTCCCTAATCCTCGAAAATTGGTACCCACGAAAATAAATGAATCCACAGTAAACAAAAATTTCATTCCTCCTTTTTTTTTTGTAAGATATAGAAGATAGACTGATAAATTTTTAACTATATTAATTTCACTATAGAATAACCATAAAGTGTCATTAAATTTTATTTATTTCAATCCCAATATTAAGTCTGGCATTTTTTAGTCACCTTACAAAAAAATGGGTTGTGACTCTTCTTTTTTTTCATTGTCAAATTCAAATTCAAATCAGTAGTCACATCATTAACTAACTTGATCAGCTGTCTGCAGTATGAACAAGAAATTTCGTAAGTGGTTTTTTTTAAAAGTTGAATAAAGATTTGTGAAGGGCAATAGTTAAAAATTGAAATGATTTTAGTGACCTAAAATGGCAAATACCATATAGAAACAGACCATCCAACTTTTAATTCTGAGTCAAAAATATAAGTTGGATTTATTAGATTGATTATAAACGAGGCTAGCAAAAAGAAATTTTTTTTTGACCCCACCTTAAAACCGTGGCACATTTATTTATTTTAATGATGGCAGGTCCAAGAAGGAGATTATATGATGATGGCGAATGATAAGTTAATATACTTTATGGAGATCCCTGACTTGCTTGGATCAAATTACTGGTACTACAAACTTTACACTGTTTGGATTAGTAAATGCAGGCTTGATCTTGATTTTGAAATTGTTGCTCTAGAGTTATGGGCTTTTTTAACAGTCATATTTTTGTAGGACTCGAAACTGCGATGGAACTCCGAACTGCGATGGTCTTGCTGATTTGCGATGGTTAAACGCTGAAGTGTGTTTTTGATCACGCCGAAGTGTGATGGTGGCATTAATTGTGACACTGTCTTGTTGAAAGCTACGCTGAAGAGCGGTGGTGGTTAACGCTGAAGTGCGATGGATTAAATAAATCATATTTTCAATGTTTTTCATGTTCACATGTCCATATAGAAGTTAATTTGTTTGTTAGAAGTAGCTTTCCAGTTGTTTTTTATTTGTAACATATTGAGTATAACCCGTTTGATTTAAAACAGTGATGATAAATAGTCATTGCATTTTCAGTACTCACTAGAACATTGTAGTGAACATTATACTTTGTAAATAGCTTAAACCAAAAAAAGCAGTCGTTCCTACAATCGATCAGATATTGATGCTACATACAAAAGCTATTTTCCTTTAAAACCAGTATTGTTTGCAATGACTGAAAAAAATGTGGTAAATGTTTGAAATGCAAATACTTCTTGGTTAGTTAGAACGAAACAAAATAAGCGAAAAATCTGTGAATCAGAACAAGGAATAAGAGGGATTATCGATGTTTTTTACTGAAACTGGAGACAATATTGAATGCTTGATATTTATATACATGTACTAGCTTATAAAATAAATTCAAGCACTCATAATAATTGGACATCTGTAAATTTAAACTAGCCATCATGTGTCTTATAGATCATCGCACATCAGCAAAAGGACCATCGCACTTCGGCGCAGACCATCGCACTTCAGCATTCCTAACGCACCTCTGAGTCCTACATATTTAAGGTAATATTCATAGACCAAAGGATATTCTCATGCAAGTTTTTCTACAGAACCATTTTACTAACTTCTGGTAAGATGTCTTTGAAATATTCCATTTTATCCTGTCAAAAATTTCAATATGCACAAGACAAGAGTATCATGTGCTTATGGCTATTTATTTGATACTTTGAATTATGAGTGGAGGTTTTATCAGGACAACATGTGCAACTTCTTATTTGTTATGTTAATATATAGATTGTATGTATATAATTATTTATAGTTGAAAAGAGAGCTGAATGGAGGCTTAGTTACAGGGCTGCTGTCTCATTGACATAAACCCCACATTTCATTTTATTATATATGCATATTTGAAATGTCTATAAACATGATAAATATTGTATGTATATTTAAAGTTGAAAGAGAGCTGAATGGGGGCTTACCTGGTGGAACAAACCAAAGAGTTTGCAGAGACTGTGAACCTTACACCTGGTTAAATTCAGGGGGTACCAGGTATGTTTTAGTTCTGCAAATAAAGTATTGGGGTATTGTAGCACTCTTGGTATCAATATTGTGTATTAATTACTTATAGGTTGCACTTCTGTAAATATAGACAATTTAAATTCCCATAGGAACTCCTTTAATGGATAAAACTGTGCCTCTTTTACTATGCAGTTTTGTAAAAAATAATATTCTAGAATGGAAAGTTCATATGCACTACTATTTTTTTAAAAGGTCAAAATATAGGGCTGTGCAGCATATTTTCAACATTTATATGACCCGAACTAAGAGTTTTAACTTTTACAAAAATTCTGTACTACCCCTCCCTTCACTTTGGGTCTTCCTCAGAATTCAATTTGGCTGCTATCCATCATGTCCATGTGTATTTAATCTGTGAACCAGTACCTAAACAAAACAAAATATCCATGAATATTATATATCTCCCCAAAAGAGGTGTGGTTTGTGAAAAAGCTGTATTTACAAAGTGCAACCTGTAATATGTAGAAAACATGTGAATGTCATGAAAAAGATATTCTTTAAAGTCATATGATACTTCAAATAAAAAAATGTGATGAATTATATGTCCTTCACCAGAAAAGTTTGTCAATTATGCACGCCTTTATGACGTCATTTACCAAATAGAGGGGATCGCCTGTATCCCTGCACTATTAAAGTTCATCAAGCGTCTTTGTGATCGTCATTATGCAGGATAAACTAGAAATAATGTTTGTCCCGTAGGACAATTCCTTAATGACAGCAGTGCTGATTATCAATTATATATATGAATCAGAATTTAATTTGCCGAATAATTCATGCAATATAGCATAATATTTTTTCAACCACTCGCTCAACATGGGAAGGAAGTGACGATGCCTTTAAACGCATGAATGATGTTCACTAAAACCAAAAGTTTTTAACGGAAATGCAACTAACTTGAAAGTTGTCTATTGAATGGCTAAGTTTTACTTTTAAACGTACACAATACCTTTTTTTAAAAGGAAATCCTTTATTTTATCAAAATCTTCAGAAATGTTTTGTATTGAATTATTGTATTCCCATACTCTAATTCAAAGACAGCTTTTCTGTATGTAGTGACCTTTACCAAAACACAAGAAGTTCTACAAGCATGACAAGTGTGAAGGAGAAAACAGTGATGTAAGAAAAAAAAAAACTTTGAAGGAATAGAGCATTAAATGATTCTGAAAGAAAAAAATTAATACTTCAAATTATTTGATAACTGTTATGACAAAGTTTCATTAACAAATGGGATCACATGAAAAATATTAAAAAATAAATAAACAGTGCTCTATCATCCCACTTATTTTTCACATGCTCTGTGATTCTGTGATGATTGTCTATAAAGGTTAAGATTTTGGATGCTATAAGTTGTATAATCATACAAAGTCGCATAATGGTGCAATCTAATGAGAAGGTTGTGCAAAAAGTTACCAGTTTAACCTGTTTTTAGCTCACTTGGCCCAACGGTCCAAGTGAGCTTTTCTCATCACTTGGAGTTCGTTGTTGTCTAACGTTAACTTTTACAAAAATCTTCTCCTCTGAAACTACTTGACCAAATTTGACAAAACTTGGCTACAATCATCACTAGGGTATCTAGTTTAAAAAATGTGACTCTGCCTGCCAACCAAGATGGCCGACATAGCTAAAAATAGAACATAGGGGTAAAATGCAAGTTTTGTCTTATATTTTGAAAACTGTAATAAATAGAGAAATCTGACAGTGGCAGAAATGTTCAATATGTTGCGCTCTACCAATTGTTTAATTACGTAAAAACTGTTAGGGGACTTCTAATAGGAGTTATTGCCCTTAAATGACCAATTTTACCATTTTTTTTCATTTATGCCTATTATCCTGAAAACTATTATAGATACAGAGAAACTTTAAATTGCAAAAATCATCAGCAAAAAAAGATATACTATTAAGTCCAACACGATCGAAACTACAGTCTACTCCTTATTAGAGTTATTGCCCTTTGATGACGTTTTTTACCAATTTTTATACGACCGCAAAAAAATTTTGAGGTTGTATATTGGTATGACGTTGGCGTCGTCGTCGTCGTCCGAATACACAATGGTTTTCGCACTCTAACTTTAGTTTAAGTGAATGGATCTCTATGAAATTTTACCATAAGGTTCAATACCACAATAGGAAGGTAGGGATTGATTTTGGGGGTTATGGTACCAACAGTTAAGGAATTAGGGGCCAAAAAGGGGCCGAAAATAAGCATTTTTGTAACTTCCAGACATAACTTGTGTGTTAGCATATGGATCTCTTTGACATTGTACCACAAGATTCCATATCACAAAGGGTCAATGCTGGGATTGATTTTGGGGTTAATTGCCTCAAAATTTTAGGAATAAGGGGCCAAAAGGGGGCAAAAAACAAGCATTTTTCTAGTTTCATGACAATAACTTGTGTGTAAGTGTATGGATCTTTCTGAAATTTTACTACAAGGTTCCATTTCACAAAGGGAAAGCTGGAATTGAGTGTTGTGGTAATTGCCCAAAACGTTTAGTAATAAGGGGCCTAAAAAGGGGTTTAAAATAAGCATTTTTTAGTTTCTAGACAATAACTTGTGTTCAAGTGTATGGATCTCTCTAAAATTGTATTACAAGGTACCATACTACAAAGGCAAGGCTGTTATTGAGCTTGGTTTGGGGGGAAAGGGGGTGGGGGTGATGAATCATAAGGGGGGCGGGGGTCAAAAAAGGGGTAATTTTTTTTTTTCATTTTTTTTTTGTTTAAAATTTACATTTTAAGTTAGTTATTTTTTATCACGAAGAGAAAGTAGGAATTGAGTTTTGGGGTTAATTGCTCAAACATTTATGAATAAGGGGCCAAATATTGGTCGAAAATAAGGATTTTTTTAGTGTGCTCTAATGTTTAAGGAATAAGGGGAAAAAAGGTTAAAAAACAAGGGTTTCCATTTTAATAGACAAATAATTGAGTAAAGAACATTATTTAAAAGCAGTGTAAGGTTGGTAATTCAAACTCATTTAAATATCTCATCTACACTGCTTTTAAATTATGTAAATTGGAAATTTGCCAATAACTTTATTGTTAATAAATGCATTGGAAATTTGCCAACAATTTTAGTGTAATAAACTTCATTGGAAATTTGCCAATATAAAATTTTGCTGATGAAGGTTTTTTGTTTACCTTTAGCCTTGACTATGAAGTCATTTTCTGTTTTTATAGCCTGATGATGTAGTTGAATTATTTAATACTTTTATGATGTGTTTAAATGGGGTTTTATCATGTTTATGGTTGCAAATTTATTGTTTTAGTATAATAAACTCCATTTAAAATTTGCCAATAAAAAAAATTTTTGTTTATTTTTAGCTATGATTATGATGTCATTTTCTATTTTACTTTTATGGTTGCAAAGAAATTTTTATTTTTAGATATTACTGTTAAATGATGCTGATTAAGGTTTTAGCTATGTTTAGCCATGACTATGATGTCATTTTCTATTTTAATATCTGTTATGATGTATTTAAATGGGCTTTTATGGTTACAAAGGAATTTTATTTTTAGATATTACTATAAAATGTTGCTGATGCTGATTAAGGATTTTGTTTATTTTTAGCCATGACTATGATGTCATTTTCTATTTTAATATCTTTATGATGTATTTAAATGGGCTTTTATGGTTACAAAGGAATTTTATTTTTAGATATTACTTTAAATGTTGCTGATTAAGGATTTTTGTTTATTTTTAGCAATGACTATGATGTCACTTTCTATTTTAATACCTTTATGATGTATTTAAATGGGCTCCCATGTATTTAGATTTTTGATTATTTATACATGTTACCAAATTGGTCCACATTGAACAAAAACGGTCCAAATTTCAACTTTATTACATTACATCAAACATTGAATTCTACATATTCTTTGATATATTGAAATGAACAAACAATTTAGTTTATGGAGATTCCACCATAATAGGTAAATTAAATTTTTTCCAGTTCTTACACCACATTCATCCTGTGTCAGAAACCTATGCTGTGTCAAATATTTAATGACAATCCAAAGTCATAGCTGTATCAAGCTTGAATTTTGTGTCCATACTTGCCCCAACTGTTCAGGGTTCGACCTCTGCGGTCGTATCAAGCTGCGCCCCAGCGAAGCATTTTATTTGCATTCTTGCCTTATATCTTAAAAATTATTATAGATAGATAGAAACTTGAATAAGCAAAAATGATCAGCAAGACAAGATCTACTATAAGAAAATATGGAGGAAATTGTCCGACGACTCCTTATTGGAGTTATTACCCTTTAATGTCATTTTTTTGTGTTTTGCCTTATATGATAAAAATTATAACAGATCAAAAATGATCAGCAAGGCAAGATCTACAAACAAGTAAAATTTTGCTGATATAGTCAGTATACTGCCACTCTTTATTGGATTGATTGCCCTAAAATGAGGATTTGCTTACCCTCTTTTGTGTTTTGAGCAAAAACTAAAGAAGATAGAGAGAAACTAAACAGACAAAATGATCAGCAATACAAGATCAACATTAAATAAAGAGATTTTTGTCATGAAGTCTATTCTTGTCTATAATTAGAGTGTCCTTTGTTGAATATGTACATAGATCTAGGTGAGCGACACAGATGTTAGTAATAATGTTTGGTTTGATCATCTGCACTTCAGGTGAACATAGTAATCATTAATTCACTGAGGGAGGTAAAAATAAAGTATAGTTTCACTTAAATGTTTAGTTCAAAGATGAAATAGTACTGTATATTCAGAAATTATTGTGAGGTTTTATTTAATGCGAATAATGCAACTGTTAGTATCACAATAATAAGAATTCTGAATCTGATACATATATTTGTATGCCAGATTTTCCTGAAATCCCAATGATTAATCAAACATTTTTTTCCATTCCTCAAAAATTGCAATAATAAATGCACCCAATAATTTCTGAAATTTACAGTAATTACATGGATGAAGTTGCAAATTGTTGATAACACTATCCTTATAGGTTTTAACTATATCTTTAATATATTTCAGATGTGTGAGGTGTACAGATTACTTGAAAACCACAAACCTTACTTCATGTACCTGTATTGATACTCAGAAGGTTTGTTTATAAAACAGTATTACATACCAACATACCAACTGACCACTAGCAAAAAGAATTTAATAGAAAACATTTTAATTATATTTTCTCTGCATGAAAAATGTCTCCAGCATGCAGTATGAATACATGTATGAGATACATTTTTGTCAACTTTCAACTGAGGTATAATTGTATGCAACTGCAATGAACCCTTATAATTTAGAAAGTATCAGTTTTTATGCCCCCGGATGTGGCATTAAGTGTTACCCTTGTCCATCTGTACATCTGTATGTACGTACTTACATCCCAAAATTATGAAACTTATACACAATGATTATTACCACAAAACACAGATCAAGTTTTGAATTTGGGTGTCGTCACTTTTACAGTTCTATAGTTACGTCCCTTTATAAATTATGCAAGCAGGGGCATTTACTAATAAATTTATTAGAAAGGAATGTTTTTTTTGTGAGATTTACATCATGTACATGTATTGATTTTTTTTTATATAAAACATGAAATGATGTATATTTTAGGCTGATGGTTTATGCCTTCCATCTCTGCCTACACTTACTAATGTCATCACAACAGTTCCACTCACAGTAAGTAGTCAAACAGTTGTATATTTTTTCATTGTTTTAGATTTACTGTTCATACTTAGAATTTGAGAAATATTTTATTTTTAGAGGTTAATATGGTTAACAGAGCTGGTATAGTGGTACTGTGGTCTCAAGAAAGTCAACCATATTCTTAGTAAAGATACCGTTGTCTCCCACTGCAATATATTTCCCTATAAGAAAGTTGTGGTATCTCAAAGGTTTTTCCTTTTGTTCCTCTTTAAGAATAGCATTTTCAAGCAGGTCAGAAAGTTCAATGTTGTGGAACTTTTAACTTGTTTGAAATCACAACATCAGAAATATGTAAGAAATGTGTGAGACCACAATATTTCTAACAGTAGAATAGTTACACCTGGGTTTACCACAATAAATTGACTTGTGTGTTGTCTATCACATATATTAAATATTTCTATGATTTACTGGAATATTATGATCTGGATCAGGAAGTAGTGTTGTAAACATTATCTCAGATGATCAGTCATCTATCTGTTAAAGCTGTTAAACAATGCTGATAATTGAGTGTATTTTCCATAATCAAAATTGGTGCTGTTAAAGTCGAGTTGATACAATGTGTATTTTTCACGTTTATCATATTTATATTGTTAGCATTTTCATGTTGTTTTTATACGACTGCAAACAAATTTTTGTGGTCGTATATTGGTATGACGTTGGCGTCGTCGTCGTCGTCCTAAGACACATTAGTTTTCGCACTCTAACTTTAGTTTAAGTAAATGGGTCTCAATGAAATTTTACCATAAGGTTCAATACCACAAAAGGAAGGTGGGGATTGATTTTGGGGGTTATGGTACCCACAGTTAAGGAATTAGGGGCCAAAAAGGGGCCAAAAATAAGCATTTTAGTAATCTAGACATAACTTGTGTGTAAGTGTATGGATCTCTCTGACATTGTACCACAAGGTTCCATATCACAAAGGGAATGCTGGGATTGATTTTGGGCGTAATTGCCTCCAAATTTTAGGAATTAGGGGCCAAAAAGGGGCAAAAAACAAGCATTTTTCTAGTTTCATGACAATAACTTGTGTGTAAGTGTATGGATCTCTCTGACATTGTATTACAAGGTTCCATATCACAAAGGGATGCTGGGATTGATTTTGGGGGTAATTGCCTCCAAATTTTAGGAATTAGGGGCCAAAAAGGGGCAAAAAACAAGCATTTTTCTAGTTTCATGACGATAACTTGTGTGTTAGTGTATGGATCTTTATGAAATTGTACTTCAAGGTTCCATATCACAAAGGGAAAGCTGGAATTGAGACTGGGGGTAATTGCCCAAAAAGTTAAGGAAAAGGGGGCCAAAAATAAGCATTTTTCTAGTTTCCAGACAATAACTTGTGTTCAAATGTATGGATCTCTCTGAAATTGTACTGCAAGGTACCATACCACAAAGGGAAGGCTGGGATTGATTTTTGGGGTAATTCCCTCAAAATTTTAGTAATTAGGGGCCATAAAAGGGCAAAAAAACAAGCATTTTTCTAGTTTCAGGACAATAACTTGTGTGTTAGTGTATGGATCTTTATGAAATTGTACTGCAAGGTTCCATATCACAAAGGGAAAGCTGGGTTTGAGTTTGGGGGTAATTGCCCTAAACATTTAGGAATTTGGGGCCAAAAAGGGGCCAAAAAACAAGCATTTTTCTAGTTTCCAGACAATAACTTGTGTTCAAGTGTATGGACCTCTCTGAAATTATACTGCAAGGTACCATACCACAAAGGGAAAGCTGGGATTGAGTTTGGGGGTGATGAATCATAAGGGGGTTCAAAAAATTGGGGGGGATTTTTTTTTCCTTTTTTTTCTTTAAAATTTTCCATTTTAAATTGGTTATTTCTGATTTATATATAAAAGCAAATAATAATGATATGGTTTGAATAGGTAAATTAAATTTTTTAAGTTCTTAGACCACTTTCATTCTGTGTGAGAAACCTATGCTGTGTCAAATATTTAATTACAATCCAAATTCAGTGCTGTATCAAGCTTCAATGTTGTGTCCATACTTGCCCCAACTGTTCAGGGTTCGACCTCTGCGGTCGTATCAAGCTGCGCCCCAGCGGAGCATTTTATTATCATATTTTAAAGACAGTCTCGTGTTGACTATACAAATTTAACTTTCTTAACCCCTAGTTTTTGGTTGGCTGACAATATCAAACTCTTTGGTTTTTGTTAAGTGTTTCATGTTATGTTGTTTATTTTTTTCTTTAGGCCATGACATTTGTCGTCTGCTTTAATTTTTGATGTTGATTGCTCTTTTTGTACCTTTTGAATTTTTGTTTCTGAGCCTTTAGTTGTTTGATAATCACATTACTTACTTGCTTATCCCTTTTCCTGCATACTTACAGATGAGGCCATCACATTACACATTTTTGTTATTATGAAATCATAATAAGGAATTAAGACAAAAAGCTGACAGGTATTAGTTTAAAAAGAGAATGATTGCCATTTTGAATTGTTACTGTAAATTCAAAAATTATTGCAAGGTTTTTAGTTATGCAAATAATCCAACTTAGTGAGTATCCCAACAATAAGAACTTGCATTCTGATATCTGATACATATACAGTCCAGCTATCACGGATTCACCAAAACACGCGTTTCCGTGATGGAAATTAATTAAAGATCGCGGATTTCCGTGATGGACACATTTAAAAGATCGCGACTTTTTACCTAAATAATATCCAAATTGGTCCACGAAGTCCACGATGACAGTCGATTTACGGGACAAGACAATTCCTTTACTGATGCTAGCTGATACAATGTAGCTATTTTATTGCGAGGTGTAACTGGGTGGTGCAGAATAAAAAAAAAATGTGTTTAAAAGTTTTTTTTTATTCATTAAGCAAATGTATGATGTGATTACTAAATACTTCTTATTCTGATTCACCGAAAAAATATTTTAATTTCATCCTCCGATAAGGAGCTGTAAATTGTTTATCAAATTTGAAACATGCTACCTTTGTTGTACCCTAATTTGGATCTTTTTGTGAGTTTATGAGATAAGCAACGAAGGCTAACTGGGTCTACATTTAGAATAAAAAATGTATGTGTTTAAAGGTTTACGTATTCATAAAACTTATGTATGATGTGATAACTCATTTCTTTTTATTCTGATTCAACAAAAAATCATTTTGATTTTATCCGCCAATAAGGAGTGGTAAATTGTTTAATAAATTTAAAACATGCTACCTTTTTTGTACCCCAATTTGGAAGTTACAAAGATAACAATGCCTGTCAATCATTACCCCAATGAAAGTTAATAAACGCATGACTGGTGTCGGCCAACACACACCTGCTGTTATAAACAAATATGTGTCCGGTTTATATTTCAACAGGTAAACAGAATTTGGTTAAAAGAAATTAATAGGTATTTCATTGAATTGTTGAATGATAGTTTAAACCAAGCTTCACATGTGCTTAAATGAGTCTTTTATGCAAACATTAATTTCAGGTGGATAGGACGTCACTTGGATCGTCTGATTATCGTCTTTGATTTCATTTGAATAAAGTACAGAATTTAATTCATCAACCCTTTCAAGCCCGTAAATCAGTGCTTTTTGCATATATAGCAATGGAAAAAATTACTGGTTGTTATTTAAATTAAAAAATGTCCGCTATTTTTTTAAGCTATAATCATTAAAATATGATCAAATTACTAAACAAATTCTTTTTTACTCATTTTGGACTGATTGGAAGTTGGTTGTTCAATGTCCAGTGACAAATATTTCGTCCATTGTCGTGCAATTTCTTTAGGGTATGTTGCTGGTTAGCATGTTTATTTAATTAATGCCCAGGTCAACATACCTGTCTTTAAAATCGTGGGACTGTTAGAGAACAGGAGAGTTATAAGATAGAATTTAATGGCATTTAGTATACATACAAGGCTGAGCACTACAAGACATGGTTTAGACACGGAGTTAATACTTATATGATGTAATGGACAGACTGTTATTTTGGATAATTATTTTCGGCATGAATAAGTTTGTGTCATATTTGATAATAAACGTTTAGTTATCGATTAACATTATGTATATAAGAATAAATAAAAATTGGGGGAAAATAAGTTTGTCGTATGATTTGCCTGAAAATAAGCTTTAACAAACTTAGTGGGTATATTGTATATTCAGTGCTGGGCAGAAAAAAGACTTATTTAGTTTGTAGAAATATAGCATAGACGAAGAGACAGAAGATGGACTGGGAGAAGAGCTAAGTTAATTGTATTTAATTTAATGCAACATTTTCAAATTTCTTTTTGAAAGATATGTGTGGTCCTGAAAAGGACCGTTTGTAAACTTTTTGTAAGCTTTATACACCTCAAAGGACGTCGAAGTCTAGCTCTTGATAATGAGGGTCGTCTGCTGGTGGGTTGTTTTCAATTTGGACAGCAGCAAGTGCAGGTCTTTGCTTCTTTGGTTGTTGACGCAGCATCTCATTTACAGCATTAATGACATTGGTCCGGAAGATGTCTTCCTGACAGACCTCAGGGTACATCTGAACGGTGAATTGCCGGATTATCTCTCGCCTGGCTGGGTCTAGCTCATGCTTACTATGCTTTCCACCACCATTCCAGTTGTAAAAGTAGCGCAGGTTGTCCATGCCATACAATTCTGGAAAAAACTTTTTGGTTAAGGCAGCTGCAAAATTACCAGCACTCTTTGCTGAAACCTTGATTCTGGTCAGCTCCTCATTTGAAAGGTTGTACATGTCTGGTATGGCAGGTACCTGTAGGTCGTTGTCTACTACTGCTGGAATGGTGGTCCTATGTTGTCTGGATAATATCTGGTCCTGTTTGCTCTCCAGTCTTTTATGCATCACTTCCAGCTCTGTTAACCTACGGAGGCCTGTGTCAACTTTTTTGTTGAGGGTGTCAAGGTTTTTCTGAATTGATGTAACTGCAGAACCTATTGCTGTAAGTGCAGACATTACAGGACCAAGCTGACTTGATGTATGGGATGGTCTGGCTGGTGTAAAGGGCGATACTAGTGGTGGAGTTGGTGCTGTCGGATTTGGACCACAGATGGAAACTGGTGTACTAGTAGTTGGTACAGGTAGGGGGACTGCTGGTTGTGTCTGATGGGAACTTTCAGGAGATGTTGGCTGTGGTGTAGTGGCAGTGGGACGTCTAGGTGGTCTGATGACTGGTAAAGGGTCGTAAAACCCTGGCGGAGTGACAACCCTAATCACTCTTGCTGCTGGTTTACCACTTTTGGTTAGGGGTCGTAGAGTTTTTGACCTGGAAGCCTTTGGTCTGCCTGGTGTTTGCCGTATTGGACCTGATGGTTTGAGTGCTGGTTTTTTGGTCAGTCTTTTCTTTTTGGGTTGAGCTCTCTCGACAAGTGGGCTTGAAGGGTCATCACTCTCGACTGCTAGAGAAAACCTGTGGTCCTTCTTTGCCTTTTCTACTAGGGCTGACATTGCCGCGTAGTCACCAGAACCAAGGATGATGGCACTAGCGTACTCGTCTCTGTTCCACTTGACTTGGTAAATTTCATTTACTCTTATTCTGTCTTCTGTTGCTATGTGGACTCTCTGGCGTACCATGACACCCCCACAGTTAACAAATCTGACAGCAAAGTCAGATTGCTCTCTGGTTAATGCACGTAAAGACATTGTTGTAGTAAATTGGTATTTTAGCTTACGGATAACTGAAATGATACTTTTTTTTTGTTGGCTTCCGTATTTTTTGCCAGTAAATTTGGCACCGCCCAGTTGAAGATTTTTAATGATTCCATAAATTTCATTGGTGGAAAACCAAAAATTTACCCAAAGAACACGTGCACTACCTTGACACATTACTGTGTATTACAGATGATTTCGAAGAGGCGACACTGTGTCTGGCTGAACACCTGTGCTTCTAAAGTTTGCGAAAAGATTTCCAAACTATCGGAATAGATTTCCAAACTTTCGAATAAATATATAATTTTTACTTACTTTTTTAAACTCTGCAGTCTTCTTTGGCTTTGTAGTATTTTGGGGTACAAATGTATTTGCATGAATAAAAAGAAGTGTGATAGGCTAGTTTTATACCTGAATTAAAATATGCCTTATGACTATAAAGATTATTTTAATTATTCTATATAAAAAAAAATGTTCTCTTTCATCTTCACAACAGTAGTATTCGAAAATAAATGTATTACTTCAATAGTTCTCTGTCAAAATGGATTTCTGTTCAAGGTCCTTATTGACTAAAATATGTATTTGAAAGATGTTGATTTTAATCGATTGATTGAATTATGGTTGCTTGTTTAACCTTCAGTGACAAATATTAAATGCATACATGTTTTCTGCGAATGAAAAAAATACACAATTAATACAATATATGCAGGGTAACCGGGATAAAAGGCGAGATGTTTGAAGTCGCTTGAAAATGAGAGTACATGTATGTTGTTTGGTAAGAATTTACAACAGACCATCTATTGACACCTGCAGGTTTTTTTTCCATTGATTTTATATTAAAACTTGTAGATTATAACACCTTATTCAAGTCATCGTAAGTAACATTTCATTTCTGGACGTGGCTGCATATTTATACATCCCAGAGTTTCATATTTTTCGTTACAAGTTAAAAGGGAATAATAAATAACAGGTGTTTTAATTTAAAGGAAAAAATATTAATAGATCTATTTCACAGTCTAACATTAAATAAATGATGAGAATTTTTTTATGTCTTGATATACCTTTGATTGCACAAATGATGAAATCCAAAAAGATTTTATAAAATATAATGATATCAATCTTTTATGTATGATATATATTAAAAATTCCTTTTGATGAATAATTTTTATATTTAACTTCCCTCGTAAAATATGTATTTAGATAAGTACAGAAAAGGTGGATGGTCAAACTACAATGTCAGTGGATAATCTGTGTATCGAACGGCATGTGCCAAACAATTATAACGACTAATTCAAGACATTAAATTTATTTTGGAATTAGTTATAATTATTTTAATGATAATTTTTAATAAGATTTTATTAACTTCTCTTCCGATAAAGTTATTTGCAAAAGGCCAATTTCTTTCAGTTGCGTCAACTTTTAACAAGAGAATGATTATCTTTGTAAAAAAGTTGTATAAGAAGCATAAAGATCAAATTAATAGAGATTGTAAGGGTTTTTTTTTAAATTAAATTCAGACAAAGATGTGTACAAGAATTTATACAAATGTTTTCACTTTAAAAAAAAATTCTGCAAAAATAAAATGCACCTGTATTTTATATGTATTACAAATTGTAACATTTACGTGTATTTATGATATTTCTTACAACCGTGAGAAATTTTTTTGAAATTGTTTACCTTGACATTTTTGGGGTATTGATCAGCTAAATACATGTATATTATATGTACATGTACCTGGTTGAAGTCCTTTGACCAGTTCGTTTATTTCAGGGGGCAGTATATTGTCATTTGCTGGTACATTGTATATTGTGTAACAAAGTTTTATGGCTTGATATTTTTCAATTTTAACACCTAAAGAAATTTATGAATTCGCTGTCACATGTTGATTTCTTATTAAAATGCCAACTGTTAAATGAAAAATTATCAGTTTCAACGTAACAATGGGCAGAGTAGACGACAAAATCAAACAAGAAATTGCAGTACTGAGAAAGTCGGGCAACAACATCCAAGCAATTACTGGAATATTGAGGACCAGGGGCCATAACATTTCGCGTCATTCCTTACGGTACTGGTTGAGAGCCTATGACAGGGGTTTTATTTCCGAGCGTGGTGTTCATGTCCAACCAAAACAACGGACCTTCAGAAAAGTTTCTGAGAGAGACGCCGAACTCATCAAAGAACTTATTAAGTCAGACTTTTCCATGTCAAGTAAGCAGATCCACAAAGCCCTAGTTGCAGATAGTGCCAACATGAGTCTGTCGGTCACCAAAATAGCCATCGACGCTGCAGGTTTCACCCATTCACGACCGCGGTTTGGCCAGATGTTGAGAAGGGCAAACAGACCAAAACGTGTTGATTTTTGCCAACACCTCATTGACGAAAATGACGACTTTGCAGACATAATCTTCTCTGATGAAAGTTCCATACAGACCTTCCAAAATAAGACCAATTATTACAGAGAGAAAGATTCTGCTCCAATGGTTCATGGAAAGCCGAAACATCCACTGAAAGTCCATGTTTGGGGTGCCATAAGTCGGAGGGGTCCGTCAAAACTGACCATCTTCGAAGATATAACGGAAAAAGAATTCTTCAAAACTCGGAAAAAGAATTCTTCAAAACTCCATTTTACGGGACAACCTTCTTTCTTATGTTCGGGTAAAGTTTCCAGATGGGCACAGATTCCAACAAGACAACGACCCTAAGCACAAGTCAAAAATGGCAAAAGAATTTATGAACGACAACGGTATAAATTGGTTGGATATATGGCCTTCCGAAAGTCCTGACTTGAACCCCATAGAAATGGTATGAAATCAGACGAAGCGTCATGTAGCCCGTGTAGACCCCAAAACAAAAGAGGAGCTTGTCAACACTTTACAGACTTTTTGGTGCGAGAAGATGAATGTAGAGCAATGCAACATGTACATTGATCATATATATAAGGTTGCACCCGTATGTGTCTTGATGAATGGAGCAGCAACTGGTCATCTGCCTGACAAGATTTTTCCTGAGAGGACAAGGGGTAAATCGCTAGCGTATTTCAATAATAAGCTGAAGACTGACCCAGATGTAATCAAGCGATTGAAAGGTCTGCAGTTCCAGTGATAAAGCCTCTGTTAACTCAGTTGTAAAACGGCCCTTTTCAGGGCCACCAAATTTTTCAAAAAGATTCTTTATTTGTTGTAACAATTTTTCTAAATAAAAAACAATATGAAAAAGTGACCATACAAATATGAAGAAGATGTGGTATGATTGCCAATGAGACAACTATCCATCCAAGACCTAAAGTAGAAAATATAAGCAATAAGATCACAGTACATAACCCATTATTCAAATTTTAATCTTCATCCTTTCAGACTTGTAATGAAATAATCAAAGAATTCTAATCCACCAGTACATTTCCCATTTTACATATAGTGACCCTGTATTAATTTTTTTTATAAGCTGTCCCTCTATTCTTATTTCCCACGATTTTTTATTGTTAAATCGCATGTATAAGAGTTAGAACACTTTAAAGTAGTGAAAAGTTGAAATATGAAAAAATATATAAAAAAAAAATTATACATACAAAAAAGGGGGGTCCACGCCACAAGCGCCCGTGATTCAATGAAACTATAATTCCTAATTATAATAGAAACTTTCACTAAAAAAACATGAACATGAACATATTATCTACATAAGTACATAAAGGATTTTTACAATGCTTAAGCATACGCCCCATTTTCAATATAAGGCGATTTTTCAGTACAGGTTATATCGAACTGTCTATTCTTAGTATGCACTGATATATTGGTCACTGGACGTTTAACCATCAATACAAGAATCGGTAGCTCTGTGAAATGGTGAACAGAAAGATGTTCATATAACAAGTGTCTCTATTCTTCTTCGCTGATGTCTTTTTCGTTTTTTTTACCATAATAATCAGTTACAACAAAACAAAAAGATGTTTCTCCACGGTAAAACAATTCACTTAAAAATCACAAGATGTCAGCCACTTTCTTTTTTTTTTCGTAGTGTAGTGTTTTTCCAAAATATGAACTGAATCATTAGTCATTTGACATTAAGCAATCAATAATCGAATGCGATACATTAAGTAAGCCTATTACATGTACATGTACATAGTTGTATACAGCGTGACATTGAAAATTTGAATGAGCTGTATCAATATTTATTTTTTATTTTCCCATTTTTCAAGAATTCACGTTTGTAAAAACACACAAACACCATTCAACCTTTCAAATCAATAAGCCCGATTTGTAAGACAATTATCATTTTAATGATAAAAATGAATATTACATTTTTAAAAATTACGATTTTTTTTTCTACGGCAACAATAAAATAAAAAAATTATTAGTCACAGGAAATATCCAGGATTTTAAACTAGAACTACTACAGTCTCAGATATTTTATAAAAACTGTCTATTGAACTATTTTTATTGATAATTAATAACTTGTAACATTAATGATTTTACGAATCTCAAACAATTTTCAATTTACAAATTTCTAAAGATAATAAGTTCAAAATCAGTCAATATAATGTAGCTCCTCCTTCCACAATCCATTATTACCTGATCACCCGTTCATTGGTTTAAACTTCTCGTATGACTTTTGTGTATTTTCCTGGTATGCATCACCTTTCAGACAAAAGTACAAATGAAAGACCGCCCCATGTCAATCAAACTTTACCTGAGCTTGAACAGAAATAACAACAGGACAAGAGGAGTAATTACGGGTTAATGTGATTTAAAATAACAATAGACACAACCAATAAACTGACAAATATCTTGTTTTCTCGCTAATAGCTTTTACAGCCACAATTATTTCTCATGCACATAACAATAATTAAACGTTATATTTTATCGACAACATAGAATTCTGTGTTATTACGATAGATATTCTATTGATTTCCGCGAAGGTCCACGATAAAAATTTGACCTGTCCACGATCATAATGGACTTTTCGCGGCATAGTATAGGTAAAAATATAATTTCCCCGTCGCGATAATCTGCTTCTTTAGATGGACTTTGCAGGAATCATCTTGTCGGGAGTGTATCTGTATGCAGCTTTTCCCGAAATCGCAATAGCACTTAAAGTTTATCCTTAATACATGTTTGTCCATTCTTCAAAAATCGCAATAATAAATGTACGCAATAATTTCTGAATTAACATAATTTAGATTAAGACTTAAGTTTATCTTATTTACAGGATGGTTTTGCTGCTCAGTTCTCCCAGCTCTTAGATAAACAATTGAAGGCAGCATATCTGATGTGCCAAGAAGTAAGTAGTCCTGTCTGGAACTAGGCAAATCAGAATAGAGATTTTAAGTCAGAACTATATCAAATTATTATTTTTTGTTTAATAAACTTGCTGCTAGCTCAGGCACAGGATTTTCTGAAAAACTATATTTTTTTAGAATTGAATAATAAAGTAAAAAGAAATAGTCATTGTTTTCCTATTTTAAATCAATTTTAATTATATGAAAAATGAATTATTAAATATTATACTGAGAATATCTTGTCAACAGACATTTGAATATGAATATTGTTACTTTATGACATATTCTAGAACCAGCATAGTTTAATGCTAAATCTTTTCAAGCTAAAATTAATGACAAGGATTATTAAATCAATCTGGTGTGGTCTATTCCTGTTTCCATGAAGAATAAGAAAAGAATTATTGTTTTTATATGAATAATAAATTTTTGATCTCTTTATAATGAAAAAAAAAATATGCAGTTCAGATGAAAGTCTTATAAAAGTGCAAATGATAAAAAAGTAAACTATTTCAAATATCTCATAGTTAAAACTCAAGATTAAAGTAGATATATGTTCTTTTTCATGCATTATATTGACTTTGTCATGTTTGTATTTTAATTCCAGAACAAAAATGAGACAGCATGCCAGACATTGGGTAATATGTGTGCATTGACATTTTTTGAATATGAAGATAGTTTACAAAAAACCTCAGCATGTAACCTGTACAAGAATATTATACAGGATAATCGTGCAGACTGGTATGAAGTTTTTATTTGCCTTTTCATTGGGATAGATAATGTAATGTTACAATACCCAAATTACAATTTTTATACGCCCGTTTACGGGACGTATTATGATATATTGTCCGTCCATCTGTCCGTCCGTCCGTCGTCAACATTTCGGACATTAACTCAAAAATGCTTTAACCAATTTGCATAAAACTTTGGTGAATTGTTTATATCTATTGATGTGAGCTCCCTTTCGTTTTTTATGAATTTTAGATTTTACGTTTCCGAGTTATGGGGTTTTATTCATTAAAAAAAGGGGGATTTTCCAGTTTTCGGACAATAACTCGAGAATGCTTTCACCAACTTGCAAGAAATTGTGGTGAATTGTTTATATCTATTGACATGAGCTCCCTTTTGATTTTTATATATTTTAGATTTTACATTTCCGAGTTATTGGGTTTTATTCATAAAAAAAGGGGGATTTTCCAGTTTTCAGACAAAAAATCAAAAATGCTTTCAGCAGTTCTTATGAAACATTGGTGAATTGTTTATATCTATTGATGTAAGCTCTGTTTAGAATTTTATAAATTTTACATTTTACATTTCTGAGTTATGGGGTTTTATTCATTAAAAAAGGGGGGATTTTCCAGTTTTCGGACAATAACCCAAAAATGCTGTCAGAAATTCTCATGAAACTTTGGTGAATTATTTATATCTATTGATGTAAGCTCCCTTTACATTTTCATAAATTTTTAATATGACATTGAGAATTAATTGAACTTTAATTGTTTATAGTCTGACAACAGATTTACTAAGTATTGTGCAACAGCACAGTGTAATGTACAACAGCAAGAAATCTTTAATTGAATATAAATTCAATTCATATAACCAATTTCAAGTTCTTTGACTACATTTATTCATCAAACCTATAATATGTTAAATATTTAATACAATCCAAATTCAGACCTGTATCAAGCTTGAATATTGTGTCCATTTTTGTCCCAACTGTTCAGGGTTGGACCTTTGCGGGCGTATCCAGCTGCGCTCAGCGAAGCAGTTTTTTTTTGAATATTTTGATTTTATTTTTAAAAGGAAAACAAAATTTGTATTGTTTTGACATTTTGTCAGCATTAATGTAATTAAGGACACCATATAGAAACTTTACGGACTACTTCTTTTTAAATTTTTTCAGGGTGATTTTTTAGTATGGTACTAGTATTGTTTCCAAATAAATCTTATTATTTGTACCCAACATTTTTAACACCACCACCACCACCACCACCACCACAAATACATGTAACTTATCAAGTTAACTTTTTTATGGAGTTATGAATGTAATACATTGGATTATTTATGATATTATTCAATAAGCATGCAGTCTAAGGAATTTGTATTATTTAATTTATTATATGTACACATTGTACTCCTAAAAGTGGAATTGAAAAATTTGGTAGGGTTGATGAACATTTTATAGTAATTATTATGAAAATATACTAATTCTATAGTAATTCGTGATTTCCAAAAAACTACAAAATTAAAAACAAACAATTTGATTTAGATATACCAGCTGATATTATTGGATATTTTGAAATTATAATATAAAGAACACACAAATTACTGCTTTTCCCACCATATTTGACAGTTCTTTTACTATGATAAAAAAGTATAACGAAAATACCAAAGGTAAATAAAAAAAGGGGAAGGCCAAAAAAGTTGACAAAATCACATGTTATCAAGCAATGGAACAAGTGAAAAAACAGCCGTCATATTACTGAATTGGTACAGGCATTTTTCCAAAGCAGTTGGTGGGTTAAACCTGATTTCAAAGCTAGCTAAACCTCCCTCTTGCATGACAGTTTTACATGGTTTCGTTACATTGACAAAATTGGGTGAGGAACCCCAACAACGTAATTAGTAAATGTGACAATAATTGGGATCAAGCAACAAGAAACTGTGTGAACATACATCACAGACATACAACACAACTAACTTAAAAACCTGCTTACACACTGTAACTGCTGGTTGTCTGTCCTGTTTATATGCCCCACCTAGAGGCATTATGTTTTTAGGCCTGTGCGTCCGTTCGTCCGCCCGCCTGTCCCGCTTCAGGTTAAAGTTTTTGGTCAAGGTAGTTTTTGATGAAGTTGAAGTTCAATCAAATTACACATGTTTCCAATGATATTATCTTTCTAATTTTAATGCCAAATTAGAGTTTTGACCCCAATTTTACGGTCCACTGAACATAGAAAATGATAGTGGGAGTGGGACATCAGTGAACTATGAACACATTCTTGTAGTATTACTTTGGATTCATTATTATTCGTGAGATACCAGTTTTTGTGGATTTCGTGGGTACAAGTGAACCACAAATTTAATTGTTCAACTAAGTAAATATTTTCTATAGTCTTGTATGCAGATTTTGTCAAAACCATGAAATCAGATACCCCTGAAAATACAAAGTTTCCTTCATCCACGAAAATAAATGAATCCACAGTATTGTTTTATATTTTCAGGCAATCATTTTTGCCTGATCTGTACTTCACACGAGATGGTATAATTGCACAGGATGGAGATAGAGTACTTGATGATGAGTCTATTACTACAACTTATACCTTTGATCCTCCAATGAATATCAAGATATTAGCAGCTAGCTATTCACAGAATGGAGAGTTCCTCGGCATAGACTCAGTACTGGGTGGCAAAATTCAGCTCTGCTCAGACACCACTACTCGACTAAATGCAGCCTTTGTTTTTGGCACATATTACACACATTCAGTAAGATTTCTTTAGATATCATTAAAACTCAAGTTTGATATGATCATTGAGTAAATGTAGCATTTTTTTACATATTTTGTTCTCCATTTAACAAATTCAACTTGTAAGCTAAATACTTTTCTCTTATTGTTAGAATTAATTGATTTTTTACTATAAAAAAATGTTATTTTCAAAACTTTGAAAAGCAATTATGTTAATCTTTCTACTGATGCAGTTGAGGTGAAACGTAGATAAACTAGCTAATTGTTAAAAATCATTACAGAAATAAGAAGTAACACTGACTTCTAATTCAAACCGTTGTAAGAACCAAAAAAAATCATTGAAAATACTATTACATAGATAAAGTGAGTTTGAAATACATTTTTGGTTCGCACTGTTGTAACAGCTAGAAAGGGGAGAAAAACAAGTTGTTGTTGAATAAATAAATTCAATACCTGCCCTTTCATTTCTGAAAAATTGAAAAATCAGAGCACTAGATATAATGCTTAGCATGACTTGAAGAAACTGATTGGATTATTTATTTAACAATAATTATTGATGTTATTTGCAGTGTTCCATTCCAGCAATAGATTTGTGGGATCAGACCAAATATAAACCAGAGTTTTATGATCTGTGTATCCTTTTATAATTGCTAAGCTATGCTCTTTTATAGACCAGTTTTATTTGAAGTTTTGTTTCTCAGTGCAATTGAATGTTTCATATTAGTATGTTTTGAACTTGGCAGTCTTTGTTTTTGTATCACAAAGGTCATTTTTATGTTTTAAAAGAGTACAATATATTCATGATCATGATTATACAGGTTTTTGCCTCTCCTGCGACAAAAGTCACAGTATGCGAGACATAAGTATTACTATCCTACAGCGGCGATGTAAACTATTTGTAAAAAGCTTTTTATTTCACAAGGTAGAAGACCTGGATGCTTTATATCTTGCATGTAGATACCTTATGTCACGAAGTTTCCATCTGTCATATGTCCATTGTCCTTGGCCTCATTTTCATGGTACAGCGACTGCTTGAAAAAAAATTAAAATTTTTTGTCATGTGAATTTCTCACTTATTATTAAAGAATAAGATAAGTATATTTGGTATATGGGTTCCTTGCAAGGTCTACATGTCCGTCATTCAGGGTTCACCTGACCTCGACATCATTTCATGGATCAGTGACCTAGGTTAAAGTTACGTGATAAGGTACATTTTTCAAATACTGTAAGAAGTAGATCAACTATGTCTATATGTGGTGTGTGGAATGATTGTAATGGGTACATGTGTTTTGCAGGTTTTATCTGACCATGGCCTCATTTTCATCATTCAATGGTCAATGTTAAGTTTTTGTGTTTTGGTCTGTTTTTCAAGTTCTATAAGCAATAGGTCAATTGTATATTGTGTGTGGAATGATTGTAAGGTGTACATGTCTGTCTGGCAGGTATAATCTGACCTTGTCCACATTTTCATGGTTCATTGGTCAATGTTAAGTTATTGTGTTTTGGTCTGTTTTACAATTACAATAAGCAATAAGTCAACTTTATTTGGTGGACAAAAAAAATTGTAAGGTGAATATGTCTTTCTAACAGGATTTTAAATTTATGTAATACTTTTAGTAAAACCTTTATCTTTGAAACTTTCAACATAAAATTAATTGTCAGGCAAGGCATTTCAGTGTGTGCTCTCTTGTTTTTATTTACAGTCATTCTATTTTACAAATCAAAGCTGAAAATAACAGTTTAATATAAAAATAAGGAGATGTGGTATGATTACCAGTGAGACAACTATCCACCAAAGTTCAAATGAAGTGGATGTAAGCAATTATAGGCTGACATATATAATCATTGATTTAATGTCAACTGACATGATCATTAACATTTTACAAACACTGTGGCAGATGCAACTGCTACATAATTATATAAAATCATGATTTATCATTGAACTTTACTTTTATAGTGTAGGCTATGAAAACAAACAAACACATTAAATTCATGGAAAAGTACTATGCCACTATCAAACACAATTAATTTGACTTCATTTAAGAAATGGATTTTGTTAACACTTTTTATTTCACAGTGTACATTTTGATGGTTAGGTTCATGAGTGAAAGCTGTAAAATATGTATACACAATGAGTTGGTAATAAGTTATTGTTTTGTCTCAAGTGATTCTCTGGTTCCATAGTTGGATACCAGGGTAAATATGTTTTTGAGAATTTTAAGAAAACTTTTTGAAACAATTGAAGACTTAACTCTATACAAGTCCTTGATTTTGAACTTGAGGATGGACGACAAATTTATCCTGTACCAATAAAACTTAATGACTACTTGAACAACAGACAGAAGGTAAATCAAGGTAGGTTAACTCCCTTTTCTTATAGTGGAAAATATCAGAGCTCAATATACTTAGAACAGGATACAGTTGGTTTCAAGAAAGAGGGATTCATAGAGTCAATAGAAAAGGAACTTTGAATTGAATTAATTTCACATTGAATACTGTTTTACATTACATAACTTTGCTTCAAGGAAATAAGATTCATAGAGTTAGTAGAAGATATAATTTGAAGTCAATTCATTCCACTTTTTAACATTACAGAACTTGTCTAGATGAAGTGAAAACACAGTTAACGTCCATTTGGCCAAAACTAGGAAAAAAATTAAGTAAAAAATGACTTTTTAGCTCACCTGGCCCACAGGGCCAAGTGAGCTTTTCTCATCACTTGGCGTCCGTCGTCGTCGTTAACTTTTTACATTTTGAACTTCTTCTAGAGAACCACTTAATGGAATGAAACCAAACATGGCATGAATGTTCCTCATGAGGTGTTGACCAAGTGTTGTTGCTTTGAAGCCGATCCATCATCCAAGATGGCCACCAGTGGGGGACTTCTTTAGAAAAGGACCCTATGGACAATACATACAAATGTCTTCTTTTAGAGAACCACTGAATGGAATGAAACCAAACATGGCATGAATGTTCCTGATGAGGTGATGACCAAGTGTTGTTACTTTGAAGCAGAGCCATCATCCAAGATGGCCACCAGTGGGGGACTTCGTTTAGCATAGAACCCTATGGACAATACATACAAATGTCTTCTTTTAGAGAACCACTGAATGGAATGAAACCAAACATGGCATGAATGTTCCTTATGAGGTGCTGACCAAGTGTTGTTACTTTGAAGCGGATCCATCATCCAAGATGGGCGCCAGAGAGGGACTTAGTTTAACATAGGACCCTATGGGAAATACATACAAATGTCTTTTTTTAGAGAAACACTAAATGGAATGAAATAAAACATGGCATGAATGTTCCTTATGAGGTGCTGACCAAGTGTTGTAACTTTGTAGGCGATCAATCATCCAAGATGGGCCCTAGCAGGGACTTAGTTTAACAAAGGACCCTATGGGAAATACATACAAATGTTTTCTTTTAGAGAACCACTAAATGGAATGAAACCAAACATGGCATGAATGTTCCTAATGAGATGCTGGCCAAGTGATGTTACTTTGTAGCCAATCAATCATACAAGATGGCTGCCAGCGGGGAACTTAGTTTAACAAAGGACCCTATGTGAAATACATACAAAAGTCTTTTTTTGAAGAACCACTGAATGGAATGAAACTAAACATGGCATGAATGTTCCTTATGATGTGCTGATGAAGACCTTAATACATGTATCTTTATAGATTGAGATATACTGTAAACTGCAAAAATATCAAGAAAAGAAGATCTACACATAAGTCAACATGAGCAAAATTGTCAATTGACATCTTGTTGGAGTTATTGTCCTTATAGTTATAAAGTCATTTTCTACAATTTCAATGAATTTATTGGTAAATTCTGTGAACTTTTCAAAAGTCTTCTGCTTTTGATTAAATTACGTGGCCAATATTAAACCAAATTTGGCCTCAATCATTATAAGGGTATCTGTTATGATTTTAATCTATTTTTACATGATTTCCAAAACCAAAGTAGAATTAGGTGAGCGACACAAGCTCTTGAGAGCCTCTAGTTTAGGAATATTTTGGTAGTAAGATTACTTAATATATAATATTTTTTAGAAAAATATTCGCCTTGAATATCAATCATTTTATTTTTATACTTAGTGTGATTTAGCATAATGACTTTGCTATGAAAAACCTTTAGATATGCATTTATAACTTTTGATTTGTTGAAACAGAAGCTGACAGTAAAGATTGGCATTTAGTGAAGAGATTTTTCCTGGTGGACAATATAGCTACAACAGGTATAGCATAAAGTTCAAATAGGTTATTTAGATAAAGTATAGCTGAAAAGGTGACCTTTAAATAGAAAACTTTGTTAACATAAGACACTTTCAATTTGATATTGTTTTTCTAACATCGGTGGCATTGGCAGTGTTGGTGAATGGGGCGGTTTCAGCAATGTTTTAGTTTAGGTTAGTTTAAGGGGAACCACTTATGATAACTCAATGATATTCATTATGTTACTGTATTAGTATTGGTATATCTTATCTTCACTGAAATTAGTTGGCCCTGTACCTTCAACATTTGCCTTTTACTATCAAAATTACATACAGATGAGACATATCTCTGTGTCAACATTTTATTTTGGTTATTTTTGGCTTGATTTAACACTCATGAAGTATACAAAAAAATTATTTTTTAACAATTTTAAATTTTATTTTGACACAGAAATAGAGCAATTTACAATGTACAACTTGAAACTTATTAAAACAAGTGGCAAAAAAAAACAACCCAAATTTCAGTGGCAAAAAAAGTGTCTGTATATTATACATAAATACCAGTTATACAATGTCTTTTATTGTAGGTGATCTAAAATGAATTAACCCTAAACCCTAAACCCTAAAGTAAAGGTTGGATGCTCTTCCTTCTGTTCTGATTTCCCCCTTGTTCTAATGAAGAAAAATTTTAGCTTTTGAAATACAAAATTGAATTTATCAAATTTTTTTAATTTTTATACGACCGGCAAACAAATTTTGAGGTTGTATATTGGTAGGACATTGGCGTCGTGGTCGTGGTCGTCGTCCGGCGTCTTCGTTGTCATCTTCGTAGTCTGAAGACACATTGGTTTTCACACTCTAACTTTAAGTGAATGGATCTCTATGAAATTTAACCATAAGGTTCAATACCACAAAAGGAAGGTTGGGATTGATTTTGGGGGTTATGGTACCAACAGTTAAGGAATTAGGGGCCAAAAAGGGGCAAAAATAAGCATTTTTGTAACTTCCAGACATAACTTGTGTGTTAGTGTATGGATCTCTCTGACATTGTACCACAAGGTCCCATATCACAAAGGGAATACTGGGATTGATTTTGGGGGTAATTGCCTCCAAATTTTAGGAATTAGGGGCCAAAAAACGGGCAAAAAACAAGCATTTTTCTAGTTTCATGACAATAACTTGTGTGTAAGTGTATGGATCTATCTGAAATTGTACTACAAGGTTCCATATCACAAAGGGAAAGCTGGAATTGAGTTTGGGGGTAATTGCCCAAAACATTTAGGAATAAGGGGCCAAAAAAGGGCCAAAAATAAGCATTTTTCTAGTTTCCAGACAATAACTTGTGTTCAAATGTATGGATCTCTCTGAAATTGTACTGCAAGGTACCATACCACAAAGGGAAGGCTGGGATTGGTTTTGGCGATAATTACCTCAAAATTTTAGGAATTAGGGGCCAAAAAGGGAAAAAAAACCAAGCATTTTTCTAGTTTCAGGACAATAACTTGTGTGTAAGTGTATGGATCTTTATGAAATTGTACTACAAGGTTCCATATCACAAAGGGAAAGCTGGGTTTGAGTTTGGGGGTAATTGCCCCAAAAAGGGGCCAAAAAACAAGCATTTTTCTAGTTTCCAGACAATAACTTGTGTTCAAGTGTATGGATCTCTCTGAAATTGTACTGCAAGGGACAATACCACAAAGGGAAGGCTGGGATTGATTTTGGGGGTGATGAATCATAAGGGGTTCAAAAATTTTGGGGGGTATTTTTTTTTCCTTTTTGTCGAGCCTTTCGACTTTAGTCGAAAAAGCGAGACATAGCGATCCTACATTCCGTCGGCGTCGGCGGCGGCGTCCACAAATATTCACTCTGTGGTTAAAGTTTTTGAAATTTTAATAACTTTCTTAAACTATCCTGGATATCTACCAAACTTGGACAGAAGCTTGTTTATGATCATAAGATAGTATCCAGAAGTAAATTTTGTAAAAATAAAATTCCATTTTTTCTGTATTTTACTTATAAATGGACTTAGTTTTTCTGCCAGGAAATATTACATTCACTCTGTGGTTAAAGTTTTTAAAATTTTAATAATTTTCTTAAACTATCCTGGGTTTGTACCAAACTTGGACAGAAGTTTGTTTATGATCATAAGATAGTATCTAGAAGTAAATTTTGTAAAAAAATAAATCCATTTTTTTCTTATTTTACGTTTAAATGGACTTAGATTTTCTGCCAGGAAACAACACATTCACTCTGTGGTTAAAGTTTTTAAAATTTTAATAACTTTCTTAAACTATCCTGGGTTTGTACCAAACTTGGACAGAAGTTTGTTTATGAACATAAGATAGTATCTAGAAGTAAATTTTGTAAAAAAATAAATCCATTTTTTTCTTATTTTACGTTTAAATGGACTTAGATTTTCTGCCAGGAAACAACACATTCACTCTGTGGTTAAAGTTTTTAAAATTTTAATAACTTTCTTGTACTAATTTGGATTTGTACCAAACTTGGACAGAAGATTGTTTATGATCAAAAGCTAGTATCTAGAAGGAAATTTTGTAAAAAAATAAATCAATTTTTTCTGTATTTTACTTTTAAATTTTAGATTTTCTGCCAGGAAACAACATATTCACTCTGTGGTTAAAGTTTTTAAAATTTTAATAACTTTCTTATACTATTTTGGATTTGTACCAAACTTGGACAGAAGCTTGTTTATGATCAAATGCTAGTATCTAGAAGGAAAATTTGTTTTCTTCCAGTTAACATTACATTCAGTCTGCAGTTAAAGTTTTTAAACATTTATTAGATTCATAAACTATCCTGGATTTTTACCAAACTTGGAAAGAAGCTTCTTACAATCAAAAGATAGTATCAAGAGGAATATTTTTATTGATTTACTTCCTCATTTTTGTTGAGCCTGCGATTAACAGAAAAAGTAGGCGAGACACTGGGTTCCGCGGAACCCTTACGAATTTTTTTTCTTTAAAATTTTCCATTTTAAATTGGTTATTTCTGATTTATATATAAAAGCAAATAATAATGATATGGTTGAATAGGTAAATTAAAATTTTTTAAGTTCTTAGACCACATTCATTCTGTGTCAGAAACCTATGCTGTGTCAAATATTTAATTACAATCCAAATTCAGTGCTGTATCAAGCTTGAATGTTGTGTCCATACTTGCCCCAACTGTTCAGGGTTCGACCTCTGCGGTCGTATCAAGCTGTGCCCAGCGGAGCATTTTATTAGATGATACATATTAACATTACGAAACACAACTTTTACCATTAAAATCTGGAAATGAAAATATTAATATCTTTAATCTCCCCACCAACAAGAGCTGATTTATGCATCTCTTTCAGTTTTATTTTTCTGAATTGTACAATGAATAAGAGCAAATGTGGGGCCCACATCAATAAGACAGCAACACCAGAAACATCTAGACATCCAAATGTCAAAATATAGTCCTCAGCAACTGTTAATAATACTGTAAATGTCAAAAAATAGTCCTTAACAATAGAAACTGTCTTTGATACTGTAAATGTTGAACTTTGATTTGGAGGCTATTAATGCTAATTTGGCAATCATGTAAAAATTCAATGAGATATTCCCTTCATGAATAGTCTGTTTAATTAACCAATATTGATATGAAAGGTGCAGTTATTGTTCTGTGTAAAATAAACTAATATTGATTATTATTGTAATTGTCAATAATAACAGCCAGCAAAATTATGCATGTTTACAGTATGTCAAGCTCTAAATCGCCCAAAGTCTAGATCAGTTGTGAAAGGACAAGGTTCACTTTTGGCCAAATATGGCCTTGAATTTAAACTTATATTATTAAACATCAAAGGCCCGTAATTTGTTTCTTGAATTGATCTATTTCAAAATCCTTATTGCTGGATAAAAGCAAATATTCTTCATCAGAGTACATTATAGGCTCCAAAGTCAGCACATTTTGAATATATTGTCAAAATACAATGATTTTGTGCATTTTTCAGACATAAAATGTTCTTTAACCAAAAGGTACCAATCATTATAATGTATCTCTGGACACAAACATTTTCTGGATCAGGAGTTGCAGCCATAGTAATTTATGCTAAAAACTGTTATATGTTTTGGTGAGATTGGACCAAAACTGACTTTACAACACAAATTCTGCACAATTAAGGAGTCATTTCTTTGTTATTTTATAATGTGATGTGTCAAAAAGAAGTTATTTTATATCAATAGTAATACAAATATTTCTATGTGAAATTTGTAGTATCTTGACCTGATTTAAAAAAAAATTAAAATCTGATGGTCAATTTTAACCCTTCGTTAACCTACTCCTTTAACAGAGACTATCTACCATAAACATCAAATTAACAAAACTTTTAAGATAAAGATAATCACTAATCTTAACAATAGTTGTCCTTTATTACTACTGGTATAGAGATATAAAACCTTAACTGAATGTTTGTTTTTAGGAGCAGCAACAACAGCTGGTGCTCAGCCAGATTATGTCAGATATGTGAAGTCTATAAGTATGAATCTCAAGTTAGTAGGAAGTACTAGTACAGGCCAGATTTTCCCACCATATATCTCTATCACTTATGGAACCGTGTCTCTTGTGGATGCACAGCAGGGAGCATCAATATCGGTACATATCTTTAGTGAATAACTTATATATGATTTACATATTAACAAATACTTGGATGTGATTGGTCTATTATTATTTTCTGCCCTGGTTTATACTTCAGTGGACCATGTTGCCAAAACTACAATTTTGTAATCTATGTAAACACTATGTTGATATCACTGTGTTATATTTATGCGTGACACATGAATGAAGTCCCGAGGTTCCAATAAAGTTGAAGTTGAATGGAAAAAACCAAAATGATTGGGTGGAGAGAATTTTTCTAGTGATTATTGATTTGTAAACTAGGCTACTGATTTACAAACTGTACTTATTGGAGTGTTAGGTATTTATCTTAATGGGTTGTGGTACAGGATCTCTCATCTGCATCATTTGTTTTTGTTACATTGTTGTTTATCAGCAATTGATCTTAATCCATGCTCAGGCTGGACTACACTATTTGAAGTTATACACCTATTTCTGATTTTATATTACTGTAAATTCAGATATTATTGCATGCATTTGTTATTGCGATTTTTTAAAAAAAAGGACAAAAATGCGAGATTGATTAATGCGACTTCAGGAAAATGTATCGGATATCAGAATGCAAGTTCTTATTATTGCAATATCACCCAGTCGTAATATTAGCATTAATAAAAACCTCGCAATAACTTCTGAATTTACAGTATCTTTTTATCTGTTTGCCCATAAGAGAAGAGGTTTTCAATATGGTTACATGTTGCCCTGAGGTGGAAGGATTATTTTTATGCCCCCGCCGTAGTGGTGGGGGCATTAAGTTTTACCCTTGTCCGTCTGTACGTACGTACGTACTTTCCAAAATTGGTTTCCGTTCTCTAACTTGAGTTTGCCTCAACCAAATGTTATGAAACTTATACACAATGCTTATTACCCCAAAACAGATCAAGTTTGAATTTTGGTGGCGTCACTTTAACCGTTCTTGAGTTATGCCCCTTTATAAATGGAAAAATTGCAAAATTTTTATTTTCTTCTGAATATCAAGTAATTTTTAAAATTGGAGTTATCTTCCTTTGTCCATGATTATAGTTGAATTAACTACAATCAATGCTTTATACAATGCAATGTTTAATTTTGACTTCCACTGATAAAATGCAGATCAAGTTGAATTTGGGTAGTGTCACTCTAACCATTACTGAGTTATGCCCCTTTATAAATTGAAAGATTGCAAAATTTTTAGTTTCCATTCTGTAACTTAAGTTTGCCCCAACCAAACATTATGAAACCTTTACACAATATTCATTACCATAAAACTAAGATCAAGTACAAATTTTTTGTTTCTGTTTACTAACTTTAGTTTGCCTCAACCAAATGTTATGAAACTTATACACAATGCTTATTCCTACATAATACAGATTAAGTACGAAATTTGGTGGCGACACTTTTACCATTCTTGAGTAATGTCCCTTTATAAACATTAAAATAGCTGAATTTTTTGTTTCCGTTCTCTAACTTTAGTTTGTCTCAACCAAATGTTATAAAACTTATACACAACTGTTCTAGAGTTATGCGTGTTTACAAATAGAAAAATTGCTGAATTTTTAGTTTCTGTTCTCTACTTAAGTTAGCCTCAACCAAATGTTATGAGACTTACACACAATGCTTATTACCACAAAACTCAGATCAAGTTCAAATTTGGGTATCGTCACTTTTACCGTTCTTTAGTTATGTCCCTTTCTAACTATATGATATGCAAGTGGGGGCATCATCTGTGTCCACATGTGGACACTATCCACATTTATTTGTAGGCAGCATTTGCATACTATTTCTTTGTGTGCATACATGGATTAAAAATGCATTATGTTCAAATATCATTTGAATATCTTTTAAGAAAATTATTGATGGGGAATTGTTTTTTATACGACCCCAAAAATCGTATATTGGTATGACGTTGGTGTCATCGTCGTTGTCGTCGTCATCCGAAGACACATTGGTTTTCACACAATAACTTTAGTTTAAGTGAATGGATCTCTATGAAATTTTACCATAAGGGTTAATACCACAAAAGGAAGGTTGGGATTGATTTTGGGGGTTATGGTACCAAAAGTTAAGGAATTAGGGGCCAGAAATAAGCATTTTTGTAACTTCCAGACAATAACTTGTGTTTAAGTGTATGGATCTCTCTTTCTGGTTAATGGACAATTTAAAAGCAGTGTATGGGAGGTAATCCAAAAACAAAATTGTACAAACAAATTTTTTTTTTTTTTTGGGGGGGGGGGGGGGTCAATACGCAACAGCATAGTGTATGTCACAAAAGCAAAAAATTGAATATAAATTCAAATCATATAACCAATTCTAAGTTCTTTGACTACAGTTATTTGATGTCAGAAACCTAATTTTTGTCAAATATTTAATTACAATCCAAATACAGACCTGTATCAAGTGCAAATATTGTGTCCATTTTCACCCCAACTGTTCAGGGTTGGACCTCTGCTGTCGTATCCAGCTGCGCTCAGCGAAGCATTTTATCTTAATTAGATTGTACTAAGAAATATCAAAATTATGTGACATACATATTTAATTCTGATTAATTAATTGTCCCATTGTACATATTTCATTTTCAGACATCGTTTTCAGTTGATTATGAATATTCAACTGACAAATACAGACGAGATTTTCAGATTTCTGTAGGAACACTGTCAACCCTGAGTATTATCTATGCTGGTTACAGGACATGGGTGTGGTCAAAAAGAGCGGGAAAACCAGCAATAGACTTTCAGACGATCATCAATTTCTTGTTCTTTGTATCAGGATCTTTGGCTAATGTCTTCTTTGTGATTACATTTGGTATAGCATTCTACTTCCTGACATTCTTCAAGGTCAGTGTGATAAATACAGAGTTTCCCTTGGATAAATATTCTATTTCGCCACCTCTTTTGCCAAAACAATATATTTTTCGCCACTTTTAATTTTTTTCGCCGACTAACATGAAAATATTTTTTTGTTAAAAATTTTCCTTCTTTTTTTATTTCTTTAATTCTACATATCTATTTTTTAATCTACATTGTAATAAATAAACAATCAATTATAACAAACATTTACTTTTTAAAATATACAGTAAAATGCAAAATAGATCATGAAATCATAATTTTTTACTTCTGGGAACACGGAAGTAATCTTCAATAAGTTTATTCGATACTTCCCGACTAGTTGAAGTATAAAGACTAATGTCAGATTTTTTCTTACTTTTGATTATTTTTTTTCATAACATATTTTTTTTATGGGCCAAACACGTGTGCCGCTAAAACGATTGGAAAGTACCCACTTGAAAACAATCACTTCTATCAAAGTCAGAGATTTTTTGAACATTTTTCATCACAATAGCAATTTTTTTTGCGGACCATCGTTAAAAGAAAATGAGGAGATGTAAAACTATGCTTCAAACATTTAGATGACATTTGAAGCCATTTAACCCCATTTTATTAAACAATACAATCAACACCTTTATTAATTAGTCCACATGTTGCCAATAGCTATAAAATGCAATCAGCTGATTATTGATTTTCTATCAAATTGTATCGTGGAAACCCCGGAATAATAGATGGTTTTCCATTCACATAATTTTAACTGGAGTTGTTTCCCTTTACACAATGTGGGTATGGCAATGATCACAAATTCCTTCACATATCAACCATTATCTTGTTATAAGGACCACTAAACTTTAGAAAAAGGTTGTTTTCTGAACAGTTTTCGTTTGTTAAGCTGGTATAATTCACCACTAAGATATAATAATATTGCAAAAGTGACTTATTTTTTTTTTAAAAAGTTGTCTATGGAATTATACATTTCTTATTATGATTCTTGAAAATGGATAAGCTTAATATACAAATCATATGCTTAATGGATTATCCTGCTTTCAAATGGTAAATCTGTTCATAAAGAAGTTGTTTTATGTTTTCTTACAATTTATGTCTAGTTATAACTTATAAGAAAATTGTCATATTTATATTTTATAGTAGTAAAAGAGGTATAAATTCAAATGTTAAGTAAATTAAATACAACCGTTTTACTTTCAACAGATTTGAAAAATATCTTCTTTTTTTTACATTTCATGGATGGATATGCCTTTTATATGCTTATATTAAACAATTTATAAACTTTAATTCTTTTTGTAGGGACAAAATACAGTTTTCTTGTTCCATATCACAGGATTAGCAGAACGTGAATGGCTGGCATTGTTTGGAACGGGATTTGCTTTGAAATGTTTACAGATGGCTCACATGATAATCATGCAGTGTACAGCGGATGTATTCTTAATCGACTGGGAAAGACCAAAACATATGGTTGCTACCTCGGAAAAGAAAACAGGAAGTAATGTGTCTATTTGGCGTACTTATTTTGTAGCAAATGAATGGAATGAAATTCAGACACTAAGAAAAATTAATCAGATTTTCCAGATTTTTGCTGTTATTTTCTTCCTGAATGTTGTTGGGTTTGAAAATGTTGCGACCAAAGATCCAGATGGCAGGATCATTAAAGATACAACTTCATACAGGGCTGTAGATAGTACTATGTTCAGATATGCCATAGGAGCATCAGTTTATATTTTAGTTGGTATGTATGAATGACAAATTTGTTTGGGTAAAATATTGTTTTCATAACCATTGATGTTGAAATGCTCTTAATTTTCAAATTATTTTGTTGGAAAAATCCTAAATTAGCTTGTTAAACATAAGAAAAACCATCTTTAACTTCATTTTATTTCAAATTTGATTGAAATATGCTGATAAGTTAAAACTTTGATCTGTATATATATGTCACAAAAATCTGCAAGTTTAAATAATAATTTTAATCATGCTATCATAAGAACTGAGTTTTAGCATTGTTTTTTCTTTTACATTTTTTGGCATGAGTTGGAGATGAAGTCTATAAACATTTCCATAAAATAACCAATTACAATGTACATCTATATATAAAATATTTTTTCTCTGTAGCCATTTGTCAGTGGATTTTCTTCACATTGATATATGAGAGATTTGTTGAAGATAAAGTTCGACAATTTGTGGATCTTTGCTCTATGAGTAACATCAGTGTGTTTGTAATGGCACATGCTCAGTTTGGATATTATGTCCATGGAAAATCAGTGCATGGGAAAGCTGATACCAACATGGGAGATATGTTTGATATGATGAGGAGAGAGGAGGTACATATTATGGAGGTTCAATCTTTTTAGGGGTCTTGGCCTTTGTTTCATAAAAAATCTTACAACAAAAATTACTCTGATGTCATGAACAACTCGATATATTTATAATCAATTTTAGTCCTAAGATTTTTGTGAAAGGCATACCTGGTATAATAAGATTAGGATTGGATAAGGGTTATGTTTAGGGGTAGGTTCAGATTAAGGTTTCAGTAACAGAAAGATTTCAAAACAGACTTGATAAAAGTATTATACCACAAATAGAAAAGTGAAATGCTGAAATAAAAAAACTAGACTGATATGAAGTAGAATGGAAAAAGAAACATCTGTAAATAAGAAAATCCTCATTATAATAAATATAGAGGCAGATGAAAAAGCTTACTGAAACACACTATTGAAGAAGAAAGATAAAATCAATACAAACTGTAAAATAATATATCCCGCAATGGTGGTAAGTCGTGCACTTAAGGCCATTTTTTATTTTATTTTTCTGTCGACTTAGTTTTGTTTTTTTATTACTGTGTATTGTCAAGCTTGGTTACTCATAATTGTTTCTCAGTCACTGAATGTACGATGTTGTTCCATACGGGAGCAGCTGACCCGGTTTGTTTACATTCAAATTCTAATGGCTTCAAAACCACGTGACACATTGAATCGTTATATCCAATCAAATTGCTCTACTGTCAATTAGGTGATTTTTTAGTACAAGGCAATTATATTATTTGTTTGTATGATATTGCTTTGAAATAGTTTGCAATAAATTGGGGGATTATTCAATAGGAAAACTCATTATTAGCCATGAAATTTGACATCAATGGAATTTTATATGAATATTTACTTATGGTCAGAATATCGATCTCTTTATATTAAACCAAATTTTTTTTTTATGAAAAATATATGTATATTGTTTTTTCTTAACCTACTCTATATTCCTGAACAAAAACATGGCATGATTATCGTTTGTTTCCCAAAGTTTTTCTTTCAATTTGGATGTTTTTTTTCGCGGAAAAATCGCGGAAGACGTAAGGTGCTTGCCATTTTGAAATTCTTAAAAATACGATTTGCTTGGCCTGTTTGGTCTGCCATTAAGATTGATGACGCTCAATGGAATGTAAACAAAGCAATGGAGGCCGGAAGAGGGGTTTTCTTAAGTTCTGAAATGCTTTTAGGCATTCGGAAGTCAGGTTTGAAATGGCCATTAGAAAATCTGCATTTTTGTACAATACTTAAGAATAATAATGAAAACATATCTTTAGAAATATCATTTTATTTAGAAGTGTAGAAAAAATGTATTCTGCACTAATTTTATACGCTGGTATTAGCGTAGTGACGTCAATGCGGAGTTTTCCCGTGTGATAAGTACAATAACAAAATCCGAACGAACCAACGTTATGACCGATCATAGACTACGGTAGGATACTGTAAACTCAGAAATTATTGCGTGCATTTATTATTGCGATTTTGTCATTTCAGACTAAAATGCGATTTTAATTTTTGCGTTATTGAGAAAAATCCTGTTTAATTCATATAAAAAATTTCAAAATATGAGTTTAAATTATTGCGATTATAACCCTGTCGCAGTTTTCGCAATAATAAAAACATCGCAATAATTTCTGAATTTACAGTACTGTAAAGGGTAAACATGTAGAAGATTGAAAATACAAACAAAGTTACTTTATAGGTTATTTTTAAAGTGACATAAAAACATTTGAAAAATGCAGAAAGAGGAAAGAGAGAAACATTGGTGATTGTATTAAGTTGCTATTTACTAAGATATGTTTAAACAAAATATTTCTATAGATATAGTGAGAAGTATGAACAATATGAATTTATAAATTAGTTCCATACTTTTTGAAATGCAGGAAGATCTTTGTGGAAAGCGTGGACTTTTACCAGATACAGAGCAACAGACATTTATGATGGCATTACCACGAAAATTAAGAGTCAAGTATGAGACAGTAATGTTACCTGTGGCTTTAGAGGTAAGCATAAGAGAGGACATTAAAAAAATTAAGATCTATATATTATGTAACTTAAAAAAAACTATTGTTTTGGATATTTAACCATTTGAAAGATTATTCTTCTTCTGCACTTCTATATACCTTTTTATATCAATGTCAGAAATAATATATTAAAAACTCGGGCTACCGCTCTAGATCTAAATCATTTTCAATATTGAACTTGTGCACAGAATCCATTTGTAGATATAGAAATAACAATAAAGTTATGTTTAAAAGTTTTATCAAAGGGCTGTTCCAGATCTAAATGCATGGGCCGGGGATTGGAGGCACTCAGAATATGGGTAATTGCATTTTTTTTTAGAATTTTGTTAGAATTTTAGGTGAATTGAGAATTTTATATTATGGGTGGTTCGGGTCTAAAAAAAGTTCCTCCCATCCCCCTGCATTTAAATCTGTAACAGCCCTAAAACAGAAGCTGTAGGGACTTATAAACAGTTCTACCCTTGAAACTGCAGTTTTGATCATGCTACCTATTACATGCTTGAAAATAAATTTTCAAAGAATGATCATTTCAGGAGGGTTCTAGACATGACAGATAAGGTGAAAATATTTTTACTAACAATTAAATTTCACAATTAGCCAAAAACAAAATTTTATTCAATTCATTTATAAATTAATCCATTTTGCATGGGACATTCTGAATATCATTTTTCAAACCAAAAAATACCAATGAAAATTTTCAAACCTGTTGAATTAGAAATGACTTCCCTGTTGCATCTAGGCCTTTAATGTTTAGATGAAATGTTAGTATGAAAAAGAGTCAAAACGCACTTCTGATAAACTTTCTGATTAGTGGTTGGTAAATTTCAATTGAAATTCTATGCATGGTTAATTAGAATTAAAAAGTGTCTTTAAACCTCTTTATAGACAATAATTTCTGAAGTAAAATGTTGCATGAATATTTACAGGGAGCTGGTGCAGTGGGGGCTGCTGGGAAATCAAAAGATGCTATAATTAGTGCAAAGACTCAGGCATATAATGTTGTAAATAAATTCCTTGCTGGATTTGTAGATCATGTGAGTAAATAAAATACACTTATGTATCATCAATCTGTGTACAGTTATCTTTTCTTTCTTTTTCACACATATAAATGTTTTATTACTATTACTTGCTGGTTGAGGTAACAGGCTGAGGGTCTCTGTTTACAAAAATGAGCCATCTATCCAGGGGTAGAGAAGTAGAATGTATGTAAAATATATTCTTAGTAAGGGATTATGCTATTGTTTACATTCCGTTTAAATCAAAGAATTTTTACAAACAACTTTTGAGTATTTTTAAGATTTATTTTGAAAAGTGTTGCTTTTACTTATGTTTCATATTCTATCTATCTTGTTCATATGTTCTGTGGCAGTCTGTAATCATTAATTAAAATAATTTAAACAAACATTTTTCCACAGAAATTTGTATTAATAAATTGATACAAAGTAAAATTGATACATTGTTAGCAATAAAACACAAAGTGTTCTTCAACTATTGAAATTGATATACATGTGTATCACTAAATAAATGAATAACAGTGTCTACTCCTGAATTTCTTAAAATATTTCAATTGTCAAAAAGTTAAAAAAAAAAAAAAAATTCTTGGAGGTTATCCAAATTTAAATTTTATGTATCTAAAAATTTAATTTAAAGATTCTCTTTGCATGCTATTTTAGTAATAAGGTATTTCCTTGTATAAAGATCAAATTGAAAAGTATTAATTCTATATACATGAACTTTGACAGATTTTTGTCGAGCCTGCGACTTTTGTCGCAGAAAGCTTGACATAGGGATAGTGATCTGGCGGTGGCAGCGGCATTAGCTAACTTCTTAAAAGCTTTATGTGTATGAAGGTGGAAGACGTGGATGCTTCATACTTTGTATATAGATGCCTCATGTTACGAAGTTTCCATCAGTTACATGTCCAATGTCCTTGACCTCATTTTCATGGTTCAGCGACTACTTGAAAAAAAAGTTCAGATTTTTTGGAATGTTAAATTCTCTCTTATTATAAGTAATAGGATAACTATATTTGGTATGTGCGTACCTTGCAAGGTCCTCATGCCCGTCAGACAGTTTTTACTTGACCTCGACCTCATTTCATGGATCAGTGAACAAGGTTAAGTTTTCATGGTCAAGTCCATATCTGAGATACTATAAGCAGTAGGTCTACTATATTTGGTGTATGTAATGATAGTAAGGTGTACATGTCCAACTGGCAGGTGTCGTCTGACCTTGACCTCATTTTCATGGTTCAGTGGTCATAGTTTAGTTTTTGTGTTTTGGTCAGTTTGGCAAGTTTTATTTGACCTTGACCTCATTTTCACAGTGCATTGCTCAATGTTAAGTTTTTGTGTTTTGGTCTGTTTTTCTAATACTGTATGCAGTAGGTCAACTATATTTGGTGTATGGAAATATTTTGTGATGTACATGTCAGTCTGGCATGTTTTATTTGACCTTGACCTCATTTTCAAGGTTCATTGCTAAATGTTAAGTTTTTGTGTTTTGGTCTATTTTCCTAATACTGTATGCAGTAGGTCAACCATATTTGGTGTATGGAAATATTTAATGATGTACATGTCAGTCTTGCAGGTTTTATTTGACCTTGACCTCATTTTCATGGTTCATTGCTTATGTTAAGTTTTGGTCTGTTTTTCTTACACTTTAAGCAATAGGTCAACTATATTTGGTGTATGGAATGATTGTAAGGTGTATATGTCTGTCTGGCAGGTATCATCTGACCTTCACCTCATTTTCATGGTTGATTGGTCAATGTTCAGTTTTCCTGGTTAACTTTTTTTCTTAGATACCTTAAGCAATAGGTCAACTATATTTGGAATGATTTTAATGTGTACATGTCTGTCTGGCAGGGTTCAAATGACCTTGACTTCATTTTCATGGTTCATTGGTCAATATAGAATTTCCATGGTTTGGTCTGTTTCTTTTATACTAAAAGCAATAGGTCATCTATATTCTGTGTATGGAGGGATTGTATTAAAGATGTACATGTATTTCCGGCTTGGTTTTTCTGACCTTGACCTCATTTTCTTGGATCATAAATGTTAATGTGATACTTGTAGTAAAACTTTATCGGTTTATATGTAGGACTATCAACATAAAATCAATGGTCATTATAGTAGGCGAAACATTTCAGCGTGTGCACTCTTGTTTATTCTTAATAACAATATTTCACAAATAATTTTTAACACCAATTATTAGATTGTTCTATAGAAATTTCTATTGGCATTAACTTGATTGAATATTGAAGTGATCCTTAAAAACTTGACATTAACTTGATTGAATATTGAAGTGATCCTTAAAAACTTGACATTAACTTGATTGAATAATGAAGTGATCCTTAAAAACTTGACATTTGATTGTATCATTGCCTCATCATGTATCAGCTGACTTCCCTCCTTAGACATACCTATACATGACTCAAGACGATAGGCTGCTTATTTTTGACAGTTAATCAGTGCAAGACAAAAGATGAATTTTATAATTTACATTTTAATTACAGTCATTAAAAGAAATAGACTATGTGGTCAAAGACAAAACACTTTTAGAGAGTATTATGGACACAGAATTTCTGGATGCTTCAGAGAAAGGAATATTCTATAATGGTATGTCCAATAGGCAAACAACATAAGATTTTTTTTACTTTGAGTTCTAAATATTTGTGCAAGACGACCATCAGTGTTGTATGCACCTGTTTTGTTTTTAAAAATGTATGTTATATTAATGTAATATACTGTGGATTAATTTATTTTCATTGGTATCCATTTTCATGCAATCGTGGAATGATGAAAAAATATATTTTCTTGAGTTTGCAAATAAGTCTATAGAAAATTTGTACTTTGTTGAATATATACATTTGTGGTTAACGTTTACCAAAGTAATCCCAAAAATGGGAAGAATTTGTTTGTTATCATGTGTAGATGACCATTCTGTACTGTCATTTTGATTTGACAATTTTTGATGGAGTTGTTGAACTTTGTATATCCCTAGCCCATTACAGCATGCTCACTCCTTATAACCGTTTTTCACAGTTATAACTTATACAACAGCAACGACATTTAGTTACTGCATAGAAATCTTGTTTTATGTCACTTTGTGTTTCAGTTAAGGAATGACTGGAATATTTTTTCTCTCTATGAAGAAATAACATCAAAAATGTGGTACACCCTGAATAACCCGTGTAGTGGATTATTTAAAAGTGTGCACCACATTTTTGAGAATATTTCGAATAAATCATGAGGTTTTTGAGGTTATTTCGAGTAAATCATGAAAAAAGGTCACATGACAAAATTATGTCTATGAGCTGATAGACAAAAAACTTTTAGCCAATCATAAGAAATGTTACATCCAAAATTAAATTATTAGAAAATGTTACTCTAGAAAACCATAGAGTTCTTGTTATATAAGGATGACATTCAAATGTTGGTAACTGTTGACATACTTTGCATTAGTATACAACTGTGGACTTTTTTTGATAAAGATTCTTCTCAGTTGCATATATCAATTTATCTTATACTAAGAGCAAATAACTTATAATTTATACAGTTTGATAATAGCATTAAATTTATGTTAATTCCATATTTTTCAAAATGGTGCTTAGCAGGCTGATACGAAAAATTTATTAACTGCGACTGGCTATTATCGCATGCCTTTCTGTAACATTATCGCATGGCATTTCAAAGTCACTCAGCAAATTCCCAAAAATTTACCTCAATAGTACGTTTTTAGTGAAAAACATATCAAAGTAGGCTAGAAAAAAACAAATATTAGGAAACTGGACAAATATCATGAAAAATGCAAAACAAATAATAGCACAAATGCATTTTTTCAATGTTTTAAAAATAGTTCTTGTCTGTATTTCTTCTGCTAAGGTATACGATAAAAAGATCATTACATTCCTTTCGGCTCTTGGGCTGATATCAAAAAGTCAGATAAATGATACTGATGTTCAGATTTTTAAACTTGGTAACTGATATTTTTTTTAATGACAATTTACAAAAATGCCAGAATACTTATTGCAATTTCAGGAAATGCTGGATACAAATAATGCTATCAAAATTTAATCCAATTATTTTTTCAATTTGCAAAACCTATCTCGTCCCAATTTTTGCAATATTCATATCATAATGAATATTTCTGAATTTACAATTTTGGGGGGCCTTGAAATCAATGGAGCTTTATGTGTTTTTTTTTTATATAGATGATGGTCATTCGTTTGACAGAGCTTTGTTTTATGGTAACGAATCAGCCTTGGTGGTATTTGATACACTACTATTCTGTATAATAGATCTGATATTTCAAAATTTTGTTCTGGCTGGAGTGCTCACATATCTAATCACAGAGGTAAGATTTAAATTACAATTATTTGATAAATGCATACATTAATTCAAATGTTTACTGTTGATAAGGATGAATTAATAGTGCTGAGATATATGTAAAAACCTTTTTTAGGCATACCTGCCTATTTTCATGATTTAGGCGTGAACTACACGAATTTGACTCCTTGTCACGATTGGACGATCGTGATCATGAAAAAAGCCCTAAAACACATTTTGTGAAATTCTACATGAAAAAAATGATGAGACAATCAGGAAACAATCATGAACAGCCAATCAAAATTGTGGTTTTTTGTGATTATTGGGCATTGCAAACATGCTAAATTATGAACTTGTTTGGAACATTAGAGTAGTAGTGCTCTGTATGTCAGAATTGTAAAAATCTTGATCATTGCAGATGAATTTTCATCTGCAAAAAGGTTCTTACACAGCTTAAGAAGCAAAGCATGGACAAAATCCAAAGATGCAATACTACCATAAACATAATAAATAGTAGCTTATGGACATTACACTTATTGTAACAGATCATACAGTGTTGTCATTCTTGTAATTAAATTACCAAATAATTATTCTTGTAATTAAATTACCAAATAATTTAAAGTACAGTGTACTTTCTTTTATTTTTTCACAAGAAATCAGATAAATGTTCTTCTTTGTGCATATTTTTAAATCGGAAAAAACAACAATCACTTTAATATTCCTACACCAGAAAATATATCCTGCTATTCTAGCTATACATGTTCATCTTTCCTTCACTTGACTTCGTCCTCATTCTACACAAAAATATAAGTATTAGAATTATGCAAAGAAAAAGAAGAAAAAGACTTATAAGCTTATCAGTATACCATATAAAAAAAAAAGATATGCCACTTTTTATAGAGCACAAAACAGTGCATGCAAAAAACGCCTCAATAAATGTAACCTTTGAAATTGTTGTGACACGCATTAAAACCCCCATGGGGATTTTCAAAAGCTGGCAGGTAGGCTTTGGTAAAAATTTTAATACCTTTTTGTTCCATGTTTTTTTATTTTTATTTTTGTTACAAATATTTCATATGTAAATCTCTGTTGATATGCCTGTTTGAAAATGTATTTTTTTCATCAGCAACGGCTTCTTGACAAATTTTTTAAATATAATAAAACTTGAATTTGATGCATAAAAAATAATGTTATTGTTTAAATTTGCAAAGTCAACCTGAGTAAATATTCACATCTGCGTGTTGTTTTATTGTCTAGTCTGCGTCATAGGGATAGTGATCCAGCGGCAATGGCAGCATTAGCTTACTTCTTAAAAGCTTAATATTTTAGAAGCTAGAAGACCTGGATGCTTCATACTTTGTTTATAGATGCCTTATGTTATGAAGTTTTGGTCTGTCATATGTTTATTGTCCTTGACCTCATTTTTATGGTTCAGTGACTACTTGAAAAAAAGTTGAGATTTTTTGTAATGTTAATTTCTCTCTTATTATAAGTAATAGTATAACTATATTTGGTATGTGCTTACCTTGCAAGGTCCTCTTGGCTGTCAGACAGTTTTCACTTGAGTTCACCCTCATTTCGTAGATCAGTGAACAAGGTTAAGTTTTCGTGGTCAAGTCCATATCTCAGATACTATAACTAATAGGTCTACTAAATTTGATGTATGGAATGATTTTAAGGTGTACATGTCCAACTGACAGGTGTCATCTGACCTGGACTTCATTTTCATGGTTCAGTGGTTAAAGTTAAGTTTTTGTGTTTTGGTCTGTTTTTCTAATATTGTATGCAAAATGTCAACTATAGTTGTTGTATGGAAATATTTTATGATGTACATGTCAGTCTGGAAGGTTTTATTTGACTTTGACCTCATTTTCATGGTTCATTGATCAATGTTAAGTTTTTGTGTTTTGGTCTGGTTTTCTTAAACTATAAGCAATAGGTCAACTATATTTGGTGTATGGAAAGATTGTAAGATGTATATGTTTGTCTGGCAGGTATCATCTGACCTTGTCCTCATTTTCATGGTTCATTGGTCAATGTTAAGTTTTCCTTGTTAAGTTTGTTTCTTAGATACCATATGCAATATTCAACTATATGTAATGCATTGAATGAATTTAAGGTATACATGTCTGTCTAGCAGGGCTCATCTGACCTTGACCTCATTTTCATGGTTCATTGGTCAATATAAAACTTTCAGGGTTTGGTCTGTTTCTTGTATACTATAATCAATAAGTCAACTATATTTGGTGTATGGAATGATTGTAAGTTGTACATGTATTTTTTGGCTTGGTTAATCTGACTTTAACCTCATTTTCTTGGATCATGTTAAGTTTATGTGTTACTTGTAGTAAAGTTTATATTAAGGACTATCAACATAAAGTCAATTGTCAGTAAAGAAGGCGAGACATTTTAGCGTGTGCACTCTTGTATACATAAGTATGAAGATTTTTGGAAATTCTTTGTATTTTTATATTTTTTTAAAGCAGTACTAACTAGGTTATAAGTAGCTTATGAATGTTATTTCTTATTCTGACAATGCATCAGTCTTTAAGTTTTTAGCAGAGATTAAAAATTATGCCTCCTTTACCTAGTGGGTACTATGTCGAATGTTGTTTTCTATGTAGGAGATAATTGCACTCTATAAACACATGGTGTGAATAACGAAAATGACAACATTTAAAACAAGGCTCAGCTGTAAATTACTAGTCCATTACATATATGATTGGAATGCATTATATTTTACAGTTGATTGCAATGGGAAGAGACAGTGGAGGAAGAATGAACCTCGCCAAGAAAACATTGGTGGACCAAAGATTTTTAATATAATATGATTACATAGTGCTGTCATATACGCATCAACATTCCATAGGTCACACGATTTGGAATCAATGAACAGTGCCATTTGGAAAAAATAAGAGTAACAATTCTTAAACTGACTTCATTTAATTACGAAATACAAATGAATGCTGATATATGTATCACAAAAAAGATAAGATTTAAGAACATATTGAGAGATAGAGATCTATGTATATGTAAATACATATGATGTGCATCTTTATATAGATAGATATAAATATATATATATGTGTGTGTAATTTTAAATCTACTTAAAGTAATGTGACTTTATAAAAATTACTCAAACATTATACAACTGAACAAGCTAAAAGCCAGTAGAATTTTTAACTAAGTTCATTTCTTTGCATTTTTGGTATGATAATGTGAAAAAAAACCAAACTATTTGATATTTTATTGTTTATTGTTAAAATTCCATTCACTTTACATAATTAAGTTTGAATTAAACAGATTCATCTTAACAAGCTAGCATTAGTTAAATTATAAGCTCATACAGGTACAGCTCAGGTGAAGGTGCACCGTTTGCAACCCCCCCCCCCAAAAAAAAATAAAATTTACAGCCAATTTTGCGTCACCATACAATCCTCCAATTCTTAACTCTAAATCAAAGCCTTGATCTGTGCCTGTCATACATGATTCTGAATGAACAGTGCTATTGTTTATATATGTTTACATGTGTGATATTACATTTGTTGTGTTAAAGATTATTTCACTGAAGTCTGATCGGATTGTCAAACTTGTATATCATACTTCATCATATCCGTCCTAAATTTATTTTATACATTTATACATTTACATTTTATTGTGAAGATCTGATAAACTTGTTGTGTTTTATATGTGCAAATTTTTCTTAATCAATTTATTTTTCACATTTTTATTGAAGGTATGATTAATGCTCCTAAATGAATTACTTTTGCTGAATAGGATATAATAATGTGCAAATATATAGCACACATTTTCCAAATGACTAGTAGCATTAAGGACTCTATTTGACCCAAAATATGATAGATTCCAAAATGCCATATAAAAATATGAAACAACTGTGTTAATATTGAAAGAAAATTATTTTAGAGAAAACAAAATTTAGATTTTGCAAACAGTAGCTAATTTTTGATTTCAGAGGAGTTCCTTTTATTTCTTTTTTTTTAAATAGATTTGAAAACATGTTTTGAATTAAGAATATTAAAGAGTTCTAAGAATGTGAAATAAAAGTTAAAAGTTGGATCCTTTATTATGATATAGAATAGATATTATTAGGTTGTGAAAATAGAAACTCATACATTTGTTAAATGCGTATAAAATTATGAATAAATTAATTTATTTTATGATATGTTTGTGTTTATATAATTTTTTGCCAGTAATTGATGATAATTGTTTTTTCTTTTGTCTATGCCAAAGTACACATGTAAGGTTTAATATGCCAATTTATGAAAATAAATTTAAGCTAAATATTTTCTATGAAATTCAAATGATGTTTGAAGGCAACTTCAGTGCAATGCAACCAGGTCTATATCACTTTTTTTTTTTAACTCCTATTCCCTCAAGTATTCAGATCCAGAGTCATTATAACTTTCTGGAGGCCATCACTCATTATCTGTTTTTCCTTCTGTGTCACTTTCATATCAGGGTTGGGCAGTACCATTGGTTCTTTTTCTACATACTAGCTCTTCAATGTTTCTATTAGGTTTTGACTTTCAAATATTTTGGTCTTGAGCATCACTGGAGACATTAATTGTTGAAATGCTCACCTAGTACCACTGACATGATTGTATTTGCATTTGCTCATGAAAAGCTTGACAAACTTTTGCTGTTGGCTTATGTGAGTGTAGGGATGTCATTTTGTGTTCCTGGCTTTCAGTACATCTTTTGTGTTTTTTTGGCATTGGCTGTGACAATAATGCAACCTTTAAAACTTTTGATTTATTTTTTAAGACACAAAGTGAAAGGTTAATTGATCATATATTCTTTCAAAGGAACATCATATTAAGCAAACCACTCATGGTATTTTTTATTTATTCATTGTTACACTAGTTTACACCGTACGATACTGATTTCATTAAATTTGATTTGTTACCTCCTTTAAAACTATAAATGAAATGATCTTTAGTTATTATTTGAAACCCCTATTGCATTATGTCATCCTATTCCCTCCCTGATTGTGTGTCAACTGTTTTTTTTACCAGTACTGAAAGGAAAATTTTAGCATCAAACATAGTTTCTGTTGATCTGGTAGATTCCTGCTTTGACTTTGGAACACTAAAATTTGCCAGTACTAAGCATGGATAGGAGTTTTAAGAATGACAGGAATTTGACAGAAAATAGAGTCCAAAATATGCATTCAACAAGCATACACAAACTCTTTGTGAGAATCCAGTATATATAATAAGATTAGATAAACATTAAAAAATATATTAACTTTTTGTATGAAGCTTAGAAACTGGAAAAAGACGAGGTTTAGAGAGTCTTTCAACTTTCATGGTGAATACACAAATGTTGATATTTTCTGGCATTGACCCAATAATGTTTTTATACTGCACACTGAAAATGGCTACAATTATAGTTAGGCAAATGGAAATGCAAAAATAAAACGTATTTTCCACCCTAAAACAAACCCAAAATTGAGAAGAAAGGGGGTGAAATGATAATGACTTTTAAGGAAATATTACTTTGTTACTATATTTAGAAGACCTCAGACCTCAGGAAGTTTTCTAGCTTCAGCATAAAAATATAATGCAAGCTCAATCTTACGCAGGCTCGTTTGAATCCAATCTTTATTGCCTAGGATTGTCAGTTTTCCTACGAAAGGTGGGTGGTTCTCTCTAGCACTCCCACTTCCTCCACCAATAGAAGTTTACCGTCATTAAATAGCCAATGGTGCTGAAAGTGACACTAAACACCATTCAATCAATGAATCTATCTTTGGGCATGGCAAAGAAAGTAGTACATAACAGAAAAGAAGTAACTGATAGAAAGGTTACAGTATGCTTTATCATGCTGTTTTATATTGTAATATTGACTTCTGTAGTTTAGTGAAAATTTCATATGTCCCAAAAAAGTACAAGAATTTACAATGCTGTGCTCAAGCAGTTCAATTGATAGAAAACTAAAATTAGAAATTACTATAGATAAAGGCAACAGTAGTATACCGCTGTTCAATTGTCATAAATCGATTTAACTGAAACAAATCCGGGTCACAAACCAAAACCAAGGGAAACACATCAACTATAAGAGGAAAACAACGGAACAACATAAACACTGAACTGCTACAAAAACAAACGCCAACATACATAGAAATGGACTATTTGATAACAAATGCCATATTCCTGACAGTACAGGACATTTTAAGATAAAATGGTGAGTTGAACCTGGTTTTATGGCTAGCTAAACCTTCCGCTTATATGGCAATGTTAAAAATACTATAGGCATCATTAAATACCAAGGTTGGCAAAAAAGCGGCTAGTATTGACACCATGCCGGCGGTAAATACTGGTAAATACCGACAAATACTGGCAAATACTGGTCGATTGAAATTTTGAGTGGACCTCACTATTAAAACCACTCTGTACCTGGTCAATTACTTTTAGTTATGAAATAATGAAAGTGTTAAAGTCATTTTAAATGTTCTCATTTCTATTTTTATTGTAAATTCGTAATAAACAGGGATTTACAATGATTTATTAGTACATAAGATAAAAATGTTTCGTCCCTGGCAAGGAAACTCATCAGGTGGCTTTTGCACTGACTATAGCATTGCAATCATTACATTTTGCACTGGTTTTGTTGTTGTCTTATATTGTATAGAAATTCCAAATAGGGTCTTCAGGTTTCAGTTTGGTTCTTAAGGTCAAGATGGTTGTACTATGTGTATGTAAATCATGTAAATATTGATTATGTAAAGGTAAAATTTATACTACATTATATATTTTTTGGTTTAAAACATAAATTACAGTTCAGCCATAAGAGTAAAGGTCCTTCATACCTTCCATTTCCTGCATAAAGATGATTTTTGTCTCGCATTTAATAGACAGGAGATATTTTATTGTTTAAGTGAGTCTTCAAGTATCACTTTTATTACTTTCAAACATGTTTTATCATCATTTATTGGGGCTGTTGTTTTTATAATAATTAAATTTTCACACCTAGCAATGCCAGGTGATAGGTTATAAGACACCTGTTACTTCTTTTACCTGTAGTTTTATGTACCTGTAAAAATTATGCATTTTCAATAAAAGATATCTTGATTGAAAAATGTTGTAATAATTAATTTGTCAATTCTTTATATATATCTAAAATATGCAATATCATAACTTATAAGGACTAAATTAGTAGATATAAGTGTTAAAAATGAATAATACATATCAAATTCATTCATTTATATCAGTGAAACATGCCAAAAGATAAAAGTTTAAATATATCTTACTTTTTAGCATTTTTTTTTCTTCAATAAATAGTAAAAACCACCATAAAAATTTCAATCGACCAGTATTTGCCAGTATTGACCACTTGAGGAGTATTGTGCGGGGCGGTAAATACCGCTGGTAAATACCAGGGGCGGTATTTACCGCCCAACCTTGTTAAATACCTAATGTCAGCGCATTATTATATAAATAATGTCCATGAACCAATCAAGACAAAACTTATTTTTGTCCATACTTAAATGAGAACCAAAATTCTTGACTGTGTAAAACTTATATTTAGACTTTCAAAGTGTCGCTGTGTATAAGTTATATGTATTTATAATTATATATGTATAGAAGTAAATACACTTTAATTTTATGTGTAATACAACCCATGAGAGTAGTTCTGAATCCACCATCCAAGATGATATCAAAATCAGTCATGTATGTACTGGCTTTATCAAAACCCATAAGACAAAAAAATATTTAAGTATATAATAAATTATATATGATGTGGTATTTTCAATATCACTCACTCATCCAATCAAACCTCAACAAATACAATCATTAGAACTGGTTGGTACAGGTGAGATATTGCAAAAACCCTATCACAAACATTCATAATATAGTTAAAACAGACCATGGGGTTTGTTAAAGCCTGCGAAACTATGACTGACATCGATATCTATGTAGATTTTATATGAATTTATTTGTTGATACTCTGGCCATTTCGATGAATTGTAACAAATTTCTAAGCTTTGCTTTAATCTCAATTAAAAGTTTCAATCATTGTACATTTTTATACAAAAATCACTTTGACCTTTTTTTCTTGAAAAAATGAAATTACATCATTTTATTTAGTTATAAATTCATCATCACCTGACTCTATACTTTTTAAGAAAATTTAGTTCAAATGTATAATTCCGACATAAAGATCGGTGTCAAGTGAGGCATCCTGCCCTAGTTTCTGTATTTGAACATCAACAATTCATAAAAAATTATATATCATTATACATATAGTTTATGAAAATTTACTACAAATCATTTTGAAATTTTCATATGCATGTATATTCCACCTCTAATCGTATTTCCTGTTGGAGAGCTGATGAAAACAAATTAAAACTTATTTTTTAAAAGTCCAAAATTTTGGAAAGAATATTTTAATTTTAAAATCTGTCCTTTGAAACAATCAATTAATCATAACTGATGAATATAAAATTATCTCTTATGCCCAGATGACACAGTAAGATCTGTCCGAACTTTATTCAGCCTGTAATTATAAGTATGGCAACATAAAAAAGTATCTCAAAGGCTAGGTACAGTAAGACACATTGGCCATTTACAAAGACAGGATCAATTTCCAAACACTTAATGTAATGTCCACATCATTTCAGTTTACAAATAAATCTACAAAAATTACATAATTTAGGATAAAGTAGGATAGCTGATTAATGCACAATATACATATATACACCCACTAAAATCTCATATCCACTAGAACATTCCATTATTTCACCAAACACAATTTGAATCGTTGAATAATAATAAATAGATACGCATACTGCAAATAGATATCAGTATTGTTATGTAGAAATCTCATTTCATATCAGAAAACAATAATGTTTAGTGGTACATTCGGGTAAAAGGAATAACGAATTTTAATCCAAGATTATTCAGGGTAGTAAAAAACGCAATCTTTTGAAGAAATAAAATGCACTAAAAATATTTATGAACATTTCTGACTTGGTAATAGCACTCCAAATTGGAACTTGGCGAGTTAACCATGTCTGACTCAATAACACACACTTCCTCTTATATGACAGCCTTTCAAAATCCCTTTAGGTAACAATTAATTAGGCTGGTTTAAGAATAGCCATAGTTTGAGTTTATTCCATGTATTTTCAAGATCTTTTTCGTTCATTGGCCATTCAATAAGAGCTATGTCTTTCCACAACACAGCTAATTCGTGTGGAACTTCTTCCGTCTGTAAATCTTTTGTTATAACTATAATTTTCTGTAAATTTTGTGAAAAGTGATGATATTTTGCCCTTTCTATGGCGTATTCTCCCCACGTATCATGTTTAAAAGAAGCCGTTACGAGAAAAATAATATGCCTGCTCTGTTCGATGTTATCTGCAATTTCATCAGCAATAGGTTTTCCTACAATAAAATCTCTGTCAGGTATACACATTAGCAGTCCCCATTTTCTTTCTAATTTTGGTATTAATACATATTTTACCCATGAAAGGCCACCTTCAGGATAGAACACAAAAACATCATACTTAAAATTAACAGCAATACCCTTTTCTAGCATATTTCTAAAGCGTTTGTATAAATAAAATGAAATTCTCCATCTGAAACTGTATATAAGTGTAAAAGGAATGAAAATCCCAATAAATGTCACAAACAATCCGATTACTGCTTTAAGCCATAATTTGCTGTTACATCCTGCATACAAATAATTGTAATATAAAGCAGCATGATGTGTATTACTTTCTGTTGAGTTTTGAAGGATGCATTTGTATGTTCCTTCAGCATCAAGTGTCACATTGGTTTTATCAAGCCATTCGATAAAGTCAGAATTTGTACAGTCACATGCAAGCGCATTATTGTCCAAATTAAGTTTGAATCCGTGTTTTTCGTTTAATTGTTTGAAATAAGTTTGAAAGGAGATATTTATGTTGGTTAGAAGGTTGTTGGTCACATCAAGTTCCTTGAGATTTGGTATTTTTGTGATCGCCATAGGAATTTGTCTGAAAAGATTATTTGATAGATTCAAGTGGGTTAACTTTGTCATATGTTCAAAGATATTAAGATGCAATTCCCATAAGAAGTTGTTTGAAATGTCAAGTTTTTCTGTTCCTGGTATATAGGTGAAAATATTGTCCTGCATTTTGCTTGTGGTGTATAAATTTGAGTGTTCTATTATCAGGGTTCTGAGGTTAGATAGTGGATGCAAATGCAGTGTGTCGAAAATTACCCTCGAATCAATTCCTGTGACATCCATATAATCTATTTCCGAACCGGCTAATATTTTCCCCTGATCAACAGTTTGACAGAAAGATACATCGAAACGACTTACTTTTGTATTTTCCGGTATTTCCCATAATACTGGTTCACCAGTACGGAAAATATGACTCATTTGTACAACTTGTATGGAAGAGGGTAGTGTTATGACCCTGTCTTTTGGAATACTACTCATATTGAATTCTAAATGTTGAGTGAAATTTATAAAACCTAAAGGTATATATGAATACTCGAACTTCCAAAGATTACTGGTACTATTAAAAAACTGTATTGTATTGTTAAGTTGATGTCCGTTAAACAATGAAAATCGATTTTTTGACAATGAAATTTCACGAAGACATTCTGGTCTATCAAATGTTAAAAGAGATCCATTGTTAAAGTCTATAATATTATTGTTTGAAACATCGATAACTTTTACACAAATTGTTTTCAAATATTGCATCATGCCCTGTGTGATAATAACTTCATATCTGTATGTACTGTTGTTTGTTATTGATTCGTCATTTACATGATTAAAGTTGATAATTTCCATAGAACCATTTGCTAAAGGTTTCAGAAGATGGAAAGCTTGGATTGGATGCATGTACGTGTTTGATACATCTAACACTTTAAGATGTGGAAAAGGTTCAAGTATTCCATTTTCTACTTTTACAAAATGACGACATTTCCACAAATACAGATATTCAACACTTGAGTTAAAATTTTCGAACGTGCTGTTATTAATTTCTCGTACCTGACAATGACTGAACTCCAATTTCCGAAGATTTCCCATTTTCTTAAATTCCTGTCCAAAAATAGGGAATGGTGCCAGATCAATAGAAAAATCTTCCAAGTTTATTACTGTAAATTCAGAAATTATTGCGTGCATTTAATATTGCGATTTTCTAAAAATGGACAAAAATGCGAGATTAATTATTGCGATTTAAGTAAAATCTGCATACAGATATATGTATCAGATATCAAAATGCGAGTTCTTATTATTGCGATACTCACCCAGTCGCATTATTCGCATTAATAAAAACCTCGCAATAATTTCTGAATTTACAGTAGTTTTGCGAACGCTCTATCTGGATAATGTGTCCAGTTAGCATGGTCTGAAAAATTGATATTTCTACTGACGTTGAGCACTCTTAATTTTGCAAAAAATCTGAAAAGTGTAGGAGTGAACACAGATAAATTTAGTCTATTTCCGACGAGCTCTAGTTTTTGTAAAGAGTCTAATCCATCGAATGCATTTGGCTGTAGAATTTCCAATTTGTTGTTATTGATTGTTAGTTTAATCAGTGCACTTAAATTCTTGAAGGTGCCGTTTTCGATTATTTGTATTTCGTTTTGATCAAGGATAAGAACGTTAATGTGTACAGACAGATTTTTTGGCACCTCTTTCAAACTTTTATTTGTATAATCTGCTGTCACCCATTTGTTTACTGTTTCTTTGGATGTTGTCGAAACTTTTACACTTAAACAGCATACAACTGAACAGACTAAGCCCAAAACTGTGTGCATCGTTATTCTAAAATGCATTTAGTATTCATCCAATGTGCTTTCAAGCAATTATATTAACAAGTAGAATTTGCGAGATGTAAACAATACAAATCCTTGTTCGTATGTGAAAACCGAATTTATTGCATTATTCACCAGATCTATAAAATGAATGAATTAAATAGTAACACATATAATAACTTCCTTAAAATAAACAAAGTTTTTTTTTAAAGTAAAAACATGGTGTACATTGTATTCAAACAGTCATATAATACTTCAATGGGTGTAAATATAAAATATGAAATGTTGAACTTATATCAGGTAGATTGACACACATAGGAAGTAATGAGGCCAAAGTTGTGTTATTCTTTGGTTTGTGTCTGTTTTCTGTTAGGTTTTGGTGGTCTTCAGTCACATTTAACAAAAAGAATTAAACAAATGTTTTCTTTGGAAAATCTTTTCGAAAATAATTGAATAAACATTTGGATTTATAAGGAGCATTTGAACTTTAGTCATACATATGTCTTAAATAAACATCATTTTCATTGAAATAAAAAAAAAACATTGTAATATTGTCGTATTGTTTGCAACATATTTTTTTTACGACAATACATACATTTGATGTTAGATATGGGTATAGTTAAGAATAAGTGTGCGTTTATCTTCACGACTTACTGACGGATTTCAGACCAAAGACGGTCTTTAATACATTTGAAAAGAACTGTCTGGCGTGTATTATAAAAGACTGGGATTGTACTGAGGTTTGGTCAGTGACCTAGTCAGACTATGTATAAATTAGATTTTGATTGAATATGGTTATTATGTAAATTATATATTAATATATATACTAAATGATAAGGACATCCCATAAAGTGTTTGGACAGTCATTTTGTTTTTATTATAAAAAGAACATGGTCAATGCGTCTTACAGTCGAACTACCGAGTTTCATTTTAATGTTGCCATATTTATAGTCAACATAACTGTTTATTCTCAATTATGTTTGATTAAAAAAAAAAATTAATACAGGTTGAATAAAATACGAACAGGCCTTACTGCGTCACCAGAGCATAAAGTCGTTAATTGGGATTTACTGAATGCATATTAGTAAGAAATATCTCGTATTTTGGCTAGGCAATTGTTTTGATTTGAGAGCCACTGGTGAGACTTATGTAGACGATACGTACGTCAAGCGTTCAAAATTATAAGCCTTGTATCTGTAATGAGTTTTTACAACCACTGGGTCGATCCTACTGCTGGTAGACGTTTTGTATCACCAACCCAATAGTCAGAATTTTTGTCTTGACGTAAAATAGGATTTTTGAATATTTACTGTTTATAAAATGTTGAATCATTCGAAACTCTTCCACCAGTCATAGATTGCCTAAGCAATTATTTAGCACATTTTTTCGGAATTTTCGGTTTTAATGTTCTACAACTTTGTTTTAGATTTGGCTGCCCAATTGTTTTGATTTGAGTGGCTCTGATTTTTTTGTAGACGAAACGCCCGTCTGGCGCACCTTTTTATAACTTGATGAGTTTTAACTTTAATACAGAACTGATATAACATCTTGAATCATGCAGTATTAGTAATATTCTTGATATTTTTATAAACAAAATATCTACTAATTACATTAATTGACAGCGATTTCCATTCAGCAAAATACATTTTTCAAAAAACAAATCACGTCTGCCGATATCTAAGAACAACCGAGTTGTTGTCAAGTTTTGACTTGAAGTATTTTAAACAATTTTTGTATAATACAATTGTAATGCACGAGGGGATCCATATAAATATTTGGTACTTCATCTGTACTGTATGAACAATCCTTCTATATAACTGCGGTCAAGCTCTGATTACTGCAAGGTCAATTTTAGATACTTCAGATCGGTCTATACATATCATCTCTTATACCTATACCTATATCAAACCAAATGCGACTAAAATGTTCGATTACAAACACGTGTAGCAGGATCTCAATATTGATGACTTCAAGTCCTGACTGCACCTGTGCTAATTTCCGATTCATATATAATCCGGCTGGCCAAGTTATAACTGGTGACCTGACCATTTTCAATAACACTTCTCTGCGAAATGTGTTAATCCAAATTAAGGCCCAAAATATCGTGAGCCTAAATCCACCGAAACACAACTTTAAAATATTGATGGTCGGAATGAATTGAGGATTATGCCAGGCAAAGATTCTATTGTTGGTGTTCTGGTCGTTTTTTTTTGCCATGTCGTCAGTTTGTCATCGATTTATGAGTTTAATATCCCTTTTGTATCTTCCACCTCACTTCTAGTTCTGATCCGACCTTTTCCTATCCCAGAATTAATCCCCGTCGACTCACTTTGCAGAACCTAACTTTTTGATTTATAGTTCAACTTGTTCTTGTCATTAATATGCATGCAATATTTTTAAGCGGACGTAAGCAATCAATATATAATTTAAATCAATCTAAATTAGTTTGTACAAATAGTATAAAATTGAGAATGGAAATGAGGAATGTTTCAAAGAGACAACAACCCGACCAAAGAGCAGAAAACAGCCGAAGACCACCAATGGGTCTTCAACACAGCCAAAAAATCTGTAAGCTATAATTGGATAAAAATGTTTTTTACATTTCAACGTTGCAAAATATTTGGTTGTTAAAAACGTTTTTATGAAAAAAGGAGCTTACGAATTACTAGTATTGAATTCACTTCTGGTGTCGTATGAATATTTTGTTTTTATATACTTGTTCAACTATAAATTATCATTATAAGATTACTTACCAACTTTCAACTGTACACTAATGTTTTTAAGTATTATTTGAACAAGTGAACCCACTTCAATTATAAAGTATATATATGTCATTTTATATTTAGTTATATGTGAGAGTCCAATTTCGTTTTTATGTACAAAATGAATGTAACGATAAGCATCTGTAAAGGGCGCTGTCTGGTTATTTTCAGTGAATGGCAACAGTTTACCAAACTAGACATTTGAAAGTCACTCCCAGCTTTAAAAGTGGTATTTATACATCTTTTGCACTAACATACGATCATCGGAATTTCCTCCAGGGAGAAATGTCGAGAAAATGTTGTAATCTTAACCTTATGTGTTCACATTCAGTTTAGTGTTAGGGTTAATGATTTCACACGACTGACGGTTTATGAATTTGATGATGTTTTATGTTTGCTAAAAAAACTAATTACATATATACAATATCCTTAAATATAAAAGAAACTGGATTTCGGAAAGGACAAGATTGAAATTAGCTATACGAAAATCGTTCAAGGATAGGCTCAAAGGCAATAATCTATAAAACAACCCACAAAAAATGTTCAAAATACCAGTCTTTTCTGATCGGAATCGATTTATATCGTACAAATTTACTTAATAATCATGAAATGTATAACTATTCGACAGTAGAAGAACGAAGAAAAAAACATTTTTCAAGCACCGTATTGTAAACAGACCAAATATCTTAAAATTTCAAGAATATGCAAGTTCTGCAAGCTATTTCAAATAATCAATGAATGCATACAATCTCATTGATCTCCAGTTTATGTTTCTACCTTGAATTTGTATCTTCTTTTTTATGCTATTTTTATGTTGATATATTTGTGTAGGTTTCTATACCATTTTACTTTGGTTTACGAGAAAAGAGAAATAATAAACCAAATTATGTCGGTTCAACGGTTCAAAAACAGATCTCGTGCGATGTTGTACGATGATTCACCAAAACAACGTTCTAGCGAAAACAAAATCAAGCAGTATACAATCAAGTGGCGATAACATGTAAAAGAAAACTATTTAACTGATCGAAAAACTTTCTATTATTTTAAGAAAATTTGAAAATAACACTTTATAAGTTTCATGCGTCCGAAACGCTTTACTTGATTTACCTTCATCGTGAACGCGCAAAGCCGAATATTTTAAACCAAGGATGTATAAGAATCGAAATAGTTAAAAAGGTATAGGACCAAAAATGATCTAAAAATACCCAAATTCATATAAGGCCCGAGGGAGTTGAAATCTTAGTTTCTTAATTTATAAACGGACAATTTTAGAAAGGTTTGTTATACATCATGTCAATACCGAAGTTCTGACTAGTAAGCTGATGATACCCTCGGGGTCTGATAGTCCACCAGCAGTGGTATCGAACCAGTGCTGTCAAACATGTAAAAAAAATCATAAATTTTATTCGTTCGAAGCGATTTTCTGATATAGCTTCATCAGGAACGCTCAAAACCGAATATTTGAAAGCCAAGGATATATATATGTATGAACCGAAACAGTTCAAAAGACAGATAAAAAAAGGACGTAAAAAATAGCCAAACCCACTGATCTGATGATGACATCGGAATTGAAATTCCACAAGCAGCGAAAACAAACTAGTACTGTAAAATATAAAAACAACACTTTACAAATTCCATTTGTTCGAAGCGCTTTTCTGGTTTCATCTTCATCATGAACGCTCGTAGAAGGATGCAATAATAACGTTAAAAGATGACTTACCTTGCGAAGTGTCAAACATGAGAACACAACTTTTCATATTAGGAAGTCTAAGCAACGCGTTTGTATGCATACAATTATAGTATGATTCAGTGTGATTGGTGGTCGTGTTCTTCAAATGCAATCAAATTTGGTGATAACGATAACAATATATGTTAATTGTTACTTTAATTTATAGATAAGAAGTGCTCTTTTAATTAAAACAATTAAAGTCACACCGTTTATTTTATTATTCAGGCAAATTTCTTCTGTAAATAGGACTTTTCATTGACTCAAACCTATGATTCCTCAAGTAATGAATCTAGAAAATATATATCTTTTGAAAGTAGGCTATTAATGATACTTAAATTCTGCAATAATAAAATTTATTAATTGCATGATAAATACGTTTTTGTTTATAATGTTGTCTACATGTTTTACTTATAGATTAGCAATACTTGGTCGTGTTCATAAAACATGTCCATGTATTCTTTGTCCAATTTATCCTTTCACGTTGCTAATAATCAAACCTTGAAATGAGTATTAACATGGTTAATAAAAGGGATGTAAATCATATTTAATAGTCATTTCAACAAATGGAATGAAATAACATTCAAATAGTTTGGTGAGGACAAAGAATAAACTGTTCACAAATGGGAGTTGTTTTGTCTACTTCTGGTAAAATTCAATACTTATTTCTTCATTTTTAAAAGAAAAAACAACAACAGAAAAACAACAACAGAAAAACAACAAAACAAAACAACAAAAAAAACAACAAAAAACAACAAAAAACAAAAACAAAAAAACAAAAACACAAGGATAAATCACTTATTTTTAATTGTACATTTTATTTGAAATAATGATACAACTTAATCAATAAATATCAGAATTACGATCGTTTCAACATGAGATGCTTTCTTTTTTTTTTTTTATTGATAACTGCATTGGTTTAAAAAAAATCAACGGTCATTGTTCCTTTAAACAGATATAAACATTAAGTCTGGTATAATATTAAGATTAAGTATTATTTTGCCTACCCCTTCTCCTCCCTTTTCAATTTCTTTATGTTCTCAAATTTATGTACCATTATATAACGTTTGCAATATTCAAAACTCAATTTAAAATGTTTTTTTATAATTCTATTCTCTTGTTTCAATTTATAATTATTAGGCAAACAATAATACTTATGATTTGTTTTTGATTTTTTCGTACGTACTTTGTTAGTGCGATTATTTAGAGTTCACTTTACTAATTAATATGCAATGAAAAGTCATTCATGTATACCATTTTATAGTACATGGAATGCTATTTACGACGAATAATTTTAATTTGTACATGAACAACAAAAACTTATTTATTGCATGCCAAATACATTTACTGTTTTATTGGTTTTTTTTTTACAGTTTTTAAGAAACGGGAATTCAACGAAAATGCTTTGCCGTGCGAACTTAATATCATAATATATACCTCCCTATGACTATTCAAGTTAGCACATATTCACAACTCAGAATTAAAAAAGGATGGTAGCTGCTTGTGTATGTTTGTATATATAGAGAAAGAGATTTCTACTTGTTTACGTAGTAGAGAATTGATAAGAAGTAGTGGATTCGTAAACGATAATCAACGAGCGACTTTAGTCGCAAGTTGATTATCGTTTCCGAATCCACTACTTCTTATCAATTCTCTAGCTTAACCCATTTCTAGTAAAACGACTGTCTGTTTTATGTTTTGACAATGAATCAACGGAATTTCATAAAAATAATTTCGTATTTTGTCTTTTTTATTTCATAATAGCTGGAAATGACTATATCCACACGGTTCACGTCTATATTTAAGTTAACATAAGTTTAATAAAACTTAAATGGGTTGTTAGCTCCCCTTTTTATTACCAGATTTCATACTTGTATATTTATATTTCATTTAATGCTTTATCATTACAAAGTATTTAAATTATATAGATTTTGGTATTTATGATTTATTCAAAAAGACATATATAAATATACAGAATTTATTTATCTTTTTTTGAATAGTTAAAAAATTGTAATTACCAAAATTTAGAAACCTTTGAAATTTACATATATAGTATTTAGCAATCTGCTATTGTTGACAGCTGATTAAGGATTGTCTACAATTTAACCGTACTAAGTCAAATACATATATTTAGTGTAGTTGCCATAATACTACAATTTCATGATTCTCCAGTTAATGATGCTTTCCGAAATAAATAAAATAATTGCTTAAGGTTTTTTTTGAACAATTATACATGAATTTTGTTTAAACTGTTTCCCTTTCATTAAGTTTAGATTATTTTTAACGTTATTACATTTGGCATCCATCGTAAACCAGTCAATAAACTAGTATTATCTGTGGTACGCATTCTGAATCTCCAGCAGAATTGCTCTTGCTACAGATGTACAATGTATAATTATGTAAATTTTTTACTTTTACATTCAAGCTGTTCATAGCCGTGATCGTCTAGTCGTTGGTACCGAAAAACATAACTGTGACATTAACAGTGCCAAGATCAAACCTTATACCCGAATTGAAATTTTTTCATTGTAATTTTTTTCTCGACAAAAATATTGTTTTAATCTTAGAGGTATTATATACTTCATTTTCATTTAAAGGCGATGATTTTGTTTCTGGTTTTACAATCAAAGAAGTAGTTTTACGGTCGAAGCTTATATATCACACTTTATTCAAATTAGAGTCCGTTCAATGTTGACGTGATGTATATTTGGACCTTGATTCTCTAGTGTTTAGAACTAGTGTGTAATAGCCACAATCGTATAAAGACCCATCGGTTCATTATAACGATGTTGAAAATCGACCAATGTTCAAACCTGACATCGTAAATAAACTCTGTTTTAAGATATTTCCATACTGCTATATAACTATAATCAAGAACGTTCAAATGTAGAACATAATCTTCCTTAAAAAATAACGCCCAAAATAAAACAATTTAAATAAATTTGAAAAGAACATGAACAAATCCAGACATAGTATATATATTTTATTAGATAACAAAAGCGAATTATCTCTGAGACATACAGTTTATTGACATGTATTGACAGTTGTGCGCTTTATGAGTGTTATTTAAATATTGATTTATGTCAGCACTCGTGGTATAGTGGTATCATGCATAGACTGAAGACTCTACTGATTATGAAGAAAATACGCGCGAGTTCGACCCTTCTCATGCCACTCGTTTTTGAGAGGATAAAAAATCGTAAGTTAAAAGTTTAAAGTTATGAAATAAGTTATCTTAAGTTAACGAAGTGGTCAGTGGATTCTTGAAAAATAATCTACTGTAAGAACAATAGACTGACGTCAGAGAAATGGGTTAAATGTTAGTAGTACACAATTAATTGACCAAAAACAGTCATGGACAACTTAGTGGCAGTCAATTTTTAATTTCACAGTAAAACTAAAGCTGCTTGGATTTAAAAAAAATATCTATATATATATATATGTGGCCGATAGATAGAATTGTGACATCCTCGGAGTTCAGTAATTTTGTGATTTTACTTTTCTGTGCTTTTTTGTTAAATATTTGTTTGTTTTGAGATTGTTACACAGTGATGACTGCTGTACCCATATTGTGACTATTTTACCTATTATGTCTGTTTTGTTCACGCATCGTTGTAAATATAACGGAATTTGATGGGACTGTCATACAAGTGAGAGGTTTAGCGCTATTAAACCAGGGTCAATTCACAATTTTCTACATTTGAAAATGCCTGTACCAAGTCAGGAATATGACAGTTGTTGTCCATTCGTTTGATGTGTTTTATCATTTGATTTTGCCATTTGATTAGGGACATTCCGTTTTGAATTTTCCTCGGAGTTCAGTATTTTTGTGATTTTACTTTTTTTATAGGCATTAACAAATTAACTATAAATAAATCAATCATAAGCCTATATGTTAAGAAAACATTTTTTTTTTTTCACAGTTAAACGAGAGCCATAATTATTTAAAAAAAATAGATACATACGTGGCGCATTTGCTTCAAACATTATCGCAGTGCTTCAATTCACGATGAAAGTAATCAAATTCATTAAAAACAGTTAAAACAAATTGACCTCCATCATAATCTTTATCTTTATATTTACAACTCGTCCAATTAAATTGCTTAAATTTCCTTTCAGAAAGCTTCATAGTTCATACTTATCTGTATAACAAGTAACATGAAATCTGAACAGAATAATAAGATGGAATTGCACTGAGACTTGGGTATTTACAACAACCATATTCTTTCGTTTTTAAATGAAATCATCTTGTTTTTTAAAAACCAAAAATAGTGATAATTAGGTATATGAAAATCACTGTGAAAAAAGGAATCATATAACATTTTCTTATTTTTAGAAAAATGCAAAACTCATAACGTCAAATGATGACTTACATTGCGAAGTTTAAAAAAATGATTACCCTACTCTTCATATCAGGAAGTTGAAGCAACGCGTTTGTATGCATACCATATTAGTATGATTTAATGCGATTGGTGGTCGTGTATTCAAATGCAATTAAATCTGACGATAACAATAACAATTTATGTTGATTATTTCTTAAATGTATCAAATTAAGGACAATTAAGTTAATTATAAGAAGTGCACTGTGAATTGAAACAATTGAAGTCATTTGGTTTATTTTGTTATTCACGCAAGTTTCTTTTGTAAAAGTGACTTTCCATTAATTACAATCTTCATAGATTCCAAGATTAAAATTTGTGTACGCCAGACGTGCGTTTCGTCTACAAAAGACTCATCAGTGACGCTCAAATAAAAAAAGTTTAAATGGCAAAACAAATTACGAAGTTGAAGAGCATTGAGGACCCAAAATCAAAGATAATCTTTTCCTGGGTTAGACAATCCTTAGTTAGAAAAATAAAAATGTGATTTGATAGAATATTTTCAAATTTGGACAGACAATGGAAAGGTATATACTACCGAAATAAAGTGCTCGGTGAAAAAACATTTCGCATATTGACCAACTGTTACTAAGAACATACTCAGTCCTTCTCGTCTAATGCAAAATCAATATTTTCCCTTTTATTTTTCATAGTACATGGCTGTCCATGCACAATAAAATTCTATGCGTGAATGACCTTTCGTTGTAGATGAAATATTCTAGTGAACTTCACTATCGAAGTGTACAATCACATGAGGCAATTTCCGTACGAAAAAAGAAAAAGCAAAACAATTCACAAGGTACTGTTGTTTCCACTAATAATGATGAATACAAACTTGAGACTAGAATTATAAGAACATTTAAGATTCATTTTTGAATATTACACATGTCATATAATAGTATATATGTGGAACTAAACCTTGAAAAGGGAGGAAAGGTGAAGTTAAAATAATACTTAATCTTATTATTATACCAGACTAAGAGTTACTGTTTATATATATTTTGTGGGAACAATGACCTTTGATATATAAACCAAAAGGAAAACACAACAACAATATATTCACCAATAAAAAAGTAAGTATCTGATGTTGAAACGATCGTAATTTTATTGTTTATTGTTTTATCCTTATCTAAATATATATATATATCATTTTTGAAAAGCTGATTTATCATTGTGTGTTTTTTTTAAATGAAGAAAATACACTCATCGTAGATACCAGGATTAACATTGCGTAAGCCAGACGCGCGTTTTGTCTAAAGAAGACTCACCAGTGACGCCCGAATTAAAACAGTTAAAACGACTAAATAAATTACGATGTTGAAGTTTATTTACAACCCTAGTATTCTTTTCATTCGTCTATAATCATAGTGTCAACATAGCAACACGTATGCTGTTTTGTTAGCTGCTAAGATACAGAGCCATGTGAGCAAGTGTGACTACTCTGCGTTCATCTTTTGTACAACCGTCGTTAGACAATTTACATGTCCATAATTTCCATTTACACCACCAGGAATAATACTAAAGGTCATTTATACAGTTCATATTTTGGTATCGATCAAAGGAACAAAATTATTGATACGGCCGACTGAAAAAAATCTTCTCCTATTAAACTATAACGGAAACTTATGGTTCGAAAGTTTTGAAACCCCCTACAAGTGATCCTCATTTAACGTTGATTGAGGAGTAAACATGATTGCAATGGTGACACCTATTTCCCATTAAAACTGTATAGAAGACCACCGTCATCTTCTAAGAAACTGCTCTGCCGATTTCAACCATAATAACAAATATGCACGCTTAATAGTAGGTCTTTTACAGATGATTCTCACGTGTTCCCATCAATAAATAGCATGGCTACAAGGGTAAACTTCATGTTCTTATAAAAGAAAATTATTCGACTTATTTCTTTCCAAACATATCTTACAACGTAGGTGTAGTATATATTAGATAAGTAGTATAAAGAGAGACAACTGTTGTCTACATTTCATTGTATTGTTGTAGTAGTCTCCCTTGCATTGATTTTTTATATTGATTTTGATGCTTAACATGTACTTCAGGGATAAAGCTATGTACCTTGAACGATGTTGGGTTATTCGGTATACGTTTTAGCAAATTTACCACAATAAGACTAATTTCTAGCTAAAACCAGACGATTAATCCCCTTTAAAAAGCCTAAAACAGTAACAGTTCAAATTCTATCTTTCGCCCAGAAGTGTACGTTCTTTGTTAGATTTATTTGTATGTTTGTTTGAAATTTTTAATCAGCTGTGTTGTATGTCGTGATGTATGTCTACACAATTTTGGCTGCTGGATCCCATTGTCACTTTAACATATTATGTCTATTAGGGTTGCGGCCCTAAGTTTGTCAATGTAACGGAATTATAAACAACTGTCATACAAGTGTAAGTTCTAGCTAGCTATGCAATAAGGTTTAATCACTTTTCTTCGAAAAATGCCTGTACAAGTCAGGAATATGAGAATGGTTTTTCATTCGTTCCGTTAGTTGAAAAATTCTAACGTTTGTGTTTATCAGTTTTTATGGATTTTCCCATTTTCGAATTCCGAATGGATGAATTTCATGGCTTAAAAAAGTAATTGTAACTCTCTTATGGAAAACTTATTTCTTACTATTATTTAAGGCCCCTTTTGATTATCGAAAGTTCGCTTGCTTTCCTAGCTATTGATTCAGATATTTCATACAAAGACACGTAAAAGCATCATGATTGGCACTTGGATTTATAATTGTTGGACAATTATTTTTTCAATCATTTTTCGTACAGAAAGCCTTGAAGTAAAATGTAAATATTTCTTTACTCATTTTTCATACAGAACGACTTGTAATACAGTATATAGATTTTCTCTGCATTGAAATAACAATGAATAATGAGAGATGTATATTCTGTATTCTTTTTCAATTTGTGTCACAGAAGGGTACCCAGTATTGTCTCTTGATTAAAGGGCATGTATTTTATTTAGTCGGGGGTATATGCACAGTTATTCATATTTGACCATTACCGGAACAATTGCCTATATCTCGATGAACAAATAGTTTTCAAGTCAAAAAGATATTCGTAGACTACTTGTACGATTGTTTTAATTACCATGCACAAGAAATGCACCCGACATGGAAAGAATTCTGGACAAAATGCATACTTTGGTAACATCATTAAATTTTTGCCAACTATCTGTTTAAAAGAAATAAATATTATGCAATGTTTGTTGATGTGTTTTGTGGACAAACTCACTCATAAAGGATGAGATTCTGACTTAAATAGCAAGAAAATCAAGAATTATGCACATTGATTGATGAGTCAAATCCTGACGATTTGTTGACTATTCAACATTTGTTTTTTGTAACGAACACCAGAAAGCACATATCGTGTTCAATTGGTTTGTTACTCGCATGAAAATAAGATGGAATGCAAGATAGGTAAGAATCCGCATAATTTAAAGATGGTTACGAAAGTATTCTGATAAGCAATGTCTATCAAACTTAATACAGCATGGCTTTGAGATGAAGAACAGCAATACAAGCCTTGTTCTTTTACGGTTGTTGTTTTCATATAGTCGTAGTGGTTTTGTGGCATAAATGATAAACCTTTTTTTTCTGTCTAGTATAATAAACTGCCACAAAAATTCCTTCCAGAAGCAGTTGTTACCAATCGTGATAAAGGTGTCATATCATGATTATTCAATGCAAACATCTGCAACCGATTTCACTGCCTTCAATTTATTGCTACAGTTGTACTTTTGCGTGTTTTATTAGAAGTGATTATTTCATATATTGTATGAATGTTGAATAAAATGATTATTGCTTACAAGTTTCTCTGCGAGTTGATTTGTATCAATCAACGATAAGAACTTTTACGAAAAATTTATTTTCTAATTCCTTACTAAATGTCCAGTGACAAATATATAATGAATATTAAGGACAATATGAATGATTGAGTAACTTTAAAGGTAAAAAAATGTCATGACAATATGAATTATTGAGTTAAGTAAACACATTGTCATGGCAACATGCATGATTGAGTAAAGTAAACACATTGGCACGACAATATAAATGATTGAGTAAAGTAAACCCATTGTCATGATAATATGAAAGATTGAGTAAAGTAAACACTTTGTCATGACAATATGAATGATTGAGTAAAGTAAACACATTATCATGAGTAAAGTAAAGATATTGTATGGCAATGTGAATGATAGAGTAAAGTGAACACATTGTCATGAGTAAAGTTTACATATTGTATGACAATGTGAATGATTGAGTAAAGTAAACACATTGACATGGCAATATGAATGACTGAGTTAAGTAAACACATTGTCATGCAAAAATGAATGATTGAGTTAAGTAAACACATTGTCATGACAAAACGAATGATTGAGTAAAGTAAACACATTGTCATGACAATATGATTGATTGAGTAAAGTAAACACGTTGTAATGACAAATGCGATACATGAACGTTTAAATCAGTCTTTTTCTGTACAATCGGCAACCATAGATATACACTTTCTGAATTGTCAGAAATATTTGTATTATAGCTTTCATTTTGAGGTTGCAAATATCCAGTTATTAAATTAAAAAAAAAAGATCAGTAAACAATAACATTCAAACAGATTATATAAGAAGTAAAATGAACAATGTGTTTCATTTCTCCAGAAAGTGGACACTTCATATTGGTTTTTCATGAATGTAATTAGCGTTAGAATAAATCCCTGATATTTCAGTTAGGCTGATTTAGGAACAACCACAGCTTGAGTTTATTCCATGTATTTTCAAGATCTTTTTCGTTCATTGGCCATTCAATAAGAGCTATGTCTTTCCACAACACAGCTAATTCGTGTGGAATTTCTTCCGTCTCTAAATCTTTTATTATAACTATTATTTTCTGTAAATTTTGTGAAAAGTGATGATATTTTGCCCTTTCGATTGCGTATTCTCCCCACGTATCATGTTTAAATGAAGAAGTTACAAGAAATATAATATGTCTGCTCTGTTCGATATTATCTGCAATAACATCAGCTATAGGTTTTCCTACAGTAAAATCTCTGTGTTGTATACACATTTGAAGCCCCCATTTTCTTTCTAATTTTGGCATCAGTACGTATTTTATCCATGGAAGGTCATTTTCAGGATAGAACACAAAAACATCATACTTGAAATTTACAGCAATACCCTTTTCTAGGTTATTTCTGAAACGTTTGTATAAATAAAATGAAATTCTCCATCTAAAACTGTATATAAGTGTGAAAGGAAAGAAAATCCCAATAAATGTCACAAACAATCCGATTACTGCTTTAAGCCATAATTTGCTGTTACATCCTGCATACAAATAATTGAAATATAAAGCAGCATGATGTGTATTACTTTCATTAGAATTTTGAAGGATACATTTGTATGTTCCATTAGCATCAAACGTAACGGGTTTATCATTAAGCCAAATAATGAAGTCCGAGTTTGTACAGTCACAAACGAACGCATTATTGTCCAAATATAACTTGAAATCTTGTCCCTTACCTTTTAAAAAATCTTGAAAGGTGATATTTATATTGGTAAGAAGGTTGTTTGTCATGTCCAGTTCCTTGAGATTTGTTAATTTTGTGACTGCAAATGGAATTGTTCGGAAAAGATTATTTGATAAATTTAAATACGTTAATTTTGTCATATTATCAAAGACATTTTGACGCAGTTCCCACAAAAAGTTATTTGAAATGTCAAGTTTTTCTATTCCTAAAACGTATGTAAAAACATTCTCCTCCATTTTGTTGGTGATGTATAGATTTGTGTGCTCCATTATCAGTGTTGTGAGTTTTGACAATGGATGCAAATGCAATGTGTTGAACACTACTCGCGAATCAATTCCTGTTACATCCAAATAATTTATTTCCGAACCGTTCAATAACTTTGCCTGATCAACAGTTTGACAAAAAGATACATCGAAACGACTTATATTTGTATTTTCCGGTATTTCCCATAATACTGGCTCACCGGTATGGAAAATATGACTCATTTGTACGACTTGTATGGAAGAGGGTAATGTTATGACTCTTTCAGGTGGAAAACTACTGATATTGTAATTTAAATGGTGCGAGTAATTAATGAAACCTAAAGGTATAAATGAATAATCAAACCTCGAAAGATTTCTAGTTCTCGCAAAAAACTGTTTTATATTGTAAAGTTGATGTCCGTTAAACAATGAGAATCTATTTTTAGACAATGAAATATCACGAAGACATTCGGGTCTGTCCATTGTTAAAAGTGATCCATTTTCAAAGTCTATAATATTATTATTAGAAACATCGAGAACATGTACACAAATTGTTTTCAAGTATTTCATCATTTCTGCTGTTACATTTACTTCATACCTGTAAGTTCTGTCATTTATAATTGATTCATCATTCACGTGATGAAAGTTGATCATTTCCATTGTACGATTTGCTAGAGGTTTTAGAAGCTGGAAAGCTTGGATTGGATGCATGTATGTCTCTGATATATCTAACACTTTTAGATTTGGGAAAGGTTCCAGTAAACCAGTTTCTACTTTTACAAAATGTCGACATTTGCTCAAGTACAAACATATAACACCAGAGTTGAAATTTTTCAACATGGTGTTATTCATTACTCGTACCTGGCAATGGTTAAATTCCAATTTGCGGAGTTTTCCCATTTCCATAAATCCTTTTCCAAAAATTGGGAATGGTGCAAGATCAATCGAAAAATTTTCCAACTTTCTTAGTTCTGCGAATGCTACATCTGGATAAATTGTCCAGACTCCATGATCAGATAAATTCATATTTCTACTGACGTCGAGCACGGTTAAATTCGCTATAAAGCTGAATAGTTTGGGGGTAAACATTGACAACATTATATTATTACCAGCCATTTCTAAAACATGTAATGAGAACAATCCATCGAACGCATTCATTTGTAGAATATTTAATTTGTTGTTATTAATTGTTAGTTTAAACAATACACTCAAATTCTTGAAGGTGCCGTTTTCGATTACTTGTATGTCGTTTTGGTCAAGAATAAGTTCGTTAATGTCTACATGCAGATTTTTTGGAACCTCTTTCAGACTTCTGTTTGAATAGTCTGCTTTCACAAATTTGTTTACTGCTCTTTCGAAATTCGACGAAACGTTTGCAGTAAAAATGCACAAAACTGTAATAAAGAATCCCAGATTTATATCGATAGTAATTCGTAAATCCATGTTTAAAAGTAATTATTCAATTTAGAAAAGATTCTTGGCAGATAGAAATAATTCCATTAATCTCTAGTTCATGTTGATATTACGAAAAGAAAACAGTACATATCTTTCTTAATATGAGAAAACCATAGTTTTGTGTAAGACTGCTGATTTGTAAAATGAATAAATTCTTCACTTAACACACATAATAAATTCACTGAAAGAATTTAATGAAATTTTAAATCTCACTGGTGTGTAATCTATAAAAAAATATTAGGTGTAAATATGAGCCTTATTTATTTTAGTAAAATTTTGACATGAATTTAAAGTAGCTACGTCATAAAACTGAATTGATAAATAATATTTCTTAAACATTACCGTGTTTGAAATGTCCTTGATTTTTTTAACATACAAAATACCAGTCATTCGGAAGATTCGACAAAGAGGTCTAAATGTCAAGATACAATAATTTCAATAAAAAACATGTCATATATGCCGAAATGTTAAAGGTTCAAATTCTGAATTTGAGTAGTTGAAATATCTCTCGTAAAATACACTGAATACGTTGTGATTTAGTTATTCCTACTATCTACATTGAATCAGAAAATTTTTAAGTATAACTCTTGGTTTTGGTTGATGGCAGATCAAGTTAAATGCGATGTTAAAGCATGTGTATCATTTAAAAATATTTAGTAACTTGATAACTTTGAAAGTATTACGGTTGATTTACACATTTTTTGTTGTTTTGTAGTGTTGATGTCTCATAATCTAATACATCATATCTCCCTTTATTCATATAACTTATTATGTAAGTTGAATTGCGAAGAAAAGTGGGAGATACATCAAAGAGACAAAACACAACACATAAATAGTAATACGACATATATACGTGAACAAAAAACCTTTAGAAATAAACAAATTTCAATACTACATGGCAACGACACTTTACCATTGTTATTTACCTGGACTTCTTTCGTCCAGCGATATAGGAGACATACTAAGTAAGACGATGTCCATTTAGCTATGTGTGGCATATATATAGGCATCCCCACTTTGTCAACTTTGCAATACTTCTTAAAGAAATATGAAGATGGCATTTCGGAGAGCGAATATCTTTGTTCCAGTACAGCTCTTAATACAGGAGAAGATTTGTCAACAACAAATATACTAACATATTTAAGTGGAAAACGCACTTGACCGATGTTAATTCTGTAAACTAAATTTCGTTGTTGTTGCTAGTTGTTGCTAGTTGGATATTAGTCACGTTAAAAGATGCTCATGCAAGATTATTTTTATACAAGTTTATGTACTCAACATGTTTGTAATGTCGGTATATAGAATTATAACATGCAGTCATACAGCCATAATTTTGAACCATCTGCCTTTTGTGATCAGACTATAATCTAACTGGTCCTTATCGGCCAAGGTCGACCCACGATAAATCTTTTTGATTTATGCTCAATAAGGTTTTATTCTCAATATGTATGAAAAATATCCGATCAATAAATGCAAATCACAGTACTATTTTACTTCTGATTGGATAGGAAGGCTTTTTACACTAAAACTAAATATATTTTAAGATATTTGTCAATAAAATAACTACCTTTGAAATAAACAAAATCAGTTCTGGTGCCATACGAAAGTTTCTGTTAACCACAATTAACCATAAACAATGACTAGATTATTGATCGCCTTAAAATGCTGCACTATTGTATTTGAAGTAAAAATGGAAGAAAAAATGGACATTTTGCCACAAACAACTAGAGTGTTTGGAAGACATTTAAGACGATTAACCGCGAATAACACGGATGTTTGGAAGACATCTAGAACAATCAACCGCAAATAACAATGGCAGAAATTTAAAGGGTAGTCAGTATCCTACTCCTTTTGCAGTATATCTTCAAGAAAGAGATAAACATATACCTTTCTTTTACTTTAATTATGTATCAAATAATATAAAAAACTAAACATGTATGCTTTTTACTAATCATACGCTTAAAGCTCGTTTCAAATGATTTTACAGTTGTTCTTATGTTGTGTTGTTGCACCAATGTCCCAGGTTATGAAGGGAATTGAGCACACTTGAGGATTGCAAATGAGATAACTGTCCACAAACACCAAGGGAGAACAATTAAATGTAAGTGAGGCCTTCAACAATCAGGAAACCCAAACCGTAATGAAACTGATGAAAGGATCTGGGATGATAAAATATGAAACAAATTAAAAGAGAAAACACTGCGGCCTGATTTATATTACAATAATTAATAAGAGGTACCAGTGACATCCTCTGGATTACAGACTCCTGTTTTTTTAGCAGGCACATACAAATTATGGCTTTGAAAATCATGTTTGTGAGCACGAAGTCCTCCCCTGATGATTTTAGCGGCCCAGCGGACACCACGGAGTTCCTGAGCTCTTATGAAAATCTACATTCTACACCAATTGAAGATTATATGTTTCCAGATCTTACACGAATCGAAGAAAAATAACTTTAGTGTAAACATTTAATTACAAGAAATTGGTATTTCAAAGTTTGGAATGACCAAGTCATCTGTTTTGGACACAGACAGTGATAGGGTAAACAAAACAAACTCAAAAGCTGTTTCTAATGGAAAAAAATGATGATTTAAATAGCGTGAAACCTATATTTCTACTCGAGTCTGACATGTTCGGTCCTAAACCTTCCGACAAAGACTTTTTACTACACCATCAGCTGTATAAAATTCTAGGCCAAATCATACCCTCTTCGCACTTGAGAGGCCTACAGAGAGTTAGAGGCATATAGTGCATTTATACGAAAAGTGAGGACGACAGTAATAAGCTGATGATATCAGGCATAGTTGTAGGGGATCGTCTAGTAAACTTCTATTCCAGAATTCATAGATACCAAACAAATGAACGCCCAGATCATGTCAAAGTAAGGGTCAAAGACATTCCCTGTTCCGCGGATGACGGGCAAATCAACTTATTTTTTGAGAAGTCTGGATGTATCATACATAAATCTTTCAGAGAACGCCTCAGAATTGACGGATTGTTATCCAACTGTCAGTCAGGGGACATAACATTGTTGCAAGAATGTAAACAAACAGCACGGAAGTATTGCTTTGGTCTTGTTAAATGACATCACAAATATTTCCAACGATGATCAATTGTCTGGAAAAAAAATTAAAATATGTTTATTAATTAGTCATAGTAATGCAACGCATGATAGAAAACAATTAAATGAGATAAATTTTTCTATTGAACCACTAAAAAGTCTACTACAGTATGTACTAACAAGTAACTTAAAACAACATAATATAATAAAAAAAAACACGGTAAAGTCCCACAAGGGCATGAAGGTCACGCTAAAACACATACTATTCTTAGACAAAATCAATACAAAAGTAGTAAACACATATATGAGAATCTTTCAAATAGTGGATACTATTGTAAATACAATCTCAAAACTTTCAGAGATTTTTTTATGGTTTACTATTAAAAGAGTCATTATCTTATAATCAATGTTACATGTACATGTCACAGTATTGTGTACAATTGTATATAGTGTTTGTATTGTTTATTGTATGATTGTGTATCTGTTAATATATGTATCATTACTTTTTTTCATTAGAGTATATTACTTTATATACATGTACATACTTGGTTGTTTTGTGTTATATAAATGTAGGCTCATAACTCCATTTAAGAACAAAGATATATCTCTCAATTCTAAAAACCTGCATATACAAATACTAATCAATAAAATGCATAACCGTCTAATGTTGACAAATAGATTTTTTAACTGCTTTAAGCTTAATAACCTCTAATTTATGAAAGACATTTTACACATTTGCTCCTTAACTAGCCAAGGACTTGGTCAAAAAGAAAAACGAGAAAGGCTCTACACATGGATAAAGTATAAAAAAAACCTGATATCTTATTTGCACAATAAACCCATTTTGTCCCAGAAATAGAAAATAAGATAAGACAAGAATTTCTTGGAGATGTATACCATAGCTTTGGGACATCTCAATCTAGAAGAGTCGTTATCTTTATTAAAACAACATAAAATCCTAGAATAATAGGCATTTGTTCTGATCAAGATGGTCGTATAATTTTGGTAAACGTAGAAATAAACAATACTATATTTTCTTTGATAAATTTGTATGCACCAAATGATAAGAAAAAAAGGAATACTTTCTTTCAAAAAGTAAATACAATAATTAAAGAACATAGGCTTGGTATTTTAATAATAGGAGGGGATTTGAACGAAATAATGAATAACGAAGACAGAAAAAATAAAAATATAACTGGTAAAAAGCAAAAAAAATCTAATAATTTGAATACATTAATTGAAACAAAAATGTTAATAGATATATGGAGAATATTACATCCTACTTTAAAGCAATACACATGAAAAAGAAAAAACCAAAGATCTTGAGGCAAGTAGGATAGACTTCTTCCTGATTATTGAAGAACTTAGAACACTTATTGAGTCTAAAGATATCGGACCAGCCATGATATCCAGTACAGATAATCAAGCTATTTCATTAAAAGTTTATTTAGATAACAAAAATAAAGGTATATCTTATTTTGAAAAAGATAATAGTATACTAAGTGAACCTAACTTTAAAGAAAAGATAAATAATCTAATTGATTCCTATTTAGAGAAATGTAAACATAATGAGAACCTATCCCAATTATGTGACTTATTTAAAATTGACATAAGAGAAACTACAATCTTATATTGTAAAATTAGGGCAAAAAGGAAACAAAATGAATTAAATGATTTGGATCGAATATTGCAATCATCAAAGAAAAAGAAAAAAAGAAAATAGCAAAATAAACACGACAGAAAATGATGAAATTAAACAGTTAGAAACTAAAATAGAAAACTTTTATAATTTTAAAACAAAAGGTGCACAAATACGCTCGAGAATAAAGTGGATAGAAAAGGAGAAAATAATACTAATTGTTTTCTTGGTTAAGAGAAATGTAGACAAGTAAGCAAAAAAATTATTAAATTAAAAAAATGAACAAGGGAAATAAATAACGAATCAATCAGATATACTTAACTTAGAAAAAGAAATATTATGAAAAACTTTATACAAGCACTGAACCAGGCACACAATTTATTAATGATTATATAACCGACACAAAAATAAATGCTTCACTGAGCGAAGAAGACAGTGAGTCAATAAATGGGTTTCTTAAAGTCGATGAATGTACAAAATCTATTTTTCAAATGAAACTAAATAAGTCCCCAGGTTTAGACGGTCTGTCTGTTGAATTTTATAGAGAATTTTGGGATAAATTAAAATATTTTGCAACAGATAGTTTTAATTACTGTTCTAAAGTAGGAATGTTGTCAATCTAAAAAAAATAGGCCTTATTTCTTTATTATTTGAAAAGGGGGACCCTACAAATATAAGTAATTACTGACCAATCACATTACCGAATGTTGATGTCAAAATCATTGCATATACATGAGCCTTAAGTCTGAAACCATTATTGCCGAAAATTGTACATAGTGATCAGAATGGATACATAAAAACCGTTATATAGGTTTCAATATACGACAAATACAAGACATTATTGATTATGCAGAAAAGTTTAAAATAGAAGGGGTCATTCTGTTCCTTGATTTCTCAAAAGCATTCAACTCACTCGAATGGGAATTTATGTACCAATCTTTACAAAAATTTGGTGTAAAAAACACTATGTTACATTTGGTGAAAACGTTGTATAAAGATATAAGAGCCTGTATAGCAAACAATGGATGTATTCCAATCCCATTGGAAATTTATAGGGGAATTCGTCAAGGATGTCCTTTAAGTTCTATTTTGTGTATTTTAGCTGTTGAAATACTAGAATGTAAAATAAGAGAAGATAATAACCTGAAGGGAATCACAATAAAATAAGATGGGAAAATACATAGTCTTAAAATAAGTCAATAAGCAGATGACACAACACTATTGTTAAATTCTAAAGACGAAATTACTCATGTACTCAATGTAATTGAGGTTTTTGGATCTTTATCAGGGCTTATACTAAATCGTAACAACACTGAAGGTTTATGGTTAGGCAACAAAAAAAGTATTCCAGAAAATTTTGAAAACATAAATTGGAGTAGAGATATTATTAAATGTTTAGGTGTTTTTTTTTGACAGGACAAACCACAATGCATGAAACTAAACTTTGAAAAACAATTGCAAAATTCAAAAAAGAGTCTTAGTTTACGGAAAAAAGAAATCTAACTATGATAGGCAAACTAACTGTGGTCAAAACACTAATTATCCCAAACATAATCTATATTGCATCCGTTTCAAATATTAACACTGAATCATTGTCCGAATTTAAGAAATTGGTATATGATTTCATCTGGGATGGAAAGACAGAAAATGTAAAGAGAAATACGTTAAATTTTGACAAAAATGAAGGAGGACTAGGAATGATAGATATAAATAAATACATTGAATCAATTAGAATTAAATGGATAAAGCAATTAATAGATGATGAAAATGCAAACTGGAAAATAATTCCATCATACTATTTAAATCAATATGGATCAAACCTATTAATTTTTCAAATGAATATAGATAGTATTACATCAACCCATAATGTCGCAAAACATATACCTAAATTCTATTTAGAACTACTCAAAACATGGGTTAAATACAGGGGTGGGCAAACTGACAAACCTGATAATTTAAGAATAATCACACAGCAAATAACATGCCGAAATAAATATATAAAATCTAACAAACACAGTTTGATTTTCAGACACTGGATAGAAGACAAAATAATTTAGACATTATAAATGACAAGGGGAACATTTCTAAAGAAAATGTTTTCAGTAAATTAAAATGCAAAAAAAAATTGGATTGCCGAAATAATGCAGATAAAAAATAGCATACCGAAAAAAAATATTACAAAAACAAGATTCAATTAAAACTATGGTGCAGTGTAGGAGTAAAGTTTCCTTTAAACAAGAAACAAATACATATGTATAACGCAATATAAAAAACATTAACATTTATAAAAGTTTAATACATTTTGATAAGGAATTTCCAACTGTTTTTTTCTAAGTGGATAAAATAGTTCAATTTAAATAAAACTTATAATATAAAACACACGTTCGAATTTATTTTCAACTACTTAGAAGATAATAAACTTAAAATGGTTAGATGGAAGTTATTGTATTATATCCTTATAATAGATACTCATTTGTACTAATGGAAAATAAAGCAAATAAATATATGTTTTACTTTTTAAGTAGCAGACACTTACCTTAATAATTACATAGAGTGTAGTTATTTCAAGGAGTTCTGGAAAAAAAATAAATACTCTGTTACAAAAGTTTCATATCGATAAACATATAAAAAACTTAAAACATTTGGTTATTGGTTATAAAATAGAAGACAGTGCATATGATATAAATTATATATCAACAATAATTCTATTCACTTTACATGAAAGTAATTGTATATTTAATAATAAAACAAATTCAATAGATGTTTCTGAGCTATTTAAAAATGAATACAAGTACAGGTACTTCTTATTGGAAAAAAGAAAGAAAACCATAAATCACCTTTTAAAAAATCTACAATTAAATCTGTAAAGTTTTCGATTTCCCTCGAACAAACATAAAATCTTAAAAGAAAATGCAAGCATTCAAATGTAAACTTGTATGTATAATTGTTCAATTTCTCATAGAGACATATCGATGCGGCGTATAACAATCAACAATCAATCAATCATAGAGACATACATGTACATGTATCTCTCACGGACAAATCTTTTATATTTACAAGTATTAACAAATCATACACATTTTCACCAAAGATAATGTTTATTTGTATACGCATGAAAAAATCAAAGAGCTGATAGCTCTGAGGTGGAAGAAGATGCATAAAAGGATAACTTGAATTACCATGAAAGCAGACCACACCAACCCAGCCTGCTTTGTGCCATTAATGCTTTCGACGTATTTTTTTCTTCCAAAAATAATATACTTTAATTAATACTCATGTCTCCACCAAAACAGACTAAACAACACTTAAAAATCTACAAATACTGTTGATTCAAATTAGATTTTCTATAATTCCATACATTCGTCCCAGCATGGTCAACTTGGTGCAAGCAATTATACCAGGAATTGATTAGGATTCACTTGAAAGTCAGTTTTCTGTCAAAGGTAGATAGTTCACTTTCGGTATTCCGAATTCCTTCGTATAAAAAAAACTGGCCACCATGATTTTAGTCAAGTGTGCTTAAAGTGGGGTTTAACACCAACATCAATCAGTCAATCATGAATTGTTATAGTTGTTCACAATTACTTTTTTTTTCTTCATTATAAACATATTTTGAAAAGTGCTTAATATACCCAAGGCAGATTTTGAAAGTTGGCAGGTGTCAACAATTGAAGTCTTCTCGGAAAACTAAAATTTAAATAACACTAACCCAACATGTTATAGTTGTTACCAGTTAAGTTCATTACATTGACATATTTGAAAGTGGATAAAAATCCCTCATTACCTGATTGTTCTGATTCTTCTTACGCTGTGCTGTTACACAATTGTCCCTGGCCAGGGATTGGGTTTTGAGCACTTGTTAACATTTTAAACCCAGTCATTTCTGTATGTGCTTGACCCAAATCGGGAACCACTAATTTTCTGCTGTTAATCGTATTTGTTTTTCATCTATTATTTTAACACAAAAAATTATGCTTGACCAAAGTACGGAACCAGTAATTCGTTGCTGTCAATCGTATATGTTTTCATCTACATCTTTCATGACACCATAAAATTAAAATACCACTTTGAAAAATATTTGTAAATGTATTGTCTCTGAAGTGTTTTCTTGATTAACCTACAGTATTCAGTCCAAAATACATTTCCCTCAGTCCAATCCTATTATTCATTCCCTTGTGTCAGACATTTGGAATATAACATTGAAACTAGGGATCCCAAAACAAATTGAGCCAGCTGGAATATTTTTTTAAAGTCCTGTTTTTTATCGCTTAAAACTTTGAAACTTAAGAGCAATCAAGGTAATCATTGGGGACATTCCGACAATACACCTTATCGCTATTTAGTCCAATCCGGAAAAAACAGTCAATTTATGACAAAAGAGATGATTTTTCATTTCCTATTGTTAATTATCCATTTTTAGATGGTGACGTTCCCTTGTCACTATGTTATGGTGTTTATATATCTCAACTTGTTCGATTCGCTCGTGTATGAAACAACGTATTTGATTTTAACGAAAGAAATCTCTGTATTACTGAAAAATTATTACACCAGGGTTTTCGATATCACAAACTAGTCAAAACATTTACTAAATTTTATCATCGGTACAAGGACATCATTCGTAAATATACATTAACATGCAGACATCTTATACGTTCAGGTATTTCACATCCAATCCCTTATGGTAATATTCTTTACAAAGCACAAAAATGTCGGCATTCACCTCAAAAGCTAACCAAACCTTTAAACAGACTTATTCGGAAGGGATATAGTTATGATACTGTTGTCAAGTCATTAAGGATTGCATATTTTGGTATTAATATCGATTCACTCATAGGGTCTTTGCATCGGAAATAAATACATTTATTCTAAAACCAGTTGTTGGCATGATACGGGTTATGTTCTTCTCATATATTTTATGATGGTATGATACTAAACCCCTAACGGGAGGGATTGAACTTGATATTCATATGATGAAGACATATTTTTTCAATCAGTTTAATTGAGGTCTGGAGCTGGCATGTCAGTAACTGCTAGTAGTCCTTTGTTAATTTATGTATCATTGTCATTTTGATGAGTTTCTTTTGTTACCTATTCTGACATCGGACTCGGACTTTTTTTAAACTGAGTTTTACTCTGCGTATTGCTGTGTTTCTTTATTCTACATTGGTAGGGGGAGGGTTGAGATCTCACAAAACATGTTTAACCCCGCCGCATTTTTGCGCCTGTCCCAAGTCAGGAGCCTCTGGCCTTTGTTAGTCTTGTTTGTTTTTTAATTTTAGTTCATTTATATGTTTTGAAGTTTAGTTTGACCTCCATTTTCACTGAACTAGTACACATTTTTATTTAGGGGCCAGCTGAGGACCACCTCCGGGTGCGGGATTTTTTCGCTGCGTTGAAGACCCATTGATGGCCTTCGGCTGTTGTCTGCTCTTTGGCCGGGTTGTTGTCTCTTTGACATATTCCTCATTTCCATTATCAATTTTACTTAGACTTTCTGTTTGGGTCAAGTGACGCAAAAACAAATGTCATCCGAAATCAGCTGAGGGCGGAAAACGTGTAGAAAGTGAACATTTTGATATTTGTATATTTTATGATCCAATTTAAAAAAAAAACAAATTAAAGTAAGAAAAATAATTTGCTTGAAGTGTTTACAATGGTTTAAACATAACTCTTTAAAAAAATTTTATGCACAGTACATTGTATAAACAGGGCCTCAGATAGCTTTAACTGGTTTAAAAAGTTATGTAATTTTAGAACTTTTCCGGATTGGAATAAATAACGATAAGGTGTATGACCGACACGAAAAGCTTCGTACGTTCGATATATATGGATTCTGTCAACTGACATTAGTCCGTACAATGATATTTCTGTCAATTGACAGGACATTGTTTGAAGTGTAAAGCACCAGAAGATTTACGTGTTCGCTTGACTCTTTAATATCGCAATAACATATGAAAATATTCTAACTTTTGTTTTTAAACGCATGTTTTCTAAAACCGGAGTATGATTTGATTGCGTTAAAGATCCGAACACAGACGGAAAAAACTAGATCCGTGTATTTTTGTCAAGCATAATTGAGTTGAAGTCTACTCTCCGCGTAGATTGTTGAAATTAACATAAGATGCATTGTATAAAATTAATGAAAATTCAATTTATCATTATTTTGAAACTTTCAGATGCACAATTAAATTTCTTATTTGTGCACATGCGCAGACTAGTATTTACGTAGGCAACGTGGTTTGGAGTAATTACCCCAATAATCCAGTTGTGTTATTCCGATCACTCCAACGAGAAACGGCAGTGGATGGAAGGCGCTGAATTATTCGAGTTAGTTTCGGATTATAATTAAATTAACGCATGCGAACTACCAAATCTGCTTTAAAAACATCCGGTTACAAGTAAATGTACAACGTAAGATTGAATATAATTAAGATGGAATCTAAAATTGACATCAATAAAAAGGGAGATATTAAAACATTAATAACATGAGAAATTATAACACTAACGATAGTGATTGTTTTTTTAAGCCTAACTGTACATTTGTTTTATATAATGATGCAGACGCTATTTTACAAACTTGTAACCGATCATGTGTACAAATCGGTTTCAAGATGAGGCACGTAAGTTATAAAATTGAAAAGCACAGAAAGGGATACGGCAACACTCCATGCAACGGTTCAATGATTTTATAGCCGGTAGTATAGGATTTCAGAAGACTTGACAGTCTTCTTCCAACAAAAAGAAAAGAAGAGTATTTTGTAAAAATAGAATACTGTCATTAAGTGTATCTGTTACAGTGTTTTACGATCAATTATTGATGTGCATTTACTTGTGTACAAATATAAATCACATGTTTACTGAAAATAATTTAGACTAGAAATACTCTATCATACTTACTATCACAAAAGTGAACAAAATTGATTAAAGTAAATCCAAAATGTTCGAATGAACGGAAAGTAAACAAAAACCATGTGCTTTCCTAAAAGTTTCATACACCTGTTCAAAATCTTATTGGATCAAAAGGTCAATGATTAAAAATCGGTTCAAGAAAAACAAGTAAATCCCGGTCAGTGGAATGATTTTTGATAGGTAAACATGTGACACCAACTTTGAAATATATAAACAATTTTTAGTCAGGAACCTGATGTTTCATGTTTGTCGTTTGTTGATGTGGTTCATAAGTGTTTCTCGTTTCTCGTTTTTTATATAGATTATAGACCGTTGGTTTTCCTGTTTGAATGGTTTTACAGTAGTCATTTTTGAGGCCCTTTATAACTTGCTGTTCGGTGTGAGCCAAGGCTCCGTGTTGAAGGCCGTACTTTGACCTATAATGGTTAACTTTTACAAATTGTGACTTGGATGGAGAGTTATCTCATTGGCACTCATACCACATATTCTTATATCTATTAGGAATGAAATAATGTAATAAATTGTAAAATTAACATTTGTATTTGTTTGCTGAACTTTTATTCCCTGGAAGTTTAGTTACTTATCACAGGGGTATTCAGACTAACGCTGTAATCTGGATAAAATGTAAAACAGCAGTTGTGTAATAAAGTTTTGTTTAATTGTTAAAAAATAAAAAAATAAAAAAAAGTCCTCCCCTGAAATATGCATATTTTGTTGGTAACTATTGAGAGTAAGACAATATTCGTCATCTCGTATGTTTCAAATCACAAAGTCACAAAAAAACTTTAAAAGTGTGGTTAAACCAGTATGTTTATCAAAGAAAAAAAAAACAAATTTAGTTTATCACAAAACACCGTTAACAACTAAAAATACACGGACCACTAGTTTTATCTATTTGGCTTTAAGAATAATTTGGATATATGGATGAATGGCTTGGTGCTTTGTGTACTGTCAGTAGCAAATATAACATGAACATAATAATGTAATATGAATATAAACCCTGCTTTGTACTAGAACGGCTCAATTTTTAACGCTGATACACAAGGAAACAGTCGGCAGGAAAATATGTTACCCTTTAACCCATACATATCAGTCTGAATCCGAGCCAATCAGAAGTATATGCTCTTGCTACTAAATGCCACTTACTTAGCGGAGAAGAACCAAATACCAATTTCTAAATCTTTGGATTGACCCTGTCATTGATCTAACCAACGACCGCCAGCACTCGAGACGAGCACGCTACTACGAGACAAACAAGCCAGTTAAACATATATTGGTCTCACACTTACATAATATAAGTAATTCCAGACAAATTTGTACAATAGAATTTTGATTTTTTAAAAAGCAAACACAGCCTTATATAAGTAGGACTCTGAACTGCGATGGTACACCAAACCGCGATGGTCACCCTGAAATGCGATTCTTTTGACGCTGAAGTGCTTTTTAATTACGCTGAAGTGCGATGGTGGGATTGTGACGCTATCTTGTACGATGGTTGTAACACTGAAGTACAATGGATTACACAAATCAATGTTCAATGTTTTTTCAAGTTCACATGTCAATGTAGAAGTCAAGTTGTTTGTTGGAAGTAGCTTTTTAGTTTTTTTTTTTAGTAAAACATCGAGAGTATAAGCTGTTTGATAAAAAACGGTCATGATAAAAAGTCATTGCATTTCCAGTCCTAATTGAACTTTGTAGTGTACTTTGTAAATAGCTTTAGACAAAAAAGTAATACAGTAGTTCATACAATCGTTCGGATATTGACCTCTATAGACGCTACATAAAAGCTTATTTTCCTTTAAAACCAGCACTAATTGCAATGACTGAAAAACGTGGTAGTTGTTTTAAATGCAAACACTACCCAAGTCAGGAGCCTCTAGCCTTTGTTAGTCTTGTATTATTTTTAATTTTAGTTTCTTGTGTACAATTTGGAGTTTAGTATGGCGTTCATTATCACTGAACTAGTATATATATTTGTTTAGGGGCCAGCTGAAGGACGCCTCCGGGTGCGGGAATTTCTCGCTGCATTGAAGACCTGTTGGTGACCTTCTGCTGTTGTCTGTTCTATGGTCGGGTTGTTGTCTCTTTGACACATTCCCCATTTCCATTATCAATTTTACTACTTGATTAGTCATAAAGGAACAAAATACGCGAAAAACTTATACGGCTGCTGTGATGAGAACAGGCAGTAAGATGGTTTTTACTGCAACTGCAGAAAATATTGCATGTTTGGTATTTATATACGAACTAATAAAAAAAATCAAACTTTCATAACAATTCGACATCTGTAGATTGATAGATATCCATCACGCGTCTTATAGACCATCGCACATCAGCGAAAGGACCATCGCATTTCAGCGTGACCATCTCATTCCAGCGTCCCAATCGCACCTCCGAGTCCTCCATATATATTATGTACAAGTCAAACAGGTTTATCTATACATGTGTTCTTATCGCTAAGTTCAGTTTGTCGACCTCTGTCATGATTCTCGCCATACTGTTTGGGCTTTTCTCCTTCCTTTCAGGTAAGGTTGATATGTTATTTTGAAAATCGAGTTTGCTCTTAAGTTTTGTTTCGAAAACCATGCTTCCTGTAATTGTTCACATTTAAAGATTGACAAGTTATTGACGATATTACATTTTTATGGAAAGCGAGAGAGTTTTATTATCTTATTCAACTTAAAACAAAGATTTGGGGTACATAAAAATTATTCTGTCAGTCCATCTGTCTGTCTGTCCGAGATATTTTTGAATCTTTTGCCCCTTTGCACTTAGAAATTAACCAGTCTGCATTTTGTGAATTTAACACTCATGCATGCGTCATCCCATGTTTGTGAAACCATGTACATTGTAAGAACCAAGAACAAAACTGCAAATATAAGAAAGTCATCATGCTCCCTTGTTTTGTTTTTGTTTGGTTTGACTCATTAATACATATACAAGTAGATTCTACCACTGCATCGAGTGTGATACAAGTCTCCAATCTAGACGGGCATACACTTTCAAACAGAAGGTGTTTTATAGTATCACCTTTCGGTGGAAAATGCATTTTGTTTCTTATCTCATCAACAACAAAACATGTATGGAGTGTTTTTTTGCAAGTACATGTAGTCATTATTCTTACGAATACTTTATTAAACCAATCATCGTCACATATAGGGCATGTTACATATTATGATCATAAATATATAAACCAATCATCGTCACATATAGGGCATGTTACATATAATGATCATAAATAGACATCAATAAAGAAACAATAATGCTTATGCTAATGATGATATGAAGTTAACTATACAGGTAGCAGTTTTTTTTTCTATTGTTAAACATTTATAACAATATTAAAGCTACATTGTTGCATATTTCTTCATGTTCACATAAAAGAAGCCAAACAGATTAGTTTTTGTCATGTTTGTATCTAGATTTTTAAAATGAATTTTTCTAAAGCAGAATCAAACATAACTTGTTGTTGTTGTTGTTCGAATGATGGATAATCTAAAAGAAAAAACTGATTTCATTTCCAATTGAATTTAGAGAACAAAATCTATGATGCAACACGTTAAACACTATAGTAGCATATGCATATTCAGCTATGTTGGCAATTTTCTAATAAGTTATTGACTGACATTTTGAATAATATTCTAATTGATATTACTTGTTTCTCTTCAAATTTTGTTTTCTAGTATTTCACGCAGTCTGCAGCTAACTTTCTATATTAACTAAAGTCATCGTTTATATATATTTAGACGTAACCAGCGAATGTCAACTGGGATATCAGCACTATGAGAACACATGTTACTGGTTTAGTACTACGTTATTACCATGGCATTCAGCAGCGGTAGGTTCTAAATTTGAAATAAAAAATGTCAAAACACTGAAAATTAGGTATTTAATCTTACGAGATAAAGGCATGATAAAAGAGAGGCGAAAGATACCAAAGGGACATTCAAACTCATAAGTAAAAAATGAACTGACAACGCCGTGGCTAAAAAAAGAAAAAGATAAACAGACATCAACAGTACACAAAACACAACAAAGAAAACTAAAGACTGAGCTACACGAACCCCACCAAAAACTGGGGTCAATGTTTTTGGCCACCAAATCTATCAAACTCATGAAATTGAATACTATCAATCAGATTTTGTAAATGCTTATATTTGTCAGCAAAAATAATGTTTTCACTATGTGCATAAATTAATTTCATTTGTACAAAATGTTTTAGTAAAAGTTCTTAGTAATTCAGTGATTCACCCCTAATATCATGTAACTCAATTGAATTAGAAGTTCGATTAGTATCTCAATAATAATGAGCATGCTAAAGTAAATTATCCTGTATTATTATTTACTCCTATTCAATAAAATATCAGCGTTTTTATGTTCTACACTATTTTATTTTTATTCATATCTGTATAATGTGCTTTCAATCTTCTTTCGAAAAAGAGTTCTTGTAGAAGCCATGGAGCGGAATTAACTTCAGTTAAGACTGCTGCGGAGAATGCCTACCTCAGATATTTTGCAGCTGCTTTTGGACACAGTAAGTTTTTATTATGAAGGAGTAAACTACATTTAAGGGTTTCTAATTAACTAACTAACAAGAAGATGTGCATTGCTATTGTTTGCTCTTAATTATCCATTATATACGAAAAGCTCAAACAAATATTGATCCAACGAAAAACTCAGAATTCCGCAAGAGGAAAAAAGATTACTGTACCTACCAAAAAGGCTCTTTCCCATTTACAGACACATCAAAATGTCGTATAATCGCATAGTTTATCTAGTTTTGAGCTTTTAAACCACCTTTAACTGACCAAATTGCAAATAAAACAGTAAGGTCGAACCACAAAATGTCCGCTCAGAAAGACCATTAAAATAATTGTGTAGTTTTAGATTCAATATAAGTATACATAGGAGTTGTCTAGATGGAGTCCAAAAAGATGTGTAAACTTGTGTCAAGTACAATGGAATTTATGTTGAAAATCTATAGACCACTAAAACTATAGATAAGTAAATAAAATACCAGCATTTATTGATTGTCACATTGTTACATTTATAATCTACAGTTCTCATTGATCATAGCATCCAATGTATGTAAAAGAGGGACGAAAGATACCAGAGGGACAGTCAAACTCATAGATCGAAAACAAACTGACAACGTCATGGCCAAAAATAAAAAGACAAACAGACAAATAATAGTACAGATGACACAACATAGAAAACTAAAGACTAAACAACACGAACCCCACCAAAAACTGGGGGTGATCACAGGTGCTCCGGAAGGGTAAGCAGATCCTGCTCCACATGTGGCACCCGTCGTGTTGCTTATGTTATTACAAATCCGGTAAATAGTCTAATTTCTTATTCCATGTTAATAGAAGTTTTGAATACTGTGACTTACTTGAAGCATGATGGAAAAGTTGGTCTTCAAATGATCAAATGAATAATGTGAACAAATGAATGGATCGATTAGTCAAATTCACCTCAATTACGAATTAGGTCAATGTGTCAACGTATATTTGTTCCGCGTACAGGAAGTTCCCATGGAAACATTGTTATAAACAATGCCATAGTATCTGTTCCAGTTGGAACAAATATGCTATAGTTTACTGTAATTTTTGTTCAAGTGGAAATAATATCAAAGAATATTTCTTCCATTTGGAACTTGTATAATGAAGGAACTTGTATTTCATGCTCCGTGTTGAAGGCCGTACCCTGACCTATAATGGTTTACTTTTATAAATTGTTACTTGGATGGAGAGTTGTCTCATTGGCACTCATACCACACCTTCCTATATCTATATATCCGAAGAAGTTTAACCTATTGTCATCGATATCGGTCGCAGTTAGAGCGACATAATTTATTGCGACATATTTAGATCAATTCAAATGAGAACAAATAATCAAGATTATCGAACGCAATCGATTTATACATTTTTCTATGTTAAAGCTGAATGGACTTTGTTTTGTCTTTAAAATTATTCTCAACTTTTCATAATGTTCGTTTTAAATTTAATGATATACGTACGGTAAATTAGTGTTTTGGTTTCTTAGTGCGCTTCAGTAAATTCATGTATAATTACATGTATATAAAAAGTAGTTATGGTGGTTTGATATTCTTTTCATTAATATCAGATTTTCTTATCGAAAGAGCATTGATCAGTTCATTTTTTTAATTGCTATACTTTGATTGTGTATAGGTTACTGGTTAGGCGGAAATGATGAAGTCATTGAAGGATCATGGACATGGGCAGGCACAGATGCCCCTTTAGATTATAATGACTGGGGTCCAGGAGAACCTGATGGAGCAAGAACAGAAAATTGTTTGGCGATTTATCAACATATATCTATTAATTATCATTGGATCGATGCTGATTGCAAGGCTTCATTACGATTCATTTGCGAAAAACCGTAAGTACACCTCACAATAATAAGACATAGTAAGTACAATGTCGCAGGCATATAAAATATATTTAAAGCATGCGAAGCACGTGAAAGGCGAGTATTTGCGAGAATTTTAAATGCCTACTTGGCAACTAGAATAGAAAATTTACTGACAAAGTTGAAAAAAGTGTTATTATTACGAGTTTTTAATATATATATAAAACTGCAAAAAACGAAACAATAGAAGACGAAAACAATTACAATCTATTTTACTATACTTTGTACACATTGTTAAAGAATAATCAGTTCCCAACTACAAACATGCATATTTTATAGATATTGCATATTTTAAGGTTTTTCTGGTCGTATAACACAACGAGGTATGTCAGGAACAATCAGATGAAGGTTTTTCTGGTCGTATAACACAACGAGGTATGTCAGGAACAATCAAATGAAGGTTTTTCTGTTCGTATAACACAACGAGGTATGTCAGGAACAATCAGATGAAGGTTTTTCTGGTCGTATAACACAACGAGGTATGTCAGGAACAATCAAATGAAGGTTTTTCTGGTCGTATAACACAACGAGGTATGTCAGGAACAATCAGATGAAGGTTTTTCTGGTCGTATAACACAACGAGGTATGTCAGGAACAATCAAATGAAGGTTTTTCTGGTCGTATAACACAACGAGGTATGTCAGGAACAATCAAATGAAACACCGACCGCATGCTTATCTTTTCCGCTGTTCTGCCGCGCGAAAATTTATTTCCACTTTTGTAAACAATTATTTCCTGCAATATATGTTGCATTATATTCATTTTCATCCTGTTTTGGGCAAGATTATACTTACCAGGCAAGGTTATTTATTTTCAAAATCCTCATGCCCCTCCCCCTACCCCTCCTCCCCCCCCCCAAATCGAACGAAGATCAAATGATCGTCCCCTAATGTCCATTTATTTTAGCGATAAATGAACAAAACTTTACATTATTTTTTGCAAAAGTAATACCGTGCGTTAACGCATTTTCTAGTATTTCATGCAGTCTAATAAACGGAGGAAAGGATTGTTTCTGCCTAAAACCTTGAAGGACATTTACAGATGGAAAATTGTACAGTAAAAAAACCATTTGCAATAACACACGATAACTATCAAATGAATTAAACGTTTATAAGAACCGTACCTGGATTTTAATCATGGTAAATAATGACTTTAAGACAGGTCATTATTTTATGCCCTGAGGCACATTTTATTGAAAGTTGGTATTATCCGGGGCCTGTTTATCGAAACTGTCCAAAGATCGGTCCTACGAATTTCTTAGGACAGAAATTAGGATAAAGTTAGGATCGACTTACGACATGTCTCAGCATGCACATCGAAGCTATCTTATGATTATCTTAGCTAGGATGTCCTAACCGCTGTCCTAAGTATTGGCGTAAAAGAAAATAACAAATTAAAAATGAAAAAATGAAAATATTGTATCAAATTTAACCAATAACTATAATTTAAAAAAAAGATAAATAATTGGAAAATAATTATTAGTTTTTAATTAAAGGTGATAAATACTTTTTATATTATAATTGTACATTTAAACTCATAAAACAAAACATAAGACAAAAAATATAGCTACGTTTTATATAAGGATTGAAACAAACGAATTGTAAATAGTTAAAATAAAATATATAATCGGTAAAATCATTATATGCTTTGAGTGAGCTGAATTCGAAGTGTCACGGTTTCATACTTAAAAGTTCAAAGGCAAATCTCGTGCATCTTTCATATAAATTCTGAGTACTTTAACTATTTTGTTACTGAAAATAACATGCGATGATACGTGTGAATATAAGAGACGAAATTTGAATTCTACCGATGCAAAACTACAGACTCTCCTGGACGACGCGGACAAGAACAACACTTTGCTTTTTGGTAAATTGTCAAATGTCAGAGGGATAGGGATTTAATATGCATTAAGGGAACTACCATTTGATTTTTATGGGGGGGGGGGGGGGGGGACTGGGATGAAATTTGAAAAAAATGCAGGACAGGAGTTTGAAGTAAAAAACAGGCAGAATGAGCAACTTTGCCAAAAAAAAAGCAAGATGACAATTTATGTAAAAAAGGTCAGGATAAACTAATAAAATAAAGGCAGGACAGGAGTTTGGGAGTAAAAAAATGCAGGATGAAGAACTTTGCAAAAAAAAAGGCAGGATGACAATTTACATGTATGTAAAAAAAAGTGAGGATAAATTAATAAAAAAAGGCAGGACCAAATAGAGTGAAAAATAAAAAGGAAGGACAGATATTACAACAACAAAAAAAGCAGAACAACATTTTTTATCCTAGCCCCCACCCCGTCAAAAAAATCAAATGGTAGTTCCCCAAAGTAAATGCAACCAATACATGCCATATTTGTTTATAAAATAACCATCCAAAATATATCCTAAAGTTACGACCATCCTAAGACCATCTTAAGACACCTTAATTGGTATCCTAAAGTTAGGACAATTCCTAGGATTTTCCTAAGTTACGACATATTTGATAAACCCACTTAGGACTAAGACATGTCCTAAGTTGGTCTTAGGACACGTCCTAATCCTAAGACTGCTTCGATAAACAGGCCCCTGGTTATTCCTTCAAAAGAAAGACCTATCGTTCTGATAGGAAACAAGTCCACTTTCTCACTTCCTATTATTAGGTATACGGGGATGTGCAAAAATATGGGTCATAATTTTGCGAGAGTTTATATAAAAATGACCCTCCTTTTTAATGACATCCTATATTAAAATGCATTAACGTTTGAAAACTGTATATTTATTTGGGGTATGATCTACATATCATATATATTAATATGCTATTGATAATCTTGTATTGATATTGATCAATTATTATATTAAATTAAATCAATTCATTTGAAAGTTCACCTTTCAAATAAGTTGCCAAATGAATCCCGGAAATCTACTGATTTGGTCTTTATGGGTCATATTTTAAATATTGAATATAAGTATTTGTCATTCTTTCTTAAATATTTATATAACTATAGGTACTGAATAGTGAATGTTATATTAAAATGGGTACGTTTTTTGAGGCAAAAATGGCACATCCCTACCAAAAAAAAAAAATTGAAGTTAACCCCTTTAAGATCTTTCCAGAGCGTGGGATTCAAGAAAAGTACCTCTTTAGATGTAAATTTTAGAGCGAAGGTGTTGAAACAAACCTTAAAACAGACAGTCAGTGCAATTATTGCAGTAAAATAGATGAGGATATGCAAAAAATGTCAAAAACGATAGATACTTGAATGTTCATGGCCGAAAACAAGGAAATCTAAAACATTTAACTTTTGTTTAAACCACTTGACAGTTAGTGTTCACAAAACTTTACAGAACAGACAAAATCAGTTCAATTTAATATAAATGATTTAGTGACAGGATGTGGTTTTTTTCAAAAGTTTTAACAACATTTTTTCACATATTGAAGTTATAAAGAATAGTGTGACATATATATATATATATATATATATATATATATATATATATATATATATATATATATATATATATATTCATATATCCAAGGAATTCGTATTTAAATAAAGGATTTTATATTTTTAGATATCCGGAATCTGGGCCAGGACATGGCATTGGAAAATAGAAATTTAATAAATACACGAAGTATAACCTCTTGGTTATGCTTTATTTGGGTGTTAATGTCATATTTGTATACACATTCAATTTGAAAGAAAATATTTTTATTTGGTTTTTTTTTCAATTAACAATTTTGGTTGGGATCAGGATACGAACTTTTGTTTTGTCTAGGATTTCAGGTCATTTGAACAATCTAGGATGTTTTTTTTATGTTGTTGGAAAATGGCAAAGATCAAATGGTTTTTTAGGATATTTTTATCATCTCGAATTCGATCCGGACTCATAAATCCACAGTAGAGACAAGCGTGTACACCCATTAATGTACTTAACTTTACTGAATATAAGAACAAACTCCTCATAGATACCAGGATTAAAATTTGGTACTCCAGACGCGCGTTTGTCTTCAAAATACACATCAGTGACGATCGAAACAAAAAGTTGAAAAGGCCAAATAAAGTACGAAGTAGAAGAGCATTTAGGACCCCAAAGACCAAAAGTGATGCATTGCAGGAAATCATTAAGTTCTGACATATGACTGAAAATTATTTGCTTTGCCACACACTGAAAATCATTTATAGAAATTAGACAACATTCGACAATGGATTTGATAAAACAAGAACCAAACATTGTCGATCAACTGTTGACTTGTGGTAATGTGCTCTGAATCAGAAATAAATTCCTTCATCACAAAGGGGGCAGCTATCAAGCTCGTGACAACAAAAAATACGTTAACAACGCATTCAGAGGTAAAATAAATCTAGGAAAGAAAGGTTGTACCACGAGGATTGGAACATATACATAGACATCTATGATATTTCGCAATGTCTCGATAGCAACTGCAAAACGTTCATGAAATGACTTAACTTGGCAAACTTATTGATATATGTATGTCTACTGGCAGATTGTTTGGTACATCTTCCAAATTTTTATTTGAATAATCTTCTACCACTAATGTTTCTATTGTCCTGTCTAATGTAAAGTGAATGTTCGCCCTGATGAAAGTAAATAACATTAAAACTTTGCACATCATAGTTAAAAAATCTTTAAAATATATAAGAAATGGCTGGCAATAAGATAGATTTGTCAATTTTCATTCCCATAATATCCAGCTTTATAGCAAAAACAATATAACAAAAATACCGAATTCCAAGGTAAATTCAAAACAGGGAAGTCCACAAAACATAGACAAAATCAAACGTTGTAAACAAATGAAAAAAATCATATTCCTGACATGGTACAGGCATTTTCAGGAGAAAATGGTAGGTAAAACCTGGTTTTATGGCTAGCTTAACTTTCCACAGTTGCTTATTGTTCCGTTATATTGACAAAATTGGTTGATAAACCCCAAAAGACATAATAGATCTCTACCTTGTTGTTATTTTGTTCTGTAACAACACTGTCCCCGGTTAGGGTTGAGCGCTCACTAACATGTTTAACCCTGCAACGTTTTTTATATGCCTGTCCCAAGTCAGTTCAGTGGTTGTCATTGGTTCATGTCTATCATATTTGTTTTTCGTAAATTGATTTGTTATAAATTAGGCTGTTAGTTTTCTCCATTGAATTATTTCATATTTTTCATGTCGGTGCCTTTTATAGCCGATTATACGGCGTGGGGTTTTCACATTGTTGAAGGCCATATAGTTGCCTATAATTGCTTACATCCGCTTCATTTAAAATTTGGCGGATAGTTGTCTCATTGGCAATCATACCTTATTGTTATAACACACATACATCACAGACATACAACACAGCTGACTAAAACATTCAAACAAAAGTACAAATTAATCTAACAAAGATGCCAACAAAAAAGTTGTAGTTGATAGTAAATTTGACAAAGACGCCAACAAAAAAGTTTTATAGTTGATATTATATTGACAAAGACGTCGATAAAAACTTTTTATAGTTGATAGTACATATCGAATATAGTATACACTTTCTCGAAGAAGTATGAATTAAGTAAGATATAAAAACAACAACAAAAACAAGGGTAAACCAAATTGAAACAACATAGTAAAAACCTGTTGCGTCCCAATCTCACATCAGGACAAATGCGACAGTACTCGACGTCAGATCAGTAAAAATATAAGTTTCTCAGATCATAGAAACAGGACACATTATCAGGATATGGCCTTTTTAGATCTGTCCAATTTTGAAGAATTTTCGATTGCTCTTGCAAGATTCCCTTAAAACTTTTGGGGAAGGAATGTAGAAAATTTTAAACCTGCGGAAGTTAGAGTTCAGTCGTTATCAGGTACAAGAAATGATCAATACCATGTTCACAGTAGTTGTCAGGTACAAGAAATGATCAATACCATGTTCACAGTAGTTGTCAGGTACCATAAATGATGAATTACATATTCACAGTTGTTGTCAGGTACAAGTAATGACCAATACTATTTTCACAGTGGTTGTCAAGTACAAGTAATGACCAATACTATTTTCACGGGGTTGTTAGGTACAAATAATGTTTAATACCATGTTCACAGTGGTTGTCATGTACGAGTTATGACCAATACCATGTTCACAGTCGTTGTCAGGTACGAGTAATGACCAATTCCATGTTCACAGTGGTTGTCAGGTACAAGAAACAATTAATACCATATTCAGAGTGGATGTCAGAAACGAGAAATGACCAATACCATATTAACAGTGGATGTCAGAAACGAGAAATGACCAATACAATGTTCATAGTGGTTGTCATGTACGAGAAATGACCAATACCATATTCATAGTGGTTTTCAGGTATGAGAAATGACCAATACCATGTTCACAGTCGTTGTCAGGTACGAGTTCAGCCCAATACCATGTTCATAGTCGTTGTCAGATACTAAAAATGACCAATACCATGTTTACAGTGTTTGTCAGGTACGAGAAATGACCAATACTCTGTTCACAGTGCTTGTTAGGTACGAGAAATGACCAATACCATGTTCACAGTGGTTGTCAGGTACGAGTAATGACCAATACCATGTTCACAGTCGTTGTCAGGTACGAGACATGACCAATACCATGTTCACAGTATTTGTCAGGTACAAGTAATGACCAATACCATGTTCACAGTGGATGTTAGAAACGATTTGGATATCACCAAACATCTGTCGAGTGTACGAGAAAGGATAGAAATACGTTTCAATGAATTATAGACCAGTCTCGCTCACCTGCATATCATGTAAACTAATGGAGCATATTATAACTAGCCATATTATGTCTCATGCTGATTCACATTATGTATCCACTTCAATATGGGTTTCAAAGAGGATTATCATGTGAATCTCAAATAATTGAATTTATCGATGATCTAACTAACAACTTAGATCAAGGAAAATAAACAGATTGTCCTATAATGGACTTCTCCAAGACATTTGATAAGGTTAGTCATAGCCTTTTCGTCCACAAATTGAAGCATTATGGGATAACAGGTAAAACAAATGAGTGGATAAACAACTTCCTCAGGGATAAAACGCAGTCAGTAGTGGTGGAGGGTGAAACATCAACTTCAATACCTGTAGAATCCGGTGTACCACAAGGATCTGTCCTGGGACCTAGCCTATTATTTTTTTAAATAAACAACATGACCCAGGGGATTCAATCAAACCTAAGACTATTTTCTGATGACAATATTGCTTATGTCACAATCCCATTCAATGCAGACGCCGCAAACCTACAAAAGGACATTGCCAAACTGGCTGAATGAGAAACAACATGCCTTATGAAGTTCCATCCTGACAAATGTAATGTACTCACCATCTCCAAGTAGCAAACGCCATCAAAGTACAATTACACATTACACGGCCTTGAACATCACATAAGCTAAATACCTGGGATGCACTACTTCATCAGATATTTAATGGGGCAAACACATAAGCATCATCTCCCCTCAAAGCACCATTAGCTTCATGAAAAGGAATGTAAACATCTCCAACAAGTCGACCGAAGAAAAAGCATACATGTCCCTCGTTAGACCTGCATTAGAATATGCTAGTGAAGTTTTGGGCCCATACCAACAAACTGACATCCACAGATTGGATATGGTTCAAAGAAGGGCAGCAAAGTATGTTACTATTAGATATCACAACACCTCGTCTGTTAGTAACATGTTTGAACATCTTGAATGGACTACACTACAAAAAAAGAAGGAAACATAGCCGCTTAATAATGATGTATATTTTAATATATAAGCTACTGAATAACTAAATGTCAAAATTGATACATATAGTAAGCTGGTACCATATGAACGCCCTTCTAGAAATAACGACGAAAAGGCATTCAGAATTCTGTCATGAAAAATAACTGTACGGAGGGAATCGTTCTATTCCAGAGTAATCAGAGAGTGAATCACCGCGCTCAACTGTACTGTCTCTGCCCTGAGTCCTGACTATTTCAAGGCTCAGCTCCGTCATTAAATTTAACAACGTGTAAAAGACATGCTTTTAATTGCACCTGTATGTATATAAATTGCACCCGTTTTTGTTTACTAAATTTCAAAATTTTTCATGCGCTCACTCCAACCAGTTGACGGTGGTGGCTAACCGGAAGAAGAAGAAGACAATATTATATACAATATTGAAAATATAGTATCTGATGTAGTTGGAATTGATTCCAGAAAAGTTTTCAACACCAGTCAACTGCCTGTACACCTATCAAGCATCATACATTGATTACGAAGTACTCGAAGTTATGTATAACAAAAAGGTTGAAGGAAAACGTTTTCATGCATATTTTAGGAATAGAAAAACATGACATATCTAACAACTTTTTGTGGGAGTTCCATCTAAATATCATTGAAAATACAAAATGTGTGACGAATTTGACCTAAAACCTTTTCCGAGCAATCCCATTGTCGCTCTAAAGAACTTGGTATGACAATTTACCTTCTTACTAATTTAAATATCACCTTCCAAGACCTTTTCAATGAATAGAACTTAAAACACGGATTCAAGATTAATTTGGACAATAAGGCTCTTGCGTGTTACTGTTAAAATTCTGACTTAATCCAATGGCTTGATAAAACCAATGTGACACTTGATGCTGATGGAACATACAAATGCATCCTTCAAAAATTCTATTGAAAGCAATACACACCATGCTGCTTTATATTACAATTATTTGTATGTAGAATGTACAGCGAAATGTGGATACAAGCAGTTATCGAATTTTCGAGACGTTTATTGGGAGTTTTCCCCCTTTTTACACTTAATTACAGTTTCAGACGGAGAATTTCATTTTCTTTATACAAACATTTCAGAAATACTATAGAAAAAGGTTTTGCTGTAAATTAGAAGTATGATGGTTTTGTATTTTACCCTTAAAATGACCTACCATTGGATCAATATGTACTAATATCGAAAGTGGATAGAAAATGGAGGTTACAAATTTGTATAGAAGAAAGAGATTTACAGAAGGAAAACTTATAAGTGATGCATTTGTTGAAAACATCGAACAAATCAGGCATATGATTTTTGTCGTAACATCATTTTTTAAACATGAAATGTGGGCACAACATGTAATCGAATGGGCAGAATACCACCTTTTTCTCAGAATTCACTAAACATTTTAGTTATAACTGAAGATATAGAGTCCAAAGACATTCGACACGAATTAGCTGTATTATGAAGACATAGCTTTGCCCGAATGGCCAACAAAACTAAAACGACCTCGAAAACGTATGGAATTAACTCAAGTTTTGTTTTGAACCGTATGAGCTTATTTGAATCTTTAAAGACTGCAAAACAATCGTTATGAGGCCTGGTAAAGCAACTGCTTTCCATTTTGAAGATCATTTATATTTTAATTGATGTATTTCTAACTAACTTTGTTTAAACACATTTATTTACTAATATTTGTTTATGTGTTCCAGTCAAATGCATTAGTTTTAGTACATCTCGCCTTAGTCATTGTTAACCATGAAATAGTTCCAACTGGACATCAAGCAAATAACTACCAATACACATTATTTACAAGACATTCATAAATTGTAACAATCTGTGACAAAAGATGGTAAGCAAATTTATTACATTTGCCAGTTACGCGTAGTTTTCTCTAAATCATCCATTTGCCTTTGTAAAGATTTAACGTAGCTTTGAAGGAAAATCACTCCACACACTGGACAACACCAAATTGATGTATGTACACTGTAGAATACGGAACAATTAAGGTTTCCTGGATTTGAAAACAAAAAGTTATTCAAAATAATACTACATACCCATTTCTCATCTATCCAAAATGTATTCTTTAATTCTACACAGTATCTTGCATTGTATTAAATATCTGCACCTTTTCGACAGATTAAGCTTTAAAACATAGAAACAATTACAACTTTCAGACGTATAACTCTTGAGTACAGTTTGGTATGTATTTATTGTATAAAAGAAACAAAAACCGGTGGAATATGTCGATATGTTTAAGGGGAGAGCAACACTCGAAAACCAGATACAAGAGCAATCGCCATAAAAAATAATGTACAATGGTTTAGGGAAAACGGTACTATTTATTCTGCCATAGGCGACAATACTAACATTTTCTAAATTTACCACTTTTTATAATAAAAACCTGGACAAAACAGTTATGTGTGGTGTTAGTACTTTATTATTTTGTTTTAAAAATTGAAGCCAAATAGTATCATGACCAACTTCCAACGGTGCTTGTTTATGTTATCCATGCCCACCGTCATTTTACACCAAATTTATGAAATTTTGGAAGTCTTGTCGATTAATTCTCTAGAAAATATTTCAATGGGTTTCAACATTTATATTGTAAATATACACACTGCAGTTATTAATAGATAAGTAAAAAAATATAGTGTACCCTTACATCTAATCACAGCGCTCCTAAGTTGACTTCCTTCACCTGCCTTGGGTACACAAAAGGCCAACCTATTGCTGGGAAAATGTAATAGTACTATTTTCCCTTTATGGGTTAAAAAAAAAGAATAACAGCAAACTGATTTTTTGAAATAACGGATCCCGGCATATGTGTGCTCCAAAGGGTTCGCATATCCTGCCTCGAATGTGCTACTAGCATGACAATCGTCATGTTACCTCTAGTGCTACTCATAATTTTAACATTATTAAGTAAATATGTTAAGTCTAAACAAAAGATTGAAAGATGCTCTAAAGTTCACTCTTCACATAAGTAATTTGCACCGTAATTCCATGAAAATATGTTATAGATAATGCATATTTTAAGGTCTTTCTTGTGGTAAAACACACCCCGAGGTGTGTATACGACAAGAAAAACCTTAAAATATGCATTATCTGACTTATATATACCGTAAAAAAATATAATTTTCTGCAAAGAATTGCAAGATTTCCATCATATTTTACCGACCATACTAAAGCAGGATATTCTTTTCTGATCCGTATTGGTTTTTAATACGCCCTACGGCTCATTTGAAACGTGAAATACTCCCTTATTAATCTAGATATAAGCTTAAGCATTCATTATCCAGTTACAAAAGAAATATCACTAAATGCATGAAGCAAGACACCAATGAATTGTTATTTTCAACTTATTTTAAGAAAGGGGATGCTATGTTTTTTCTATTTTTTCGTGACATTTTCATCGCGGAAAAGCAGATTACTTTTCAACAGTTTTTAACGAGCTGTTCAGAATTATTGTTTTCACTTTTGAATGACATTTTTTTAAACAGAGAACTTAGTCAGAATTAAATATCATACTCTTAATTCTGGTCATTGCACGTGAATCGATAATTGCGATAAAGTTTAACAAATTCTAAAGACTGGATTCTGATATATAAACTCATCATAGATACCAGGATGTAAATTTGTATTTGTATTTGCGCCAAACGAGCGTTTCGTCTACAAAAGACTCATCAGTGACGCTCGAATAAAAAAAAGTTAAAAGGCCAAATAAAGTAAGAAGTTTAAGAGCATTGAGGACCAAAAATTCCTAAAAGTTTTGCCAAGTACATTTTGTACAATGTAATCAATATTGGATTCCTTGAAAAAAAATTGCACGAGTACCCATCCTTCTTCTTCGACGTGATGATTCAACTCTTCTCTCAAACCAGTATGGATCTCACTGGTTTTTTATTCTTGGTATTTTAAATTACATTTACATTTATTTCTGCAACTGACCTTATCAAAATGCTTTATGTCTTGATTGACATCTAATTGTTATGTTTGGGGGACGTGTTTTTTCAACAACAATTTGCATTCCTATGGAAACCAACTGTGCTCCTCATCTAGTCGACTTGTTCCTTTATTCATACAAGGCTGACTTCATACAGGAACTTCTTCGGAAGAAAAAAAAAGTTAGCATTATCCTTTAACATCACTTTCCGGTATATAGATGATGTCCTCTCACTAAATAGTTCAAAGTTTGGTAACTATGTTAAACGCATCTATCCCATCGAATTTGAGATAAAGGATACAACAGATACAGTTAAGTCTGCCTAATATCTTGACTTACATCTAAAAATTGACAATGAGGGTCGGTTGAAAACAAAACTTTACGACAAAAGAGATGATTGCAGCTTCCCATTTTTATGTTGCAATATTCCAGCAGCGTCTGCATATGGAATATATATATCTCAGTTGATACGATATTCGAGGTCATGCATTTCCTATCATGATTTCCTTGATCAAGGGTCACTGCTCACAAGTAAGTTATTTAACCAAGATCGAGTTCCAAATGGTTGGTTGGTTGACCGTTATGGAATATCTGTTTCACAGATGACGACGGATATATTCCAATTGTCGTAACCACAATCAAAGTTTTTGGTGGGGTTCGTGTTGCTTAGTTTTTAGTTTTCTATGTTGGGTCTTGTGTACAGTTGTTTGTCATTTGTTTTTTTTCATGGCTTTGTCGTTGTTCTCCTCTTATATTTGATGTGTTTCCCTCAGTTTTAGTTTGTAACCCGGATTTTTTTTTCTCAATAGATTTATGAATTTCGAATAGCGGTATATTAATGTTGCCTTTATTTGCCAGTTTATTTTCGACCTTGAGTTCGAATGTCCTTTTGAATAGTATCTTTCACCTCTCTTTTAAAAGACTTATCTCATCAGTTTTAGACAAATTGATTTATTTGTTAGTTGTAATTGGCTTTGAACAAGTTTTCAGTAATTGCGACTTCTTTACAGTTTGTTCTTATTTTGTGCTGTAACTCATGTGCTTGGGTTAAGGGATAGATGAGCTATAACAAACATGTTTAACCCCGAAACTTTCTTTATGCGTCTGTCTTAAGTCATGATCCTGTAATTCAGTGTTTGTCGTTGTTTGCTGTCTATCACATCATTAATTTTATTATCCTAAATCAGGCCGCTGACTATACAGTATGCGGTATTAACATTGTTAAAGGCCGTATGGTGAATTATGGATGCTTACATTGACGTCATTTTGACTTTAAATTTTAGAGATTAAATTAAAATTTGAGGTATTGCCATTTTTCTATTGAACTTTTTGAAGTGAAATACACAAGATTTGCCAGCTTTGCCTATTTCATGCGCGATATTTTTAATTTTAATTTACATATAATGCTTCTAGTATATTATATGTAAAATATATTCTCATATTTCATACCATAGTTGTTACGGTATTATCATCTATGCGTGAAAAGAGTTAAATAATTATGCACCACTGTATATATACAGCAGACGTTTTGAAAATATTGTTCATAAAATGTTTTGAAAGGCTCTTAATTGTTTGTACACATAATGTAAAATGACGGTTCCTATGGATGCTATATGCAAGTTCAATTGGAAGTTAGTCAAGTCATCATTTGAATTAAATCACTAAATACTGAAAAATACAGTACCTCTAACACTTGTAGCGAAGTAATGATGTGAGTATAATCGCCTTTATCCTCAGTATTAAAACTATCGTTTGCCCTGCATCTCACATAAGGCAATAGTAGTATGAATTCGGTTTTTCCTAACACTGATAACCTTGCAATTGTTATTGAAATGAGGTTATATTATTTGGCCTTGAGAACTGTGTGCACCGTATGATTTTACTTTAGGGGAAAACGTGAATGCACACAAAGGACGTTGTAAATTTAGTTAATGCAAATACTGTTATCTCATATAACAGGTAATATAACATATAAAGTACTTGAATCAAAATGTGTTTAAAGTTTTCACTATTGTTCATCGGAACGTTAAACTCTAATTACTTTACTGACATTAATTCAAAGACTTTATAATCACAGTTACATGATGTACAAAAGAAGTATTGTGCTATTTTTCTCAAGTGTTTGTTTGATTTTTTCAATTGCAGCTAAGAACCAATGCAAAATGCACGAAACACCATGTTCTGCAAATTATTCAAATGGAAATCTGACACAAGTACCAAAGAATCTATCTGACAAACTCAACGTTCTAATTCTTGACCATAACGAAATACAGAAGATTGAAAACAATACCTTCAGTAATTTGAAATTATTAATTGAGCTGACAATTAACAACAATAAATTGGAAATCTTGGAATCTAAAGCTTTTATTGGATTGACATCATTAAAGACACTCAAGATGTCTGGAAACAATCTCGACTTTTCAGCATACACACCGATCTTATTTAGCTTTATAGCTAATATATCATTTCTTGATATCAGTAGGAACTTGAATTTTTCAAAGTATGCCATTCAGTCGAATAATTATCCCGATAAAGCACTAGGAGTTCTTGTAAATTTGAAAACTCTTGCTATTGATCTTGGACCAATACCTATATTTGGAAAAGGGTTTAAGAAGATGGATAAACTTAAGGTATTGGAATTTAATAATTGTAAAGTAGAGGTATTGAAAAATTCAACATTCATAAATTTCAACTGGAGTATTGAATATTTGCATATGAATAGATGTCAACAGTTTGTTAAAGTAGAGGCGGACACCCTAAAACCTTTCCCAAATCTCAAAGTGTTAGATTTATCGGATACTTACATGCATCCAATCCAAGCTTTCCAGCTTCTAAAACCTTTAGCAAATAGTTCTATGGAAATGATCAACTTTCATCATGTGAATGATGAATCAATTACAAACAACAGCACATACAGCTTTGAAGTAAATATCACGAAAGAAATGGTTAAGTATATACAAACAATGTGTGTAGAAGTTCTTGATATCTCTAAAAACAACATAGTAGATTTTGAAGATGGTTCACTGCTTACATTCAGTAGGCCTGAATGTCTTCTGAACATTTCACTCTCTGAAAATCGATTTTCATTATTTCACGCACATCGACTGAAAAATATCAAACAGTTTTTCAATAAAGCTCAAAACCTTACGAAATTCGAGTACTCATATATACCTTTGAGTTTTGTCAATTATTCACATATTGCAGTAAAAAATCTGACTAATATCACTGAAGAACGGATAATAACATTACCTTCTTCAATAAAAGACGTGCATATGAGCCATGTTTATCATGGCGGGCAACCAGTCTTGTGGAAAATACCACCAAATGCAAGTATAAGTCAGTTTGATGTGTCTTTCTGTGTAACCGTTGATCAAGCAACCGCATCAAACGGTTCTGAAATTGAGAATCTTGATGTAACGGGGGTCGATTCCAGGGTAGTTTTCGACAAAATACAACTGTATCCGTTATTTAAACTTAAAATACTTGTAATGAAAAACACAAATTTGTATATTACAAACAAAAATCAGAAAAACATTTTTACGTTTATATCAGGAACTGAAAAGCTAGATATTTCAAATAACTTTTTGTGGAAATTGCCTTCTGATATATTTGAAAATATGACTAGACTGACAAACCTGAATTTGTCAAATAACCTTTTCAGAGCAGTTCCGCTTGCTATTACTAGGATAGCAAATCTCAAGGAACTTGATTTGAGAAAAAACCTTCTGACCAATATCAATAGTACATTTCAAGAATTTTTCGATGGTTTGTATGCAAAACATGGAGTTTTTAAGCTGCATTTGGACAACAACGCACTGGTATGCGATTGTACAAACTACGACTTCATCCGTTGGCTTCATAAAACCAATAAAACCAATTTCACATTCGACGCCAATGGTTACAAATGCCTTTTACACAATTCAACAGAAACAAATACAAGTATTGCTGCTGCGCATTTTAATGAACTTTTTGCTGGATGTAACATCAGTCTGTGGCTTAAAGCAGGGATATGTCTTATTGCAACATTTATTGCTATTTTCTTTCCCTTTACACTAATTTACAGTTTTAGATGGCGAATTTCATTTTATTTATACAAACGCTTTAGACACACTCTAGAAAAAGGTATCGATGTAAAATTCAAGTATGATGTTTTCGTGTATTATCCTGAAAGTGAACTGTCATGGATAAAGTATATAGTAATGCCTGAACTAGAGAGAAAATGGGGGTTGAAAATGTGCATAGAACACAGAGATTTTCCTGTAGGGAAGCCTATAGCTGACACCTTTGCTGACTGCATTGAACAAAGCAGACATATTATATTTATTGTAACTTCTGCCTTTAAAAATGATATATGGGGACAATATGCAGTCGAGCGGGCAAAATATCACCACTTCTCACAGAATTTACAAAAGATTATTGTTATTACCAAAGGAATAAATATGGAGGAAATTCCACATGAATTAGCTGTTTTATGGAAAGACCTTGCCCTTATTGCATGGCCGGATGACAACGATAAAGACCTTGAAAACGTTTGGAACAAACTTAGATTGTGGTTGTTTCTTAATCATTAGAATTAACCATTTGGTATAAAGCTTCATTCCACTATTAAATAAGGAAACATCACAGTGTTATCTTATAAAACCTCGCTCTTGACATTCGTTCAGAATTATAAGTGTACTTCAAACACATTTTTTGTAGTGATTTTGATACTTTTTTTTCGGAACAATTTTAGTCAAAAACTAGCTAAACCATAATGTAATAAATTGTTTAGATCATATCAAGCATATGAACATTTTGCATACATCACAACCACTTTGAGAACACCTAACATTTGTACATAAAATTAAAAAAGAGATATTCTAAAAAAAAATGCATTCATGTAATTTTGCATAGTAATGCCAACTGTATTGAAAAAATAACAATTCTTGCACCTACCTTCGACTAAAAACGATGACTGTGATGATTGCATGTTTATGATGTTAACATGAAGACAACACTACCTTCCATCATACACAGTGAAGAAATGATTGCATTTTAACATTTTGTACATAAGGAAATGTCTGTACCAAGTCAGGAATATGACAGTTGTTTTCCATTCGTTTGATGTGTTTGAGCTTTTGATTTTGCCATTTGATAAGGAACTTTCCGTTTTGAATTTTTCTTGTAGTTCGGAATTTTTGTAAATTTTCATTAACAATGCCCAAATTGTACTTTAAATTGTATGTATAGAGCGTTGTCTTATATGGACCTGTGTCATTAGAAATAAAATTGCAAAAAATTTTCAAAATTTAGGCTTGTTTGATTTTATGATCTGAGACGTTGTATAATTTTGGTTTTTGAAAGTTTTTGTCACGACCAGTTACTAGTGGAGGTTGTTCCACACACACGTATTTTGTTAAGTGAAATGATATATTTTTTTCCTTTGTAATATCAGTCAAATTATTAACATACCGTTGTATAAGATGAATCATGATACTTGTCTGATCCTGAACAACTTAAAAAATGGAAGTGTATATTTACCGTTATTGGGCCAAGATGATTCCGTGGAGTGTTGATAAAATAAGCGAAAATGATAATTAAAAGTCTCTTAAGTAATCTATGAAATCTATCATTTACGTGGTGTTATTTTTTTTAAAACTATTTATTGTCATGCTGCATGCTTTGTTTTATTTGTCATTGTATATGTTTTTATATTCGGTGAATGCTCACCACAGCTTATTGTGTTGTTTTTTTATATACCGAATCAAAATAAAGTTTTACTTACTTTACTTACTCACTAACTTACTTTTATCGTCACAGTATGCATGTAGGTATATGATAGACGAAAGATGATTGTGAAAAAAATCAAAATCGTATGACCTTTTAACTGTGGGGGACCTGACCTTTTGGTCATAAAACTTTTTTTAGTTCTCGGAGTATATAATTTGTGCACGAAACACCAAATCCAGTACTTTGATTGGTTGAATTCGATAATCGTATCCGAAAGTTGTATGACCGTAAGCCTAATTATCTTCAGCTATGTATGCTTCACCTGTCATGCGATTTCATTGTCTCATCAAACTGTTAATTGCCAAAGCATTTGACACCGTCCATCGTTAATAATATAAGATCGAAATTATTCAGAAAGTGAGAAACCGTAACGATTCGCCAAATCATGTTTTAAACCCAATGACCGTTTACTGCAACAATCGAATGACAAGGAACACTGTGTGGACAAGGTCATGAGAACTAATGTAATGAAATATTGTAGGATTGACTTTCTATACACGAAGCGGTATACAACGATGCCTGTTTAAAAAAATTACATAAGATTACCTTCTATCCATACATTTTGAAATTTATTTATATTCTATGAAACAAAAGATACAGAATGCAATCATAATACTCATTTGGGTATACAAGTATAGATTACATGGTCTATCAGTTTTATCTATCCGGGATCACGTTTGAATATTTACACCAAGATGTCATTAGATATATAGAGAATAATATATAGTAAAATTCGTATCACATGCTGTATATACTCGGGCTGATATAGCATGTAATACCAATTCTACTACTAGTATGTATTAATCACTTTATCATATATTTAAACATATAACTTTAGTTTTTCAAAATTGAAGTCTTCTTCCGAAAATTATATTGGTTGATGATTGATATAGCATCCAATATGGTTTTGACATCACACAGTAGCCTGACCCAGGGCCGACTTTGCACTCTTGGATCAGTACTGCAGCATCATCAAATTTGCATCCAGGCTCGCAAAAGAATGTGCCAGTGTGTATAGTCCACCACCAAAACGAGAATGAAAAAACACATAAAGTTTGATATATTAAACAGTATAAGTTCTCAGAACTTTATTTTAATTTTTTTCATGTGTGCTTCTTCTAAGCAATTACGGCTCATCTAGTGCTGTTGTTGTTTATTTACTGTTTTTATTTTGATTGAATTGTTAGTTGAAATAAACAGAATACATGTGTTACATGTATTTTGTTATTTAACTAAAGATCCATGCACATCACCGTAGATGAAAATCAGTATACATTTAACATTCAAATTGTTGCGCGCATAAATTGTTGCACGCATGGTGAATCATATCTGATAAAAGGATCTGCCATCAACATTTACTTCTCCAAATTACACTTTAAAAACTTAGATTACGAATTTATAATATACTCCATAAAAGATTTCATATTACAAAATATTTGCTTTGACTGACCCCCCAAAATACACAAAATTTCCAAAGCGAAAACATGAATTTAATTCTAAGAAACCCTACATCAGTATCAGGTCATTATGGCCACACAATTAGTTGTTAATAATAAGGTCTGATAGCTCAACAGTAGAATATAAAAAAAGTAGCTGTATAAGGTGCCGATTTGTCTAGATGCTGATTTGTCTTGATACCGAACTTTCTTTCTTAAGTGCCGAAATGTATTTTACGGATGCTGAATTGTCCTGGCGCCGATTTGTCAGGTGCCAAAGTGCCTGATGACGTTACATTGGAGACCTTTTGAAGAAAAATATTTTACTCGTTATTCTTCGGTGTTTTATTTGAAAGAGATGCGGTAATGAACAAGTGCTTGTATAAATTAAATATATGGGCACATGTGGCACTCCGGTAGCAATAGGGTTAACATGTCCGACATTATCGTCTTCTGAAATGTCAAGCGGATAACAACTGATGAGTTCCGAAAACAGTCTGGAGATGTTCCGAAAGGGATGCAATACGGAGTAAGCGATACGGGTTTAGCTATGCGATACAGGGTAGATGATACAGACTGGAGAAAAGAACCTTTAACAAATATACAAAATGTCTGTATTTAGTACTAAATATATGATAAAATTTGATATCCCGCATTTATCATGATTTTCAATAACGTAACTAAAGGCCAAATTACTAAAAGACCCCTCCCCTAAATTATTGAAATCTATCCTTTTGTATTTACCTACTATCTTGAATAAAATTACATGTAGATAAACCATATCGGGCTAACGTCCTCATATGTGTATACAATACATGTTATTCGTGCACCCGCCACAGGTAATGGAGGCATTAAGTGTTACCTCGGACTGTCCGTCCATCTGTCCGTCCCATATTAGTTTCCGTATTCTAACTTAAAGACCAAACAGCCTATTCAGTTCTACCAGTGATTTTTCCTTAAAATTTTGTGTGAAGGTATTTCATCATTTGAGGAACAAAATATGATAAAAAAAATTGGGGGTCACCGACTTAGTTTTGTCACTATAGCAACCTCAGTTTCGTGTTTTCCCGAATATTAACATGATATTTGCTTGTTATTTAAACTCTCAAAAAATCCCATTATAGCAAACCTACAAGCAGAATTTTTGTTTCATCTTAAACAGAAGATTTGTGTCTATCAAATACAGGTTCAAGAGTTTAAGACTCTTATTGTTTTGATCTTAAAAAATATGATTTATTTCATTCCCGCCAAAAATAAAACGCAAGAATGAAAAACGTTTCAAGTATTAAAAAATATCTACCAGTGATTTTTTCATAAAAAATTCAAGAAGGAAAGTGCCATGTGTACTCTTCAAAATAAAGCAAAAAAATGTATATGTCACCGACCTTTCAAAAAAGTTATGATTAATTTTCAGGTTTTTTTCTCGTTCGTTTTGAAGAAAAGAGTTGTCTTTCTTCTGAACATTGAATCTGACGTCATAGTACAAGTTTTCCTTGCTGGCGCACTGTTTGAAAAAAACTGCAAATTGGACGTTTGAAACCCACATTTAAATTTTCAAGAATCAAGAATAACAACTATATTCACCTACTTTATTATCCGGTAATACAAGAGATCACATGTATGTATCAGTATAAGATCTCATGATGTTGTTGCCGCACAAAATTAACCTTCAGAAACACCATCCGTCGGAATGAAAAATTGTTCGAAATAACCTTTTACGACGCTTTAGAAAGGAAAGTCTGTTTTTGTCCTCTCCCTCTCATTAGCAAAATCATTGAAAATAAAAAGAGAAATGAAAGATGACAATGGCTAACTTACAGACTATTTGACTATATTAGACTAGATGTGTGGGTTTTTTGTCGCGTCAATTTCAGAACTTCGCCCTAGCGCACTCTTTCGCTACTGTTGACAGACGGACAGACATTAGCACGGACGAACTTCTTTATACCATTATGTGTCCCGACTAAGACGAGCGTATACAAATTATTCCATCTAGTTTGTGGATTCATTATTTCTGAATATTTAAAATATAAGAAAATTAAAATTATAGGTATAATATATGAATTAAAGTTTTTGATTCTAAAACGTTTTACATCCATTTAACCTATCATAAAATACGATCCCCGTTATTACTACCTCACGTGTTTTGAATAAACGAGACAGTAAATATAAAATACAAATAAGTTTTTAATTCAAAAATTGATTTAGAATCTAAGAAATAATTTCCCGTTGAAAACTTTAAAGTATTTCTCAAAACAGGATGAAATATTATGAATCTAAATAGCTCATTTTGGAAATTAAAACAAAGACAAGGTTGTATGCATAGATTTCCGGCATTGAAAATTGAAATTTGTTTTCAATCTTTCCGGTCATTGTAGCTTTTTGAAAGTGAGAAATTTTATGTTGGATCTTATTCTTGAAACAATTGTTTTTGTCATAAGTTAAATTTACAACAAGTTTAGTTTTAAAAACCGTAAATTTTTATGTTAATTCACATTCACTGAGTATATTAATTTCTTATATTTTTTGCCTTAAGCTTCTGTGAGATCAGGCGAAATCTTTATCATTTCTCCTTGAGACAATTTGAAATGAAACAAATGACAAAAGACAATGAACCTTTATCATTTTTATTTTTACTATAAGATTTTGTCAATTAAGCAGTATAGATAAAATTTAACTTCATTGCAAGATCACCATTATTTCACGAGAATCTTAAAGAAATAAGTTAATCTCAACATGCATACGTTGCCAGTATATCGAAACTTCTAGAAAGTATTGTTTATCGGCCTAACCTTCTGAAAACTCAGTTTTGAAAATCACATATGAAGTTAAAATTCTAAGCGTAAGTCATATAAATTTACCAGTGTAAAGTTACACGGGCGTACGAGATTTGCGCCGATTTAAAAAAAAATTCGATCTTTTATATTTTAAAATGCGGCAGCCTATTTTATTTTATATTTTAAAATAGCGCCTATTTTTTTTTTTTTTTATTACTAGCCCCGATACTTTATTTGCTATACAAGTAAATACATGTACATGTAGTAAACCTAGAATGTATATTGCATGGTAATATATGGATATAAATAGTGTTCCCTTATGTTTAAGATAAATTTTGGTCATATTGTTCTTCGTTTTGACACGAGAAAGAAAAGATGGACTTCGTTATTGGCAAGTGCAACAAGTAAAGAAAAGATAAAATGACAAGAAAGGAATATATCAGATGTGTGGCATATAAATTCTCGGCAAGATAATACTAGTAATTCATTGTACTAGTATTACATTTTTATGGATTTTATTGTGGTGCTTTGAAATGCTGTAAATAGAATTTTACTCCGTGATTTTAGTGGATGTAAACAGAGTGCACAAATATCTTTTAAATTGACTTGTCCTGCTCGAAATTCTACTCCCACCTCCCCTTTGTGAGCAGGGGACAACAGTTATATACATGTTATAATTGACAATTCATAACATATGTACAACTGGCTAACGGAAGAGGTTTATATGATAAATAAAAAAAATAACTTTCACCTAAAATTTACCTGTACACAACTGGCGCAAATGAAAGACAAAATCGGCGCAAGTGAAAGAAAAAAAGTGAAATGCAGATCGGCGCAAATGCAATAGCCGAGTTCAAAATTTATATTTTTATTATTATTTTTAGAACGGAGGTTACAGATAGTGTAGTATCTTTTGTGTCCATTTGTGTTTAATTTCCACTAGGTATCAGTGCGACGCTTAATTCCACTTTTCTTGGAAGACGTAATTTTAAGCGTACACCATGTTGGAATCCGTGAAAAACGCGAAATAGGACGTTATAATTTGACGTTTTTTTCATGGCTAGAAACAACGTCATAGAGCTTTTATGTCACTACCAAGTTGCGTTAGTTGATGCGCATCAACAATAGGCTGTTTGGTCTTTAAATTGTCGTCGTCCAAATTGTATGAAACTCATACATATAAATGCTGAGAACAAAAACTCGCTGACAGATTTCCAATTTGGGCTGTGAAACACTTACCGTGCTAGAGCTATGCCCCTTTATAACTTGGAAAATAGCATATTTTTTTTCCCGCACTCTAACTTATGTTTGCCTCATCCAAACTTCGTGAAACTCATACACAATGCTAGGAACTACAACATGCAAACAGAGTATAAATTGTGGCAGTATGTCAAAAACCAATTTAGAGTTATGTCCTTTTATAACTTGGAAAATTACAAATTTTTCAGTTTCCGCACTGTAACTTAAATCTGTCTTATACAAATTTGGTGAAACTCATACACATTGCTACGAATCACAACACGCAAACAAAGTTTTAACTTCGGCAGTTAGTCACATACCGTTCAAGAGTTATGCCCCCTTTTGACCTGGAAAATTGCAAAGCTTGAGCGGGGGCATTCGTGTCCTTAGACACATTCTTTAATATTTGAATCGTCAATCAAAGAATAACCATATGTACAATTTTAACAAACGGAGATATAGACTATCAACATATAAACATCGAAAGTCTATTGTCATATTACCTAATATCATAAATTATTAAGCTAGGAAGTAATAAAAAAGTTTAACTTCTTGACAACTCTTATCTCATTCAAAGAGGGTTCTCCAATTTTTAAAATAGGTTTATAATAATGAATTTATCTTCCTGCCAACATGAAAAAACATAAATGCTATATCAAGATATAACTGAAGATTGTTTTTATAAAACAAACGGACTGACACGAATTTTAATGATAAATCATTTAGTGAAATAGGAACTGAAATATATTTATGCGTTTAGATATTTCTTTTTGCCATTAGATAATTTTATACATCACATAAAAAACATTTAAACAAATAAAAAAGTCCGATAAGTTTTTAAAATTAATATGTAAATGTAAAACTTTCAAGTTGAGAACACTTTATGACTAAAAAAGAAGATTTACAAAAATTTCTTAAAAAAGTCAGTAACAAGTTTATTTGAAAGTTGTCGACAAGTTTAACATCCTGTAATCGAACTTTATATGTCGTACTTGTTTGTGTAATTTGGGTGCTGTCTCGTTGATATGAAAGCTAGAGGCTCCTAGGAACCTATATTGCACACCTAACATTTTTGCATAAATCAGTGCAACAAGAATATTTGTGTTGAATGGAAACAGATAACTTTAATTGTAAACTGGGTATATTTATCTGCTACTGTAACAGTTTTCATAAAAACACAAAATATTGCTAAATATCGCCATTATAGGACAATACCTCATAAAAGGAGTCGACTGACCATGTTCAACCTGTTGCCTTATTTGTAGATCCTTTCTTGCTGATTATTTATGCAATATCAAGTTTTTCTTTATTATATTATTTTATGATAATAGCAAAAAACAAAGACGCAAAAATTTCCTTTTTTTGGGTAATTATCACTCGTTAATGAAATCACTGATATTATTTTTTAATATTTGGCTTTTTATCTGCTGTTCGTTTTTACAATTAAAATTGCACTTAAGTATTATAGTTTTCAAGACTATTGCGGGGGAAAAACACACACACGCAAATAATTTTAATTGTAAATATAGTCTTTAAAAGTCTATAACTCCTATACTAAATCATTTGATTTCGATCGTTTCACTTATCATGCTTATAGAAGATCTGATTTTGCTAGTTATTTTCAATCTATAATGGCTTTCCGTTTTCATCAAAAACCGTAAAAAATTTGTAAAAATCGTCATTAAAGGCCAATAACTCCTATTAGAAGGTGACAGTACTGACGATTTCGTCCATTCAAATCATTTGTAGATCTTAAAATTGAGAATGGAAATGGGGAATGTGTCAAAGAGACATCAACCCGACCATAGAGCAGACAACAGCCGAAGTCCACCAATGGGTCTTCAATGCAGCGAGAAACTCCCGCACCCGGAGGCGTCCTTCAGCTGGCCCCTAAACAAATATGTATACTAGTTCAGTGATAATGGACGTCATACTAAACTCCAAATTATACACAAGAAACTAAAATTGAAAACGATACAAGACTTACAAAGGCCAGAGGCTCCTGACTTGGGACAGGCGAAAAAATGCGGCGGGGTTAAACATGTTTTTTGAGATCTCAACCCTCCCCTTGTCTTGCTGATCAATTTTGCTATTTAAAGTATCTTTCTTTCTTTTTAGTATTAAAGATTATATACCAAAACGCAAAATATTGATAAAAATCGTCCATTACAGGGCAGTTACTCCTATAACGGGTCGACTGACGATGTCAGCCATGTTGAATAAATTGTTTATCTTGTCCTACTGATTAATTTTTCTGTTTAAAGCTTCTCTATATCTATCAGTTTCCAACATTATAGCCAAATAAAAAAAACGCAAAAAGATTAGAGAATAATCGTCATTTAAGGGCAATAACTCCTACAAAAGGAGAGGTCCGATAGTTTTGGTCAAAACGGACAGTAGGAAGATCATGACATTCTATTATTTTTGCCACTGTCAGATTTTCTCTATCTAATACTATTTTGAAATAGGAGATAATACTTGTATTTTACCAATATGTTTAATTTTGAGCCATGATGGCCATGTTGGTTGGCCGGCCTGTTCATTGGACACATTTTAAAAAACTATATACTATAAAGATGATTGTATTCAAGATCGGTTATATTTGGTGTGGTAGTTGCAGGGCGAGTTTTCTGTGAAAAGTTAGCGGACGACGACAGACGACGGACGCCAAGTAATTACAAGAACTCCACTGTAAAACAAATTAAAAGAGAAAACCAACGGCTTGATTTATGCTAAATACAACATATGAAAAACAAAAACATGATCATGGCAGACTGCAACCAACAACCAATTAATTAGAAGCTCCTGACATGGGGCATGCACATAAAGAATGTGACGAGGTAGAACATTTTTGAGCACTCAATCTTCCCTAGACTTCAACGCTGGTGCAACCGCACAACATAAAAAAAAATTGTAAAAATCAGATTGAAAGGGCCTGACTCATCAGATCAGCAGTGGGTTTTTTATAGTCTGAAAACAATACAAATTAGCAAGATCAAATGTATAAAGAACTAGTGAACTTGAAAAACATAAATGATAAAATACTCAAAGCGTTTTTGAGTTATTATCCAATAAACTGTTGACACAGAGATATATCTCGCCTATCGGCTGAAATTCAGAAAAAGACAATCTGATGGACAGCAAAATTGCTCATAAATTCATTCGCTGGACCATGATCTAGTGGGCAGGGCCTGAATATGGTCGACAAACTGAGATGTACACACAGTAATGTAACGTTACAGAAAATATATTGTTGTCTATTGTAAGTATTTCCTACCAATCTTACTTAAGCAGAAAATGTATCATTGAACATTGCTAATCAATTCAAAGTCACTGGACCATGTCCTAGGGGGCAGGGACGCAAAATAGTCAAACTGAGCGGTACTGATAGTATTACTAATGCAACTTTCAACAAAATATCATTGATCTATCACAAGTAGTTCTTATCAAACTGACTTATGCAGAAAACTAAACATTGAGAATTGCAAAGTCAGTGGACCATAACCTAGGGGTTAGGGCATCAAAATAGTCGTCAAACTGATATGTATTGATACATATTAAAAGTTGATTATCAACTGAAAGTGGCTTGACCATGACCCAGGGGCCAGGGCGTCGAAATAGTCATCAAACTGATAACAACTGATAGAAATGCAACTTCATACAAAATATCATTGATCTATCACAAATAGATCCTATCAAGTTGACTTAAGCAGAAAACTTAACATTGAGCATTGCTAATTATTTCAAAGTCACTTGACCGTAACCTAGGGTTAGGGCCTCAAAATAGTCGTCAAACTGATATGTACTGATACTAATGCAACTTTGTACAAAATACCATTGATCTATCACGAGTAGTTCCTATCAAACTGACTTAAGCAGAAAATTTAACAATTGTTGACTCTGTCGTCGTCGTCGCCTTTTCCGAAAAGCAATCCCTATGTCTCGCTTTCCGCGACTTTCGTCGCAGGCGAGACAAAAACTGGAAAATCCCCCCTTTTTTATGAATAAAGTCCCAATACTCCAAAACGGTAAAATCAGTTTTTTTTTTTTAAATCGGAAGTGACCTTATGTCAATATATATAAACAGTTCACCAAAGTTTCATGAAAAATGCTCAAAGCATTTTTGAGTTATATTCAGAAAACTGGAAAATCCCCAAATTTTTATAACAAAATCCCATAACTCGGAAAAATAAAATCTAAAATTTATAAAAAGCGAAAAGGAGCTTACGTCAGTAAATATAAACAATTCACTAAAGTTTCATGAAAATTGGTGAACGCGTTTTTGAGTTATTGTCCAAACTGTTGACAAAGGACGGACAGACGGACGGACGGACGGACAACGGTATACCATAATACGTCCAGTCTTTAAAGACATGCGTATGAAAATGGGTGTTATATCACGATAAATTATCCTGAGAGGAGATGGTATGGTTAGGAACAATATAATTTTGGTCTCAAAAATCCGACTAAAACTACATCTTGAATACTTATATAATAGGCCTATCTAACTTATTTTGATGGTATAAATTTGATAAAATATGATTATGCTTATGTTAGTTTTGATTTTGCACGGTGCCATAAATAACATGTACAAGTCGAGATTTTTGTAATATATGTTTATATACTGAATACACTATGTTTCTTGTACCTGTGCAATAAATATGTCATAATATTTTACCGAAGTAGTTATTGTAAAGATATACTCATGTGGACGTTGGCCCGAAGTGTTTATCTCTCAATAATCTACATCATGGTACTAAGTTTTATCAAAATTAGAGCTACATTTGATTAAATAAAAAGTGCGTCTTCAAGAAATTTGGATTCTTCTAGGATAAAGCATCATAAACGCTAATGTCCATACCAATAAATAAGATGCGATACGATTGCCAATAAGTCCTCTTTTGTTATTGAAAATATTATGTCAGGAACCCAAATTTCTGTTAACTTCGGGCATTTTCAAGCATTTGTTCGCTTGAACAATATTTTTAGATGAAACGTGTGAGTGTTTTGTTTTCTATTGAAGAAATATAAAGATTTGATTAAGTTGATCAATCTGGTGTTACCATTATTACATACTACAGTTTTGTACATTATATCCACAGTGACTATTAACAACTTCAGCTTTTATAAGGACATTTGATAAGATATTTTTGGGGCTTTTTGGTTTGGTTTTACCGGGAAAAATATGTAGAATCTGGTGTTGTCATTAATTATTGAAGATACACTGGAATCACCTGGTGACCATGGTTTTAGAACTCGAGTGTCAAAATACTGATTACTTGTACACAAAGTCTGTAAAATCTATAATTTATACAAAGTACAAAGTGTACACACCTTTTTATACACAATTATTCCTGTTTGTGTAGTTTAAACATTTCAAGTCAATCCGATATCTATTAAAATTTGCTGATTGGTAGTTTGTGACAACAGCTTTACAGATCATTTGCATTTAAATAGTAAAATATTGTGATAATTACTCCATGTGTGCAAATTTGATTCTTGTTATAAATTCCAGCAAGTTACCATTCGGGTTAATTGCAACATGTGGACATGTTTAGTAAAAAGATGTTGAGTGAAATGTACACTTACAGGTCTTCGATTTTAGAAAATTAAGCTTACTGTGATTTGCGTGTGCAAATTAGATTGATGTGAACTTTAAATGTTGAGATTTAATCTTATATAATGCTGTTACGTGTATGTCTTTCATGAAAGATGACTTGTTTTAAAGGGTATCAATGTTTAATTCTGATATTGTCTGGTGTGTATTTTATTTCATTGTACATTATTCATTGTATATGCTCTTAGATGCATTTTTGGGTACTCTGCCTTCAAGTGCCCCCGTTGTAAAGGGTTAGTTTCTAAATAAATACATATATTAGACCCCTCTACCAAGAAATTTGTTTGACATGCACACGTATAAAAATTGCTGTTTTTATCCAACGCAATCATAGGTTTGAACGTTGTTTTCAATTTAGACATGTATATACGTATAAAAATTGCGGTTTTAAAAACCGCAATTTTTATACGTGTGAATGCAAAACAAATTTCTTGGTAGAGGGGTCTAAATACAGCACAAACAACATTTTCCAAAAGACCAAAAAAGTGAAAAAGTATATTTTAACGAAACGCATTTGACTAGCAGGTTGAACAACGGATATTCTTAAAACCTGCTGACTGCCATTGGCGATTGCCAAATAAACGGATCACCAGATGTAACAAAATGGATCTTAACTATTAATTTAATACCTAACAGAAAACAATAAACTTGCGGAAAAGATGGTATACCGCAAACAAAAGGTGCAAAAAATAGTACACCATATCCGGATTTCGACAAATAATGTCTCTTCAGTGATGTTAGGAATCGAAACGGTATTTGGAAGGCCATTTAATTTACATCAATTTAGGATAGACTCTTGAATTTTGAAGAGTCGTAATAGGATGAACGAATAATATCAACCCGAAGGCAAATATAATACAAGCCCAAACGAAAAAATATTAACATGTCTAAATTGAAAACAACGTTCAAGCCTAAGATTGCGTTAGATAAAAACCGCAATTTTTATACTTGTGCATGCAAAACAAATTTCTTGGTAGAGGGGTCTAAATACAGCACAAACAACATTTTCCAAAAGACCAAAAAAGTGAAAAAGTATATTTTAACAAAACGCATTTGACTAGCAGGTCGAACAACGGATGTTCGTAAACCCTGCTAACTGCCATTGGCGATTGCCAAATAAACGGATCACCAGATTAACAAAATGGATCTTAACTATTAATTTAATACCTAACAGAAAACAATAAACTTGCGGAAAAGATGGTATACCGCAGACAAAAGGTACAAAAATCAGTACACCATATCCGGATTTCGACAATATATACATCAATTATTGTCTCCTTTATCAGTTATTAATATTAATTGGACAAAGTGTCAAAATGTCCATAAACGGTGAGTAACTGGCCCAGAAAGCATAAGAGACAGATCATAAATGGAGGGACACATTTAAAAAAAATTACAGACACTAATATGGCATGGTATTGGTTGCAAAAATTTGATATTTTTCATTTTAATGCAATATTTTTTATTTAATTGGTATATTTCTTCATTCAAATGCAATATTTTTTATTTAAATGGTATATTTCTTCATTTAGATGCAATATTTTTTATTCAAATGGTTTAATGTTTCATTTAAATGGTATATTTTTTCATTTAAATGGTATATTTTTTCATTTAAATGCAATATTTTCTATTGATATGGTATAATTTGTCATTCAAATGCAATATTTTTTATTTAATTGGTATAACCTGTCATTTTAATGCAATATTTTTTATTCAATTGGTATAGTATTTTTTTTTATTTATATGCAATAATTGCAGTATGGGAAATTCTTTGACGTCACAAGGTCAAATTTGCAACAACGTTTGTGATTGGTCGGTAATTGTTTGGATTTCTTCCCTTTCTTTCTAAAAATGAGTGACCAAGAATTAAAAAAACGCGTCGGAATATCACCCCTCTAACTAAATCTGGCGTTCGTGCGAGTTCGTGCACTGGCTGTTAATGCCAATAATGGCCAGGTCGAGCAAAAAATGCGAGTGACATGTAATAATAATTAATTTGACACACAACCTGTTCATGGATAGAAACAGATACCTGTGTGCATGGCAAAAACGCCTCCAATGAAAACCCTTTCTGAAGAAACTCCCCTACAGTCTACACATTGAAATAATAAAAAAAATACATAGCTAGCCCCCTTCCACCCTCTAAGTCCAGATTCATGTAATCATGACGTTCTCTGATGCTATATCATTTTTTACGTTTCTTGATCCTCAGAGACATTGCAGGAAGGCAAACATAAAAAAGAATAAAAAGCCTTCCAGGATGTTATAATTATTTGGACTAAGTCCCCTCTTTTTTGCTACATGTAGAAAAAAATCACCTAATTACGACAGCAGAACCAGCTCACAGAGACCCACAAGAAGAGACCTGAGCTGTGATACTCCGGAACTAATTCTTTAATAAAGACAATTCGGGATAAATTGGAACCAGTTACTAACCCATGTTACAACAATAGTCCTATGACATAGGACGTACACTGTATATGAAGGCGGGAACTTCATATTTTGGACTATCTATAATATGTGCTCTCATGTCTTATACCGCATATCATTTTACATTTAGGATTCGTTGCTGAGCTTTTTTTACTGTTCCCATCTCCGAATCCCTTAAATAGAATTGTTTTTTTCAAGCCCCACAATAGTTCAATAACTACTATATGTTTTTGCATAAATAAGTATGCAGGGCATATTTCAAAACATATTTTTTCTTCAGGACTTTTAATTGATTTTACTTTTCAATACTGCATTGGGAAAGGGAGGGGGGGGTGGGTACACAAGTAACTTTATTTTGTGACACAGTATATAATATAATTAGATACAAATCTCTAATGATTTGTATCCAACAAATTGTAGGATTGTACGTTTAGCTATTATCTAGACCCTTACAATATGTATATAATAAGATACATTTAACAGGGGCGGATCCAGAACCTCGGTGTCTAGGGGGGAGGGGGTTCAGATTTAGATATTTGTATAGAGATGTATATATGCGAGTATTGGCATTAGTATGGTGTGTGTGTGTGAGGAGAGGGGGAGGGGGTTCAGATCAAAGATCGTTTCTATAATTCTAAATCTTTTAGTTTTTACCATTTCACTCTTTTCTTTATCCTTTGATCTCTATTATATTTGTCCTAAACATGCGTGAAATATTTGCCACTGGACATAAGGCAACCAAAAAACAATCAACGTATTCTTTATATTTCATCATTTCTTTATTATGTTATCTATAGGTTTGGTCCCGCCCCTTATCTATTTTTTGCACATTATTCTCTCTATGTAAACGCAGTTCCTGTCCTGATAAATGGTGACTCATGCATAGCATCATATGTGGTTATTAAAACAAGAAACATATTCATATTATAATAATTTACTGTATGCTTGGACTTATAGATAGATGTCATTAGTCCCAGATCATGTAATAAAGTAGGTCTTATAAAAATACAATAGCATTGTAATGATGATTATATATATATGTATATATATTTAACAATGCCAATTTTTGGGAAAAAAGGGTAGGGGCAAGGCGTTTTTAAAACATATTAATGGGGCGTGTTTTTTTGTTCTTCGGTAGTGAGCCAGAAGAAGTCCATTTCTGTTTTATTTTGCATTGGGAAGATCTTCTCGCTCTCTTCCACCTATTCTTTATTGATAGGTTGATAAGACGGCAGAGGCACATAACAAACGTATGGCGTCGTTTAGTCTAAATGACTAATAAATTTATGAATGCAGATACATTTGTATATTAGAATGTGAGCTCTGTTATAAACGTTTTTATGGTATGACAGCCTATAGTTTAGTAGGACATCCCTGTAGGACGATAAGCTGGATAAATATAAGAACTACACCGTCGGACAATAACAGTTAAGGGACGATTATTTGATATTCTAGGGAAGGGATTTTGATTGATTGGTGTTTAACGCTACTTTGAACACCATTGGGCTATTCCGTGGTGGTCAGTTTAAATTTATAGATGAAGGATGGGGAAGGGAAGAGAGGGTATTATTATTCATTTTAATCTGTCGCTAATCATGCCTATTTTTCAGCTCTTACCAGGCAACCATATTCATATATGAAATCCTTCTGTCCCAAACAAATATATAAATATCAAATGGTTTTCCACTTATTTAACACAATTTTAAATTGATTGATTGTTTGTTGCTAATTTTTAACGCCCAGTGACAAATATTTCATGCTTGTTCAGGAAAACACGAATTTAGAAGTCAGGTATATAATATAAAAACGAAGAGATGGGATGGGATATGATTGCTAATAAGGCAACTATCCACCGGAGTTCAAACATGAAGTGGATGTAAGCAATTATAGACAATCGTAATGACAAACACCTGATACTGTAAAGTCGTCTATAAAAGGCCCGATATGAAAAGTGTGAACAATTCAAACGAAAAAACTAATGGCCTGTTTATACATAACAAAACAATTTACAAAATATCAAATATGAGTCGAGACATGAACAAACGACAACCACTAAATTACAGGCTCCTGACCTGGGACAGGCAAATAAAGAATATGGTAGGGTTGATATAAAAACGAAGATGTGGTATGATTGCAAATGAGACAACTCTCCACAAGAGACCTTATTACACAGAAATCAACAGCTATAAGTCACCGTACGGCCTTCGACAATAAGCAAAGCCTACACCGCATAGTCAGTTATAAAAGGCCCCGAAATCACAATAGTAAAACAATTCAAACAAGAAAACTAACGGACGAATTAATGTACAAAAAATGAACGAAACACAAGTATGTATAACACAGCAACAAACGGCAACTACTGATTTACAGGCTCCTGTCTTGGGTCAAGCACATACATACAGAATGTGGCAGGGTTAAACATGTTAGCGGGATCCCAATCCTCCCCCTAATATGGGACAGTGGTGTAACAGTACAACAACATGTTTGTGAGCACTCAACCCATCCCGAAGCTGGAACAGTGGTGTAACAGTACAATAAAAGAACAACCTGCACTAATCAGTTGCAATTAGTCAAAAGATCGGTACGAGACACACAAAAAAAACTAACATTAAGACAATAGACACAAAGCACCGATATTAGAGTATTTTCAATTACTCAGCGGAAGTTTGCTCTAAGCTAATAACAACTAGTACTGAAATAAATCTTGTTCTCCAAGACTGAAGTATCAATCAGTACATAACGCGCGGCAAAGGATTTATTAAAAAAGAAAACAGTCTGAGAAACGTCTGGTTTACGTTGTATATAGATATAAGAAGATGTGGTATGAGTGCCAATGAGACAACTCTCCATCCAAGTCATAATTTGTAAACCATTATAGGTCAAAGTACGGTTTTCAACACGGAGCCTTGGCTCACACCGAACAGCAAGCTATAAAGGGCCCCCCAAAAATGACTAGTGTAAAACCATTCAAACGGGAAAACCAACGGTGCCGTCTAATCTATTAAAAAAAAACCGATATACTTGTATCTAGATCCATATACAATGAAAGTTTTTGAAAAGTTGTGGTCCGAACGTTTTGACCATCGAAATTTTGCAATAGAAATGATAGTTAGGACCAGAAGATTTAAACAGCCAGTCTAGGACTCGCACGAACGCCAGATTTAGTTTGAGGGGCGATATTCTGACGCGTTTTTTAATTCTTGGTCACTTATGTTTAGAAAGAAAGGGGAGAAAATCAAACAATTACCGACCAATCACAAACGTTGAACATTGCAAATTTGACCATATGACGTCAAAGAATTTCCCATAATGCAATTATTGCATATAAATAAAAAAACTACTATACCAATTGAATAAAAAATATTGCATTAAAATGACAAGTTATACCAATCGAATAAAAAAACATTGCATTTGAATGACAAATTATACCATTTGAATAAAAAATATTGCATTTAAATGAAAAAATATACCATTTAAATGAAGAAATATACCATTCAAATAAAAAAAATATTGCATTCAAATGAAGAAATATATCAATTAAATAAAAAAATATTGCATTTAAATGAAAAATATCAAATTTTTGCAACCAATAACATGCCATACACTAAGGTCAAAACTATAGACCTATTTAATACTACTACTACTTCTACTACATTTACCACCACTACTACAACTAAAATAATAAGAATAAAATTGACTGTTATGAACCAAGATAGTTGTTTTACCGGATGATGATGTTGTAGATGAGTAGATGAATAAGCAACGACTCTCAGATAAAAAGAAAGGGGTCACTAAACAGCACGATTTGGGAGTACAAGGTTTTATAATACGGAGGAAAATATGTACTTCTGTAGAACCATGCAGTCACTTTAACTCAATTCAACCAACACTCAATTTTATTATTATTTTTTAATTATCATTTATGCTATTATTTTGATTTTAGCAAACGAAAAAATATGATTTGATTATTTGTTTGAACATGAAAAATGTATATGTTATTTGGTGGTGAGTTGTCTCATTTGCAATCATACCATATCTTTTTTGTATGGATTTCTGTAAGTACTGCATCTGAAAAGAAAGTACATGACAAAATTCAGTAAAATTTCATATAATGGCCTTTTCAGCATTTCTCCTTTTTTAATGTTTTGAAATTTGTCAATAAAATACAATATTTATAGTAACTAGCAAAATTATCTGTCTGTACATACACTCATAATTCCAGGGATCGTCAATTAAACAAAATTAAGGTATACTATTTATATGCATCTAACTAGTCACAGATGCACCAAAATTGAATAGTCCTGCAGATCAGTGACAACATTGTGGGTTTGATGATAAAAGCACCAAATTTGGCATGGTAGTAGTCCTGGGTGTTAAGAACAATATCAGCCTTGGACCTACCTTTAAATTTCAAAATGGTGTCTTTTTCCAAGATGGCCGCCATAAAATATCAAAATCAACAAATATCACTTATATAAGGTCAAATCTAAGGTCATATTTGGCATGGTAGTAGTGCTGGGTGTTTCGAACATCATTAGCTGTTGACCCACCTTGAAATTTCAATATGGCGGCTTTTTCCTAAATGGCCGCCATAAAATAATAAAATCAATAAATATCCCTTATAGAAGGTTAAAAAGTATTTCGTTCTGCGTACCTTCAGTAAAACTAAGTCATTTTGGGGCCTTTTATAGCTAACTTTGCGGTATGAGTTTTCCTCATTGTTGAAGGCCGTACGGTGACCTATAGTTGTTAACTTCTATGTCATTTGGTCTCTTGTGGAGAGTTGTCTCATTGGCAATTATACCACATCTTCTTATTTTTATAAGTGCTATATAATACCAAGTGTATGCCACATTTATATACTAAAGCCAAACATCAAAAGATTTGTGAGGAAATTATAGGGAATCGTAACTTCGATACTGTTCTTTCAGAACAGTAGTCTACAATGCGGGATCACGTATAGACACTGGCGTTATTCCAATATTAAACAAGACTTAACTATAATGTATACTTCTCGACTCGTACAATTTCTTTATGATCAACTGGAAGAGGACATGGTAATGATCTAAACATTTGCATTCCTGAAGTAATATCAGGCTTGCTTGGTCATTAACAAGGCATATGATTGTCTCTTCTGTTAAATGATTATTTTGGTGTTGCAATTAAACAGGCAACCACAACTATCTGCATTTATGACAACGATACTTTTAAAAGCTGAACACACAGGTAGTTCAAAAAGACATGATGTAGGGAAAAGTCTTTTCCACAGTCATTAAAAACATAAGTTGATACTCGGTTGGCCATATATTCAGATGCAAATACGACGCTAACAATTCCGAAGTTACTTCTGTAATCTCTATTCTTCTTTAATATTATATTCAACTGAACTCAAATCATCTCTTAATGTATATAGGATCAGGAAAGGATGTACTAAATAACAAAATGTACAGTTTGTCGTTTATGTATGATCCAATTATTCATTTATCTACAGTACTAGAAGATTCCATCTATTAAACAACAAGGGTTGAACTACGGCTAAAGAATCGTTATATAGTACGACAATTTCAATATTTCAGCATTTTCTTAGTCTAACTTCGTCCTGACCTTATGCTTTGAAATATTTGCATTTACCGTATATTCTCTGGTACTTTAACCAAAATGTCATGCGCCAGTTGAACTGTTCATATTATTGCTTTAACTTAATATATTTACATATAACAATTCATCCTACAGAATGAGATATGCATATATATCCTTAATACTAACCTAATATAACTATGCGTTTCATACTTTCTTCTAATAATAACCATTTTATGGACATGCACTCTGTCAATTGTCTAGCCAGAAATACATATATTTTAACCTTGTATGATTAGTAAAATTTTACATGGTATGATTTATTATAAGTTAACAAAATGATAACACAGATGGCTTGAAGCCGATGATAAGGAAAACATTAAGTATGTCTGGACAGCCTTCCACTCATGTAAAGCCAAGACAAATGGTCATCCACCTTTATATATCAGTCCGCATTAACCAATGTTTCAAGGAGAGATCAAATCTGTCACAACGATTCGACATTCCATGAATACAATCCAGCATTGTGTTAATTTATTTCTGAGATATGTATCAATAATTATCACTTGTGATCAATTGTTTTTGGCTTTTGAAAAATTGGAACAGTGGGACTGGGCAAACATATGTCTCGCAGAACAAAGAGTAGTTTTGTTTTTAGGTCTTCAATGACATATATTAATGGCATCGTTGAGAACCTTTTGTGATTGGTTAGAAAACAATGGTTGAGCAAGTGTTAAATCAAGGAAACATAGCACTTCATGAACATCAGATTCTTTTTTAGAGGCTCTCATGCATCATGAATAAGATATTTCCATGGGGTTACAGTAGGTGTACTTCTCCTGACATAATGTTTATTGAGGAACGAGACCCTGGTGAGAACTATGCAACATTCAAAGAATGGAGTAATAAGAGGGAAGCTTGGAGTCCACTTAACCACAACTGGTCTGTAATATTAAAGACTAAACTGGACATTTTAATTTGAGATCATTAAGAATATGCTCCTTCTGGGACTATACAGATTCCATTATAGTGCTAATACATTGGTTCTTTGCATTTTCCATCCAAATTATGGCTTCTAGTACCCTTGCACGATATTTTGTCATTTAACTATACAGTTCAAGTGTTGCAAACGTAATTTGAAAATGGTTAATGTAGATCAAGCCCATGAGTAGAATTACACACGTGTAAAAGGAGTAGGTGGGGCAATCAGATTGACCATCCATCTCGCAGAACTACAGCATTTGCATATGTTTTTTGTCCAGAAATGTCCATAGTAATTAACAAATCTTAATCCACCTTTGAAATGATATAACGTGATCAGGCAAACCAAATGATGTTCTACACCAGGAAGGGTTTACAAGTACACAAACAACATTCCCAAAGCATGTGAAAACTTTAGGTGGGGGAATGTTTCGGCCTTTAACCCAGAGTGCTACTTCGAGTGAATGTGGATGGCATATATTTTCACACAGGTATCAGCATTTTGTAATGAGATAATAAAATGAGGTTGAAAGATAGTAAAACGAATGTCGCGGTAGATGCAAATGCACGAGGGCAATGATTTTATGTACTGCGCTGTTTGAAATGGGGTGGGAAGTATGGAAAAGACTAAATGGGCTGTTGCTTAAGAAATATTGTGAAAACTGCTGATGTAAAAATATGTCCTTTTTGTTTTTAGGAATGAGGGATGGATAAATACCCTGCCACGTCCGGTCTGTGTTTATGTTTGTTGATGTTTTTCTGCTTTGTATCGATCTGATGAGTTAAGCCTTTTTCAACTGATTTTTTATAGTTTAAAATTGAGAATGGAAATGGGGAATGTGTCAAAGAGAAAACAACCCGACCACAGAACAGACAACAACAGAAGCCACCAACAGGTCTTCAATGCAGCGAGAAATTCCCGAACCCGGAGGCGTCCTTCAGCTGGCCCCTAAACAAATATATATACTAGTTCAGTGATAATGAACGCCATACTAAACTCCAAATTGTACACAAGAAACTAAAATTAAAAATAATACAAGACTACCAAAGGCTAGAGGCTCCTGACTTGGGACAGGCGCAAAAATGCGGCGGGGTTAAACATGTTTATGAGATCTCAACCCTCCCCCTATACCTCTAGCCAATGTAGAAAAGTAAACGCATAACAATACGCACATTAAAATTCAGTTCAAGAGAAGTCCAAGTCTGATGTCAGAAGATGTAACCAAAGAAAATAAACAAAATGACAATAATACATAAATAACAACAGACTACTAGCAGTTAACTGACATGCCAGCTCCAGACTTCAATTAAACTGATTGAAAGATTATGTCTTCATCATATGAATATCAGGCACAATCCTTCCCGTTAGGGGTTTAGTATCATACCATCATAACATATATGAGAAGAACATAACCCGTGTCATGCCAACAACTGGTTTTTAAATAAATGTGTTTAGTGCCGATGCAAAGACCCTATAAGTGAATCAATATTAACGCCAAAATATGCAATCTTTAATGACCTGACAACAGTATCGTAACTATATCCCTTCTTAATAAGTCTATTTAAAGGTTTTGTTAGTTTCAGAGGTGAATACTGACATTTTTGTGCTTTATAAAGAATATTTTCATAAAAAATTGGATGTGAAATACCTGAACGTATAAGAAGTCTGCATGTTGAGCTATATTTACGAATGATGTCCTTAGACCGATGATAAAATTTAGTAAATGTTTTGACTAGTTTGTGATATCGAAAACCCTGGTGTAATAATTTTTCAGTAATACATAAATTTCTCTCGTTAAAATCTAAAACATTGTTACATACACGAGCGAATCGTACAAGTTGAGATATATAAACACCGTAAGATGGTGACAAGGGAACGTCACCATCTAAAAATGGATAATTAACGATAGGAAATGAAAAATCGTCTCTTTTATCATATATTTTAGTATTAAGCTTTCCGTTAATGATATAAATATCAAGATCGAGGAAAGGGCAGTGGTCATTGTTAGTATTAGCTTTATTTAAAGTAAGTTCTTATGTTGTGCTGTTACACCACTGTCCCAGGTTAGGGGAGGGTAGAGCGCTCACAAACATGTTTAACCCAGCCACATTCTTTATGTGTCTGTCCCAAGTCAGGAGTCTGTAGTTCAGTTGTTGTCATTAGTTCATGTCCGTCATATTTGTTTTTCGTTAATTGTTTTGTTATAAATTTGGCCGTTAGTTTTCTCAATTGAATTGTTTCATATTTTTATGTCGGGGTCTTTTATAGCCTACTATACTGTATGGGTTTTTCTCATTGTTGAAGGCCGAACGGTTGCCTATAATTGCTTTCATCCACTTTATTTGAACGTCGGTGGATAGTTGTCTCATTGGCAATCATACCTCATCTCCTTATTTTTATATGTTGTTGTTTAGATGACTACACAAAAATTAAAACATTGAGCAACACGAACCCAACTTAACGAAATGAAATCATCCCTTCCTAAATTTTACGGACGCCACCACGAGTTATGGAATATCTGTTTCGCAGATGACGACATATATGTTCCAATTGTCGTAACTACAATCCCTTGCCCTTTTCCCCGAATGTGAACTTCCGAATTAGACTTATCACCCGGTTTGTACTTACATGAGCTACACCATGGGTGCCAGATGTGGAGCAGGATCTGCTACCCTTTCGGAGCACCTGAGATCATGGCACCCCCAGTTTTTGGTGGGGTTTAGTTTTCTATGTTGTGTTTTCGTACTGTTGTTTGTCTGTTTGTCTTTCTCTTTTTTAGCCATGGCGTTGTCAGTTTATTTTCGACTTGTGAGTTTGAATGTCCCTTAGGTATCTTTCGACTCTCTTTTAAAACCGGGGATGATCTTAGGTCTAGAAGGGTTATCTGTTTCTGTTCCACAGTGACCACCATTGGTACATGTAAATTATCTTAAACTTGACCGAATGTGAACTTTTGAAATGAAATAATGATGCGTGCCTGTATGACGGATAAACAATACTTTCACTAGTTGACAACACAGACATTCAAATAAAGAGCAAATAACACAACGTTGAAAGCATAAACAACACGAGTCTCTTTTCATCAAAACTAGGGGTCAATGCAGGTGTTCCGGAAGGAAGATTAGTTTCTGACCAATTGGTAGAACTCTGGTGGTGTTACTCATTGCATGTAGAAATTCGGTGAATAGTCGTCTGCATTTTTCTTCTTGATGTTACCACAACCGAGGTAAAAAGGATTGTGGCAAGGAGAAGTGGAACATATCCATAGTCATTTGTGACTAAGATGGAACTTAACGGTTAAACAATTCCTGATGGCGTCCTAAAAGCGTTCGAATATTTCCATTTTTGGGACATTTCATTATTGTCTTGCAAGCAGAATACTTGTATCTTGCAAATACAATCCCTAGAATATCGTATGAACTGCAAAGTGCAATTTGATAGAAGAAATAAATATCAGCAAAGCCATGTCTCAGTTTTGTTCATTTTCACTTTTTGGCGGCCATTTTGACATTTTGACATTTTCCGCCATTTTAAAAAGAAAAATAAAAGTCTACCATAACGTCATGAGTTACTAGAATCGTTGGATTACATTGTATATGCTTTAAAAAGATTTGGTTTGAATATTATTTGCTTTAATCTATACATGGTAGTGAAATATGAACTAATTGGCAAACATCTTGAAAATAACCGCCATATTGGATTTTCAGAGTGGGTCCATAGTCTAAATTGACTACCAAATATACATCTACAATTGTGCAAAGTTTCATTCTTTTAAAATCAAACCCACAATTCTTCTAAAAACATGCACGAATCAGGTGAACTAGAACAAACATCTTCAGCTCTGTCTTATTGTATTGTAAAGTTTCTTTAGAATATAATATTTCCGGTTAGTAACGATAGGTGTTGTAATAGACATGGATGGTGGAAGAGTGATTCCAGTGTTAACGATAAGTGTGAATAGACATGGAAGATGGAAGAGTGATTCCAGTGTTAACAATAGGTGTTGGAAAAGACATGGAAGGTGAAAGAGTGATTCCAGTGTTAACTATAGGTGTGAATAGACATAGAAGGTGGGAGAGTGATTCCGGTGTTAACGATAGGTGTTGGAAAAGACATGGAAGGTTGAAGAGTGATTCCAGTGTTAACGATAGGTGTGAATAGAAAAGGAAGGTGGAAGATTGATTCCAATGTTAACGATAGGTGTGAATAGACACGGCAGGTGGAAGAGTGATTCCAGTAAAGATGATTATAGGTGTAATACCACCATTGTTTTCCCTATTAGTCTTTGTTAAATTTGCACTTTTCAAAAAATTGTGCAGAATTTATCTTTGTTTCAAATAAAAAAATACTTGGCATGAGTAAAGTTTTATCCTGTCCAGTACTACAGACAAAATTTCACATAACATTTCATTGCATATAAGATAATAACCATCACTGGAAGTTAACCAATAAAATTTCCACCCCTTTTTTCCTGTTTACAAGCTTAAGTAACCATGTAACCTCAAGTTTCCAAAATATTTTATAGAAGCACCAAATAAAAAAATGGTGCTTTGAAACACCCAAGATATATGTTTATGACTCAGAAATATTTTGCTGCAATGAAATGTAGGATTAATTTCCTACAACTGTCAAATTCAAGGGCATATTTTTATTCGACACTCAACCGGATGTGACGTACTATGATATGGTGGTATTACACCTATATGGCAGATTCTGTTGCTAACCGATTAAAAGTTTCAGAGCATTTGGGTTTATTCATTTTATTTTGTTCAAGTTTTGTTCGCTGTGTAGCTATCATTTACATGTAGTTATTTCATGCTTTATTGTGGCAATGACGTATATTAGATGTTAGTTATACGTCCTTGATTGTGGTTAAACGATTTGTCAGTTTTTCTTAATACTCTTTTTCTTTCTATACAGGCAGCGTTGAGTTTAAATATTGTTTTATATGATAAACTATAGAATAGTCAAAGGTGCAAAGTTACATATTTATAGAGAAGACTAGATAATTCCCGCGGCACGCAGTAAAACTTTATTGTCTTCTCGGTAACCGAGGCTTATGAATATTTGGCGCCAAAATTTTAGTGGTAAGTAGGTAGTTAAATGATAATTACTTCTAGCCTTGCTTTCGTATTGTGTACATCAAATTTTTCATTGGCATAAAGAATGTATAATTTGGCATTTTTTTCCTGTTTTTTTTATTTTGTTTTTGTTTTTTTATATAAATATATATATTTTGTATAAATGGTATGGCTATATAACTGTAATCGGATTTGGATTATATAATTTGTGTCTTCAAAATTTGTTCTATAGCTGTAGTCTTAGGACTAAATTCTTTGCGTTCAAATTGTTAATAAGATTGAACATTCAGTCTTTTACATGCACATTTTTAAGTGAGGCCCTACACTCAAGTTTCGCTTGGCGTTGTCAAAAGGATGATGATGGATGATGGATGGCTCCTTAACGTCCAGCGGCAAATTAATATGCATATTCAGGGCGAAAACATGTTAATGTAATATGAATATCAACCCTGCTTTGTACTAGACCGACACGCTGAGTCGGATTTTTAACGTTCTAGTTTACAAGGTAACAGTCCGCAGGAAGACATATCACCTTACCCGGACACATTATTCTGACTCCGACCCGACCAGTCTTTGCTCTTACTCCTTAATGCCGCGTGCTTAGCGGAGAAGCAGCAAATACCAATTTTCAAGTCTTTGGTTTGACCGGCCGGGGTTCGAACCCATGACCTCCCGCACTCGAGGCGACCATCGAGGCGGTTTTGTCAAAAGGATGCAGGTTTCCAAATTTGTGTTTTCCTGATCGGCCACGAAACAGTATTTTGTGTGTTTTGGATAGTGATATTTTGAGATATGATAGTAAATAGCACTTTGCATGTAAGTAATGTAATTGTTTCTGCATATTGTAACAAAAGCGGCAGCTCAAAAAAGATACAAGCAGCGAGCTAGTCAACAAGCATAAAGAATAGAACTATATCAACATCGGTTTCAAACTTTCCTTCCACTTAAAAATCAAAGCAAATTTAACACAAAAAAAACATAAAAAATAAGAATGTTTTTTAAAGATTTTGCAACTTATGTTGATAATTTTGAAAAAGTGATACTGTAATTTAAAATGTTTTCCTTCCTAGTGAAGAATAAATCACCAAAGCCTGAGAATTAGACAAGAGTTGGTTCCTTTTCAAAAATATTTATTTAATTAAGTGATTTCAAAAATTCAATCGAACATTTTTTTAAGGGTTCTTGAAATATCTATAGTTCTAAAATAAACGAAGTCCATTCTTTTATGGTCATTGTCAAACTCTAATTTTAAATCCATATCATATGCACATAGGACCATTATGAAGTCTTCAAATCTCAAACTTTCAGATCGTTCTTTGTTTTCCGTGTTATTTTAAATGAAATCCGACAATAAACTTATTCCGGCTTAATCCAATAAGGTTCTAATCTAATAAGAGTTTAACTTGTTTCCCTTTGTCGAGTTCAATTATAGACTGACTGGAAAATTCAGATTCGAAATATCGATTGATAGGATCAAAATATTTTAATAATATTATCGAATTTTCTGGACAAATTATAAAAAAAAATGAAATTGTTTTAGAAGGAAAAAAAAACACGAAAATTTGAAATCCAAATACGCTCATTCTATTATTCACATTAATTGGACAGCGCCACCACGTTTTCAAAATGTCCATAATGGATGAATTACTGACCCAGAGAGCTGTCATGATGTTTTCCGCATTAAAAATTGACTGATGGGTGATGGTGTTACTTGATTTAGGATCAATAAAAAAAAACTCTCAATCATCGTGAACATCTGAAAGTTCAAGAGACTGTGATAAATAAAACTTTGTGGTCGTTTCAAAGATCATTCATCAACATGAATGAAAAATAATTATACCTTTTTAACTTCGTCTTTAAGGCCATTTGGTAAGCTAAAACCGATATATTTATCCTTTACACTAATCGTCTTCCTAACAACTTGTGAAAGAAAGAAATTGAGTAATATGATTCCAAAAGAAGAAAGATTTTCTAATGACCGAAGAAAAAGGTAAATTAAAATGCTAAGCTATATCAAGCGACATTTTAGATTTCCCTCTCCTCTCCTCTGGATTTTGCATGCTTTTTTTCTTAGGTTCCTCTCTTCCGCGATTTGGCATGCTTTTTTTCTTAGGTTCCTCTCTTCCGAGATTTTAATAAAATTGAGAATGGAAATGGGGAATGTTTCAAAGAGACAACAACCCGAATGCATGCTTTGTTTCTTAGGATCCTCTCTTCCGAGATTTTGCATGCTTTTTTTCTTAGGTTCCTCTCTTCCGAGATTTTGCATGCTTTTTTTCTTAGGTTCCTCTCTTCCGAGATTTTGCATGCTTTTTTTCTTAGGTTCCTCTCTTCCGAGATTTTGCATGCTTTTTTTCTTAGGTTCCTCTCTTCCGAGATTTTGCATGCTTTGTTTCTTAGGTTCCTCTCTTCCGAGATTTTGCATGCTTTTTTTCTTAGGTTCCTCTCTTCCGAGATTTTGCATGCTTTGTTTCTTAGGTTCCTCTCTTCCGAGATTTTGCATGCTTTTTTTCTTAGGTATAATAAATAACATAATGTGCCAATAGTGAATCAGGATCTGCTGACTCAGCAACTAAGACCACTCCCAGTTTTGGTGGGGTTTGTGTTGTTGATATCCCTTTAAATTTATACGTAGCGTTTTGTGAGCTTGTTTGTCTTTTTCATCGTCTTTCGATTTTTGTCATGGTGTTGTTAGTGTCTCTCCGACTTATGATCTTCGTTTTTTTGTCATGGTGTTGTTGGAGTCTCTCCGACTTATGATCTTCATTTTTTGTCATGGTGTTGTTAGTGTGTCTCCGACTTATCATCTCCGTTTTTTGTCATGGTGTTGTTAGTGTCTCTCCGACTTATGATCTTTGAATGTCCCATTGTTATCTTCCGCCCCTTTTTTAAATTGAATTTCCCAATTGCATGTTTGAAACGTGTTTTTCACAGCACCTTTACACAAATAGAAATACAACTGTAGACTGCACCCCATAACATACTTTAATTTATGATAAAAATGGAAAGATGATACTAAAGGGAAAATTAATTGATTTCTATAATTAAGAATTCGGGCAAAAAATTCCCGAAAGTCGGTATGTCAAACGTACGGTTCAATTTGTGATATTATATTGATCCTAATTATTTTGTAACCACCTTTGTGGTCCCGAGGTAGAGTTTGAAGCTTTGATGCTAACCGGTTCAAACCAACAACTCTAAAATTGGTATATAACACATTACAGCCAAGCACTCGGCATTTATGTGTAAGTGCTAAGACGCTACACGAAGTCAGAGTTAAACGTACGGGCATGGCATTATTCCAAAGACTTACTGCATTTCGGTCTTACATGTTTAAATTACCACTCAACGAGTCTGCTTAATTTATAAAAGAGTGATCAATGTTTAGGTCAGAGTAACATTTCCTTGCCTTAGTCTGCTGAATTAACACAATCATGATCAATATTTAGGTCAGAGTAACATTTCCTTGTCATAGTCTGCTGAATTAACACACGCATGATCAATGTTTAGGTCAGAGTAACATTTACTTGCCTTAGTCTGCTGAATTAACACACGCATGATCAATGTATAGGTCAGAGTAACATTCCCTTGTCTAAGTCTGCTTAATTAACAAAAGCATGATCAATATTTAGGTCAGAGTAACATTTCCTTGTCTTAGTCTGCTTAATTAATAAAAGCATGATCGATGTTTAGGTCAGAGTAACATTTCCTTGTCTTAGTCTATGGCTAGCCGTTCTCGTCAAAACTTATTCTAAACCATTTTTCGAAAAATTTACACACTGAGAATTAAAAAAAAACACACCGAGATTAAAAAACCTAAAAACACACACTGAGATTTCATAAAAACTCACTGAGATTACAAAAAAATGAAAAACACACACTGAGAATTGAAAATTACACACTGAGAATTGAAAATTACACAATGAGATTTAAAAAAGACACACTGAGATGAAATAAACTGAAAAACACACACTGGGTTTGAAACTACACACTGAGAATCTAAAATTACACACTGAGATTTGTGCGAACTTTTTATGCGCACATATCTAATTAGCATACTTGATCTGAATCTATTGCAAGCTTAAAACAACTAGGGGACAGAACTCGTTAGTCCTTCAATTTGGCGCTAAATGTTTTATAAAAAAAATTATAAATACAACGTATAGAAAAACTACGTTATTAAAGACCCATAGAACAAGAAAAATACCCACTTACTCTCATTACAAAATATAACCAAATGGTGAAAAACTTTATATTAAAATTATAAGAACACATTGGAACAATCTGCAAAAAAACAAACAATGCAGTGAATTTTTGTCCCAAGTGCCTATTATAGCATATAAACGTAACAAAAATATAGAAGATTACCTTGCAAAATCAGGCCGTAGCAGTTGAAAGACTTTTGAAAAGGGACCATACTTAAACAGTTTTAAGCAAAAATTCCCGATATACTGTTAGTAATAATCTGAATTATAGGCAACAAACTTATGAATATAAGTTAGCAAAAAAAGTTGTTAAGTCTTGAAATTTATTACGAATGTTGGTTGTAGGAACCGCATTTCATTATAATGACAAGAGTGCGGGAGACCAAGATATTAGTCTGTTGAATTATTCATCTCATGAATATTCATTAGTAATTTGCCTATTAATCTCAGTGTGTACTTTTGAAATCTCATTGTGTAATTAACAATTCTCAGTGTGTGCTTTTCAATTCATTTCATCTCAGTGTGTCTTTTTAAAATCTCAGTGTGTAATTTTAAATTCTCAGTGCGTGGTTTTCATTTTTTTAAATCTCAGTGTGTAATTTTAAAATCTCAGTGTGTAATTTCGATTTCTCAGTGTGTTATTTTAGGTTCTTAAATCTCAGTGTGATTTTTTGAATTCTCAGTGTGTAATTTTTTCGAAAAAATGGTTTAAACATAGTTTTGACGCGAACGGCTTGCCATATTAGTCTGCTTAATTAACAAAAGTTGAGGCCAGAGTAACATTCCCTTGTCTTAGTCTGCTTAATTAACACAAGCATGATCAATGTTTAGGTCAGAGTAACATTCCCTTGTCTTAGTCTGCTTAATTAACACAAGGATGATCAATATTTATTTCACAGTAATATTTCCTTGTCTTCATCCATCAAAAACCTTTCCCCGTAACCTAGTGTACAGATTAATCTAAAAATCTGTCATGCAACGACCTAATGGTGTAAATTAATTTGATATATCGTAAACGTCTCAGTTAAAAGAAAGGCAAACATATGATAATATATCATACCGTATTGTTCTATATCTTTATAAAATGATATGGGTAAACCGGTCCATACAAATCGTTTTTAACACCTTGTATAATGATATTATTCATAAACTACAAGTATATTAGTTTTTAGTTTTAACAGATCTTTCCAGAGAGGCTATTATTAGTATATTGTTATCAATGATCAAGATAACAAAAGGTGGGGTGGATTGATATTCGATATATATGTACACAGAAGCACCATAGTTCGTTTTCAAGATCTTTCAAGACCTCCAGGAGGTTTTGCATAGACCATGTGTTGTTGTTGTTTGTCTGTGTTTTAGTGTCTGTATTGGTAGGTGATGTGGTCTGTTGTACTATTAGGATTTTTTTTTAGCAATAACATATTGATTCTTAGTTGGTTTTTTTAATATTAAAGTTGATATGAAAATTAAGGAGAATTTAATTGTTTATGTTAATGAAAACAACTGCAAAATATTGGTGCAAATATACATGGTCTATAAAAACAGATAATTGAAATTTGAATTTTATACATGTACCTTCAGGGGTTTAGCAAATAAAATCAACTAAGGCAAAAACGCAGATTACCCCACCAACCGAAATTATTTACATTCTGCGCAGCGTTTTGAAAACTATTTGTTTCTCCTTTTAAAGTATTGTGCACCCTGGGCCTCGGTATTTTCTTACTTTTGAAGAATTTTTTTTGTCGATCGTTGCAGTATAACAATGAGTAAAGCATCAGAGTTGAACCTAACAAAATGCTACCCTAAAGCTTATTTTGATGGAAAAGGTAGCAATAATTGTAACAGTTGTACGTTTAGAGAACGAGAACAAAGAGTCTATAATCAAAACTAATTACAATGTCAATTAATCGTTTTTGTCAATCACTCTATTATTTTCAAGTATTTATTCATTTCAAAAGTACATCTATTCAAGTAAATTGCGTTTTATATAACAGAGCATTTTAAAAGTACTTTTGATACTTAAACTTATGTTTTAGTTTGTATTGGAGTCCTTCGCTATCTTGACCACAACTGTTTATTTTCAGATCTTAACAAATTTGGTTGAAAATCCACCAATTCATTTGATTTTTAGTAACTGTAGTAACGTTTTATTCATAAAATAAATAGAGATTGTTCTTATTGATTTAAGGGACCCCGGAGGGTTGAGTGGTCTAAGAAGTCAAACTACTGTACCACTAGCCTTTAAACGCACGAGGCAGATTCGCTCGACTCCAATCTTAATTGACAAGGATTGTCAGTTTTCCTACCGCAGGTCGGTGGTTCTTTCCGGGCACTCCGGCTTCCTCCAATAAATAATAGTGCTGAAATTGGTGACAAACACCAATCAATCAATTGATATTGATTCAAAAACTTTATAAAGGGATATTACCCCTTCGTATTTTCTGGTAGATTTTGTAAAATGTTTTATCCTTCTGTTTTCGTTCTAGTTTCATAATTTTCATATACAATCCTGACAAAATATGAGATTTTTTTACATCCGCCAACTTGAAAATAGCAAGATGACCTATACTGTTTACTATATTTTTGAAAACAACACGAAGTGATATACAAGATTTTTATAATGTCAAAAATGTTTTTGTGTACTACAACAAAAGTATAGAAAATAGAAGGAAAAAGAGAGGGAAGGTACTGTTATTAATTCAAAGGTTGATTAGCGATTCATCAGCTTCCTCCTGGTGTTATATTTTGTCAAACCTTGTAGAACTATACCGATTAGTTTGTTAAGAATACGAGTTATATCGTGTCGAATCTCACTAAATATACCAGGCTCATAGTTTGCTACACTAGACGCGAGTTTACTCTACCCAAAACTTCTCAGTAGAAAATCATACTTATTGTTAATACAAATCTTTCCCGCTTGTTTAAGACCTTAAAAAATATCTTGTTTTTTTTACACACACGGTAACTTGCTTTAACATAGCATAAATGTTTATCGAAAACATAGAAACTTTCTTTAGTTTTTTCTTTTTGTGCGTTTCCGTGCGACAGTTTTATTCTTTGAAACCGATGTTTTTCCTGCGTCTATAATAAGATGAATTTCAAGAGTTGCATCCCGTATTTGACTATTTCAGGACTAAAAATTAATTGGGAGTAAATTTCAGGAGTCTCCAATTTAGAACAGTTTGTGTGGTGGTTCAAATATTTTGTAAGGGATGATAGAGAAATTACAAAACTCGTTATGACAATACATTTAATGAAATACGAAAAATAAAAAAATAGGTGACAAGGCTACATAATACCTTGAAACTTGCCTCTTCAAGTTAAAATAGCGCAAATGGAAAATTAATTCTTGGCGCAAACGATATCTCTGTTTGGCGCAAAGGAATTTTTTTTTTTTTTTTCAAAATTGGCGTAAATGTCATGCGCCCGGTGGTAGAATATATTTGAGGACTCTGAACCGCGATGTTACTCCGAACCGCGATATGGTCACGCTGATGTGCGATGGTTTGACGCTAACGTACGTTTTTGATCACGCTGAATTGCGATGGTGGTATTGTGCTATCGTGTTGATATCTACGCCGAAGTGCAATGGTGGTAACGCTGAAGTGCGATGGACTACATATTAAACAATATTTTCAATGCTTTGCATGTCGAGGTAGAAGTCCATTTGTTTGTTATAAGCAGTTTCTGTGGTTTTTCAGTTAATAAGGGGCTTATAAACTTTTAATACTACGGGAAACGGGGAGCAATTGGTGAAGAGGGGGGAAGTTAACCTTCTGTCGGATATTTTTTTTTGACGTACGATAGAGCATGGCTTTCTCTACATACACACGGGTCCGCAGACAGACTCTCAGTATAATAATATCACGGTGAACGAGTAACTCATGAAATGAACCAATCTAAGATAAAATGTTAACGCAGAATTATACCCCATGCAGAAAATCAAAGAGGACGATCTCTCATTTCGTATGTAATTGTAGACCGAATAATCTGTCTCCTGTGTGTTTATATTTGTCATTTCATATTTCCTTTTCATCATTTGGATTTTTATTTTTTTTGTGTGTGTCCACGACACCAAAAAATAAAAAAAAAAAAAAAAAACAACAACAAAAAAATAGTAACTTAGGACATACATAGATAATAACGAATTCAAATTTATAAACTAGCTATTAAAAAAATATACTTTTCACAATTATTGCACATAAGTAGATTTTAAACTAGCCATCACGCGTCATATACTATATTATATATATTATATATAGACCATCGCACATCAGCGAACGAACCATCGCACTTCGACGCAGACCATCGCAACTCAGCGTGACCACTGCACTTCAGCGTCTCCATCGCACCTACGAGTCCTACATATAATATATTATATAGAACTCATAAAATATACCAGACTTACATTTCTGTACGCGATACGTGCGTTTTTTCAACAAAAAACTCATTAGTCGACTAGAATCAAATAAGTTAGAAAGCCAAATAAACTACGAAGTTGAAGAGCATTAACTATTCACAATTCAAGTTTTTGCAAACAATTAATTTATACATATACATGTAACCATTTCATTTGAATCTTCTATTATTCTTTTTTAATTCTTAGTTCTCTTAAGTCACGAAAATTTGATCTACAATATATTTTTGTCATGTCACCTATGGCGTAAAATATTGTTACATTTTTATATGTTAACTGGGACATTAAAAGTACGTTTTAAATAAATCAGTTAAAATTCCGTCACTTACATATATTCATGAACATTCATTCAAAAGGCATTAACTCGTTAGACAACTAAGTGATAAACAAAAAACATGAATTCATGAGGCATTAACTCGTTAAACAATTAAGTGATTTACAAAAAAAGAAGAATTGCTATACAATTAATTTCACTTGGTAATTAGAATGCTTTGATCTCAGCGCATGCTTGGAAAACAAACCGTGATTCGTATTATTACTACAATATCCAGCAGAACAGGGAGCTTCATTTTCTTAAAAGGGTAAATTTACATAGGTTAAGTTATTTTTAAACATATATATATTAGCGGCGATAAGTGAAACTAGGCATGAAGCTTAAATCCTAGGCAATAAGCTAACGCCAATGCAGTAAGCCTACTGCCCAATTAATGTGAGGCATTACTCTTAAATCCTAGGATTTTTTAATTTAAATCCTGAAAATTATGTCCAGGCATTAATGTTAATGTCTAAAATGAAAATGAGAGTAAATAAAAAGAAATTTATTTATAAAGTTAAAATACATTTTGTACAAAATAAAATAATAAGAACTGAAGTTTGAATGTCAATTACATGAAATAAAATCATAAATAAAATATTGATGTTAAAACTCATTGAATAAAACTCTTAAAATATATGTAAACGTTTTGGATAGTTATCTCATTAGCAATTGTGCTCCATCTGATTCTCCTTATTTTTTATATTGATAGATAATTGTATTGTAATTTGTTTGTTACCAATTGGTGCGGAGCTACTGCATATTTTTATTCGCATTTGTACCATATCTTTATATAGAGCAGAATTCCTTTGTATATGAACGAATTTGATTCCAGTTGACCACTGTTAGTTCGTTGTTCCTCGTCCATGCAGTAAGCATGTCATGAATATTTCCGTTTGACCACTCAATACTACCATGTGATTGGTGATGTGTTGGCTTCCCGTGAACAACAACTAGAACAACAACTAGTCCTGACCACATTAGCATTAATTCAGATATAACCTTAGCTGTAAATTCACGACCTTTGTCCCTTTGCTGTTTATGTGACACACCAAATATTGTGAAAACATAAAACTAAATTAGAAACCACCTTTGAAGTACTATTTGACGTAAGAGTATTTTTTTAGGTGATCTTGGTACACCATAATAAAAAAATAGTTTCTATCTTACTTTGATCGGAAATCGATTAAATCAACCTGTCCTCTTCTGTAACACTCTTTGGATAAAACTGGTTTTAATGCTACTTCCTTCTCTATGCACATTTTATCAATTTTTACAAAATGGTAGAAACAGTACAATGGAATCAAGGAAAATGCTTGAAAAGCCATTATTAGGTTGTTTAATTCTACGTTCTATAATGATAATAGTCTGCTTTGACACTTCTTCGTGTGTTTTTCCCAAAATACCATACAGTTCCTCTAAAAAAACATAAACTTAGAAATTACCCTCAATATTCTCTATACCTTAGTTACCAGTCTTTCAAACATCCAATGGTAAAAAAATGTTATACCATTTTAAATTGTAATAGTCTAAAGTCGCCTTATTTTCTGCTTTTGAAAGTTTAAACTTTGCCAAATGATCATTATACTTTTGCCTTGGGTAAATAATCTTTGTTTTCCCTGGTACTCCGCAAAGAGTCAAGAAATTTGTTGCTAAAATGCGTATAATCCCAGATTAAGAAGTGAAAAGACAATGGGTATCTAAGAAAAATTTGCATATTCACCAAATCGGATGAAAAGATGATGTGACTGTCAAAATTTTATATTTTTGACCATCTCAAAGCGGCTCGACCATTGAAGAGCATTTAATACAAAGAAATACGAGAAAGTTCTGTTTTGAATACGAAAAATACTAGAAATTAAAAGATGTTTTAAATCAGTTTATATTAGTTTCTGGAATATCATTTTTAAAATATTATTAATGAAGAATATTTCACCTAATTAAAATGTATTTGGACGATAAACAAAAATCCTAAAATTATCTTATTGCCTGAAATGATGTTTGACAATAGGTTGAATAATCATCATCAGAATTCAGGAAATAAGCTTAATGCTTGTAATTTTCAGGCAATAACTTAATGCCTAGGCGTTAGCTTATTGCCTAGGATTTAAGCTTAATGCCTAATTTCACTTATTGGTGATAATAATTTTCATGGTAGAAATCATTTTGTTTCTGCTATTTCAATTACAATTGTTTTACCTAGTAAATAGATCAAATAAAATCGTTTTATATAAGTTAATTTATTATATTATGGATATGACAAAAATTATACTGTATCCTTGAAATTATATATAAAAATAAACTTTAACTAGAACCGACTGAAGTTTAGTTTCTTTCATTTCAGTAATTTTAATTTCGTTGTATTTGGTTTTTTTTTGGCGTTTTTTGCTGCATATGATTTTATATATGATTTCATTGAGGAGTATGATTACTTAAACACATGAATAAAAACAAGAAATATTTTTTTACATTCTATCTATTAGACAACTGCAAAATGAAGGCCGTCTGGACATCGTTTGTAATATGCATATGCTCTGTGAGTGTGACCTTGCAAATCATGGATCCAAATGGCGTCCCTAGCAACGGCATCCCTAGCAACTTCGTAGAATGTATGGAATATGAATTCATCATAGCAGAGGCTAAAAATATTTCACAAATGGAAGTTCAAACTTTTTGTAAAGATTTGTTAGTAAACCAGATGGAGTCTATGGCTGTCGAAATGAAAAATCCAAATATAACTAATTATATTAAACATCTTACAAGAGGAATAATATCCGAGATAGAAAATGTCAAATCTCGACAGAAGAGAAGTATTTTCAGATTTGGAAGCGTAATGCGACGAGAAATCAGAGAACCGCCATATGATCAAGTATGGGGATGTTATTCAAGAGGAGTCAGGCGGCTAAAGAATAGTTATGTAGGTAGAGTATGAGGGTCTATACCGCTGCTGGTCAAGTATCAGTCCCCGAGGGTATCATCAACTCAATAGACAGTATTGACATGATTTATAACAAGCCATTCTTTAATTGTCCATTTATAAGTTTATAAATTATTAAGAAACTAAGATTTCAACTCCCTCATGCAAAGTTGGCCTTAGATGGATTTGGCTATTTAAAGGTCTTTTTTGCCAATTATATCTGACTGTTTCGGTTCTTATGCATCCTTGGCCTTCAAATATTCGGCTTTGAGCGTTTCTGATGAAGGTTAATCCAGAAAAGCGTTTCGGACGCATTATATTTATTAAATTTTCATTTTTTATGATGTCATATGTTACAAATCCCAAACAGTACACATTTAAGAGAAAAAGACTTTAACATTTCTGGTAAAACCAAAAAAGTTAATAGATATAAGAAGATGTGGTATGAGTGCCAATGAGACAACTCTCCATCCAAGTCAAAATTTATAAAAGTAAACCATTATAGGTCACAGTACGGTCTTCAACACGGAGCCTTGGCTCACACCGAACAGTAAGCTATAAAGGGCCCCAAAAAATTACTAGTGTAAAACCATTCAAACGGGAAAACCAACGGTCTAATCTATATAAAAAACGAGAAACGAGAAACACTTATGAACCACATCAACAAACGATAACTACTGAACATCAGATTCCTGACTTAGGACAGGTGCAAACAAATGCAGCGGGTTTAAACGTTTTAATGGTACCAAACCTTCACCCTTTTTCCTGAAACAATAGTGTAACATCACAACATAGAAAGACACACTATAAAATATCAACTGAAATAGCTTAACTCAATCAAAGGACATATTAACACCATTGAACATACACTGAACAAATAAATTTGACCTATGACACAATGTAAATACAAAATAAATAAACTAAGGGTAGAATAATAAAAGTAACATGTTATATCGGTAAGACTACATAAATGTCGAATCAAACCCAAATAATTTACCCCGTACTCTTAAAAATATATTATTTCAAACTATAAGAAAGAACATGTTAACCCTTTAAATAATCAGTAATTTGTCCGTGAATTAGATTTCTTACTTTGTGTTTATATATAAAAGTATTGTTTCTTTCCGACTCAATAGATTTTTGTTTGACGACTTTCCTTTCGAAATGCCTTTAAAAACGATATTTTTACCTACACATTAAATTGTATTTTTATCATTTTCTGTAAAACTACATATAAGTGATAATCAAAAGCATTTGATTCGTAACGATTTTGTTTCGATGCATCTTGTGCCACTAGTGGATCTGCTTACCCTTCAGAAGCAACTGACACAACACCCAGTTTAATTGGTGGTGGGGGTTGGGGATGGGGGGGATGTTGCTCAGTCTTTATTTTACTATATAGTTTTTTGTGAACTTCTCTGTCTTTTCGTCGTCTTTCCTTTTTTCAAGGCGTTGTTAATTTCATTCGACACTATTTTTGATTATCCCTTTGGTAGCTTCCGCCTCTTAGTTGAAGATTTATCATTTTTGATTATTTCGAAAGACTATATGATTAAGTTTTTTTTAAACATTTTTCTCTCTAAACTTATCATTAAAATTAAAGTTATAAAAAGACATGATACCAATTTCCGTTCCCATGACAACAGTTTTTTGAAATAACCTTCCTGATGTATGGTCTAGCTGATGCCTCTTTTTACCACTGAACACCACCAAACGCCTAAACAATACCACCAAACGCTTTATATATTTTATAAAGATATTAAAAAGACTTTAATATCCTTGTTATAAAAGATTGGGGAGCCAATGATAAGAAATTTACCACCGAACACAAGAAAACAAAAGAAACCCAATAACTATCATCGAACACCCAAATTTCCATCAAACATCCAAAGTTAACACCAAACATGCATGCATTAGATAGAAAAAAGAAGGACACCCGAACACTCAAAATTCCTATCGAACACATTTCAATATGCCGCCGTTCGCTTTTAATGTCACACTTCTCACATTCAAACCAATATAAACAAATCAGATGAATAGATTTAATTATTATCGGAATATCAGAGAAGTCTCGGACAAACATGAAAGTATAAACAAGATGTCAACTGGAAACCGCAGACTCTCTAAATTTTGTTAATATTTTTTTCGACTATGCGTTTAATCAGTTGTTGAAAAAAACGTGCAGGAAACTCTATATTAGCAACATATTAGAATTAATATCTTATACCTGAACAAGCATGGCGTTTTCAAAACTGAAGAGAAAAAAAAACCCCAAACTTTTTAACCCTTTTTTGAAAAACAAACGCCAAAAAGTAAACCAGTCACAATGATAACTTTAACAATTAATCGGGGCTTACTCTCTGGCCCACAAAGCCAAGAACCAAAAATACCATGTCAAACCAAAAGACCAAAACCAAGAGAGCTACATCTTAACGATTGATTGTTGTCTGTTTTACGTCAAGTCGCAAGTATTTCATGCATATCCAGGACGACGACGAATGACCATTTAAAATGTTCATATGTTGTTAATAAAACAAAACTTTAATTATTTGTTGAAATATAATTGTGTAAGATAAAGCGAATAAGAATGTAAGGTCTTGTCCAGTATGGATCAATTGTTAGGTAATGTGTAGAGCTTGATTTGACATTTATTGTGATTAAATAATATACCTAAAATGTTTCTGTGACTGTTTCGCCAAATCTTATCAGTTACTGCAATTTGGCTATCTATTGCTTATACTTTAATGGTAGCTAATGGACTATGGAAGCAAATATAAAAATGTATCCAATGCAGTAATGTTACATTTTATTGAAGGATGTGAGCAATACAATGAATACTTTTGACGTCATCGCATCTTTACACACTGGAGCTTCAATACCAGTGGCCCATGATGGACCTGGATTTTTTAGCTGGCATAAAGCCTTTCTACGCATGTATGATAGTTTAGCATATAATTGTTTACCTTTGTCTGATCATATAAGAAGGTTTTTTCAACGCATGTACTTAATCGTGAAGCTGTTTTTAATGAAATTTTGGTGATCGTCATGACGAAAAAAATAAAAGGTTGTCTGGAGCTTTAACGAAACAAATTTCATAAAAACATGAAATATAAACTTTGAATAATTATAATAAAAAAGAAAACATAAGTCAATGATGGACAATTAATCATAAATTGCAGCAAATGCGGTAACAAAACTTCACATGGGTAAATACATTAAAAAAAATGTTTGATATAGATATAAGGATATGCAGAAGAACGATTGATTAGAATAAAGAAGTACAAATTACGTCATCAACCGTCAAATCCAAGCGGGGATTTTTAACCCTTTTCATACCTTGGATGTTGATTGATGGGCACTGTTTCCTCATTTGGGAATTATGTGTCAGTAGTGTATTCATTAACTTTAACCTTGGTTAATTGATTAAATTGAATATAGTCAGTTTTGTATTGTACAATATATTTTTTTGATAAATTATTCTGTCAGATCAACTGCAACTACCTTAAATTGTACATGGAAAACACAGCTATTCAGAGTAAAATGTCTGAGAAAAAAAGTATGATAAACTTTCAAAGATAAGGCTGAAAATTTATTACACCGGACGTGTATGTCGTCTACATAAGACTCGTCAGTGGCGCTCGGATAATAAAAAAAGAAAGGCCACGTAATTGAAGCATAACAAGGTACATTCAAGTAGAACAACACTAAATGATGACATATCAAAGAATGGTCATATTTGTAGAAATCTAAGGATAATAAGCACATGGTCCTTAATCGGTTTATTCAGAAATCGAAAATAAAAACATCCATTTATAAATTTTCTGCGTCCGAAGCGCTTTTCTGGATTTACCTCCATCACTCACCTACATTCTAATAATAGTTATGTGATGTATTAGTGTAGATATATTACGGCAACGTTATGGACAGTGAAAACGTATACGTAGAAAGCGTCAAAGTCAAATTCCCCCAACATTCAAGGCGCAATGATTTAACAACACACACCATAATCATAACGATTCATTAATTTTCATGGGTACCAATTTTCGTGGATTGAGAAAAACTTGCATTTTCGTGGATATTTGATTTCGTGGATTTGTCAAAGTCTGCATACAAACTTATTGAAAATGTGTAATTCGTTGAACATTTAAAGTCGTGGTTTACCTATACCCACGAAATCCACGAAAAGTGTTACCAAACGAATAATATTGATTCCACAGTAAATGAATTTTAGCAAAATTGAACCGCTTAAGCTTGTTTGCTTCGTAAATAAAATACAATAATACAACTAAGTATGAAATGCTACGTTTAAGGACATTTCTGCAAAAGAGTTAAATTTAAACAGTATTTGTTTTCTTATTTCTGACTGAAAATTTAGATAGGAATATAATCTTTTGTTTTCAGCATGGAATTTGCAATTGGTTGTCCATTACCTTACTGGGATACAACATTAGACTTTCCTATGACCGACCCCACTCAGTCAATTGTCTGGTCTTCAAAATATTTTGGTAATGGTTATGGTGCGATTACCACCGGACCTTTTGCCAACTTACCTGGACAAATACAAGCGATAAGAAACATAAATAACGACGGATGGTTAATGTCTAGACAAGATATACAAATGGCGCTTTCTAAACCCAGTTATTACGAATTCACCGAACCATCACCTTGTTACAATGGAAATCGTAATGCTTACAGTATGGAATGTTTACACGATGGGACGCATGTCTGGATAGGTGGCACTTCTGAGCCAACTGCCACAGCTGCCTTTGATCCTGTATTTTATCCTTTTCATGCTTTTGTTGATAAAGTATTTGGATTATTTAGAAGGAGAATGCTACAAGAAGGAAATGCAGCTTATCCCGACAAACAGATAACAGGACATGCACCTAGAGACCGAATGGTATTTTATAACACTTTTCCTGGCATAGAATCTGTAACACATGAAGATGGGTATGGGGAAAATATAGATCAACTAGTTAGCTACACCTCTACTCCGTCATGCCCTTCTTGTGCTAGAAGTGATGACCTATATTGTGATACCAGACAAAATATTTGCGTCTCAAGGACAAGACAAGGACAACAAAGAATGGCCGTAAACCGAGTACCAGTGCGCAGAAATGGTGGTATTGAAACTGCTGAAATAATGGAGCCCGATAGTCCTGTTCGTGTTGAGAGAATCATTAACCGCTTTGGTGCATTACCAATTCGCGGGCGAATGTTTGGACCAGTGGGAATGAGAGACAGACGAACGAGAGGCATTTCCATGAGATTTATGTCTTAATATATAAGTAAATAACTGAATAAATGATATAATAATTATAATGATAAGGAAATACCAGTATACCAATGATTAATAATACGTCTGTTATTTAACAACACCAAATATTTCTTCTTTTTTTGAAATGTCGTAAATGTCGGTATAGTTATAAGATGCGATATGGTCGCCAGCGTGAAAACTAGCCATTAAAGCCAAAATGACAAAGACGGAAATAGTTACAGGTCACCTTACAGCCTTCAACAATGAACAAAACTCATACCGTATGGTTAACTTTCAATTGTCCTGGGGTGACAACAAAACGTTTATTAGAGAAAAAACGGTCCTACATGCAATTATAATTCAACAAAAATGATAAAAACAATTACGGCAGAAGCTGATGACAACCACCGGAATATAGGCTCCTGAATTGGGATATGCACGTATCCCAATGCGGCGGGATGAAACTTCTTTGTGAGTGAAAAATATAAATTTATAAATTATTAAGAAACTCCCTCATGCAAAGTTGGCCTTAGATGGATTTGGCTATTTAAAGGTCTTTTTTGTCAATTATATCTAACTGTTTCGGTTCTTATGCATCCTTGTCCTTCAAATATTCGGCTTTGAGCGTTTCTGGTGAAGGTTAATCCAGAAAGGCGTTTCGGACGCATTATATATTAATAAAATTCAATTTTTTTAAGATGTCATATGTTACAAATCCCAAACAGTAAAACCAAAAAAGTTAAAATTACATAAATGTCGAATCAAACCCAAAGATTTTACAAGGTACTCTTAAACATATATTATTTCAAACTATTAGAAAGAACATGTTTACCCTTTAAATAATCAGTAATTTGTCCGTGAATTAGATTTCTTACTTTGTGTTTATATATAAAAATATTGTTTCTTTCCGACTCATAGATTTTTGTTTTACGACTTTCCTTTCGAAATGCCTTCAAAAACGATATTTTTACCTACACATTAAATTGTATTTTTATCATTTTTCTGTAAAACTACATATAAGTGATAATCAAAAGCATTTGATTCATAACGATTTTGTTTCAATGCATCTTGTGCCACTAGTGGATCTGCTTACCCTTCCGGAGCAACTGACACAACACCCAGTTTAATTGGTGGTGGGGGATGTTGCTCAGTCTTTAGTTTTCTATGTAGTGTTTTGTTAACTTCTTTGTCTTTTCGTCGTCATTCGTTTTTTTGTGTCTAGGCGTTGTAACTATGATTCAGCTTACTAGTTCGGAATATCCCCATGGTAGCTTCCGCGCCTCATTTTGAAGATTTTTCTTTTTTGACGATTTCAAAAGACTATATGATTAAGTGTTTTTTAATAATTTTTTTCTCTCTAAACTTATCATTAAAACTAAAGTGATCAAAACTCATTATACGAATTTTCGTTCCCACGACAACTGCTTCTTGGAATACACTTCCTGAGGTATGGTCTAGACCAAAAGTGTAAGAAACAAACGAGAACATCAAAATAGAAAAGGATATTAACAGAACAACTGCACTCGTCCATTTTCTACCTTGCCACAGCGAGAGAGAGAGAGAGAGAGAGAGAGAGAGAGAGAGAGAGAGAGAGAGAGATGCAACCGTCCTTTTGTACAGTTGAAAAATTTATATATTCATACACTTAAAATTTGCAATAAAATTTTCCATCTAATTCGTATCAGCAGGAAAGTACTAAGTCCTTGACGGATAGTATCCTTTGGGAATGACCATCTACTACAAGCAGTACCAACCCAGTGTTAGATATATGCTTTATTCTTTAATTCAAGAATCACGTATACTCATTGTTTTGGGAATGAAATTTGTTATGCTTCCATACAATATACACGTTATGCAATTATACCGTCCTAAGCTTACATGTATGATCAGAGCTATCATCCATGATATTTGCAGTCAAAATATCTAGTCCTGTAAAGAAAGGCTTCTATCGTTTAACACACATTGTGCAAAACTTAAATACTGTGTTTCTACATTTGATATATACATTATGTAAGGTGATGGTTACCTTGCAATTAAGAGTTGAATGTAGAAACATTATAGTGATTAAAGTGTACTTCAGTCGCTAAATCCAGCACCGTTGTAAACTTAATAGAGACCCAGCAGATGCATCTTTTTACAACCGAACATCACCAAACGCCTAAACAATACCACCGAACGCTTTCAATGATATTATTCACATGTTCAAAAATACATTTTATAAATATATCAAAAAGACTTTAATATCCGTGATATAGAAGATTGGGGGTCAATGATATAAAGATTACCACCGAACACCCAAATTACCATCGAACACCCAAAACTAACACCGAACAAATTTTATTTAACGCCAATCGATTTGAATTATGCATGCATTTAGTATTAAATAATACCGAAAAAAAGAACACCCGAACACCAAAAATTTCCATCGAACACATTTCAATATGCCACCGTACGCTTTTAATGTCACACTTCTCACATTCAAACCAATATAAACAAATCCGATGAATACATTTAATTATTATCGAAATATCAGAGAAGTTTCGGAAAAACATCAACGCTGAAAGTATAAACAACTGGAAACCGCAGTTTCTCTAGATCTTGTTAATAATTTTTTCGACTATGCGTTTAATCGGTTCTTGAAAATACGTGCAGAAGACTGTATATTAGCAACATATTAGAATTGATATCTCATATCTGAAAAAGTATAAAACGGAAGAGAAAAAAAACCCTTTTTAACTCATTTTAGAAAGACAACCGTCCAAAACGTAAACCAGTCACAATGATAACAATTAATCGGGACTAACTCTCTGGCCCACAAAACCAAGAAATTATCCAAAACGCCATGTCAAATCAAAAGACCAAGAAAAAGAGAGCTACTGTACATCTTAACGATGAAGGATTGATTGTTGTCTGTTTTACGTCAAGCCGCAAGTATTTCATGCCGTTCAGGACGACGATGAAAGAAAATTTGAAATGTTCATATGAGGTTAAAAAAACAAGATTTTAATTTATTTGTTTAAATATGATTGTGTAAGATAAAGCGTATAATACAAATATAAGTTTTTAATATCAATTGGAACTTCTCGGCCTTTCTGGTTGCACGAAGAAATAACGTTATTGTACTGCATAGCGAGAATGGCCGAGCAGTTACGATTGTTTTTAATATATGACATTTGCCATTGGGGTTCTACTTTATTCTGGTTTAATGTTCACACTAACAACTATTGTACCATCACATAACAATACGCGTGCCACACTACATATTTTATTTTTTTATTATTTCTAATTTCATTAGATAAACAAAACACCATAGTTGATGCTATTTCATTAATGTATTAATTTTGTTTTTGTTACATGTGTTCGGAGCTTTGAAAAATGTGTTTGGTGCTATGAAAATATGTTCGGTGCTTTGAAAAATGTGTTCGGTGCTTATACAAATATGTTAGGAGCTTTGAAAAATATGTTAGGAGCTTTGAAAAATGTGTTCGGTGCTTTGAAAAAAAATGTCGGTGCTTTGGAAAATGTGTTCGGTGCTTTGAAAAAAAATGTCGGTGCTTTGGAAAATGTGTTCGGTGCTTTGAATAGTGTGAAATGTGTTAGGTTCTTTAAACAATGTGTTCGGTGGTGTTTTAGGCGTAATCAATACAATGAATACTTTTGACGTCATCGCATCTTTACACACTGGAGCTTCAATACCAGTGGCCCATGATGGACCTGGATTTTTTTAGCTGGCATAAAGCCTTTCTACGCATGTATGATAGTTTAGCATATAATTGTTTACCTTTGTCTGATCATATAAGAAGGTGTTTTTTTTCAACGCATGTACTTAATCGTGAAGCTATTTTTAATGAAATTTTGGTGATCGTCATGACGAAAAAAATAAAAGGTTGTCTGGAGCTTTAACGAAACAAATGAAATATAAATTTTGAATAATTATAATAATATAAGAAAACATAATTTAATACTGGACAATTAATCATAAGTTGCAGAAAATGCGGTAACAAAACTTCACAAGAACGAACTTTTAAAAACAATCTGCAATACGTCAGATAATTAACATACACTATCACAATATATAATTTTACAAGTCCGTGGCGCGCGGAGACAGTATTATTTTTTTCAGGGGTTGACAGGATACACGTAATAGTTTTTAGTTTCAACTTCAAGGTTATTATGCAAGAAAATTTAATAAACAATGGTTTTATATATGTTTTTTATTTGGTTTTCACTTTACATAGGGCTTTATCTCTGATCTTATTTCAGTGTGCACAATTCTTATTCTACGTATTTCACCTTTATCAATATTAGGAAAATCTGTTTGGTCGATTGCATATACCATTTTGTTTTAGGGGTGTTCAGATTCAATGTCGAGTTCATGTATATTATTTAGCGTTGTCTGCGAGAAACAAATAATTTCTCTGATAAAGTATCTAAATTCAAATCCAATATAAATAAATCTAACATATATATTTTATTGAACTGTGTAAATTGATCGGAATGCGAATGCTAACATACACCTAAAATTCTTTTTTAGTGTATCCCGTTTAACACATGACATTTGCGCGGGAACTTCTTCCATTGACATCGTAATATAATATGAATTTGGAGATTAATGTAATGTGAAGTAACAGTAATTGATTTTTGGATGTAATGTGATATTATTTGTTTCTTCTATAGTACATAATTTGACGTCAGGTTTGTACACATTAAGACTCTAGTCAGTGGCGAATCCAGGGGGACAGGGGATTCCGGAGGTTGAAACCCCCTTTTTTATTGACATGTGACGATCAATGCATTTGAATGGGGATATTTAGTTGGAACTCACCCTTTATCCTGGGTAAGGTTCCTCTTTTAAAAAAAAAATGTATCCGACCCTGCTAGTCTAGTCAGAACTGGAGATGTACAGCATATTACAACAAAAATTGTCCCAGAAAAGGGGGGGGGGGTCGGGTCTGTTCGCAACATGCTCGCCCTAGGTCCGTTCGCCCTGATTACACGCTCGCCCTAGGATCGTTCGCCCTATTTTTATTTAGGATATATGTATATGTTACATTTATAAACGGGGAAAAAGGGTGGGGGGAGGGGAAAAGCCTTAATCTGTCTCTGGTCATGTGAATTCGTACTACATGCTATGCTATGCATGCTTTTTCAGTGGAAAATATCACATCACTGCATTCTTAATAGTACATAAACCCACGAGACGAGTGTAACGTGAAACCGGACAGGGCGTTTTAATATGTTTATCCTCGAGTTTATGATGCGTACCAGTTTCCTGGGACATGAAGAGCAATGCAAAATTTCTAAAGTCAATTAAATACTATTTAAAGAGCATTTCAACACCTATCAACTTAACCCGAACCTGGTAAATCAAAACTGTTTAAAACCCTTTCAGTCTGATATTCGTTCAAACCAAATGTTTGGAAATAGGCAGAAACCTAAATGTATGAAACTGGGCTGAAACCTTAATGTATAGAACCTATTAAAACAAATGTATGGAAACTATTTGAAGTGGTATGAAACTTTATTTAAATATATGTTTATAACTGTCGGAACAACAGGGTAGCACAAAGGTATGGTTTAACAGCAAACACTCGCTGTAATAGTGAGAGATGTGTAACGTTAAACCCTAGCACCAGTTTGGAAATTTGTACCGAACCAACTGTTTCAGCCTTTCTATATCCTGTCAGCAGGTTTCAAACACTTCACTATTTAACTAATCCTGATTTTTAACTCTTCACTCTCCTGCTTTCCTGATCTTCTTCCTTCAACGTCTTCGGTACAAATGACAACTTTTGATGACGATAGAAGTTTTTAACGACCTTGACTGGCTTTGCAGCCCTTGCAAGGTCAGTAACAACTTAAACTGTATAGCTGCCCAGTGTTTATACTACGAACGCAGACATCAAAGAGCATCCTAGCAACAACTGTACAGGTAAAGCGTCTTATTATAGCAACCAAGGGTAAAGGGATGATTTTTTATGCCGTAATAAAAAGATCAAATGGGAAAATTCATAAAGATACCAGAAAATTCTTCAGTATTATCTATAATTTATATAGAAATATTTTTACATTCATAAACTGTAAATTTGTAACATGAGGTTAATACAATAATGTATTGTATGTCTGTATACCAACAAATAAAACTGAATTACTGTTTACACTTCAACTGTCTAATAGACCTTTATGTACATGTATGTATATTTAATCTCATTTCTGTCCATTCAACTGATAAAATCAACGGAATCTGTGTAAATTTCGTGAATTCTACGTCTTTCACCTATAAAGGCTTTATAAAAATCGCTACAGAGGATTTTATATACATTATCCTCCTCTCATGAGTTTTTGTTCTATTAAAAATGCATTATGACGTCACGATTTCCATTGAAAAAGCATGCATAGTACGAAAACATATGACATAAGTAAACATGATCTGACCATATATGTTAGGGGTTGTTTACATTCCGAGTCGAGTTATTAAGTAACATACATGTACAATTAAGGTATGTTACTTAGTTTGATTTACTGATAAACTTCCTTTAATAAAGAAACATTATATAAAGTAAACATGTTCTTTATATTTTGCTGTGTGCAATTGGTCTAAATATGAAGGACAGTACAGTCCTAAAAATGGTATATCCCATTTTACACATGACATGTACATGATGTACGCAGGAAAGACCCATTTGATTGTTTCACCTTTGCGACAATTAATTCGTCTCTGCATTGTAATTTACTGACTGTATTTTAATTTGATATCCTATCATAGAACATTATCAACATTTGATGTCAGGTTTGTCCACAATTTGGAATCTATATAAATACAGATATACTGTTCCCAGATGGACTTCAATCTGAATTATTTATTGTCAATATTGAAAATAAGTTGATCCATCCTTTAGAAAAATTGTTTCAAACATAATTAATCTCTGTTCCCCTCCCCCTCTATAAGTTTAAAAGGCTACATTTTCTCTTTTCCTTTTTTTAGAACAGCAAAAAAAGGGATATTCCTCATTTGGGGGGATCCCAATCTGTTGTTTAAATTAATTATAAATCAGGCCATTACTTTTCTCATTTGAATTTTTGTATACTTTTCCAGTAGGGACTGTTGACAGCCAACAAGGGTTTTCCTCTTTTGAAGGCTGTATTTGCTTTGTCATTTGAATTTCAGTGGATAGTTGTCTCATTGGTAATCATACCAAATATTCTGATTTTTATATTGATTGCAGACCTGAAAAAGATGTACAAAGTTACATATGCTGATAACTTCAAACAACATACTACAATTGATTTATCATAAAACTTTTGAGCCGAACTATATATATTTGATCTCATTCGTGTCTTTATACCACTACCAATCAACAGGAACAAATGCAAATAATTATGATGTCTTGAAAGGTTTTTGTATAAATCTTATCAATATAAACTGTATCACAATATAAACATGTTGGGCTCTGTTAAATCCGACAATACAGTATGGGGTTTTCTCATTTTTGAAGGCCTTATGGTTGCCTATAATTGAGAGCTTTGGCGAATATTTTATTAATATGAATAAATCCCACGTCAATTTTACATGTACAACAATCAGACATCAACCCAAATCCAAACTGAATGTAACTGAAAGACATCTTGAGGTTAAAATACAGTGGAACGATAGTCAAAATTAAAAAACTAGAGGCTCTAAAGAGCCTGTGTCGCTCACCTGGGTATATGTGCATATTAAACAACGGACACAGATGGATTCATGACAAAATTATGTTTTGGTGATGGTGATGTGTTTGTAGATCTTACTCTACTGAACATTCTTGTTACATATTTTGTAAAAATTTACAAAAATTTACAAAATTTATGAAAATTGTTAAAAATTGACTATAAAGGGCAATAACTCCTTAAGGGGTTTATTGACCATTTTTGTCATGTTGACTTATTTGTAAGTCGTAATTACTTTGCTGTACATTATTGCTGTTTACAGTTTATCTCTATCTATAATAATATTGAAGATAATAACCAATAATAACCATTGGACACATTTTTTAAGCTAGATACCCTAATGATGTTTGTGGAAAAGTTTGGTTAAATTTTTCTCAGTAGTTTCAGAGGAGAAGATTTATGTAAAAGATAATAAAAATTTACGAAAAATTGTTAAAAATTGACTATAAAGGGCATTAACTCCTTAAGGGGTCAACTGACCATTTCGGTCATGTTGACTTATTTGTAGATCTTACTTTGCTGAACATTATTGCTGTTTACAGTTTATCTCTATCTATAATATTATTCAACATGTTCAAGATAATAACTAAAAACAACAAAATTTCCGTAAATTTACCAATTCAGGGGCAGCAACCCAACAACGGGTTGTCTGATTCATCTGAAAATTTCAGGACAGATAGATCTTGACCTGATCAACAATTTTACCCCATGTCAGATTTGCTCGAAATGCTTTAATTTGGTTTCAGAGATATAAGCCAAAATCTACATTTTACCCCTATGTTCTATTTTTAGCCTTGGCGGTCATCTTGGTTGTTTGACCGGGTCACCTGACACATTTTTTAAACTAGATACCCCAATAATCATTGTGGTCAAGTTTGGTTAAATTTGGCCCGGTAGTTTCAGAGGAGAAAATTTTTGTAAAAGTTAATGATGACGACGGACGCCAAGTGATGAGAAAAGCTCACTTGGCCCTTTGGGCCAGGTGAGCTAAAAAGAGCGAATTATTGAAAAGAATTGTACTAATAAAAATATTTAATTACATGTATTTGCAAGATTTAAAATATAACATTTAAAAAATTTAGAGTTTTAGGTTCCACAATTTAAGAAAACTGTGATTTCATTACGGCTAGTCTGTAAAAAGGATGTCAATTAGAGAAGCCAATATTTTGGGGCAATGATTTGAAGACATCAAATAGCTGTCCATCAACATGATTAGAGGGGTATTTAATTGGTGGTAGATTAGGAATCTGATTTCATTTGGACATTAGAGAGGGACATCAATCTGAGTTTTATATTATTGAATCAGTTTTGATGGTAAATAGCTATAGACACTGATAAGTGATAAGTGACAGTCCAATAACATTTTATAGTTTTGAATGTTTGTTTTTCAGTTTACTATGATTAGGTGGAGGTATGATCTTATATTAAACAGAGGGGTACTCAGCCTATATCAATTTGTGCATGAAGCAATTTAGGTACCGAATCATTTTACCACAACTTTGTGAAAGTTTTAACCGGTGTTCCCCATTTATACCGTACATGTATACTGAAAATATGATATAAAATTTAAGGTTTTTTTTTTCAGGACTTCAGATCCATCCATGTAGTATGGCATTTTTGTGAGAAGTGGATATTCATGAAGGACCTGTAGTACAAAGTATATAACTGGATTGAGCTCTTTGTCTAAGTGTATTATTTAATTGCTTTGCTTTGAGCTCAGTTCATTGTTATGCAATTCATTCTTTGTGAAATAAAGATTTGATAAACAACTCTAATCTGCACAAGGAATTGTAGAAGTATCCATTCTATGTAAGTAATAATGGGGAGAAACATATTAAAGCATTTTATTTACGTTTAAACCAAAGATGTTGTATCCAGAAGCTAAATTAAAAAAAAAAACACACAAATTACCAAACAATACTGCTTGTGCTACTAGCAATATCATGAACATGAATATGATGCTAGGTGATTTTGTTACACTTTTTAAAGGCAGTGCTTTAATGCCTTTCTGGTTGCCGGGTTAATCTTTCCTTCCGCGATATCCAACTTATCTACGTGGGGGGTCATTAGGCTCCAAGTAGATCCGGAAATGTTGAATTCTCTCCTCTTCTTATTGTGATATAAAATGTTTTTTGTTTCATTTCATTTATATTGGGAAATAGAGAAACGATCTTTGTGTTTTGTTAGTTTTAATAACTTTTGATATATTTGTATTTTTCATTATAAGCAGTCAACCGATTGACAAACTAGAATTATTTGAATTCCGTGTGGAAAGAGCTCGGGTTAATTTCGAGTGTTATCTGCAATCTAGATGTTTATAAATCATTTCAGTCGTTGATATAATAATTAAAGGTCGACTGAACATGAATTATATTATACAATTTAAAGCGCATTTCTGTTTATGCACGTGAACCCGTCTAACGTTATTGTTATTTCGCAGTTATATAAAGTAGCAAATTATCGTTCCTGAATAGGTGGCGCCGTGGTAGCCGATCCTGTTCCTCAACTTCCGGTTTATGCACTGTGCAACTATTTCAGTTACATTTTTGGAAAATGACGCTATCAGCGGAATGTTTCCGATACCATTGACCAGAACTAACGGAAGTCGATTATTGCCTCCGCCTACCGCACTCGGTTTCATATTTACTATTTTACATACTAACTGGAATCTGCTTGTATTACGCTACACTCGAACAAAGTGTTGTTGTCGGACGGGAACCAGTTTACATACTTTATTTTATTCACCAAAAAGATATCTTGACCTGTCCATATTTTTCGTGTTATTAAATGATATTTGGAGCTATTCCTTGGTTATATTTTTCATATTTATTCGAGCTTTCACTTTTATGCACATGTCTTACAATCGTAAACAATCGGTATGTATACATGATAAATAGATCCGTTTTGTTATGGTGTTGGACTTTTTACCCTCCAATGATCAGCAATCGCTAGACAAAATAGTTCTCCTAAATAATGTCAGCCTTTCATGCCATTTAAACTTTACAATAATTAAAAAAAGTGAAAATCGGAATCATTTTGATATCCATTGGATAGAAACTGGTCTTTATCCAGATTTACGAAGATTTTAAAAATCGGAAATTAGTAATACGGTTATACCCACGCGGTGCGTATGAATCTTTGTTTACAAAACAGGATTTCGGAACGTCTCTAGTTTTTAGATCGTAAGTTACGATAAACTCAAACTGAAAGTAAACAGTTGTTTGTAAGACACAGGTTTACTCACCATAAACAAGCTGAAACGTTCAGTATGGCATATATTTTAGGTTAAAGACGGTCCCATTCATTTAAAAAGCATTTTGAAAGTAGACGATAGGATTATTTCAGGTTTGGGGAACGAGTAAATGATCACAAAGTTCATTTCTTGACGACCTCATATTCATAATTTCATCATGTCGATGGTACAAATCGATTTTTACTGTTTACTGTCGCTTCTCATGTTTTGTATTTAAACGGTCGGTTATTTTTAAACCCGAACCAGGCATATGCATTCTGTAATTGTGCAAATCTTCGTTCTTTGGTCAATTGGCTTATGGATAGTTGTATCAATTTCAACTCTTACATTATTTTTTTTTTAAATATATTTGCATTACACATGCAATGGCAGTACCTTTCCAATTACTATTTATGTGTTGTGTCTAAATTAAAGTTGTAACACTTTATAGTGACTGAAAAGGGTAAAAATATTCATCAGATGAGAAAGGGCTGAAGATACTTCAAACGGCACCGAATCATTAGATACTGCATCTTATAAAAAGAAACTGAGATTTGGATAGTTCCACTTCAAGGTAAAAATGTTTATCTCTTGTGAAATGAAATAAAAAAAATATTGTAACACTGTAGTTAATTAATAAAGATACTATTACGTGTATTTCTGTATTGGCCTTGTTATTGGTTCTCGGCTAGCAGTCAAACGGCACCGAATCATTAGATATTGCATCTTATAAAAGGAAACTGAGATTTGGATAGTTCCACTTCAAGGTAAAAATGTTTATCTCTTGTGAAATGAAATAAAAAAAATATTGTAACACTGTAGTTAATTAATAAAGATACTATTACGTGTATTTCTGTATTGGCCTTATTATTAGTCCTCGGCCAGCAGTATTTGCCTTCCGCTTTGCCTCAGACCAATACACCTAAGACATGGACCAATAACAAGGCCAATACAGAAATACTTACGCAATGATATTATAGAATGACAGTATGGTTCAATAGCGGGAATCAGCCCCTCAACTACTTTTTACATAAATATTAACTTCTGGCTTCAACGCTTTGTTCGTCTTGTCTGGAGATCTTGCTGTAGTTCCAGTTCAGCAAGCGTTTTAGAGACGTATCCCGTCCATCCTCTTTTGACTTGTAATCTCTGTTGATAGATTTTGCCGCTTGACATTGTATCCTTTCAAGCTTGTTTTTTTTTGTTACCGTGTAGGGGTCCCATACTATGGCTCCATATTAAATTATAAGATCCATTCCTAAAGATCTTGATCATTGTTCTAATCTGACACAAATTTCAATAACTAGAATGCTACCCAAGTTGAATATATGGTGACCCACGAGAACAGCATTATCACTATTGAAATTGTGTTTAATACCATGATTGTTCAATGTCATTAACTTAAATGGAGACAGACATTTGACCTGAAAGACATGAAAGGTGGTGTGGGAGTGCAAAATCAAAAACTAACTGACTATGATATATGGTTAAAGAACGAATATCAATTACATTGGTCAACATGGTCAAGGGCAGAGTTGTTATAAAATAACAATATGGCAGAGAAGTGGTTTCAAGTTTCATATAAAGCGACCTGACTGACATGAAATAAAAAATCGAAGGAGTATCCCTATTTGTCTAATTTTCAAGGTGAAATAAAACTAGTAAAACAATATTATACTATTGTCTAAATATACAGAAATATAATTTGCTTCAAGTAACAGAAATAACTAGGTCACTAGTAACTTATTTAATGAGTATGTGGGGTATAAGAGCTTGCTAACAACAGGCTCTTCATAATCATTTGGTTTGAAAAGGATACTAGTAGTCTATATTCTTGATTTAGAAAAATGTAATTGCAAGAAAAAAAAATCACATTACTTAGAATACTTTAGATCATTCAGGTAGTCTTCATTTATATGTACAAAAGAACAGCCAGTAGTCATTGGATATTGTAGATCATTCAAATAGTCTTGACCTTTTTATTAGTACAAAAGAACAGCCAGTAGTTATTGGATATTGTAGATCATTCCGGTAGTCTTGACCTATTTATTTATACAAAAAAACAGCCAGTAGTAATTGGATACTGTAGATCATTCAGGTAGTTTTGACCTATTCATTTGTACTGAAAAAACAGACACATATACGAATATCAATTATATGCTTACGAGACATGTTGCAATGTTAAAATTATTACGGTATGTGAAAATCAAGACTTGCATAAAAAAAATCACAATATTAGAGACAGTGGCGTCATTTTTCCTCAGAGCTTTCAGCTCTTTGATTAATTATCGATGCCAAGTACTTGTTGTTGTGTACCTGGTTGTCATTTAAGAGGAGGACATGCATTTCCAAATGACTCAAAAAGAAGGAAAAGTTGGATCAACGCCATTGCCCATACGCAGATTGGACGAGTCCATCTCAATCAACTGTTGTTTGCAAGGCACATTTTACTGAAAAAGACTACGTGCAAGAAACTATTCATGGTAAAACTCTATTAACTTTTTGAAGTATATAGTTATATATGTAATCAGTGATATTGTTGTCTTTTTTCAAAACTACCTCTACCGTTTTTTATTGGGAAAAATGCATATTTTTATGGAAATTGGGAAAATTGTATCTTTGCTGTCTTTTTTGCACTGTTGTTTTCATGTATATTTTGGTTGTCAGACATTTTCAACCTAAAAGGTACTTTTCGAAGAGGGGAAAGAAACAGAAGCAATGATGGTACTTAATGCATTGAAAACCACATGTTTTACAAACACCATGATGATTCTGATCAGAAAACCGGATCTCAAAAGTGCTTTCTAATATCAAAATAATAACATGAATACGATATTTACAATCATTACTACCAATGCCATCACTGTTTTGGGAAAATGTAAAACTTTTTGGGAGGAATTTTAAGCCATTTTTTTTAGTAATTGGGAATTTTCTCTAGGGGAAAAAGCCGAATTTCGGCTGTAATTTGAGGCAAACAATATCACTGGTAATCGCCATGCGAATAAACCAAAGTCTGTTTACAAGCGCAATTATCGTTTTAGAATAAAAGGGGATGGTTAATTCAAGACGTCATAATTTTGTGGATTACGATTCAATGTGATCTGTTTGAGATTTTTTGGTGATTGCTACAATTATAATGATTTCTTACAAGAGGTATATCATACTGAGAATTATTTTAGCAGTAATTATGCTAATGTAGTAATGACAGGAATGCATAAGCTATGCCTCATAGACTTTCTTGAAAAATATCAATGACAATGTTAACAGGAACAAAACAATGACATGCTTTCATCTATATTATAGTTATTTAGGTACAAACAATGTACGTTTGTTGCATAAGTCTCTCATTGTTTGTCCTTTGGATTTACATAACATACATTGAATCAGGCAAACATAGTTTTATCCAGATTGTAATGAATAAATCTAGTTAATATTTCGCCAGGTAATACAAAGTATACATTGCTAATGGAAGTTCATTTAATTATAAAAAAACTAATGTTTTATAAACTTTTTCAGGGCGCAAACCCACCATACAGAGACTTAAGTCTACTGCCATTCCCAGCCTATTTTCCTGGACCAAGCAAGAGACTGAATCGTCCAGAAAAAGAAAAATCAGGGCAGTTTCCTGTGAAAACAAAAGAACTAAACTTGAGGAATATTGTAGTAGAAATCTAGAGGAAAGTTTTGATTGTAAAGTTGGTTTTCCTGAAGAAGTCATTCATACTGCAGAAAGGATTTATGACTGTCCACCACCAACTGCCGAGCTAATGTTGAGCTTCACAGATAGAATTACGCAAACATCATCAATGCCTATGTTTTCAGCAGAGAATTTTGAAATGAAGACACGTGATACAGCCATGCATTTTTACACCGGTTTAGAGTTGTATACTAAATTTTTATTTGTTTTGGCCACACTTGGTTCTGCAGCACATTGTTTGAGATACATATATTTTCAAATTGATAGGGTGTCAGTTGAAAATCAGTTTTTTTATGACTTTGATGAAATTGAGGCATTATACAACCAACTTTGAACTGTCTAGATTCTAGATTGAATCTAGTGTTAAGAATATTGTGTATACATGGATTGTTTTTATGTCTAAACAGTGGTGTGAGGCTAACATTTGGCCATCTAGTGGTTTAGTCAGGTATTTTTCGCCATCCAACTTCAAATTAAAGTTTCCTACGACTTGGATTATTATTGACAGCACAGAATATCCCGTGATAAAACCTAAAGCTCCTAGAGCTCAGGCAACCTTTTCATCATATAAAAACAGAAACTCTGAAAATACTTGTATGTTCGACACCTGGTGGTTTAGTAAACTATGTCTCTAATGCATATGTTAGTTCTACCAGTGACTATGAAATAGTTAAAAGATGTAGAATAGTTCAATTATGTGATCCAGGTGACAGTGTGATGGCAGACAAAGGTTTAAATGTGCAAGATTTGTTTGCTAACTTTTTTCAAAAAAAGAAACAGAATTAGTTCCAAAACTCTTATACGGGATAGAAAAGTCTCCAATTAACATGTGCACATAGAGCGAATTATTGGACTTGGCAAACCATACAAAATTCTAATAAATCCTTTGAATGGAACTGAAACAAAACTTTCATCTGAAATAACTTTTGTTGTTTTATGTTGTGTAATTTTAGAACTTGTATTGTGCCAAAGGATGCATAAATAAAAGTGACGCAATGAATTTTGATCTGATATATATATATTTATAATTACATGCACATGTAAATTGTAATGCATATAAAAATAAGGAGATGTGGTATGATATTCAGTGAGTTTATCGAACTAAAGTGCATAAGAAATGGGTTTAAGCAGTTACAGGTGTTACTGTCACGTAAAAAAAAACAACAATGAGAAAAACTTGTACCGTGTAAAAAATTTCAGAGATCTTACCACTAAGTTTTGTTGTCTCACCTTGACTTTGGTGAATTGTTTATATCTGTTGATGTTAATATAAAAAAGAAGATGTGGTATGATTGCCAATGAGACAACTCTCCACAAGAGACCAAATGACACAGAAATTAACAGCTACATGCATAGGTCACAGTACGGCCTTCAACAATGAGCAAAGCCCATACCGCACAGTCAGCTATAAAAGCCCCCAAAATGACAATGTAAAACAATTCAAACAAGAAAACTAACGGCCTAATTTATGTACAAAAAATGCACGAATATAACAAATATGCAACACATAAACAAACGACAACCACTGAATTACAGGCTCCTGACTTGGGACAGGCACATACATGTACATACAGAATGTGGCGGGGTTAAACATGTTAGCGGGATCCCAACCCTTCCCCCTAACCTGGGACAGTGGTGTAACAGTACAATATAAGAACGAACTATAAAAATCAGTTGAAAGAAGCTTAACTCATCAGATGGATAAATAAAAATACAAGTGGACGTGGTCGGGTAGTTGTACATCCAAACAACAAAAAGACACTAAGTACAGATCTGAGAGTACTCACAGTTACTGACAGCTAGTTCAAAGCCACTAACAACTGATAACAAAATCTTGCATCTAAGACTAAATTATCAATCCGTAAGCTCCCTTTAGAATTTTATAAATTTTAGATTTTACATTTCTGAGTTATGGGGTTTTATTCATTAAAAAAGGGGGGATTTTCCAGTTTTTGTCGAGCCTGCGACTTTTGTCGCAGAAAGCTCGACATAGGGATAGTGATGTGGCGGCGGCTGCGGCGTTAGCTAACTTCTTAAAAGCTTTATATTTTAGTAGGTGGAAGACCTGGATGTTTCATACTTTGTATATGGATGCCTCATGTTACGAAGTTTCCGTCAGCCACATGTCCAATGTCCTTGACCTCATTTTCATGGTTCAGTGACTACTTGAAAAAAAAGTTAACATGTTTTGTAATGTTAAATTCTCTCTTATTATAAGTAGTAGGATAACTATATTTGGTATGTGCGTACCTTGCAAGGTCCTCATGCCCGTCAGACAGTTTTCATTTGACCTCGACCTCATTTCATGGATCAGTGAACAAGGTTAAGTTTTGGTGGTCAAGTCCATATCTCAGATACTATAAGCAATAGGTCAAGTATATTCGGTGTATGGAAGGACTGTAAAGTGTACATGTCCAACTGGCAGGTGTCATCTGACCTTGACCTCATTTTCATGGTTCAGTGGTTATAGTTAAGTTTTTGTGTTTTGGTCTGTTTTTCTTATACTGTATGCAATAGGTCTACTATATTTGGTGCATGGAATGATTGTAAGGTGTACATGTCTAGCTGGCAGGTGTCATTTGACCTTGACCTCATTTTCATGGCTCAGTGGTCAAAGTTAAGATTTTGAGTTTTGGTCTTTTTTTCTAATACTGTATGCAATAGGTCAACTATATTTGGTGTATGGAAATATTTTATGATCTATATGTCAGTCGCGCAGGTTTTATTTGACCTTGACCTCATTTTCACAGTTCATTGCTCAGTGTTAAGTTTTTGTGTTTTGGTTTTTTTTATGCAGTTAAGCTGCATTATGCTACTGCCCTATATTTGTGTTCTTCCCACTTAATGGTGTAAAAAGTGCTATTGTTATTATCTAGCTGGCTTATATGTTAATTATAACTAATTGGGCACTTTTTTCATACATTGTACTTTCAATTCTGGATTAGAAAAAATATGACCAGAAAAACCTTAAATGATCGTCGAATTACCCAAAATTTTTGAAGTTGCACATAGGAAGTAGTGCTCATAAGAAATCCGTACGTAGTGTATTATCCCATGTGCTTTTGGCTAAGATGTCAAAGAAAAATTGTATGAAATATTTCATCGCCGAAAATCTCTAATTACAAGTCGTTTACATTTCATCTGACCTTGACCTTATTTTCATGGTTCATTGGTCAATGTTTAGTTTTCTTGGTTAATGTTAAGTTTATGTGACAGTTGTAATAAAGCTTTCTATTATGGACTATCAACATAATATCAGTGCGTCTGGCGTATTAAATTATAATCCTGGTACCTTTGATAACTATTTACACCATTGGGTTGATGCCACTGCTGGTGGACGTTTCGTCCCCGAGGGTATCACCAGCCCAGTAGTCAGCACTTCGGTGTTGACATGAATATCAATTATATGGTCATTTTCATAAATTTCCTGTTACAAAACTTTGAATTTTTCGAAAAACTAAGGATTTTCTTATCCAAGGAATAGATTACCTTAGCTGTCAGGGGCGGGTCCAGGTGAGGATATAATGGGCGTACGCCCCCCCCCCCCTTTTCAAAAAAAAAAAAGAAAAAAACTAACATAATCTGCTAATATTGTAATGAATATGGCAATTTATGCATTTCACAATTATTTTATGTTTTGTAGCAAAAAAAAAGGTCCAAAATTTTTTTCGCCTCGCTCCCCTCGGGAAAAGATTTGATTATACGCCCCCTCTTTCAAATATCCTAGAAACGCCCCTGGCCGTATTTGGCACAACTTTTGGGAATTTGGGGTCCTCAATGCTCTTCAACTTTGTACTTGTTTGGCTTTATAACTATTTGATCTGAGCGTCACTGATGAGTCTTATGTAGACGAAACGCACGTCTGGCGTATTAAATTATAATCCTGGTACCTTTGATAACTAATTTGACTATAAACATAGACAAAAAAGGTACAAACTGGACATAATGCACTAGTTCATAAACAAGTGAGAACAATCGCCTTCATATAGTGCTCAGAATATGACATTCATAAAACTTGTTCAATATCATTAGAGAACTCTGTATCTTGAATACTGAAAGCCACCTCTGATAAGTACACTGTACTATGCAAGATAATGATATAACTGGACTAAAAATACACACAACCTGTAATTAACTGCCTTTACAGCGCTTTCACGCTTTGATTTAAACTTCTGCACTGCCTACTGATAACACAGTCCTGAGTAGATGTAAATGTCATTCAGTGTTGTAAAAAAAAAGGACCTATCTGTCCTAATTGATTTCTAAAATTATATTTCATTGTTCAACATCTATCCTTCATTTGTCAATTTGTCAATTTGTGTGAATTAACAGTAAATGTTAATAACAGCACTTTCATACCACAACAAAACTAGCTTAATACTGTACTGGCTACACTAATATTTGTATTCATATAACAAAAAAATCTTGGAACAGGAATATTTTTGCAATACCTTTTTCATTTTAAATTCTATAACTTTTTAGATAAATAGAACATATTCGGACAATTAAATATCTTCTAATCTGAGAAACAATTTTGACATTTAAACGAAATATTTTACTGATGGTACTGGGAAGATTCACCACAAAGAAACATAAATATAACCATACAAATAGTACATGCATGCATGTTCTCCAATACCATCTCCTATATAAAAAAATCACATCATGAAGAAATGAACTTTGTGTTCCTTTCCTAGCTACAAATGTATCCAAAATCAAAGGTGTAGAACATATTTTATCATAATCATTTGGTAATCAATGCAATTAGTGTCTCCATGACAGTCTTGAACATTAAAACAAAGTATTAAATAAACAATACTGCTAACGTTAAGTCTTTGGCTCAGTAAAGCTGTCATTGTGCAACAGAGTTTAATATATTTAGAACTCTATGTCAACATGAAACACTGTCAAACATTCCTACATACTATCCACACTGATCTGTGTCCACACTTGTTATACCTATAAAAATTAAACCTGTATGAGTAAATACATTTTCACGTTAAAAAACGTTTTAAAAAAAAATGTTTGATATAGATATAAGGATATGCAGAAGAACGATTGATTAGCATAAAGAAGTACAAATAACGTGATCAACCGTCAAATCCAAGCGGGAATTTTTAACCCTTTGCATACCTTGGATGTTGATTGATGGGCACTGTTTCCTCATTTGAGAACTATGTGTCATTAGTGTATTCATTAACTTTAACCTTGGTTTATTGATTAAATTGAATATAGCCAGTTTTGTATCGTACAATTTATTTTTTTGGTAAATTTTTCAGTCAGATCAACTGCAACTGCCTTAAACTATACATGGAAAACACAGCTATTCAGAGTAAAATGTCTGAGAAAAAAAGTATGATCAAGTTTTAGAGATAAGGCTTATAATTTATTACACCGGACGTGTATGTCGTCTACATAAGACTCGTCAGTGGCGCTCGAATGATAAGAAAAGAAAGGCCACGTAGTTGAAGCATAACAAGGTACATTCAAGTAGAACAACACTAAATGATGACATATCAAAGAATGGTCATATTTGCAGAAAGCTCAGGATGATAAGCACATGGTCCTTAATCGGTTTATTCAGAAATCGAAAATAAAAACATCCATTATAAATTTTATGCGTCCGAAACGCTTTTCTGGATTTACCCCCATCACTCACCTACATTCTAATAATAGTTATGTGATGTTTTAGTGTAGATTTCTTACGGCAACGTTATGGACAGTGAAAACGTATCCGTAGGAAGCGTCAAAGTCAAATTCTCCCAACATCCAAGGAGCAATGATTTAACAACACACACCATTATCAATAAATGAATTTCGACAAAATTGAAACGGTTAAGCTTGTTTGCTTCATTAAAAATATACAATAATAAAACTAAGTATGAAATGCTACATTTAAGGGAATTTTTGCAACGGAGTTATATTTAAACGGTATTTTTTCTTATTTCTGACTTAAAATTAAGATAGGAATATAATCTTTTTGTTTTCAGCATGGAATTCGCAATTGATTGTCCATTACCTTACTGGGATACAACATTAGACTTTCCTATGACCGACCCCACTCAGTCAATTGTCTGGTCTTCAAAATATTTTGGTAATGGTTATGGTGCGATTACCACCGGACCTTTTGCCAACTTACCTGGACAAATACAAGCGATAAGAAACATAAATAATGACGGATAGTTAATGTCTAGACAAGATATACAAATGGCGCTTTCTAAACCCAGTTATTACGAATTCACCGATCCATCACCTTGTTACAATGGAAATCGTAATGCTTACAGTATGGAATGTTTACACGATGGGACGCATGTCTGGATAGGTGGCACTTCTGAGCCAACTGCCACAGCTGCCTTTGATCCTGTATTTTATCCTTTTCATGCATTTGTTGATAAAGTATTTGGATTATTTAGAAGGAGAATGCTACAAGAAAGAAATGCAGCTTATCCCGATAAACAGATAACAGGACATGCACCTAGGGACCGAATGGTATTTAATAACACTTTTCCTGGCATAGAATCTGTAACACATGAAGATGGGTATGGGGAAAATATAGATCAACTAGTTAGCTATACCTCTACTCCTTCATGCCCCTCTTGTTCCGGAAGTAATGACCTATATTGTGATACTAGACAAAACATTTGCGTTTCAAGGACAAGACAAGGACAACAAAGAATGGCTGTAAACCGAGTACCAGTGCGCACAAATGGTGGTTTTGAAACTGCTGAAATAATGGAGCCCGATAGTCCTGTTCGTGTTGAGAGAATCATTTACCGCTTTGGTGCATTACCAATTTGCGGGCCAATGTTTGGACCAGTTGTAATGAGAGACAGACGAACGAGAGGCATTTCCATGAGATTTATGTCTTAATATATAAGTAAATAACTGAGTAAATTATAAAATAATAATTAGGAAATATACCAATTCTTAATAACACGTCCGTTAGTTAACACATTTCTTCTTTAAAAATAAAATCGTAAATGTCGATATAGTTATAAGATTTGATTAGCTCGTCAGCGAGAAAACTATCAATTAAAGGTCAAATTACAAAGACGTAAATAATTACAGGTCACCGTACAGCCTTCAACAGTGAACAAAATTCATACCGTATGGTAAGCTGTATGACAACAAAACGTTTATAAGAGAAAAAAAAACCGGTCCTACATATACTTATACTTAAAAAAAAAACCGATAAAACAATTACGACAGCCAGTAGTCGATGACAACCACCGGAATATTGGCCCCTGGCTTGGGATATGCACGTATCCCAATGCGGCCGGATTAAACTTCTTTGTGAGCGTTCAACCCTTCCCGTAACCTAGGACACTGGCGAAACAATATAACATGGGAACAAACTGTAAACAATAAGACTAAAGACACAAAGAAACGATATAAGATATTGCAGTTTCGGAAAGCTAGTTCAAATCACAGTTTCAACTAATAAATAAACAATTTTCTCAAAGACCACAATATTAATCAGTACAGATAAAGGGAATATCGAAAGATGTTGTTGCAATTTTAATTGGTTACCTTTTACGAATAAGTTTATTTAAAGGATGAATAAGTTTATATGGGTCGTATCTTAATATACGAGCTCTATAAACAATTTTGCCGTAAACACTAGGATGTGGTATTCCGTTTGTAATCAGATTTCTACAGGTACAGATTAATTCCAAACCAACCTGTTGTATCTATGAAAGAATTCATCAAAGGTTATCAATAAAGTGTGGTATCTCAAACTTCATAATTTACCAGTTATACGTAACTTTAACGGACAATAGCAAGTTGCACTAAACATTTTTACTTTTATCTTAGATTTTGACGTTTTTACTAAAGAAATATGTTTCTGAAGTTTTTCAATATTTTAAAACCTGAATGTTAACATTATAAAATATGCCTATAAACTCATAAAACTCAAAATTATGAAATTTCACGAAAGACACCAGCATTGTTGTAATGTTAAAAGTAAAACTCTTTTTCCTTTTATTTAAATCTTAAAATCGATAAAACAAACATACTCTCTTGAAATAAAAAATATGTAAATAAAAAGAAGAGATCTGAAATCTAATTAACATTGCCATATCGATGTGAGAAGAACCCCCCCCCCCCCCCCCCCTTGTAATTAACATTGCCATATCGATGTGAGAAGAAGAACTTATTTACGGTTCACCTACTTGGACGGCCGGTTGCAAATGATTCCGGCATAGATACTAAAACAAGCACGTATGTTGACAAACCAAAAAACATAAATTAGACACAAATGCTTTAAATATGAATACAAATAAATTCAAATAACAACTACAGCATACGTATTGTGAGTGTATTTCCCCTCAGAATATATAAGATTTAAAGGTTGTGATGATCATTACTGTTAATTTTGATTCTTTTGTTTTCTTGAGCGGGAGTATTCAAGCAAAAGCTGTGGCTACTTATAGGTTTTGTTCATTTTTGAAGGCCGTACGGTGATCCAAAGTTGTTAATTCTACGTCATTTGGTCTCTTGTGGAGAGTTGTCTCACTGGTAATCATACCACACCATCCCTTATCTATAAAGCTTCTTCTAGTAACGAGCACATGCGATTTGACCCTGCTTTCCAAATCATGTGCCGTCTTTTATTGTGTTGTCAAGTTAAATGTGGTGATCATCCTGTTGGTAGCTGCACTGTGTAGATTTTTTTATTGTGTGTTTTCTTTAACGACCTATGGTCTAGATAGTTACAAGGGGGTTGGGACGGGGTGCGAATGTAACACTTGTTAAATCCAATGACATACTGTGCTTGTCCCAAGTCAGGTTATCTGATATCTGAACTATGTGTTGTTAGTTGTTGTGTGTCTATTCTTATGGTGGTCTTCTTTTGAGAACTAGGGGTGTCGGTGGCCGAGTGGTCTAAGTAGTTCATTTACTGTATTACCGGCCTGTCGACACTGATGTTATGAATTTAGTGGTTATCTCCGAACACTCCGATATAGCTTATAGTGTTGAAAGTGGCTTTAAACACAAACAATCAATCAATCAATCAATCCATCTTCTGAGATATAACATTTTCAGTCCAAGCGGCATGAGAAACATTACATGGTTAGCACTGCTAGATTTGCTGATTTGGTACACAATTTACAACCCTGTATGATACAAACTAAAAGGTACATACATCACTGTATTCTTATTTTACAAGAAAAATGTAGAAAAAAATACATATTATTTTTAATTTGAATCTTTATTCCAAAAACATTCTTATTTTTCCAGCACCGGTGATCCATGAGACGACTGGCACAAGATGCACAATCTAGTGATACATTGGGGGGAAACTACATGGTTTAACTTTGTCAGAGGGAAAATTGTTCATGACTTAAATACCCCTTCCAATCCCCCTTAAAAACAAAAAAGAAGAAGAAAGTTATGTAATACAAATGATGTAATGTGTTTATAAAATTAAAGACGTATATCTTCACGTTCTATATCCATTATTACAAGTTAATATCGCCATCATCTGGAATGTATCTCCTATCTGTACATAGACGTCATTATATCCAAAGCGACTAACTAGCATTTGATAGCTTTTGGTGGTTCCTGTCAATGCTCTTTATTTGGCCTTTTCAACTATTTTGATTCGAGAGTCACTGATGAGTATTTTGTAGACGAAACGCGCGTCTGGGGTATAAAATTTAAACCTGATATCTATGATGTAGGATATATTTGCATAGGTACTTTTTAAAAAGGTATGCAATATAACATTAGACTCTGTTAGAAAATATTTCACATATTTGTTTTTACATTGTTTAAGTCGTTTATAAGTTGTTCTTTGAATATCGATTTTTGAAAATTGGTTTCTTCTCTACGGTGACTGCATCGACTATGTATACCAATGTAAACTGTAGACAAACATCTTATATTCGCCGATTCAAAAGCGTGGACGAAGACGTCAATGTTTTTGATGTTCTGGTTTAAACAGACGTCATTTCATATGACCCGGATCGATAATACACTTGATAACGGAAAGGAAAGATCATGGGATCCTGGCTAATTGCTTGACAGTAGACTTACTTACGCGAAGAGGAGACTGGGTCAGAATATCAGGCTCAGGAACATCTCTTGAATTGTCAATACCGGTATGGATGAGTATTGCCTAAATATGTAAACTATGATTTACTGCATTTTTTCTTAATTTTGGATACATTTTTTACTTGTACTGTTCATTAAATATCCAAGAGATTATGCAGACAAACATGATACGAACTTTTTGAATACAACAATACATTAAAAAAAACATATAGGAAAAATCGAGACAATGTCATCAATTTACTGATTAATGAATTCAATTTGACCAAATGCCATTGTCGTTAACTAATTACTTTTTTTTAAAGATCAAACAAGCATGCGTGGGCAGTTTACATCATATTGGAAATCCATTCTATTTATATTATACAAATGTATGTGATTATTCTGTACTGATGCTGTGAGAGAACCAAGTTAACCTTAGCCATTGTTATGTCAAAAAGAAGGTTAGTTAATTTTTCTCTTTGGTTTATCTTGTGCTTTATTTGTCGGTTAGATTTAATCTAACATTCTCCTTAAAAAATTTAGAAGGGTTCTGTGTTGATCAGTGTTTAGTTTTCTATGTAGTGTTTTGTAGACTGTTGCTTGTCTTTTCGTCTTTTTTTCATTCTTTGCCATTGCGTTATCAGATGGTCGTCATCTAATGAGTTTGAATGTCCTCTTGATATCTTCCGCCGTTCTCTATTATCTATCAAACAATATATAATATCTTTTAGAACCGTGAACATGATCTTTAAATAAAGTTTCAAAGTCATTGTTATTTGCTTGATCGTTGTTTACTTAAAATCAAGTGGCAAATGTTTGATGCATATTCGGGACATCAAATATATGTGTCCATTCAGATCGAACATGGCTTTGTATCTATACATCCCTCCCAATCCAATGGTCAGCCTTCGTTAGCTTTTGTTTACTTCCGGAAGTCCATGTTAACGTACATCAATACTTTCAGGTGGGTGGGTATTTAAGAATAAACCGCAGCTAAAACAAATGCTATATTGTGTGTTCTGGTTGGAACAGAGGTAATTTCCATTGACGCATAGAGTGCTTAAATGACAATTTCGAGTGTGTGTATATACTTTTATAACTTGTACTGATGATATGATCGCAGATGAACACCTTTGATAATGACGGAACTGAAAACTGCCATTGAACACCTCAAGGAACACACTATGTATTGGCTTTCTTACTTAAACAAGAATACTTATAGTTTTACTATCTGCATCCATCCAGTTAACGTTAAACTGCAGATGTTTAGGTTCTTCTCATTTGTGCTCTTAGCTAGCTTCCAGTCGTTACCTCTTATGAAGTATTGTATCAAAGTCTTAGTTAAAGTGGTATTAGCTACGTGCATTTCTAGAGTTTGAATAAGACTAAACCTCTTCGGAAGCCACTTTCTTTTAAAGTTTCCTCTGAATGTAATGATTTTTCCGCTCAACACTTATAACTGGCTATTCCTTTATAAAAAAAAAGATAAATTGAGTTATCTCCAATGATATAAAAGAAGGTATGCAATTTTGAATAGATGAACACATTTTGTTTTTGTCAAAAAGATGTTACCGAAATGATCGATTATAGTAGTCTCAGATTAGATTAAATAGTAAAAACTTCAAAGTCTCAAAAATCTTTTCCACTTCTTCATCAGTTTGCAAATTTAAGTAACATCTAGACCGATTATCTGCAGCTATCTGATTAACCAGTATTTACTGGTATCTTATATACGCCACCACAGTGATAAAAAGTGGGCGAACAAAAAAAAAAATTGACCCACCATCATATTCATATTCTTATACTAAAAATGGGACCTATAATAACGGTTTGTTTTATCATAACTTAATAGTTTTGATATTTGGAGAATTTGGTGTTGATGACATATCTTTTATAGAAAATGAAAGGATATGGAGTAAATGTACATGGGACAAAATCGCACACAATACATTGAAAACATAGAAAATTATCAATGAACAGGGCTTTTATTCCTGTTCTTCATCTTGACAGTTGATGTAGGGTCTTCAACAATTAACGAATCATTCATACCCTACAACAAGGTCAAGACGGCCCCTAGCGTCGATTTACTAGAAGATGCCCGCGAAATCGTGGTACAATTGGGCAAGTGTTGAAACAAAGAGTGTGGACACAGAAATAAGGTGGACACAGTAAGGATCTGCATTTAATTCTATTTCTTTAAAGAAATGAAAATGAAGAACATAATGCAAAAGACCCCATTCCTCTAGGTTGGAAAATAAAAATATTTAATACCCTAAGAAAAGTGTGGCAAAGTGTGATTTTCAGTAGTTTTTTACCCTTTTAACTCAATAACCGTATGAGCTACGTAAAATCCGTTGACATTTCCGGACGTGGGGTGCCTGTTTATACACATAAAAAGGGGGAAGATCACTCCGACATGTTCAACGCCCATTTCATTTTTGGACAGTTCTGCACCTGAGTAAAAACGGTGGATGCCGTCTAATTTAGCACTTACAATTCAATACAGGATCCTTATAGGCCTAACTGTCTTATTTTCTATCCTTTCTTCTTACTTTCACTTGGACTTCGCGGACAGTACGTCGACTGAGCATGCGCGAAAGCGTATAAGACACGGATCGATAACGGTCTCCGAATTTGGATATTTTCTCAAAAGTTGCCGTTTTCTGTAGAAAAAAATTGTTTCAAAGACAAATTTAGAAAATACAAAACACTACAAGTATACGTCATATCACAAATATTTCCGACTTTGTATGGTTTCACAGGAGTTGCGGCTCAATGAAATCGGTCTCTTCCTTTAGTAGTGTAGATACATTGTTCGACATATTATATAAACATGTCTATTGTTGAACATGTTGAACAGCAAGTGATGAAAACTTTATTACACATTGCATGTTTATTTTATAAAGGTGACAGCTTTAACAGTATGATATCAACTTCAACTTTGTCTTTGTCAAAACTATTGTCAATAATATTTATTTAATTTTATTATAATGCAAAAACACTGGTTTTGCAGCTAGGCATGGTTAAATCGTTGCGAAACCTTCAACCAAAGGAACGTTCTCGTTCACCATACCTTTAAAACACATTTTCGGTTTCGCAGAGGACTATTACAAGATTGTGTATGGATTTAAACAAGTATTCACACGTCGAGACTCTGATGCAAACGCGGTGTTAAGAGCAGCAGCAGTCAACGATGTAGCAACGATTGTCTTATGTAAACTATCCTCGTTCGTTCCTCATGTTGTCCCTTCTGATGAATATAAGATGAAATTTTACAAAACAATCCAAAACAAGACTAAACCCAATTGCAGTTTCCGCATGAGACAGTGCAATTCCATATCCGTTCCCCAAAGAAGATAATTTAGTTGGCGATTAACCGCCAAAAGCAGTCGTGAAAACCCTAGATTGATCATCATAGTCTTCAAAGCCGACAAGAGTAACGATCAAACTCATAACGCAGTCGTGTTTGATCACTGCCAATTAAGAAACATCCATGTCACCCTTAGTGCACAACGCTATCCAGCCGTAGATTTCAACACTACCTTCACCCAGTGCAAAGTATCTAGAGTGTACAAAGAAGCCACCGACTTTCGCAAGAAATTCTTCAACATGGATCATCTCATTTGCAATAGTAACATCAACCCTTCAGACTTTTCAGACCTGTACCCTTGTTCGTTATTGACGTGAGTCACTAGTCTGAGAAGCTGAAAGTGTCTGTAGTTGACATTCAGATCCGGACAGAATTCGAGCGCAATGTCCTAGCAAACACCGAAGCCTTTGCACTGGTTTTTTCAGATAGAGTTCTGCAGTTCGAGGACTAAGCATGGGTTCTTTTTCATTGTGTCTGCTAATAACAGTAGAATCGACACCCGGTACAACCCACCCATTCACCTGAAAGATGGAAAGAGTTATGAGATGGCTCCGGTAAACCTGTAGACTTACTACTCCCCCCCAAATACTCATGTAGGGAACAACGCCTTTCGTTATTCTAATGATAATGGTGGCACCTGGTTTATCATTGCGCTGAACACTGGCTCTTACTCTATTTAAGACTTCAATGATGTGCTGCAGAGACACATGCGACTCAACAACCACACAACCAGAATCCACATTGGTGTCAATCGCAGAACACTAAGGGCAACACGAACCCTTGCTAAAAACTATCAAGTGGACTTCGACATTTGCAATATCATCAATACTGTTCTGCGCTTCGAACAAAGAATCTACACACACGACCGAACTACAAATGGTTACACATAGGGTGAGGACATTGTAAACATCATCAGCATCAACAGAATTCTAACCAACAGTGATATCAGCAGTGAAAGCTATGTTAACGGATCGCAAACACCCATCATCTTCAGTTTCTTAGATATATATAAATGGATAATGACACATACGGTTTGAATTTGACACAAGGTCAGGTTAGCAAATTACAAAAATGGTTGCCCGGTCAGCATTCGTTTATCGCATTCTAATCTGCGGGCGGGGGAACACAAACTCGCTCACTCATGCACAAATGCAAAAGATCAACAAGATGTTCAAGAATAGCACAGGTGGTATGGTCTTGAAGCTGAGTGTAAAACAGCTAAAACGGAACATGCAAAAGGAAGGTAGATTCCTCTTGCATTAGGAACCTTTTCTGTTAAAATAGTCTGTTGTCCAACCGGTGCACTCAGCACATCAGTTACAGGAACCAGAGCCATTGCTTGCATATTTCGAGAAGTAAGTCGAAATTTCTCAACATATATCCTTTTCAAGCCATTCCGGTGTAATTCAACAATCTTGAAGAATCCCATTTAGGCGTAAATATGTCTAAGAGCATTCACAATTTTGTGCTTTGCAAAATAAGAACAAGGTTCAGTCTTATGCAGTTTCAAGCGCTTCTTGATATCAAATATAATTCTTCGGTAGTGAAATGTGTAGAATGGTATGTTACATCTCCCATGGTCGATTTTCTTCTGTAACATTTGAATCCTTAAAATACAGTCTTGTTCATCCTTCAATGGTTATATATGGTAGTGTTGTATAGCAACAACGCAACGTAAATTGATTTATGACGTCAAGGTATAAACCTGAGCGCCACCACCAATTTCAGCGGAACAAAAAATAACATTACGAAGTACAACATACCTCAACTACTTTTTTAATGAACGTACTGCGCATACGCCGTGATAAACGTTCCACCATTACACAGATCACTCAGCTACGCTCAGGGATGTGCTCCGTTCCAAACGTTTAGTGACAAAAAAATCCATATAAATTCTACCCCGGATTGAAAATTTGAAACCCTTGACCCTTTGTGGACTTACTTCCTAGCAAGGTCATAGGAGAAATACTCCTGATTGGTCGTTTAACTCACTTTGAAGCTTGTACTTCTCACAAAGGCTCCTTCCAAATGTCATTTCTTTTTGTTTAGTCCACTACAGGCTCACACCCTAGTCGTTCTCCTCTGTTTTTCAGTGTAAGTATTCTACTGTTAACAAACTTACCATCCACTTCTACTACCTCCAGAATTTTGTAAACCACTCCAGTTGGTAGTTTCTTCCATTTCATAGTTTCCTGACTCTGTTTCTGCACCTTTTCCGTGAAGACGTCTTCGCTGATAAATCATCTTCCTGTACTTGGTTGACCTCCATCCTTCTCATTTCCTCCATCTTTTGTCAGAAATCCATGATTATAACTCGAAAACTAAATGTGACCGTGCGTTTTGTGATTAATATATTTTTGTTGTTTAAATTCATAATGGGTGTTCATGTAATATAATTTTTTTAAAGACTTGAAATACATTTATTGAAAAACATCTGAATATAATTTACCAGGGAAGTATGAAATAGGGGCCCTGTGTTTACAATGTTCAATCGTTCATGGATAAACGGTGGAGTACAATAAAAAAAATTCTATTTTTCTATGCTTAGCATATAAGTTACATTCTTATTCATTACACAGACAAAAAATGCGATCAATTAGTATAACATTCTACAATAATTAAATTTTGGATGTAACACGTTTTCTGATTGGCTGAAAGTTTTTTGTCTAACGGCTCATAGACATAATTTTGTCATGTGACTGTGACGTAATCAACGTTTTTTCATGATTTACTCCTTAAAAAAGGAATTTCGAGATCATATTATAAGGACTGACTGTAATATATTTTCTATCTTTTCGAAATAACCTAAAAAATGTGTTGCACACTTTTAAATAACCCGCTACGCCGGTAGTTCAGTGTGCACCACATTTTTTAGGTTATTTCTTCTTAACTTGGGGTCCTGGCTCACTGAATGTTAACTCTGACGGTATAGCCAGGCGTAATACAATCACTTCGATTATCTGATTTGACAAGGGTTTCTTTTCCGCAACACTGAATTGATAGCATCAGTTCATAACAAACATGGCGTCCTCCATACTCAATCGATGTGATACGAAGTTTATAGAGAATTTACAGCGTATTATACGCATGATGTATCCACTTTTTAGTTATAGATTGTGGTAGAGGTATACAATACACAGCACACAAGCCTAAGCAAGTAGATTGTTTACTACATTTGCAAGAATCCGATGTGATTGCCTGTTTGAAAACTGGGTATGGCAAATCTCTGATATTTGAAACCCTGGCTCATATGCATGAAAGATCAGCAGTTTTGATAACAAACTCGTTAAATTCTATTATCACGGAACAGATCAACAGATATGGCAGTATGGCAATATGTGTGTTGCCTGAGTTGTTGCAACGTCTGCAAAAACATTCTTGTTCTACTCCTTTTTTAGAATGTGATTTGTGCAAATTCTGCAGTGCTAAATTTAAATTTGTAATTGGACACCCAGAACATTTCCTCAATAAGGCAATTATTGACATTTTTAGTAACTCAGCATGGCAAGATATTGTGACATCTTTTGTAGTAGATGAAGCTCATTGTGTAGAGAACTGGGGAGCAGACTTTAGAACTGATTACAAAAGACTGTCACTGCTCCGATCAACATTTCCCAATGCTAAGTTCTTAGCATTTACTGGGACTGCTACAAAAAATACTTGTGACACCATAGAGAAGACATTACATCTGAAGAATTTAAAAATTATGAACACTACAGTTGTACGCGACAACTTTAAAAAAATATTTGTAAGAAAAGACCAGCACAGAATGCAGCAGAATCTCATGTAACTGTTCTTTTGCCTATCATTAATGAGTTAAAGAAAAGACAAGATCATTTCCCTAAAACTGTGATATATTCTAGACTGAAATGGTGTGCAGCAGGATACCAGTTAGTAATGCTTCCTGAAAAAGATGGCACTCATGTTGATGAAACAACAAAGATGTATGTTAGTCAGTATCATGATCCGTCGACAGAACAGGTGAGCATTTGTTTTTCTATTTCAAAATATGTTTCATAAATACAAAGCCCTTTCGTGGATAATTAAACCTTCATTGGGACTGTGAAAAAAAAACCAATTGAAAGTGAAGAATGTAAATGTATAAATAATGCTTGCAGATTTAGAATGAATAGCAATTTATATTTAACTAAAAGAAAGGTAAAGGACAATTCTTATTTTACAAAGCTACTGTACCTTCCCTTTTTTCTGCCAGGAGATAGGACAAATTTATTTACATATATATTGTTGGCCTTTCATGCACTTAGTATTATGATTGATTGATTGATTGTTGGTTGCTTAACGTCCAGTGTCTTAGTATTATGAAAAAAAAAAATCCTTACATGTATGTGCAGGTAAACTTTTTTAACATGTACATTCATTCATTGGACATGTTAAATAAAAACATCAAATAGAAATAAGAAGAAGTGGTATGGCCAATGAGACAACTCGCCATCCAAATCACAATGTATAAAAAGTAAACAATTATAGGTCAAAGTACAGCCTTTTTCTAATCTATATAAAATACGAGAAACACTTATGAACCATATCAACAAACGACAACCACTGAACAACATGTTCCTGACTTAGGACAGGTGCAAACAAATGCATGTTTCTTTCAAGTAAAGTGCATGTATTTCTGAATAAAAAATGAGAAGATATTGTTTGATCGCCAATCCACCTTAACAAGGATAAAAGTAATAGAAGTAGATTTTATCATGTTGATATGGATAAAATATAATAAAATTATGGCAACATCATAATTATGGATTAAATTGTATTAGGTTTCCCCCAATTACATTTATATATTTTTTTCAGTTGAAGCAACATGTCGTCAAGTGACTCACTAAAACTGTTGTTTGCTACAGAAGCATACAGCATGGGAACAGATGCACCGGATATAAGGAGAATTATTCATTTTGGTGTACCTTATTTATTGGAAAGTATGTTGAGTTAAATTATTATGTTGTTGATTTTAGCAGTACATGCAACTGTTAATGTATATGTATACACGTATGTACATAAAAAGATGTGGTATGATTGCCATTGAGACGATGTATTTAGAAAACATGATAAAAAGATGTTCGGTATCCGTCATTGAGACAAAAAGAAAAAAAAAACAACACGAAAATAAAGTATTAATAAAACAATCAGTTGTTTTTGTTAACTGGTTAACTACATACATAGCCGTGTAAAAAATGAAAGTATCTCAATTGTATCTCCAATAAAACCAAGTTACTATATATAGTCTTTCAAAATACTGCTGATTAAGTATTGTTTTCCAAACTAACATGTACATGTATCTCATACACTCTCAAAATGTATTGTTTACTTATATAGTATGTGCACATGATGATCCATAAATGTATAAATATATCTGATTGTCATGTATGTGATTTTTTTTCTTTCAGCCTACATGCAAGAAGTTGGAAGAGCCGGACGAGATGGAACAGATTCAGAAGCTATATTGCACTTTAACAATCATGACATTGGTAATAATATGCCACTTGAACCAAAAATAGGAATTTGTTTTGATTTCTGAATGTTGATGGAAATTTTAAGTGATTTTTTCAATTTAGATTTTCAAAGATCAGTTGTTTGTCACAACTGCTGTGACAACTGTGAACACAAATGTGAATGTGAACTATTCAAAGAACCAATGAATTCATTAGAAGATACTGAATCTAGTGCTTCAAAGGTGAAAAAACCTAGACTCATGACAAATAAGAAGAACATCTTGAAAACAATGCTCCAGCAATACTTTGACGCAGAAAACGAAGTAACAGGATTTCCGATGAATATTAAAAAGACAGGACTCTCTCATCATCTGATAAACAATATCATCGACAACTTCCATGACATGAAAACCAAAAATCAAGTCTGATGTTTACATTCCACATTTGAATATTGTATATGCAGAAAATATTGCGTTGATAGTGAATCATGTTCATAATATGGAGAAATAGAGCCTCAGCAAATGTATTGTTGCCCATTTTATGACCTACTGATGGTTGTGGGAATTGATTGTTGTTTAAAATAAAATTTGTTATGCTCAAAACTTTTAGCATTAATGAACAATGAAAATGAAATTTCATAACTTTGGTTCTATGCATTGTTGTTGAATAGTTAATCAATGAAATGTTGTGAGAAATATAAAAGTTTGTAATTAATCAATAAACATGATGATGAATAAAATCATGCTCGCTTTATAGATTTTTTATATTTTAAAAAAATAGGTTTGTGTTGTATCATATGGGCATGATATATAGGTTCACCTGACTTTGACCTGAGATCAATCTGTAGATATCTCTTCTGTTTTTTCTGTTTCCGCCGAGGAGCCCGGTATGTACTCACCGAGTACTTTGGCTTCCTCCACCATAATAACAGACTTACCGGTGTCCTTACACTCCCTTGGTGTCGGGTTGGGGATTGTCCGTGGTGGTGAGTTGTATATAAGTTAGTGAAACATCTCCATTAATCCTAATAGGGAGTGTACACGGATTCCACTGTACCCTCGCAGCTCTCTACGACTCTAGGGGTGCTTCGCATATCGGAGTAATTTACGTACATACATACATACATATTACTATAATACAAATCCTATTGAATTTATATATTTGGTATCTGCCAAATATGACTCTCAAAGCTCAGAATGCAGGAATTTGCATCTCATTTTTCCCAAACCCCCCGAGCTAGTTCGAGCCTCACCGGTGATAGTAATTTGGGGGTGGTGGTGCAGGGGAGGGGGGGGGACTTGTAGAATTTTCAAGAAACTTGTAAAATCTTATCAACCACAAATCCCCCTGGCTTGTTGGTTAAAATGTATATTGTGAAGACTGAAACCGATTCAAGTACATGTGATAAAAATAATAATATATGTTAATGGGAGTAGAACTATATAAAATACATGTGATAAAAGTTTTTGACTAAATCATGATTCAAGTAAGCACTTTATTCAGGGTTAACTTCATATGGTAAACATTAACCAAAATACATGTGATAAAAGTTTTTGACTAAATCATGATTCAAGTAAGCACTATATAGAGGGCTGACTTCATATGGTAAACATTAACCAAAATACATGTGATAAAAGTTTTTGACTAAATCATGATTCAAGTAAGCACTATATACAGGGTTGACTCCATATGGTAAACATTAACCAAAATACATGTGACACAAGTTTTTGACTAAATCATGATTCAAGTAATCACTATATACAGGGCTGACTTCATATGGTAAACATTAACCAAAATACATATAATTAAAGATGATATCAGATTTATTTATTATAATAGCACTATTTACAGGATTTGCTTCACAAATATACATAATACATGTCGTAAAAATATCCAAATGTATGTGATAAAAACAATCTAATTAAAATTAAATCTCCGCACTTGCTCCTCGTTGTTTATATCCCACGCGCGACATATAAACAACGAGGAGCAAGTGCGGAGATTTAATTTTAATTAGATTGTGATAAAAACTTTTGACAAAGTCATGATACATGTACACATGATCATGATAACAATGTGATCAGCACTATTTACAAACAAAAAAAAGAAGCCAAATACATGCTTACAACTAAATTATGATAACAGATAAGCACTACGTATATTTACAAAATTCACATTCACATGGTAAAAAAGTCAATTAAATGTTTTCAAAGCTATTGATCACTAAAACATTATACTGTATTTAATAATGTGATAAGCACTATTTACAGGATTAACTTCAAATGGACTGGCAAAGATAACCAAATACATGTGATAAAAGCGTTGGAATATGAATTATGGTATGAATATAATTAGCACTATTTACAGGCTAATGTATTCAAGCTTTTGATTAAATCATATGAAATAAGCACTATTTACATGATGAAAATTAACCAAAAATACATGTAATTAAAGCTTTTAACTAAATCATGTAAATCATGATACGAAATTAGCACTATTTACAGGATTGACTTCATATGGCCTCATTCAAACACATAAAGTGACATAATACAGATAATAAACTATTCAATCACAAATAATTTGAGGTTAGTCACCAAGATCATTTGCATTTGTAACAATACGAGTTTTGATCCAACTATGGTAATGACTATAGTTGGCAAATGTTCAACATCAGATTTTTTTATATTTGGGAATGCTGAATGGCATCTTCCTGGCTGAAAGTTAAATGGTCTTAGTTTTCTAAAATCACTAATCATCAGAAGTTCATCACCTGTAGTGTCCTTACGTTTATGCGTTTTGTACCTTACTGTTACATCAGTTACACTGTCAAAAATGTTCTGCAATATCCCTTATACCTGACAAAAAGCTTTGGTATGATTAGCAATATTTTGTTCCGATTTGTTTGAATACATGTGTTTTATATGTTTTTTGTTATTGTTTTCATCACATATTCCATTTGGAGATCAGCTGGAATATATCCATCTGGTTTTCCAGTTGTGTTGACAAACATCCCTTGAACCACTTCTACAGCTTCTTTCTCTGACAAAGTACTAATCTGCTGAATAAAAAATCTGTGGATTTCTATAGGATACTTGCTGTTATTTGATTTAGATTTAAAAACAGTCATGCTGTGCTTTAGCAGTCTCAGTAGTTTTTTTCTGATCAGGCGACTTACGTACGTCAAGCAAGTTTTTAAATAGCAGTCCTAGTTCAAGAACCATATGACTATAGTTCAAGACTTTATCTGTTTCAGGTGTTGTCTCTGTATTCTTTTCTGGAAGTCGTGGACTGAGTTGAATTTCCTTTTCATTAGCAAGGCGGACTTTCAAGTTGAGGAATTATCCATCCACTACTACAAAGAAAATATAAATACTAATTTTAAAAGTCTAATTATGATCACTATTGATAAATGCGGACTTTTTTAAATGATGTGTGCATAAGTTTTCTTTCATTAGATTACATGGCACTTATGCTTGTAATGAGCTAAGTACAATTAATCATGGCACAATGTGATAGTTTATAGTTCAAATTACATAAATGAAAAAATATTCATGTAAATTGTGTACAAAAATACACATGTACAATGTAACACATGTACAATTTATATGTAAATATAATTAATGACTGTATTTTTACAGAGAATAAAACAACCAACAAATGCAAAAGGTACCTACATGACCTAGGTACATTTGTATCCAGTATATTGACAATATGACAGAAACCAGAAAAAAAAGTCTTAAGACTTGTGCAACAGTACTGATATGCAATTAATTTTTTCAATATATAACAGAATAAAGCAGTAACTGTACCATTTTACCCCTATGTTATTTTTATTAAACTATTTTTTCACATTATTTCATTGAATCAATATCATTATGATCATCGCATTAAAAAAAGAAAGTTTAAATACAACGTATTCTTGAAGCTAGTAATGTATGGAAAAACGTAGAGGTTGACAATTCTGAAAGTAGTAATTAAAGTTGTACTGACATTCTTTCCTTATTTAAATACCAAAAATCAAGTCTTGGATTTAAATCTGCATCTATGTACAGAAAAATAAGAAGATGTGGTAAGATTGCCTTAAATGAGAGAACAATGAGCAAAACCCACATTACATAATTAGCTTTACATGGCTGTTTGTTAGAAAACTGGATTTTTTATGGTTGTATATAAATGTAAATAATATACCACTGCTGATTTAGCATTTTAGTCCCTGAGCTTTAGACATCACATTTAATATTTCTTCATAATTAAAAAAAGGAGATATGGTGAGACAACTATCAGTTTAAGACCAAAGGATATAATGTATTTAATTTTGAATTTTGCTGATTTATTATTATACTTTACATTTGTATTCACATCCGTAAGAGGGCATTGGCATAATAACAATTAGAATTAACAAAAATGTAATCATGATGTAACAACAATCATGTAAATTTCCAATGTACAAAATGTACAACAATTAATACAAACTTGTAGGGAAACAGAAATATATAATTTTAACAGTATTCTTTAAAAAAATAATGTGATGTTTTTATGGATGCAAAAATTGCGATAGCAGGAATAAAAATTTTGGTTTAGTCTGATTAAAAAAATGAGATTGTTATGCATGGTATGAGAACCAGTTCTATCTGTGTGTACTGTGTCTTTACAATTTATACATGTTTAATGCTACACACATGTAGTAGAGCATTGCATATAATACATGTACATGTAAGAATACATACTGTGCATACTGTTGTACGTTTGTTTTTTCTACATTGGCTAGAGGTATAGGGGGAGGGTTGAGATCTCAAAAAACATGTTTAACCCCGCCGCATTTTTGCACCTGTCCCAAGTCAGGAGCCTCTGGCCTTTGTTAGTCTTGTATCATTTTTAATTTTAGTTTCTTGTGTATAATTTGGAGTTTAGTATGACGTCCATTATCACTGAACTAGTATACATATTTGTTTAGGGGCCAGCTGAAGGACGCCTCCGGGTGCGGGAGTTTCTCGCTGTATTGAAGACCCATTGGTGGCCTTCGGCTGTTGTCTGCTCTATGGTCGGGTTGTTGTCTCTTTGACACATTCCCCATTTCCATTCTCAATTCTATATATTTCTCACCATCTTTTTTAACAGATTGTCTGAAAACAGTCAATTTTACTCAAATAAAATTCATATCCATTTAAATGCTACATATATTAAATCATGTTAAACTTGTTTTTAGTTCATTATACTTGGCACATCAAATGTAATTTTTATACAGGTACTTTTATAAAATCCGGAAATGGTGTCTTAGTTAGAATTACTTTATACATATTTACAATATACATGTATAAGTTTGTATACAGCTTGATTTCATGGATGTCAACATGTACAGACAATGACAGTTTTTTTTTACAATACATGTACATGTATTTATAATATATCTGAAAATAACTACCAAGGCAAATGAAATAAAAATAAGTTATTTGTTTTTGTAAAGCACTAAGTCTAATTAGGTAAATTTTGATTTCTTATATTTACATACACATGTGTTTTCACTAAAATCATTCATCCAATCAACCTGTTTCATATCAAAACTTTTAAAACTTGGCATGTTTCAATATAAGTAATTTATATCAGATTTTCTCCTTAATTATACGAAATATTTTGGTTGGTGAAAATTTGTTAGAAAGTATTAAAACATATATATTTATAATGTTTCTCTTAATATTGTCTTGCCTAAAATTGTCATGAAACTGGATTCCTCTGAAAAAAATTACAAGTGATGAGCACCATGCATGCTCATGATGTTGCATATATATAAGTATATTAAGACCCTCTACCAAGAAATTTGTTTTGCATGCACACGTATAAAAATTGCGGTTTTTATCCAATGTAATCATAGGTTTGAACGTTGTTTTCAATTTAGACTTGTTTATATGTTTTTGTTTGGGCTTGTATTATATTTGCTTTCGGGTTTATATGATCCGTTCATCCTATTTCGACTCTTCAAAATTCAAGGGTCTATCCTAAATTGAGATAAATTATATGGCCTTCCAAATACCGTTTCAATTCCTAATATCACTGAATACATTAATTATCGAAATCCGGATATGGTGTACTTATTTTTGCACCTCATGTTTGCAGTATACCATCTTTCCCGCAAGTTTATTGTTTTCTGTTTGGTATTAAATTAATAGTTAAGATCCAATTTGTAACATCTGGTGATCCGTTTATTTGGCAATCGCCAATGGCAGTCATGCACAGATCATGTATTTTGCTGGAAAACAAATGGGATAAATGCAAGGAATTCGAACTAAGCAAAGAAATGCAACTAAACATGTTTGACAGATTGAATTTTTGAGGAGACTGTGATACCAATTCCGCATGTTGATCGTGGAAAGGGAGACCCCAAAAAATAATGGCCATCGTTCATAAAAGGGCTGAAAAGGATAATGCTCATCTTCGCTAGCCAAGGGTTACGATCCACTTCCCTCCTCTCCACCCTTGGCAGATTGAGATAGAATTTCGGAGACACAGGGTAATGATTTTCATTGGTTGCAGTCGAAACTCGCTGCATCCAATCAAAAAGCGCCTATAACATGATCACGTGTAAATGTAGAAAGTGTATGTTTAACAATTGCCACGTGCTTATTGTGCAACAAGTCTTTACATCCCTAAACATACGACTATATTTAGTGACAATTTGAATGTTTTTAATCAACTAATAGAAGTTCCTGTGTATGTTTCTTGCTCAATTGCATGAATGTCAACGTATATTTTCGTTTCCTGCTTTACCAAGTGTGTAGAATCTAGACGCTACCGTGTTTTTACCTCCAAATTGAAGAGTTCAAGTGCTACCATTGGTCAAGAATAATGTATTCGGAATGGGCGTGACTTTAATCTACTGATAGATGGCGCAACATTGATCACAAATGTTAGCTAAATCTGCCAAGGGTGGAGAGGGGGGAATTGGATCGTAACCCTTGGCTAAGAAGATGGATAATGCCTGACTACGAAACATTAAAATTCAATTATGCTCAGATAATACAAAAGGAATCAATTTGAGGTGTCTGATTAAACTTTTTAACACCTTCAGATGTTTCTAATGAACACTTTATTTCTCTTCAAAGTGCAGTAAAATCAGATTCAATACGTGAAGGCCAAGGATTTTTTTTATTAAGTTCAAAAGAAAATGGATAAGCAGAGCAAATGTTCAATAGTTAAGGGTCTGGATGGGGTTTACGGATTAGAAAATAGAGAATAATGTGCAAACAGTGCAAAATGAAGGGCTAACAAATATAGAATAGACAAAAATAGAGAGAAAAAAGAATAGAGAATAAAAGTGTGCTAAAATATACAGTATATAGAGAAAAATGATGTAAAAATTAAAGAATAAAGAAATGAGGGACCCCCCATCTAGACCCTCATAGTAGACATATAGGCTTTATTATCATCCTTCCCCACCGCTATATCAGCTTCCTCAACATATCTGTAAAACTCGTATCCAGTTAGCGCGTGCAAGTGAGGAGACATTATCAAGTGAGCAGGACTTATCAACAAATTCTCCCAACATATTGCCTTGTATTGTAATGGTGATAAGTCACCAAATAAATTCTTTAAATAAAATAAATTACACTTGCAGTACATATTTTACAATGAACCATTTCTTTTTTCCTAAAATTACTTTACATTCTGAAACGAGATGTTGATAAAATGGTGTCGACGGCAGTCTTGATAAGTTCTGCCGGGACTACTTTTTTCAGAACTGAACTATTTGACCTAATTTGAACTATTGATCTGACCTCTATTGAGACCAATCTATCGATACAAATTTCAACAATGCAGTCGGAAAGCTAGGTTGGTTCCCTCCGTAAAATATCCAGTATGCCTTCGGAATATACAAATATTAACGGTCGGTATGAGCTAATGATGGCCTTGAACTTGAACGTTTCGGTTCCCGGTTTGTCGAACGTCCACATACGGTACCAGTTGAAAATGGCGTTAAACGTCAGACTGAAGTCGGATCTTGATTGAAACATAAATATACCAAACTCATTGATTCTTGGGTAAATAACAGGGGGAAACATGCTTATAAACAACAAAGAAAAATAGATTGTCGACTGTTTTTCTCATTCCATAATGCATATCCATGAACCATGAATTGTACGGGCTTATCATAACTTTAGGACATAAGGCGATGATATATAGGGCTTGAGGGTACAACATTAGGCTGTTGTTTGATATAAATGAGTAGGTGGCTAGTTTCCTAAATCGCTGTTATTTTGAAAGTCTCGCTTTTATTTCTTAGATGACACATTCCACGTTTCCACGTTTTACCCCCCCCCCCCCCCCCCCCCCCCCCCAAAAAAAAATTATCCCACATCCCCACTTTTTATTTACCCTATCCCATATACCAAAAATTGTTTTGTGATTTGAATATTTAAATGGTGCTGATTCATATTTTTACAGAAGGGTAGTGTCAAAATAGTCTGTTCCTAGTATTGATATAAGTAAAAAATCTCAACGCCCCTTTTAACTGGTGTATTGTAGGTTTCTTAGTCCCAGAAATTATGAAGCCTATTCTTGTTTTGAAGCATCCCACCTAGACAATTATAAAGTACATGTAATTTTTTCAACTTCCAAACCTTATTACAGTGCATTATTTTTATGCCCCATTTATGGGCATTATCTTTTTCGGTATTCGTGTCCGTTCATTCGTCCTTTCGTTCGTTTGTTTGTTCGTTTGTCCGTCCATCCGTCTGTCCCGCTTCAGGTAAAAGTTTTTCAGGTTAAAGTTTTTGGTCAAGGTAGGTTTTGATGAAGTTGAAGTCCAATCAACTTGAAACTTAGTACACAAGTTCCCTATGATATGATCTTTTTTATCCTAATTTCACAGTCCACTGAACATAGAAAATGATAGTGCGAGTGGGGCATCCGTGTACTATGGACACATTCTTGTTATTATTTGATTTTATGTATGCTTATCAAAAATGAACTTGATCCCTTCTGTCTTTCCTTTCACCATCTTAAGTTGGAAAGATATAAAGGTGAAGCTAGATCATTATTTTCTTAATATAGGGTTGTTTGTCACATACTGTTTCTAAAGTTTGCATCAATGACCAAAATTATCAGAAAATAATCAATTAAGGCATTGCTATTTATTGTCTTCCCACTGTTGGACTCGCTTTTGCAAAATTGGGATGCCCCCACTCACCATGACCAACAATATTAAGTCCATTGATTTGCCTATAAAATTCTTAATGAGTACCAAATGTTACATTCAGTTTTTACTTTTACTGCACATTAACCAATATCTATGGAAAGCCTCAGCTGTCATATATTAGAGATTTACAAAACGTTATGCTGAAGCTTAAAATGTAAAGTTAAGACAGCGTGATGTTGAATTGAGTCATCAAAATGCTAACTCTAAATTACAATATGCTAAGTTGAATTTGTGCAATGTTGACTTGCAATGACAAGTGCTTTAGTCGTGATAGTATAATGATAAGTCACGATGTTGTGATGATATGCCAAACACACGTAACGTTGGGTTTAAAGTACATGATGTGAAGTTGACGTTGCATGATGTTAGCTTGCAGATGGATACTGCGCAGTCATCCACATCGACAGCTATGATAAAAAATAAAGTGAATAGCTAAAATGTATGGTGCTGACTTGTTATTAATAAATGTTGAGCTGAGATAGTACGATGTTATATCATTGTGATATTACGATAGGTCTATCATGCAATCTGTTGATTTAAAACATCATGATGTACAGTTGAAAGTACATGATGTTAAGTTAAGATAACACGATGCTACACCACTATATTGAAACGAAAGGCTTACCATACAATTTGTTGACTTAAAACAACACGATGCAACGTGTTAAGCTGAGATGCTCACTTGAAACGACAGGACGTACAGTTGAAATTTTGTAATGTTAAGCTACGATATCACGATGTTATATCATTATAATGTCACAATAGGCTTATTATACAATTTGCTCATTTAAAACTACACAACGTACAGTTGAAAGTACGTGATGTTAAGCTAAGATAGCACGTTGTTATATCATTAGAATGCCACGATAGGCTTACCACACGATATGCTCGTTTAAAACTACATGACTTTCAGTTGAAACTAGGTGATGTTAAACTAAGATAGCATGTTGTTATATCATTTGAATGTCACGATAGGCTTCAATACCGACAACAAACGAGCAGCATGTTTATTGTTCACTTTAACAGCTTGCTAAGTTGCTTTTTCAATTGTTTTCGCTAGAGTTGTGAGTTTGACACAAAAACAAGGGCCCAGGCGGCCACTTCAAAAGCCTGCCCATTTGTGGGCGATTAAGTGTCGTCCATAAAATTTATGCCACACGAGTCGGGCGAGTTTCGGTTATCTAACTTTCAATTTGGGCAACTTGAAATTACTCCACTCACCTGTACCACGGCTTTCTGTGACACACTACCATCTTCGAAGCGGCGTAGGGGAACAACAATGCGTAACTACTCGAGATCATTCATTTCAAAAAGTAAAATTAGCCCATACCGGACGGTATTGTCAAGAATTTCAATAACGGCCGGGTACCAGTCTATCGGAAAGCAAGCTCTTAGGAACGACCGTTGTTGCTACTTTCTTAAGACAACAATTGGACTGATATTAAAGCCCGCCATTCTGAAATTGCGTTAATTTCGCGGAAAAAAATATTTTTGCGGCAATTTGGACATTTTTTTATTTTCCATTTCTAACATGCCATTGGGGTCAGAAATAGATTTCTTTCTATATGTTAAGCATGTGTCTTATTATTAAAGAAAATAATGCCTAAATTGGCCCTTCCTTTAACAATTACGATAATAAATTATTCGAAATTGTCTGTTATTTTTTATTCTTTTTGTATTAGATACAATACAAAGGTAACAAAGAAACAGGCCGGTAACAACCGTTGCCGGATAGTTTTTCTGCATGAGTAGTCAGGTCAAGGTCCGAGGCAGAAAAACTATACGGCAGTTTGTTTCCGGCCTGTTTTTTTGTTACCTTTGTTTTGTATCTGACTTATACGACGTTTCAAAAAGGAAGTAATACATTTTGCATTTAGAAGAGGTAGCAAAATTAAACAGATTAGAAACGTAATTGGCCATATACCAGTTAATGTAAGTTACAGTTAAAACTTTTTTTTCATTTCCCTTCAGCCGAGAGTTTTTTCTCAAGAAATTCAAGAATCTAATAATTTTATAAAAAGGACCATGTCATGTAAAAGATGAAATGTCGTAAACATTTGAGACTTTTTAAAATGCAACTTTGGAAGTAAGTTATGCATGAAAAAGATTTCAGAGGTAAGCAAGCTAACATTTGATTTTTATTTGGAGGGAAACGGAAAGGGGGGAGGGTAAAATAGATTTAAAATAAACAGGCTTGATCCTTATTTTGTCGAAAAAAATGCAGGATGTGCCATTCCATCCCCCCTTTAAAAAATAATAAAAATCGTACATTTGCTTCCAAATACATGAATTCAATATATATGAACTCAATAACAATATATAAATGTATACAAAGAATGAATTTCCTATTTCATTAGTGAATGAAATGTTATGAAAAAATGGATTTTGTCTTGTTATTAGATATATATAGGCACATATTTTGGATTTAATTGTTTTAAAAATGTCATGCTTGTAGGTTTTTTATATATGTCTCTAATAGTGTTGGTCAGGATTAAACACGTGTCACAATATGATCCAATCGCAGCCTACCGTCCAAAATTGGTGACATAAGTTGAATTATTTTCTTCAAGATTTGCTGCCTATTTGAACATGTATTACACGGACACTTTTTATCTATAGGATCAGGGACATATATATATACTGTTCCCAGATAGGATCAATCGTGCATTGGTGAGTTGATCGGGAATTTTATCTCTTGATTGGATTTGATTTTTATATATATTTCCTGTCTTTTTTATTGAAGTATAAACGTCGGTACCAGCATTTCTTTACT